>NC_053036.3:320643687-322036187 GCF_002575655.3 Aegilops tauschii subsp. strangulata
CGATCTACACTTCCACCAAGAGAAATTTGATTCCCCCCACTAATCCCTTGCGGATCTTGTTACTCTTGGGTTTTTGAGCACCCTAGACGGTTGAGGTCACCGCGGAGCCATAGTCCATTGTGGTGAAGCTTCGTGGTGTCGTTGGGAGCCTCCAATTAAGTTGTGGAGATTGCCCCAACCTTGTTTGTAAAGGTTCGGTCGCCGCCTCCAAGGGCACCAATAGTGGAATCACGGCATCTCGCATTGTGTGAGGGCGTGAGGAGAATACGGTGGCCCTAGTGGCTTCTTGGGGAGCATTGTGCCTCCATACCGCTCCAACAGAGACGTACTTCCCTTCAAAGGGAAGGAACTTCGGTAACACATCCTCGTCTCCACTGGCTCCACTCTTGGTTATCTCATGCCTTTACTTGTGCAGGATTTTTGTGTTATATCTCTTGCTTGCTTGTGTGCTTATTGTTGTTGCATCATATAGGTTGCTCACCTAGTTGCATATCTAGACAACCTACTTTGATGAAAAGTTTAAATTGGTAAAGAAAAGCTAAAAATTGTTAGTTGCCTATTCACCCCTCCTCTAGTCAACTATATCGATCCTTTCACAGCTGCCAACAATCTCCCTCTTCATGTGAAACTTGCAAAATAAGAGAGAAAATGCATAAGAACAATATCATAAAGTGAAATAACAGTCGAAAATGCAATAAATATCAGTAAGAAATCATGATGCAAAATGGACGTATCACGTCCTTGACAGAAAAACCAAACTCGTCAAATTCAACGGTAACGGGATTTCAGGAGTAAAAGATCGAACCGAAACAAGATTTTTAATGAGTTACCGTGAGACAAGTATGTTAGACAGTGAAAGTGGCATAGATGATGATGGAAAAGAAGCATGCCCAACATGCGTAATAGGGAGAGTAGAGCCATCTCTGACAACAATACGTGTAGAGTGTTGGTGGGATAGGAAGTATGAAGATTACCGGGATGAGAGGACATATGAGCAGTAGCTCCAATGTCCATATACCAGTCACTGCCGCCATTGTAGTTGCTGGGTGAGGGCGCAGAGTGAAGCGCTGCCAGGAGAGCAGGATCCCAAGGCACGGGTGGCAGCGGGGGCGCGGAGTTAGTGAGGAATGGGGCACCGTGCTGCTGCTGTGGAGGTGGCGAGAGCATCGGGTACGGGCCGAACTGCTGAGGAGCAGCGAGATAGGCCTGATGTGAGGCCGAGTGAGGACCGAGAAGGCCAAGGATGGGCGCGCGAGGCACCAGCATCGAGTAGGCATGGACTACCCCAGTCCAGGGGTTATACCTGGCTGACCATGGTGGCATAGGCTACTGCTGGTGGTGCTGGGACGTCCGGGGCATCCCCCGGAGTTAGGTGCCTACTGCTGGAATAGCGCCGACGGCTGCTGTGGTGCAGGGGGCGGCTGTGGTGGTCCGCGGCAAGAAGTCCCAGCGGTAAAATAAGTGTGGGTCGCCCGAACCTTCACGTGCTTCATCCGACACTCCTCCAAGAGTAGGTACGCCACAACCTAGTGTAAAGGTGGCGAGGGCAGCAAGGTGAGGTTTGAGGCGGCGTTGCCGAAGTCCTCGTTGGGGCCGACAGTAAGTGTACTGAGAAGAAGCTCGTTGGAGATCACCTCGCCAATGTGCCGCAACTCATGGGAGAGCATCTTCAACCGCATGCAATAATCATCAATGGATGAGTCATTTTGATGACACCCAAAGAATTCCTATTTAAGGAAAATGAGGCGCTAAAGCCGTTTGTTGGTGAAGAGGCCATTGAGCGTCCTCCACACGGAGTAGGAGCTATCATCGTCACACACAACCGTGTGGAAGAGGTCCTTCGAGATGGTGATGTAGAGCCAGTGAATAAGTGTGGCATTGATGGCCATCCACCAGGCATCGCCCTTCATGATACTTGGGTCGACGGAGCCATCGATGTGGTCATGGAGGTAATACTCGCGGAAGACCAAGGAGAAGTAAGTTTTCCAGGCATAGTATGTGGAGGTGGACTGATCATGACGGGCAGGAACACGGTCGAAGATGTTGATGTCACGAATATCTTGGGCAGAGGGTGGGTCGGGTCCGGCGAATGGTTGGAGGCACCGGAGACAGAGGAGTTGGTAGGAGAAGACATGGTGATGGTGGCAGAAGGGAGATGGGGTGGCTACAGTAGCCCGGTGTGGAGAAGAAGAAGAGCAGAGGCTGGGGTTGGAGGAGAAGGAGGGCAGCGCCTTGGGTTGGAGGAGGAGTAGGGAAGCAGTAGAAAAGAGAAGAAGAGCAGCGGCAGTAGAGGGATGCGGCAGTAGAGGGATGCGGCAGCTGGGATGGAAGGGAGGGGTGGCGTGGCGGCAGCAAGGAGGATGGTGTGGCAGCAGCTGGGTGGAGCAACGGTGACGCAGGCGTTGCAGCGGAAGGTTTAGGGTAGGATTGGTACAATATCTGATTCCATGTAGACAAGGAATGTTTTGCAATGCATAATATGATTGATGATGCCATAGGCATATATGTAGATACGGAGGTGGCTTGGCTTGTTAGGCAAGACTAAAACACAATCCTAACATACCAAATCTACATTGATACAATCATATTCAACACTCATCATGGTGGAAGAGCCCGAGGCGAGGCACATCACGGACCAGGCCATGCTTCAGCAACTGAACATGCTCCCTTGTCTCCGGCGTTTCCCACCTCCATCGTGCTACGGTGGCGGCTCCAGCATGGTCGTGATTGAGGCTACGATAGTTGATTCTTCGGCGGCACCTACCTTTGGCAGTGTGCTAGCCTGGAGATGCGGTGTTTGTGTGATGCCGCACAGTGGAGCATTGCTGGCGCTACATTGGCCCGGAGGCCACTAGGCCTGTGTTCTCTAGTGTTTGTGGCTTGTCGACGTCCTCTGCCGGTGCAACTCCGGTCCCAGAAATTCAGTAGTTGCGTCCCTTCCGGCTCTCCGGGCTCATTGGTGTCACGACGGCTACGACCCCGGTAATTCGGATCTGCGCTCTCTCTAGTCCTAGCTTTCCGACGTTGCTCTTCACCGTCGCTTCCCCCTGCGTTGGTTTTCTCTGCCTCACCAACCCTGACCCTGTACGCCTCCACGCCTCACCTGGTGCCAGATCCTATGTCGTGTGTCTGGTGGTCCCATGTTCCATCTTCAGACGGCCAACCCACCTACATACTTGGTTGCTTCGACCAACAGTGGCTTCCTCAGCTCAATGTCGTATCCGACGGCTATTGGATTGCTCAGTATCAGGCTAGAGAGAAAGCTCTGCTCGGCTTGCCGATGCTGGCAGCGACGACACTCGTGGATGTCGTTTTCCTTCTTGGAGGCGCTCTCATGGCCTTCGCCTGCACCCATGTTTGAGCTCAGGTGAGGGAGTCCTAGATTACCGGGTCCTCGGGCGTCCGGGCTATGCGACATGGGCTGGACTCATGGGCCGTGAAGATACAAGATGGAAGGCTTTCCCCCGTGTTCGGATGGGACTCTCCTTGGCGTGGAAGGCAAGCTTGGCGTGCGGATATGAAGATTCCTTTCCCTGTAAACCGATTTTGTACAATCCTAGCCCCCTCCGATGTCTATATAAACCGGAGGGTTTAGTCCGTAGAGGCAATCATAATCATACAGGCTAGACATCTAGGGTTTAGCCATTATGATCTCGAGGTAGATCAACTCTTGTAACCCCTATACTCATCAAAGTCAATCAAGCAGGAAGTAGGGTATTACCTCCATCAAGAGGGCCCGAACTTGGGTAAACATTGTGTCCCCTGCGTCCTGTTACCTTCGATCCTTAGACGCACAGTTCGGGACCCCCTACCCGAGATCTTCCGATTTTGACACCGACATTGGTGCTTTCATTGAGAGTTCCACTGTGCCGTCGTCGAAAGGCTCGATGGCTCCATCGATCGGGAACGAGATTTTTCTCCCCGGTCAGATCTTCGTATTCGGCGGCTTCGCACTGCGGGCCAACTCGGTTGGCCACCTGGAGTAGATCGACAGCTACACCCCTGGTCATCAAATCAGTTTTGGAAATCTGAACTATGTCGCTGATATTCGAGGAGACTTGATCTTCCAAGGGTTCGCGGCTCCAACCACCGCTCCGGCCTTAGATCCGAAGCGCGTCACCAAGTCCGAAGACGGGAGACTAGAGCCCACCGGACTCTCTGCGGCTGCCGAGCTCAACACGGGAGAACCGGAGGGAATAGTGTCACCAACACTCATCATAAAGCCGGATTCTTTTCCAAACACTAGCCCTGGACCCTCTCGGCCCGCGTCACGCGGGCTCAGCTAGGGAACATCGGTCCCCGCACAAACCTCGCTCTTGAACGAGGCTCTGGACTTAATGTGGTCCCTCGCCATCACAGAGGAACCGCTTCCAAATTACGCCCAGCCCGAACTAGGGGCTGGAAATATGGAACTTTACTTCCCACCCACCACCCACTTTATAGCCACTGTCGAGGATCTAACCGACACGCTCAACTACGCCTCCGAAGACGTCGACGGTATGGACGACGATGCCGGAGAGGAGCAGGCCCAAAACCCGCCGTTCACCGGACGCTAGACGACCACTTCCTCGTACGACGTGTACATGGTGGACACACCTAAAGAAGGCGATGGCAGTGAGGAGAAGGACCCAGTCGAGGATGAAATGTCGTGGTTCTAAGTCTGATAGTAGAATGGGGGGTAGGGATGTAGAGGCAAGATCCTAGCTATGGAGAAGCTGTACGCACGAGTTTTACGAGTTCAGGCCCTTCTCGGAGGAAGTAACAGCCCTACATCTCGGAGCCCGGAGGCGGTCGACTGGATTATATGCGTGTGTGTTACAAGGGGTGCGAACCCTTGTGCATGTGGAGGGGGGTGGTTTATATAGAGTGCGCCAGGACCCCGGCCAGCCCACGTTACAAGGGATTTAAGGTACATCAAGAGGGGGGCGTTACTGCTAACGTCCGTAATAAAGTGTTATAAATGGCTATTAAGTCTAGGAGTTAATGCTCGACCGTTGCTGTGTAGAGTGACTTTGGGTCTTCTGTCCGTCGAGTGTTTCTTGTTACGGTCGAGTGATCTTGATTCCTCCGAGTGGAAATGTTTCTGGTCGAGTGGGTGATGGTACCCCTCGAATGCTTCTGGCTTTAGAGTGATGTCCTTGGGGAGGGTATTTAGGTCAGGCCTGCGACCCTACCCTAGGTACATCTCCTCATCATTAGCCCCCGAATGGATCAGGGTCTGAGTGGAGAAGGAGTTGAAAATACTTCCGACTCATTTTTCACGCTTCGGGTGTGTCTTGTTTTGGATCAACGAACCGAGGTGGTGACACCAACTTCTTTTTCAGTCGCCTTGATCCATTCCTGGTTTTGTTGAGTGAACTTTTGCTGGAAGAGGTCCGAGTGCTAATGTGGTGGGGATCTTCCGTCTGACAAGTTGCTCTGCTGCCCGCGGATCTCGCGGGATTCGAATTTCGGGAAGAGCGCGGGGCGGAGGAGGCCGCAGTAATTGGGCTGGATAAGGCAAGGCCGCCTCGATTCCCGCGCCGCCTTTTTTTGCCACGTATCACGCGCGCGACTGTTGCGGGATTTGATAAGATTGCCCGGGCCTACAGGTCAGTCACTCGGAAGCAACCCCATATAAGGCGTCGGACCGGGGTTTTTGAACAATGCGTCCTCATTCTTCTTCTCTCTTCTCAGTTTTCCCCACTGTGCCTGCTCCTCCTCCAGCGCCGCCGCTCCGCTCGAGCTCCGTTCGCGGCGATGGGGAAAGAAAAGACGGTGGCTCTGGAGCACGCGAAGAAGGCGACGGCAAAGGCGACGGCAAAGGCGAAGGGGAAAAAGTCCAGCCGGGGCGGATCCTCGTCGCGGTCCGGTTTGCCGCACGGCTGGATCCAGGGCGACTGGATCCGGTCGACGATCAGTCAGGATGACCTCGACGATCTGGCGGAGGAGGGGCTGATTCCTCACGGATCGGCGCGGCTCCCGGAGGATGAGACCGAACCTCGACCGCGGGAGGGTGAGTGCGTCCTCCTTGCCACTCACATCGACCGTGGATTTTCTCTGCCTCCGCATCCTTTTTTCTGGGCTTTCTTGAATTTCTTTGGAGCACAACTTCATCACTTTTCCCCCAACACCATCATATATCTTGCTGCTTTCGTGTCTCTGTGCGAAAACTTCTTGGGTTGTCGACCACACTGGGGTCTCTTCAAGCAATTTTTCACGTGTCGCTCCCAGTCGGTCAAAAAGGCTAACCCGAGTGACGAGAGGACTCAGGTGATCCAGATGTGTGGGGGTCTTGGGATTCAAATGAGGGGTAAGAGCTCTTTCCCAGCCATAACTCTTCCTGAGTCAGTACGAGGATGGCAGTCGACCTGGTTTTACTGCAAAGACCAGCCGACTCCAGGTCAGTCGATTGGACTTCCTCCTTTTTCTATGGCTCGCGTAGAGAAGCCCTCCGCCTTGAAAGTGACTCCAGGGGAGAAAGCGGAGGTGAATGTGCTGGTTGAGCAAGTGGTCTATCTCATCCGTGAGGGTGTAACTGGAATGGATCTGCTGGAAGTCTTCCTCAGACGACGCATTCAACCACTTCAAGCCCGCGACCATCCTATGTGGATGTATTCGGGCATTGAAGATTCCACTCGGGTGCACCCAGAAGAAGTCGACGAGGATACGGTGGAGAAGTGGTTGAAGAGTATCACTGGCAACAAGGATAACCCCAGAGGAGCCAGGAGAATCCCTCCACTTGACCAATCCTACGAACCAGACAAGGTCCGATTCTGAATTACCGAGTGTCATCTTGATTTAATATGCAACTGTTTATGCTTCACCGACTGACTTTGTCTTGCTTGTTTTCTTCTAGGCCTTTACTGAAATGTATTCGATGCCCAACGGAGAGCAGGAGCAGGACCCGGAGGGGGAGGCAAGCGGAGGTGAAAGCGGCGAGTGGCACTCCGACGGAGAGGGGGACGAGGAGAGCGATGACCCGAGTGACGAAGAAGAGGTCGACTCTCCTCCCCGCAGGGAAAGGCGATCCAAACTTACTCACGACCCGACGAGCGCCCGTGACAAGGCGATCGTTCAGACCGGGCAGTCGTCAAAGCGTCCTCGGACGTCCTCTCCGGCACCAACTGAAAAAGCTCCAAAGCAGTCCAAGGTTGTAGTGCAGAAGACTCGGAAGGCGCTGCCGAGAATCAAAATTGATGTTCCTATTGCTTCTGTGTGAGTGTTCTTCTTTCGCTTTTACTCGACGTTCTGTGCTATTTATTTTTCCCTTGGTTTGACCGAATGAATCTTGAAACTGGCAGTGCCGCTACCTCTGGGACCTCTGCTTATAAGAACGAGGATGAGGAAATGGAAGATGAGGTGACCTCCAATCCGGGTATAATCCTCGTGATTTTGTCTTTGATTTGTCGATTGAACTGCGATATATCCAATCGGGTGATGAAACTTTGGCGACTGATCTTTTTATAGCCCTCAACGTCATTGACCTCCCCGACTATGACGAGGACGAGCCACAGAGGCCCTTGGGGAGAAGAAACAGGAAAACGTCCGCTGGCAAGACGCTTCAATCGACACCGGTGGCGGAACTGGTAATTCAGGACGCCGGCGATGCCAATCGGACTTCCGTCTCCTTCGCCATACCGCTGTCGAGTGCTCGGCCTTCCTCGTCAGCTGCACAGACTCCCGCCGATCCACCTTCACTTTTTGCTACACATCACGTCCCAGAGGACCAAGTGGGTGCTGCAAAAGAGGCTATACGCCAGGCGGGCATTATGATGGAGAAGATGAAGATGGTGCGGGAAGCCAGCCAAGCTGCTTATGATGCCAGCTCCGCTCTCCAGAGCAACGTCCAGGTTAGTAGATCGTCGACTGACTCTTCTGGTTTGTTCTGTTAGGATATGGTACCTGAAAACTTTCTTTCCAAGAATCTTTGCATATGTCTGCGCCTTGTATCTGTACACCCACTGGGTGTTTTGATTTGTCACTGAACGGATTCGCACTTTGAGCTGATAATGTTGTTGCCGATTGAATCTTTTGACCAGTGGGGGCACGCTGAGTGCACCCATTGGGTGTAGTCCCCGATACCATAATTGACTGCGGGCAGTCGACTATGGTCTGAGCATCAGAATTTGAATTTCTTCACTCGGTCTGGTCGGGCCATGTCGAGTTGGAACTTTGAACCAGTGGGGGCACGCTGAGTGCACCCATTGGGTGTAGATCTTTTGACCAGTGGGGGCACGCTGAGTGCACCCACTGGGTGTAGTCCCCGAGACCATAATTGACTGCGGGCAGTCGGCTATGGTCTGAGCATCAGAATTTGAATTTCTTCACTCGGTCTGGTCGGGCCATGTCGAGTGGAACTTTGAATCAGTGGTTTTTTTTGCACTCGTGCTGGAAAGGCCTTGTCGAGTGTAAACTGAACCAGTGGGGGCATGCTAAGTGCACCCACTGGGTGTAGTCCCCGAGACTACTGTTGGATGTTTGATTCGGCAGTAGTCTTAGAATTTGTTGGCTTTATCTTTTTACCTCTCCGAAACAGCCAATCTTTTCACCAGTCGACTGACCTATTCTTTGTTTGCAGAAATCTTGTGATCTTGGAGCTCGTTTTGCTGACCTGGAGAAGCAGCAGATTTAGCTCAACCTCGATCTAGAGCTGGCCAAGACAGAACTGCAGAAGGCCAAGGATGACGCCGCTGGTAAGGAAGACATGTCGACTGAGTTTTCCCTGAACCGGATTTCATTCTGCTTTTTCTGAATCCAACATTATTTCTTTCAAAGAAACTGAACCAAGCTCTGGCGAAAAAGGATCAAGATCTGGCGGCCGCGCGGAAAAAAGCTAATGAGAAAACTGTGCTCGCTGAACAGAAGTTGGCTTTAGTCGGTAAATTGGAGGAAGAAAACTCCAGGCTGAAAACTGCCCTTGACGAAGCCAATAAGGAAGCGACTCGCCTGAAGAAGGACAAGGAAAATCTGAACGAGAAGATGGAAGGTATTGCCCGCAGGAGGAACGATCTGGAGAATTATCTGGGAAGCCTTGCTAAGAAGTTGTTCGTCATGCTTGAAGGTGTTTCCTTTGATCCAACTGGTTTGTTCTTGTCGACTTGACATATGATCATTGGCTTACCCTTGAATTGTGTATGCAGAGTTTTCCCGGGACTTCGAGGAAGAGACCGGGCGAATTGAACCAAGCTTGGACCCCATCAACTCTCTAGTGAAGGATGAAGCTGCCATGAACGTGCTCCGACTGGAGTCTCGCATCACTGGTGTTGTCGATTATCTCGCCCGACTGAAATTCGCGATGTCGCGGATTGACATAGCTCTCTGCCCATGGCAACACTTCAGAATGACCTCGAGTCTATGATGGCTCGGCTCAATGAAGCTCCCAGTCGAATTCAAGAATGGAAGAAGTCTTTTGCCCGGTGCGGCGCTGATGTGGCTCTATCTCTGGTTCACGTCCATTGTCGAGAAGCTCGGGAAGAGAAGCTGGCGGCGATTAAAGTTGCTAACACCAAGAGGCACGACTCCCAGTCCTTCATGGAGACTTTCATTGCTGCCGCCACTCGGATTGCTGACGGGATCGACCTGGACGAATTCGTCGAGCCTGTCGGCCCTCCTTCTGCGGAGTGAACAAACTTTTATGCTCTGCCTTAAATTTGCCTCGGAATGCCGAGTGATTTTGTAACCGTTAAACTCCTTCGGGCTGAATGCCCGAGTACTTTGATCCGTGGTCTTGAACTTTAGGATTTATCTGAACTTGATTTATCTCTGAATATGCTTGTATTTGTCTTCGAGTGGAATTTGTTCTTCACGCGGAATAATTTTTGTGCTTGAGATGCAGCTCTGAGGTTGATGCTCTAGTCGACCCGCACCTCGTCGTCCTTGCGGATAAGGGTGGAGCGCACGTTGTACTTGTGGCGCAGCTCCGAAGGAGAAGGTTGCAGTCGACCTGCACCTCGTCGTCCTTGCGGATAGGGATGGAGCGCACGTTGTACTTGTGGCGCAGCTCTGAAGGAGAAGGTTGCAGTCGACATGCACCTCGTCGTCCTTGCGAATGGGGATGGACTTCGAACTTAGGCGAGTACTAGACTGCAGCTAAGTCCCCCGAGTGGGAGGGTTGCTCACCACTCGGTAGGATTTTTCAAACTTAGGCGAGTCCTGGACTGCAGCTAAGCCCCCGAGTGGGAGGGTTGCTCACCACTCGGTAGGATTTTCAAACTTAGGCAAGTACTGGGCTGCAGCTAAGCCCCCGAGTGAGAGGGTTGCTCACCACTCGGTAGGATTTTACAAACTTAGGCGAGTACTGGACTGCAGCTAAGCCCCCGAGTGGGAGGGTTCCTCACCACTCGGTAGGATTTTACAAACTTAGGCGAGTACTGGACTGCAGCTAAGCCCCCGAGTGAGAGGCTTGCTCATCACTCGGTAGGATTTTACAAACTTAGGCGAGTACTGGACTGCAGCTAAGCCCCCGAGTGGGAGGGTTGCTCACCACTCGGTAGGATTTTACAAACTTAGGTGAGTACTAGACTGCAGCTAAGCCCCTGAGTGGGAGGGTTGCTCACCACTCGGTAGGATTTTACAAACTTAGGCGAGTACTGGACTGTAGCTAAGCCCCCGAGTGGGAGGGTTGCTCACCACTCGGTAGGATTTTACAAACTTAGGCGAGTACTGGACTGCAGCTAAGCCCCCGAGTGAGAGGCTTGCTCACCACTCGGTAGGATTTTACAAACTTAGGCGAGTACTGGACTGCAGCTAAGCCCCCGAGTGGGAGGGTTGCTCACCACTCGGTAGGATTTTACAAACTTAGGCGAGTACTGGACTGCAGCTAAGCCCCCGAGTGGGAGGGTTTCTCACCACTCGGTAGGATTTTTCAAACTTAGGCGAAACGGATTCGCGGCTAAGCCCCCGAGTGAGAGGCTTGCTCACCACTCGGTAGGATTTTTCTAACTTTAGGCGAAACGGATTCGCGGCAAAGTCACCCACTAGGGGATTTCAGATGCAAACAAAAGCAACAACAACCATTTAGGAAGACTGTAAAGCTCTTGTCTTTGATAAACAAACTACAAAGGTATTTCTTATTACATCTCATCCGAATGAGTACTTAAGTATAAAAGGGGCGGAGCAGCTCCGTGTTCCAAGCCTGTGGCTCGTCTTTCTGATGCTCGACATTGTAAAGATGGTATGCTCCATTGTGGAGAACTCTGGTGACAATGAAGGGACCTTCCCAAGCAGGGGTGAGCTTGTGTGGTTTCTGCTGATCTACTCGAAGAACCAAGTCTCCCGCTTGAAAGGCTCGGCCCCTCACGTTTCTGGCGTGGAATCGACACAAGTCTTGCTGATAAATGGTCGACCGTATTAAGGCCATCTCTCTTTCCCCCTATAGGAGATTGACTGCGTCCTGCTGGACCTGTTCTGTTTCGTCTTCAGAGAAGAGCTCGACTCGGGGTGCATTGTGAAGCAAGTCACTCGGTAGAACAGCTTCAACTCCATAAACCAAGAAGAATGGAGTTCGGCCAGTCGACCGATTGGGAGTTGTCCTCAATCCCCAAAGAACTGATGGGAGTTCATCGACCCAGGCGCCTGCTGCGTGCTTGAGATCACGCATCAGTCGGGGTTTCAGTCCTTTGAGAATCAAGCCATTTGCTCTTTCTGCTTGTCCATTCGACTGGGGGTGGGCGACTGAAGCATAGTCGACTCGTGTGCCTTGGGAAGCACAGAAGGCTCTGAACTCATCAGAATCGAAGTTCGACCCGTTGTCAGTGATGATGCTGTGCGGAACTCCATATCTGAATGTCAATTCTCTGATGAAGTTGACGGCAGTACTGGCTTCAAGATTCTTGATAGGCTTGGCTTCAATCCATTTGGTAAACTTGTCGACTACTACAAGCACATGAGTGAAGCCGCTCCAACCAGTCCTCAGGGGTCCAACCATATCCAATCCCCAAATAGCAAAGGGCCAGACGAGTGGAATAGTCTTCAGGGCTGACGCAGGCTTGTGGGACATGTTGGAGTAAAACTGGCAGCCTTCACATTCGTCCACTATATCTTTCGCCATTTCATTTGCTCGTGGCCAATAAAATCCGGCTCAGTATGCTTTGGCCACAATGGTTCGAGAGGATGCATGGTGACCACAGGTCCCCGAGTGGATGTCGTTGAGGATCACTCGACCTTCTTCTGGTGTTATGCATTTCTGGTTGACTCCGGTTACGCTTTCCCTGAACAGTTGTCCTTTTATCACAGTAAAGGCTTTGGATCGACGGACGATCTGTCGAGCCTCTTCTTCATCCTCTAGGAGTTCCTTCCTAAGGATATACGCAATGTATGGCACTGTCCAGTCGGGAGTGATGACCAAAACCTCCATGATCAGGTCGACCACGGCTGGGACTTCGACTTCAGTCGGATCTGTGGCACTCTTAGGCTGCGAGGGCTCTTCAGTGAAAGGATCTTCTTGAACTGAAGGTGTATGAATGTGTTCCAAAAACACGTTACTGGGAATGGCTTCCCTCTTGGAACCTATCTTTGCCAAATCATCGGCTGCTTGATTTTTCAGTCGGGGCATATGATGGAGCTCTAACCCTTAAACTTCTTTTCCAACTTCCTCACCGCATTGCAGTAACCAGTCATAGCTGGGCTTCTGACGTCCCACTCCTTCATCACTTGATTGACTACCAAATTTGAGTCACCGTAGACCATCACTACAAAACAAAGACACATCCGTGACATTTTGGGCCGAACGAATTTTTTTCCTGTCATACATATGACACTTCTATGATGATAATTGTGACAAAACCCGGTATCATCATAGATGTGGTGGGCTCCTACTTCTATGACAAAAAATCATGACAGAAAATGGGCTTTTCGTCCTGGGCGGGCCGGAGACGCAGTTGCATGACATTCTTTGGGCCGTCCATGACGGAAAAAACTGTGGTAGAAGCGAGGGGGAGGAAAATTTCGGGGAGTTCCCGGTTACGGTGGGAGGTTGGGGGCCGAGCGATGCACGTTTCTCTCGTAGACGTACGCGCGTGTGTGCGAGGAATTGGCTCTAACTGAACCCGAGCGAGGCGTTGGGCTCTAACTGAACCCGAGCGATTGCACTGCAGGCTACGCGTTACAGAACCCGAGCGATCGATCGATGGCTGTTAACTGAACCCGATCGAGCGATTCCTTCGCTACTGCTGCTAACTAAAGCTGATCGATTGGATGAACAGTGAGAGTTGCGAGGGGGGGGGGGGTTGGATGAACAGTGAGCGGTGGCGTTGCCTCTGGATGAACAGGACCCCGTGGTGTGGTGGAGGGCTGGATGAACAGTAGACGGTGGAGGGGTGCCCGTGGAGGGGTGGTTGAACAGGACCCCGTGGTGTGGAGGGCTGGATGAACAGTAGACGGTGGAGGGGTGCCCGTGGAGGGGTGGTTGAACAGTAGCCGGTGGAGTAGCGCGCGGTGGAGGCTGGATGAACAGGAGCCCGTGGAGGCTGGAGGAGGTCGACGGTGGAGATGAACAGTATCCCGTGGAGTCCCGTTTTGCGGTACGCCACACCCCTCCCGATGAACAGGACCCCCGTTTCGACCGTAGGAGGTCCGTTTCCACCGTTTTGCGGTACGCCACACCCCTCCCGATCAACAGGACCCCCGTTTCAACCGTAGGAGGTCCGTTTCCTCCGTTTTGCGGTACGCCACACCCCTCCCGATCAACAGGACCCCCGTTTCGACCATAGGAGGTCCGTTTCCTCCGTTTTGCGGTACGCCACACTCCTCCCGATCAACAGGACCCCGTTTCGACCGTAGGAGGTCCGTTTCCTCCGTTTTGCGGTACGCCACACCCCTCCCCATGAACACGACGCATTTCGTTGCCTCCCCATGAACACGACGCATTCCGTTGCCTCCCCATGAACACGTCGACGACATTGTTTCTCCGTTCCGACCCAGCCATGTACACGAGCCCTCGCCGTACGTATGCGCGAGTAGGCGTTCCAGACCCTGCCCGTATGTACGTACATGGCCGTATTTTCTTTCTTGCACCCTGGCCGCTGTACGTACATGTACATGCTACGTGCGCGCCTCTACTACGACACATACGCGCCTCTACTACGACACATGCGCGCCTCTACATCGACCAGTATATATGTACGTACACGTTCGCGACCAGAATGACAACGCTACGTACGCTTCGACCAGGTGGGTCCCAACTGTCAGGCACTTCCTTGCCTGCGAAGATGTAGCTGGTGGGTCCCAGCAGTCAGGGGGGCGAATCGTTTTGGTTTTTTTTGCCCGGATGCACTTCCTTGCGTGCGAAGATGTAGCTGGTGGGTCCCAGCAGTCAGGGGGCGAATCGTTTTTTTTGCCCAGACGCACTTCCTTGCGTGCGAAGGTGTAGCTGGTGGGTCCCAGCAGTCAGGGGGAAACGTTTTTTTTGCGAAATACGGTGGCCCGTCCGGTGGGTCCCTGCTGTCAGGTGGAGGAATCATTATTTTCCGCATAATAAGGAGGCACTTCCTTGCTGCCGCCGTGGACCCAGCTGTCAGCCTCTCCATGAACAGTCCACGTCCGATGGAAGTCGTTCCTTGACCACGTTGACCACGCCGCGCCGAGAGCACCAGGGCGGTGGACGACGGCGAGGCCTAGGAAGGGGACGACGCGGAGCCGGTGAAGACGCGGCAGTGGATGCCCACGCGAAGAGGAGTATGAGGGTTCACTCGTTCGGCTGCGGTGTGAGGCTGCCGTCGCCACAGGGCCTGGCCAGCGGTGGGAATAGTAGGGGGCGGTGAGGCCTCCGTGGCAGCACAGCCGGCCACGAGAGGCAGGAGCAGGCGGCACGACCGGCGCTGCTTTGGGCGGCTGGAGCAAGAAGACCAGAGGTTGAAGAAGCACTACGGCCGTTGGATGGACATCGTACGGTCACTTGAGCTAGAATCGTTCATATTGACTAAGTTGACAAAGCCCTCCGTCCCCGTCAACTTAGTAGGCCCACAAGTCAACCTCCCACCAAGGTGGGTCCCAGCTAGCAGGGGGAGTATTCATTCTTTTGTGCATAATAAGGAGGCACTTCCGGTGGGTCCGAGCTGACAGCGGGGGGAACGTTTTTTTCGTGAAATACAGTGGCCCGTCCGGTGGGTCCCAGCAGTCAGGGGGGAATGTTTTTTTCGTGAAATAAGGTGGCCCGTCCGATGGGTCCCCGCTGTCAGGTGGAGGAATAATTATTTTGTGCATAATAAGGAGGCACTTCCTTGCGACCGCCGTGGACCCAGCTGTCAGCCTCTCCACGTACAGTACTCTTCCGATGGAAGTCCGTCGTTGACCACGTTGACCACGCCGCTCCGAGAGCACCAGGGCGGTGGACGACGGCGAGGCCTAGGAAGGGGACGACGTGGAGCCGGGGAAGACGCAGCAGTGGAAGCCCGCGCGAAGAGGAGTACGAGGGTTCACTGGTTCGGCTGCGGTGTGAGGCTGCCGTCGCCGCAGAATAACAGGGGGTGTGGGTGAGTGGAGGGATGGCCTTGCCAGCGGTGGGAGTAGTATGGGGGCGGTGAGGCCTCCGCGGCAGCACAGCCGGCCACGGGAGAAAGGAGCAGGCGGCACGACCGGCGCTGCTTTGGGCGGCTGGACCAAGAAGACCAGAGGTTGAAGAAGCACTACGGCCGTTGGATGGACATCGTACAGTCACTGAAGCTAGAATCGTTTATATTGACTAAGTTGACAAAGCCCTTGGTACGCTCCAACTTAGTAGGCCCACAGGTCAGCCTCCGAAACGGTGCGCCCCAGATGTCAGGGGGAGGAATCATTTTTTGGGCGGCCGAAGCTAAGAATATCCGAGATTGAAGAAGAAGCACGACATCCGTTGGATAGACATCCAACGGCCACTGCTGCTAGAACCGTGTGTTGACTATAATAAGTTGACAAAGCCTTGCATACGCGTCAACTTATTTTTTTTAGGGGACGCGTCACTTAGTAGGCCCACAAGTGTGTGGCACAGAACTTATAGCCCATTTGCGTTTTGTAAGAATGTATAGCCCATTTTTGAATTCTAATGGAATTTACAACAGCCCATTTACAGGTTGTTAAAAGTACAACCCATTTTCTAGCTAGGACAACGATTAATAATTTCAACCAACTGTTGAAGACAGAATTCAATAAAATTTCCCACATTTTGATGGAATCCGAAATATTTTTATCCCGAAATTTCTAGTCAGATTAAATATAAATTTGTATTACGTAAAAATCCAACGAAACATTGCACGCGCAACAATGAAAATTTAAGATTTTCAAAATCCATAAATAATATTTTATAAACTAATTTCGTGTTTGGTGCATTTTTTTATAGTTACTGTCCAGTTTTTATAATTATATCCCATTTATTATTTTTTAAAGCCCATTTTCCTATTAAGCCTAATGCATCCCTCCTAGGAAAGATTTGCAGCCCAGCGGGGCGGAGAATAACAAGTTGACCTTGCCTGGGTATTCCTCAAAAAGACGTATAGCTGGGCTAGCCATTTTCATCTTGAAAAAAATTAGTATCTGGGCTGGATATCTGGCCTGGGCTAGACGGGCCACAGCCCGCCCAGTTAATACCCTACTCTCCTCTGAACAACAACGAAATCATCGCCAAGAAAAACTCTGCAGTGCTCACGCCTCAAAAACACAAATACTGCTCGAGCTGCTTGGTCCCAGCTGTCGGCCGCACCTTGTGCAATTCTCTCGTTTATATTGACTACATAGGTTGATAATGGTGTGGGACCGTGATGTCAGGAAACCAGGAGAAAGCAAAAAAAATATAGTTGTACATAATAAGGAGGCACTTGCGTACGTACGACTATGGCCCTAGTTGGTCCCTAGTGTCATCCAGTCAAAATAAAGTCATCTCCTGAATCCTCATGTTCGTTGACGATGTTAACAATGCTCGGCGACACGGCGAGCGCAACAACTCGAAGGACAACGGAGAGGGCCTCGCGGGCCCTACGGATGGTCTGATACAGCGCCCGCTGCTCATTCAGGAAGCCAGGATCATCGGACACCTATGAGCACCTTCGAGAAACTGAGACGACATGAAACGGTAAGGCGACGCTTGGGAGCTCTCATTTATTTCAAACCTGTATTAACATACAAGTGTAATTTACTCGTCATCGGAAACAACGCGTAAAATACAGGCGTAATGAAACCGAGGGCCCGAGGTCTGTAAGTAAAACCGGCGGGTTACGTGTGTAATTTGAGAGACCAGTGTATATTTTACGAGCACTGCTATATGGACGACATTACCAGACGATACATGCACGACGTGCTTATCATGCCATCCATGGGCAAGGCTGAAACAGCAGCTAACGGCTGGATTAGCAATCGTCCGAGTGTCGTTCAGCGTTTTTATCGTGTGTGAAGTACTTCCGATATTTTACTAGTCGAAATCGACCAACCAAGCGCCTTCGCCCGAGACCATCTGCTTTAATTTACAAGCGTCAGTTTTAGAAGCGGTTTTGGTTGGAAAACGACGATCCAATCACGGCCTAATATCATGAGTTGGCCGGAAGATCATATGGTTTCACGTCTAACCTACCCGACTTGTCGTATAGGCTATGAATGAAACATCAGACGATGACCTTCTTAAGCACGGAAACAACAGAAGAGGATGATCTTCTTAACAAGCAAATCACTGGCATTAGATCGACATGCAAAACAATACGAAGCATTATTCTCAGGAGGCACGGTGAACAGCTCGTGATGCCGCATGCCACAACATTCCAAGCTCAACTTTGCAATCAAACACAAGGCCTGGCATTACATAGACAATATTCAGAACAAACTCTTAACATAGGAATATCTCAGCAGAGTAACTATTTACTTCTAAACTGAACACAGGAATAGGAAAAAACACTCGACGCTGCTCACAGCAAGGGCGTCCCACTCAAAAATATCAAATGCATGTCTTCTGGCTAACATCAATGAGCAAATTTTGACAAGGTTTTCCAATTCCAATATATTAAACTAACGTCTTCTTGCTAACATCAATGATTAAACTTTGACAAGCTTTTCCCATTCAAAATATGTAATGCCTATGATCGTGGAGTCCTGTCGTAGCTTCTTGTACTTGTTTGGGCACTTTTTGCCCAGGGCACTCCACGTGTTGTTAAATTGCCAATGGTCTCTGCAGACTAGTCATGTCACCGGTGTCTAATAATACTCTGTAAAGCTTCTCGGTCATTCCTTCTGTAATGTAGCACAAACAGTGACTGCTTCTTTCTGCAAAGTGGAACGACCAACTAGACCCAGTAATGCAGCAGTTTGCCTTGGACACATTGGCTCCTTTTGTGCAGTTCAACTAAAATCGAAGTCGGAATAAAACCGAGCTTTAGTTTTGATATCCCTGTAAGCAACAATAGGTATAAGGGAAACAATTACCGAGAAATAATGGTTGATAACTTCTACTCCCAGAAGAAAAGCATCTACTGATCTACTTAATCTTAATGGGAAACAAAGCAGGAGAGTAGCAATTCTCCATCAGTGTGATTCATTCATATTGACTGAGACATTATCTTAACAATGCCTTGTTTCATCATGTATAAAGAACGACAAAGCAGAAAAGTACCATTCCTAAAACAATGCAACTGATTCATTTTAACAGAGACATTATCTTAACAATACCTTGGTTAAACATGTAGAAAGAACTACAAAGCAGGATAGTACCATTCCTAACAAGTGTTGCAGTTTTGAACTAAGATTCAGTAGTTAATTAATTCTGAGAGTGGCATTGCTTAATTTTACCAGCGGCATTAGATTAACGAAAAGCATAAACAGTTCCAGGGGAGAGTGGGCGCAACAACAGTATGTGCGTCCATCTACTTATAAAGGGGGTGATGCAGAGTTTGTTGTAACAAAGCAACAAGCATCATGTCTGGGTTTGTCCCATTTTTGTTCACTACTTAATGGGAAAAGACAGCAATACAATAGCTTGAATTCAACATTTATTTAAAACAGTACCAATACAAGTAGCACAACATCTCAAAGCACACTGCACAATCATGTGGATGAAGGCCTGTACCGACCTTTCATGAGACGGACAAGATAAAATACGAATCTGCCAACACGAATAGGAAATCCAATCTCGTTTCGTGCAGTTGCACTGAAATCAAGCAAAGTGTTTCGCGTAGCGAAGCAAAATGTCGCAATAGCAACAAGTTGAATAGATATCTCTGTTTAAATAGAGGCAAAAAAGGAATCAATTACTGGCTAATAAAGGAGGATGAAACATGCGGCCACAAAAATGGTAATCCTGCCAATCCCTAACAAGTGTTGCAGTTTTGAAATAAGATTCAGTAGTTAATTCTGAGAGTGGCATCAATTACTGGCTTATAAAGGGGGTGATGCTGAATTTGTTGTAACAAAGCAACAAGCATCATGTCTGGGTTGGTCCCATTTTTGTTCACTACTTAATGGGAAAAGACAGCAATACAATAGCTTCAATTCAACATTTATTTAAAACAATACCAAAACAAGTAGCACAACATCTCAAAGCACACTGCACATCATGTGGTTGAGACCAAGTTTTGAAACAACTCGCCACGAAGACTGGAAACAAATCTCGATCTCCTTTTGTGCAGTTCCACCAAAATTAAGCAAAGTCACCGGTGTGACATTCAAGTTGAACTGCACAAAACACTCTTAAAACATAAGTGTTTCGAGTAGCGAAGCAAAATGTCGCAATAGCAACAAGTTGAATCGATAGCCCTGTTTTAACAGAGGCAAAAAAGGAAACAATTACTTGCCGATAAAGGAGGATGAAACAAATGGTGACAGAAAGAAGCATCTAACTTATCTTGGATGGAAAACAAAGTAGGACAGTAGCATTTCTAAAATGGTTGCATTAATTCATATTAACAGAGACATTCTCTTGAAACAACATTCGTTAAAAAATGTAATTTACTTTTAACAGTGGCATTGCTTCAATTTTCCAGCGGCATTCTTAGATTAACAACAGCAAAATAGCTGTATGGGACATGCCAGCACCATGTGCGTCCACACGTATAAATGGGTGATGTAGAGTATGTAGCCAAGCAGCATATATGCGCTGGTCCCATATTTGTTCTCTTTGAACCTTCTTCCTATGTGAGGGCAGCAAATCTAGTCCTGCACAAACTACCCGACCCCCCAGTTTCTTTCCCTTTTCAACAAAGAGTATGTAGCCAAGCAGCATATATGCGCTGGTCCCATATTTGTTCTCTTTGAACCTTCTTCCTATGTGAGGGCAGCAAATCTAGTCCTGCACAAACTACCCGACCCCCCAGTTTCTTTCCCTTTTCAACAAAGAGATCGGTTCCTTACAGATGTGTGTACTGGGTTACCCCCTTTTTCCCTTTTCGACCTACAAAGCGGCTGGATAGCGAGTCTATACTACTTTCCGCCCCTCCTTTCCTCATTGAACCACGTCCTAGATTCTTGCTCCAGCCCACCGCACCCTTCTTTCCTCTTCGAACCAAGACCTAGATTCAACTACAGATCGAAAAAGATCCACATGCAGCTAGAGCAACGATGGTTTCAAAGAAACTTATACCTTAGGGTCGTCGGGATGTGGCAAGGCGTGCGGCGGGAGGCCGGATCTGCCCACACTACATACGACAGCGAGGAAGAAGGGGTCGGTGGCCCTCCCGCACAGGCGCTGGGTGAAAGAGAACAGCGCAGCCGACAGTGGATTGCCTCCCTCGCCGAAGGTGATAGAGTGAACGCTGCACCTCCTCCCCTTCCCGGTGCGATGGGATACGGACGCCTCCTTCACCAGCTGTGAGGGGGGAGAGAGAGACAAGAGGCCAACACAGTCTTGTTTAGATCTGGTGAAGAGAGGGTGAGAGCCTGTGAATATAGCAAACCCTAGCAAATGAACGCTGAGCCTCCAGCGTGTAACATATATGGAGAGGGTGAGAGAGCGAGACGCGAGAAACTCTATCAAACAAGAGGCTATAATGGAGTAAAAAAAATCTCTCCATAGCAATGGTTTTAAATAGAATACGCGCGTTCCCGGAAAAAAGAAACGAAAACTGGTGGACAATTTTTTAAGGGTCTGTCTAGGACACATCTAGATGTGACATAGTTATGTCACATCTAAGTTGATGTCCACTCTGTTTGTGGTATATTTTTTTCCTAGTTTTTTTTTGTTTCTTGTTGCTACATTATATACTTGTGGGAGCTTAGATGTGATATCCTTAAATAACATCTAGATGTGAATTAGATAAACTGATTTTCTAACGTACCAAGAAAGAAAACTCGATCAAAAACACGCCCCCGCTTCCAGGTCGCGAGAGTCATCGCGCACACACACATAGACATAGACATGCATATCCGTGTTTACGTAAAATTCCATTTCCATTTCCATCTCCATCTCCAATCATATTTGTCCAACTGGCACATTATTTACGTTGTTAATTATATACGCAGCAATATTAACGTACAACATTTCTTGTTTGCGCACGTCCGGACCACTGCCACGGCCGGTCCTGACCAACCCTAACCCTCTTCATCACCCGCGCATACTTCCCGCCCAAAACGGTCAGTGCCGCATTCATGCCCGGCCAGAGCGGACACAACCTCTCACTGGCGCCGGCATTGAAGCGGCGCGCCGGCCGAGAGAGCATCGCCCACGCCGCTTCCGGGTGCACGCGGCTGCTCCGCGTTCAAAGGTCGCAATAGCCAGCTACAACATCCATGTAAAAATTTCTTGGGAGTCCGTGCTATATCTAGCTCTCCTCCCCCAACTCGTCAATCTCTTCCAGTAGTGCTAGTACTCCATGGCGCGATCCATCGACAAGCAGGTGGGAAAGTTATGGTATACTCGGTTTGCGGTGAGTGGCATGCCGAGTGACCGTGCGGGGTCGAGCCGTGGAGGAGGGTGAGACACGAACACGACAGACGTGATTTAAACGTTGGTTTTGCTCGATGGCGCGATCCAACGAAACGAAACGTTGGTTTCTCTCCGTTTCCATTTTTTTCTCCGGAAAAACGGAAACTTTCCACTCGATTTTCATTCCTATTCCAAGGTTGCCCCGTTACAACATTCCATCAAATACAAAGGAAAACTAACACGCATGCTGATGCATCTCAATGATTCACATATCATAGCCAATATTTACTTCACAACTAAAGAAAAAAGTTGTGAGAGCGTGTACGAAAGAAAAACTACTGATGGGGTCACTACGACTTAAACCCTAAACCCTAAACATGATTTAATTTCCTGGCCAGGTAGAACCTGTCGAATGAAAGACGGCTGGCACCCTTGGATCATACGATGCTTTTGTGCAGTTGCACTAAAACCGACCTGAGCATCCCTGATGGCAAAGATATTGACGAAGTGTGATTAGAATAATAGTACTGGCACTAGTTCATGAGACATAAACTCATCACAAGTAGAAGCCGGTAGAAGTAGAGAAAGATCGACATGGAGATGGAGCTACGGCAGTGGAGCAAGCCGGCTCCAAAAGGAAGATGGACTACCTGGGACGTCGGGCTGTAGCTAGAAGGGCGGTTGGGACGCGGCATCGGCCCATACCGCGGTGACCCCCGATTGGGACGCACTGACTGTGGGTTTTCTCCCTCGCCGATGTCGACCGCGTCTACGCAGAACATTGTTCCCTTCCCCCAGCTGCGGGATCAGGCCCGTCGTTCTATGCTTGTGAAGAGAGCAACCTAAGCAAGCAGGCTTGTAGCTTAGGCTCCTGCTAGTGTATATATAGTGGTTTTCTTTTTCTCTCCATATCAACCATTTTATATTGCGTACGTGTCATTCAAGAGTGAAATGATGGTTGCTTCTTCCGACTAACTTACTGTGTGATTTGACTGCTCCTTAGTGGCCCCTACACGTACTCCCCCTACGTGTATGCAACAGTCACATGTACACATGGACGCAAAAACGCGCGCGACGCCCTAATGCATGCATGTCCGAGCACACGATGGAACACACACGGTCACGCTCAAGTGCTCAACCTACACGTGCATGCACACACATACTCAGTCAGGGTGAGCTAGTGACCGTATAAACACCGGAAAAAAAATATTGAGCGCAATGAGCGTATTATGAAGTCCACTGACCGTATTTTTACAAATATACAGTGAGAGACAGTGTATTTATTTCGTTTGAAATTAAGCCATATTAACCGGAGAGGAGGCAGTATGGACTAGCATTACTTTGCTGTGTCCCGTCAACTTGCCGAACGAGGAGAAGGTTGCAGGACGGGAGAAGCTTGCGCGCGGTGGCTCGCAGGACAAGGAGAAACTTATGACTAATGCAAGCTATCCCTCGCTCAGGCGGTGGACGTGCAACAGTTAATTCGGTGTCAGATTGCCAGAAGCATACACTATACTACTAGTGCTATTATTGTTCGACTTCCCGAATAGGCGAACAGCCAAGCGCAAAGTTTACTAGTACTACTACTATAGTCTATAAAGGTACGCAATATACTAGTAATAGGAACCGGATGGAGGAGCGTCTGCACTCTTATTATAATTTTAAAATGTGATAAAGCAATCTTCAACACATTTGGTTCTCTTCGAGGGTTCTCGCATGTGATAATGGAAGTTGATTGCATGGAACACTCGCCACAATTCTCGCTTAATTTTGGCTCATATCCTGTTACAAATAGTAGCACTCGGTAATATTTCCTCTTTTTTTTGTTATTCAGCATGTAAACAGGTCAGCAAACCTTGCGGCGCATCTTCGTGCGAACCGTGCTTGCTGCACTTTGAATGTGGCCGAGAGCTGGCTTGATGAAACACCTCGGTTCCTACTTCTTTTTTTGTGGGGTACCTCGCTTCCTAGTGACCAGTGTCTTGGCTGATCGTCCTAAGAATGCTTATATATGAATAAAGCTCTCTCATTTACCCGCAAAAAAGATTAAGCCATATTAACCAGAAAGGAGGGAGTATGGACTAGCACTACTTTTTGGTGTGTCCCGTCAACTCGTAGAACGAGGAGAAGCTTGCAGGACAAGGTGAAGCTCGCTTACGCCTTTTGACTAATGCAACCTACCCTCGGTGGACATGCATCAGTCCATTTGGTGTCAGATTGTCAGAGGCATACACTGTAGTACCCAACATGCGGAGTACCATCATTGTTCGACTTCACGAAGAGGCGAAGAGCCAAGCGCAGTAGTACGAGTAGTACTACTACTAGAACCGCATGGTGGAGCGTCTGTACTCTTATTTTTTATCTCTGATAAAGTACATGTTTATTCCGGAGAAGGGCGGCAAACGGCAACCCAACATGTAATGAATGATATCGATCAACTAACCATGCTCAAATATATCTTGGCCTCCGTGCGAGCCCGTCTGTGTGTTCTCACTTCTCGTCTCTCTCAAGGAACGGCGGGTTGGCTCTTTGCCGTCAATTGAGATCGGTTTGCTCACACTCCTGTCCCACATGTCAGTGATATGCCAAGAGGAGGTGCATTGACCGACTGGCCATACGCGTACTTGGTTTTGCACCTTCATACTACTCCTCCCTCCGTCATAGTTTACAGGGCGCGCTTCATTATGATGCATTTCTCTCAATGCATTTCCACCACCAGAGAGACTTTAGACACGTTTGGTTTAATGCTCAATTAATTAGGGCGTGTTAACCGCAATCAAGTCCACAATTTTCTCTCCATGTACTGTACTACTACGGAGTGGACTAAGTGCATGCATGTGTGTACCCGGGGTGGAAGCACTGCATGCATGTGTGTACGCATTATTCCCTCTAGTAATAGACGCCGTGCTATAACTACCAATGCTATTTTTCAGGCCGATCGCTAGTCGCCTTGGTCCCAGAGATTTTTTTCTTTTTTCTGAAGCGCGCTGTATAAACAGTGACGGATGGAGTAGTATGAGCGGATTCAAAGAAGAGCGTATTGATGGTTGCTTCTTCAGAGCAACTTACAGTGGGAAAGGTGGGGCTTATGATTTGAGTGCTCATTACTCACTATTAATGCGGCGCAACGACCGGGCTGAGTCTGCCATGCGGTTGTGCACTACCCCCTCGGTTCTTAAATATACTCCGAAGTATTTGTATTTCTAGAGATTTCAACGAGTGACTACTCAAATATTTATCTTTTTAGAGATTTCAAATGGACTGGCACATACGAATGTATATAGACATATTTTAGAGTGTAGATTCACTCATTTTGCTCCATATGTAGTCACTTGTTGATATCTAGAAAGAAGAATATAATATTTAGGAACGGAGGGAGTACACATACGAAGCAAAATGAGTGAATCTACACTCTAAAATATGCCCGTTTGAAATTTGTAAAAAGAAAAATATTTAGGAACGAAGGAGTATAATTTTGTGCATGGCACATGGACCCGGATGATGAAGAGGCTTCTGGCAATGCTATCAAGCTTCCATCATTTGTTTACATAATTGACGTACTATACAAATAATTTTCCAGTGACATGAAATTGTACAATGGTGTGAGCTTTCAGCTTTTGTTTCGTGTGTCTTGCCATCGATGCTCTTTCGGAAACAATAAAAAACTAACTTCCTTGCTAATGCATGTCAATTATTAGCAGATCAGAGCTAATAATTACATCACAACTGAAGACAGAGTTGTGAGAAGGTATTAAATTAAAATTGATCCATGCTTTCATTGGCAGCAACGCCGCCAGCTCTGTCTAAATCAACAAGGCATGTTGGGGAAAAAAGTAGCTGTCTGGAGCATGCAAGATTCCGATCATTTTGTGCAGTTCCACTAAAATAGAGCTGAGCGTCCCTGTTCCAAAGATATTAAGTGTGATTACGATAATAGAAGACTGCTGATGAAACAATAAACACACAAATAGAAGCCGGTCACCTTTGCAGTCTCTCTTAAGACTAACTAGTTGGAGAAGATTAGGCTCGGAGTTGGATGAGGAGGATAGAGCAAAACCAATCTCCCTTTGTGCAGTCGCACTGAAATGTAGAGACGTTGCCCATGTGACATTTTAGTACAACTGCACAAAACACTCTTAAGAAAAAAGTGATTTGTGCAGTTCACCAAAAGGTCGCAATAGCAACGAGTAGAAAGGAAACAATTACTGGCCAATAACAGTTGATGACACATGCGACAACAAAAAAGAAGCATATTCCTTATCCTAAGGGAAGATAACAACACGGTTGTGTTTGTCTAAAACGGTGTGAGGACGAGAATGCAATATGGAAAGTACGCCGGACGAGCTACGTTTTGGGCAAAGAACTATGGAAGATCCACATGCAGCGACGTGGGAAGACGGGTAGTGGAGCAAGGCCGGAGGGGATACCTGGAGGTCGTCGGGATGTAACTGGGTGAGCAGTGGCGGGCGGAATCTGCGAGCAGGTGGCGTAGGCCCTGCCGCGCCGGAGCTTGGTCAGAGAGAACGGCGTGTACCACAGATCGGGACGTGCTGCCTCGGCGCCGTCAAACGGAGAAACGATGCACTTCCTCCCTTTCCCCCGGCGGACGGGATGCGGCCGGATCAGTGACCAACGGTGAGAGAGAGAGGCCACCGCACTCCCTTTCCCCCGGCGGACGAGATGCGGCCGGATCAGTGACCAACAGTGAGAGAGAGAGAGGCCACCGCAGCCTTGTGTGAGATACTCTGAAGAGCGACAAACCAGGCAGGCAGGCTCCGTTGTATATAGTGAGTGGACTACCTTTTTCTCCATAAAAATCGTTTTATATTCTGTGTACGTGCCATTGAGCGATATAACTTTATTTAAAAATAACGCGGCAAGTCGAACTTTGTTTCGTGCATGCGTGGTACACAACCTCCCTAGGTAAACAACCGCTACAGGCGTTCAAATTAGCACGTGGGCTGCCATTTCGTAAAGAAATGAGCTCCACCGTGTACCCGCGCGGGTGTGGCTGGGCACGAAGCATGAGTACGTGCACGGTGCACCTATTCTCTTCTTGTATACGTACACCACCTACGTGGGGTTGTGTGAGAGAGATACAAACCTAGAGAGATATAGTGTGTCAGTTCTTGAGAGTTTTTTTTGGGGGGGGGGGGTCAATCAAAAAATGTAACATATGCAATGTGTGTGAAATAGAGTCCTGGATATAACATATATATAGAGGGGGAGATCCACGAGAAGAGAGTGGAGGTATCATCGGCTTGAGGTGTCCATAGAATCGAAGAGAGGGATGATGTGTGTGTGTGCGCGCGCAATCGATAAAGAGTGCCATCGAATTTGTGTGTGCCCGCGTCAAAGATATAGAGTGGCTGGCCTACTGGAACGTGAGATGGGACATGTGCAGTTTGTCTTTGTGGCATGGATACCTACCTGCAGCGCTCGACTATCGGTGTGTGGTGGGGGAAGAGGGAGGCCCAATTAACTATAGAGGTACAATGGCTACTATATGTGTGGAGGAGGAGAGAGGCCTACCTCATGTATTAAGGAGATCGATCTGCCTCATGTATTAAGAGAGATCGATCGGCATCCATGCATATGTGCAGGAGAGGAATAACGTTGGGAGAGAGACATAGCTAGAGTGTTGGAGGGGGTGGTAGTGGAGTTGCTTCTAACAAATGGTGGGATAGGCTTGCTAGACAAACGGAGGGCACGCCCGCAATATCAATAAGAGAGGAGATGGCTGCTTGTTGTGTGTGCACGTGCGTGTGAGAGACGGGTCAGGAGGCATGCACGAATGATGAGGGGGGACAATGTGGCTGTGGTAAGCAGACGTAACTACATAGGAAGATCAATCGCCCTTTGTTAGAGAAAGGAGAGACATAACTTGTGAGGTACGTCGATCGATGGGGGGGGGTAGTTAAAGTCGATCTAGGTATATGTTGGGAGATCGATCGGTATACATGCATGTGTGTGTTAGAAGAAAATGAGGCACGAGGAGAAGGATAGAGAGAGAGAGGGATGCATGTAGGAGGTGGTACGAGAGGCATACTATATCGAGGGGGAGGAGTGTGCGAGTACGAGAACGATGAAAAGAGTGGTGGGAGTGAGGCATGGATGGTGACAAGAGAAGAGGGGAAGCTTGTGTTTGTGCTAGGCACACCTGGCTAGAGAGGCATATCGATCGATGTGTGCCGTAAAGAAGGACCTGGGGGGCCTACACACACCGTGGGTGAACGACCTAAAGTGAAAAGATGAATTTGCGCGATGGAGCTAGAGAATGCTGAGGGAGGGTGAGAGGGATGCGGGCGTGTGCATGCACAAGAGAAAGTTAGCGCTAGCTACAAAGATAAGAGGGTTGTGTGGGTGTAAAAGACGAATAGAGATCATATATAGTTCATTATAAAAAGCAAATTCGGATATTTGAAGAATTTATCACAGTGTTTCAAACCGACGCATGTGTGAATATATATAACGGTGATACACATGGTGTGGTTATGAACATGTTATACTACATTTAATATATTTTATCTCTACTCTTATAAAAAAAGGGAGTTGTTGATGATGGTGTGCCTGCCATCCTGCATTATAGGCCGTCCGATTTATATCTGGCGGATAGCAAGGAAACTATGATGGTTGAAGTTGGCAACAATCATGATTGTAGATTCTTATTGAAATTGAGAAACGAATTCAAATTTAGTTCGAATTGCAACGGTAGTATAGACATTTGGAATGCACTAAAATGTTGGTATGAGTAGGTTACATGCATATACAGCAAGCGAAAAAATTTAGTCGGACATAACATGGATTCATACTCCCTCCTTCCATCTATATAGGGCGTAATGAGATTTTTAAGACCGCCTTTGACTATTGACAAGATTAATAGTACATGACATGCACAATGTGAAAATTATATCATTGAAAGAACCTTTCACAGACGAATTTAACGGTGTGCTTTTGTGTGAGTTGCATGTCATATATCATTGCTCTAATATTTGGTCAAAGTTAGCATTGAAAAACGCATTAGGACCTATATAGATGGAAGGAGGGAGTAGCTTTGAATAGCATTTGTATAGTAAAACGGGGCAAGACTCTCTCTTTGTGTGGTGTGAATATTTTTTTTTCTTTTTGGTTGAGGGAAGTGCGAATTGATTTGGTACGTACGAATCAATATTACTACACGTTAGGCTGGTCCCTAAAATTCAACCCGCGTCTTGTTATATCCCGAAAATTCAGATATCGTGCTCCCAAAACTGGCGCCTTCACAACCCGCGCCTTGCTATCCCGAAATTACAACGCGCGCGAAAACTCCCTCCAGCTGCCAAATCCCGACACGCGAAATCCCCCTTCTAACCCTGAGCCGAAAGGGCCGCTAGTTCAAATCGGTGGGGGGTACTTTTGTAACACACCCTACATTTTGGACAAGCGCGTCCCTAAGTCATGCTTCACCCCCTCCCATCGCCCCCTTTTCGCCATTCGAAATCCCAGGCCGCCATAACCTCTCCGCTCCAGCCGCGAAACCCCACCCTCCTCCGTCCGCCACGTCACCACTGCCCAGCCGGAGCCTCTTCCCCGACGACGTCGTCCACCACAACAGCTCGACGTCCCCCGTCCACCTCCCCGGATGAGGATCCGTCGTCCATCTCGCCGTCCCGCCGGTTCAGCCGCCCCGTCCTCCACCTCCAAGGAGCTGCTCCGACGATCGCCTCGTCTATCGCAGCTGCTCCATCCCCACAGCGCCGCCTTAACCTGCTCCACCGGAACCGCAGCATCCTCACCGACTCCTTGGACGAAGCCGAGGCCTACTTGGCGCCACCAAAGAGGTTGTACGCTTATCGCATCGCACCTTCTCCTTAAATCGACCTCCCAGCGCCGACGGTGCTCCATCCCGCACCCCCATGGAGCGGCTACCTTGAAGCCGGCGCCGCGGGCGACATCTCCACGGCGGCTCTCCCCCAGTGCGAGGCCCCTTTGGCGGCGGCGTCCATACCAGCCGGATCTGCTGCTGCTGCTCCGGCTCTCGCTCGCTCGCGCTGCTGCTGCTGCTCCGGCTCTCGCTCGATCGCTCGCTCGCCCAGCTGCTGCTGCTGCTCTCCTCCTCGCTCGTGCTGCTACTCTGCTCCGATTAAGCCACACTTCAGTTGACTGAATCGACTTTTGGGTCAGTCGATTTTCAGGGGTTGGGGGGGCTCGCCGGAGTTAAGGAAGAACCACCCGCAGTGGGGACGGGGGCTCGCCGAAGAGGTACCCCACTATCTATCTTAGGGTTTAGGGTGGGGGCCGGGGGCCTAGAGGGCTGGCCGGGGCGGCGGTGGCGAGTTGTTTCGGGGCGGCGAGGCGGCGCTGGGGCCGGCGGTTCGGCCGGTGGTGGCTGGCGGCTCAGGGGGGTGCAGGTTGAAGATGAACTGCAGGCCCTCCCTAAACTACATGTCAAGTGCCTCTTTGCTACTATTGCGTTCAGTTTCGACAGTAGCATTCAGATTCCACAGTAAATTTCAGTTTCGACAGTTAAGTTCAGAGTCAGTTTTTACCTCATCCGTTGTAGTCAGGTGGTTTTTGGTGATGTTAATTTTACATCCATTTTACATCATCTATTGGAGATGCTATTAGAATCCCACTTGAGATTGACGATGTATGTCTTGTGCTGCTTCAGCCTTGACGTCTTACGGCTCACCGGAGCTGCTCCAACGACAGAATGATCCATCACAACAGAGCAGTGCCCTGGACGCTGTCTACAGATTCCTCAGATCTTCCTCCACACCTCCGGCAGCCACCTCTGCCTCAACTGCTTCAGCGACCAACCCAATGATGCTGAGGTCGACACAGCTACGGCAAAGAGGTTGTACACTTGTTGCATCACTTATTACTACACATTCACGTCGATCCATTAGGGCTATTTTGGTTCAACGGAAAAACGTCGATCCACTGGTTGTTACCATCACTCTAAATTTCTGCATGCTCTCCTTACATAATCTCACCATATTTTTTTCGTATGCATGTCAGATATTGTACACAGTCATGCTGAACATGTAGAGAAAAAGAGAAGAGTTTTGCGCGGCAATACAATGTCATGCAGACATCGCTCCATGGTGGGTTCAATGGCAAACCATCCCCACCCCTCTCCAGATTGTAATCCAGAGGAAGATATCTGTTCTGAGGCGGATTCAGACGCCGCTGACCACTCCTATTTACCCCCAAGGTGTTTGCTCTACCTTGGCATGATGATGTTAGTCATATCATGCATATGTTGCCTTGCAGTGCCTACTTTTGACATCATATATGTCATCTGCTTAGTTTAGACATGTTCTGTAATGCCACCTGTTTAGTTTCTATATCATATATGGGAATTATGTAGTCTCATGTCTTTTAGCCAGCCATAATATATGTGAAATGTGCAATGCCATCCTGTTTAACCAGGCATCATATATTTGAATGATATCTTGCCCATCCTTTTCTTCATTACATTTCCATTTGTCGACAATGTTTGTACATTAAACTACTCTTCCTGTGAATCAGCCATTTGGGTGGGAGATGGAAAAATCTGGAGTGAAAACAAGGCCTTCAGAGCAGATAGTGCTACCTGTCGAAGCAGATCTCTTGTTGGGTCCCGATAGCTCCTCAGAGATGGATTCAGAGACAGATGACCAGTCCTATTCCCCCACTGAGGTGTATGCTCTAACTTGGCACGGTTATACTGCTCATATCATGCATACGGTGTCTTGCATTGCATAGTTTAGACATCATATACACAATATTCAACACCATGTTCTTAGTTCAGACATCATATCGAATGCCCTCTGTTTAGCATATAAATCACATATGTGAATTAAATGATGCGATCCTGATTACTTAGATAACATGTAGGTGAATTATGCCATGCGATCCTGTTTAGTTATTCATCATATCTTTGAATTATGTTATGCTATGCTATCCAGTTTAGATAGACATCATATATGTGAAATTATGTCATGCTATCCGTTTTAGTTAAACAATATACATGTCAACTATTTCATGCCCTCTTTTTTCCACACTATCTATTGCATCTGTCTCTCATACAATGTCTGTACATTCAACTATGTTTCCTGTTTATCAACCATTTGAATTGGAGCGGGTGATGCCAGTATCTAGCGGACTAAAAACACGGTCTTCAAATAAAACAGTGCTACCTCTTGGTGGAGATAGCACCCCGGTTGTACATGCACAAGAACCAGCCCTACCACACATAACCCAAACTCTCACGGATTGTACCCCTACTGCGATGGACAGAGAACCAGCTTCACCCAATCTAACCCCAACCCCAGCCGATAGTAACCCAGTTCCTGTTGACACAGCACCATCTCCACCACAGAGCTCCCAAACAAGAGCAGTTAGTAAGGCAACTCCAGTGCCCAAAGGGCCAGTACTATCATGGCGAACCCCAACTCCACCAGTTAGTACGCCTATTCCCGTGGAGGAAGCACAACCAGCTAGTCGTAGTTTAGCATCTATCGCATTTGATGTTGTTAAATCGTATGTGCGTATCTTCCCATCTTGGAAATATTATACTGAAGATGAAGGAAAATGCCAGTTGCAGGTGTTTGTCCAGGAGTTATGTGTAAGTAACGTTATTCATGGCAATTACTTTGCTTCGTCCCATACATCCTACCTCCATGATGGTTATAATACAACAAATTTTCCCATTTTTCTCTACAGAGAAGGACCGATTTGGAAACTCAGGATGAGGTAACCTGTGCAAATACCTCTGCTATCTTCAAGAATGCTTGGTGGCAGTATCGGAATTACCTGAAGAAAACGTACTTCACCGGCAAAGAAACTCATCAAATTCCCTTACGTTCTCCTGAGACACATTTACTGGACGATGACTGGGAACGCCTTGTTCTGTACTGGTCCCGAACCAAGAATGTGGTAAGGTTTATGAGCTCATTTTCTATTTTTAAGTATTATATTCTTGCATCTTACTGTACTCTGTTCATGTAGAACAAGTGCCTAAACCTGAAGAACAACTGTTCTAATTTAAGATTCCATTGCTATCATAGTTCAAAAAAGCGCTAGGCGTTAATTGTGCGTTTTGCCACCGCCTTGCGCTTTACCGACCAAAGTGCATGCTTATGCGCAGTTATGCACAGATTATGGGTAGTTATGCGCAATGCGTTTTGCCAACGCCTAGAGCCTAGGCGCGCTTAAGCGCTTGCTTAGGCGCGCCTTTTTTAACTATGATTGCTTTGCTCTTGTATCACTGTATTTACTCATACAAACCTATTTTTAAATTGAAGGATCCAATCGAAACTCCAATGGCACAGCAGGTATGTTCACACATGTTTCTTTAACAGGTTTGCTCTTATCAATAGCTCCGTTGATTTCAATTTCAATTATGTATACATTTGACTTTCCTATCATGCACATTACTAGCATCACAACAGAGCCAATAGTGTTGTTGTACATGTAGACCCGTGGTACCCATCTGAAATCTTGTTGTGCCGTGTAGTTTCCCACGCTTTGTATTCTTTCACTGCTGCTTTGTCTTGAACTGATATGATTTGAACCGTGTCTCTATTTTGATTTGGCAAGACAATGCAGTGACCATAGGACATAGATATATGTTTGTTTGATGCTTTTATTATGTACTAGTACTTGGCAAGACTTGGTAGTTTAATCATGTCCACCTTACTAATGAACTGGTTCACCAAAATGAGTTTCATATACTAGTACATGCTAAACTTGTTATGTGTCTGCTTGTTTCTTCTTTTAGAATGCTGACAGAATATTGGGGAAGAGTGCCTTATTAAGCAATGGTAAAGGAAGTAATGCAGATAAGGTTCAGGATAGTGACACATCCTTGTTGGTCTCCAACAAAGCTGATAAAACAGCTAAGGAAGACTATCTTGAAGACAACGAGACAACCCCAAAGTCCTGTCTTGGTTTAGTGTTTAAGTTACTGGCCACTACCGCTTGCACAAGCTATTCAAACTCACTGTCTGAATCAGTTCGGTTTCTTGAGTCTCAACTACAAGCTGAAAGACATCGATCAGCTGTGCTGCGACAAGAAGCGGAAGGACTGCGAAAGTCCCTGGAGCATTCAGATGCATACTTTCTGGTGCAACAGCAAGCGTTGGAGGATTTTAGCGCCAAACAGGACAAAGCTAATCAGCTTGTTAAGCTTATTGCCAGCATGGTGGATACCCAGGATAACATTTCTTGAGCTCTTCTGAAGTTGTTTCAGTTATGCTCTTGTTTTGCTGCCGCGTTTATTTGCACTGGTGGCCAATTTTGACGGCCAGTGTATGTAATGTGCTGCTTTGTTCCCTATATTTGCACTGGTGGCGAACTTTGATGCCCAGTGGATGTAATATGTGTAATAGCGGTAATAGGCTAGCGTTAATTGCTTGCTTATTTATTTCCTTATTGTCTTGTTTAGTTGTTTGCTTGTAGTCACTGCAGTTCTTTTTCTGTTTTTTTTCTAGTGGCCACAATAGCCTATTTTTGGTAACTAGGCCAAAATAATCATGGCAACACACAGACTATTGTAACCATGGGCCTCCTGCAGGCCGTATGATCCATGGGCCTTCGTCCGGCCGTAGGATCCATCGGCCTTCTATACGGGCCTTAGGGTCCATGGGCCTTCTATGGGCCATAGGGTCCATGGGCCTTCTACGGGCCGTACGATCCATGGGCCTTCTACGGGCCGTACTATCCATGGGCCTTCTACGGGCCATACTATCCATGGGCCTCATACGGGCCGTAGGATCCATGGGCCTTCTACGGGGCGTATCATCATTTCGCCAATCATGGGCCGTACTATTCGTGGACCATAACGGGCCGTTAATAGGACGTATTTGATAACTCTATGAAAATAGCCCAACGGGTTTTTTGACATGAAAACGGCCCAACGTATTAACGTCCGCAAACGGGCCGACTGTAACGACGGGCTGAATTTGGCCCACAAGCAGAAAATGACAGTAACGGGCCGTATGTAACCGAATGCTGCAAATGAGCCCAAGAATCAATGGGCCCTGAGAAGGCCGAAAGATAACTTGGGCTGGAAATAGCCCAATGGAATAACGGGCCATTAATGGGTATAAAGTGATACACTGTTCATTACGGGCCAGTTTCACCACGGGCCGTTAATGGGCCAAGAGTTACAAAGGTGCTCATATGGGCCGAAAGAAGTCATGGGCCACACATGGGCCGGAAGTTAAAATGGGCTGAATCATATTAGACGGCCCAGATGACGCTACTGGGCCTAATTCGGATAGGGCGTAACGGGCCCTGGGTTAGCGGGCTGTAAATGGGCTATATGCGAACATGCCGTTAACAGGCTTTCCATGGGCCGGCCCGCCACCTTTTGACCAAGTCAAACGGGCCGGCCTTTTCACAGGAATGGGCCTCTGTTGGGCCATGCCATGTGTCGCCGTATCATAGGCGCCTTCGGTCCAATGAGTGGATGACATCTGTCCCAACGGTGAGCCGACACGTGTTTCCTCCAGCCAATGATGATTTTACACGTGGAAAATCCCCATTGGTCGGGGCTGTTAACGGGTTATCGGATCCAAAACCCGACCCGATAGCTTAACGGCGTTCCGTTATGGTGGATGCCACGTGTCGGTCACCCTTGACGAAAGCACTTCTGTGACGCGCGATTTATCGTCATGGAAGTGGACACTTCCGTGATGATAATTTTGGTAATGTCATGGAACACTTCTACGACAGCACAGGTATGACTATCTTGATTCTGTCATAAAATTGTCATGGATGTACATGCATGACAAAAAACACGACCTACTGTGACAAACACGTATCATCACGGAAGTGTACTTTTTTTGTAGTGCATGAGGCGACGGACGCCGAGTGAGATGGCCATACGTAACCCATATAAGAGTGCTTCATATTCCGCTTTGTTATTGGAGGAATCAAAGTGAATCTGGAGAACATATCTGAGCTTGTCTCCTCGGGGGGATACCAGTACCACCCCAGCACCGGAACCATTCAGCATCTTGGAACCATCAAAGAACATGGTCCAGTGCTCCGAGTGGACTTGAGTCGGCAGTGGCTGTTCGATCCACTCGGCGAGGAAATCTGCTATTGCTTGGGACTTGATAGCTTTCTTTGCCTCAAACTTAATATCCAAGGGAAGGAGTTCAATCGCCCACTTTGCCACTCGACCAGTTGCATCTCTGTTGTTCAGAATCTCTGATAATGGAGCGTCGCTGACGACTGTAATGGAGTGGTCAGAGAAATAATGTGCAACCTTCTTCGTGGTCATATAAATCCCATAAACAAGCTTCTGATAATGTGGATATCTTTGCTTTGATGGAGTCAAAACTTCAGAAACATAATATACTGGGCACTGAACTTTATAGGCTTTTCCTTCTTCTTCCCGCTCGACCGTAAGTACTGTACTGACGACCTGTCCAGTGGCTCCAATGTAAAGCAGTAAAGGCTCTTTGCTAATTGGGGTAGCAAGCACCGGCTGGGTGGAAAGCAGGGCTTTGAGCTCTGCAAATGCTGCATCAGATTCAGGAGTCCACTCGAACTTATCAGACTTCTTCATCAGTCGGTAAAGAGGCAATGCCTTTTCACCGAGGTGAGAAATGAATCGACTCAAGGCGGCCAAACAACCTGTAAGCTTCTGGACATCGTGCACACGCACAGGGCGTTTCATTCGGAGAATGGCACCAACTTTCTCTAGGTTAGCGTCGATCCCCCGTTTGAAAACGAGGAAACCGAGTAATTTTCCGCCCGGAACTCCGAATGTGCACTTTGATGGATTAAGCTTGACATCATACCTTCTGAGGTTGGCAAAAGTTTCAGCAAGGTCAGCCAACAGGTCGGAACCTTTACGTGACTTGACCACAATGTCATCCATGTATGCTTCCACATTCCGACTGATTTGAGTGAGTAAACACTTCTGAATCATCCTCATGAATGTGGCTCCAGCATTCTTCAGGCCGAATGGCATGGTGACATAGTAGAAGCACCCAAATGGAGTGATGAAAGCTATTTTTATCTCATCGAGTCCACACAGTCGGATCTGATGATACCTGAAAAAAGCGTCCAAAAAGGACAAGCGCTCACACCCTGCAGTCGAGTCGACTATTTGATCGATGCGGGGGAGAGGAAAGTGATCTTTCGGGCAGGCCTGATTAATATGCTTGAAGTCAATGCACATGCGAAGTGAGTCGTCCTTCTTGGGGACCATGACAACATTGGCTAGCCACTCGGAGTGGTAAATCTCTCGGATAAACTCAGCTGCTAGGAGCCGAGCCACTTCTTCACCGATTGCTTTTCTCTTCTGTACGGCGGACCGTCGAAGATGTTCTTTGACTGGTTTCACTTTTCGGTCGACTCGCAAACGGTGCTCAGCCAGCCCCCTGGGAACACCCGGCATGTCAGAAGGTTTCCATGCAAAGATGTCCTAGTTCTCACGGAGGAACTGGATGAGCGCTTCTTCCTATTTGGAGTCGAGTGTTGTTGAAATGTGAGTCGGAGCAGCATTGGGATTGGTCGGGTGAATATGAGTTGGCTTCGTTTCACCAGACGACTAAAATGCTGAATCCGTGGCAGGCTTCTTAGCTCGCAACAAATCACTCGGATCTGCATTTTTTTGATACTCCTGCAATTCCACTACTGCCATTTGCGCATCGGCGATCTTTGAGCCCTTCTGGAAGCACTCTTCTTCCTTCTTCCGATTGCCAGTGATAGTGATCACTCCTTTAGGACCAGGCATCTTCAATTTGAGGTAAACGTAACATGGTCGAGCCATGAAACGTGCATAAGCCGGCCTGCCCAGAATAGCATGATAAGCACTCTGGAAATTCACAACTTCAAACATCAACTTTTCTTTGCGGTAATTCTTGGAATCACCGAAAACCACATCGAGGGCGATCTGGCCGAGTGACTCAGCCTTCTTGCCAGGAATAAATCCATGGAAACTCATATTGCTTTCACTGAGTCTAGACATCGGAATGCCCATTCCCATCAAGGTCTCCGCATATAGTATATTAAGGCCACTGCCACCATCCATCAGAACCTTAGTCAACCGAGTGCCCTCGACGACTGGGTCGACCACCAACGCTTGCCGCCCAGGGGTGGCTATGTGTGTTGGGTGATCAGACTGGTCGAATGTAATGGCAGTCTGAGACCACTTCAAATAACTGGGCATCGCCGGAGCGACCATCTTCACTTCTCTGTTGATGACTTTCAGCCGACTTTTGCTCTCAACATCAGCAAAAATCATCAGAGTTGAATTGACGCGGGGGTAACCATCATCGTCCTCTTCCTTATCCTCAACTTTGTCTGATTCTTTCTCCTTCTCTTTGGGCTGTTTCTCTTGGAATTGCTGGGTTAGGAGCCGACATTGTCGAGTGGTATGTTTCGGGTAAATGAGATTACCCTCCTCATCTTTTTTGGTGTGAATGTGGCATGGTAAATCCAACACATCATTTCCATCTTGATCTTTTACTTTCTTGGGGTTCCATGGCCCTTTGGGCTTCCCCATTAACTTTCCTTGAGTCACGGCTAAGGCTTCTCCGGGAGCAGCTGGCTCGGCTTTGCGCTTCTGCTTCCGACTGGAGTTCCCTCCCCCGGTTTCGTGGGCGACTGTTTTGTGCTTGCCACTCCGGAGCCGATCCTCCTCTTCACCATTAGCATACTTGGTGGCAATTTCCATCATTCGACTCAGAGACATATCTCCGGTCCGACCGAACTTCAGATTCAATTCTCGATACTTGACGCCTTCCTTGAAGGCACAAACTGCTTGGTGATCAGACACATTCTCCACCGTGTGGTGCAACGTGATCCATCTCTGGATATAATCTCTCAAAGTTTCATTCGACTTCTGCACACAAGATTGTAGCTCTGTTAGCCCTGCTGGCCGTTTGCATGTACCTTCAAATGTTCTGACAAACACTCGGGCAAGCTCTTCACAGCTATAAACACTGCCAGGTGCTAACTGATTCAACCATGCTCTGGCCGAGCCCTCTAACATCAGAGGAAGGTGCTTCATGGCCACTTCATCATTGCCACCACCAATCTGCACAGCCACTCGGTAGTCCTCAAGCCAAGTGTCAGGCTTGGACTCACCAGTGAACTTGCTGACTCCAGTCGCCAACCTGAAGTTGGGAGGAATCACTGCTGCTCTGATGGCTCTGCTGAAACACTCGGGACCTGAAACATGCACCCTGCTGTTGGCCGGGTAATCTCTATCGTGGCCATCTCTGTGTGCTCTGTTCCTGTCAACCAGACCTTGAACAAGAATGGATCTCGCGTCAAAGCCTGGCTCCTGGGGGTCGACTGGAATCCTTCGCCCACCACTGTGAGGGCGCCTGTCATCGTGTTGCCGAGGCGCGTATGACCCACTCCTTGGGGGAGGAGTGGGTACTCGACGACGATCATACTGCTCACGGTTTCTGTACTGATCCTGTCGATCTCCACGTCCCTCACGCCTTGGAGGTGATCTTGGGCTGTGAGCCGACTGAACTGTGTCTGCCATTACAGATCTACTATGAATCCTATTCTGAGACTGTGACACTGCTGTGTTCTGCTCCCCTGCCGCCCGGAGCAAAGCTCAGATCTGCATCAAACCCCTACTAGCCTCCGACTGGGAAGGATGAATCGACTCTGCTATTCGGGCAGCAGCTGTGAGATTCTGGATCGGAGTTCGATATACCTGGGTTGGAGGCGGAAAAAGTTGTCGTCGACTGGATTCAGGAACTCGCTGCCGAGCACGCTCGTCGAGTGCGTGCTGGAGATTCTCCAGTCGAGTGCGCTCAACCAAGTTGGCCAGGCGCACCTCCTCCAAGGCCCTGGCCTCGGGGGTTTCTCCAACGATAGGAGTGTGAAGTGCATCCATGTTTACGGCGGCGAAGCTCTTCCCTCTGCTGCAAAGAGAGGGGCTCGGGGCGGTACTCCTCGTGGACACGCGACGGATCGCCTCCGCCATCACCACCGTCATTGCGGGGGAAGCCAGGAGGACTGCGTGGTCCGTTGACCATCAGGACTTCCGCCGTGGGGTCACTGTTGTCGCACTCGGATGCGGTCTCAACAGAGCCAGTCGACAGGTCGAACAGGCCGTAGAGAGTTTCGTCAGGCTCGATTTCCATGACTTGGGGGGTGGCCGACTGGCGAGCCACCGCATGCCTCACCCACTGCTGGAGCCTCGACCGGCCGCAACGCTTGTGCCGGCGGGCAGCAGGGAGTGAAGACACCACCGGAGCCGACCGATACTGGGTCGACGGCTGCCGCAGGAGGACGCCGCGGACGCACGCGCGAAAGTGCGTTGCCCCGCGGACGGGGAGCGCCTCGACGTCGAGTGGAGCTTCTTGGAGCCAAGCGGAGTCATCGGCGACGAACACGAGCGCGCCGAGATGGATCTCGCGGCCCTCGGCCAATCCTCCGCCTGAAACCATGCTGATGGGGATCGGAAAAATTGCAACTTCTCCAACAAGTCGCTAAGACACCTGCCCCATAGTGGGCGCCAACTGTCGTGGTTCTAAGTCTGACAGTAGAATGGGGGGTAGGGATGTAGAGGCAAGATCCTAGCTATGGAGAAGCTGTACGCATGAGTTTTACGAGTTCAGGCCCTTCTCGAAGGAAGTAACAACCCTACGTCTCGGAGCCCGGAGGCGGTCGACTAGATTATATGTGTGTGTTACAGGGGATGCGAACCCTTGTGCATGTGGAGGGGGTGGCTTATATAGAGTGTGCCAGGACCCGGCCAGCCCACGTCACAAGGGATTTAAGGTACATCAAGAGGGGGGCGTTACTGGTAACGTCCGTAATGAAGTGTTATAAATGGCTATTAAGTCTAGGAGTTAATGCTCGGCCGTTGCTGTGTAGAGTGACTTTAGGTCTTCTGTCCGTCGAGTGTTTCTTGTTACAGTCGAGTGATCTTGATTCCTCCGAGTGGAAATGTTTCTGGTCGAGTGGGTGATGGTACCCCTCGAATGCTTCTGGCTTTAGAGTGATGTCCTTGGGGAGGGTATTTAGGTCAGGCCTGCGACCCTACCCTAGGTACATGTCCTCATCATGAACCTCCTGAGATACCATCGAAGCGTCGACGTCAGCGGCGCCGCTCTAAATTGCGTCAAAAAAGATAACAATACCGGCACCAGAAACAATGATACTCCGGAGAACGCCGAAGACCAAGAAGACCCAATCGAACCAACATCCGAACAGGATGATCGGGAGGACGGGCAAGTTGACCTTGACGAACAAGCAGGGAACGAAGACTCGGAGGATAGCAACTATCTACCACTATCCAAGGACGACGTGAGCCTCGGCGACGAAGATTCTATCGTGCTAGAGGAACCCCTCTAACAACAGCGCTTTAAGCGCCGGCTAATAGCCACAGAAAGAAGCCTAAAAAAGAAGCAGAAGCAGCTTCAAGCTGACCAAGATCTGCTCAACGACAGATGGACTAATGTCCTGGCAGCTGAAGAATATGGCCTTGAACGCCCAACAAAGAGTTACCCAAAGCGTAAGCTGCTACCCCAATTCGACGACGAGGCGCTGGAGCCCATACCACCCGCACGTAACGCGGCTGACGGATCTCACCGACCACGACGTGGCCGGGACAGAACGACAACTCAAGCCGAACACCAGCTCGCGCCACCTCACCGTAAAAGCAGAGAAACAACAGCTCGGGGATACACATATGACCTACGACAGGACCTGGAAAATAGAGCAGGTCAGACAAGATCAATCTACGGATTGTGGGGGCGTGCCTCGGCGCGTGAGGACGACTATCAAGCCTGGCGCGGCAAGCACAACCACGCCCGGGCCGAAAATCGCATACAAACTTCATCTGAACTGCGCCGTGATGTTACCCGATACAGAGGCGCTGCACACCCTCTATGCTTCACCGATGAGGTAATGGAGCACCAGTTCCCAGAAGGGTTTAAACCACTGAACATCGAATCATACGATGGCACAACAGATCCCGCAGTATGGATTGAAGATTTTCTTCTCCACATTCACATGGCACGCGGTGATGATCTACATGCCATCAAGTACCCCCCTAAAACTCAAGGGGCCAGCACGGCACTAACTGAACAGCCTACCAGAAAACTCTATTGGTAGCTGGGAAGACTTGGAGGACGCATTTAGAGACAACTTCCAAGGCACCTATGTTCGGCCCCCAGACGCCGATGACCTTAGTCACATAATCCAGCAACCCGGGGAATCGGCCCGACAACTCTGGACCAGGTTCCTCATCAAAAAGAACCAGATTGTGGATTGTCCGGACGCCGAAGCCCTCACGGCTTTCAAGCATAGCATCTGAGACGAGTGGCTCGCCCGAACCTCGGCCAAGAAAAGCCAAAATCCATGGCAGCCCTCACATCACTTATGACCTGCTTTTGTGCGGGAGAGGATGGCTGGCTTGCTCATAGAAGCAATAGCAACAGCGACCTTGGCACCTCCGAACCCAGGGACGGCAATGGCAAGCCACGACGCAACAAGCACAAGCGTTGAAACAATAGCGAAGAAACCCAGGACACGGCGGTCAACGCCGGATTCAGTGGCTCCAAATCCGGTCAACGGAAGAAGCCATTCAAGGCAAACAGAGATGGCCCATCCAGTTTAGACAGAATACTTGATCGGCCTTGCCAGATTCATGGCACCCCCGATAAGCCCGCTAATCACACCAACAGAAATTGTTGGGTCTTTAAACAGGCTGGCAAACTCAACGCCGAACACAAGGGGAAAGGGTCGCCCAGCGATGACGATGACCAAGAGCCTCGTCAAACGAACACAGGGGGACAGAAGCAATTTCCCCCCGAGGTAAAAACAGTGAATATGATATATGTCACACATATCCCTAAGAGGGAACGCAAGCGCGCACTATGAGACGTCTACGCCTTAGAGCCGGTCGGCCCGAAATTCAACTCACGGTCGGCTTGTCCAATCACCTTCGATCGAAAGGACCACCCAACCAGTATCCGTCATGGAGGTTCGGCAGCTCTGGTCCTCGATCCAATCATTGACGGATTCCACCTCATGCGAGTCCTCATGGACAGAGGTAGCAGTCTCAATCTACTTTATCAAGACACTGTCCACAAAATGGGCATCGATCCGTCAAGAATCAAGCCCACTAAAACTACCTTTAAAGGAGTAATACCTGGTGTAGAAGCCCGCTGCATGGGCTCAATCATGCTGGAGGTCTTCTTCGGTTCATCGGACAACTTCTGAAGCGAAGACTTGATCTTTGATTTCGTCCCATTCCACAGTGGTTATCACGCACTGCTTGGACGAACCGTTTTCGCTCGCTTTAACGCGGTCCCGCACTATGCCTATCTAAAGCTTAAGATGCCCGGTTCGCGTGGCGTCATTACAATCAACGGAAACATGGAACGCTCCCTCCGTACTGAGGAGCATACCGCGGCCATCGTGGCCGAAGTACAAAGCGGCCCTGCCAAGCCGCACACCTCATCGGCTATTATGCCACCGGACTTTATTATGCAAGACCGGTCAGTTCTGCATGCTGGCAGCTCGGCAATCCCAGGGTGGGATTAACAGTTTCGCTTCCATCGACTGCCACGTACATCAGCGAGTTTCGTACCGCGCGTGCACAATTACGCACTCAAAGTACCTTGGGCATCGGCGGAGGCAAAATACGGACATGCCTATAGTACGGTTTGACCCTATATGGTCTCTCCCTCGTTTTTTACTTATTTCTTATCTTTTACCATAGGTCAATTAAAACCTCCTCATTCTACGGACTCACAAGGACTCTCTCCGAGCCCGGTTCCGCACAAATAGTCGAAGACCATTCCTCTTAAGGAATCTTTCTTACTCAGGCGAAAGCGGTGCAGACATGCGGCAGGAAGGTGCAAAGGATTTTGTAGACCATAACCTCACTCAAAGAACCAGTATAGAGCTTTTCTCTTTAGCCTTAAGACCCCCGGGATGTAAAATAACCTTGGTGATTATGGTACCATCTGTAATACTATGTTTTGACGTATCAATCAGATTCCAGTGAAGCAAATTCTTCCTCGGTATCGACTTCACTTATAGACTTTATTCCGTCTCTGTAGTTATCTCGACAAAAACTGCCAGGGGCTCTATATGGCAACATATGTGTTGCCAACCAAAAAGTCTGAACAACTTTCTAGCACAATTCGGCATCCCGAGCTCGGCATTATATGCATCGGCTCCGAATCATGTTTTTGGTCAATAGTTGGGTTGCTCGGCTCCTGTGTTTGCTACCTTACGATCCGTCTGATCGGCTAGGGTAGTAAAGGGAGAACTACTGCGATTGTGTTTCTGGTTCGCTCGGTTAAGCACCTCGGTAGAGAAAGCCAAAAACTGACTGTCATGATGCAGCGAGAGCTGGTCAGCCACTCGGCGACTTAACAAAATCTTTAGCGATTTCTTCCATATTACACGAAGGACCATTTTCCGGTCACCTATGCAACGCATCCACATTAGGATAGCCGCATACATACCAGGGGCTACTTTGTAGACCCATCGTCAAACTCCTACGGCTAAGTGAGAGCAATAAAACCGCATAGTCCGATTGCCTGGTTCACCGCACTGACACCTCCTTCATGGACCAAGACGTTGGGTTAAGTGTAGTCATGTGCAATTCCGAACATCCAGTAGTATCTACAAGGGGGTTGAAGCCGACGACTGGGAACTCTCAGATATAAAACGGCCACACAGGAGGATAACTCTTCATAAAAGAAGGAATATATCACAAAAGACTTAGTTCATGATACAAACTACCGAACAGTTTGGATTCGTTCATTCGAACACTACATCCTTCTTAACACTACCGAGCATTGGCCTTCTACAAGACCACTTGACACGGGCGAGCACCCTTGAGAACTTCCTCAAAGTAGCGCTCCGGTGTACGGTGGTCCTTGCTTTCGGGCGGACCCTCGACTGGCACCTTTTCGGCCTTCATCTTCCCCCAGTGCATCGTGACACGGGCAAAGGCCATTCGTGCCCCTTCTATACAAGACCACTTCTTAACAGCGCCAATTCGGGGCAGCGCATAGACGAGACGCCGCACGAGGCCGAAATAGCTGTCCGGAATGGCTTCGGCCGGCCACAACCGGACTATGACGTCCTTCATGGCCTCACTGGACATCTTCTGCAGCTCCGCCCATTGTGCCATCTGGTCATTTAGCAGTATGGGACACTCCTGCCCCGCAAACTGCGACCAGAAGAGCTTCTCCGTCGCGTACCCCTCCTGGGCCTGGAAGAATTGGGCGGCGTCCGTAGCACTCTTCGGCAGATCCGCATATGCGTCTGGAGAACTCCACAGTCGATTAAGCAAGGCATACTTCCGGTCCCCAAATTTAGCCTATAAAAGAAAGGGCTTACCAGCCGCTACCTGTCTGGCTTGACGGATTTCCTCGCACGCTGCGCGGGATTCAGACCGCGCCTCCGAAGCTTCTTGAAGGGCCTTAGCGAGTTCGGTCTCCTTCGCCTTATTTTCCTTTTCTAAGGACTCGCACTTGGCGGCGGAGTCCTTGAGCTTTTGCTCCATCTCGGTCACCCGTTCCTCAAAACGGCGCCGAGCGGTCTGTTCGGCCACTAAGTCCGCAGCCGCTTTATCCGTAGCCGCCTTGCTTACCCTTGCTTGCTCCTTGGCTTGGGCGAGCTCACCCCTGAGGGCCTCCACCGCGGCGGCGCCATCTGTGCAAATACACGCATTTCAGCTCTTGAACTTCCACAAAACATGGACATAAGCAGGCATACAGTTAGATGTATCTTATACCTTGCGCCTGGTCGAGCCGCGTGTTAACAAGGACTAGGTCCTCATCGGCCCGTTCCAGTTTCCGTTTGAGTTCGGAAACTTCCGCTGATTGGACAGTCGCCGCTAGCACAGAAGCCTGTGTGAATCCAGATAAAAGTATGTTACCACCTGACAACTGGTTATTGATCCTCTGCTCGCTTTTTTTTGAAAGACCGAACAGAGTCTCAGGGGCTACTATCTATATACAGGCATATTTCTCACAAAAACAAAAAACAAAATCATTACATTGCGTACCTCGAAGCCTGCCAGCAGGCTGGAAAAGGCTTCGTTCAACCTCTCTTGGCGGATTGAATCTTCTCAGCCACCGTACCCATTAGGATGCAGTTCTCATCCAGGATGGATGCACTTTGCAGTGCGTCCACCATAGTATTCGGCGCCTCCAGATTAGCAAAGGTCGCCACACCCCCCCTCCTGTGGGAGGTCGCTCATTAGACTCCGGAGCCTTATTGGTCTCCGGAGTAGTATGCAGCTGGGGGACGGATTGACCGGGGCCCCCGTCGCCGGTCTTCGTGGGGGCCGTACCTCTCAGTCCTTCGGTAGCCGAGGTGTTGCCCTCAGGCACCGTTAAGTCGCCCCCCCGTGTCTCTTCAAGGCCCGGAGAGGGCCTATGGGACGACACCTCGGGGGCATCTGCCCTAGGTGGCGGGGAAGCCGGGGAAGGTGACTCGCTCTCCATCATCTCCGGCGGCAGATCCCCCGAGGATGAGGATAGCTGGGGGATACTATGGGTCGGACTAAAAAGATGGAACTTAGAGTTATCATCACAGTTCATAAAGATTGGGTGAGTGTGAAGAATCCTGCGCTACTTACGAGTCAGCTTGGGGCTTGGTCCGACAACGATGCTTCGGGATGGCCTCGGCGTCTGACTCCGAGTCATAGGGGAGAGTGATTTTGTCCCTATTGGAGGCTTCGGCCTCCAGGTCTTCCGAGGCCGCCCTCTTCTTGCCCATGCGGGGAGGATCTTCTTCTTCCTCGTCCTCCTCTTCGTTGTCGTCGCCCTCGTGAGAGGACTGGGCATCAGCTTCTCTGGACATTGCGTGCAAAGTGCCCTCCTCTTTCTTCTTCCTCTTCTTGTCCTTCTTTACCAGCGCCTGGTATGGCGCCGGGACCAGCATCCTCATTAGTAGAGGATTGGCTGGGTCTTCGGGGAGCGGAGCCGGACACCGGATCTGCTCCACCTTCTTGATCCAGACCTGTTTGGGGGATGGGCTACTCAAATACTTCTCCTTTGGAGCAACGAACCTACTAATGTTCGGAGGTTTTGGAATTTACCTCAGAGGCCGGATGGTTGCAGTCGAGGCCGGTGTCGTCTGATGACTTTGGCCACGTTTTCTGCTTCTTAAAAGGCAGCTTCCAGATCCCCTTATGCGTTGTGCCATAGAACCGTTGTAGGGTCTGTGGCCCTTCCAGATTGAACTCCCACATCTTGAGGGGCCGCCGCTGGCAGGGAAGTGCTCGGCGGATTAGCATCACTTGGATTACGTCGGCGAGGGTAATGTCATTCGCTATCATGCTCTGGACACGTTTCTGCAACAACAGCACCTCAGGGACTGACCCCCAGTCCGGACCCTTGTCGGTCCAGGATGTGAGCCTCAGCGGGGGTCCGGATCTAAAGGCTGGAGCGGCTGCCCATTTGGAGCCGCGGGGTTCTATGATATAGAACCATTCCTGTTGCCATATCTTGACGGTGTCCACAAAGACTCCCTTTGGCCAATTGACTTTGGGGAGCTTGCTCACCATGGCACCACCACACTCCGCGTGTTGCCCGTCGACCACCTTCGGCTTCACATTAAAAATCTTGAGCCATAAGCCGAAATGTGGAGGGACACGGAGGAAGGCCTCACACACGATGATGAACGCCGAGATGCGGAGGAACAAATTTTGGGCCAGATTGTGAAAATCCAGCCCGTAATAAACATGAGTCCCCTCACGAAGGGGTGAAGGGCGAATCCGAGTCCGCGGAGGAAGTGGGGGATGAACACCACCCTCTCGCCGGGCTCCGGAGTAGGGATGACCTGCGCCGGATCGGGAAGCCCGTGCTTGATTTCCACGGTTAGATACCGCGCTTCCCGCAGCTCCTTGATGTTCTCCTCCGTGACGGAGGAGGACATCCACTTGCCTTGAGAGCCGGCCATAGTCGGAGGGGTTGCAGAGGGGAGAAAAGCTTGGGACTTGGGCGCTGGAGCTCGAGGATGGAAAGGTAGAGAGAGAATGAGGCGTAGGGTGGAAGAATTGGATTCTATCCACTTATATGGGTTGCGAATATCAAGCATCCCCCTCCCTCAAGCCTTAAAACTCGCCTATTCCCAAGGGGTCGTGCGAACGGCATGATTGGATTACCCAAATCTGTATTGATGAGAATCCGACAATGAGGGGACACGATCTCTGCCTTGACAAGATGCGTCAGTGGGAGTTGCGTATTGAAACGCAAGGCGGGAGGCCCAAAAACGGTTCAAGATGATAGCAGAGCCAAACGTGGTGTTCCGTCAGAAAAAGCTATCAATGGATATATTTTAAGTATTATGCTTTTATGGTTGGAAGGTTAACCTATTGTACAGAGCCGGATATAGATCTCTTGTTCAGAGGACTGCTTTGAAGTGTTCGGAGGAGGAACCCGCCTTGCAATGCTGAAGATAGTCTGCGCGCCGGATACATCGTCATTGAAGCCAGGTTCAGGGGCTACTGAGGGAGTCCTGGATTACGGGGTCCTCGGGCGTCCGGGTTATGCGACATGGGCCGGACTCATGGGCCATGAAGATACAAGATGGAAGGCTTTCCCCCGTGTCCGGATGGGACTCTCCTTGGCGTGGAAGGCAAGCTTGGCATGCGGATATGAAGATTCCTTTCCCTGTAAACTGACTTTGTACAACCCTAGCCCCCTCCGGTGTCTATATAAACCAGAGGGCTTAGTCCGTAGAGGCAATCATAATCATACATGCTAGACATCTAGGGTTTAGCCATTATGATCTCGAGGTAGATCAACTCTTGTAACCCCTATACTCATCAAAGTCAATCAAGCAGGAAGTAGGGTATTACCTCCATCAAGAGGGCCCGAACCTAGGTAAACATTGTGTCCCCTGCCTCCTATTACATTTGATCCTTAGACGCACAGTTCGGGACCCCCTACCCGAGATCTGCAGGTTTTGACACCAACATCAGGGGAACACTAGGTCCGGTTCTCCAGATCGGATGGGGCGGCATGGCGTCATTTCCTTCTTGAAGGTGCTATCTTGTCACTCGTGGTGTCCCCGATGTTGGCTTTGGTGACATTGGATGTCTTGCTTGTTTTGTTTGACTCACTTGTTTAGAGCTTACTTGGTTTAGCTATGTTGTTCTCTCTCTTTGGGTCGAGCATCCCCCGTCTCTCTACTCTGGGTGCCATGTTCACACCTCCTTGTGTTCGTGTAGTGTGATGTACTCTTATCTGTACTCATTCTAACTTCTTCTATCAATGAATGATATGAGAGCTTTGGGTATTCACAGAAAAAAGAGATGTGCAAAGGCTACTGCGTGCTTAACAAATTCACTTACTTTGCACATGAACAAGGGAGTGACCAAGATCATGAAGCGAGCCGCTCCTTGGCCCTGTCTATATCCAATCCGGGCAAGCGCACTCTCTTCTCTCAAGAACTTAAAACGAATGCTTGATCGTGTCGAACATTTAGTTATTGATATGACCGAGTTTGTTGTTTTTCTCAAGAACTATCCTCCGATTTGTGGTCAACCATACATCATGCATCTGTTCTTGAAAAAATGCACACTAATAGGGATAACCATAGTTGTAGCACTAGAAATAGTGCTAGTAGTAGTGCGGGTACCCGCGCTACTACTACGGCGCTACAACTAACTTGTAGTAGTAGTGTTGGTTGAAACACGCTACTGCTATCCCTGCCTAGAAGTAGTGTGTGTTGGATCGGCACTACTGCTAGATAGTTGTAGTGTTGTTCCTTACCAACGCTACTGCTAAACTAGTGCTACTGCTTGCCGTAGACAAGTGCTACTGCTAACTTTACATGTATTTTTTACTTCGTATTTGTGTTGTATTTGTACAGGTTTTATACAGTAGTGTAGTCATATCATAAACATACAATATGCTCATCATATCATACACATAATAGTCTCATCACATCATCCAACACAAATGATGTCGTCTCTTATCGCAATCTCGATATAGCGATACAAGTTAAGTGGCATGTCTCGAATACAAGCAACTGCATGTTCATCACATACACATGTTTCATCATCTATATCTAAACTAAGATAATGTACTAGTTCTTGAGGCGTCGGTTCTGATCCCTCTCTCGCGCTAGCGTGAACCTCAAGTAACTAGCTTCCGCTTCAGCTCTGCTCTTGAACCCCTTCTGGCTGCCGCCCGAGTACCCCGAAACCTGAGCCTGACACTCTGGCCACTCGTCGTATACTCCTGTAACCTTCCCTATATACACGACGTAGCAGTTATAGGCCATGGATGATCTATAAATCTACATCATGACATAATGAAATCGTCGATAATATGCAACATAATATAGTTGATCAACAGAAAGAGACAGAGTTAGCAAAAATAGAAGCAACATATCATAAGCATAAATAACAAAGTTCATCGTACCCAAACTGCCCTAACTAGAGTGATCTTTGCTAGTTGAGGAGGACGGTCTAATTACATCATGAAGTTTCATCGTGCATAAATTCAAAGTTTCATCATAGAGAAAGTAGTGACTAAATGGACACATTCTAATATATCGTCAATACTCCAACATGTCGTGCCATCCTTCCAAATCAGGAGGAAGTCCCCGAGCGAAGTGAAAGGCTTCATGTCGAGACGTTGAGCGACTATGCATGTTCGGGCGTCTCCTCGCGACATTTGCCCTTCTTCGTAGAACATCCCTGTTTTTTCGAGGACCTCCTTCATGATGACTTGGGAAAGTTCACGCTGGATGTGATAGAACTCAGCTCGGAGTCGATGATCCGGTACATTTCCTAGTTTCTTGGCCCACTGCAGAATATCATCATCGCCGGATTTAGCTGACATGCACAGGTTCTGGCAATCCCGTCTGTACTCCAGCATGTGGTGCATGACATACAATGCATCACTGAGAGTGCTTCTCGCTTGTTGGATGCAACAGAAGTTTGTCTTATGGCTGAAGCAGGGCGCGCGGTTCTTTCTCCTCTTGACCGTGATTTCTCCACCCTGGTGGCCGTAGGTTAAGATAGCACTGTCGAGAACAGCCTTGATGTGTGTAATCCTTTTTATTTATGTTCTTCAACGAGCCCAAGTAAAGAGCGTGGGAGAATCGGGGGTAAAGAATGATGAGGACAACGCGCCCCTCGCTGTGCAAAATAAGTACACCTCAAATTAGCCTCCACGCGTACAAATGAATGATTGAATCGAAGGAAGGATATTCGCGTATGACTTATATGGGATGATAAGGCTGGAGAATCGTTTCCTTATCCTTATTGGCGACCATGAAACCGACGATGTAGTTCCTCGCATATTCACGGTGCTTTGAGCAGACTGCCAAGAAGCCCTCGTGCATAAAGTACGGGTCAGCGACACAGATAGAAGATATTTGCTCGCGCCTGATGATGTAGTTCATGTACAAGGCATAAAGGCGGACGAACGTAAAATCCAGCTTTGTCATGTGAAACATGTCGAAGATGTAATCAAATCGAAGGAAGAACCTTTCCGAGGGGAATGTGTGGATGTAAAGCGACCTTTGCTGCGGCACGTTAACCACATAGAGGGGGTATCCTGGATTTTTCGAGGCGATAAGGCTTTTCTCTCTCAACAGCACATCGTCATGAAGTCTCCTTAGATCACCGTCTATGGCCTCTACCGCTGACTTAGGTAGGATCGGATCACCGGGGATATGGTATTTCGCTGCACCTTTGACAGGTATCCGGTCTACAACCCGAGGCTGAGGAGGCGGCTGGCTCATAGAAGCAGCTTTGGTGGCATTAGGGCCTTTCTTCGGTCTCTTCCTATGCTTCTTTGGTTCCGGAAGTGAGCCTATCATATTGTCCCTGACCACCGCCCCCAGTGTTGTCGGGCTCAGCATTAATGCACGAGCCGTGTCCTACGAGGATTGCAGGAAGAGAGACTTCTTGCAATCAGCCTTAATACGATCCAGCTCCGGCAATTCAGGCATCAACTCATCATGCTCAAACCCTGAGTCATACTGCTGAGCCATCAGTCCTCCATCGTCATAGCTGCTGATATTGAGATACTGTAGAGGGTCATCATCCTCGTCCATAGCATCATCCATTGCTTTTTCGACAGCGGCGACGTCATCAGCCACTAATGGAGCCTGATCTTCCTCACGCCGTCCACTATCACCCGGCATGACAGGCGCCGCTAATTGGGTAGGTGGGGTGGTGGTGTTCATACCTTCCTGAGGCTGCTTGCCCGTTCGTGTGCTCCCGGCTGCCTCCAAACGAAGGAGACTCTTTGGCCATAGCAGGACCCAACTCTTGCAATTGCCAAGCCGTGGTGGGGTTTCGTCGTCATCTCCCCCTAGTGGTACTGGAGGAGCCAAATTCTCGTAGCCCGCTTTGACACTGGCCATAGAAACCTTGAAGACGCCAGGGACCATCGGCCGGCTATGGAACAATTGTTCCTTCGGCTTCACTATCGTCGCCTTTCCCACATCCACCTTCTGGCCACTAATGGTGTACATTATGGTGCATGGGGTTTCGTTGGCCTGCGAAGTCATGTCCGCGACGTGAGACATCTGAAATGCAATGAAAACGGGAGATCATACATATATTGAAGAGGGCCGGTGTGAAAGGTAGTTACCGTTAGGGCGTCGAGCTCAGCCAAAGAAGAAGCCCCGCCGAGCATGCCGGTGACAGAGGACGGGCTGCTATGAGCAGTTACGGGAGCAGGTTTGGAGCAGGTGCGGTTGTGTGAGCAGGTGCTAGTGCAACGCTAAATGAGCTGCTCCCGACGAAGCTGGGAAGGGGAAAGTCCGCTGCCTCTTCATCTAGATTTTGCTTGGTCCAATTGATGACAGCCGAAATCAAGGCACCAAACGAAGATACCATTTCCTCCCTTGCGGCAGCTACCGCTGCTTTGACTGCCTCGCTCAGCAACTCAGGTCGTATCGCTTCTTTGGTCTTAGCTGATTTCTTATCGCCTGCAATCTCAACCTACCTGTCAATGTTTATTTCATTTCTTCCATCTTTGCTTTCTCTCCTCGGCGTCCTCATGGTAGTAGTGCTTCCATGTGGCGCCGTCTCCGATGTCGTGCATGTGTCCATACGACGGTCGAGTGTCCACCGGGAGGTTTTTCAATATGTTCAAGGCCCGGTTGAAAGGGATGTCGCACTTGGGCCTTGCCAATGCCTCAGACGGCGAGTCTCTTTCGGCCGCAATCCTGTGCTCCTCTTTCTGCAAAAGGAACGTGGATCGTTTACAAATGTGACTAAACGTGCAGTCGAATTGATCAGAAGCTAAAATTAGGGGGTAAATTAATAATTACCAGCAGTCTCATGAACTCCCTCGTGACCGCGTCCGTATCGAAAACCTTATTGACTGGGTCCCAATGGTACCGGGCCCTGATGACGGCACGCCCCTGCGGGATGGTGAACTCCGCCAAGGGGTCTGGGAGCCCCATACTTTCGCCCATATGGGCCTCTTCCCCGCGTAAGCACGACTTCCGAGGTGGTGGTACCCCATGTTCCTTTCTTGAAGCCCCTTCATGTACTCCGACTTTGCTTTGGCAGCTTCGGCAACGCAAGCCTTTTTGAATATTTCGAACTGCTATTCCGTAATTGTTGGATTATCCTTTACAATCTTGGAGTAGGGTGCCTTTTGGACAATGATTCGATGTTTCAACCTTACTTTCCAGGTGGACAACGGGCCGCTAAACTTGCCCATGGCTTTGTTGTTTATCTTCTTCATTGCCGGGTCTTGCCACGGTCGAGGATATTTGGTTTCATACCGGCTCGGGAACAAGAATCTCTGGTGCAGCTTCGTTAGGAGGAAGTTCTGCATATTTGGTATGTTCCTTCATTTTTCATTGTGATGGTGGCAGTTTCCAATAGGATGCAACCTACTTGATTGCCGTAGCACATTCGCGCTTCCTTAGGCTCTGTTGGCTCGAAATTGTCGGGGTCCACCACCGTGACCACCAGTCTAGTAGTGCCGAGCTGGTTTGGGCGTTGTATCCTCTTCGGTGGCGGTTCTTTACCGGCTAATTCGCCAGTACCGGCACCGGTGTCGGTGCCGGTGTCAGTCTTGGTGCAACCCTCGGATGTGATAGGGGGTACCGCAACAACCGTTGCTCGTCCAAGTAGTTCAAATAGTTGCCTGCCGCCTCGTAGACGTTGCAACCACAAGAACACTCTCCTTCATCGTTGTTAGCCACGTTTCCTACGATTAAGTCTAGTCAATTAATTCTAGACCTAATAAAATGAATAATGACATAAAAAAGGCCTACTTGCCAGAATGTTGATTCATTCCCGTTGCGGCAAATCCCGGGCACTCGATATGTCCTAGTTTATAGAACAAGCCATGCCAAAATTCATGGAAAATTTCGGCATGACCTTTGCTAAAAACTGGACAAATCGAGCGCCTAAAATTTGCCGGAACAGAAATGAATCAACATTCCAGCAAAACATAGGCCACTCGCATAATATCCCTGCAAAGAAGAAAAGGCCACTTGGGCACAATCGAACAATTCATAGGCCACTCACTACAGGAATCAGGCACTTTGCCGTCAGCCATGGCTGACGGCAAAGGCCTTTGCTGTCCGCCAGCAGACGGCAACAGGTCTGGCTGAATAGGCTACGACGAAGGGCTCTTTGCCGTCTGCTGGCGGACGGCAAAGATGAAATGGTCTTTGTCCTCCACCAGCAGACGGCAAAGGACCTGGACGGCACACGTGGCAGCTTAGGGCCGTTAAGGGGTTAACGGCGTGCTTTGCCGTCTGCTGGCAAACGACAAAGGTGCAAAGTTCTTTGCCGTCCGCCAGCAGACGGCAAAGAAACCATATAGGCTAGCAAAGTGCCCCCAGGTTGCACAGGTAGCTGCCACGTGGCAGCTTTGCCTTCTGCTGGTTGATGGCAAAGCTCTTTGCCGTCTGCCAGCAGACGTCAAAGTGCCTGTATAGCCCCTGTTTTTCTTAAATTCATTCAATTCGACAGAATTTCACAGATATATATCTACACATTTCAAATAATTTCAACAAGCATACCAACAATAAGTTTCCAACAACATAAGAAACATACAAGTTTCCAACAACATATCCAACATACAATGATTTCCAACAAGAAGTTTCCAACAACATATCCATATATACATACATATCCAAAAGAAGTTTCCAACAACATATCCATATATACATACATATCCAAAAGAAGTTTCCAACAAGTTTCCATAAACAAAAAGGAAGCACAAGGAGAAGAGTACACTCCTTCAATGCAAGCTTCCTCATCTAAAGCAAATCTGCAAATTGGGAAAGATGAAAGTTAGAAGAAGAAGAAGACTAGCTAGAAGAAAAAGAAGAAAAGGAAGAAGAAAAAGAAGTAGAATTTATCTTCTCTTTCTTTTTCTCCTCTCCTCTTCTTTATCTTCTTCTTCTTCTATTTAAGCTAGGTAAAAATGCTAAGTGTGTAGGTCATTTTAGAGCTAACCTAGGTAAACTTGGTCATTTGGGAGGTGCACGAGTGTTAATTCTTTGAGAGTCTTGTTCAATTCTCTATGGGTGTCCCTCAGGATAAAGTAGTTCCTGAGTCATTTTACCTCCTCTAGTTGCTACTCTAACAGCAAAGTCATTTATGTTATTGTTCATTTCATCAAGCAATTCCATTTGAGATTTAGCAACTTGTTCAAGTTGAGTTTGTACCATAGAGGCATGCTTTCCTACACCTCTAACATCATTGGTAATTCTAAATAACAAGTCACTCAAGCGAGCAATCATATCAGAACTGTATTTCAATTGTTTCATAACATTTGCATTGAAGTGATCTTGTTTTCTAATGTAGTTATCAAACTCATAAAGGCATTGACTAGGATGCATATTATAGGGATTATCACTGTCATTGAATTTCATTGAAGAATTTACCTCTACCACCTTAGGTGGTGGTGGTGTTTTAAGCCCATGTATTTCTTCAATAGGAGGTAAATTTTTGATATTCTCGGCTTTAATACCTTTTTCTTTCATAGATTTCTTTGCCTCTTGCATATCTTCAGGACTGAGATATAAGATACCCCTCTTCTTCGGAGTAGGCTTAAGCGGTGGTTCAGGAAGAGTCCAATCATCATAATTTTTCAATATTTTATTCAATAGTTCTTCAACTTGTCCCATAGTTCGTTCCCTGAAAACACAACCAGCACAACTATCTAGGAAATCCCTGGAAGCATCGGTTAGTCCATTATAGAAGATATCAAGTATTCCATTTTTCTTAAGAGGATGATCAGGCAAAGCATTAAGCAATTGGAGAAGCCTCCCCCAAGCTTGTGGGAGACTCTCTTCTTCAATTTGCACGAAGTTAAATATTTCCTGTAAGGCAGCTTGTTTCTTATGAGCAGGAAAATATTTTTCTGAGAAGTAATAAATCATACCTGGGGGCTATGCAGACAACCAGAAGCAAGAGTATTATACCAAGTCTTAGCATCACCCTTTAATGAGAACGGAAACAATTTGAGGATATAATAATAGCGGATCTTCTCATCATGAGCAAAAAGGGTGGCTGTGTCATTCAACTTAGTAAGATGTGCCACAACAATTTCAGTTTCATAACCATGGAAAGGATCAGATTCAACCAAAGTAATCAACTCTGGGTCGACAAAGAATTCATAATCCTTATCATCAACAAAGATAGGTGAAGTAGCAAACCTAGAATCACATTTCATTCTAGCATTCAAAGATTTTTCTTCCAGTTTGCATAATAATTTCTTAAGAGCATACCTATCATTGTGAGCGAGAAATTCTCTAGTTGTCTCCTCATCCATAACATAACCTTCCAGTACCGTTGGCAATTCGTATCTAGGAGAATTAGGTGTGATAGGTGTTTCAAGATTTTCAGTTTCAAGCTCTTCATCTTTCAACAATTTCATCAGTTTCAGTATTCTCAAAAGCTTTAGTTCTAGCAAGTTGTTCATCAAGAAATTCACCTAGTGGCACATTGTCATCAAGCAAGGTATTAGCATCGTCACGAATATCATTCACAGCAGAAGTGGCATCATCAATAACTTGCGACATATCAGGATTAATAGCATGTGGTGGTGTTGCAAGTTTACTTATAACTGAAGGTGAATCAAGTGCAGAGCTTGATGGCAGTTCCTTACCTCCCCTTGTCTTAGAGGGAAAAATCTTAGTCTTAGCATCCTTCAGATTCTTCATAGTGATAATTTGATAATAATTCCAAGTGACTCAACAAATATAGCTATGCTCCCCGGCAACGACGCCAGAAAATGGTCTTGATAACCCACAAGTGTAGGGGATCGCAATAGTTTTCAATGGTAGAGTATTCAACCCAAATTTATTGATTTTACACAAGGGGAGCCAAAGAATATTTGCAAGTATTAGCAACTGAGTTGTCAATTCAACCACAACTGGAGATTAATTATCTGCAGCAAAGTGATCAGTAGCAGTTTTGATAGTAGTAGCAACAGCAATAGTAACAATAGCAGTAGTAACTTAGCAAGAACAATATGAGAGAAATTCGTAGGCATTGGATCGGTGAATTCGTTGGATGATATTCATCATAAAAAAGTCATAACCTAGGGCGATACGACACTAGCTCTAGTTCATAAATATAATGTAGGCATTTATTCCGTAAATAGTCATACGTGCTTATGGAAAGAACTTGCATGACATCTTTTGTCCTACCCTCCCATGGCAGCGAGGTCCTATTAGAAACTAAGGGGAATTAAGGCCTCCTTTTAACAGATAACCGGAACAAAGAATTAACACATAGTGAATACATGAGCTCCTCAAACTACGGTCATCACCGGGAAGTGTCCCGACTTCTGTCACTCCGGGTTTGCCGGATCATAACACGTAGTAGGTGACTATAACTTGCAAGATCGGATCTAGAACATAGATATAATGGTGATAACATAAATGGTTCAGATCTGAAATCATGGCACCCGGGCCCAAAGTGACAAGCATTAAGCATGGCAAAGTCATAACAACATCAATCTCAGAACATAATGGATACTAGGGATCGGGCCCTAACTAAACTAACTCGATTACATGATGAATGTCATCCAACTCCTCACCGACTAGCGAGCCTACGAAGGAATTACTCACTCCCGGTGGGGAGCATTATGGAATTGACGATGGAGAAGGGTTGGTGATGACGAAGATCGAAGATCCCCCTCTTCGGAGCCCCAAACGGACTCCAGATCTGGCCTCCCGATGAAGAACATGAGGTTGCGGCGGCTCCATCTCGTGAAACGCGATAATTCTTTCTCCCTCATTTTTTCCTCCAACTATGTGATTTTATAGTATCAGGGTTGAAGTCTGCGGAGCCACCAGGTGGGGATAACACACCTGGGCGCGGCTGGAGGGGGCGCACGCCCTGGTGGGTTGTGCCCACCCAGGTGCCCCCCTCCGGTGGTTCTTGGCTCCAGAAATTCTTATTTATTGAATAAAAAATCCTCGCAAAGTTTCGTTCCAATCTGAGAACTTTTATTTCGGCACAAAAACAACACCATGGTAGTTTTGCTGAAAACAACGTCAGTCCGGGTTAGTTTCATTCAAATCATGCAAATTAGAGTCCAAAACAAGAGGAAAAGTAGATACGATGGAGACGTATCAGCAACCGCTAAAGAAAGTAGCTATAGCGCAAGTTGTAAACCAGCGCTACTGCTATTTCTTTTATCTTTTCTTTTATTTTTATTTTATTTTATTTTATTTTCCTTTTCTTTTTCTTTTCTTTTCTTTTTTCTTTTATTTCTCTTTTTCTTTTCTTTTCCTTTTCTTTTTCTTTTCATTTCATTTCTTTTCCTTTTCTTTCTCTTTTTATTTTATTTCCTTTTTATTTTATTTTCTTTTTCCTTTTCCTTTTTGTTTTTATTTACATTTTCTTTTACTTTTCTTTTCTTTTCTTTTCTTTTAATTTCCTTTTCTTTCTCTTTTTATTTTCTTTTCCTTTCCTTTTTCTTTTTCTCTTCCGAAAGACAACAGTGCCGGAACCATATATATTACATTCTTTGACCAATAATGGTTAAGTGCATATACAAAATAGGAACATATATATTACATCATTTGACCGATAACGGTTAAGTGCATAACAAAATATGAACATATATATTACATCATTTAACAGATAACGGTTTCTCATCGTCGACGTTTTCGTTTCTGAGTGAGCTTCTTTTCCTTTCTTGTTAGCTGCCGAGTAATTGAGCCCCTCGTTGTGACTTTTCCTTTTCCATGGAGTGCAATTTTTCTTAGGTAATGTAGTCTTGCTTCTTCTTTTGACATATGCTTCATCGTTATCATCATCTTCCCTCATCGGGTCGCCGTATTGGTCGTAGTCTTCCTCGTTAGCGACCCTGTCCATTCCGACGATGCTCCTTTTGCCTATCCTCATGACAACAAGGCTCGAATTGCTCGGGTCGGTTATGAAGAAGCATTGTGTCACGTGCTTAGCGTGTACCCATGTCTCAGTTTTGGCGATGGCATTCACGGCTCTTCGCGTCAGGTATACACATGGTAGTGAAGTACCGGTTCTCTCTTTTGACTGCCTTAGCCCATCTGACACGGAATATCGTCGCACTGTGCAGTCCAGTGTAGTCAAGCTCCCAGATTTCGACCCTTCCGTAGATCTTTCAGTTGCGCCGTTGTCGCCGGTCATACATTCCATCGTCACCCCTGAGTTCTGGTAATCACTGTCTATGTCTTTGGCCTCCGTGTAAAATGTGTATCCACTGATATCATACGCCTGATATGTCGCGATGTTGGCCGTGGGGCCATGTGCTAAGGTGTGTATGAGCAATCCGTCCGCACTTCCCTCTTCTGGGGGAATAGCAAGAACATGCTCTTTGAACCAACGCAAGAAAGTGGAGCTGTGCTCTCTAGTAACTTTGGCGTCCGTCTTGTTTAGCCCTGGTCACAATACTTCTTTACGATGGTTTCTTTATGAAGCTCCACGAAAGGATATACCACATCTAGGTGCTGTAGCACTACTAAGTTTGCTATGTGCCAGTCGTTGTGTCGACCTGAGTAGTCCACATGCAAGTCCCTCCAGCCGTTCGTGTGATCTTCTCCTCCGAGCCTCCCAAGGTGCTTTTTGACGGGCAAACCAACAACAGTGTTTTCACCGGCTGATAATTCTCGCTGAAGGAGATGCACTCTTTGGTCAGATAGCCCTGCACGATGCTTCCATCCGGACAGGACATGTTACGAATGAATCCTTTGATGACCCCATTCATCCTCTCGAATGGCATCATGCTGTGAAGGAATGACGGCCCGAGGTCGATGATGTCGTCCACAATGTGGACACACAGATGCACCATGACATCAAAGAACGCCGGCGGGAAGTAAATCTCAAGCTCATTTAGTATGACAACGATCGCTTCCTGTAGCCTTCGGAGCTGCTTCACACTGATCGACTTTCGAGATATAACATCAAAAAAGTTGCAGAGACCAGTAAGCATCTCACGGACGTGCTCGTCCATTATACCTCTAAGGGAAACCGGAAGGATCTACGTCATCATCACGTGACAGTCATGAGACTTCATCTCGCTAAACCTTTTCTTCTTGGTGTCTAGAAATTTGCTTATCTTCCCACAGTAACCGGAACTAACTTTGATTCTAGTAAGGCACTTGAAGAATTGATCGATCTCCTTCGGATTTAGGGTGAAGCAAGAAGGGGTGCAATAAATCTCTTCCTTCTTGTTGACTTTTTTGCCCCTGTCCCCCGGCTCCGTCTCCGTCTCCTCCGACTTTTTACGGGGCGGCATGTGGAGATCTGCCCTGATTTTCAAATCTTCCAAGTCTCTTCTTGCTTTTGGCCCATCCTTGGTCTTATCCGGCATGTTCATCAGTGTTGCAAGCAAGCTCTCAAGGACATTCTTCGTGATATGCATTTGATCAAGGCAATGAGGCATGTCTAATTTGGGCCAGTACTCCAAGTCCTAGAAAACAGCCTCGTCTTTCGTACCTTCAGCAGCGGCTCCGATGCCTTTTTCATCGTCTTTCCCGGCGCGGGGCACTGTTCCCAGTTTTTCAAAAGCTCATCGATTTGGCGCCACTCCGCTTACGTGGAGGTCCTCGATGCTTAGCCTCACCATTGAATAGATCTCCACGTGTCGTCCTTCTCGAGCCATCTTCGATGCCCCATTTACCGATTTTCCCAGACCCGCCATCTTTCATTGACGTTAGCTGCTGAGACGTCGTATCATCCATCACCGCGTGCATCTGCAATATCAGTGGCACACCTAGCTTGCGACATATCCATAACCGAGATAGTCGTGCACCGTCGTGATCAGCGCGGCTCTCATATAGAAATACTTGCCTTTGCTGGCGTGCCATGTCCTGGCCGGTGTTTTCCATAACGTGTCTAACTCCTCTTGAAGTAGCCCCACATACAGATTAATATTATTTCCCGGTTGGTTCGGCCCTTGAATCAGCATGCTCATGTGTATGTACTTTGATTTCATGCACAACCAGGGGGAGGTTGTACATCCATACAAACACGGGCCATGTGCTATGGTTGGTGTTCTAGTTGCCAAACTGATTCATGCCATCGGTACTCGCGCCAAGCATGATGTTCCTTGCATCCTCCATGAAATATCTATGTTCCGCGTTGAATGCTCACCACTGGCTAGCATCCACGAGGTGTCTAAGCTTTGGATCATCTCCGTCGTCGGGCTTCACCCTCTCCGCGTGCCAGCGCATGAGCTTTGCTTCCTTAGGATCTACGAAATAACGCTGCAGACGAAGAGTGATTGGTAAGTACCATACAACTTTCTAAGGAGATTTCTTCCCGGCCTTCTTGTATCGAGAAGCATTGCACACCGGATAGCTGGTTTTTTCTGTGTGCTCCTTCCGATAAATGATGCAATCGTTGATGCAAGCATGGTATCTAATGTGGGGCAGATCAAGAGGGCACACGATCTTCTTATCCTCATCGACACTAGTAGGACACAGGTTCCCTGCGGGAAGAACTTTATTATGTAGATACTTCAAATGCACATCGAGGCTTGCGTTTGTCCATTTGTTTTTGGCCTTCGTCTTTAGAATTCGAGTGTGAAACTCAAGCGGGTCACCTCGGGATCGCAACCGTCATACAATGGAGTGTTCGAGTCTACCACCAGTTGCGCCAGCTTGGCCTCCTCTCTAGAAGCGGCTCTGTCACTAGTTGTATTCTTGCGAAGCAGCTCCCGAACATGATGGTCTTGCATGACTTGACTTAGTCGCGTGGAAGACTGCTGCATATCCACCTGCTCTTCTCCGCCGTGTCCGGCCTCATCTCTGCCATGTACGGTGCCCTCTTCCCCACCGTGTACGTGTTGGGGAATGTAGTAATTTCAAAAAATTTCCTACGCACACGCAAGATCATGGTGATGCATAGCAACGAGAGGGGAGAGTGTTGTCCACGTACCCTCGTAGACCAAAAGCGGAAGAGTTATGACAACGCGGTTGATGTAGTCATACGTCTTCACAATCGACCGATCCTAGTACCGAACGTACGGCACCTCCGCGATCTGCACACGTTCAGCTCAGTGACGTCCCACGAACTCATGATCCAGTAGAGCTTCGGGGAAGAGCTTCGTCAGCACGACGGCGTGATGACGGTGATGATGAAGTTACCGGCGCAGGGCTTCGCCTAAGCACTACGACGATATGACCGAGGTGGATTATTGTGGAGGGGGGCACCGCACACGACTAAGAGATCAATGATCAACTTGTGTGTCTATGGGGTGCCCCCTGGCCACGTATATAATGGATGGAGGGAGGAGGAGGCCGGCCCTCATAGGGCGCGCCCAAAGTGTGGAGTCCTACTAGGACTCCCTAGTCCTAGTAGGATTCCACCTCCCACATGGAATAGGAAAAAGGGAAGGGAGAAGGAGAAGGAAGGAAGGGGGCGCCCCCTTTCCCTAGTCCAATTCGGACCAGTCCATGGGGAGGGGGCGCGGCCACCCTTGAGGCCTTTCCCTCCTTTCCCGTATGGCCCATTAAGGCCCAATACGAATTCCTGTAACTCTCCGGTACTCCGAAAAATACCTGAATCACTCGGAACCTTTCCGATGTCCGAATATAGCCTTCCAATATATCGAACTTTACGTCTCGACCATTTCGAGACTCCTCATCATGTCCCCGATCTCATCCGAGACTCCGAACAAACTTCGGTCATCAAATCACATAACTCATAATACAAATCGTCACAAAACGTTAAGCGTGCGGACCCTACGGGTTCGAGAACTATGTAGACATGACCGAGAATCATCTCCGGTCAATAACCAATAGCGGAACCTGGATGCTCATATTGGTTCCTACATATTCTATGAAGATCTTTATCGGTCAAACCGCATAACAACATACGTTGTTCTCTTTGTCATCGGTATGTTACTTGCCCGAGATTCGATCGTCGGTATCCTCATACCTATTTCAATCTCTTTACCGGCAAGTATCTTTACTCGTTCCGTAATGCATCATCCCGCAACTAAATCTTTATAATCACCCAGTTATGTTGTGACGTTTGATACCACACAAGGTGTTCCTCCGGTATTCGGGAGTTGCATAATCTCATAGTCTGAGGAACATGTATAAGTCATGAAGAAAGCAGTAGCAATGAAACTGTAACGATCATAATGCTAAGCTAACGAATGGGTCTTGTCCATCACATCATTCTCCTAATGATGTGATCCTGTTTATCAAATGACAACACATGTCCATGGTTAGGAAACATAACCATCTTTGATAAACGAGCTAGTCAAGTAGAGGCATACTAGGGACACTTTGTTTTGTCTATGTATTCACACATGTACTAAGTTTCCGGTTAATACAATTATAGCATGAATAATAAACATTTATCATGAAAAAAGGAAATAAATAATAACTTTATTACTGCCTCTAGGGCATATTTCCTTCAGTACGGCTTCTTCCCGCCGCCATGTCCTACGCCCTCTTCCCCACCGTTTCCGGCCTCTACTCCGCCGCCATGTCCCGCGCCCTCGTCTCCGGGTCCATCATCGTCGGGCATCTCTTTGCCTACCCCCATGTCATTATTTTCTTCCATGTGGACATCCTCATCATCAGCAGTTATCCACCGAGTATAGCCATCAATGAAACCATGCATGAGCAGGTGCGCCTTCAAACTGCCATGGTCAAAGGGGTCCAAGATGACGATTAGTTTGCATTTTCTACATGGACATATAATCCCAGTCCGGTTTTTGAATACATGTCTTGCACCGCGGGTCGTAACCATCTTTCCACCACCCTTCCACTGATCTTCTTGATTGCCTACGCAGTCTAATAAGCAAAAGAATTTTAACCATGCATGCATATATATGGCTATATGCAAAGTCATACAAAAATTCGACATGACCTTCTCTAAAAATAGGACATATAGAGTTTGCCCGAAATTCGCCGAAACGGAAATAAATCGACATTTCGGCAAAACATAAGCAACTCATGTCACGCACGATCCGACAAATACACATAGGCGGCAACTCATGCCACACGCACATTCTCACCATCATAGCACAAACACAAAGATTTCCATTCTTGCAAAGCACAAATTTTTGCTCACCTATCGTCCCGAGAGAGGGATCGAGCACACAAGTATGGTAGATGGTCGATGCCGCTAGCTAGCTAGCTAGAGGGATCGAAAGTAGTGGAAGGAGGGAAGGAAAGCTAGCTAGCTAGCACATGGTAGATCTAGTTGGAAGGATATGCTCTACCTAACTAGTGGAGAGGGAGGGAATGCTAGCTAGTGAGACAAAGGCATGAGTGGGGAAGAGAGAAGGAGGGAGAGACAAGTCATTAATGGAGGAGATGGTGGATGGGGGCATTAATGGGGAGAGAAGAGAGGTAGGAGAAGGAATAAGTAAGTGAGGGAGAGGGGAAAGGGGAGGGGGAGGAGGGGAGGGTGGGAGAAAAAGGTGGCTGCTACGCATAGCTGTAGCGCTGGTAGGCACCAACGCTACTACTAAGATCCATAGCAGTAGCGCCTGTCGGTGGCCTTGCGCTACTGTTAATCAGGGCCCACCTTCTGGCCACGTGCACAAGTAGCGGTAGCGGTGGGTCACCGACAAGCACTACTGCAATGGATCTTAGAAGTAGCGCTGGTTTCGGCCCACCGCTACTACTAAGGGTAGTCCCGGCCGGTGCCGGTGGGACCACTTAGCAGTGGCGCTGGCCGGCCACCTTGCGCTACTGCTACTTCATAGCTTGTAGCGCTCTTTTCTGCCCCGTGCTACCACTAAGTAGCAGTAGCACTAGACAACAATATCGTGCTACTGCTAAAATCCTATCTATAAGCTTTCTCCTAGTAGTGGCATATTTGGTCGACAGGCGGAAATGGAACGAATCATCGCTTTCTTGATGCAAGGGGAGCCTCCTAGTGGAGCACAAGGTGAGTGTCCTGCCCATAGTTGGTCAAGGAAAAGTAGGAAAGTGCACAATCGTCGAGCATGTTTACGGTGATTCAAAGGTACTTGATCACTTTTCTCAAATGTCCTCCTCCGTGGAAACAAGATTTTTGAAGGAGAACCTTGCGCCGTGGAGGCATAAGGGCATCTCCAACGGCAGCCCGCAAATTTCCCCCCGCGTCCGTCCACAGAAAGGGGGACCAGTCCACAGACACAGATGCGGGAGGACGCCATCCAACGCTATCATGTATATGTCTGCTAGTATATTCAAATTCAAATATGCTCTAATCCACACAGCGTGACGGGTCACATCAACGCCGGATCGCATGCCCGATCGCAACCAAAAAGAGGCAAGTATACTTAGTTTTTACATGCCTAAATCCAAAAGAACATCATTGTAACAGTCCATGCATTTCTGCCCTGCCAGACCGGCAATCCGAGCCGTTTGCTCCCCGATCAAGGTGGTGACGTCGCTGCCGCTTAGGCAGCCTCCACCTCATGTCCGTGTCCGCCTCCGCCGCGTCCTCATAGTCTGCCCCCGCCAACTCATATTTCTGCCACTGCAACATCTGGTAGCGAATAGATTGCATGATCATTCCTGCGTCAGCATCCAAAGATTCAGTATTCAAGGTCAACATCTTGGCGTCCTCCGCATTGGTGGCGATCTTCACCCTCTTTTCCTCGAGCGTGGCCTTCCTCTCTTCGATCATGGTCCTCCTCCCTTCGAGTTTGATCTTCTTGTCCATTCCCTCCATCAACAATATCACCTCGCCGCATTCCTCACCCCCTTGATGTCCGAGCGCTTCACGCATGCCTCCTCCTACTTCGCTAAAATGTCCACGAACCTCTCTGTTAGCTTGGCTGCCGCACCATCTCGCTTTGCCCTCTCCTCCTCCCACTTCTTCCCCTGTAAATTTCTTCTAACCTTCTTCGGTGGTTCTTGGGTTGGGTCGGTAGGGTCGCCGGTTTCTTCCTCGTTTGCTTGGGTGACAGTCTTGGCAATGAAAAGGTTCCACTTCAGTTGCCGATTCGACTTCAACCAACAATGCATGACGGTGAAGGACTTCTTCTCCAACTTCTTGTACACCACACAAGCATGAGTAGGCTACAGAGTGAAACATTGTCAACAATGCATATCCGTCTAGTGAGCAACAAAATAATACATGCCCGGCTAGTGATCAACAAAACTAAGCATATCCGGCTAGTGATTAACTTACTTGCTCAGTAATTTGTGCACCGCTAGGCCACCATGCGATGCGATGCTTTAAGTGCCCGCAATACCTGGACACGACCTCTTGGATGGCGTATCATCGATGATTGAGCAACTTCCATTCATGGTTGCGGATGGCCGCGTTGGAGTAGGGCGTGAAATGCTTGTGTTCATGGAGCCATATGTGAACGTTCCTCCAAAATGTTGTGCCCTTTTGCTCTGTGCCATGGAGAGGATCAATGCTAGCAGCCAACCATGCATCGCACAACAACTCGTCCTCCTGTATGTTGAAGCTTTCTCCTCTACCCTTCTTCTTCGGATCGCCGGCTGTATCATCCGGATCATCGTCATTGCCATCCTCCTCCTCCTCCCCCTCCAGCTACTGCTCTCCAGCGGCCCGATGCTACTGTTGCTGTGTGCCATCGCCGGTTTGGGTGTAGGACTGTTGTATGGCCGTCTACGTGTAGGACTGCTACTGCTGGTAGTTGCCAGACTGGGTGGGATCCGAATCTTTCACCTGCCCGTCCTCATAGCCACCTCCCCTACCTCGCCTTCGTCGTGGATGATGTCGAGCATCTCCCTGTTCGCGTCGTATGCTGGCTCACCCGCTCTAGGCATTGTGGCAAACAGCATGGGGGCACTGCCACTTGTGAGCTGCGTTGGAATTTTCCTTGAAGAGGAAGGGTGAAGCAATATAGTAGCTGTTAGGTATTTCCCTCAGTGAGAACCAAGGTTATTGAACCAATAGAAGAATGACACAAACCCTAGTGAACAACACCTGCACACACAAAAGCAAATACTTGCACCCAACGCGGGCAAGAGGGTTGTCAATCCTCTTGAACTCGTTACTTGCAAGGATCAAATCTTGTATAGGTAGATAGATAAATTGCAAAAAGAAAAACAAATAAATTGTAGCAAGATATTTTTGGTTTTATTAATATGATTAAAGTAGACCCGGGGGCCATAGTTTTCACTAGAGGCTTCTCTCTCGAAACAATAGCATACAGTGGGTAGGCAAATTACTCTTGGGCAATTGATAGGAAAACACATAGTTATGATGTTATTCATGGCAATTATCATCTATATAGGCGTTACGTCCATGAAAAGTAGACCAAAACGATTCTCCATCTACTACTAGTACTCCACTCTGAGAGCGCTTCTATGCTTGCCTCTCTAGGTATTAAGTTCATAACAAGCAGAGTAATGCATGAAGTATGATGGCATGATGTAGACAAACTAAACCCAAGCAATATGAACATACCCCGTCGTTTTAACTTAACGACAACAATACAAATACGTGCCTTGCTACCCCTTCTGTCAGGAGGTGAGGACACTGGAAGATTGAACCCCTTACAAAGCACTGTTCGGGAACGTAGTAATTTCAAAAAATTTCCTACGCACACACAGGATCATGGTGATGCATAGCAACGAGAGGGGAGAGTGTGTCCACATACCCTCGTAGACCGAAAGCGGAAGCGTTGGCACAACACGGTTTATGTAGTCGTACGTCTTCACGATCCGACGATACAAGTACCGAACGTACGGCACCTCCGAGTTCAGCACACTTTCAGATCGATGACGTCCCGCGAACTCCGATCCAGCAGAGCTTCACGGGAGAGTTCCGTCAGCACGATGGCGTGGTGACGGTGATGATGATGCTACCGACGCAGGGCTTCGCCTAAGCACCGCTATGATATGATCGAGGTGGAATATGGTGGAGGGGGGCACCGCACACGGCTAAGAGATCAAGAGATCAATTGTTGTGTCTATGGGGTGCCCCATGGCCACGTATATAAAGGATGGAGGGAGGAGGAGGCCGGCCCTCATAGGGCGCGCCCAAGTGTGGAGTCCTACTAGGACTCCCTAGTCCTAGTAGGATTCCACCTCCCACATGGAATAGGAAAAAGGGAAGGGAGAAGGAGAAGGAAGAAAGGGGGCACCCCCCTCCCTGGTCCAATTCGGACCGGTCCATGGGGAGGGGTGCGGCCACCCTTTGAGGCCTTTCTCTCCTTTCCCGTATGGCCCATTAAGGCCCAATACGAATTCCCGTAACTCTCCGGTACTCCGAAAAATACCCGAATCACTCGGAACCTTTCCGATGTCCGAATATAGTCGTCCAATATATCGATCTTTACGTCTCGACCATTTTGAGACTCCTCGTCATATCCCCGATCTCATTTGGGAATCTGAACTACCTTCGGTACATCAAAACACATAAACTCATAATACAAATCGTCATCGAATGTTAAGCGTGCGGACTCTACGGGTTCGAGAACTATGTAGACATGACCGAGACATGTCTCCGGTCAATAACCAATAGCGGAACCTGGATGCTCATATTGGCTCCTACATATTCTACGAAGATCTTTATCGGTCAAACCGCATAACAACATACGTTGTTCCCTTTGTCATCGGTATGTTACTTGCCCGAGATTCCATCGTCGGTATCTCAATACCTAGTTCAATCTCATTACCGGCAAGTCTCTTTACTCGTTCCGTAATGCATCATCCCGCAACTAAGTCATTAGTTGCATTGCTTGCAAGGCTTATAGTGATGTGCATTACCGAGAGGGCTCAGAGATACCTCTCTGACAATTGGAGTGACAAATCCTAATCTCGATCTATGCCAACTCAACAAGTACCATCGGAGACACCTGTAGAGCACCTTTATAATCACCCAGTTACGTTGTGACGTTTGATAGCACACAAAGTGTACCTCCGGTAATCGGGAGTTGCATAATCTCATAGTTATCGGAACATGTATAAGTCATGAAGAAAGCAATAGCAACATACTAAACGATCAAGTGCTAAGCTAACGGAATGGGTCAAGTCAATCACATCATTCTCCTAATGATGTTATCCCGTTAATCAAATGAAAACTCATGTCCATGACTAGGAAACTTAACCATCTTTGATTAACGAGCTAGTCAAGTAGAGGCATACTAGTGACACTCTGTTTGTCTATGTATTCACACATGTATCATGTTTCCGGTTAATACAATTCTAGCATGAATAATAAACACTTATCATGATATAAGGAAATAAATAATAACTTTATTATTGCCTCTAGGGCATATTTCCTTCAGTCTCCCACTTGCACTAGAGTCAATAATCTAGATTACACAGTAATGATTCTAACACCCATGGAGCCTTGGTGCTGATCATGTTTTGCTCGTGGAAGAGGCTTAGTCAACGGGTCTGCAACATTCAGATCCGTATGTATCTTGCAAATTTCTATGTCTCCCACCTGGACTTGGTCCCGGATGGAATTGAAGCGTCTCTTGATGTGCTTGGTCCTCTTGTGAAATCTGGATTCCTTTACCAAGGCAATTGCACCAGTATTGTCACAGAAGATTTTCATTGGACCCGATGCACTAGGTATGACACCTAGATTGGATATGAACTCCTTCATCTAGACTCCTTCATTTGCTGCTTCCGAAGCAGCTATGTACTCCGCTTCCCACGTAGATCCCGCCACGACGCTTTGTTTAGAACTGCACCAACTGACACCTCCACCGTTCAATATAAACACGTATCCGATTTGCGATTTAGAATCGTCTGGATCAGTGTCAAAGCTGTTGGGGAACGTAGTAATTTCAAAAAAATTCCTACGCACACGCAAGATCATGGTGATGCATAGCAACGAGAGGGGAGAGTGTTGTCCACGTACCCTCGTAGACCGACAGCGGAAGCGTTATCAAAACGCGGTTGATGTAGTCGTACGTCTTCACGATCCGACCGATCAAGTACCGAACGCACGGCACCTCCGAGTTCTACACACGTTCAGCTCGATGACGTCCCTCGAACTCCGATCCAGCCGAGTGTTGAGGGAGAGTTTCGTCAGCACGACGGCGTGGTGACGATGATGATGTTCCACCGACGCAGGGCTTCGCCTAAGCTCCGCAACGGTATTATCGAGGTGTAATATGGTGGAGGGGGGCACCGCACACGGCTAAAATATCGTATATCAAGTGTGTTTAGAGGTGCCCCCTGCCCCCGTATATAAAGGAGCAAGGGGGAGGCCGGCTGCCCTAGGCGCGCCAAGGAGAGGGGGGGAGTCCTCCTCCTAGTAGGAGTAGGACTCCCCTTTCCTAGTCCAACTAGGAAAAGAGGGGGGGAAGGAAAGAGAGGGAGAGGGAGAGGGAAAGGGGGCTGCGCTCCCCTCTCCTAGTCCAACTAGGATTCCTCCTTGGAGGGGGCGCACCACCTCCTGGCTGCTGCCCTCTCTCTCCCCTCAAGGCCCACTAAGGCCCAATACTTCCCCGGGGGGTTCCGGTAACCCTCCGGCACTCCGGTTTAATCCGAAACTTCTCCGGAACACTTCCGGTATCCGAATATAGTCGTCCAATATATCAATCTTTATGTCTCGACCATTTCGAGACTCCTCGTCATGTCCGTGATCACATCCGGGACTCCGAACTCCTTCGGTACATCAACATACATAAACTCATAATAAAACTGTCATCGTAACGTTAAGCGTGCGGACCCTACGGGTTCGAGAACTATGTAGACATGACCGAGACACTTCTCCGGTCAATAACCAATAGCAGAACCTGGATGCTCATATTGGCTCCCACATATTCTACGAAGATCTTTATCGGTCAAACCGCATAACAACATACGTTGTTCCCTTTGTCATCGGTATGTTACTTGCCCGAGATTCGATCGTCGGTATCTCAATACCTAGTTCAATCTCGTTACCGGCAAGTGTCTTTACTCGTTCCGTAATACATCATCCCGCAACTAGCTCATTAGTTGCAATGCTTGCAAGGCTTATAGTGATGTGCATTACCGAGTGGGCCCAGAGACACCTCTCCGACAATCGGAGTGACAAATCCTAATCTCGAAATACGCCAACCCAACAAGTACCTTCGGAGACACCTGTAGAGCACCTTTATAATCACCCAGTTACGTTGTGACGTTTGGTAGCACACAAAGTGTTCCTCCGGTAAACGGGAGTTGCATAATCTCATAGTCATAGGAACATGTATAAGTCATGAAGAAAGAAATAGCAACATACTAAACGATCGTGTGCTAAGCTAACGGAATTGGTCAAGTCAATCACATCATTCTCCTAATGATGTGATACCATTAATCAAATGACAACTCATGTCAATGGCTAGGAAACATAACCATCTTTGATCAACAAGCTAGTCAAGTAGAGGCATACTAGTGACACTCTGTTTGTCTATGTATTCACACATGTATCATGTTTCCGGTTAATACAATTCTAGCATGAATAATAAACATTTATCATGATATAAGTAAATATATAATACTTTATTATTGCCTCTAGGGCATATTTCCTTCAGTCTCCCACTTGCACTAGAGTCAATAATCTAGTTCACATCGCCATGTGATTTAACATCAACAATTCACATCACCATGTGATTAACACCCATAGTTCACATCTCTATGTGACCAACACTCAAAGGGTTTACTAGAGTCAATAATCTAGTTCACATCGCTATGTGATTAACACCCAAAGAGTACTAAGGTGTGATCATGTTTTGATTGTGAGATAATTTTAGTCAACGGGTTTGTCACATTCAGATCCGTAAGTATTTTGCAAATTTCTATGTCTACAATGCTCTGCACGGAGCTACTCTAGCTAATTGCTCCCACTTTCAATATGTATCTAGACCGAGACTTTAGAGTCATCTAGATTAGTGTCAAAACTTGCATCAACGTAACCCTTTACGACGAACCTTTTGTCACTTCCATAATCGAGAAACATTTCCTTATTCCACTAAGGATAATTTTGACCGCTGTCCAGTGATCTACTCCTAGATCACTATTGTACTCCCTTGCCAAAATCAGTGTAGGGTATACAATAGATCTGGTACACAGCATGGCATACTTTATAGAACCTATGGCCAAGGCATAGGGAATGACTTTCATTCTCTTTCTATCTTCTGCCGTGGTCGGGCTTTGAGTCTTTACTCAATTTCACACCTTGTAACATAGGCAAGAACTCTTTCTTTGACTGTTCTATTTTGAACTACTTCAAAATCTTGTTAAGGTATGTACTCATTGAAAAACTTATCAAGCGTCTTCATCTATCTCTATAGATCTTGATGCTCAATATGTAAGCAGCTTCACCGAGGTCTATCTTTGAAAAACTCCTTTCAAACACTCCTTTATGCTTTGCAGAATACTTCTACATTATTTCTGATTAACAATATGTCATTCACATATACTTATCAGAAATGTTGTAGTGCTCCCACTCACTTTCTTGTAAATACAGGCTTCACCACAAGTCTGTATAAAACTATATCCTTTGATCAACTTATCAAAGCGTATATTCCAACTCCGAGATGCTTGCACCAGTCCATAGATGGATCGCTGGAGCTTGCATATTTTGTTAGCACTTTTAGGATTGACAAAACCTCCTGGTTGCATCATATACAACTCTTCTTTAATAAATCCATTAAGGAATGCAGTTTTGTTTATCCATTTGCCATATTTCATAAAATGCGGCAGTCGCTAACATGATTCAGATAGACTTAAGCATAGATACGAGTGAGAAACTCTCATCGTAGTCAACTCTTTGAACTTGTCGAAAACCTTTTGCGACAATTCTAGCTTTGTAGATAGTAACACTACTATCAGCGTCCGTCTTCCTCTTGAAGATCCATTTAATCTCATTGGCTCGCCGATCATCGGGCAAGTCAATCAAAGTCCATACTTTGTTCTCATACATGGATCTCATCTCAGATTTCATGGCCTCAAGCCATTTTGTGGAATCTGGGCTCACCATCGCTTCTTCATAGTTCGTAGGTTCGTCATGGTCTAGTAACATAACTTCCAGAACAGGATTACCGTACCACTCTGGTGCGGATCTTACTCTGGTTTACCTACGAGGTTTGGTAGTAACTTGATCTGAAGTTACATGATCATCATCATTAACTTCCTCACTAATTGGTGTAGGCGTCACAGAAACTGGTTTCTGCGATGAACTACTTTCCAATAAGGGAGCAGGTACAATTACCTCATCAAGTTCTACTTTCCTCCCACTCACTTCTTTCGAGAGAAACTCCTTCTCTAGAAAGGATCCATACTTAGCAACGAATGTCTTGCCTTCGGATCTGTGATAGAAGGTGTACCCAACTGTCTCCTTTGGGTATCCTATGAAGACACATTTCTCCGATTTGGGTTTGAGCTTATCAGGATGAAACTTTTTCACATAAGCATCGCAACCCCAAACTTTAAGAAACGACAACTTTGGTTTCTTGCCAAACCACAGTTCATAAGGCGTCGTCTCAACGGATTTTGATGGTGCCCTATTTAACGTGAATGTAGCTGTCTCTAATGCATAACCCCAAAACGATAGTGGTAAATTGGTAAGAGACATCATAGATTGTACTATATCCAATAAAGTACGGTTATGACGTTCGGACACACCATTACACCGTGGTGTTCCAGGTGGCGTGAGTAGTGAAACTATTTCACATTGTTTTAACTGAAGGCCAAACTCGTAACTCAAACACTCTTCTCCACGATCAGATCGTAGAAACTTTATTTTCTTTTTACGATGATTTTCCGCTTCACTCTGAAAAATTATATGAACTTTTCAAATGTTTCAGACTTCTGTTTCATTAAGTAGATATACCCATATCTGCTCAAATCATCTGTGAAGGTCAGAAAATAATGATACCTGCTACGAGCCTCAATATTCATCGGACCACATACATCTGTATGTATGATTTCCAACAAATCTGTTGCTCTCTCCATAGTTCCGGAGAACAGCGTTTTAGTCATCTTGCCCATGAGGCATGGTTCGCAAGCATCAAGTGATTCATAATCAAGTGATTCCAAAATCCCATCAGTATGGAGTTTCTTCATGCGCTTTACACCAATATGACCTAAACGGCATTGCCACAAATAAGTTGCACTATCATTATTAACTTTGCATCTTTTGGCTTCAATATTATGATTATGTGTATCACTACAATCGAGATCCAACAAACTATTTTCGTTGGTGTGTATGACCATAGAAGGTTTTTATTCATGTAAACAGAACAACAATTGTTCTCTAACTTAAATGAATAACCGTATTGCAAAAAACATGATCAAATCATATTCATGCTCAACGCAAACACCAAATAACACTTATTTAGTTTCAACACTAATCCCGAAAGTACAGGGAGTGTGCGATGATGATCATATCAATCTTGGAACTACTTCCAACACACATCGTGACCTTGCCTTTTACTAGTCTCTGTTTATTCTGCAACTCCCGTTTCGAGTTACTACTCTTAGCAACTGAACCAGTATCAAATACCGAGGGGTTGCTATAAACACTAGTAAAGTACACATCAATAACATGTATATCCAATATACCTTTGTTCACTTTGCCATCCTTCTTATCCACCAAATACTTGGGGTAGTTCCGCTTCCAGTGACCAGTCCCTTTGCAGTAGAAGCACTTAGTCTCAGGCTTAGGTACGGACTTGGGCTTCTTCACTTGAGTAGCAACTTGCTTGCCGTTCTTCTTGAAGTTCCCCTTCTTCCCTTTGCCCTTTTCTTGAAACTAGTGGTCTCGTCAACCATCAACACTTGATGTTTTTCTTGATTTCTACCTTCGTCGATTTCAGCATCACGAAGAGCTCGGGAATTACATTCGTCATCCCTTGCATACTATAGTTCATCACGAAGTTCTACTAACTTGGTGATGGTGACTAGAGAATTCTGTCAATCACTATTTTATCTGGAAGATTAACTCCCACTTGATTCAAGCGATTGTAGTACCAAGACAATCTGAGCACATGCTCACTAGTTGAGCGATTCTCCTCCATCTTTTAGTTATAGAACTTGTTGGAGACTTCATATCTCTCAACTCGGGTATTTTCTTGAAATATTAACTTCAACTCCTGGAACATCTCATATGGTCCATGACGTTCAAAACGTCTTTGAAGTCCCGATTCTAAGACGTTTAAGCATGGTGCACTAAACTATCAAGTAGTCATCATATTGAGCTAGCCAAACGTTCATAACGTCTGCATCTGCTCCTGCAATAGGTCTGTCACCTAGCGGTGCATCAAGGACATAATTCTTCTGTGCAGCAATGAGGATAATCCTCAGATCACGGATCCAATCCGCATCTTTGCTACTAACATCTTTCAACATAATTTTTCTCTAGGAACATATCAAAAATAAACACAGGGAAGTAACAACGCGAGCTATTGATCTACAACATGGTTTGCAAAATACTATCAGGACTAAGTTCATGATAAATTTAAGTTCAATTAATCATATTACTTAAGAACTCCCACTTAGATAGACATCCCTCTAATCATCTAAGTGATTACGTGATCCAAATCAACTAAACCATGTCCGATCATCACGTGAGATGGAGTAGTTTCAATGGTGAACATCACTACGTTGATCATATCTACTATATGATTCACGCTCGACCTTTCGGTCTCCGTGTTCCGAGGCCATATCTGCATATGCTAGGCTCGTCAAGTTTAACCTGAGTATTCCGCGTGTGCAACTGTTTTGCACCCGTTGTATTTGAACGTAGAGCCTATCACACCCGATCATCACGTGGTGTCTTAGCACGAAGAACTTTTGCAACGGTGCATACTCAGGGAGAACACTTAATTTTAGTGAGAGATCATCTTATAATGCTACCGTCAATCAAAGCAAGATAAGATGCATAAAGGATTAACATCACATGCAATCAATATAAGTGATATGATATGGCCATCATCATCTTGTGCTTGTGATCTCCATCTCCGAAGCACCGTGCTTGTGATCTCCATCTCCGAAGCACCGTCATGATCACCATCGTCACCGGCGCGACACCTTGATCTCCATCGTAGTATCATTGTCGTCTCGCCAACTTATTGCTTTTACAACTATGCTACTGCTTAGTGATAAAGTAAAACTATTACATGGCGATTGCATCATACAATAAAGCGACAACCATATGGCTCCTGCCAGTTGCCGATAACTCGGTTACAAAACATGATCATCTCATACAACAAATTATATCACATCATGTCTTGACCATATCACATCACAACATGCCCTGCAAAAACAAGTTAGACGTCCTCTATTTTGTTGTTGCAAGTTTACGTGGCTGCTACGGGCTTAGCAAGAACCGTTCTTACCTACGCATCAAAACCACAACGATAGTTTGTCAAGTTGGTGATGTTTTAACCTTCGCAAGGACCGGGCGTAGCCACACTCGGTTCAACTAAAGTGAGAGAGACAGACACCCGCCGGTCACCTTTAAGCAACGAGTGCTCGCAACGGTGAAACCAGTCTCGCGTAAGCGTACGCGTAATGTCGGTCCAAGCCGCTTCATCTCACAATACCGCTGAACAAAAGTATGACATGCTGGTAAGCAGTATGACTTATATCGCCCACAACTCACTTGTGTTCTACTCGTGCATAGCATCAACGCATAAAACCAGGCTCGGATGCCACTGTAGGGGAACGTAGTAATTTCAAAAAAATTCCTATGCACACGCAAGATCATGGTGATGCATAGCAACGAGAGGGGAGAGTGTTGTCCACGTACCCTCGTAGACCGACAGCGGAAGCGTTATCACAACGCGGTTGATGTAGTCGTACGTCTTCACGATCCGACCGATCAAGTACCGAACGCACGTCACCTCTGAGTTCTACACACGTTCAGCTCGATGATGTCCCTCGAACTCCGATCCAGCCGAGTGTTGAGGGAGAGTTTCGTCAGCACGACGGCGTGGTGACGATGATGATGTTCCACCGACGCAGGGCTTCGCCTAAGCTCCGCAACGGTATTATCGAGGTGTAATATGGTGGAGGGGGGCACTGCACACGGCTAAAATATCGTATATCAAGTGTGTTTAGAGGTGCCCCCCTGCCCCCGTATATAAAGGAGCAAGGGGGAGGCCGGCTGCCCTAGGCGCGCCAAGGAGAGGGGGGGTCCTCCTCCTAGTAGGAGTAGGACTCCCCTTTCCTAGTCCAACTAGGAAAAGAGGGGGGAAGGAAAGAGAGGGAGAGGGAGAGGGAAAGGGGGCTGCGCCCCCCTCTCCTAGTCCAACTAGGATTCCTCCTGGGAGGGGGCGCACCACCTCCTGGCTGCTGCCCTCTCTCTCCCCTCAAGGCCCACTAAGGCCCAATACTTCCCCGGGGGGGTTCCGGTAACCCTCCGGCACTCCGGTTTAATCCGAAACTTCTCCGGAACACTTCCGATGTCCGAATATAGTCGTCCAATGTATCAATCTTTATGTCTCGACCATTTCGAGACTCCTCGTCATGTCCGTGATCACATCCGGGACTCCAAACTCCTTCGATACATCAACATACATAAACTCATAATAAAACTGTCATCGTAACGTTAAGCGTGCGGACCCTACGGGTTCGAGAACTATGTAGACATGACCGAGACACTTCTCCGGTCAATAACCAATAGCGGAACCTGGATGCTCATATTGGCTCCCACATATTCTACGAAGATCTTTATCGGTCAAACCGCATAACAACATACGTTGTTCCCTTTGTCATCGGTATGTTACTTGCCCGAGATTCGATCGTCGGTATCTCGATACCTAGTTCAATCTCGTTACTGGCAAGTCTCTTTACTCGTTTCGTAATACATCATCCCGCAACTAACTCATTAGTCACAATGCTTGCAAGGCTTATAGTGATGTGCATTACCGAGTGGGCCCAGAGATACCTCTCCGACAATCGGAGTAACAAATCCTAATCTCGAAATACGCCAACCCAACAAGTACCTTTGGAGACACCTGTAGAGCACCTTTATAATCACCCATTTACGTTGTGACGTTTGGTAGCACACAAAGTGTTCCTCCGGTAAATGGGAGTTGCATAATCTCATAGTCAGAGGAACATGTATAAGTCATGAAGAAAGCAATAGCAACATACTAAACGATCGGGTGCTAAGCTAACGGAATGGGTCAAGTCAATCACATCATTCTCCTAATGAGGTGATCTCGTTAATCAAATGAAAACTCATGTCTATGGCTAGGAAACATAACCATCTTTGATTAACGAGCTAGTCAAGTAGAGGCATACTAGTGACACTCTGTTTGTCTATGTATTCACACATGTATTATGTTTCCGGTTAATACAATTCTAGCATGAATAATAAACATTTATCATGATATAAGGAAATATATAATACTTTATTATTGCCTCTAGGGCATATTTCCTTCAAAATCTTGCATCAATATAACCATTTACGATGAGCTCTTTGTCACCTCCATAAACGAGAAACATATCCTTAGTCCTTTTTAGGTATTTCAGGATGTTCTTGACCGCTGTCCAGTGATCCACTCTTGGATTACTTTGGTACCTCCCTGCTAAACTAATAGCAAGGCACACATCAGGTCTGTTACACATCATTGCATACATGATAGAGCCTATGGCTGAAGCATAGGGAACATCTTTCATTTTCTCTCTATCTTCTGCAGTGGTCGGGCATTGAGTCTTACTCAACTTCACACCTTGTAACACAGGCAAGAACCCTTTCTTTGCTTGATCCATTTTGAACTTCTTCAAAACTTTGTCAAGGTATGTGCTTTGTGAAAGTCCAATTAAGCGTCTTGACCTATCTCTATAGATCTTGATGCCCAATATGTAAGCAGCTTCGCCGAGGTCCTTCATTGAAAAACTCTTATTCAAGTATCCTTTTATGCTATCTAGAAATTCTATATCATTTCCAATCAACAATATGTCATCCACATATAAGATTAGAAATGCTACAGAGCTCCCACTCACTTTCTTGTAAATACAGGCTTCTCCAAAAGTCTGTATAAAACCATATGCTTTGATCACACTAACAAAATGTTTATTCCAACTCCGAGAGGCTTGCACCAGTCTATAAATGGATCGCTGGAGCTTGCACACTTTGTTAGCTCCCTTTGGATCGATAAAACCTTCAGGTTGCATCATATACAACTCTTCTTCCAGAAATACATTCAAGAATGCAGTCTTTACATCCATTTGCCAAATTTCATAATCATAAAATGCGGCAATTGCTAACATGATTCGGACAGACTTAAGCATCGCTACAGGTGAGAAGGTCTCATCGTAGTCAATCCCTTGAACTTGTCGAAAACCTTTCGCAACAAGTCGAGCTTTATAGACAGTAACATTACCGTCAGCGTCTGTCTTCTTCTTGAAGATCCATTTATTCTCAATTGCTTGCCGATCATCAGGCAAGTCAACCAAAGTCCACACTTTGTTCTCATACATGGATCCCATCTCAGATTTCATGGCCTCAAGCCATTTTGCGGAATCTGGGCTCACCATCGCTTCTTCATAGTTCGTAGGTTCGTCAAAGTCTAGTAACATGACCTCCAGAACAGGATTACCGTACCACTCTAGTGCGGATCTCACTCTGGTTGACCTACGAGGTTCGGTAGTAACTTGATCTGAAGCTTCATGATCATCATCATTAGCTTCCTCACTAATTGGTGTAGGTGTCACAGGAACCAGTTTTTGTGATGAACTACTTTCCAATATGGGAGCAGGTATAGTTACCTCATCAAGTTCTACTTTCCTCCCACTCACTTCTTTCAATAGAAACTCCTTCTCTAGAAAGGATCCATTCTTGGCAACGAATGTTTTCCCTTCGGATCTGTGATAGAAGGTGTACCAACAGTTTCTTTTGGGTATCCTATGAAGACACATTTCTCTGATTTGGGTTCGAGCTTACCAGGTTGAAGCTTTTTCACATAAGCATCGCAGCCCCAAACTTTAAGAAACGACAACTTTGGTTTCTTGCCAAACCACAGTTCATAAGGTGTCGTCTCAACGGATTTTGATGGTGCCCTATTTAACGTGAATGCAGCCGTCTCTAGAGCATAACCCCAAAACGATAGCGGTAAATCAGTAAGAGACATCATAGATCGCACCATATCTTGTAAAGTACGATTACAATGTTCGGACACACCATTACGCTGTGGTGTTCCGGGTGGCGTGAGTTGCGAAACTATTCCACATTGTTTCAAATGTAGACCAAACTCGTAACTCAAATATTCTCCTCCACGATCAGATCATAAAAACTTTACTTGTTACGATGATTTTCCACTTCACTCTGAAATTCTTTGAACTTTTCAAATGTTTCAGACTTATGTTTCATTAAGTAGATATACCCATATCTGCTTAAATCATCTATGAAGGTGAGAAAATAACGATACCCGCCGCGAGCCTCAGCATTCATTGGACCACATTCATCAGTATGTATGATCTCCAACAAATTAGTTGCTCGCTCCATAGTTCTGGAGAACGGCGTTTTAGTCATCTTGCCCATGAGGCACGGTTTGCAAGTACCAAGTGATTCATGATCAAGTGATTCCAAAAGTCCATCAGTATGGAGTTTCTTCATGCGCTTTACAACAATATGACCCAAACGGCAGTGCCACAAATAAGTTGCACTATCATTATCAACTCTGGATCTTTTGGCTTCAACATTATGAATATGTGTATCACTACTTTCGAGATTCAACAAAAATAGACCACTCTTCAAGGGTGCATGACCATAAAAGATATTACTCATATAAATAGAACAACCATTATTCTCAGATTTAAATGAATAACCGTCTCGCATCAAACAAGATCCAGATATAATGTTCATGCTCAACGCTGGCACCAAATAACAATTATTCAGGTCTAAAACTAATCCCGAAGGTAGATGTAGAGGTAGCGTGCCGACAGCGATCACATCGACTTTGGAACCATTTCCCACGCGCATCGTCACCTCGTCCTTAGCCAGTCTTCGCTTAATCCGTAGTCCCTGTTTCGAGTTGCAAATATTATCAACAGAACCAGTATCAAATACCCAGGTGCTACTGCGAGCTCTGGTAAGGTACACATCAATAACATGTATATCACATATACCTTTGTTCACCTTGCCATCCTTCTTATCCGCCAAATACTTGGGGCAGTTCCGCTTCCAGTGACCAGTCTGCTTGCAGTAGAAGCACTCAGTCTCGGGCTTAGGTCCAGACTTGGGTTTCTCCTCTTGAGCAGCAAGTTGTTTGCTGTTCTTCTTGAAGTTCCCCTTCTTCTTCCCCTTACCCTTTTTATTGAAACTGGTGGTCTTATTGACCATCAACACTTGATGCTCCTTCTTGATTTCTACCTCCGCAGCCTTTAGCATTGCGAAGAGCTCGGGAATTGTCTTATCATCCCTTGCATATTATAGTTCATCACGAAGCTCTTGTAGCTTGGTGGCAGTGATTGAAGAATTCTGTCAATGACACTATCATCCGGAAGATTAACTCCCAGTTGAATCAAGTGATTGTTATACCCAGACATTTTGAGTATATGTTCACTGTCAGAACTATTCTCCTCCATCTTGCAGCTGTAGAACTTATTGGAGACTTCATATCTCTCAATCCGGGCATTTGCTTGAAATATTAAGTTCAACTCCTGGAACATCTCATATGCTCCATGACGTTCAAAACGTCGTTGAAGTCCCGGTTCTAAGCCGTAAAGCATGGCACACTGAACTATCGAGTAGTCATCAGCTTTGCTCTGCCAGACGTTCTTAACGTCGTTAGTTGCATCTGCAGCAGGCCTGGCACCCAGCGGTGCTTCCAGGACGTAATTCTTCTGTGCAGCAATGAGGATAATCCTCAAGTTACGGACCCAGTCCGTGTAATTGGTACCATCATATTTCAACTTTGCTTTCTCAAGGAACGCATTAAAATTTAACGGAACAACAGCACGGGCCATCTATCTACAAACAACATAGATAAGAAAAATACTATCAGGTACTAAGTTCATGATAAATTTAAGTTCAATTAATCATATTACTTAAGAACTCCCACTTAGATAGATATCCCTCTAATCATCTAAGTGATCACGTGATCCAAATCAACTAAACCATGTCCGATCATCACGTGAGATGGAGTAGTTTTCAATGGTGAACATCACTATGTTGATCATATCTACTATATGATTCATGCTCGACCTTTCGGTCTCAGTGTTCCGAGGCCATATCTGCATATGCTAGGCTCGTCAAGTTTAACCCGAGTATTCTGTGTGTGCAAAACTGGCTTGCACCCGTTGTAGATGAACGTAGAGCTTATCACACCCGATCATCACATGGTGTCTCGGCACGACGAACTTTGGCAACGGTGCATACTCAGGGAGAACACTTTTATCTTGAAATTTAGTGAGAGATCATCTTATAATGCTACCATCAATCAAAGCAAAATAAGATGCATAAAGGATAAACATCACATGCAATCAATATAAGTGATATGATATGGCCATCATCATCTTGTGCTTGTGATCTCCATCTCCGAAGCACCGTCATGATCACCATCGTCACCGGCGCGACACCTTGATCTCCATCGTCGCATCGTTGTCGTCTCGCCAACTATTGCTTCTACGACTATCGCTACTGCTTAGTGATAAAGTAAAGCATTACAGGGCGATTGCATTGCATACAATAAAGTGACAACCATATGGCTCCTGCCAGTTGCCGGTAACTCGGTTACAAAACATGATCATCTCATACAATAAAATATAGCATCATGCCTTGACCATATCACATCACAACATGCCCTGCAAAAACAAGTTAGACGTCCTCTACTTTGTTGTTGCAAGTTTTACGTGGCTGCTACGGGCTGAGCAAGAACCGTTTTTACCTACGCATCAAAACCACAAAGATAGTTCGTCAAGTTAGTGATGTTTTAACCTTCTCAAGGACCGGGCGTAGCCACACTCGGTTCAACTAAAGTTGGAGAAACTGACACCCGCCAGCCACCTGTGTGCAAAGCACGTCGGTAGAACCAGTCTCGCGTAAGCGTACGCATAATGTCGATCCGGGCCGCTTCATCCAACAATACCGCCGAACCAAAGTATGACATGCTGGTAAGCAGTATGACTTCTCTCGCCCACAACTCACTTGTGTTCTACTCGTGCATATAACACCTACGCATAAAACCTGGCTCGGATGCCACTGTTGGGGAACGTAGTAATTTCAAAAAAAATCCTACGCACACACAGGATCATGGTGATGCATAGCAACGAGAGGGGAGAGTGTGTCCACGTACCCTCGTAGACCGAAAGCGGAAGCGTTAGCACAACGCGGTTGATGTAGTCGTACGTCTTCACGATCCGACCGATCCAAGTACCGAACGTACGGCACCTCCGAGTTCAGCACACGTTCAGCTTGATGACGTCCCGCGAATTCCGATCCAACAGAACTTCACGGGAGAGTTCCGTCAGCACGACGGCGTGGTGACGGTGATGATGATGCTACCGACGCAGGGCTTCGCCTAAGCACCGCTACGATATGATCGAGGTGGAATATGGTGGAGGGGGGCACCACACACGGCTAAGAGATCAAGAGATCAATTGTTGTGTCTATGGGGTGCCCCCTGGCCACGTATATAAAGGATGGAGGGAGGAGGAGGCCGGCCCTCATAGGGCACGCCCAAGTGTGGAGTCCTACTAGGACTCCCTAGTCCTAGTAGGATTCCACCTCCCACATGGAATAGGAAAAAGGGAAGGGAGAAGGAGAAGGAAGGAAGGGGGCGCCCCCTCCCTAGTCCAATTCGGACAAGTACATGGGGAGGGGGTGCGGCCACCCTTTGAGGCCTTTCTCTCCTTTCCCGTATGGCCCATTAAGGCGCAATACGAATTCCCGTAACTCTCCGGTACTTCGAAAAATAACCGAATCACTCGGAACCTTTCCGATGTCCGAATATAGTCGTCCAATATATCGATCTTTACGTCTCGACCATTTCGAGACTCCTTGTCATGTCCCCGATCTCATCCAGGACTCCGAACTACCTTTGGTACATCAAAACACATAAACTCATAATACAAATCGTCACCGAACGTTAAGCGTGCGGACCCTACGGGTTCGAGAACTATGTAGACATGACCGAGACACGTCTCCGGTCAATAACCAATAGCGGAACCTGGATGCTCATATTAGCTCCTACATATTCTACGAAGATCTTTATCGGTCAAACCGCATAACAACATACGTTGTTCCCTTTGTCATCGGTATGTTACTTGCCCGAGATTCGATCGTCGGTATCTCAATACCTAGTTCAATCTCGTTACCGGCAAGTCTCTTTACTCGTTCCGTAATGCATCATCCCGCAACTAACTCATTAGTTGCATTGTTTGCAAGGCTTATAGTGATGTGCATTACCGAGAGGGCCCAGAGATACCTCTCCGACAATCGGAGTGACAAATCCTAATCTCGATTTATGCCAACTCAACAAGTACCATCGGAGACACCTGTTGTAAGTGCATCTAGTGCCCCTTAGTGATTTTGGTGTATTGAAGACTTATTGGTTATGGGACTAATGTGTTTATGAGTTTACACGTGTCTATAAGTCTATGAGGAGTTTGATATTTACAGAGAAAGTCGACCCCTAAAAATGAAGTTCTTCGACTGAAGACTTTCTGAAGACTTTGAAAGTGAAGAAATTGGTGTGACCTTGAAGACTTGGTATTCGTTTGAGGAACATGAAGCGTGAAGACTTTTGTTTTCATAGTTTCATTTTCTCTTTCTTGAGTCATAGGAAACACCGTACTGTTAAAGGGGGCCGAGGAAATACTAAGGAAAAATTTCCAAGTAATGCTCAACTCAAAATCCTACACCTACCAATCCCTTCGAGTGAAGCCATTGGAAATCTCATACAGTTCAGTCATATTCTTCAGTGACAGAGACGAAGTTCTTCTGGTCTCTGAGGAATTTGTTCTGACTGAGGAGTTAGGAATTCGTCAGTGCGGATTGCCTACACTGTGAGGAACATGATAGCCCTGAGGGATTTGATACTCAAATTTCCGACCATTGCTGTGCTATGCGCCAGCTGTCCCAAAATATCTACCCACCTAACGGTCGTATCATTGAAGGGCATTTATGTCTTATCATGACGGGCTGCTCCCTAGGTTATAAATAGCCGCCCCCTACAACCACTAGCTGGTTGGCTGCTCCGAGAGAAACTGACACTTGTTATTTGAGAGCATCCCATCCTCCAAGGACTTATAGCGAAAATCATCAAGTGAGGAAAACCCAAACCCAAACACCTACAAACCCAAAGTGATTGAGCATCACCGACGAGATTGATCCTGCGTGGATCCGACGCTTGTTACCTTTGAAGACTGTGCTTCTTCCAGACGGTTAGGCGTCATGGTCTAGAGCATCCAAGAGGAATTGTGGATCGCCGAGTGACCGAGTTTGTGAAGGTTTGGAAGTCACCTGAAGACTTACCACGAGTGATTGGGCGAGGTCTGTGTGACCTTAGCTCAAGGAGAATACGGTGAGGACTAGGTGTCCTGGACTGTGTGTTCAGGACTGGGTGTCCGGGACTGTGTGTCCTCAAGTTTAAATACCTAGCCGCTCCAACCAGATGTACAACTGAGACATCAGTTGGAACTGGTCTACCAAATCATTGTCTTCACCAAGCTTACTGGTTCTATTTCCTCAACTCTTTCATTTCCTCATTATTGTGTTGTGTGATTGTCATATCTGTGTTTGAAGACTTTGACTGAAGACTTTCTCAATTTCCTCAGTTCAATTTCTTCAGTCTGTTTGTCTTCATCTTGTGTTATCTTGTGTTTACGCTTTCTGTACTCTGTGCTTGTCTTCATTTCATCATGATGACCATGCTTGTGTTATGCTATGCATACTTTTGAGTACTTATTCCGCTGCAAGTAGTTCTTCGCTAAGGAATTTCCTCACTGGCAAATTCCTCAGTGAAGAATTCATAAAAATCGCCTATTCACCCCCCTCTAGTCGATATAACGCACTTTCACCTGTAGAGCACCTTTAGAATCACCCAGTTATGTTGTGACGTTTGGTAGCACACAAAGTGTTCCTCCGGTAATCGGGAGTTGCATAATCTCATAGTTATAAACATGTATAAGTCATGAAGAATGCAATAGCAACATACTAAACGATCAAGTGCTAAGCTAACGGAATGGGTCCAGTCAATCACATCATTCTCCTAATGATGTGATCCCGTTAATCAAATGACAACTCATGTCCATGGCTAGGAAACTTAACCATCTTTGATTAATGAGCTAGTCAAGTAGAGGCATACTAGTGACACTCTGTTTGTCTATGTATTCACACATGTATCATGTTTCCGGTTAATACAATTCAAGCATGAATAATAAACATTTATCATGATATAAGGAAATAAATAATAACTTTATTATTGCCTCTAGGGCATATTTCCTTCAAGCACCACTCCCACTGAAGATAAATCAATCTAGTTAGCCAAACCAAACAGATAGATCAGAGAGAAATACAAAGCGATAACAATCATGCATAATAAAGTTCAGAAAATACTGAATTACTTTCAATGAATAATCTGATCCTTAACCCATAATTCATCGGATCCCAACAAATACACCCCAAAATAAGAGTACATTGGATAGAACTCGAAGAAGATCGATGAGTACATTGTATTAAAGATCAAAGAGAGAGAATAAACCATCTAGCTACTAGCTATGGACCCGTAGGTCTATGGTGAACTACTCACGCATCATCGGAAGGCAGCAAGGATGATGTAGAAGCCCTCCGTGATCGATTTCCCCTCCGGCAGAGTATCGAAAAAGGCCTCCAGATGGGACCGCGGAAGAACAGAAGCTTGCGGTGATGGAAAAAGTGTTTCGGGTGGCTCTCTGTTGGTTTGTGAATATTGGGAATTTATAGAGGTGGAATTAGGTCAAATGTAGTTGCATGGGAGTCACGAGCTCAGGGGGCGCGCCTACCCCCCTAGGGCGTAGCCCGTGAGCTTGTGGCTCTTCCGTATGGCTTCTAGCCTCCTCCCGAACCTTGTAGGATCCCTTCTGGTCCAGAAAAAATCATCGTAAAGTTTAATCGTGTTTGGACTTTGTTTGGTACTAATTTTCTGGAAAGCCAAAAACAAGCAAAAACAGGAACTGGCACTAGGCACTGGGTTAATAGGATGGTTTGTACCAAAAAATGATATAGACTAGCATATAAAGCATCCAAGATTGATAATATAATAGCATGAAATAATAAAAAATTATAAATACGTTGGAGACATATCAGCATCCCAAGCTTAATTCCTGCTCGTCCTCGAGTAGGTAAATGATAAAAATAGATTTTTGATGTTGAATGCTACCTAACATGTGTATCATGTAATCTCTTTATAGTGTAAATATTGAAAAACGATGAAGTAACAATATCAACATAGTAATATGCATGAATATAAGAGGCATAATCATTACTTTTTCAAAATACACGATTGCTACTTGTGAGGTGCGTTGGGATTTCCTCGAAGAGGAGATGATGATGCAGTATAATAGAGATAAGTATTTCCCTCAGTTAAGAACCAAGGTTATCAATCCAGTAGAACCACAAAGAACCTCGTGAATAGCACCTGCACACACAAAAGCAAATACTTGCACCCAACGCGAACGAGGGGGTTGTCAATCCCCTCGGCGGTTATTTGCAAGGATTAAATCTCATAGTGGTAGATAAATAAATTATAAAGATAAAATAAAATAAAATAGAAAATTGCAGCAAGGTATTTTGTGTGTTTTTATATATGATTAAAGTAGACCCGGGGCCCATAGTTCTCGCTAGAGGCTTCTCTCTCAAACACATAGCATACGGTTGGTGAACAAATTACTGCTGGCCAATTGATAGAAAAGCGCATAGTTATAACGATATTCAAGGCAATGATCATGTATATAGGCATCACGTCCGAGACAATAGACCGACTCCTGCCTACATCTACTACTATTACTCCATCCATCGACCGCTATCCAGCATGCATCTAGGATATTAAGTATAAAATAGAGTAACGCCTTGAGCAAGATGACATGATGTAGACAAAGTAAATCCAATCAATATAAATAAATCCCATCATTTTATCCTTAATGGCAACAATGCAAATACATTTCTTGTCCCCTACTTTATCACTGGGATAGAGCACCGCAAAATTGAACCCATCACAAATCACCTCTCCCATTGCAAGATAAATCAATCTAGTTGGCCAAACCAAACGGTTAGATCGGAGAGAAATACAAAGCTATAACAATTATGCAAAATAAAGTTCGGAGAAGACTCAATTAACATTCATGAATAATATGATCATAAATCCACAATTCATCGGATCCCAACAAACACACCACAAAGAAGATTACATCGAATAGAACTCCAAGAACATTGAGGAGAACATTGTATTGAAGATCAAAGAGAGAGAAGAAGCCATCTAGCTACTAGCTATGGATCCATAGGTCTATGGTAAACTACGCCCTGATGCAGAGTACCAGAAAAGGCATCCATATGGGATCGTGAAATAAGATGTATCATCCTCTCCTCTTCGAGGAAATCCCAACGCAGCTCACAAGTAACAATCGTATATTTTAGAAAAGTAATGATTATGCTTCTTATATTCATGGATATTATTATCTTGATATTGTTACTTCATCATTTCTCAGTAATATACTGTAAAGAGATTACATGATACACATGTTAGATAGCATTTCATATCAAAAATTCTGTTTTAATCATTTACCTACTCGAGGACGAGCAGGAATTATGCTTGGGGATGTTCATACGTCTCCAACGTATCTATCATTTTTGATCGTTTCATGTTATTATATTATTAATCTTGGATGCTTTATATGCATTTATATGCTATTTTATATCATTTTCTGGGACTAATCTATTACCCCAGTGTCCCGTGCCGGTTCCTGTTTTTTTGCTTGTTTTTGGCTTTTCAGAAAATCAATACCAAATGAAGTCCAAACATGATAAAACTTTACGGTGATTTTTCTGGAGCAGAAAGAACCCTAGAAGGTTCGGGAGGAGGCCAAAAGACCTACAGGAGAGCCACGAGCTCACAAGGTGCGCCACAGGGGGGTAGGCGCACCCTCTGAGCTGGTGGCCCCCACGTAGCTCCATTTGACCTAATTCCACCTCTATAAATTCACAAATATTCCCAAACCAACAGAGAGACAACCGAAACACTTTTTCCGTCGCCGCAAGCTTCTGTTCTTCCGTGATCCCATCTGGAGTCCTTTTCCGGTACATTGTCGGAGGGGGATTCAATCACAGAGGGCTTCTACATCATCCTTGCATCCTTTCGATGATGCGTGAGCAGTTCACCACAGACCTACGGGTCCATAGCTAGTAGCTAGATGGCTTCTTCTCTCTTTCTTTGATCTTCAATGCAATGTTCTCTCGATCTTTTTGGAGTTCTATCCAATGTAATATTCTTTTGCGGTGTGTTTGTTGAGGTCCGATGAATTGTGGGTTTATGATCAGATTATTCATTGAAAGTAATCGAGTCTTTACTGAACTTTATTATGCATGATTGTTATAGCTTTGTATTTCTCTTCGATATATCCGTTTAGTTTGACCGACTAGATTGATTTATCTTCAATGGGAGAGGTGCTTGTAATGGGTTTTATCTTGCGGTGTCCTCACCCAGTGACAGAAGGGGTAGCAAGGCACGTATTGTATTGTTGCTATTAAGGGTAAAACGACGGGGTTTAATCATATTGCTTGAGTTTACTTTGTCTACATTATGTCATCATGTTTAAGGTGTACTCTGTTTGTAATGAACTTAATACCATGATGCATGCTGGATAGCGGTCGATTGGTGGAGTAATGTAGATGCAGGCAGGAGTCGGTCTACTTGTCACGGACGTGATGCCTATATACACGATCATTGCCATGAATATGTCATAACTATGCGCTTTTCTATCAATTGTCCAACGGCAATTTGTTTACCCACCGTATGCTATGTCTTCGAGAGGGAAGTCTCTAGTGAAAATTATGGCCCCGGGTCTACTTTGATTATATTATAAAAAGCAAAAATGTCTTTCTTGCAATTTATTTACTTTTATTTTGTTTCATAATTTATCTATCTACCTATACAAGATTTGATCCTTGCAAGTAATGAGTTCAAGGGGATTGACAACCCTCTTGCCCGCTTTGGGTGCAAGTATTTGCTTTTGTGTGTGCATGTGTTGTTCACTAGGGTTTGGTTGGTGCTCGTTCTGGTTCGATAAACCTTGGTTCTCACCGAAGAAAATACTTATCTCTACTGTACTGCTTCACCCTTCCTTTTCGGGGAAAATCGCAACGCAACTCACAAGTAGTAGAGTGCAGCGGAGCTCGGGGAGGGGGGTTGCGGCTCTGTGCTTCGCCGAAGCACAACCTACATAACCACGGCCAGGCCAGGCGAAGGGATGGTCAGCCCGCTTCGATGCGGCACATCGGCCGGAGTTGGTTCCTCGGGAAGCTACGCCCGCATTGAAGCAGTGGCTGCCGAGAGGTCACGTCGGCCAATGCCGCCCTCTCTCCGGTCACATCGCGGGGCATCAATGTCAGCCGCTGCGTGCTCTGAGGCGGCATGAATGCGGCGCAGTAAGCGGCGCGTGCATCGGAAAGAAAACGCGGAAGGCGCAGGTGGAGGGTTTTGGTGCGCCAGTGTGGTTAGAGTCCATGCTACTTAGCAGTGTCCTAGAAAATTTCATTCATTCGATCGGCCAGTGGTCTATCTGGAGTCGTTGGATGACCCCCGCCAACGGTTTTGGTACAACCGGAGTTCACAACCATGAAAATGTATCTCAAAATATATCTGCTAGAGTTCAGGTGTTTTGTGTTGCGGTACGGGTGACTGGTGAAATTGTTGTGGCGTGTACACAACACATTGAACCTGTGAACCACCAGCTTCACGGATGGCAAATACTACTATGAGTTTAATACTTTAGTTTGTTTAGTGATCACTGATCAGTGCTCGTCGTAACTTCAATTGCTGCCTGAGATCAGGTCATTAACATGAAAATTAAGGGGGGGAAAGAAAGAAAACGAGCACATGTTCGAATATGCACCCTCAGTTTATTCTGCCAGCGGCAAGAAATGAAAACCAAATGAATATCTAGGAATCGGGAGGCAAATTAAGGAACACATGAAACTCCTTGGGTTGGAGGAGATAATGATCAGAAAGCCGGGAACTCGATCCTGTTGCCACAGGGCCTGCCGCCGGGCTGGACGGGGCACTCGACGAAGCGGGAGGCGTCGGCGTGGACGCAGAAGTAGAGCTGGAAGAGCTGGCTGTTGCCGGACTCGTCGCGGTTGCAGTCGACGTGAGGCGCGAACCCGGTCCCCTCCTGGATGGCGCCCTTGATGGCCCCCATCGTGTAGTACCCGCCGTCGGGGGAGATGCCCGCGGTGGCGAGGGCGTCGAGGACGCGGAGCTGGCCGCGCAGGCGGAGGGCGGCCTGGAAGTAGCCGTGCTCGTTGAAGAGGTTCTGCGCGCAGGTGCCGTGCTTCTCCCACTCGTGCGCCCAGAAGCGGAGGCCGTCGTTGGTCGGGCACGCCAGCGTCGGCCAGCTGCTGCGCAGGCTGCTCAGGATGTCGCTCACCTGCACGCAACACATAGTATTTCTCGTCACTTTTGGTTTGGACCATCCCTCTCGCTTTTTTATCTTTTGTGGTGCATCTCGTGCGAGAAGGAACAACGGTGCGTGCACGCAAGGTCATTCCAGGAAACGAATAACGCATGCGATGGAAAAGAAGGGGTGACCTTGGAGGGATCGAAGGCGCTGTCGGGGTTGCAGTTCTGCGGGTAGGACCCGTCGTCGCGGTTGGGCCACAGCCCGTGGATCCCGAAGTCCGCCGCCGGTTTGCCGGACCGCGGGTAGCAGCAGCTCTGCTTCGTGTCGCAGTACGACCCCGGCCACTGCACACACACACACACACACCAAGGCCAACCGCCGGCACGAACCATCCATCAGCAACCAAGCAGCACGTACACCACGTCTAGGCAACTGCAAGGCTGCAACTCCCGATGAACTGAACCGGCCACACGCGCACTCACCTGCAGCACGAGGTAGAAGAAATCGTAGCCCGCCTGTTTCCCGCTCTCCTGCGCTGCCGCGCAGCCGACGCTCAGGGCGATCAGGAGGACCAGGGAGCACTGCAACCTCATGGCTTTGGATGGCTTTGCTGGTTGTAGAGCTATCTCGGATTGATGGTTCCTCGGAGATGAGATGAGATGGAAGCCTCCGTTGGTGTTGTGGATTTATAGGCTGCGTTGATGTGCACGTACTCCACGGCAAATGCCAGGTTTCCGGAACGTGCATTCCAAGGAGAGATTTAATTGCTTGCACTTTTGGGCTTGCGGGAATGCCAGAGATGGAAGCATGGCTGTGGGTGGCATTGGCAAGGTGTGCAAGCCAAGCAGCCGAACCAATTGCAGAATTCACGGGTGTCCAGCCATCTGGGTTAAGGGTACATCTTATTATGACCGACATTTCGTATTGGGTCATTTCTTAATAAGTACTCCCTCCGTAAACTAATATAAAAGTGTTTAGATTACTAAAGTAAGTACTATATAAGAGCAACTGTAGCAGAGTCCAAGTCTGTACGATCGACATAATAACCGATATTATAACTATACATGGCAATTCAGGTGTATAAAAAGATAGCATATACTACTACTAAAACGTACAGAAATCACCAAGGAATAAATACTGTTTCGTTTGCATCAGCTACATATCTCGCTGGGAACTTGGGGCAGTTACAGTCAATTTGTTTTGGCCAAAGTGAAGCGTATACCTGCCAATTACTTGAGTGAAATGCATAAAACCACTACAGTCATGATATGCACAAAACTAACAATGTACTCCCTCCGTTCCTAAATACTATAAGTCTTTTCAGAGATTTCAATATGGACTACATACATAGCAAAATGAGTAAATCTACACTCTAAAGTATACATCCGTATGTAGTTCATGTTGAAATCTCTTAAAAGACCTATATTCAGGAACGGAGGGAGTACAATTTGTGACAAAATGTGCCACACGCAATGTTTGACAGTAGCAAAATACACTGGAAGACTATGGTGACTTTTCTAATTGGTCGGGCCCTTTAATCAGACTGAGTTGGCAAAAAAGGTGCCACCAGGACATTGACTTGGTCTTCTTCTTCTTTCTCTTCTCTCTCCCGGCGAGCTGCCTCATTCGCGAGCCGGATCGGGCATAACCGCTGCCCCGTGAGGTACCCGGCTTGTTCGAGTCGGGGTGTTTCGGTCTTTTTTACTAAGTCGTTGCGTTTTCCCTACAAATTTGTTGTTTTATGCCGTTTGTCGAATGCGATGCACACTGTCCTTCCTCTCGCTTTGTTTTGCAGGGGCTTCTTTGAGCTTACTCGGTGTCGCCAACTTTTTGCCTTTCATAGCACCTTAGATTTGTGTTCGTGCTCTGTTTACCGTTGGCAGTGGCTTTCTCTCCTTTTGTGCCGTTAGACCCTGCTCACTAGCATTGCTGCATTTCTCCGTCTTGCAGAATTGGACGACATGTTTGCGCCGGGCTTTGCACGCTTTCAAACAAAATCAAGACCAACAGATGAAGCGATGGTCGCATCGCGTTCAAACCCCAATCGTTTCCTCTCGAAACCACGTTTATTCCACAAAGATGGTTCGATTTCAAACAGTGTATGTAACAACTTTTGCGAAACCTTCTCGAAATTTTACCATGGCCTCAAATTATCATCAAGTGAAAACATGCCAAAGTTTCATACTTTTCGGACTTTGTTTTTAATTTTTGAAATTTAAAAACAAATAAACTCCATGTTTGGGTTCGGGTCTTGGCACCCTCATATATGGACTCCCCCCTTGTATAATGCGTAAACACAAAATCAATTAACACAAATATGATTTTTCAACTCAATTTTGCCAAATTTTCATGCACATTCAAATTTTTATTATGTTCACTAAATTCTAGAAATGCACTCAATGATTAAATATAGCAAACGAACCCTAAAAATGCCAAATTTTTACATGGATCATGTAATGATGCATCTTGAGTGTAAAAAATAATAAATCAATGCCAACAGATGAAGCAGTGGTCACATTGCTTTCAAACTTCACTCGACCCCTCTTGAAACCATGTTTCTTCCCAGGAGATGGTCCAATTTCTAAGCAGTGTAGTCATTCAATTTGGGAAACCTTAGCAATTTTTTACCACAACCTGTATGTGTCATACGAGGGCACCCTGCCGGGTTTCATGCTTTTCGAACATTGTTTGAATTTTTCAGAATTAAAAACCAACAAACTTCTTTTTTAGAGTCCAGTCTTGGCACCCACATGTTTAAAATTCCTTCTCTTTTCTTATATAAGGCCTAAATTATATGTACTAAGAACACAAATATGATTTATCAACCCAAATTTACCAACTTTTTCATGCACTTGTAGTTGATTTTTTTTATATTCACTAAATATCTAGTGCCTAAAAGTTCACTCAATGCCTATGAAAGGAAATGGAGAGGGAGGTAGGAAAAAAATAAAATAAATAAACAATATAGAAAAGAACAGAGCATAAAAGAAAAAAAAACAAACAATGTACAAGAAGGAAAGAAACAAGAGACAGGAGAGGGAAACAGAAAAGAAGTGTTTGCGGTCCTCGGCAAAGATGAAGGAGAAGGAAAATAAAAAATAGAAAATAAATGTTTTTTGAGTGCATACAAAAGGCACTAGGCAAAGAGAAGTGTTTACCAAGTGCAAAGAAAAAGACACTAGCCAAAGAGTTCTTTGCCGAATGTAAAAAAATACACTTGGCAAAGAATTGTTTGCCGAGTGCAAAAAAAATTGTACCCGGCAAAAGTCATGTTTGCCTAGTACCCGAAAAAATGCAGTCGGCAAACGCATGGATCATGTAATGAGGATACTGGGCAAAGTTCCAGATTTCATTCCGGCAATCTCTGTTGATGGACAGGTGATTGCGGATCAAAGAGGGAAAGAGGAGGCTTTCTACAATGCCTACAAGGACCTGTTGGGCAAGGATTGTGCGAGAGAGCATTCACTAAATTGGGAAGCATTGGATATGGCAGCTATTGATCTCTCGGAGCAGATATTGCCATTCACAGAGGAGGAAGTTTGGGAGGTTATCAAGGACATGCCAACTGACAGAGCCCCGGGCCCGGACGGATTCATCGGTATCTTTTACCAAAAGGCCTGGGAGATCATAAAGGGAGATGTCATGGCAGCCCTGCACAAGTTATTCCTCAATAACGGGCATGGCTTCGGTCGTCTTAATCAGGCCCTGATTACTCTAATTCCCAAGAACCCGGAAGCTTGCCATGCCAATGACTTCAGACCGATAAGCCTCGTCCACAGTATGCCAAAGCTGTCCTCAAAACTCATGGCGAACAGACTCAGACCAAGGATGGGTGATCTTGTGCAAATCAATCAATCTGCTTTCATTCGAGGGAGGAACCTTCATGACAATTTTCTACTAGTCAGGCAAATGGCAAGAAGGTTACATCAAAGGAAAGCAAACGGAGTGCTTCTCAAGCTAGATATATCTCGGGCCTTTGATTCTCTGTCATGGCCTTTCCTATTTGAGGTGCTTCGAGTTAAAGGATTTCCGGAAAGATGGTTGTCATGGCTGGCGGTCCTGCTCTCCTCGGCAAGCTCGCGGATTGTGGTCAATGGCTGTGCGGGAGAGAAGTTCATGCATGTGTGCGGGCTGCACCAAGGAGAATCGCTATCCCCAATGCTATTCGTAATAGCGATGGATGTATTAACAACGATGATGGTAAAGGCGCATGAATCTAGGGTTCTGAGCAGGATGAACGGGTGCAGCCCCCTGCAACGGTTGTCCCTATATGCCGACGATGTGGTGATGTTCATCAAGCCGACTACAACGGATATCAAATTGGTGGAAGGGGTCCTGCAGATCTTTGGTGCCGCCTCGGGGCTCAAAATCAACTTTGCGAAGTCCTCGGCCATCCTGATTAGGGAAGAGGAGGGAGATGAGGAGCTAGTCAAAAACGCTCTGCCGTGGAAGATTGATCGGTTTCCATGCAAGTACTTAGGGCTGCAACTTAGTATCAAGCAACTAAAGAGGTCCGAATGGCAATCGATGGTGGACGCGGCAACCAAAATCATGCCAGATTGGCAAAGGGGAATGATCACTCGACCGGGAAGACTTGTCCTGGTGAAACAAGTGATGCGAGCACGACCCACACACCATCTGATGGTCATGGAAGCGCCTAAATGGGCGCTGGACAAAGTTGATAAGGGATGCAAGGCATTCTTTTGGGCAGGTTCAGAGGAGGTCAGTGCAGGCAAGTGCGTGATATCTTGGCAGAGAGTTTGCAGGCCCAAGCAACTTGGAGGGCTGGGAGTAATGGACTTGGGCAAACATGGCCTTGCGATGGGAATGGTTACAAAGAACTGACAGCACCCGGCCCTGGCAAGGGCTCAAGTTGACGCCCGGCCACAATGTGCAACAAGCTTTCAACAGTTTAGTCAAGTGGCAGTTAGGAGATGGTGCCAGGATCCTGTTTTGGAGAGACAGATGGGTGAATGGTGCCCGCATTGCGGAGATTGCCCTTCTCATTGACAAGAAGGTAAAGACTCAAGTGAAGAACAGGAGAGTGGTGCAGGAGGCACTACTATCCCATGCCTGGACGATGGACATCTCAGGAGATCTGTCCACGAATGAGTTGGCACAATTCATCCGGCTTTGGGAAGTTTTGATTGCGGTACAGCTGACCCCGGACCAGGAGGATAAAGCGCTGTGGGAGTGGTGCACTGAGGGGAAGTACACCGCGGCCTCGGCATACAAATTGCTCTGCGAGGGAGGGATCAGGTTCCAATCATACAGAGGTATATGGAAGAGCTGGGCTCCGCTTTCCTGCAAGATCTTCTTATGGTTGGCGGTCCAGTACCAGGTCTGGACATCTGATAGGAGATGCAGGCATGGTTTGCAAGAGGAAACTTCATCTTGTTACTTTTGCGACCAAGAGGAGGACACGGTGGATCATTTGCTGGTGCAGTGTGTGTTTGCGCGGCAAGTGTGGTACCTCTGCTTTGACAAGGCGGGTGTAGAGCTAACGCTTTTGCCTACGATCCAGTCCAGATTGGAAGAATGGTGGATGTCGAGCAGGAAGCGGATCAGCAAAGCGAACAGGAAAGGGTTTGACTCTTTTGTCATGATGATCTGTTGGACTCTATGAAAGCAGCGCAACGCCCGGGTATTCAGGAACGGGACAGCGACGGATGCTTGGGGCACCACGGAATTCATTTTTCAAAAACTAAGACTGTGGGTTCTGGCAGGAGGATCGGGAGTGTCTATGTTTTGTTAGTAGTCCGCTAAGAGAGTGGGAGTAGAGTGGGCTTCGGGCATCGAGGTGTGGTGCCGAGCCATTGTAATCTCTTATATATATATTTCTGCCTTCTATAAAGTTTAGGTACGACTTTGACGAAAAGAAAAGGATTATGTTTTAATCTCCTTACGAAAAGAGTGTGTACCAAACCAAAGCACATCTCGTATCCAAAATGTACCAAAAGGAACAAATTTAAGAACGAAAAGCTTAGTCCAAAAAATAGAAATAACGACAGTAAATTGTGGTGCTAAAGCTAAAGCCAGTGTCGCCGGCTTCGAGTGATCAGCTTCTCTAACGACTATCACGACACCCTGCTGGTGTGGACGAGACGGGATGGCGCAATAGCAATGCATCAACGGCCAAGGTTGAAAGTAGTCGTCATAACGAAGCGTTGGCTCCCTAGGATTTGGATTTGGTGGCCGGTTTGGTGGAATTGTCCGTGCCGGCGACTGCCTGCTTGATGATGGCAGGTATGATATCCATGATCTTGTCGAACTCCTTGTTCTTGGCGACGAGTCCTGCCGGCGCGGTGGGGTCCGCCTTGCACTCGTTGCAGCTCCACTTCCACTCCCAGTCCTTGGACTTCTCCACATCTTCATCCACCACCACGAAGTCCAGCACCGCCATGAGCTGGGCGTCGGCTCCGGCGGCGTTCCCGCCAGCGCCTGGCTTAAACTTTGTCGCCGCCTCATCGAACCCCGCCGCGCAGCTGTCCATGCACCGCCACTGCGTCTTCCCGTTGGGGAGTTTGTCCCGCTCTGCTTTGGCGGCGGTAGCAGCCACGGTGGCCGTCTTCGCGGCGGCGGCGACGGCGGCCTGGGCCAGCGTTTTCGCGTCCGTCGCGGTGCTGGACTTGAGGAGCTCCTCGCAGTCGCTCGGCTGCGGCGTCTTGGCACAGGCCTCCTTGACGATGCTGCCACCATCGACCACCAAGGAAGCGGCCGAGACGAGGAGGACGAACAAGATGATGAGGGAGCTGTGAGGCGTCGCGATCGCCATGGTCGATTTACTCGCAGACTCTCGTCACGGAATGCAACGAGTTGAACAGCCAAACTTGCATGCATGCACGGAGGATGGAGCCAAATTATAATAAGCTTATGCATGTACGTGTGGTCGAGAGTTGTCTTCTCCGTGTGGAAATCGGCATGTTCGTCTTCATATTTGTGGCCACTGGCTTCCCTAGAAAAAACCAATGTCTGGCCACTGGCCTCCCATGCATGCACGCGCGCGGCATAGATAAATTTTTTTTTTGCGTCCCATTGCGAGCGAACAACAACGCTTGTTCAGCTGGGCCTTAGCAAGTCATGCCCCAAGGCGGAGATTATAGTCGCGTTCCGCTCTTCTCCGCTCCCTCGACTGCGCTCTCCGTAACTTATTTATTTTCAGGGAGCTGCTAAAACCGAGCTCCACAGCTCCACAGAGTCAGTAATATTGGAGCGGAGTGGAGGGTTTCCAAACATGGCCTAAGCCTATGCAAAATGAATCGGTCTGCTCCCATAAAGTGCTCCATATTATACTCACTAAATATTGATATAACTAAGTGTTCAACACATTTTAAAAAAGGTATTCATGTACTGTATAAAAATATTCATGTATTTTACAAACATGAATTTATAAAATATCCCTATAATTTCATATATAAGTGTCTCTGCATTTTAAGTAAAAGGTAATCTCTATAAGATAAAAATCATATTGTATTTAAAAAATGTTCAATGTTACTTCCAAAATATTCCTCACATATTTAAAAAACGTGTACAATATTTTGGTGTTTTGGTGAAAGAAAATATTTACATTTATTTTACAAAAGAAACGAGAAATGAAGGAAAGAATTAGAAAAAGTAAAAAGAAGAAAAGGAAAGAAGAATGAATAGAAAGCGAAAAAAGGGTGTGTGTGGGGGGAGAGGAAATAAAAATGAATAGAAAGCGAAAAAAGTGTGTGTGTGTGCGTGTGGTTTCGGGCGGGGGGGGGGGGGGGGGGGGGGGGGGGTAGATGCAACAATAAAACCGAACCAAGAAAACAGAAGGGAAAGGTTGCATGCTTCGACACTACTGGGCCGGCCGACGTCCCCGACGCCTTTAAGCACCATATAGTGTTTACGTTAACACACAAAATCGCCTAAAGGGCGTCTACATGCGACGACCCATATAGGTTCAGTTATTTCTATTTTATTTAAAAGACTTAAGGATTCTATTAAGAAAAACATAATAAATAAAAATTACATTTATGTTTAAAAAGGTAAATGCATTAAAACAAACAATCATGCATTTATAAGTGTTCATGTGTTTTAATAAGTCATGTATTTAAAAATGTTAAAATCTTTTAAAAAATATTTACATTTTAAAAAATCAATGTCACATAGTCAAAAACATTCATGCATTTTAAAAATGATCACAAATTTAAAGATGCTCACGTATTTTTAAAATATGTTCACGTATTTATAAAAAAGTTTGCATATCACAAAATCAGGAAAGGTGTTCTCGCGTATTTAAAAAAATGAAAAAAATAAATATAAGGAAGACCGAAATAAAAACAAGCAAGAAAAAACAAAACAAAAAAGAAACAAAAGAAAACCTGCAAGAAAAACAAAACAAAAAACTACAAAAGACTAGGAAAACTACGTAGAAACGTTAATGGGCCTCAAAGAATGTTGCACTCTCTTTGTGCGTTTTCAAAAATCATTTGCGATTTGGGGAGTTGTGCTTCCCCACATACGATATAGCACAACACACAAACATCCTCTAATTATCTTCTTGTGTTTCATTGTGATAGAGAAGTACTAAATGGGTTTGGGCTAAGACATGGCTGCCATCCTTCGGCGGTACCAAACTCTTGTTATCTTGGATTGGAAGAAAAAAGCTCATGCAGATACGGAACCCTAGCAAACGTCGGAGAAGAATCTTCTTGTCCCGTTGCCTCCGGCTGCCATGATGGCGTTGTGAGGTAGGGGGACTTAGATATTCAAAAAAACTGTAGTCTTCATCAACATCTAGTGATAGTCGTGGGGATTTAGGAGTAAAAGTACTCTGGTAGTCTCGTTCTTTGTGGTGATTCCATGAAGCCTGAGAGGTATGTGTCCTTGTGGATCTCAGTATTCAACTTTTTGTTCTGGTAGTCTGGTTTTAATAGACTTTTTATCGCTATTTAGTTTTCATTTGAGTTATGAATTAAACTAGAGTAGCTCGCTAACACCCACAAGTGTCTCCTCCTCAATGCTCTCAAGCACTTTACTTCAATCATTGCTTGCTGAAACTTTTGTTCACTGGTGCAGAACCGGGCTTTAGCGCCGGTTCGTAAGGGCCTTTAGTGCCGGTTCTGCAACCGGCACTAAAGAGTGGAGACTAAAGGCCCCCCTTTACTACCGGTTCCGCACGAACCGGCACTAAAGTGCCACCACGTGGCACGAGCCAGGCCCGGGTGCTGGTAGACCATTAGTACCAGTTGGTAGCACCAACCGGTACTAAATGTTTGGGGGGGTTGGTTTTAATTTTTATTTTTCCATTAATTTTGTGTTTTCCATTTAATTCTTTTTTGTTTGCTGGTATTTTACGATACTACATATTGTACACGTTATGCATATATATATATATATATATATATACATATATATATATATATATATATATATATATATATATATATATATATATATATATAATCGAATGTCTCACAACCACCATTAATTATTCACACATACACATGTATATATATACAATTTCTCCTATATGTTGCCTTGGTGCCTTCGGAGCACGATGACAAGTGGTTCATGGGGGCGGTAGCGGGTAATAGTATTCTCCTTTGGGATCTATGACCTGGTCGAGCAAAAATCCCGCTATATCCTCTTGAAGTGCTCATATGCGCTCCTCTGGTAGGAGCTGGTCCCGCACCTCTTTGAACTGCTAAGAAGGAGATCAATATGCATGTGTATTAGTTATGTGACTAGATATCGACAATCATGTAAGATTTCTGAATAGTGTTCTGGCAAACGTACCCAGTCCTGTCTATCAGATCTGCTCCTTTCGGATGCCATCATGCGAATGTTCTCGCAAACGTAGTATGCACACACTTAGTCCCCGGCGCCTACTTCAGGACCTTTACGAGAATAGAATTTAATCAGATAATAATTAATCAAGCATGTTAATTAATTAATGGTATTGAAACAAGAATTAAAGATATGGTAGCTAGCTAGCTAGTACTACTTAATTACTTACCTTGGGTCGATACCAACATAGCTTTTGTCGCAATTTTCCTGGAGTCACCTTGATGTACTTTGCCCAAGCCCTGCCCGCCGGCAAAGAAAATTAATAAAGAGGTTGTTAAAAATAGTTCATATCAGGAAATGACGAACTAAATAGGCCGAGATATAGTTAATAATGATTGAAATAACCTGTCGACTATCCCCTTCACGATGTTGTAGTCACTATCTTTTTTAAGTAGTGAGTCCAGTACTTCAATTTTTCCTTCGTCAACTTAATGTCTAACAAGATCCAGTGGAAGCTGCATGCGCATACGTTTGCATGTATAAATTAAGCGGGCATGTGCGTAACACTAATCAACTATAGCCCTAAACCCTATACACTTATTAACATCTAGCTAGTAAGCAAAAACAGAATTTGTAGTACAAGACAGTGTGACTCACTCGAAGTTCTAAGGAAGTAGTATATCTTCATTGCTATTGAGGCGCTTCAAGAACTCTACCATGTTTTTCTCTACATCTTGTCTACACCATTCCAATTTCCATGTGTATTCATTAACGGTATTTGGGTCAATGAACCCAATGCCATAGCGTCCAGCTTTTTTCATTTCATACATCTTCATCCTGCATAATACCACAGAAAAGAATATATAGTGAGGATATATAATTACAGGTAATTAATGATCAATCAATGAGCACTAGAGCTAGCTTGAGACTTAAATACAGAAAGAAATCACTTACAGACAATAGCAACTGACGATAGATTTGTCGAGTGCATCTTGATTGAATAACTGAAATAGTTCTGAATACTCAACGGACAGAGCTTTCTTATTGAAGTAATGATCTTCCTCGACTTGCACCATGAGGGACTGTCGATTAGAAATCTTGGTAATTTTCATGTACCAATCATGCAATTCATACATTCTCGTTGGGAGGTTCTTGACCTCCTCGGGCTCGACCAAAGGTTGGTCCCGGACATATTTCCGTTTTATTTCCTCCTCTAAGCGGAGACATGGGCTCGATATCGAGGAGTTGTCCAACAGTGATCTTGAGCATTTCAGCCTGCATTATATGCTCCTCGGTTATTACCACATCGCCCAGCTCGGGAACGTAAACGGTTTTCCCACAATAATATTGGGGGCGCGTACTCTCATGTGTTGTTGGCACAACAAGCGGGGGGGGGGGGTCGATTGCGTCGCCTGTTCTCCCAGCTGGGGAACGTTTTCCCGCATTTTTTGACAGCTGCTTGTTGGCTCGAGCTCGAGCTCGCTTCTTTCTGTAGTCGTGCTCGATGTGCCTTCCTGATTTGGCGCTCATAGTCTGAGTCAACAGGCTTGGGAGCTGGTGGTCTAGCCATACGAATGAAGTGGTCAATCTTTTCCTCAGGCACTTTCTCCCTCGGCGGCGTTGCGGGTTTCGGTCCAAAATGAGCGTCCACTTCGGCCCGCACTATTGCACCGTTTTGCTCCTCGGTCATGTCGTAAGGCCTCTGAGGAAGAGGAGCGAGGCTGCTTGGACCATATTTATATCGCTTGTCTCCGCCTGTACTTCCTGTACTACCTCGACTCGTACCGCTACGCACCATAGCTGCGGCGTGTCTCTTCTGCGATTGCTTAGGCGGCGGAGACGGCTGACGTGGCTTAGTTGGAGCAGGAGGAGTGGCCTGACGCTGTGCCGGACTTGAAGCAGGAGGTGTGGCCTGACACGGTGTCGGACTTGAAGTAGGAGGTGTGGCCTGACGCTGTGCCGGACTTGAAGCAGGAGGTGTGGCCTGACAGGGTGTCGGACTTGAAACAGGAGGAGTGGCCTGACGCTGTGCCGGACTTGAAGCAGGAGTCTGCTCACGCGTTCGTGGACTTGGAGGAGCGGGAGTCTGCTGACACGGTGGCGGACTTCGAGGAGGAGTCGGCAGACGCGGTGTCGGTGGGCTTCGAAAAATGATGCAATCCTTTCTCCATAGGATGATACGATGTATGGCCTCTCCCAGTGTGTGCTCGTCGTCACCTCCAGGAATGTCAAGCTCTAGCCCCGAATATGGGTCCACCACCTCATCAACCAAGACACGAGCATAGCCCGCTGGAATCGGGGCGCAATCAATGTATGGCCTCTCGATTTTTCTCCACTGCGACCCGTCAGCGGGTACTCTCAACTTTCCGTCTTTCTTACGGTCTTCTCTGTGCCATCGCATCGCCTTGGCATGCTCTTTGTTTTGGAACAAACGTTTCAACCGTGGTATTATAGGAGCATACCACATCACCTTGGCAGGAATCTTCTTCCTGGGGCGCTCGCCCTCGACATCACCAGGGTCATCGCGCCTGATCTTATAGCGCAATGCACCGCATACCGGGCAAGCGTTCAAATCCTCATACTCACCGCGGTAGAGGATGCAGTCATTAGGGCATGCATGTATCTTCTGCACCTCTAACCCTAGAGGGCAGACAGCCTTCTTTGCTTCGTACGTACTCTCGGGCAATTCGTTATCCTTTGGAAGCATATTCTTTATCATTACCAGCAACTTTCCAAATCCCTTGTCAGATACACCATTCTCTGCCTTCCATTGCAGCAATTCCAGTGTGGTGCCCAACTTTTTCTTGTCAGCTTCGCAATTCGGGTACAACAATTTCTTGTGATCCTCTAACATGCGCTGCAACTTCTTCTTCTCCAAATCACTTGCGCAGTTTCTCTTTGCATCGGCAATGGCCCGACCTAGATCATCAGCGGGCTCATCTGATGCCTCTTCTTCAACTTCTTCCCGCATTGCCGGCTCAGCTTCTTCCCCCATTGTTGTATCATCGTATTCAGGGAACCCATGGCCAGGATAGCTGTCGTCGTCCTCTTCTTCTTTATTGTCTTCCATCATGACCCCTCTTTCTCCGTGCTTGGTCCAAAGATTATAGTGGGGCATGAAACCGGACTTAAACAGGTGGACGTGAATGGTTCTTGACGTAGAGTAATTGTGATCATTCTTACAGACTAAACATGGACAAGGCATAAAATCATCCGCCTGCTTGTTTGCCTCAGCCGCAAGCAGAAAAGTTTGCACGCCATTAATGTACTCGGCAGAGCATCGGTCATCGTACATCCATTGTCGGCTCATCTTCATTACACAACACCGAAAAGACCAAATTAATACAAGTTCATACATAAAGTTCATAGAAGACTTAAATGCAACAAACAAATAACTCTCTAACTAAAAAATTTAAATGCAACAACAAATGCGATCAAGATCGCAACTAAGGTAACAATTGATCCAACAGCATAATGATACCAAGCCTCACTATCAATGGCATATTTCTAATCTTTCTAATCTTCAAGCGCATTTTCTCCATCTTGATCTTGTGATCATCGACGACATCGGTAACATGCAACTCCAATTCCATCTTCTCCCCCTCAATTCTTTTCAATTTTTCTTTCAAATACTCGTTTTCTCTTTCAACTAAATTTAACCTCTCGACAATAGGGTCGGTTGGAATTTTCGGTTCACAAACCTCCTAGACAAAAATATCTATGTCAACTTGATGGGCATAATTTGTCATAAACACGAAATGCAACAACTAGTTTTAAAAGAGAATATACCACATCCGAATCATAACAAGGACGAGGGCCAACGGGGACGGATATCAAAACCATGGCACTATGTATAACAAACAACGTACGGGTAAGATAATTATACGAGTAACTATATATCCAAATCACACAAACATCAATTTGGTAATGTAAAACATTCATGAACAAGAGGCTCACCACAAGGTGGTGCCGGCGACGGAACAGTAGGGCGATCGACTGTGGTTACGACGGAGATTTAGAAGGCACTAAGTAAACCACACCTACATATGCAAACTAAGTGTTATTTTTTTGACCTCAAATTGCATATAAATCAAATACTAGCACATATATTTCCTCCCAAATTACTAAACTCATAAATTAATCACTATACAAAGCATTGCAAGAGCTAATCTAGTAATGAGAGATGAAAGGACAAAGTTGCTAACCTTTGTGATCATTTGAATGGATGGGGGCCTTCAAATCTTGACAAATTTTGGGCAAAATGTGTGATGAGCTCGAGAGGAAGAGGGGAAGAACAGAGAGGAGAGGGGAAAGGGGAAGAACAGAGCGAGCTCGGGTGGACGAAGGGTTTATGTAGGACGACCTTTAGCACCGGTTCGTGCCACGAACCGGTACTAAAGGTGCTGGAGGGACCCCTGACTGACAACATCCTGCCACCACTCACTTTAGTACCGATCCGTGGCACGAACCGGTGCTAAAGGTCGGCCACGAACCGGTACTAATGAAAGCGGTCGGCTAGCCGTTGGAACCGGCACTAATGCACACATTAGTGCCGGCTCAAAAGCAAAACGGCACTAATGTGCTTGACATTTGACCCTTTTTCTACTAGTGGTTGTCTAGTAACGGGATTATGCCAAAGAAATGATACATGCATAGGGTATCATTGTGGCTTAAGTTTGAGTACAATGGACCAATATGTTATCTCTTTCGAGCTCTTGCGAAGAGTACTCGGTTATTACCACATACACGAACTCTTCAAGAGAAAGTCGAATAATATTCGTTGTAGTGGCAACCACTAAGAACATTAACAAACTCATAGCCAGAATGCGAGTGGAAACTCAGCTGGATAGTTCATGTCTTTTCTGCTGCTCAAGCTATAAAAAGAACAGTATGTCTTTGAACAAAATATAATTGTACAGGAAACAACAGCATCTGGAGGAGAAAGAAAATACAAACAGAGAGAAAGAAAACACATCGAGGGAGTACCGTAGACAACGTTGAGCTCTCAGCACCAATTAAGGTCTTTACAGATGAAGCGTGGAACGAGCAGGAGCAAGCAAGCATAACAGAAACAAACAGGGAAACTAGGACTAGGGATTTTCATGCATGTACAAGAAGGACAATTAAGATGGCACATGAAGATTGCAGCAACTACCATCATGGCTCAATCGGCAATTCATGCTGAAGCCCTAATATCAAATTAGTAGCTACAACTTTGAACAGGTTGGGAATAAAGGAAGCTACTATTTTAATAGATGAACCTCACATTGGCCAAGGCGGCAGCAGCAAGGGAGCCGAACTTGCAGCCCGTACAGTAGATTATCAGAGGTCTTCTAACAGATTTTTGTGCTCTCAAAACCTCGAGCTGTGTTCATGTATTTCATGTCAATAGAAATCACAACACTAAGGCTCATGAAGCAGCAAAGCTAGCGTATTCGCAGGAATTTCATCTAAACCAAAAGGCTATAATGAGATGTAATAGTGTTGAACACCGGCAATGACATTGTTCCCTGAAACCGCAGTTATTTTGAATGAATGGCGCATCTTGAGCTCCCTTGTGTTGTAAAAAAAACGATCTTGACAGCAGTTTTATTTTTGAATCGGTTAGATGTTTCACTCACGCGCCGGTTTGAAATGGATTTACTCGGGTTCTCCGCACTGTCGCACGCCTTAAGGCATATATGTCTTCCGCGCACGGGTATTGTCGCATGCCTCGTCGACGTCTCACGTCGCATTATCACGCGTGTGAGGCAACAGATCACCAGCATAACCAATCACTAACCAACCAGCGATGCAGGGTAGCATTCCCGTACCACACCACACGTCACGCTACCACCCAATCCAATTCATGAGGATGTCGATGGGTCACACACACGCGCAGAGGTCAATAATTTTCAGCACGAGACAGCTCCACGTGCAGATATATATTACATTACTCATGGACCATCTCCCTTTACACTTACATGGAAGATTGAAAGGTAAGGTCTGCCTGAAGCGTACAGTAATTCCGGGCGGGTGTGTGAGACCTACAGTAGCCGTACCGTGCTAAAATCAAATCCACATGTACTATTATTGACCTCTCACCTCTGCCATGTATGCATGCATGCATGCACCTCAGTGTGAAACGGGAAACACAGGAGACGGGGCCCATCACATCGCCGCCGTCCTCCGTCTGCCTGCTGTGGCTTCCGCGTACGTCTTTTCGGACCAAGATGTGTTGTCACGTAGCAAGCGTGTATTATACATATACATGATTAAATATCTAAAAATATCATCCAGCTAGAGATGCAGGGTAGCACGTAACACACGTCGCGTACTCGCCTAGGCCATTTCCAATTCAGAAATTCAATCATTCCAAGCGTGCAGAGATGTCGAATTCAGCTGTATCTGCATCCACTTCCTGATTGTGCATGGTCGGCAGCCACTCCATCCATCCCGTCCGCATACATAATATCGTCTCTCTCTCTCTCTCTCGTCTTTCTCTCTCTCTCTCGCTCGCTCCCTCCCCTTCCTTTTTGTCTTGTCTTATTAGGATACCTACTAAACTTTAGAGCACTCCACCATGAAAATTGAAAACCAAACTATAGCACCAGCCTTTAGCAGCTTGTCTTATATTTGGTCAGTTATTTTCGAAGCTTTTTATTTTAAGTGAAAATAAGCATAAGCTAAAAATAACTAGTACTCCCTCCGTTCCGAAATATAGTCTTCCTCAATTTTCGTGCTTCAAATTTGACTATAAATTTATCCAACGAGGCCGACTGCGTCGCGAGCAAAAATTATACCAGTGAATTCGTATTCAAAAGGAGTTTTCAATTATATAATTTTTTTCTCCCGCCGCAGTCGGTCTCGTTGGTCAAATTTATGGTCAAAGTTGAACCTTGAAAAGCGCAGGCACACTATAATTTGGAATGGAGGGAGTATAACTTTTGGGTAGCTTATTTTCTAAGCCCACCTCTTTCCTCCTTCATAGCAAAAAAAACATGGGGAAAAGGTGCTTCCCGATCTTCTCATTAGGTCATATATCCCTGTGCCTAGAAAATGTCCATAATTTTCCTCATTTTTCATTCAAATTGCATTTGCATCCTCTGTATCGCTTGACCCGATTTTCTTTGGCTAGGTTTATCGTGTATCACCGCCGCTTAACACCTCTTGGTGCTCCCTCGCAACATCGGCCCATCCCCCTCCCCTCCTCTCCGACCTCTTTGCCTTAGCCTCCGACTGCTGTTATGATCAACATCCGTTTTCAACCGGTTTTGTGCTCTTCCCAACCTCTTTGCCTCGGCCTCCCGTCGAGCCCCACCTCCCTCGCCTCCTTTGACTCTGCTATGTTCAATTCCGACACAGGTCCAGTGTGTTGTTGTGTTTTTTTCTTCAAGAACACGCATGAGCTTTGGGTGTCTATTTGTTAAGAGAGAAAAGATGGTCAAATACAGATTATGCTAGGAACGTCATATGTGGCTTCCAAGCGAATCTCGGCCACAAGATCCATACAATTACTCGTCATACTCTTTGCTTGAATGCGTGTGTCTTCAAAGGGGAGTTTAATGTTGCCCGCCTAGCCACCTCTGTGGTGTTGAGAATTATTGATAATAATAAAAACTCCTATTGCGCTCCAGCCATATGTGCCGAGCTATCCGCACACCACTCCGGTTGATATTGCCTCTACGCCCCAACCTAGCTAGTTGCATCCCGACTGCCTATCCAAAAACCCAGACAGTTTCAATTCATGTGTGGTTTATTTCAGCTTGGTAATATTATAGATTTTTCACCAAACAACTCGTACAATAAGATGAGGCAACAAAAGTTGCAAAGAGTTGAACTACAGTTTAAACCGTTCACGTAGTAACTAGAGAAAAGGAACTAACCCATTTTAATTGTAAAAAAAAAACCATTTTACATTGTACATGTGGTTAAAAAAATTCTTGAGGACCAGTGAACCAAAAACACTATATTTTTCTGCAGACATATGATACAAAATATCATGTCAAATACACCAATGCTCAGTGGTCAGAGCGCAGTGGTGCCTCGTAGCCGGAGCTGGTTTGGACCTCGCTACATATCCAAAATACATTATCGGATGGTGTTTGTCAACTAGGCGTTTGTTCCTTACGATGGCACCCGCAACTAAGCGACGCAGAATACGAAATAAGCAGATTTGTTTTCGTTGTTTTTTTTTTTGCTTTTTAGCAATACCAATTGAACTTTCAAATGGACAACCAAACTACTTACTGTACTAGCACACGAACAAAACTGTCCCTGGGTGGTGATGATGGTAAACTCTTTTACATGGGTCGGTTTACTACATCAAAATGGAAGCAGAGCCGCCTGTATTTACAGCTCGCAATACGTACATACGTACACGCGAATCGACAGTGGGTCATCACTTCTTCCTCCGTCTCGCCACGATTGCTGCTTTATATCATAGCTGCACGCGGTCAAGAGCGAAGAGAGAGGATTCATCGATCTCGAAAACATCCTTTCCAAACCCGGCCATCAGGCAGCTCGGATTTTCTTTATTTTGAGAGATCAGAAGGCGCAGCAGGAAGAGAAGAGGCGGCTCCACGCGGCGGATTCGGCATCGGCCCTCCTCGTCCGCCTCCTCCCCCTCAGCTTCTTCCGGGCGGCGGCATCAACCATGGCGGCGGTGGCGGCTACGTGCACGTACTTCCGCGGCGCGCTGCCGTCCATGCCGCTGAGCAGCTCCCACATGACGTGCACGTCGTCGTACTCGCACGTTCGGACCTCCCTGCGCAGCTCGCCAAGACCTGCAACTCATGGATGAAACACCACTGATCAGCTCCATCGTCCACGATGATAACAGACAGGAGAGGTAGGAGGAGGATGAGGATGAAACTCACCGGTGGATCGACGGAGGCCGAGGCGCCCGCGGAGGCCGAGCCAGACCCGCTTTACCGGCACGGCGGCGCGGCGAAGGCAGGGGTACGACATGCTGCTAGCTTAATTAGCGCGCGAGCTCTCTAGCTTGGAGTGTGAAGATTGTAGTGCTGGCCGAGAGAAATCTTTGCCTCTACCGATCAGCCGGTCTGCCCTTGGAGCCGAAGAATTATCAAGCAAGCTCCAGCACACACACCCTCTCTCTCTCTCTCTGTCTCTGATTCTGTTTGTGGCGCCCGTTGAGGTCTGCTTTATAGGCGAGCTGGGTGAGAGAAGGAAGAAGAGGACCGATCGATTTCTTTCTTGCTGTTGCGATGTTTGTTACGGTCTTACCGGACGTACGGCGTCCATTGTCACTGACCTGACCGTCTGACGTGGACGCGCCGGTGTCCCGCGATTGAGCACGTGGATGGAGCATGAATGGCAGTCGGCGACGCTGGGTACGTCTCTCTTGGCCACACACTGCGCACCAGCGCGTCTGAACAAGCGGCTCAGGATTAGCTGAACATCACTGTACGTACTCTTCCAGTAATTTCTACTCTACTCGATGCCCATTTTGTTTTTTCTCCCTACGTGTTCCGTTTTCAGTTGCAGGAAAACGCGCACCGGCCGACGCGTGTCCCGGTAAAAATCTGCCAAGGCCAGCAAGCTAGCGCTCCCGGCTAGGATTGGCCAGCCACGTACTCCTCATAAGTACTCCTTCCGTCCCAAAATAAGAGTACATATGATCATTCGATTTCTGAAACAAATTGTTGGTCTTCCCGCTTTGATAATTTGGCCCCTTTGATAATCTTACGATTAGGTAGTACTCCCTTGTAAAGAATATAAGAGTGTTTAGATCTTTACCGAGCTAGTACATGCATGCACGCCACCCTCAAGATGAACGGAGACACAAATATTTTCCGGACTGTTGCCAGCCGTGATATGGACAGTGGCGACGGGTGCATGATCGATTCCATACATGCACGCAGCCGTGTTAGTGTGGAGGAGAGTTTTTCAACGGTGCGCGGAAACAAATTCGGAATAAACTAGATCTTGTGCACGACTAGTAGCTATCCGAAGCAACGGCAGAGCGGCAGCCTCCAGTTTCACAAACTTAAAACGTACCTGTCGTCCCCAACTAAAAATAACCGTTACGTGGACCTTCGTGCTGCACAGAAAAAATAGTACACACCAGACAAAAGGAGCCGAATTTGTTATTCTTCTACGAATCGACTGATGTACGTAATTCTTAACTCCACCTGCACCAGGAGTGATTAGTGCTCAATCAGTTATCTAGTACTATTCCTCATGACCTATCTCCTCTCCTTAATTTCCTTTCTTCTACAGTACTCCCTCCAATCTACCAAGTGTCGTAGTTTTAATTCAAGAGGGAGTAACTTTTAAGATATCACATGCATGCATGCATGCTATGGTTGGTGTTACTTGTCCTGTTGCGACTTGCGATGACCAGAGTTGCAGATAAATCAGGTGCCTGATTATGGCAGTCTGCATGATCCAACTAATAGCAGTACTGTTCCCTTCCTTGATCCAATCATGCAATCGTGTCGTGTCACACATGGCCTCTATTTCCAAAGTTACAGGATGGCGTGGCCCATATCGTAAAGCACGACCTGATTGCTGGTTTGGCTGCACACGTGACTCATCATGGTGAGTTTTTTTTTTTTTGCATTGCCTCATAATGGTGAGGTTGCCTTAGGGAATAGTATACATCCTACGTGTGTATTTTTTCAGAATTTTATAAAACTAAAATTTATTTATTTTTTTGAAAATTTCAAATTATGGGCTGCATGAAGCTCCCAAGCACCATTAGCAATTTCTGAAACGTACCATTCTTTTACATCTATGCGACGGTGTGTGTGAGCTTTGGATAAATTTTATGAGTTGTTGGCACACTGACTTTATAACCTTTTATATTGATAAAGAGTGGATTTTATTGGCTTGAAATGAAACATTAGGGGGATACAAACTCAATGCGCACATACCTGGTTTCTGCACCAACCAGGATGCACACAACCAGCTGTCAGAAAAAGATGCACACAACCAACATAAACATGCATACACAAAGAAACACGCGAGCAAAGAGCAAAATCATACAAAACCAATAGTATGCCTCATCGAGAAAAAGGAGAAAAGAACAACCCAAATCAATGAAAACAACGATTGAGAAACTACAACAACGATCATATGTGCACCAACCATCTCTTGACATAAGAAAGACAACGAAAAAAGTTCTCCAACATCAACGCTTTCAGGAAGGGAATGACGCTCAAGTATACCTGGCCAAACCTCAGGCCGGGCCGGGCTTTGGGTCGGGCCTAGCCAAGCCCGAGGCAAAAAACCCAGGCCCGGGCCAGGCCCGGCCCGGCCATCGGGCCTGGTTTTTGGCCCAAGTCTGGCCCGAACGCGTAAAAGCCCGCCGGGGCCCTTCAGAAAATCGCAAAAACGACGGGCCCGGGCCCGGCCCGGTGTTCGGGCTCAAAATCTAGGCCCGGGCCTGGCCCGGGAGCAGCGTCGGGCCGGGCCGGGCTGCCCATGGTCAGGACTACGCTCAAGCATCACCATTGGCGAATTCAATCAACGAAGGCCAGATTCTAGGTTTTCATCCTGAAGAGCAAGTTCGAGCAATGCCTTCAAAAAGGCAATAACGCAAAAAAGCAGTATTGTCGGATATAACCAACTAGGGTTAGGCCTGGGGCTTTCACCATGAAGTTCGAGATCGGGTACTCGAGAAGCACCACAAATCAAAGCCAATCATGTGTTGCCGTCACCATTTTCCATGATCCCATTAGCTATATGCGTAGTATGGTTGTGATGTGAGATGCCAGTCAAGTGAAGACCATCCACACATAAGTAAGCAGTCGAGCCGCGATAAAAGTCATTCGTGATCAAAGGCTTTGATAACGAAGATCATCGTCGCACATGCGACGGGGATCAACAAGGGAAGAAGGTCACTAGTACTATAGAAATACCAATTCGAGATGCTCCGGCAAACCCTCACTGTACTTGCAATTGGTCGACAAAACGTACTTGTCATTGACGCCGAATTTGAAGATCCAGGCCCCTTCGATTCTTCGCGACAATCTCCTAGTAGCGCAGGACCATTGCGCCACCACTGCCACAGGCGTGCCTGCAGATGGGTTCACGGCCACTAGTGAAGGAAATATGCATTAGAGGCAATAATAAAGTTGTTATTTATATTTCCTTATATCACGATAAATGTTTATTATTCATGCTAGAATTATATTAACCGGAAACTTAGTACATGTGTGAATACATAGACAAACAGAGTGTCCCTAGTATGCCTCAACTTGACTAGCTCGTTAATCAAAGATGGTTAAGTTTCCTAGCCATAGACATGAGTTGTCATTTGATGAACGGGATCACATCATTAGAGAATGATGTGATGGACAAGACCCATCCGTTAGCTTAGCACTATAATCGTTTAGTTTATTGCTATTGCTTTCTTCATGACTTATACATGTTCCTCTGACTATGAGATTATGCAACTCCCGAATACCGGAGGAACACTTAGTGTGCTATCAAACGTCACAACGTAACTGGATGATTATAAAGATGCTCTACAGGTGTCTCTGATGGTGTTTGTTAAGTTGGCATAGATCGAGATTAGGATTTGTCACTCTGAGTATCGGAGAGGTATCTCTGGGCCCTCTCGGTAATGATCATCAGTATAAGCCTTGCAAGCAATGTGACTAATGAGTTAGTTACTAGATGATGCATTGCAGAACGAGTAAAAAGACTTGCCGATATTGAGACTAAACTAGGTATGATGATACCGACGATCGAATCTCGGGCAAGTAACATATCGAATCTCGGGCAAGTAACACATCTCAGTCATATCGTCGTAGTGCTTAGGCGAAGCCCTGCTCCGGTAACTTCCTCATCACCGTCACCACGCCGTCGTGCTGAAGGAACTCTCCCTCGGCCTCAATTGGATCAAGAGTTTGAGGGACGTCACCGAGCTGAACGTGTGCTAATCGCGGAGGTGCCGTACGTTCGGTACTTGGATCGGTTGGATCGCAAAGATGTTCGACTACATCAACCGCATTACTAAATGCTTCCGCTTTCGGTCTACGAGGGTACGTAGACACACTCTCCCCGCTCGTTGCTATGCTTCTCCTAGATAGATCTTGTGTGATTATAGGAATTTGTTTGAAATACTACGTTCCCCAACAGTGGAATCCGAGCCAGGTCTATGCGTAGATGTTATACGCACGAGTAGAATACAAAGAGTTGTGGGCGATAATAGTCATACTGCTTACTAGCAACGTCTTACTTTGATTCGGTGGTATTGTTGGATGAAGCGGCCTAGACCAACATTACATGACTGCGTTCATGAGACTGGTTCTACCGCCGTGCTTCGCACACAGGTGGCTAGTGGGTGTCTGTTTCTCGAACTTTAGTTGAATCGAGTTTGACTACGCCTGGTCCTTGTTGAAGGTTAAAACAGCACACTTGACGAAAAATCGTTGTGGTATTGATGCGTAGTTAAGAACGGTTCTTGCTAGAAGCCCGTAGCAGCCACATAAAACTTGCAACAACAAAGTAGCGGACGTCTAACTTGTTTTTGCAGGGCTTGGTGTGATGTGATATGGTCAAGACGTGATGACATATAAATTGTTGTATGAGATGATCATGTTTTGTAAAAGTTATCGATAACTAGTAGGAGCCTTATGGTTGTCGCTTTATTGTATGAAATGCAATCGCCATGTAATTGCTTTACTTTATCACTAAGCGGTAGCGATAGTCGTAGTAGCAATAGTTGGCGAGACGACAACGATGCTTCGATGGAGATCAAGATGTCAAGCCGGTGACGATGGTGATCATGACGGTGCTTTGGAGATGGAGATCAAAGGCACAAGATGATGATGGCCATATCATATCACTTATTTGATTGCATGCGATGTTTATCTTTATGCATCTTATTTTGCTTAGTACGGCGGTAGCATTATAAGATGGTCTCTCACTAAATTTCAAGGTACAAGTGTTCTCCCTGAGTATGCATTGTTGCTACAGTTCGTCGTGCCGAGACACCACGTGATGATCGGGTGTGATAAGCTCTATGTTCACATACAATGGGTGCAAGCTAGTTTTGCACACGCAGAATACTCGGGTTAAACTTGACGAGCCTAGCATATGCAGATATGGCCTCGGAACACTGATACCGAAAGGTCGAGCGTGAATCATATAGTAGATATGATCATCATAGTGATGTTCACCTTGAAAACTACTCCATCTCATGTGATGATCGGACATGGTTTAGTTGATTTGGATCACGTGATCACTTAGATGACTAGAGGGGTGTCTATCTAAGTGGGAGTTCTTAAGTAATATGATGAATTGAACTTTAATTTATCATGAACTTAGTACATGATAGTATTTTGCATGTCTATGTTATTGTAGATCAATCGCCCGTGCTACTGTTCCTTTGAATTTTAATGCGTTCCTAGAGAAAGCTAAGTTGAAAGATGATGGTAGGAACTACACGGACCGGGTCCGTAACTTGAGGATTGTCCTCATTGCTGCACAGAAGAATTACGTCTTGGAAGCACCGCTAGGTGCAAGACCTGCTGCAGGAGCAACACCAGACGTTATGAACGCCTGGCAGAGCAAAGCTGATGACTACTCGATAGTTTAGTGTGACATGCTTTACGGCTTAGAACCGGGACTTCAACGATGTTTTGAACGTCCTGGAGCATATGAGATGTTCCAAGAGTTGAAGTTAATATTTCAAGCAAATGCCCGGATTGAGAGATATGAAGTCTCCAATAAGTTCTACAGCTGCAAAATGGAGGAGAAAAGTTCTGTCAGTGAACATATATACTCAAAATGTCTGGGTACCATAATCACTTGACTCAACTGGGAGTTAATCTTCCGGTTGATAGTGTCATTGACAGAGTTCTTCAATCACTGCCACCAAGCTACAAAAGCTTTGTGATGAACTATAATATGCAAGGGATGGATAAGACAATTCCTGAGCTCTTCGCGATGCTAAAGGCTGCGGAGGTAGAAATCAAGAAGGAGCATCAAGTGTTGATGGTTAACAAGACCGCTAGCTTCAAGAAGAATGGCAAGCAAGTTGTTGCTCAAGTGAAGAAGCCCAAGTCTAGACCTAAGCCTGAGACTGAGTGCTTCTACTGCAAAAGGACTGGTCACTGGAAGCGGAACTGCCCCAAGTATTTGGCGGATAAGAAGGATGGCAAAGTGAAAGGTATATTTGATATACATGTTATTGATGTGTTCCTTACTAATACTCGTAGTAGCGCCTGGGTATTTGATACTGGTTCTGTTGCTCATATTTGCAACTCAAAACAGGGGCTATAGATTGGAATATTGGCTAAGGACGAGGTGACGATGTGCGTGGGAAATGGTTCCAAAGTCGATGTGATCGCCGTCGGCACACTACCTCTACATCTACATTCGGGATTAGTTTTAGACCTGAATAATTGTTATTTGGTGCCAGCGTTGAGCATGAACATTATATCTGGATCTTGTTTGATGCGAGACGGTTATTCATTTAAATCAGAGAATAATGGTTGTTCTATTTATATGAGAAATATCTTTTATGGTCATGCACCCTTGATGAGTGGTCTATTTTTATCGAATCTCGATAGTAGTGATACACATATTCATAGTATTGAAGCCAAAAGATATAAGTTTAATAATGATAGTGCAACTTATTTATGGCACTGCTGTTTAGGTCATATTGGGGTAAAGCGCATGAAGAAACTCCATGCTGATGGGCTTTTGGAATCACTTGGTTATGAATCACTTGATGCTTGCAAACCATGCCTCATGGGTAAGATGACTAAGACTCTGTTCTCCGGAACAATGGAGCGAGCAAGAGACTTGTTGGAAATAATACATACTGATGTATGCAGTCCAATGAGTGTTGAGGCTCACGGCGGGTATCGTTATTTTTTGACCTTCACAGATGATTTGAGCAGATATGGGTATATCTACTTGATGAAACATAAGTCTGAAACATTTGAAAAGTTCAAAGAATTTCAGAGTGAAGTGGAAAATCATCGTAACAAGAAAATAAAGTTTCTACGATCTGATCGTGGAGGTGAATATTTGAGTTACGAGTTTGGTATTCATTTGAAACAATGCGGAATAGTTTCGCAACTCACGCCACCCAAAACACCACAGCGTAATGGTGTGTCCGAACGTCGTAACCGCACTTTATTAGATATGGTGCGATCTATGATGTCTCTTACTGATTTACTGCTATCGTTTTGGGGTTATGCTTTAGAGACGGCTGCATTCACGTTAAATAGGGCACCATCTAAATCCGTTGAGACGACACCATATGAACTGTGGTTTGGCAAGAAACCCAAGTTGTCGTTTCTTAAAGTTTGGGGCTGCGATGCTTATGTGAAAAAGCTTCAACCTGATAAGCTCGAACCCAAATCGGAGAAATGTGTCTTCATAGGATACCCAAAGGAAATTGTTGGGTACACCTTCTATCACAGATCCGAAGGCAAGATATTCGTTGCTAAGAATGGATCCTTTCTAGAGAAGTAGTTTCTCTCGAAAGAAGTGAGTGGGAGGAAAGTAGAACTTGATGAGGTAATTGTACATGCTCCCTTACTGGAAAGTAGTTCATCACAGAAATCAGTTCCAGTGATTCCTACACCAATTAGTGAGGAAGCTAATGATGATGATCATCAAACTTTTGATCAAGTTACTACCGAACCTCGTAGGTCAACCAGAGCAAGATCCGCACCAGAGTGGTACGGCAATCCTATTCTGGAGGTCATGTTACTCGACCATGATGAACCTACGAACTATGAGGAAGCGATGATGAGCCCAAATTCCGCGAAATGGCTTGAGGCCATGAAATCTGAGATGGGATCCATGTATGAGACCAAAGTGTGGACTTTGGTTGACTTGCCCGATGATCGGCAAGCCATAGAGAATAAATGGATCTTCAAGAAGAAGACTGACGCTGACGGTAATGTTACTGTCCACAAAGCTCGACTTGTTGCAAAAGGTTTTCGACAAGTTCAAGGAGTTGACTACGATGAGACCTTCTCACGCGTACCGATGCTTAAGTCCGTTCGAATCATGTTAGCAATTGCCGCATTTTATGATTATAAAATTTGGCAAATGGATGTCAAAATTGCATTCCATAATGGATATCTTAAAGAAGAGTTGTATATGATGCAACTAGAAGGTTTTGTCGATCCTAAAGGTGCTAACAAAGTGTGCAAGCTCCAGCGATCCATTTATGGACTGCTGCAAGCCTCTCGGAGTTGGAATATACACTTTGATAGTGTGATCAAAGCACATGGTTTTATACAAACTTTTGGGAAAGCCTGTATTTACAAGAAAGTGAGTGGGAGCTCTATAGCATTTCTGATATTATATGTGGATAACACATTGTTGATCGGAAATGATACTGAATTTCTGTATAGCATAAAAGGATACTTGAATAAGAATTTTTCAATGAAAGACCTCAGTGAAGCTGCTTGTATATTGGGCATCAAGATCTATAGAGATAGATCAAGACGCTTAATTGGACTTTCACAAAGCACATACCTTGATAAAGTTTTGAAGAAGTTCAAAATGGATCAAGCAAAGAAAGGGTTCTTGCCTGTGTTACAAGGTGTGAAGTTGAGTCAGACTCAATGCCTGACCGCTGCAGAAGATAGAGAGACAATGGAAGTCATTCCCTATGCCTCAGCCATAGGTTCTATCATGTATGCAATGTTGTGTACCAGACCTGATGTGTGCCTAGATATTAGTCTAGCAGGGAGGTACCAAAGTAATCCAGGAGTGGATCACTGGACAGCGGTCAAGAACATCCTGAAATACCTGAAGAGGACTAAGGATATGTTTGTCGTTTATGGAGGTGACAAAGAGCTCGTCGTAAATTGTTACATCGATGCAAGCTTTGACACTGATCCGGATGACTCTAAGTCAAAAACCGGATACATATTTATATTGAACGGTGGAGCTGTCAGTTGGTGCAGTTCTAAGCAAAGCGTCGTGGCGGGATCTACGTGTGAAGCGGAGTACATAGCTGCTTCGGAATCAGCAAATGAAGGAGTCTGGATGAAGGAGTTCATATCCGATTTAGGTGTCATACCTAGTGCATCGGGTCCAATGAAAATCTTTTGTGACAACACTGGAGCAATAGCCTTGGCAAAGGAATCCAGATTTCACAAGAGAACCAAACACATCAAGAGACGCTTCAATTCCATCCGTGATCAAGTCAAGGAGGGAGACATAGAGATTTGCAAAATACATACGGATCTGAATGTTGCAGACCCGTTGACTAAGCCTCTCTCACGAGCAAAACATGATCAGCACCAAGACTCCATGGGTGTTAGAATCATTACTATGTAATCTAGATTATTGACTATAGTGCAAGTGGGAGACTGAAGGAAATATGCCCTAGAGGCAATAATAAAGTTGTTATTTATATTTCCTTATATCATGATAAATGTTTATTATTCATGCTAGAATTGTATTAACCCGAAACTTAGTACATGTGTGAATACATAGACAAACAGGGTGTCCCTAGTATGCCTCTACTTGACTAGCTCGTTAATCAAAGATGGTTAAGTTTCCTAGCCATAGACATGTGTTGTCATTTGATGAATGGGATCACATCATTAGAGAATGATGTGATGGACAAGACCCATCTGTTAGCTTAGCACTATGATCGTTTAGTTTATTGCTATTGCTTTCTTCATGACTTATACATGTTCCTCTGACTATGAGATTATGCAACTCCCGAATACGGAGGAACACTTAGTGTGCTATCAAACGTTACAACGTAACTGGGTGATTATAAAGATGCTCTACAAGTGTCTCTGATGTTGTTTGTTGAGTTGGCATAGATCGAGATTAGGATTTGTCACTCCGAGTATCGGAGAGGTATCTTTGGGCCCTCTCGGTAATGATCATCACTATAAGCCTTGCAAGCAATGTGACTAATGAGTTAGTTACGGGATGATGCATTGCGGAACGAGTAAAGAGACTTGCCGGTAATGAGATTGAACTAGGTATGATGATACTGACGATCGAATCTCGGGCAAGTAACATACGGATGACAAAGGGAACAACGTATGTTGTTATGCGGTTTGACCGATAAAGATCTTCGTAGAATATGTAGGAGCCAATATGAGCATCCAGGTTCCGCTATTGGTTATTCACCGGATATGTGTCTCGGTCATGTCTACATAGTTCTCGAACCCGTAGGGTCCGCACGCTTAACGTTCGATGACGATTTGTATTATGAGTTATGTGTTTTGATGACCGAAGTTTGTTCGGAGTCCCGGATGAGATCACGGACGTGACGAGGAGTCTCGAAATGGTCGAGACATGAAGATTGATATATTGGACCATGTTATGCGGACACCAGAAGTGTTCCAAATAGTTTCGGGTAAAAACGGAGTGCCGGAGGGGTTACCAGAACCCCCTGGGGGAACTAATGGGCCACCATGGGCCTTGTTGGAGAGAGAGGAGGGCCGCCAAGGCAGCCCCCCCCCCCGCCTTAGTAGTCCGAATTGGACAAGGGAAGGGGAGCGGCGCCCCCTTTCCTACTCCCTCTCCCTCTCCTTCCTTCCCCCTCTATTCCTTGTGGAGGAATCCTACTAGGACTAGTAGTCCTAGTAGGACTCCCTCTCCTTAGGCACGCCCCTAGGGCCAGCCGGCCTCCCCCTCCCTCCTTTATATACGTGGGGAGGGGGCACCCTAGAACATACAAGTTGATCTTTTAGCCGTGTGCGGTGCCCCCCTCCACAGTTACACACCTCGGTCATATCGTCGTAGTGCTTAGGCGAAGCCCTGCTCCGGTAACTTCATCATCACCGTCACCACGCCGTCGTGCTGACGGAACTCTCCCTCTGCCTCAACTGGATCAAGAGTTCGAGGGACATCACCGAGCTGAACGTGTTGTGACGCCCCCGTTTTGACCGTACACTAATCATACACGCAAATGTGTACGATCAAGATCGAGGACTCACGGGAAGATATCACAACACAACTCTAGACACAAATTAAAATAAAACAAGCTTTATATTACAAGCCAGGGGCCTCGAAGGCTCGAATACATAAGCTCGAAAACACAAGAGTCAGTGGAAGCAATAATATCTGAGTACAGACATAAGTTAAACAAGATTGCCTTAAGAAGGCTAGCACAAAAGTAGCAACGATCGAAAAGGTAAGGCCTCCTGCCTGGGATCCTCCTAACTACTCCTGGTCGTCGTCAGCGGCCTGCACATAGTAGTAGGCACCTCCGGTGTAGTAGGAGTCGTCGTCGACGGTGGCGTCTGGTTCCTGGGCTCCAGCATCTGGTTGCGACAACCAGGTAGAAGGGAAAGGGGGAAAAGAGGGAGAAAAGCAACCGTGAGTACTCATCCAAAGTACTCGCAAGCAAGGAGCTACACTACATATGCATGGGTATATGTGTAAAGGGCCATATCGGTGGACTGAACTGCAGAATGCCAGAATAAGAGGGGGATAGCTAATCCTGTCGAAGACTACGCTTCTGGCAGCCTCCATCTTGCAGCATGTATAAGAGAGTAGATTGAAGTCCTCCAAGTAGCATCATATAGCATAATCCTACCCGGCGATCCCCTCCTCGTCGCCCTGTTAGAGAGCGATCACCGGGTTATATCTGGCACTTGGAAGGGTGTGTTTTATTAAGTATCCGGTTCTAGTTGTCATAAGGTCAAGGTACAACTCCGGGTCGTCCTCTTACCGAGGGACACGGCTATTCGAATAGATAAACTTCCCTGCAGGGGTGCACCACATAACCCAACACGCTCGATCCCATTTGGCCGGACACACTTTTCTGGGTCATGCCCGGCCGCGGAAGATCAACACGTCGCAGCCCCACCTAGGCACAACAGAGAGGTCAGCATGCCGGTCTAAATCCTATGGCGCAGGGGTCTGGGCCCATCGCCCATTGCACACCTGCACATTACGAACGCGGCCGGAAGCAGACCTAGCCTAGCAGGCGTTCCAGTCCAATCCGGCGCGCGCCGCTCAGTCGCTGACGTCACGAAGGCTTCGGCTGATACCACGACGCCGAGTGCCCATAATTGTTCCCGCGTAGTTGGTTAGTGCGTATAGACCAAATGGCCAGACTCAGATCAAATACCAAGAACTCGTTAAGCGTGTTATTTTGAAGTAACCGTGGACGCCGACCAGGGCCAGGCCCACCTCTCTCCTAGGTGGTCTCAACCTGCCCTGTCGCTCCGCCACAAAGTATCAGTCGGGGGCCGTCGGGAACCCAGCCCACCTCTACCGGGATGGAGCCACCTGCCACTTCAGCCCCCATCTCCGAACAGTATCATAAGTAATGTAACAGTATAAAGTATATAGTATATGCCCGTGATCACCTCCCGAAGTGATCACGGCCCAGTAGTATTGCATGGCAGACGGACAAGAGTGTAGGGCCACTGATACTAGCATCCTATACTAAGCATTAGGATAGCAGGTAAAGGTATCAACAATTGTAGCAACAATGACAGGCTATGCAGCAGAATAGGATTAACCGAAAGCAGTAACATGCTACACTACTCTAATGCAAGCAGTAGAGAGAAGGAATAGGCGATATCTGGTGATCAAGGGGGGGGGGGGCTTGCCTCGTTGCTCTGGCAAGAAGGGTTCGTCGTCGATGTAGTCGATCACAGGGGTACCGGCAGCGGTCTCAGGGTCTACCGGAAAGAAGTAACGGTGGGGGAACACAATAAATAACAGAGCAATCAAAGCATCACAGAGCATAACATGGCATTACGCGGTGCTAGAGGCGACCTAACGTAGTAGTAGGTGCTACTGGCGAAGGGGGGAAACATCCGGGAAAGTATTCCTGGTGTTTGACGTTTTCAGACAGATGAATCAGAGGGGAAAAGTTGCGTGTTTGCTATGCTAGGGATGTGTGGCGGACAAACGGTTTGTGTACTCGGATTCGTCTCGTTGTTCTAAGCAACTTTCATGTACAAAGTTTTTTCATCCGAGCTACGGATTATTTTATAATAATTTTCAAAGATTTTAATTAATTTCTGGAATTACTAAATTTGTTTAATTGGAAAATCCATTTATTGCGTCAGCGTGATGTCAGCATGACATCAGCGGTCAACTCTGACTGTTGACCGGTCAAACTGACGGTGGGGCCCAATTGTCATTGACTCAATTTACCTAAACAGAACTAGTTAGTTCAATAAGGTGATTAGGTTGTTTAAACAGTATTTATTAAGTTAATTAATTAAATTTATTTATTTATTTTATTTATTAATAGCTATTTTTTTACAAATCTTTTTCTTTCTCTTTTGTTTTTGTCTCTTTTCTTTTTCAGGGAACGGACCCCATTGGCCAGTGGCACACGGCCAAGCCTCTCTGGCTGTGCGCTCTTGCACAGAGAAGGCGTCGGCGACGAGCGCCAGCACCAGGCGCGGAGGCGGTGCCAGGGTCGCGGCGACCGGAGCCGGCAGCGGTTGCCGGCAATGACCAACGCGTGCGGCCCCCGTGTGGGCGGGCCCAAGGGCGCGGCGGCGCAGACGGTTAGGCGAGGAGTGGGAGGTAGGAGGCGCGGCCAGGCCGGGCGAGCGGGATGCGACGGGAGCGCTCGCGGCGTGCGCGGTCAGGGTGTGGCCTGGCCGGAGTGAGTACAACAGGGGCGCAGCGGAGCGGAGAAGGGGGAGAGCAAGTTGAGGCTCACCGAGCCCTGTAGTTGAGCGAGGTGGGCTCGAGGAGGAGTCGAGGTCGGTCGCCGGCGACGTAGCTACGGCGAGGTAGCGTCGGGCGGCGGTCGGTGTCGAGCGGCGACGGGGTCGGGGCGCGGCGTCGGGGCGACCTTGGTCGATCCGGCCACGGAGCTAGACGGCGGGGATGAGGAGGTGATGGTGTGCGGCGGCGGCGTCGAATCGCGGGGAGGAACGGGCAGCACGGTCGGCGCGCTGGCTTCGGTTCCTTGCCCCGATCTCGATCCAGATCGGGGGGAAGAAAGCGAGCGAGTGGGGGGAGTGGGGGCGATTGGCTAGGGTTTCCGTCGGTGGGGGATTATGGAGGGGTTAGGTGGGCCGGCCTGGTTGGATGGCCAGCTGGGCTGAGGCCCAGCGCGGGGGGGGGGGGTCCTTTTTTTTTCCTTTAACAGATTTACTTTGCTTTTCTTTTTATTTAGTTTCAGTTTGTTTTATTTTTCTAAAGCAAAAATAGTTTCATAAAATAAGAAACTTGCACCTAAAATTGAATTATAAATCAAGCTACTGCCACATTAAGTTTGGCATCAAATTGAAATAGTTTGTAATTTATACAGTTTTAAAAAGGCATTTAAATTATTATGATAGACATTGGTTTATGACATTGGGGCAATTAAACACCTTATAAAAATGTTGGTCCACTATGATAATTATTCAAGGGTTGTTTGCAACACTTTGAACATTTTTGTTTTAATGTTTGAAAACTTTTGATGTTTGCCTCTACTTTGAATTTGAATTTGAATCGGTTTCGAACTAACGCGAACTTAGCAACAGTAATCGAGGTGACGTGGCATCATTAGCAGAGGTTACTATAGCTTGATTATCCGGGCGTCACAATTCTCCTCCACTACAAGAAATCTCGTCCCGAGATTTAGGAGGGCAAGTATGGGGGAAGGGATTGGGTTATGAAATTCTAGCGAGTGTTCCCAGTCTTGGTTGCTCTTCTCGAGTAGGTCGACCCAGTACGTTGATGTCTTCATTTCCCCTGCTCCAGGTCATCATGATGAAGTCGTCATCCTATCTTCGGGGACTCCATCGTACTTACGAAAGAATGAAGGGTGGGTATTCCGGGAGAACGGACCTCTGTAAGGTTGACTATCTGGTCGATAACATCGGGAAGGTGGCGGAAAGTAACTCTCGAATTGAAACTTAAGAAATTATCGAGAGCAAAGTAAGAAGGTACAAAAATAGAAGTTTCAAGCGCATAGGCAATCGTTCGTTGCCTGAAACCAAGTGTTGAAGGGGTTTAGAGCAATGTGAATAAGCATTGCATCTGATACGAGTATAGAACACTAGGCAGGTGGCCCGTGAATTACATACAAAGTCAAGCGCGAGGAATAACTTTGACAACAAGGTGTACAGGAGAGTCAGGTTTTGATCCTGTGGAACTGTGGGTTAAAGTAAGAGGGGCAGTGACATCTTGTATGGTCATGATAGCAAGGCATGTCAGAGGGTAGCCTGCCAGTTATGATGGCAACAATGCTGGTAGCAAGGGCGAGGGACGAAGAGAACCATTCTCCTGCTCGTTGAACGAGGCGGACCAATAGGCAAAGTTCTCGTCCATCGGCGGCTACCGGAATGTCATCGACAATAGTAACAGGGTCTTGCTGACAGAATTGTACACCGAGGTGTTTACATAAGCAGGAGAATATTACTGCTTAGATCATATAGATCACGAGAAACGTTAAACCAACCAATGGAAAGGAAAATATGGTTATCAGATTAAACAGAACAATGGAAAGGAAAATGTGTTTAAACACATATTTCAGGGGGCATATCCTTCCCAAGGACAAGCAGAGCCTGATATCTGTGACACGATATTATGTAGAAAACCCTTTAGGTAAGGGGAGAGAAACTTCATGACACTACCCATACAGCGGTGTTTGGATAATTGAGCAAGAAACATTTAGCATTGGGCTTCAAATGTTCTTGTTGAAAACCGGAGTACCACAGACATGCTTTGAGATAGCATTGACATGGTCTTCAAGCAAAGGTCGGACTTGAATATACAAAGGATTCATCAGGAACAACTTATAGAATAAGTCTCACAATTTCCTCATGGAAGATTGGTTAACCTTGCTAAGATGGAAACTATAACAATAGGTCCTCCGGCCAGGTGTGCTAGGCATGACATCACCTTACCGGGTCATATAAAGACCAATGTTGTGACTCTTGGAAAGTGTTCCAACCATCATATCTGACCGAGATTCAGATTTGGTCGGTGTTAGGATACCTCAGACTCATGATGTCTGGGAAGAAAAGGTGCGACACAATTTGACGAGACAACATTTTAAGGTTCTCGGGAAATGAACTATGGAAGCGAGTTCCAAAATAAGAGTTCATCATTAAACCAAGAAGAGGTGAGGAGGTGGCTGATTGACTCAGCGACAATTCATTGAGATTTCCAAAAAGACGGATTTCCACAGTTATGTGAAGAAGGAGATAACATTAGTCAGATCAAATGATATAATGATGTATGCTCGAGGAAAACATACACAAATTAACTATGATAGAAGGGGGCACCTGGAAATCTGGACTAGGTAGCACGATCAATGTTTGAATGATGATTCAATAAGCAATAGACTTAGAATGAAACTATCGACCATTAACTTCAAAGCAATAGGGTTGCTAGAAGTACAGAATCCAAGCAACACGGTTCACGTGTTGGTATCCCGGTTAAAATCAACACGGGGACCAAGAAAGAATTGTGAGGGTGAGAAGTATCACAATACCAAGAATTCCTTAAGAGGTGGAGCAATCCTCACAACATCCTTGTCATAAAGGACATTAATACTTCAAGGTGGGACATCATACAAGCTGGATAGCAAGTTGCATTCATAACATGAACAAGTTTGTGTTGTGGGAAGGCAAGAATGTTGTCGATGATAACACAATCATCGAGGGGCAAGGATGGCAATTCTCATCATGAATTTGATTGATATTCTGGAAGAGCTCAGAATGTTGATGATGATCACGACACATTTGTCGAGAGATTACCTAAAGATGTAATCGATCGGCGATGACATCAAGTCAAAGGAATGGTGAAGAGAAAGGTTATTGGAACCAAGGGTACGACACAAACTCGAAACTAAGCTCGCTGTTCAAGGCGAAATGATATGATGAGGAAGATCGACGTAAGCTTAGCTCATCGTCGAAAGTTGTGCTCCAGGAATAAGGACCAGGTAGCACAGTTAAAGTTTAGCATGATAATGATATAACCGAGCAGGCTAGGAATGACTTAAATGATTATTAAACTCGTAAGCAACGAAAATTACTTAGAGTTATTGAATCGGAGTGCGGACTCGATTCACTATTCGGTGTTCTCGGTTGACAAACAACCCAGAACCCATGAAGTGACAAAGACAAGGTAAGGTAGTACTTCATCAAAGTTTATAAGATGTAGTGCAATGGTAAGATATCCTCGAGATACCGGGGGTAATACTCAAAGGTAGATCAATAGAGGTTGGGCAGGCGTATTGACCTGCAGAAGACAAGTGATTTAACTTGTCCAAGAAATGGTATTTAAAGGAGATCATGGTCGGAAACCACGATCATAAATGATTGAACCACGGATACAAGATGAACTTATAACAAGGAGGGTAATTATTTTTACGAGCAGCTTCCATGATAAGTTATACATCGTGTCCATGGGCATGAACGCAAGGTTCAAGGTTGACTCCCACTTCTTCAATGTATAACCTTCCATTCACTTCTCGCCTTGATAAAGGCATTAGTGTTGAAAGTTTTACCTGGTGAAATACCAAATGAGTATGATTCGTGAAAACTTCCGAGTTCACACATATTAAGGAAGACATAGGTTCAACCCGTCAGGGTATCGTGGAAACATATACCACAAGCTTCAATAGTAAATACCACCAGCTCGAAAACAGAGCATGGTTGAGAAAACAGAGGATACAATTTTCCAAAGGCATTGTGTATCAGGGGAAGAACTCAAGGTTTTGAGAATATGCAGGAACGGTCAGATAATAATCCACCAAAGGATCTGGCGGACCGCAAAGAAACTGATTTGAGTATATATGTTCAGCCAGAAGAAGAAATAATGCCAAGGCATCGGATTATAGAAAAATCTGGATAATTCGAGACCTTAAATGCAAGGAATTATGATTTCCAAATTGGGGGATCAAAAGCAGATGCTCTGATCAAAAGACAAGTAAGTTGAATAGACTTAGAGGCACAAACGGTGGCGATTTGATTGGTCGACAACCAGCTCATGTTCAAAATGACGTCCGAGCCGGAAGGATAATTTTCAGGGAATAACTGATGATTGTGTGCATTCACACACATGTTGATCCAACATGATCAGAATGTCGATCACAAAGTATTTTAATGAATATTTCTAGACATATGGAAGTAACCATTATGCAAGCAGGTAAAGAGGATCAAGAGCAATAGGCTACTGAGGATTTCGGAAGATCGAATGGCATTTCGAAGATATCTTACTCTTTGTGGAGGAATCCTACTAGGACTAGTAGTCCTAGTAGGACTCCCTCTCCTTAGGCGCGCCCCTAGGGTCGGCCGGCCTCCCCCTCCCTCCTTTATATACGTGGGGAGGGGGGCACCCTAGAACACACAAGTTGATCTTTTAGCCGTGTGCGGTGCCCCCCTCCACAGTTACACACCTCGGTCATATCGTCGTAGTGCTTAGGCGAAGCCCTGCTTCGGTAACTTCATCATCACCGTCACCACGCCGTCGTGCTGACGGAACTCTCCCTCGGCCTCAACTGGATCAAGAGTTCGAGGGACGTCACCGAGCTGAACGTGTGCTGATCGCGGAGGTGCCGTATGTTCGGTACTTGGATCGGTTGGATCGCGAAGACGTTCGACTACATCAACCGCGTTACTAAACGCTTCCGCTTTCGGTCTACGAGGGTACGTAGACACACTCTCCCCGCTGGTTGCTATGCTTCTCCTGGATAGATCTTGCGTGATCGTAGGAAATTTTTGAAATACTACGTTCCCCAACAACTAGCGTCTCGCCACCAGAAAGCGCTGGCTAGGCTTGAAATCCCACCGCCATCGCCCCAGAACCATACCCTCTACCTCAGTTGATGTCCATACATTGCATCTCACTACTGAAGGTTACCGGAGAGGAGACCTTCCTACGGCCACCTTCATCGACTAGTGTCAGGGCTTAGCTCAACAACTAGTCTCTACAAGCGGCGAGGGAAAGAAAGGATGGGGAGGTAGGAGGTGGTGGCAGCTGGGACATGAGATCAGAGGTGGAGGTGGAGGTGGCGGTTGTTAGATTAGTCTCTAGTAGCAGCTTTAGGTTCTTGGCAAAACGAAGGAACTCTTTATGTGAAAAGGTATATAATAGGCTAGAGGCTTTGAGAGTGAATTCCTTGTATTAATGGTGGTAAGATGGTGCTTATTAAGTCATGTTTATATAGTATTCCCATGTGCTTTATGTCTAGGTATCTTCCGCATGCCTAACAATATTGGAGACCCTCGAAAATTCTAGGAGAAAAATCTTGTCACAAGTGGGTGGGGCTAAGAAGAGATATCATTTGATGAGATTACAAAGGATCGCAAACCTAAGTATAAAGGTGTCTTGTACTTAGGTCTATTCATCAACTTAATGTGAGTTTCCTATGCGTGGACGCTTGACCATGTGGTGGCAACTAGTTAGAGCTAAATATTTTCCACTTTACAATTTCTTTGGTGCAAAACCTATCAACCTTGCTGGATAGCCAATTTTGAAGATTATTGATTCTCATTTAGTCCGGAGGAAATAACAATGGGATCTTGTGATACTGCTCTTTATTCGGGGAGACTATTAGATGGGAGGCAACTTTTTTTATCTTTAGCGGGTCTAACAAAGTTCAATGGGACAACATTGTGTCTTTAGTAGTTTGGGTATTTTTATCTGAGGTTCCCATCGAAATTAGCTTGTACCTAGACTGTAACATGTATTTGGTCACTAGTCCAGCAAGCTATGCTTGCTACAATATATTGTGAAGAAATATTAGCAAGTCTGCGAAACATGTGTTGTTGCCAAGGTCGTTTTGGTACTTGTAGGAGCATGTGTCCGATACCCGAGTGATCCATGTCTCCTTATAGCAACATTATGTGTATATTTGTTCCTTTCTATGAGATGAAAAAACCTTTTTACCTTTGGTGTTTATGTGTTGTGTTAGATCATTTGTAAATGCAATGATTATGGTTTATTTGATCACAGGCTCATCAAGTTGCCTTTTGTGATTTTTTTTCACGCTTGTTCCTTCTTGAATTATAGGTAAGGTCTTCACCATGAGTGTATGCTATAAGCCATCCATGGTGGTACCAATATAGCTATGCACTCCCCCCTAATGCAACAGTAACTTCACGTTTGTAGATAGTAGATTCCAACAGTCAACATCCTTGTTCACACTTCTTTAGCTACATGGCTGGAGGGCAAATGCATGTGCCTTGAATTTTTTTGATGTGGTGGAGTGGTGCTTGTGTACTCTATGTTCTTCTTTTTTTCTTGGATGCTTTCGCATGTGCCCATGTAACATGTTATGTCTGATTGTAAAATATTGGAGGTGCTTGGGTTTTTATCCCATAAAAGGTAACTGAATCTGCCTTTTATCGTGTTCTTTAAAATAGTGTATTGAATGTGATTTTCTCTCTTATATTTTGGTTGAGTGTGGTACTGAATCTCGGGTCCGTTGACCAATGTTTTAAACACACATATGCCATGGTTTCACTACACGAGCATCTCAATCCACCAACTAGGCCTAGCCAGAGAGCAAGACAAGCTCCCCACACACATCGATCGCATGTGCCTGATAACACTGGAATTCCTAGCCCAGCAACCATGACCGACCATCAACGAGTTAAACATGATTTGTTGCAAGGGGACTGGCTCTGGTACAACTTTCTACACAATCTCATAACTGCCAACGAGCATTTTTAGCCCACATGCATCGTGTGGCAACTACACAGGCGTCTCGGCCCACCAACTAGGCTCAATGGATGCTAGACAAGCTTACAAGAGGCTCCTTCCACACCCCATCTCCCCAGAAAAAGCTAGCCTGGTAGGTACCCTCATACATATTTATTCCCTACTTACTCCAAGCAACCGATGTGGGCCTAAACCCAACAAATTGCTTGTTCCATGATGTCAGTAACGTGAAATAGGGGAAGCCATATTTGAAAAAAAAAATCATGCCATTTGTTCTGCCATGACATTTCACGTGTCTTGGACCTCTCGGGGTAACTCGGGTAAAAAATTGGTGAGTATATTGTAGCTAGTTATACTGTTGGTTTCAGAGAGAGGCGTGATCCTGGCACGGATGTGAAACAGGCAAGCAAGATTCTACTTGGCAACCGTATAATAGATGATTTTTGTATCACTGTGTTGTATCTTGTAGGTAGCTGTATCAGATACAATATGGCAAGTCCTTTGTCATATTCATGTCCTTTTGAAAAAATCTTCAAGTAAACTCCACTTTGTTACCCTCTAAGTGTCCAAAGATGACAAGAGGTAACCACATTTCAAAAACTTGACCACTTTATAACCCATTTAGCATTATTTTTCTCCACTTTGTACCCCATTACAATGGGCATTTTCATGTTGTGGGCGCCTCTCGACATGTATTTCTCCCAAGGCAGCCTTGTTTACCTCAAACTAACTGGCTAGTGATCAATTCGATTGTTAGCAACTAGCTCAAAGCGTCACTAGTGACCCGGAGCTTTCAATGTACTCAAGAGTCTCGGGTCCCAAAAGCGCATGGTAAATGCCACTGAAGCCTAAGACTACGGAAATTAGGTTACACACGCCGACTTGAAGATCGCGATTTCTCAGATGAGGGTGGTGGTGGAGGCGCTCTCGAGGAGGTGCGGTAGCGGCAATCGCCGGAGACATCACAACCACATCAACATGAGGAGCGGGCCATGCCAGTCACATTCAACTCAAAACTCAAATTGGGGTACAGAATGGAAAACATACTGATCAATAGGGCAAGGATTTAAAAAAAAAATTCTGAAATCTGCCACCTTCTATCTTCGTGCACACTTGGGGCTCCTTTGATTCGGGGGAAAAGTCGAGAAAAATAGTAGGAATGTGAAATTTTCATATGATAATACTATTCATGTTTTGGTTAAAGGAATGTGTAAAAGGAAAATCCGGAAGCAATTTTCCTTTTAGCTCAGTTTTAAGGAAAAACACATGAATTCTAACATCCACCAGTACCTCTTTTTCAAATTTCTATGCACAAAAGACGAGAATAAGATCCTTTGAGGTATAATGTCAATCTAACTAAACATTTTCATGTGGTTTGACTTTGACTTGACCATATTTATTATTCCCTTCGATCCATATTAATTGTCGCAGCTTTAGTACTTGGTACAAAGTTGTACTAAAGCTACGACAATTAGTTTGGATCGGGGGAGTAGGATTTTTGTATTTTATTCCTATGAATTAAACATGAAAGTTTATAAAATCCCTCCGTTTTGTACATGCATTTCTATCATATTCCCATGTTTTTTCATTCCTATTTTTTTAGAATTCTGCAAACCAAATGAGCCCTTAGGGGATACAAAATTGATTTTCCTCTTCTTCTTTTCTCTACAGATATATCTGAGCTGATTCGGGCGCGCGTGCGCCTGCGGGTGCTTGTTGCAGGTAGGTTGAAAGGACCCCCTAGTCGGTCACGAGTGCGCACTCGGCCGCCATTTCAGTTTTGAAGCCTGAAGGTACAGGTGGACACTCAGCCCCCACTGAACTTTTTACAACATGAAACAAGAATTATTAGCCACTAAATGAGCCGCTTGTAGTGCCAAAGCCACTGATTCAGGCCAGAGATGGATGGACACCTGGATCAAGGCATGCCCGCCCTATCAGGTCCGGTGTATTGTTGACGTCGATCGGTCGGCGGCGGCCTTAATGGCCTAACCAAATTCGCGACTGTTTATTGGGGCATCCACTCGATCTCCACCGGAGGCAGCAAAAACGACATGTCTCTTCAGACTGTGCAAAGGACAAAATCATGAGCGAAAGCTTTTTAAGTGGATGTCAAACGCGCAGGATTTTCTATAAAATTAGTTCTCCATCTCTGAAAATTTCAGAGTGCGCGTGCGTCTCTAGCTAAGCTTGGACCATACGTGTTCGTGGAGAAGAAATATCTGGTTCTGTTTGATGCTCTGATCAAGTGATTATTCTGGGTCTGCTCCTTTTGTATCCAGGGAGACACGGTATCTGCAGAACAGCACGTACGGTCAGTGCTTCAAAAAATATATATTCTATGGTTGTTTCTGGGTTTTTCTTTTCTGATAGTCTATCAGCTTGACTGACAGCAGGCAACCAAAGCGCGTTATGTTGAGTTTTCTTATCAGGAAAACAATAATACGATAGTCAGTTGTACTTCTTTATTTTGGCGAGGCACACGACAAGCCCTAGCACCAAGTTTGTGCAAACAACCTTCTCCTCTCTGTTGACTGAAACTTTCATATCCCAAACTGAATCAATATAAGAACAACCTGTCGATTGCCAACTGAACGGGCACCATCACAAACAATTAGGATAAATTTCCCTTGAACAACAATTTTTATATATACTACTCATTCTTTTGTGGACAATGGCAGAGCAATAGCAGTTGAATTCAGTTGAACGCTGCACAGTTGTGGCGTATGTTCCCCTGGGACGCATCGGTCTTGACTCCCACGCGGCCCAGCTTTGTGATGGCCGTCACGAAAGCCCGGTCGAACGCGGCACCACTCCGGGCCCACGCGTCGACGGTGGGCCTGGACCTCGGGTCGGTGAACAGCAGCTGGTCGGAGCTCAGTAGGCCCATTCCCCCTTGAAGATTCTTGAAGTACTGGTTGTCAAATGCCCGCGGCGTCACAGTGTCCATGGGCACGGCGGTCCGTGGGTCCACGTTGGGTGGGCACCACGCCTGCAGCTGGGCTGCGAACCGCGGGCTCAGCGTCGGGTCGGCTGTCGGCCGCAGCCGCCCGGCGAACGTGCTGCAGTGAGCCAGCCCCACCGTGTGCCCTCCTTCATGCACCGCAGGTCAAAAAAGAAAGGATAACATCAGAATTTGGATATGTCCCTTTTCCAGGAAAAGTATTTGGATACGTCCGTGTCATGACACCATGTGATAGCTCAACGGTTAAGATTAAATAATGTACTCTACATGAAACCTGGCATGTCTTTGCTTCTAAGAAGGTGAATGAGAGCTCGTGAAGAAATCTTTAATTAGTTGGAAGAAAAATCTTTCATAACCAACATGCAACTAAACGAGTACCAGTAATAGTAGACATGGGATCTTGAAAAAAAAGAGTAAAGTAGATCATGTATTTTTGTACTCTAAACTTATATGTGAAGCCTGATTTTATGCAATCCAATCGAGCACGAGCTTAGTTTGTGGTTGTCGAAAATATCAATTCAATAATAATAATAATAATAATAATAATAATAATACCTAGAGGATAAGCACAAGAGTGGAAGAAAAGTTGGTCAGCCAATCGATAAAATAGACACCAATTGTTTTGACAAACAAAATCTCCACAAGGATAATATACACTTTCCCCTCTATATACACTTGGCTCACATTTTTCCGAGACTTATATTGAGCGCATGTAACCCCATAAGCTATCATATCTAGGAATATTTTACTTTTCGATGATTTTGAATGGACAAAAAATGTACCTACTACAAGGATTCAGAAAATAGAATGAATACATGTATATATGTATGCGTGTATGTACATAAGTATGTATGGGATGAAGTATATGTGTTTAATTTTCGTTGCAAAACTTGACTATGTGCAAAAATATAAGTAAGCATGCTATACTTTGTTTTACATAACTGAAGCATAAATGATTAGATTGTTGTACCAAACTTTATGCACACAAGTCTCGTGCAGTATCCTACATATCCGGTATTTCGACAAACCTACATATCCAATATTTGTATATATTTTTTATTGCAAAAGTAAGTCTCGCATTAACGCACGTTAAACTGCTCTAGGACATGGGAGCTTGAGGGGTCAAGTGTGTCTAAAAATAATAAATGCAATTTAATAGTTTAGGAGAAACCATAATCCATCGTCATGCAAATGCAACCTTAACTATTTCTTAGTCAACCAATGTTATCAAAACTAGGAAGTAAAATGAGAAAATGGCAAGTGAGCTCAAAGAGAACTACGTCTAACATCACCATTCATCACGGTATTATGTGGAAGATGAAGCTAAATGGACCGGGTATAAACACCTGACCCTGAAATCACAAGCTCGGGCATGACCCGGCCCTAAAAGACAAAAGGTGGCGTTTTCTTATTTTAAAAATTATCTTAAGAATAGAGAAATGCATTTTTATCTCTGTTCAACTCCTATTTTTAGTTGTTATGTTTTTTTTTCTTTCGGGGCGGCGCCTTCGGGCTGTAAAGTAGAGCCTTAGCCCGATCGTCGTGCTTTGGGTCGGGCCTTCGTGTCGGACCGTTGATGCACATGCGTAATCCATCCATCACCTCCCCAACGGGACATGCATGTTACTCCCTCCGTTCCTAAATATAAGTCATTGTAGAGATTTCATTATGAACTACATACGAATGTATATAGATGCATTTTAAGTATAAATTCATTCATTTTGCTCTGTATGTAGTCTATCCAGTGAAATTTCTACAAAGACTTATATTTAAGAACGGAGGGAGTAATATTGATGAAGTCGTATGAAAGAGTCAAAGGATGGGGTGTAGCTGCTACTATCCCCTGGGATGAGCAGGCAGGACTACCTAGTAGCATTGGCTATGGTGTTTCCAAAGGGTTGATTTTTTTTAGAAAAGGAGGATGACCCCCGGCCTCTGCATCTGGGAGATGCATACGGCCACTTTATTAATTATTCTTGAGGACCTTACAAAGTATTACAAACAATATACCTGAAACTATCATCTTGGCAACATATGCCGCTCCTCTTATCCATATGATGTAGGGATGCTAGCTGGGCCACTACCCAAACCACTCACCTAAACCTAACATCAAAAGCCGGAAGCCCCAGCCGAGCCACATACCGGGTCTGGGGCACAATCCGGTCAGACGCGCTCTTACGTCGTCGGCGCCATCTTCCACAGGTCCGTCTTCAGATTATATTGAATCTTCTACCTTGTGAAGGCCACTACTGCCATCGACGTCACCATGACGCCATACATCTACCTCCTCCTGCGTGAGTCCATCTCCGCGCATCGGACACCGAGCCTCCACGGCGCCATGCCACCGATCTCCGCCGCCATCAATGAGTGAGATGAAGTACCGCTCCACCACGGCAAGTACAAGGTGAGGAAGGGCGAGGTCGCCATCGGAGAAACGGCCAGAAAAGATGGGCCGCCACCAGGAACCAGACAAGCTCGCCATGCACACCCAACATCCCCATGCCCAAGTCGGCGCCTTCAAGAAGGTAACGACGCTGTGGCGCCGCCGCCGCTTAGCCACCGGGGCTAGGGTTTTCACCCGGGCGCAGGGGGAGGGGGGAGGCAGGGGAGGTTTAGCCTCGGCGCCGCCACCAAGGAGGGAATGGCGTCCGGGACGCCATCGACGCTGTGACCGCCACCGGCGGCCAAGGGTTTCCCCCGGCCAAGCACCCTGCCGCCACCTCCAAACCAGCCACAACATCAGCAGGCGCGTGCACGCCGGAGATCCAGGCCGGCCGGAGGTCATGCATCACGAGCGGACCAGATCGCCTCCGATCCGACGAGGGGAGCCCGGGACCTCCCCACGCCATGACCAGCGCCCACCGGGACCTCGCTGCCCACGTAGCCGAGGGGATCCGGCCTACCTCACCGACGAGCACTCCCTGCCGCCAGAGGAGCGCCGTCCGCACCAGCGAGGCCGCCGCCTCAGATCCGACGCGCCGGTCGCCGCGCTCCGCCGCCGCGCCCGAGGAAGCCCCCCGCGGCCCCTGATCCAGGCGAAGGACCAGGCCCGAGGTGGATCCTTGGCCCCCGCGATGCGCCGCCACGACCAGCCCCGCCGGCTGCCGGACAGAGCTGACCCTGGACGCCGCCGGCACCAAGCCGTCCCCAACCACGCCGTTGGAGGCCGCCGGCCGGCGCCCGGTCCAACACCTCCGCAACAAACAGATCTGGACAGGGGAACTCCAGATCCGCCGCCACCGGAAGCCACGGCCGGCCACCCACGTTGCCCACGCAGCCGTGGTTGCACAACCCCGCCAAGAACCCCTGGGGCCGCCGCCCCAGCATCCGAACTCCGCCGCCCCGCATGGCGCCCAGGGGCACCGCTGCGCGCCAGCCAGAGGCCCCCTCGAGGAGAAAAGGAGGCGAGCCCGCCACCGCCGTCCGCCGGACGAGCTTCACTCGCCGGCTTCCTCCGGCGGCAGCGGGAGAAGCAGGTGGATGGGGGGTCGGGGGCGGCGGCGGCTAGGGTTCGCCCGAGCCGCCCCCCTGGAGGCAGCGCGAGCGAAACAGATCACGGGACCTTAAAATGGGGGAGAATTTCACTTACCCGGCTTCTGCACCAACCAGGGATGCATACGGCAATTTTAGTATGAGTACCAAGATAAACATGGTCCTCGGAATTTTTTTAAATGAGTATCAAGATATTTTTTGATGAGAGGTTTCACCACGCACCAAGCTTGATCCTCAATAAACAGGGGAAAACCCCTGTGCATCGCCTGTCAATTCTAGGAATTGAACTCGGGTCGCTAGGCTGCACAACCGCATGCCCAACCACTGAGCCAAGGCTCTCTTTGCAAAAATGGGTTGATGACCTAGAGATTCTATAAGCGATTGCATGTCAAGAAGTTGTATCATAGGCAAGCAATTTTTTCGAAATGAAGACAAAGATTGCCTCATCTATTAATTAAGCAGAAAAGAATTTCCAAGTTAATTACGGAGAACAGGGCAAAAACCAAAACAATAAGGGCCAAGCCCACTCCAAAAATTGACACACACAGGGCAAAGCCCACCCTCATTGACAACATGTCGACCTGCAGCCAGACAACGCAGCTCCGACTCTGACGGAGAACTTAGAAGAACAAAACCAGGCGAAAGCTGGTGCCACGGAAGATTGCCGAACGGGCCATTTGTAGCCAGTCATCGTATACCACAGGGCCCTGCCGCCGCAGCTTCGACTCCACAGTAACAAACAAACCGAGGCAATACCGCGAACACGCCGGAGAAGAGCCGACTACCGCAACCATTGCCACGTTGCCGACATCGCTCCCACCATCATCGTTGCCACAGAAGCTTGGTCGCCACAGAGATCCTCTCGGGGCCGCCGCCCCGACATCCACCGCTCCGTCACGCACAACGCACTCCACCGGCACCGCCTTCCGAGGCCGCTGCCCCGACATACCACCGCTTCCCTCGAGCAGCAACGCCGCACAGCCCAGCTGCCCGCAGCCCATGCTGCTCAGGGCAACCGCTCGCAGACCACGAACGCCGCACCATATCTGGGGCCGCCGCCCCGACATAAAGTCAGACCGCCCCCTTTGGGGCGCATCGACCGAGCCGACACCCCCACCGCCCAAGCGGGACAAGGATGCCACTCAACCAATGTCGAGATAGAGCCCCACCTCATAGAGCAGCCACTCGCATTGTTCCCGAGATCGCCATCTCGGCGCATAAACAGAAACCACCAGAGAGCTGCCGAACAGGGCCTGAGTTGATGATCCATCGAAGAATATATATTTTCTTGGAGGGATTGATCCGTCAAAGATGTCATTGTAGGACAAAGGGTCATGGGCCGGCAGCCCGGCACGTAGTTTTGTCTCGTCGCATTCGACGTCTTCTCCATTGATGAGGCTGGACTGGAGTTTGGCGGCTTTGCACACTCCAAACAAGGCAGGTAAACATGGTATGTCCGATTTGGAATGTGTGCAAGCCTGGTTTACCTAGCTTTCACCGTCATCAGTGTCCCTATCCTAACTTTTGATTTCAATGTGCAAGCAAAGCAAACGTACACAGAGCCCGTACGTACACGATCAGCAACGCGTAATTTGCCGCCTTATAATATTTTTTTCGAAGTATCATTATATTACTGGACTTAATTACGTACGTACCGGAGAGGGCGATCATGTCGGTCTGCGAGAGCCCGTTGGTGGCGAAGAGCGCCGTGAGCTGATCGAGGCTGGACGTCGGCGGGGCCAGCTTGCCAGGGACGCTGCTCGCCGTCGAGCTCAGCCCGTCCAGCCGCCCCAGCTCCACCGCGTACGACGGCCCGCCGGCCTGCGCCAAACCGTACGTGTCTTGCGTTAACTAATTATAACTACTTGCGTGCGTACGTACGAGAGTCAGCCGGATGAGATGGATGCATCAACTTGTTACCAGTGCAATGGCGTCCCTGGTGGCCATGACTAGTATGTCGGCGCAGGAGACCCGGTTCCGGCACTGTGGCACGGCGTCGACGGCCGCCTTGGCCTTGATCACCGTGTCGAAGCCGTCGCCGGCCAGCGACAGGTTGGCAGTGCTGTCCTTCTCCGCCGTGTTGTTGGCCGTGGACGCGATCAGCACCGACGCGTCGCACCCCTACATGCACACAAACGTTGAAGCGTAGCGTATGGCGGTGGCGGAATGGTTCTTCATGCACACGTACGTAGGGTGCATGTTTGCCTGTTACCTCGACGAAGCAGTCGTGGAAGAAGAGGTGCACGGTGGCGCCGACGGTGATGAAGGTCTGCTGGAACTTCTTGGCGACGGCGCCCCGGACGATGGCTTCCACGTCGGGGCACACGCCGGCGTAATGGTCCCGCCGGAGCTGCGCCGCGCACACGTTGGCGCTCGCGGCCAGCACCGCCACCGCCAGGAGCGCCGCCACGGCCGGACTCATGTCGCCTGCCGTCCTAGCTCGGTAGATAGCGCGTGTTCGCCGTCCCCACAAATATATGCGGACGCAGACGTACACGCAGTGGGGCGGCGCCGTGTGTTGGGTTTGTCTTGGTGGAGCGCAAGGCGACGCGACGACGGCAAGTTTGGGTTTGTGGTAGGGGCACCGAAGGATAAGGTCACACAGAGAGGGCCACTAATGAATCCATCGGCGGTGGTCTCTCCATCGATTACGCTCATCGGCGTGCAGTGCAGGCAGCGAGTGTCCGTTGCCTTCGTGACAGTGATCTGAAAACGATGCTACTCTTCAATATTCCGATGCCCACAAAATTAAGCTAGCCTCAAAATCTGCGCTACACAGGGTACTCGAGTGCTTTAGAAAGGTTGCAACACTTGTATTTCCATTATGTTAATATATTTTCCGTATTTCCATTTCCATCACGGAAAACAGTCGAGTACTCGATCAGCTCTGCTCTGCTCTGGAGACAGGGCGAGCAGAAAGTCTGACCGTGTCGAAGGTAGTTGGTTTCATCGCTACGTAGTGCATGCCGTAAGTGGACGGGGTTTTCCAAGCGCGTAATTTCTGATACGAAACAAGGAAGACAAATGAATCTCTGTCTATTTCATTATTGATGATGTTTGTACATTACATACCCCTCAAGGGACGTGAACGAATGGACATATCCATTCGAGAGGGAGCGAGGAGAGACGCGGCGGTTAGCACCTATCGTCTTGAGACATGCTCCTCCAAAAATCCTGTGAAAAAAATATGAGGAGATATATATAATATGTCATGAAAAACTTCTAAAGACCTAGTGAGAAAATACGAGGAAAATGATATATCACAATGCTTGTTTTACAGTTGCCTCATTAAAAACTTTCCATGAGAAACCATGTAGGGATAAATTCATAAGATGAAAAAGGGTTTCCCCCGCTTTATATTATAAAGCAAACATCACCACATAACAACCGAGACATCGATAGAAACAAACACCACCACCGCACACGACACACACACCCAAAGCAAGATACAAAGGTGTCGGACACCAACAACCAAGCCACTACAGATGTGCGAAGAGGACCACTTGAAGCCGGCAGGGACCTCCACCATGAGCAACCACAACGGAGAGGTGAGGCGGACCACAACAAAGCTAGGACTCCAAAACGGTGCCTCCCAGAAGGTTACGACCACAAATAGCCGCCACTGCCCGATCCCGAAGATCAAGTTTTCACCCGGAGTAAGGTGAAAGGAGTGGGAACACCGTGACGAAGCCTTCATGAAGGATACGACGTCCATGGATGCCGCCACCATTGTCCAGAGCATAGGTGGACAGGTGATATACCCCACCGTTCACATCCCTTCGTCACATCCTAGCTTCGCCAACCACCTGCAACCAGGCCACCCGCGTGGCCAAGGCTGCCCGCCCGCACCTGAGACGCAAGTTCCGCCCACGAACGCCACGCCTCCCACTGCCCGGGCCGCCGCCTGACATGCGAACATCCCCAAGACCAGCAAAGCGACCAGCTTTAATCCGAAGGGATGCCCACAACCAACGAAACCACAACCCACGTCCCGCCTTGAGCTTCGCCGGAGTTGCCGCTGCACACAAACGAACAGGGAATGGGGAGAAGGGGGAGCGGACGCATCCACGACCGGCACGTCCTGTGCCGGCGACGAGCAGCCCTAGTGTCGGCGCCGCCCATCTCTCCCACGAACCTCCCCACCGGCACCCGATGTGCCGCCCCACCGCGGCGGTCGAAGCATCTCCTCGCAAGGCCACCAACGTCGGCCCGTCCACCGGCATGGAGACCCCGAAGACTGTCTCCCACCGCCAAGATTGTTCGCCAAGAAGCCCATCCACGCCGCTCGCCAACTTCCCGCCACCGGAGCCAGCAAGAAATCGGACAGCACGTCCGCCAAGACCACCGTTGTTGCGCCGCCAACCCTACCAGCCATCTACCGAGGTAAGAGTGGTCGCTCGCAACCCAGGACGCCCCCGACCCGCACCCCTGGTCAGGATGGACCTGAAGCCGCCGCCACTGTCCCTCCAGCATGCCCCACCAGATATGGCCGAAGAAGTCCGATCCGCACCTACCGCAGCCGCCGCACCACAAGCACCCGCCCCGCCGCCGTCGCGACGCCACGAGACACCGCCGATGCCACCTAATCGCTGAGCCGCCGAACGAGAGACTATACGTGCATGCTTCGGGAATCACAAACCTTAACACAATCATTCACTAGTAATTCCCACATATTACCATCTCTATATCGTAAAACTATTGCAAGGAATCAAACATATCATATTCAGTGATCTACAAGTTTTATGTAGGATTGTATGACTAACCACGTGAATGACCAATTCATGTTGACTCTCTAAATAGATATAAGTGAAGCAAGAGAGTTTAATTCTTTCTACAAAAGACTTGCCCACACTCTAATAAATATAAGTGAAGCAAAAGAGTATTCTACAAATAACGGTTTTCTATATGTAGAGAAACAGGCAATCCAAATTTCAAATGATATAAGTGAAGCACATGAAGCATTCTATAAAGCCATACACAAAAGATATAAGTGAAGTGAAAAGAGCATTCTATAAATCGACCAAGGATTGTCTCATACCAGCATGGTGCATTATTAAAAGAAAAATAAAAAGCACATGACGCTCCAAGATTTACACATATCACGTGAACAAAACAAAAATCGAAACATGCCGATACTTGTTGAAGAAAGATGGGATGCCTTCCAGGGCATCCCCAAGCTTAGACGCTTGAGTCTCCTTGAATATTTACTTGGGGTGCCTTGGGCATCCCCAAGCTTGAACTCTTGCATCTCCTCCTTCTCATATTGAGACCTCCTCGATCTTCGAACACTTCATCCACACAAAACTTAACAAAACCCTCGTGATATCCATCAGTATAATAAAGCAAATCACTAATTTAAGTAGTGTTGCAAACCCATTCATATTTTATTTTTGCATTATCCCTACTGTGTTCTAACTTCTCCATGGCTTATACCACTCGATACACTCCATAGTTCCATCAAAACAAGTAAAACAGTGCATCAAAAATAGAATCTGTACAAAACAAGACAATCTGTAGCAATCTGAACATTGACCATACTTATGTAACTCCAAAATTTCTAAAAAATTGTGACAATTTTTTTTTCATAGCAGTACTTTTTAAAAGTTTCAGAAACTTTTGACGTTCTAGTAAAAAATGTAAATTGACGCACTACAACCAAAGTTTCTATTTTTGCAACGCGCATACCAACAAGCGATCTTATCATTCTAAAGGCAAATCTTGGCATATTACTTTTATAATACAATGGATTTGTACAAGGGGATAATTATTTTTGTGAGAAACTTCCATGAAAAATTCTACATTGTTTCCATGAGCATGAACACAAGTGTTCAAGGTCGACCCTCACTTCTCCAATGCATAACCTTCCAATCGCTTCTCTTTTTGAAAAAAAAATTAAGTCCCCCTTTATATTTTTTCTTTTAAAACTTTATAAAAGCACACAACAGAAGTAAATGATCTCTCTAAAACTTCCGGGTTGTCTCCATGGCAGCGCTTTCTTTAAGCCATGAAGCTAGGCATAAAGTGCTCAAGTAATTGATCCACCCGGATCCCAAGGTATATCAAAGCTAATTTTATTTAACAATGATTTGTATTTTAGTAGTGAGCACAAAGCAACATATATCATGCAATGACAAAGTCTAACTCTATTCCTATGCATCGGCATGTCATAAAAGAACAATTCATGCACATCAAGTAAAGGCCAATACATAGCATAAACAGTTTCTTGCAATTTTATCGTGTTGGAAACATAGAGAGGTTGAGATGTAGTTCCTCTGTCATAATAATTGCAAGTAGGAGCAGCAAGCACATGCATATTACATTCATTAAAATCATCATGTGTAGTGGTAAAACGCAACCCATCAATATAATCCTTAATAAGTGCAAACTTCTCCGATATATTGTAGTTGGGAGAATTCAAAAAGATAATAGGACTATCATGTGTGGGTGCAATAGCAACAATTTCATTCTTAACGTAAGAAATATAGCAAGTTCATCTCCATAATTATCATTCATGTTGGCATCATGGCCACAAGCATAGCAAGCATCAATTTCATCAAAAAAGGATATTTCAAATGAATCGACGGGATCATAGCAATCATCATAGTATTCATCCTTCGGTAAGCACGAAGGGGAATTAAACAATGTATGGGATAAAGAGTTACTCTCATTAGAAGGTGGGCATGGGTGATCAATCCGCTCTTCCTCCTTTTGTTCTCCGCTCTCCTCCTCATCCTTTTCATCTAATGGGCTCACGGTGTCATCAATTTATTCTTCCATAGTTTCCTGCAAAATATTAGTCTCTTCTTGGACAGTGGAGACTTTCTCAATAAATACATCAATATTGGTATTGTATTTATAATTCTCATAGCAATATTTAAGTATAGCAAAATTTTCAGGTCTATAAACAACATCATCAAAATCTTCATAGTTTTCAAACAAAGATTCAATTTCATAAGCACCCTTAAAAGCAACAAATTCTTCTATTTGTTCCACATCATAGTAATCATATCTACCATTAGCATAAGAAACCAAGGTTTCATTATCATTAAATTCACATTTAAAGGGAAGGTGTGGAGCCTTCATCCTAGAGCAACAAGTATAATCATATCTCAAGCATAAATCCCAAGCATACCATTGCAACATTTCAATTTTATCCCATAAGAGTTTCCCTTTTTGAGTCAAGCGATAATCCCAAAAGTTTCATGTTGATCCAATGTGTCTCCCATTATCAAGTTGAATGGGGTTTCTTAGGATTTATCAAAATTGTGTTTAATATTTTCCACATAACGAGCATCGAGAATTTAAGGAGGTTCCCCATCTCCATGAGTAGCAAGTACAACTAATTTTTTGGTGTTTCATGTTCCATATCCATAACTAAACATAGAGAGCAACTTAGAACAGAAAATAAAATCTACTTAGTGATAAAGCAAACAAGCACACACGAGAATATTCACCCCATGCTATTGCTCCCCGGCAACGACACCAGAAAAAGGTCTTGATAACCCACAAGTATAGGGGATCAATTGTAGCTTTTTTGATAAATAAGAGTGTTGAACCCAACGAGGAGCTAAAGGTAGGATTTATATTCCCTTCAAGTCTATCGACCACCGATAGAACTCTACGCACACTTAACGTTCGCTTTACCTAGAACAAGTATGAAACTATTTTGTACTCCCTCCGTTCCTAAATATTTGTCTTTTTAGAGATTTCAAATGGACTACCACATACGGATGTATATAGACATATTTTAGAGTATAGATTCACTCATTTTGCTCCGTATGTAGTCACTTGTTGAAATCTCTAGAAAGACAAATATTTAGGAATGGAGGGAGTAGGTGACAGGATAGCTTTGCAAGGATAAAACTAGATGTACTTAGTGAGAATAAAACTACGAATAATTTTGCAAGATAATAAAAGTTAGTTGTTTAGTAGAAAGTTTTTTTAACACAAGAAAGTTATTTTGTCCATAGGCAATCGATAACTAGACTGGTAATCATTATTGCAATTTTATATGAGGGAGAGACATGAGCTAACATACTTTCCGTACTTGGATCATATGCACTTATGGTTGGAACTCTAGCAAGAATCCACAACTACCAAAGATCATTAAGGTAAAACCTAACCATAGCATTAAGTATCAAGTCCTCTTTACTCCCATACGCAACAACCGCCTTACTTGGGTATAAGCTTCCCTCACTCTCGCCACCCACTATAAGATAATCATGAACGTATTGCAACACCCTACAGCGGGAATGCCTCACGCTTGCGTGACACGGAGGGCATCATAGGACAGCACCAAAATAAAACATACAACTCAAACCAATCATGATCATCAATCAACCCATAGGACAAAACGAATCTACTCAAACATCATAGGATGGCCATACATCATTGTGAAATAATATATAGCATTGAGCATCGTGTTTAATTAGAGATTGCAGCATGTTGGGGATATAACCCCACGATATAACCCGCCCTGAAAGGGTCGGGTTAGGCCGCTGGCGACTCAGCAAACCACGCTTTGGATAGGCCCGAGACGATTAAGACACAAGGCCAGAAGGACGGGTCACAAGATGGGCCGGCTTAGGGCCTGATACGTCTCCAACGTATCCATAATTTATGAAGTATTCATGCCATGTTTACAACAATTTTATATGGTTTTGGTATGATTTGCATGGAACTAACCCGGACTGACGCTGTTTTCAGCAGAACTACCGTGGTGTTGTTTTTTGTGCAGAAATGAAAGTTCTCCAAATGAGCTGAAACTTTTTGACAAATTTTTTGGAACAAAAGAGACCCTCGAAGCTTCGTGGGAGGGCCAGAAGAGCCACAAGGAGGGCACAACCCACCAGGGCGCGCCTGGTGGGCCTGGCTTGCCCCGGTGGGCTGTGCTCACCTCGAGGCCCATCTTAGCGTGAAACCAACGCCAAAAAAATCCTATAAATAGAGAAACCATCAGAAGTTAACCTAGATAAGAAGTTCCGCTGCCGCAAGCCTCTGTACCCACCGAAAACCAATCCAGACCCACTTCCGGCACCCTACCGGAGGGGGAAATCATCTCCGGTGGCCATCTTCATCATCCCGGCGGCCACCACAATGAGGAGGGAGTAGTCCACCCTCGGGGCTGAGGGTTTGTACCAGTAGCTATGTGTTTAATCTCTCTCTCTCTCTCTCGGGTTCTTGAGATTTCACGATCTTGATGTATCGCGGGCTTTGTTAATATAGTCGGATCATATGGTGTTTTCCCTCTCTATCTTGTTGTGATGAATTGAGTTTTTCCCTTTGAGATTTCGTTGTTATCGGATTGAATACTTTTATGGATTTGAGAACACTTGATATATGTCTTGCAATTGAATACTTGTGGTGACAATGGGGTATCGTATTGATTCACTTGATATATGTTTTGGCACTCAACTTGCGGATTCCCGAGGTGACATTGGGGTAATCTATGCATAGGGGTTGATGCACGTTCTTGTCTTTGTTTCTCCCATAGAAATCTTGGGGCACTCTTTGAAGTTCTTTGTGTTGGATTGAGTATTATGAATATGAATTTGCTTTGGTGTTGTTGTAGTACGAACTCTAGGATAGATCAAACGGAAAGAATAGCTTTGTGTTATTTTACTACGGACTCTTGAATAGATCGAACGGAAATAATAGCTTTGAGGTGGTTTCGTACCCTACAAACAATTTATTCTTATGTTCGCCGCTAGATAGGAACTTTGGAGTGATTCTTCATCGCACTTTGAGGGGTGGTTATATGATCCAATTATATTAGCATTGTTGAGAGATTGGACTAGCGAAAGTACGGACCCTAGGCCTCATTTTCAAGCATTGCAATACCATTTTTGTGCCCGTTTACTATTTGTTACCTTGCTGTTTTTATTTATTCAGATTATAAAAATATATTTCTACAATCAATATTACACTTTTATCACCATCAATTCGCCGAACTAGTGCACCTATACAATTTGCCATTGTATTGGGTGTGTTGGGGACACAAGAGATTTCTTGTATTTGGTTGCAGGGTTGTTTGAGAGAGACCATCCTCATCCTACACCTCCCACGGATTGATAAACCTTAGGTCATCCACTTGAGGGAAAATTGCTACTGCCCTGCAAAACTCTGTGCTTGGAGGCCCAACACGAGTCTACAAGAATAAAGTTGCGTAGTAGACATCAAGCTCTTTTCTGGCGCCGTTGCCGGGGAGGTGAGTGCTTGAAGGTATATCTTTAGATCTTGCAATTGAATCTTTTATTTTCTTGTTTTATCAATAGTTTGGTTTATAAAAGAAAACTACAAAAAAATGGAATTGAGGTTGCATCATATTATTGATCATCTTTATAATATCTTTCTTGAAAATGATGGATCGAAAAATTGTGCTCAATTGTTAGAAGAAGAAGTCAATAAAATGTTTGGCACAAAATATTTGAATGATGAGCATGATTGCAATGTTGTTGGTATGAATTCTTTGAATATCCATGATGCTAATCATATGCAAAGCTACAAGCTTGGGGATGCTATATTTGATGAATATGATATTTTTAGTCCCCCAAGTTTTGATGAGAAAATTTATTATGATGATTGCATGCCTCTTATTTATGATGATTATATTGATGAAAGTGGATTTGGAGAGGTCGTGACTTTATTTAATGATGTATCCACTATTTTGGAGGAGGTTGCAATTGATTGTGACAACAAGGTTGCTATATATGATGATTATGGTGATGACATGTATGCTATATTGAATAATTATAACCATGAAACTTATCATCATGATTTTAATTTTCAGTCCCATGGTAGTTATTTTGTTGAGTTTGCTCCCACTACTATGAATGAGAATAAATTTGCTTATGTGGAGAGTAAGAAAATTTATATGCTTATGCATCATGAAAAGAGTGATTTATGTGATAGTTATATTGTTGAATTCATTCATGATGTCTCTGAAAATTATTATGAGGGAGGAACATATGCTTTTACAAATTGCAATAATATCAATTTTCCTCTCTTTATGTTGAAAGTTTTGAAGTTGTGATTGTTTTACCTTCCTATGCTAGTTGATTCTTGTTCCCATAAGTTGTTTTCTCACAAAATAACTATGCATAGGAAGTGGGTTAGACTTAAATGTGCTAGTCATATGCTCCATGATGTTCTCTTTATGTTTCAATTCTTATCTTTTATGTGAACATCATTGAAATCATCATGCCTAGCTAAAAGGCATTAAAGAAAAGCGCTTGTTGGGAGACAACCCAACACTTTTACCTACTGTTTTTTGTGTCTTCACATGATTATTCTACTGTATTGATAATGTTTTATTGCTTAAGGAAATGTGGTGGAGAATCAACGTGACCGAAAGATAAAGTTCTTACGATCAGATCATGGGGGAGAATCAACGTGACCGAAAGATAAAGTTCTTACGATCAGATCGTGGGGGAGAATATTTAAGTCACGAATTGGGTACACACTTAAGGAAATGTGGAATAGTTTCACAACTCACGCCGCCTGGAACACCTCAGCGAAATGGTGTGTCCGAACGTCGTAATCGCACTCTATTGGATATGGTGCGATCTATGATGTCTCTTACCGATCTACGCTCTCATTTTGGGGCTATGCTTTAGAGACTGCCGCATTCACTTTAAATAGGGCTCCGTCGAAATCCGTTGAGACGACACCGTATGAATTATGGTTTGGGAAGAAACCTAAGCTGTCGTTTCTAAAAGTTTGGGGATGTGATGCTTATGTCAAGAAACTTCAACCTGAAAAGCTCGAATCCAAGTCGAAAAAATGCATCTTCATAGGATACCCTAAGGAAACCATTGGGTATACCTTCTACCTCAGATCCAAAGGCAAAATCTTTGTTGCCAAGAACGGGTCCTTTCTGGAGAAAGAGTTTCTCTCGAAAGAAGTGAGTGGGAGGAAAGTGGAACTTGATGAGGTGATAGTCACCCCTTCCGAACCGGAAAGTAGCGCAGCGCGGGAAGATGTTCCTGTGGTGCCTGCACCAACTGGGGAGGAAGTTAATGATGATGGTCATGAAGCTTCAGATCAAGTTACTGCTGAACTTCGTAGGTCCACAAGGACACGTTCCGCACCAGAGTGGTACGGCAACCCTGTCATGGAAATCATATTGTTAGACAACGGTGAACCTTCGAACTATGAAAAAGCGATGGCGGGCCCGGATTCCAACAAATGGCTTGAAGCCATGCAATCCGAGATAGGATCCATGTATGAAAACGAAGTGTGGACTTTGACTGACTTGCCCGATGATCGGCGAGCCATAGAAAATAAATGGATCTTTAAGAAGAAGACAGACGCGGATGGTAATGTGACCATTTATAAGGCTCGACTTGTCGCTAAGGGCTATCGACAAGTTCAAGGGGTTGACTACGATGAGACTTTCTCACCCGTAGCGAAGCTGAAGTCCGTTCGAATCATGTTAGCAATTGCCGCATTCTATGATTATGAGATATGGCAAATGGACGTCAAAACGGCATTCCTTAACGGCTTTCTTAAGGAAGAATTGTATATGATGCAGCCAGAAGGTTTCGTCGATCCTAAGAATGCTAACAAGGTATGCAAGCTCCAGCGCTCCATCTATGGGCTGGTGCAAGCATCTCGGAGTTGGAACATTCGATTTGATGAGATGATCAAAGCGTTTGGGTTTACACAGACTTATGGAGAAGCCTGTGTTTACAAGAAAGTGAGTGGGAGCTCTGTAGCATTTCTCTTATTATATGTGGATGACATACTATTGATGGGAAATGATATAGAATTCTTGGAAAGTATAAAGGCCTATTTGAATAAGTGTTTTTCAAGGAAGGACCTTGGAGAAGCTGCTTATATATTAGGCATCAAGATCTATAGAGATAGATCAAGACGCCTCATTGGTCTTTCACAGAGTACGTACCTTGACAAGATATTGAAGAAGTTCAATATGGATCAGTCCAAGAAGGGGTTCTTGCCTGTATTGCAAGGTGTGCAATTGAGCACGGCTCAATGCCCGACCACGGCAGAAGATAGAGAAAAGATGAGTGTCATCCCCTATGCCTCGGCCATAGGGTCTATCATGTATGCCATGCTGTGTACCAGACCTGATGTAAACCTTGCCGTAAGTTTGGTAGGAAGGTACCAAAGTAATCCCGGCATGGAACACTGGACAGCGGTCAAGAATATCCTGAATTACCTGAAAAGGACTAAGGATATGTTTCTCGTATATGGAGGTGACGAAGAGCTCGTCATAAAGGGTTACATCGACGCTAGCTTCGACACAGATCCGGATGACTCGAAGTCACAAACCGGATACGTGTATATTTTGAATGGAGGGGCAGTAAGCTGGTGCAGTTGCAAGCAAAGCGTCGTGGCGGGATCTACATGTGAAGCAGAGTACATGGCGGCCTCAGAGACAGCGCAAGAAGCAATCTGGATGAAGGAGTTCATTACTGACCTAGGGGTGATTCCCAATGCGTCGGGCCCGATGAATCTCTTCTGTGACAACACTGGAGCTATTGCCCTTGCCAAGGAGCCCAGGTTTCACAGGAAGACCAGGCATATCAAGCGTCGCTTCAACTCCATCCGTGAAAGTGTTCAAAATGGAGACATAGATATTTGTAAAGTACATACGGACCTGAATGTAGCAGATCCGTTGACTAAACCTCTCCCTAGAGCAAAACATGATCAACACCAGAACTCTATGGGTGTTCGATTCATCACAATGTAACTAGATTAGACTCTAGGGCAAGTGGGAGACTGTTGGAAATATGCCCTAGAGGCAATAATAAAATGGTTATTATTATATTTCCTTGTTCATGATAATTGTCTATTGTTCATGCTATAATTGTGTTACCCGGAAATCGTAATACATGTGTGAATACATAGACCACAACATGTCCCTAGTGAGCCTCTAATTGACTAGCTCATTGATCAACAGATAGTCATGGTTTCCTGACTATGGACATTGGATGTCATTGATAACGGGATCACATCATTAGGAGAATGATGTGATGGACAAGACCCAATCCTAAGCAGAGCACAAAGATCGTGTAGTTCGTTTGCTAGAGCTTTTCCAATGTCAAGTATCATTTCCTTAAACCATGAGATTGTGTAACTCCCGGATGCCGTAGGAGTGCTTTGGGTGTACCAAACGTCACAACGTAACTGGGTGACTATAAAGGTACACTACAGGTATCTCTGAAAGTGTCTGTTGGGTTGACACGGATCAAGACTGGGATTTGTCACTCCGTATGACGGAGAGGTATCTCTGGGCCCACTCAGTAATGCATCATCATAATGAGCTCAAAGTGACCAAGTGGTTGGTCACGGGATCATGCATTACGGTACGAGTAAAGTGACTTGTCGGTAACGAGATTGAACAAGGTATTGGGATACCGACGATCGAATCTCGGGCAAGTAACGTACCGATTGACAAAGGGAATTGTATACGGGATTGATTGAATCCTTGACATCGTGGTTCATCCGATGAGATCATCGTGGAACATGTGGGAGCCAACATGGGTATCCAGATCCCGCTGTTGGTTATTGACCGGAGAGTCGTCTCGGTCATGTCTGCATGTCTCCCGAACCCGTAGGGTCTACACACTTAAGGTTCGATGACGCTAGGGTTGTAGAGATATTAGTATGCGGTAACCCGAAAGTTGTTCGGAGTCCCGGATGAGATCCCGGATGTCACGAGGAGTTCCGGAATGGTCCGGAGGTGAAGAATTATATATAGGAAGTCCAGTTTCGGCCACCGGGAAAGTTTCGGGGGTTACCGGTATTGTACCGGGACCACCGGAAGGGTCCCGGGGGTCCACCGGGTGGGGCCACCTATCCCGGAGGGCCCCATGGGCTGAAGTGGGAGGGGAACCAGCCCCTGGTGGGCTGGTGCGCCCCCCCTTGGGCCTCCCCCTGCGCCTAGGGTTGGAAACCCTAGGGGTGGGGGCGCCCCCCACTTGGCTTGGGGGGGGGGAAGCCACCCCCTTGGCCGCCGCCCCCCTGGAGATTGCATCTCCCAGGGCCGGCGCCCCCCAGGGGCCCTATATATAGTGGGGGAGGGAGGGCAGCCGCACCACAGCCCCTGGCGCCTCCCTCTCCCTCCCGTGACACCTCTCCCTCTCGCTGTGCTTGTCGAAGCCCTGCCGAGATCCCCGCTACTTCCACCACCACGCCGTCGTGCTGCTGGATCTCCATCAACCTCTCCTTCCCCCTTGCTGGATCAAGAAGGAGGAGACGTCGCTGCTCCATACGTGTGTTGAACGCGGAGGTGCCGTCCGTTCGGCGCTCGGTCATCGGTGATTTGGATCACGACGAGTACGACTCCATCAACCCCGTTGACTTGAACGCTTCCGCTCGCGATCTACAAGGGTATGTAGATGCACTCATCTCTCTCGTTGCTAGATGACTCCATAGATTGATCTTGGTGATGCATAGAAAATTTTAAATTTCTGCTACGATCCCCAACACAAGGCACCCCAAGTTAATATCCAAGGAATATCCAAGCAACTAAGCTTGGGGATGCCTCGGAAGGCATCCCCTCTTTCGTCTCCAACATTATCAGTAACCTCACTCGGAGCTATGTTTTCATTCGTCACATGATATGTGTTTTGCTTGGAGCGTCAATTTATTTTGTTAGGATTTTCTTGCTGATTAGAATAATGTTTTTCATCTTTTATTTCAATAAAAGTGGCATTGATAGCCTTTGCCATGCTTATCTTGCAAGTATACATGTTGCTGTTTGAAACCAGAAAGTTTATCGGTGTTGCCAAAATTCCCGAGGAAAGTCAGAATGTGATAAAATGTTCAAACTTTTTGCATAATGAGCTCTAATAAATTTTCTACAATGTGGTAATTTTTTCATAATTTTTGAAGTTGAATAAGTATTGATACTCTTGCATTCTTTACAGACTGTCGGTGTACAAAAGTAGGGGCCTTCTGTACCCCTTTACTTGTGCGCGGGCAGTTGTAGCCATGCCTGCGGCCACGCTTGGCGGGGAAGAGGAAGCGAAGACACAAGATAACCAGAGCAGCGCCAAGCTAGAGGCGCGAGGAGCAAAGGGACAAGGTGGGCTTTCCCCGGCAAGAGCCTTGCCGGGGCAACTTGCCCAACACTAGCAAGGCCGCCACCCATGAGCCTAAGAGTTCCAACACCATCAACGAAATTGGAACCAAGGCTCGGGAGGCGCCTGCATGGTGGCATGCAGATCTTTGTGAAGACCAAGAACATACAAGGCTAGATGAGAACCAGAAGACGGAAACCCCCGGCAAGATCCTTGCCGGGAACGCTCACAAGACCCCGGGCAAGACCCTTACCGGGGACACCTGCGAGGCCCCGGCAAGACCCTTGCCAGGGACATCTGCGGGGCCGCAGCCAGGCCCACACCTGCCAAGGCTCCACCACCGTTCCAACACAGTAGTCAGCCCGCAAACAAGGCAAGCACCTGCGTGGCGACGTGCAGCTTCCAGGCCAACTCAGCAAGCACCTGCGTGGAGGCATGCAAATCTTCGTGAAGACTCTGCCACCGCACCAACTCAGCAGCCAGCCAGCCAGCGTGGCGCTGCACGCCTCGTTAGCTTGGACGTGCGTCGGAGCGAGGCGAAGCGGCGACGGACGGGACGAGCTTCCTTGCCATCCCTGATAAAGTGAGAGGGCACGTTGGCAGCGCATTAAATGCGTTTTGTCCTACGGTGCCAGGGATAGACTTGTGTACAGTACATACTTTCCACCTCCTGTCTGCCACTGTGGCGATCCCTTTGACTATAAAAGGAGGCCCGCGGCGTACTGAGGGAGGATTCAGAATTTTTGGACCCCGCACGCTTTGTAGCTAGTCCAAGAACACCAGATAAACACAAACCAGTAGGAGTAGGGTATTACGCATCGCTTGCAGCCCGAACCTGGATAAAATTCCCCCGTGTTGATCTCCTAAACCCGCTCTTTCCATAGCCCCGCGCCCTGTCAACCGTAGTAGGGATTCCACGTGATCCCATAGGCGTCGTTTTCCCCGACATCTTTGGCACGCCAGGTAGGGGGCGCAGCTGTGAAAATCCGGTTTGGAAGTTAGCATATCGACTTCATCATCACATGGCCCCCAAGAAGGGGATCACCGCCATTGGGTCGTCTGGGGCCGGCCCGTCCGCACCAGCACGGGCGGGCGACGGGGTGGCCACGGATGGCGCCGGAGGCGCCGCCCGTGAGCGTCCACAACACTCTGGCGATCGGAGCGAGGGGAGCGGCGTTGTCTGGGTCCAAGACGACGAGCCACACGCCGCTGGGCCCGGGGACGGGGTTGTGCAGCCCACAGGTGGCGTAGCGACCTCCCAGATGCCCCCGCCGGAGCCCGCGCCGCCGCCTTCCCAGGGCACGCGCGATGAGCAACACCGCGACGTCGGTTCCCCGGGCACCGCCGCGGGAAGAGCCCTTTGCGTCACTCTCAGGACCCATCGGGCCAGCGTGCGCACCAGGACGCTGGCGGAAGCGGCGCGCGACCGCGAGACCGTGATAGAGCTCCTTATAATGTGGTTAGAAGTCGGAGCGCGTCACGGTCCACGCAGCTTTCGCCGCCACCCACGCCAGTAGAAGCATTGGTGTGCGTACAATTGCTTCTCGACTTCCCGCCCGCTGCGAAGAAGCTCGACGAGTGGAGAGCCACCATTCGAAGCCTCGACAGCTTCGCCAACAAAGACGAGCCACTCCCAGCGGGACCCTCAAGCCGGCGTTCTGTCGAGACGACGCGTGCCGGCGGTGGGAGGACCGGGGATGCCGCGACCACGGTGCACTCTCCTCCCGCGCGGCCACGACAGCAGCCGCTGGCTCACCGGGCCGACGCCCGCGACAACGTTTCTACGGCGTCGTCCGACCCGCGAGCCCTCCGCGACCAACGGCAAGTCCTTCGGGAGCGAGCTCAGGAAGACGCTCGAACCACCATCGAGCGACGGCGGGAGACGCGCCATTAGTCAGATCGGCGTGCGGGGCCTACTATGGAGCACCCGGTGCCGGGGGGCCCCAGCGACCTGCCTTACGAGGTGGGTTGTCCAGCCTTTACCCGAGAGCTGCGGTAGTTCCAGTGGCCCTCCCACCGCACGTTCAAGCCTCATGTTGGGGAAAAGTACAACGGCAAGACTCACCCGTCGGAGTTCCTCAGCATCTACACCATCGCGATGCAAGCCGCCGGGGCACACGACGACAAGGTGCTCGCCAACTACTTCCCGTTGGCAGTTAAGCCCAACGTCATGTCGTGGTTGATGCACCTGCCAGTGGATTCCATCTCTTCCTGGTCGGATCTGTGCCACGAGTTTGTTGGTGCCTTCACCGAAGGCCACCAAGCTCCTAGTCAGGCAAGTGACTTGCATGTCATCCCCCAGAAGGATGGCGAGTCCCTGCGTAAGTACATACAAAGATTCAGCCGTGTGCAGTACACCATCCCAGATGTTCATCCCGCCGCTGTCATCAGTGCGTTCCATCAGAACGTACGCAACCGCAAGATGCGTGAAGAGCTGGCGATGAACAAGGTCAAGGATGTAGCCGAACTTTATGTTCTGGCTGATAGATGTGCTCGGGCTGAGGAAGGAAGGAAGTACCCCGGCGAGGGTGCCGGCGCGGAAACCGACTCCACTGATGAAGACACTGCCACCCCGATAAAGAAGGGCTGGCGCCGTAACAGGAAGCGTAAGGGCAAGACTGTGCTTGCCGTTGAGGGATCCGGCAACACCGGCGCCGCTAAGAAGGCCAAGGTGACGACCCCGGCAAGGAGGTTGCCGGGTGCACCGCCTGCCGGGCCTTGGCGGCCGCCGACAAGCCAGGCGGCTCCGACAAGCAGTACTGCAAGATCCACCGCACAAAGGGCCATGACCTCCAGAACTGCCGACAGGTTGAGCTGCTTGCAGAAAAGCAGAAAGCTGAATATGAAAGGCGGGACAAGGAGAAGGGTCAGGATGGTGCTGAGGGGTCCGGCAAGAAGCATGGCGGCCAAGGAGGTCGCCGCGGCAAAGATAATCAACAATAGAGGCCCGCTCGGGGCTGCGATAAGAAGGAGGAAGATGATGATCATGAGAAGGACGACGAGTCCGGCGATCGAGTTCCAGAAAGCTACAGAGGCCATGTGCGTCGACGGTGGCGCCTCGTTGCACACCTCACACCGCCAACTGAAGCAGTGGGCGCGTGAGGTCACTGCGGCAGAGCCATCGTTCGATGCCCAGAAGCCACTGAAGTGGTCCCGCATGCCCATCATTTTTGACACCGAGGATCACCCTGATCGCACAACTGCGGTTGGGTGTTTGCCGTTGTTGGTTTCACCGACAATACGCAACCTGAAGGTGACAAAAGTGCTGGTTGACGGTGGGGCCGGTCTGAATTTGATCTCGCCCGATGTGATCAAGAGGTTGCAGATTCCTGATGGAGATCTCGAGGAGACGGGCACGTTTCAAGGGGTCAACCCGGGAAGGATCCAGCCAAAAGGTAAAATCACGCTACCCGTTACGTTTGGGGGCGAGCTGAACTATAGGATGGAGAAGATCGTTTTCGATGTCGCTGAGATCCCCTTGCCATACAACGGGATCCTTGGCCGCCCAGCGTTGGCCAAGTTCATGGCGGCGTCACACTATGCCTACAACACATTGAAGATGCCGGGGCCGCTGACCATCATCACCGTCCCCTCTGACAAGAAAGACGCGCTCATCTGCGCCGACCAACTCTACTGAGAGGCAGTTGCAGCAACTGCCGCCAAGGCACTTGCTCCTGCCGCTGAAGCCCCGGGAAGGAAGAAGGCCGGCAAGACCTCTGCCGGCAAGACCCCTTCCGGCGAGACCTCTTCCGGAAAGACCTCTTGCACCCACTCCGGCAAGCGCGCCTCTTCGGAGTGCTGCGCTCCCGTTGAGGTCATGCCAGAGAGCTCCACCGGCAAGAGCAAGAAGTCCAAGGCTTCACCACCGGAAACCAAGAAGGTGTCCGTCAAGGAGGACGGCACGGGCGGGGCTTTCACTATAAGCTCCACCCTCAACAGCAAATAGGAAAGCACGCTCGTCGCCTTCCTGCGGGCGAATGTCGATGTGTTTGCATGGCAAGCATCCGACATCCCCGACATTCCCAGGGAGGTGATTGAGCACCATCTTGCTGTCTGTCCTCATGCGCGGCCCGTCAAGCAGAAGGTCAGGAAGCAAGCTTTGGAGCGACAAGAGTTCATCATCGAGGAGATCAGGAAGTTGGAGGCGGCAGGCCTGGTTAGAGGAGTGCTCCACCCCACGTGGTTGGCCAATCCAGTGGTGGTGTGCAAGGCAAATGGGAAATGGAGGCTGTGTATTGACTATACATATATCAATAAAGCCTGTCCAAAGGATCCTTTCCCTCTGCCATGCATCGACCAGATTGTGGACTCCACTGCCGGATGTGACCTGCTGTCATTCCTCGACGCCTATTCAGGATACCACCAGATCTTCATGGTGAAGGAAGACGAAGAAAAGACCGCGTTCATCACCCCATGTGGTACGTACTATTTTGTACGAATGCCTTTCGGGTTGAAGAGCGCTGGTTTGACGTTTGCTCGAGCGGTCCAAATTGGTTTTGAGCCCCAGCTACATAGAAATATGGAAGCTTATATGGACGACATAGTGGTCAAAACCAAGGACAAGGCCATGCTCGTGCAAGATCTAGAAGAGACATTTGCAAACCTACGCAAGATCAACCTTAAGCTCAACCCAGAGAAGTGCATGTTCGGTGTCCCCTCCGGCAAACTTCTTGGGTTCTTTGTGTCTCAACGCGGAATCGAAGCAAATCCCGACAAGATCAAGGCAATTGAGCAGATTGAGGCGCCAAAACGGGTCAAAGACGTCCGTAGGCTCGTCGGCTGCATTGCTGCCCTGAGTAGGTTCATCTCCAAATCTGCTGAGCGCGCCCTCCCCTTTTTCAAAGTTTTGAAAAAGGCGGGTCCAGTAAAGTGGACTCCGGAGGCAGAGGCAGCGCTGCAAGATTTGAAGAGGTACCTCTCCTCCACGCCAGTACTAGTCGCGCCTAAACCCCAAGAGCCGTTGCTGCTATACTTAGCATCAACGAATCAAGTGGTTAGTGCTACGCTGGTGGCGCAGAGGGAACTTGAGGAAGAAGCAGCAGTAGCAGTGGAGACGTCGGATGGTCGGCCGGAGTCCTCCCGGGTAAGGCCCGGCCCCGGCAAGGCAGAGTCTGCGCAGATGGGCAAAGTGGAACAGAAGAAGAAGGTGGTGCAGCACCCGGTTTATTTTGTCAGTTCCCTCCTGCATGGGCTAGATCAAGATATTCTGGTATGCAGAAGCTACTTTTCGGCCTCCTTATGGCCTCGAGGAAGCCGCGTCAATATTTCCAAGCGCATGAGATCATCGTTGTCACCCGCCTCCCTTTGCAACGGATTTTGCACAATCCGGATGTGACGGGGAGGATTGTGGAGTGGGCATTGGAGCTGTCGAGCTTTGGCCTCAAGTTTGAAAGTACTTTAACGATCAAGAGCCGAGCCTTGGCAGAATTCATAGCGGAATGGACCGCAGCGCCCGACGAAGAGATTCAAGAGACCACCCTTCCCGGCAAGGAGACCTTCCGCGATTGGGTTATGTACTTTGATGGTGCTTTCTCGCTACAAGGTGCTGGTGCCGGCGTGCTAGTCGTCGGGCCCACTGGAGAGCACCTCAAGTACGTAATCCAGATGCGCTTTCCTCGGAAAAAATCAACGAACAACACGGCAGAGTATGAGGGATTGCTTGCCGGTCTCAGGATCGCGGCAGACCTCGGAATCAGGAAGCTCATCATCGGAGGTGATTCGTAGCTCGTCGTTAAGAAAGTCAACAAGGATTACCAGGGCCCGTTGATGGAGGCCTATGTGGATGAAGTGAGGAAGTTGGAAGAGCGCTTTGACGGATTGCAAGCAGAGCATGTTCCCCGAGCGGAGAACAGAATTGCTGACGACCTATCAAAACGCGCTGCTCTCAAGTTGCCTATGGAACCAGGTACCTTTGTGCTTCAATTAACTCAGCCATCCGTTGAACCATCAGCAGGACAGAGCAAACGAAGGAAGGCGGGCCCCGGCAAGTACTTTCCCGCTGAGCTCCCAGGAGCCGCCGGCAAGGACGTTGCCGGGTGCCCCAAGCTTGCCGAAGAGCAGCAACCCCCGGCAGGGCCTCAAGCCCTGGCCGTAGAGGCAGCTGCCCTTACGACCGAAGGTGTGCCTTTAGTCCTTGCCGTCGAGCCCCAGGCTCCGGCATGGGCGCAACCCAGCGTCCGTTTCCTCCAAACAGGAGAGCTCCCTGAGGAGCAGGAAGAAGCAGAGAAAGTAGCCCGTCAGTCCGGCATGTACCAGTTTGTGGATGATGCCCTATACAGAAGGAGATCGAATGGCGTGAAGTTGAAGTGCATTCCTCGGGAGGACGGACTGAGGCTGTTGGCAGAGATACATGGAGGCATGTGTGGCTCCCACATAGGGTCGAGAGCCCTTGTCGGCAAAGCATTCCGGCAAGGTTTCTTCTGGCCCACCGCTCTCCAGGATGCGACAGCACTAGTAACCAAGTGTGAAACGTGCCAGTTCCGTTCAAAGAAGCTTCATCAACTGCTCAAGCTCTTACGACCATCCCTCTTTCCTGGCCATTTCTGGTCTGGGGGCTCGATATACTGGGCCCTTTTCCCCGTGCTGTCGGGGGCTTTGAGTACTTGTATGTCGCAATCGACAAGTTCACAAAGTGGCCGGAAGTGGAGCCGGTGAGAAAGGTGAGGGCATAGTCAGCCGTCAAGTTCTTCAAGGGGCTAGTCTGCCATTTTGGTGTGCCCAATAGGGTCATCACCGACAATGGCACACAGTTCACAAGCCGCACCTTCATGCAGTACATTCAAGACCTCGGCAGCAAGGCCTGTTTTGCTTCTGTTACTCATCCCAGAAGTAACGGCCAGGCTGAGAGGGCGAATGCAGAAGTGCTGCGGGGCCTCAAGACCAGAAATTTTGACAAGCTGCACAAGTGCGAAAGGCGCTGGATTGATGAGTTGCCAACGGTTCTTTGGTCGATCAGAACGACGCCAAATCGAGCCACTAGCCAGACACCCTTTGCCCTGGTATACGGGGCAGAAGCAGTTCTCCCCACGGAACTCATATATGGGTCACCTTGAGTGCTCGCTTATGATGAGCTTGAGCAAGAGAAGTTGCGCCAAGAGGATGCGACGCTCCTTGAGGAAGATCGTCTTCGGGCTGCTATGCGAGCCGCTCGCTACCAGCAAGCCTTGCGCCGCTATCATAGCCACAAGGTTCATGCCTGAAGCCTTGAGGAAGGCGACCTTGTTCTTCGGCTGATTCAATCCACCAAGAATTCAAAAAAGTTGACGCCAAAGTGGGAAGGCCCTTATCGGGTAATACGAGTCACCAGGCCCGACGCAGTCTGCCTGGAGACCGAAGATGGCATTCCGGTGAGCAATTCCTAGAATATTGAACATCTTCGCAAGTTTTACCCCTAAGGCGCGGTTGCCGGGAGCCCCGACGACCCCCATTTTGTACCAGCCTTGCCGGCAAGGCATGTAACCCTATGTACAGAGCCAGACGCAGACCAGGTGCGCAGTCAGGGAAAGGAATCACTTAGTATGTATAGTTTCCTGTCAATTTCCATGTTTATGTGTATACGTATATGCATGCTTGTCCAGGGTACTGTACTGCTTTTTGATTCCAATGAATGTTAATGGACCACCGAGGTTCCATGCTCTTGCCTTCTCTTCTTTCCAGCCACGGCAAGGACGCGCGATCCTGCCAAGGACCCGGCTCCGGCAAGAAGTTGAGAAGACCACCTGGCACGGCAATCCCCAGCAAACCAAACAAATAAAGTTTACCTCTTGCCCATTCGTGTTTGTAACCTATGACCTATGTATTAGAAAACCTCGGCACTCTTCTTTAAAAACTTGGGTGCTCCCATTTTCGGCCCGAATGCTGCTTCGGTCGGAGTGGTCGTAGTAGCCCTTGCTAAAAGGAGGTGAACGGGGGGCTGGGCCCTTTGTCTATAACCCGGCAGATATGATTCTCCGGCAGGCGCAAAGGGCGCCGACAGGGCAGCTTGCCGGGAGGACTCGTTTATTTACATGAAGGAGGCATTTCTCCTTTGCACGAACATACTCGTGCACGGAATCCCGGCAAGGCTAGACTTTTTCATTAACATGCTGATGCAAGAACAGAGGTTGCATGACACAAGCATGGGCTCGGGAGATTACAATTTCTAGAAGTTAAGATTTGGCAAGTGCCTACAATTTGAAAGAAAGATAAGTGCCCCGTGATCTCCGTTCTTGCCCCTTTCCTCCGAGGTGCGGCAGGTGAAGGCGAAAAGGGAGCGACAGGGAACACGCCGATGGAGAGCTTGACGAGGAAGACCCTCGGCAGGACGCGGTCAGTCGGAGTCGGAGTCAGCGTCCTCCCGCTTGACGCCCTCGTCGTCGCTGCCGCTGTCCTCCTCGTCACTCTCGCTTGAGGAGGAGGTTTCGTCACCAGTGGAGCTCTACACGCAACACCTTAGGCGAGTTCCCGAGCACCCAAAGACCTTGACGGAAAGCAGGCCGCTCTCCGTCAATACAAAGTGGAGGACGAGCCCCTCCGACAAGCTATGGGCACGGGCGAAGGTCTTCCACCCGCGGTGGAGATACATGACGTGAGGGGCGGGGAAGTCGACGTCGACCCGCATGCTGCCATTCCCGCAGCCCCTCATATGCAGCCTCAAGGCCTAGGGCGGGTAGAGCTCCATCTCCCGAGCGAACGGAGTAGGGAGACGGAGGCGACCATGCACTGGCTTGTACAGCCTGATGAAGAATTCGCGGGGCTGGTCTCCGACCTGGCCCTCCATTGGGGGAAGAGCCGCTGGCGGAGGCGCGGCCGGTGCGCCGCCCTGTCCTCCTCTCCCTCGAGCGCCATGGTGGCCTCGGGCTTGCCCCTTCCCTCTTCCTCTCGCGGCGGGCTTCGCCACCACGAGCTCTTGGGGAGGAGGGGCGCGCTGTCGAGCGGAGACCCTCGTCGCTGCCATTGGAGCGCCGGCGCGCCCTCTCGCCATAGCGAAGGAGGGGGGGAGTCAAGATGGAAGGAGATGAATGTTGAAGGATCGAAGGATGCCATCCCCCTCCCCTTCTTATAAAAGAGTGGGGCCGGGGCTCGGCCTCCCCGATCTAAGGACGGCCGCCCCACTTGACCAATCCGGCCGCCAGGGGCGCAGGGAATTGGGACCGACCTGCTGCTCCAATCAGCGACGACCCGATTTCTCGCCTCAGCATTAAGGCCCGTGCCCTCCGCGTCCACCACCTACCCTCCTTGGGTCATGGAGGACACGTGGCGAGCGAGCCAGAATCGAGAAGACAAGTGAAGCGACTGTTTTCCACCCCGTGATCGTGGGGCGCGGGCGCCTTGAAGGCCACGACCCGAGTCCACTTAGTAAATGAGCCGTGCCCCTGCGTTTTCCTCCTTTTATGGGGAAGGTGCGAGCCACCTCTTTACTATCCGCCATGATGTGACGCAAGCGTGCTGCAACCGCTCCACGCATGATCCCCACATCACACATTCAACGTAGGTCACGGGGAAGCGCAACTGGCGAAGGAATTACCGCAGTAAAGACTGTGCCACACATGCCCGCGCACCGTTCTGGGCCTGGCCCAACAACGCTCTGCGCTATGTGTGGCCCAGGCCCGGGGGCTCCTGTCGGTGTACAAAAGTAGGGGCCTTCTGTAACCCTTTACTTGTGCGTGGGCAGTTGTAGCCATGCCTGCGGCCACGCTTGGCTGGGCAGAGGAAGCGAAGACACAAGATAACTAGAGCAGCGCCAAGCCAGAGGCGCGAGGAGCAGAGGGACAAGGTGGGCTTTCCCCGGCAAGAGCCTTGCCGGGGCAACTTGCCCAACACCAGCAAGGCCGCCACCCTTGAGCCTAAGAGTTCCAACACCATCAACGATATTGGAACCAAGGCTCTGGAAGTGCCTGCATGGTGGCATGCAGATCTTTGTGAAGACCAAGAATATGCAAGGCTAGATGAGAACCAGAAGACGGAAACCCCCGGCAAGATCCTTGCCGGGAACGCTCACAAGACACCCGGCAAGACCCTTGCCGTGGACACCTGCGAGACCCCGGCAAGACCCTTGCCGGGGACATCTGCGGGGCCGCAGCCAGGCCCACACTTGCCAAGGCTCCACCGCCGTTCCAACACAGCAGTCAGCCCGCCAACAAGGCAGGCACCTGCGTGGCGACATGCTGCTTCCATGCCAACTCAGTAAGCAGCTGCGTGATGGCATGCAGATCTTCATGAAGACTCTGCCACCACACCAACTCAGCAGCCAGCCAGCTAGCATGGCGCTGCACGCCTCGTCAGCCTGGACACGTGTCGGAGCGAGGCGAAGCGGCGACGGACGGGACGAGCTTCCTTGCCGTCCCCGATAAAGTGAGAGGGCACGTCGGCAGCGCATTAAATGTGTTTTGTCCTACGGTGCCAGGGATAGACTTGTGTACAATACATACTTTCCACCTCCTGTGTGCCACTGTGGCGACCCCTTTGACTATAAAAGGAGGCCCGCAGCGTACTGAGGGAGGATTTGAACTTTTTGGACCCCGCACGCTTTCTAGCTAGTCCAAGAACACCAGATAAACACAAACCAGCAGGAGTAGGGTATTACGCATCACTTGCGGCCCGAACCTGGATAAAATTCCCCCGCGTTGATCTCCTAAACCCGCTCTTTCCACATCCCCGCGCCCTGTCAACCGTAGTAGGGATTCCCCGTGATCCCATAGGTGTCATTTTCCCCGACACAGACTGTACTGTTTTGGTAGATTGCTGTTATGTTTGCATATGTTTGCTTGTTTAATGATTCTATTTGAGGATAGGAGTATTAAATATGCAGAGGCATTTAGTATGCAATGTTGAATAATAATTTTAGTGATTTACTACAGTACAGAGTGATAAGGTTTTTGCATTGGTTTATACTAACTTATGTCACGAGTTCTTGTTGAGCTTTGTGTGGATGAAGCTTTTGAGATTTAGGAAAACCGTGATATGAGAAGAATTAAGGAGACACAGAAGCTCAAGCTTGGGGATGCCCAAGGCATCCCAAGATTATATTTCAAGAAGTCTCAAGCATCTAAGCTTGGGGATGCCCCGGTAGGCATCCCACCTTTCTTCTTCAACAATTATAGGTTAGTATCGGTTGAGCCTAAGTTTTTGCTTCTTCACATGATGTGTGATATTCTTAGAATGTCATTTTATTTTTTTCTTGCTGTTTTACTAAAATGCTTAGATCTGAAATTTTTTGAATAAGAGAGAGTCCTCAAATAGCTACCTATTTACTTAACTACTCGCTTGATCTTCACTTATATCTTTTTTGGAGTAGCTTGTCATTTGCTCTAGTGCTTCATTTATATCTTTTTGAGCATGGTGTGCTTTAGTATTTTTGAAGAAATTCTCTCTTGCTTCACTTAAATTAATTTGAGAGAAAGAAATATTATGCTCATGATCTTCACTTATATTTGTTTGAGCTTATCAGAAGCAACACATGAAAATTAGTTCCAAAGTGATAGATATCCAAGAAGGATATAATAAAAACTTTCATGAAGATAATTGGACAAAATAAACTTGATTCTTTGTAATAGTTTTGAGATATGATGATGGTGATATGTGAGTCATGTTGGTGAGTAATTATGCTTTAGTAAGAATATTGGTGTTAAGGTTTGTGATTCTCTATGCAAGCATGAAAGTCAATAGTTGTGCAATGAAATTACATCCTACTTGTGGTGCATTATTCGGTGTTAATTATGCTCAATGCTCGCTTATGAGATTATTCATTTCTTGGTTGGTCGCTTCTCAATCTTTTGCTATCCTTCATTTTGCACTAAGTATGATCACTACTTGTGCATCTAAAATCCTTTAAACCAGTTTTGCCACATGATTCCACTATACCTAACTATATGCGGTATTCTTTTGCCGTTCTAAGCAAATTTGCATGTGTCATCTCTAACTTTCAAAATAAGTTTCTCTTTTGTGTGCTCGTACCGCTCGCGAGGCGGTGAGGGGTGGACAATATTTTCCATGCTAGATGTGTTATTCTCACGATGAGTGTTTATTCACTTGTCATTGCATGAGAGTAAGGCAAAGGTATTAGGGATGCCCAGTCCCGAAATGAAAAATGAATTTACTTTATGTTGTCAAATAATAAATTCCTTGGAAAGTGTTGGTATGGAGGGCACCCGTGGATACGGTTAGCCATGGAAAGTGAAAGTACGGTGGAAAAAGGAATAAACTTTATTTTCTGTTTGGGAACCGCCTATGATATATCTAGCATGGAAAGTGTTGGGAGCTCTAAGTCATTTTCGTTGGTGGGAAAAGTATGCCTCTCAAAATGTTTTTATCTCTCAATTTTCGCTTTGAGCTCTGGCACCTCTACAAATCCCTACTTCCCTACGCGAAGGGCCTTTATTTTACTTTATGTCATTTTTATTTTTAATTTGAGTCTCCATCTTCTCTTATAAATCACCAACTAGGAGGCACTATGATCGTACTTGAGCATTGGGTGTAGCTAACATGCGAGTGTGTTTCATGAATGGATCAATGATTGAGCATGATGGGCCAGGGATAACTTATTTTAGCGTTGATATTTTGAAAGAGAAGGTTGCTTGTTGGTATGCTTGAGTATTGCTTTGAACCATATAAAAGTCCAAAGTTCCATGCTACAAAAGAAAAGAGTTTATGATGAATATGATAGGTAGCATTCCACAACAAAAATTCCATTTTCAATTGCTAGTTTATCATGATAAGTTTTATGAGAAAGAGTTGCTGTTATGATGCTAGGAAAAGTGATTGAAATTATCATTGATCAAACTTATGCACTTTGCTAGCATTCACACTTCATAAATTATTTCTTTTATCATTTACCTACTCGGGGACGAGTAGGAATTAAGCTTGGGGATGCTGATACGTTTCCAACGTATCTATAATTTATGAAGTATTCATGCCATGTTTACAACAATTTTATATGGTTTTGGTATGATTTGCATGGAACTAACCCAGACTGACGTTGTTTTCAGCAGAACTACCGTAGTGTTGTTTTTTGTGCAGAAATGAAAGTTCTCCAAATGAGCTGAAACTTTTAGACGATTTTTTGGAACAAAAGAGACCCCCAAAGCTTCGTGGGAGGGCCAGAGGAGCCACAAGGAGGGCATAACCCACCAGGGCGCGCCTGGTGGGCCTGGCTTGCCCCGGTGGGTTGTGCTCACCTCGAGGCCCATCTTAGCCTGAAACCAAGCCAAAAAATCTTATAAATAGAGAAACCATCAGAAGTTAACCTAGATTAGAAGTTCCGCCGCTGCAGGCCTCTGTAGCCATCGAAAACCAATCTATACCCAGTTCTGGTACCCTGCCGGAGGGGGAAATCATCTTCGGTGGCCATCTTCATCATCACAGCGGCCACCACAATCAGGAGGGAGTAGTCCACCCTCGGGGCTGAGGGTTTTTACCAATAGCTATGTGTTTAATCTCTCTATCTCTCTCTCGTGTTCTTGAGATGTCACGATCTTGATGTATCGCGGGCTTTGTTAATATAGTCGGATCATATGGTGTTTTCCCTCTCTATCTTGTTGTGATGAATTGAGTTTTTCCCTTTGAGATTTCGTTGTCATCGGATTGAATACTTTTATGGATTTGAGAACACTTGATATATGTCTTGCAATTGAATACTCGTGGTGACAATGGGGTATCGTATTGATTCACTTGATATATGTTTTGGCACTCAACTTGCGGATTCCCGAGGTGACATTGTGGTAATCTATGCATAGGGGTTGATGCACGTTCTTGCCTTTGTTTCTCCCATAGAAATCTTGGGGCACTCTTTGAAGTTCTTTGTGTTGGATTGAGTATTATGAATATGAATTTGCTTTGGTGTTATTTTAGTATGAACTCTAGGATAGATCGAACAGAAAGAATAGCTTTGTGTTATTTTAGTATGGACTCTTGAATAGATCGAACGTAAAGAATAGCTTTGAGGTGGTTTCATACCCTACAAACAATTTATTCTTATGTTCTCCGCTATATAGGAACTTTGGAGTGATTCTTGATCGCATTTGAGGGGTGGTTATATGATCCAATTATATTAGCACTGTTGAGAGATTGCACTAGCGAAAGTACGGACCCTAGGCCTCATTTTCAAGCATTGCAATACTGTTTTGTGCCCGTTCACTATTTGTTACCTTGCTGTTTTTATTTATTCAGATTATAAAAATATATTTCTACCACCAATATTACACTTTTATCACCATCTCTTCGCCGAACTAGTGCACCTATACAATTTGCCATTGTATTGGGTGTGTTGGGGACACAAGAGATTTCTTGTATTTGGTTGCAGGGTTGTTTGAGAGAGACCATACTCATCCTACACCTCCCACGGATTGATAAACCTTAGGTCATCCACTTGAGGGAAAATTGCTACTGTCCTACAAAACTCTGCGCTTGGAGGCCCAACACGAGTCTACAAGAATAAAGTTGCATAGTAGACATCAGGGCCCAGATCCAGAAGACGGCCCAGAGGCGTAAGCCGCCATATGGTGACTTGTCTTATAAGGCAAGGTGATTTAGAGTATGACTAGGTGACGGGTCGTAACCCGACCCGGACTCTTGTAAGCCGGAGGCCTTGACCTGTATATAAAGGCGAGTCCCTGGCACAAAATAGGATGAGTTACGATCAATCAATAGCTAGGTCAAGCGAATTTGCTCCCTTATAATCGATACTCAAGCAAATAGCAACAAGAGCAGGAGTAGGCTTTTACCTCCACCGTGAGGGGCCGAACCTGGGTAAACTCGTGTCTCTCATCCCGCTCAACCCCGACAAGCTAATCACCGTAGCGATGGCCTCACACCTAAGTCCTTTCACTAGGGCATCTGACGTGAAAAAACCACGACAGTTGGCACCCACCGTTGGGCCAGCGCATGGTGGTTTCGATTTCTTGAAGAGCTCTTTCCTAGCGATCGAGGGATACACCATTGGTAGGATGACCAAGAGTCACCGCGGCAAGCTCTACGTCGACGATGCTGGCTGGGGCCCGAGGCCGACTCAATCGAGTACGGGTACTGTTGGGGATATTACCACTGGGTGTAAACCGGCCAGGAGAGGCCGGGTTAACCCCATAAGTAGTTCATCTGTATCTGAAGCCCATGAAGACAGACGGTGATGCCTCATGAAGGCCCAGGGCCCAAAGCCGGTTTAAGGCCTGTAGACACAAACCGACATTGATATGTAAACTTGTGTTGTAAGATAGAGGTAGCAGAGACTGAGCCGGACACGATTATGAGCCGGCCTCGGGATTCTGTAAACTGGCGGGCATCAACCCATGTATATAAGGGGACGACTCGGCGGCGGTTCAGGGACAACAGACAATAACTCGAGACCCAGGCAAAGCGTATTCGCTCCCTGGTCATCGAAACCCCATCAATTCCATCACAACTAGACGTAGGCTTTTACCTTCATCGTAAGGGGCCGAACTAGTATAAAACTCTCTTGCGTCCCTTGTCCGCTTTAATCCCTTTAAGCTAACCCGTAGCGATGGCTCCACGACTAAGTCCTTTCTCTAGTACATCTGCTGTGACAAAACCACGACAGTTGGCGCCCACCGTGGGGCTATCGCACGATGGTTTCAAGTTCTTGGAGGGCAACTTCGAAGGACTCAAGGGTTACGCTGTGGGCCAGATGACCAAGAGTCGTCGCGGCAAGCTCTACATCGACAATGCAGGCTGGGGCCCCGAGGCCGGCTCAATCGAGTACGGGTACCGGGTCCCCTTTGGTGGCATACACGTTTTCATTGGCAAGATTGGTGAACCGGGCCCTGAGCCGGACATCTGCACCGACCTCGTCGAAACGGCTCAGCGTGCGAGATCCACCCGGGTCAAGCCTGTCATGAAGCGTGCCTTTGTGGGAGTTATCCATGGAGGGGAATCTGAGGATAGATCGGAATCTGGTGGTGAGACCGTCGTTTATTCCGGGGACGAGTCATCGACCGGAGAGACCGAGTCGTTATATCAGTTACAAGATGGCCGGATTGGGGGCTGTTCCTATGGCAACAGTATTCCGGACCCCTTTGATCTGCCAAACCGGGTTGCGATCTTCATGGCCGGCACGCAACCGGCGCTCCACTCTTCGACCGCAGCGGCGATGATTTCCGGATCAGCGGCGGCGGCAGCGGCCGGGGCAGGAGGCCCTGTGCGACCGCCAGCTCAGGTTCTGTCTGATTTGTTTGACGCGTTGGCAACGCTGATGGCGGAGGTTAACCCGGCGGATCAGGATGCACACAATGCAGAAATAACGAAAGTGAAAGATCAGATCACCCAGGCCAAAGCCGACTTAGCAGCTGAAGATACCAAGATAGCCGCGGAGCGGGCCGCTTTGGATGCACAAGCTTACCGTATTATGCTGGATCAGAGTGCGTCGAACAAAGTCCTGAAGAGGAGGCACCGATCTCGCCTGCCGCCGGTTTATGACGCTAGAAATCTCTTTAACACCCCAGGAGCAGGGACCAGTAATCCGCCGGTGGTAAACCGGGCGGAGGCACCTAGAGCAGGGGCACCGGTTCAGCCACGTTTGGTGGATCCACCTCGTCAGAACAACATTGTGGCACCGCATGTCCCCACGCCACCGGGTCACTATTCTAACCCGATGGACAACATTGTCGCTGCCGCTTCACGGCTGGCGGCCATCCCGATCGAAGGCGATTCTCCAGCGGCGATCGAGATGCATCGGGTTAAGGAGCTTCTTCAGACAGCCTTGATTCAACAGGAGGCTTATTCATATAGTCGCGATCGGATTCATTCCACTCTTCGTCCAAGCCGGAGTTATAGCAGGCGTATGGATGAACCGGCAGTGTCAAGCAATGCGCGGAACCGTGATCCGCCCCGTGGCAATAACCCGACGGGTGGTGCTGGTGATGCTCAGGAGGTGGTGGACCGGGCTCGGGCATGCAGAGAGGCCGAGTTAGCGGCGCAGCATGAAGCCCGTCATCTTACTCCGGTTCATCCAACCACATCGGTGGAACCAGGAGTTACCTCTAGTTCTTTGGGAGTGCCATGTCTTGTCCCAGCGTTACGCAATGTCCGCCTGCCCAAGGATTTCAAGGGCCCGCGTAAGGTGCTGAATTACACTGCCAATTTATCCCCTGAAACATGGGTCAAAAGCTATGAGATGGCCATGGAGATGCTGGACGTGGATGATGCGGCATGTGCGAAGTACTTCACCATGATGTTAGAAGGGACGGCCCGCACTTGGCTAAAGAGCTTACCGGCTAATTCTATCAGGTCATGGGCGGAGTTGAGAGCCCGGTTTATTTAGAATTTCAAGGATACATGCAAGCAGCCCATGTCGATTGTGGACTTAGCTGCCTGTGTCCAGGAGGAAGGAGAGTCAACAACCCATTGGGTGCGCCGGGTTTCAGAGATTTTGCATTCATCAGACCGCATCAACGCCGACACCGCAGTTTTAACATTGGAAGGCAATTGCCGGTTTGAACCCCTGAAGTTGAATTTGGGACGGGTCAAACGTCATTGTAATGGCATGGGAACCCTCATGGCTGCACTGGTGAAGTATGCTGACTCTGATAGTACCAAGGATCCCGAGTCTGACGATGATAAGACAATGAAGGGAAAGAAGAGCGGCAACGCCAAGGGGCATCACCACAACCCGACGGGCCATGGAAACAGCGGCAAGCGTAAAGCGGACCACGGTTTAGACTTTGTGGCTAACACTAATACACAGGACAAGGGCCAGCGACGTAAGGGTAAACCGCCCCAGTGCGGTGGAAGGCCAAGTCCTAATCCGGACCGTTTCTCTTATCTGTTGAATCAGCCCTGTCCAAAGCATGGGACGAAGGAGGAACCGTCCACGCACCTCTGGAAAGATTGTTACATCATGCAAGATTCCAAAAATTCCGATTCTTTCCGGTATGATCATGGACCAGGAGGCGGTTCGGGCCCCGGGTCTCATGGGCCAGGTTATGGTGGAGGAAATTCCGGTTCAGGCTTCCACGGTAATGAGGGTGGACATAACAATCAAGGTAATTAGGGTAACCAAGGCGGCTATAATCATCAGGGCAATCAACAGCAGCAGCAGCAGTCGGGTTACCAGAGCAACCCGAAGCAGTTGAATAGCGGACATTATCATGTCTTCACCACTAGCTTGGACAAGCGTGATCAGAAGCTTCATAAAAGGGCGGTGAATGCCGTTGAACCGGCGGTGCCCCGTTATTTGTGCTGGTCCGAGCAGCCAATTGTGTGGAGTAGAGAAGATCATCCGCCCCGGGTTGACAATCCGGGTCATCTGGCTCTGGTGGTGGCACCTCAGGTGGGAGGTTATAAGTTCACTAAGGTACTCATGGATGGAGGGAGTAGTATCAATATCCTTTATTATGAAACTTTCCGTCGCATGGGGTTAACAGATAAAAATCTTAAACCGTCCAATACGGTGTTCCATGGTGTGGTGCCTGGTAAGTCGGCATATCCTGTTGGTAAGATAGCTCTGGAGGTGGCTTTTGGAGATGAGCATGATACAAGATCAGAGACCTTGACCTTTGAAGTAGTGAAAATCAGAAGCCCGTATCATGCCCTATTTAGACGGCCAGCTTATGCTAAGTTTATGGCACGACCTTGTTATGTCTATCTGCAGCTCAAGATGCCGGGTCACAAGGGAACTATAACCGTGCATGGGAGCCGCAAGATTGCTCTGGAGTGTGAAGAAGGTGATGCGGCTTATGCTGAGTCGGTTTGTGCAACAGAAGAGTTGAAGTTTTACAAGGACAATGTTGATCCGGCAGATATGACTTCGTTGAAGAAACCAACTACAGAGCATGATCCGACCCTGAAGTTTAAATCGGCTGATGAAACTAAGCTTGTTGACTTCGTGCCTGGCGATTCATCCAAGCAGTTCAGCATCAGCGCTAACTTGGATCCGAAATAGGAAAGGGTGCTCATCGAGTTCATCCGTGAGAATCGGGACATCTTTGCATGGAAGCCTTCTGACATGCCAGGTGTACCGAGAGAACTCGCTGAGCACACTCTCAATGTTGATCCCAAGTATAAACTAGTCAAGCAGTTTCTCCGCCGGTTCAATGAAGAAAGACGCAAAGCTATTGGAGAAGAAGTAGCCAGGCTCTTGGCGGCTGGATTTATTGTTGAAGTATTCCATCCTGAGTGGTTGGCTAATCCGGTGCTGGTCCTCAAGAAGAATGGCACTTGGCGTATGTGTGTGGACTACACAGATCTCAACAAAGCTTGTCCAGCAGATCCTTTTGCCCTTCCCCGTATTGATCAAATTATTGATGCTATGGCGGGTTGTGAGTGTTTAAGTTTTTTGGATGCATATTTTGGTTATCATTAGATCAAAATGCCAGTTAAGGACCAGGAGAAGACAACCTTCATAACTCCCTTTGGAGCCTTCTGCTATGTGTCCATGCCCTTTGGGCTCAAGAGTGCCCAGGCGACTTATCAAAGGTGTGTGCAGAATTGTCTGCACAAACAGATCGGCCGCAATGTTCACGCCTATGTGGATGATATTGTGGTAAAATCAAGGAAGAAGGAGACATTGATTGATGACTTGAAGGAAACCTTTGATAACCTACGGGTTTATAAAATGATGCTTAATCCGGCCAAGTGTGTCTTTGGTGTACATGCAGGCAAGCTCTTGGGCTTTTTCGTGTCTAACAGGGGCATTGAAGCTAATCCGGAAAAAATCAAGGCCATCACCTCCTTGGCTAAACCGAAGTGTATCAATGATGTTCAACGCCTGGCGGGCTGGATTGCCGTATTGAGCCGGTTTGTCAATCGCCTTGGCGAGAAGGCCATCCCTTTATATTAGATGCTGAAGAAAACGGATAACTTCGTCTGGAGTGACGCTGCTAATGAAGCATTTGAGGACTTAAAGCGACAGCTGGCTAACCCGCCGGTTCTCGCTGCTCCAGTGGACAAAGAACCATTGTTGCTATATGTGGCAGCTAATGCTCGGGCTGTTAGTGTGGCTATTGTGGTGGAGCGCAAGGAGGCAGGAAAGGAATATCCGGTTCAGCGGCCGTTTACTATATCAGTGAGGTACTTATTGAGTCCAAGCAGAGGTACCCGCATTGGCAAAAATTGGTGTATGGGGTTTTCATGGCAAGCCGGAAGCTTAAGCAGTATTTCCAAGGTCATCCCATCACGGTGGTCAGCTCTGCTCCTTTGGGGGATATAATCCAGAACAGGGAAGCAACTGGTTGGATTGCTAAGTGGGCTATCGAGCTCGGGCCTCACGGGTTGAAATACATACCCCGAACGGCGATCAAATCTCAGGCACTTGTGGATTTCATCAATGATTGGACAGAATTACAGGCACCAGAGGAGAAGCCGGATCACACTTATTGGACTATTCATTTTGATGGGTCCAGGCAATTGGAGGGCTCGGGGGCTGGAGTCGTATTAACTTCCCCACGAGGTGATAAGTTTTGTTATGTTCTCCGTTTAATGTTCCCTTGCACTAACAATGCAGCTGAATATGAGGCTTTACTCCATGGTCTTCGGATGGCTAAGGAAATGAACCTAAGCCGAGTTAAGTGCTTCGGTGACTCGGATCTGGTGGCTCAACAAGTGTCCGACACTTGGGATTCCAAGGACCCACTAATGGCAGCATATCGTCGTGAGGTGGATATTGTTGCAGGTCACTTCAAAGGTTATCAGGTGGATCATGTGGACCGGCGGAAGAATGAAGCAGCAGACGCTTTAAGCCGCCTGGGTTCCCAACGTAAACCGGTTCCACCTAATGTCTTCCTGGATATTTTGCATAATCCGTCCGTCAAGCTCCCTGGTGAAGAGGATTTGGCTGTTCCTGATCCGGAGGCTCAGTTGGTGGCAGCTCTACATGTTATCCCGGATTGGACGGTTCCGTATCTGGCGTATATAAACCGGGGTGAGTTACCAGAGGATGAAACTTTGGCTAGGCAGATAACCCGGCGGTCCAAGTCCATGACTATTATCAATGGAGAGTTACATCATTGCAGTGTAACAGGGGTGTTTCAACACTGTGTGTCTCCTGAGGAAGGCCGTGAAATTTTGCGTGAGATCCATGAAGGAGATTGTGGTCACCACGCTGGTTCAAAATCTTTGGTGGCCAAGGCGTTTCGTCACGGTTTCTATTGGTTGACAGCTCATGCTGATGCCGAGGACTTGGTCAAAAGATGTGATGGCTGTCAGAAATTCTCAAGGTGCGCTCATGTACCGGTTCAAGAATTGAGGATGATTCCAATCACCTGGCCATTTGCAACTTGGGGGCTGGATATGGTTGGGCCTTTCAAGAGGTCCAAGGACAAGAAGACCCACCTTTTGTTGGCGGTTGATAAGTTCACAAAGTGGGTGGAGGCAGAGCCAGTTAGTAAGTGTGACGCAGCCACGGCGGTTCGATTCATCAAAAAGGTGATCTTCCGGTTTGGCTTTCCACACAGCATTATAACAGACAATGGTACCAATGTGTCAAAGGGTGCCATGAAGGAGTTCTGTCAACGTGAGCACATCCGGCTTGATGTGTCATCAGTGGCTCACCCCCAGTCCAATGGTCAAGCGGAGAGGGCCAATCAAGAGATCTTGAGAGGCATCAAACCCCGGCTTATGGTTCCTTTGCAACGGACGCCGGGTTGTTGGGTTGAGGAGCTACCTTCAGTGTTATGGAGCATCAATACCACACCCAACAGATCGACAGGATATACACCGTTCTTCATGGTTTATGGAGCGGAAGTGGTTCTTCCTAGTGACATCCGTCATGATTCACCTCGCGTAGCGGCATACGTTGAAGCTGACAACGAGAAGGCACGGCAGGAAGCTCTTCCTGTTAGATGAGGAGCGTGACATGGCGGCAGCCCGTTCGGCGATTTATCAGCAAGATCTGCGTCGTTATCATAGCCACCGGGTTAGAACCAGAACCTTTCAAGAAGGAGATTTGGTGCTTCGACTCATCCAGGATCAGACGGATATGCACAAGCTATCCCCCCCTTGGGAAGGACCTTTTGTGGTCAGCAAGAATCTGCACAACGGGTCATACTACCTAGTCGATGTTCGAGAGCGCAAAGACTCACGTAAATCGGAGGAGGAGACCAACCGGCCATGGAATATTGCTCATCTTCGGCCCTACTATACTTGAGCTACAGGCTCTGCTTATGTACATATTATGACATTGTATATATTATGATCAATATAATAATCCGGAACCTCAGCTAAAGCGGGGTATCTGTTGTTTTCTTACATCATGTGTGGTTACATGGAGCTTACAAAGCGGCGTCCGGTTTACCCCTTGATTTAGCTTCTCAAAGCTTCATATTAGATCACTTGGGGGCTTGGTCGTATCCGAACCATAGCTACACCTCTTGATCGGCGTAATGCCACAACATCACTTGGGGGCTTGGTCGAACCCGAACCATAGCTACACCTCTTGATCAGCGTAATGCCACAGCATCACTTGGGGGCTTGGTCGTATCTGAACCATAGCTACACCTCTTGATCGGTGCAATGCCACAGCATCACTTGGGGGCTTGGTCGAACCCGAACCATAGCTACACCTCTTGATCGGCGTAATGCCACAGCATCACCTGGGGGCTTGGTCGAACCCGAACCATAGCTACACCTCTTGATCAAATTTGGGGCCTGGCAGCCCATGAAAAGCCTCGACTACAACGGTTTTTATTTGCCTTTTGCTGAGTTTTCATAAGATTTGTGACGTTTTCAAACCGGTGTTTATCAACCCAGTTAGGCTGTCAACTACAAGTTGTCAGTACATGATCAAGTTATACTCCGGAGACTATCAGCTCGGTCTGGTTTTGACTCATAGTCACCAGTATGGAGTAAACCGGTGTTTATCACAACCCGGAACGGTTTTATTGTAAATCGGCATCATATAACAGGAGTTACTTTTACTCCGGATTAGCGTTATTACCCTCTTTACAAGGCTGGTCAGCCAACACTATGCCTAAAGGTAACAGGTATCATGTATTTCCATATTTGGTTATCTTTTACAACCTTGGTTATAAACCTTGGTCATATATATATTTGGGTATCATGACCCGCCCGGTGGTAAACTGCCAGGGCGCTTTTAACTTCTTATCTGCAGGAACAGCTTGAATAAATAGTGCTCCATGCCACCATGGCAGGCCTATGATCCTCCAGGTCAGGGCCTCTCCAAAGGCAATGCCTCAAATACTTGATGGCTTGGGTTTTAATAGTGACAGGCACATCAAGGCATCCCATGAGATAGATCAACAAAGAATTTAGGACAGATTTCACCAGCAACAATCTCCCAGCCATTGTCATGAAGGAAGACAAACCCACAAGCTTCTTCTGCAATCTCAAGAGGGAAGCATTGCTCAACAGTAGGCTTATGGAGACCTAAAGGTGCTCCCAAATATTGGATTGGGAAAGATTCCTTTTTGCGGTGAAAAGTGTTTATCAAAATCTCCACCTTTTCTTCTGGCACATTTATTGGGATCATACTTGATTTATTATAGTTGACTTTAAGGCCAGTGGCATCTGCAAAAGTATTGAGAAGGGCTTTTAGACAATGTAGTTGCTTGGATTCTGCTTGTAGGAGAACCAGGGTGTCATCAGCATACTGGACAATTGGAAAATCAGGACATGACTCCACTTGCAAGGGGGAGTTTAGCAAACCCAAGTGCATGGCCTTATTTAGAACCGACTGAAGTAGGTCTGCAGCAAGCACAAAAAGAAGAGGGGACAGAGGGTCCCCCTGCCTGACACCTCTAAGGCAATAAAACTTCTTGCCAGGAACACCATTGAGCAAGATAGCAGATGAAGCAGAGGTGAACAACATTTTGATCCATGTAATCCATCTGTCCCCAAAACCTTTTGCCTTTAAAATATCCAACATTGCGTGGTGTTCAATGGTGTCAAAAGCCTTTTCAAAATCTAATTTAAGTACAATGATTTCTTCCTTAGACTTATGACATTGGTGCAGATATTCATATGCCCAACCCAAACAATCATGAATGGATCTTTCTTTAAGAAAACCATATTGATTGATGTGAACTAACTTGAGAATCACCTTCTGTAACCTGTTTGCCAGCAACTTAGTAACAAGCTTCAGACAGCAGTTCAGTAAAGAGATCAGCCTAAAATCATTTGCTGTCAAGGGGGTACTCCCTTTGGGAATGAGAGTTATGTATGAAGTATTTAAGCTCTCAAGTGAAATTTGCCCTGCATGAAAATCATATATGAATTTGAGCACATCTCCCTTAATAATGTCCCAGCAAGACTTGAGAAATTCATTGTTAAAACCATCAGGGCCTGGTGATTTGTCAGTTGAGAGATCTTTGACCACAGCCTCAATTTCTTCTTCAATGAAAGGTAATTCAAGATTATCAAAAATTTCAGAATCCTGTCTCTGTCCAAACAAGGAAACCAAATCAAAGTGCATAGAAGTTTTTTGAGATGTGCCCATTCTTTTCTTATATGTATCCAAGAGAATTGCAGCTTTCCCAGCATGGTCAGATATCTCAACTTGGTCATCATTTTGAAGAACAGCAATATGGTTATGCCTATAGTTGATTGAGGCTTTAGTGTGAATTTTTTTTGTGTTTTCATCCCCAAACTTCACCCCCTTGATTTTCCCCCTTTGCTTCCAGTAAATCCTTTGATTTCTCAACAGAATGAGCAGATGTTCTTTAAGAATAGCCCTGCAATTCCACTCATGAATGTCCAACTCCCTAAATTCCTCAAAGAAATCCCACAGAAATATGAGCTCATTTATCTTTGCAATTTGAGTTTTGAGACAGGACAAAGATTTTGCCCACAGCTTCAGAGCTCTTATTAAGTTTTTAAACTTAGCATTCAAAGTTTTGACAGCATCAAGATTTCCCACAGGGATATTCCAAGTAGCAGCAACTACCTGCTTAAAATAAGAATGTTGGAGCCAATAATTTTCAAATCTGAACACTCTTGCTTTTGGGATGGAAGTACCAACTTTTATAACACAGGGCAGGTGATCTGATATAGGCTTTGCAAGGGGGAGCACAATGGTATTTGGAAAAGATGTCATCCATGAAGCAGAAGTGAAAAACCAGTCAAGCTTTACTTGCAGAGGATCATGTTGCATGTTACTCCAGCTGAACTTTCTACCATGCAAAGGCAATTCAACTAAACCTTGATTACTTATTGCCTCATTGAACATAAGCATATCATTAACATCTCCACCAGGTCTGTTTCTATCTGAAGGTGCCCTCATAAGGTTGAAATCTCCCATTAGAATGCAGTCAACATCATCAGGCATGTGAATATTCAAAAACCAGTTAATAAATTCAATTTTGTCTTGTGGACCACATGGCCCATAAATATTTGAAAGAATCCAAGACTGATTAGAGAGCAGACTGGTAAACTGTACTGAAAGAGAGAACCTGTTTTGTGCAATAACTTCTCCAGAAAACTGAGAACCATTCCAAGCCACAAGAAGCCCCCCAGAAGCCCCAACAGAGGGGAGGAAAGCAAATTTATTAATTCTGTTAGGGCAGAAGTTTTTAATGTAGGCTGTGTCAAAAGTCTCTCTCTTGGTTTCTTGAAGACACACAATATTGCAGTCACTCTCATCAATTTTCTGCCTTAAAGCCAACCATTTGTCCTCAGAATTCATTCCTCTAATGTTCCAATTGAGAATATTCCAGTTTCTGTTTGTGTTATTCATTGAAACACATGTTGATTTTGCACCAGAGATCAAGCACCAGCACTTGATCAAGCAAATATAAAAGAAGATGGCACAAGGCCCTGATCCACATCACACCACATGACCAGCAGAGCATCCAACCATATATCACATAAGTACTATTAAAAGAGTACATCACCAGACACACAAGTTTCATAAAGTACCATAATTCAAGTCTTACACCAGTCATAAATATTTCCAAGATAGAAGGGGGGATACCACACACACAACCCCTCAACACATTACTCCAACTTAAGGACTCAAACATCATGAAGATTTGGGGGTATGTCCTTCTCCTTTGGCCAATGGCACCTTGTCCAAAACATCTTCTTGCCTTCTCTTGGGCTTCTTAGCCAGCTTGTCCTCCAGCTCCCTCTCAGCAACCTTACAGAAAGAGGTAGTGAGATTTTTAACAACTGATTTTTGTATGATGGGAGGTGCAGCATTGCAAGGTAGACAGTTATTATTAGAGCAGGAGTCTCTCTTGTAACCAGCATTGTCCTTCTATATTCTATCACTTCTCCTTACCTCTGTTTCAACCAGTGGAGTTTTTCCACTCCTTCTCTTCCTGATGTTATCTTGGCCAAAAGGATGCAGAAGGGCCTGGGACTCCACATCCTGCATATTGGCAGTCACTCCAATATTTTCTTTGCCCTTGTCCTTATCACCTTCCTCCATGGCCTGACAAATAGGTGCATGTAAGGTAGGACATTTATCAGGTATGTGAAACAGAATGGCTTGATCCATATTCTCCACAGTAGTGAAAAGTTCCCACATTCCAGATTTTCACATATTGACAGTCCAGGCAAATTTATCAGGGGACATAAGAAGGTGGACAATAAAATTAAACCAACTTACAAGAATGTTGATAGAGAAAGAGGTCTTGTTTTCCAAAGATTGCTCTTGAAAGTGTTGTTTCCATAGCAGCATGCCTTCTTCAGAAACAGTATGATCATTGTTAGCAGCGGCAACCATCTGAATGCTTTTCAAACCAAGTAGAGAAGGAGCTATGCTAAAATGCTCATTTATTTGGTTAACCCAATTACCTTGGAGCCCTGATTGAAGATCCTCCAAGTTCTCAACTGGCTGTAAGCTTCCTCTAGAGGTATTTATATGATCAGGACTGCAAACCAAGACTTCACTGGAAGATCCACCAGCAAGGGAGGATTAAAATTGCTCAGCAGTTGCCACAACATCTAAAGGTAAAGCAGGAGGAAGGGGATCCACATCTTGATCTACAGATACATCAGCATTGGCATCTGTCCCTTAAATAGAGGGTGCAGCATGTTGCAGTTGGTCTGCAACAATTTGATCATGCAGGTCAACATCAACCATAGCAGCATCCTGGATCTGCTCATGCAACAAAGGAGGCTCATCATCATCTGACTGATAGGCCTGGATGATGTTCTGCAGGCCAGTGGCAGGCACAATAGCAGGAGGAGGTAAAATAGCAGGTACTGCAGCCCTAGGAATCAAAACCTCTACCGCAACAGGAGGTAAAAGCATATTTGTGTTATCCCCTTCAGAGAAGGACATGTCTGAAGAAAGATTACTATTGCTAGGTGCTGGAAGCAGTTCTTCCCCATCTGCCCAGGTCAATTCTTCCTGCTGCACAGCATCCAGGAGGTCCTCAAGATCTGCATTCTAGTTATTCTGCTGATTCACTTCCCAGTTATCCCAATTCTCTGCAACCTGAACATCCATAGGATTATTGTTGACATCAACATCATGAAAACCATCACCAGGCTTAGCATTTTCAAGCAAAGGGTGTGGGTCCACATTGGCAGGAGGAAAAGGGTCCTCATCTGCTGGGCCTCCACCAAGAAGCGCACTTGCCAGAATTTCAATGGAGGAAGACCAGCCATCTTCCTCAAACTCATCCCCTTCAGACCATCTCATACTTTTGGGGATGATATCCAGATTCATAACTCTTGCCTTGACTACAATACGTCCCATGTGATCATCTTCCTTGTCCCGGGAGATCATACGGCCAAACTTACTGACAGCACAGGCCAAATCTTCAGTATTACGAAAATCAAAAGGAACTCTTGTCAGAAGCAACCAAACAGTTCTACTGAAATGAACCCTCCGGTGGTTTCTGCCCTCATCATGCTTCACGTAATGAACACGTCACCAAATTCATGCGGACCATCTAGCACCAACTTATCCCTGTCTCTAACCCTTGTCAGCCAAACATAAGCCTCTCCGAAAGGGCAGCGCTGAATGTCCCGTAACCCCAACTGCCTATGTTCAACAATAAACTCCTCAAGAACATCTCTTACATTGGGGAATGGAGCATCGGCGGGGAGAGGATGGATGGTCGCAATCGCCCAATCTTCATGGTGACGAGGACGATGCAGCAGCACCACCCAAGCCACCCCATTGCGGCCGTGGACCTGCTGAATATCGAAGCCATGGGGCACGAAGGGACGCGGGTCAATCGGAATGTTGGCCATCTGAATTGCAGCACGAGCTCTCTCCGTCGATGTCAAGCTCGAGGTGACAGGAGCAGGGTTTGAGCACTGTGGAGAAACAGAGGAGCAGTGCGGAGAAGTTGAGGAGGCAAGTGCAAAACGAGGCTGAAAATTAGGAAAAGATCCCAAACAGAGCTCGCTAAAGGAGGAAACTAGCGGGGGGTCGCGGGCCGGGCCAGCGGACCGAAACCAGTCTTGGACCGCATCCAAGTCCCAGACCTCAACTGGCGGGCTTGGAAAAGGGGCAAACCTGAGTGACAGAAAAAGCCCAGGAAGGCGTTTCTCGTGACACTCCCGTGCGAAGTGGCCCAACTTGCCACACACATAACATTTAAGCGAGTCATTTGAATGACCCTGATTCCCGCCCTCTGTAACAGCTGCGTGAACCTCTGCTGAGGCATTAGTATTGTGCATTAAGTGCTCATTACTGTCCGAGGCCACATTATTGCTAGTGGTCGGAAAATTTGCCAGGCGAGCAAAAACTGATGGCCGGAGTTGATCGCCGGAGACTCTGCCGGCGGCAGATCGCGGGCGCGGGCCACTAATGACCAAAGTCCAAGAAGCTTCTTCTTCACGATAGAATAGTTGCTCTTCACGTAACTAGTTTGATCCGCCAAAACCCCAAAGATTGAAAACTAACTCAAAATCCTTTTCAACCACACAGCCATGATTATAGATCTCAAAACCCACTGCCTTTGAAGGAACAGAAAACTTGAAAGTTCTATCCTTGAGATGAAGCACCCGAAAGCCTTGAGGATAGCCACCAAAACAAGATTGTAGCACGATACTAACAGTGTGACAATCCAACCGAAAACGAGCACGACAGAAGGAAACCACCAAAGTGAACTATCGTTGATGAAAACCATGCGAAAACACCACTGGGTGACCAAAATTTTGCCACATTGAGCGTTGAAAATCTTTACCTCGAGCAAAGTTAAGTGATGGAGGATCCATGGCCATCCTAGCAACAACTACTCATGCAAAGAAACCAGAATTAGGCTGGTGGCTGCCACCCTCGGAGTGACAAGTGGCAGAGAGGCAGTGGCCGCCGGTGCCGGAGTGGCAACCGGCGGGAGGAAGGGTGGCCGCCGGGGCCGGAGTGGCCACCAGCGGAAGGAAGGGTGGCCGCCGGGGCCGGAGTGGCCACCGGCGGTGATCGCCAAGGGAGAGCCTAGGAGGGAACTCTAATAAAGCCCGCTTCTTAAGAACCTGCACAAGTTCTATAACAGACACAGTATCCCTTGGGCCAACTTGATTTGGGAATCTTATTACAACAATGATTCAGTGCCTGGTAGTAGCTGGATTGGATCCTTTTGGTGGAAGGCAAACCTTAAGCTTATGGATAGCTATAAGTCCTTGGCCAGATGCAACATAGGTGATAGAAAAAGTGCATTATTTTGGACTGATCTTTGGCACTCAGCTTGTTTGCAAGACATGTTCCCTCACTTATTCTCCTTTGTGAAGAACAAGACTGCTACTGTCCACATCATTATTCACACTGAATACTTGGAGGATCTATTCCATTTACCTCGTTCTGTGCAAGCTTTCCAGGAATTTGAAGCTATGGAAGACATTTGCATTTCCCTAAGGGCCTCTGACACTCTAGATTGCACTGACACCTGGAGTTACATTTGGGGAAATGAGCAATTTTCAGTTGCTAAAGCATATAAAGTTCTGATGGGAGTTAAAATTGTCCCACAACAATTCAACTGGATCTGGAACAGCTCCTGTCAGCCAAAACACAAGGTGTTTTTTGGAGGTTACTTCATGACAGGCTCAACACTAGGAATCTTCTGAGAAGGAAAACTTTCCACCTGGAAAACTATAACTGTGCTGTCAACAATTGCCCACAGGAGGAAACTCTCCAACATCTTTTCTGGACATGTCCTTTTGCAGCCTAGTGTTGGGACATGATATGCCCTTCAAGACAGGCAAATGTTTCAGTTATGGAAGCTTTTCTTGATCTCAAGCAGAAACATCATGTGCCATTTTTCATGGAAATAATTATCCTTGCTTCTTGGCCTATCTGGATCTCAAGGAACAACTTGATTTTCCAAACAATTAATCCTAGCATTCAAGATGGAAAGATATCTTCTTGGAGGAGCTAAACCTACTAAGATTTAGAATTAAGAAGAGCTATGCTGCTGCCTACTGTTCTTGGCTTGATAATCTTGTGTTGTAATTGTAATAGCTAGTTTCCCCCCTGTTTTTTCCTTTTTCTTTTTTTGTTCTTTTGGCTTATCTCAAGCCTTTTGTACAGTGGAACTCTTTGTTTTTTGTCCCTTTTTATAATATAAAGATTGCAGTGGGGTTTTGCCCTACTGTGTAGAGTAAAAAAACAGCTTGAATAAATAGCTATGGATTATGAACATCATATCTTAAGCATGGCGGATTAACATGCATCAGTCGCAGATAAATATGCACGAAGGCATAACAGACCAAGTGTTTTAACTAGCCTATTACAAGGTGTTTCAGTGCCCAAAGGGATAATTGTTTCTCAATAAGCATTGCAGCAAGTGGAAGACTAAACCGGCCCCCGGATTATGATTGCTTCTCAGCTTGACCTGACGGCTGCGGATCATCTTGCACCTGTTCACCTTCTTCGTCTCTACCCAGCGGCTGGAAGTCAACAGTTGTCTAGTCGATCCCAGTTAAAGCTTGGAACACATCTTCGTCGCTTATAAGGGTTGACGGTTCAATATCAGGGGCATAAGTGTGCTTACGGATTGGAGGGATCAGATTTTGCGCTTCTGGAACTGGCGCCGCAACCCGTCTGTTCTTATCATCATAACTTGCCTGATAGTGTGAGAGATCAACTTCTTCAGCCAATTGACAAGCTAGTGGACGTACTTCCTGGTTTATGGCGCGGAGATCCTCCTAGCCAAATTCTGATCCGTCTTCTTTTAAGCTTGGGAAGCCTTTAGCCACGTCCACCGGATCAAGATCAGGCACCCACGCCTTTGCCCGGGTTAGAGCGGTCAGAGCGCCAGCCCTTGCAGCAGACCTCTTTAGCTCTTCTACCCGGGCAGGCAGCATAGATAGCCTGTCTAGGGTATCCTTGATTAACGTCGGGGGCGGCTTATTGTGAGAAGCGGCGCAGATAATTTGTTGAGCGCCGGTATACAGTTGTTCTATCAGCGTGTAGGCAGCCTTCACCTTCTTCTGAACATCAGAGCCCAGATGACTAATGCGAGTTCCTACATCATTGCAAACATCAGTAAACCGGCAACACATGGGAAGATATGTTGAAAGTATTAAGGAAAATATGCTTACCAAACACAGCAGCGGTCATCGCATGTACTTGCCGCTTTACACCAGTCAGCTCGTCTACCACCGGTTTGAGAGCTGCTTCTGCGTCTTCAGCTCTTTTCCGCAAAGCGGATTTCTCTGTGTTCCAATCCGCCCGCTCCTTGGCAAAGCTCTCCTTTAGCTTTTCCATCGCGGCTAAAGCGCTCATCAGCTCATCTTTTGCTTTTGAAGTTTCGGCCTGTTGGGACTTGATGTTCTCTTGCAGATTAGTGGTTTGGCTTTCCTTCTTGCTCAGTTCAGCCTATAAAGAGACAGATACACAATGAGTTGACAGTACATATTTGAAGTACCAAGCACATACCAAGTTATCCCCTTGATACTTGGGGGCTAATGCATATTTGCTCCTTATCAGAAATTTCTACAAGTCCCAAGCACAATACAAGTATTAATCTTGGCACTTGGGGGCTAATGTGTGTTTGCTCAAAAACTGTTGGTATGGGAATTCTTCTACAGTCCGGTTCATCTTTATAAAGTTAACTCGGCCCTTGGGGGCTATACCGGTGAAAGAGCAGTATGGCAAAATTTAAGGAACCAGTTCATCTTAAAAAGGTAATCCGGTCCCTAGAGGCTAAATATGCAAAGTTAAGTTATCACAAAAGTCTCGGTTTAGATTGGTATCATAAACCGTCACTTGGGGGCTACTAGGAGTTGATAAACTGCAATTGGACAAAAAAGAAAATAGTAGTTACCTCATAGCGCTCCTTCATCAAGTTTACCAAACTAGCTTCATAGTCACGGCTAGTATACAGACTGTTCAAGAAGCCAGAGTGAATGTCTTGAGCATTGAGATTGGCGTAGCTTGATAAATCGGCATTCCATTTGCCTTTGCCGATAGCAGAGAGCTCGTCCTTGGCAGTATGCTTTGACAAAGCGACAGGGTTGCCAGGAGTGGTGTGGCCAGTCCCAGTAATCATAACGTCATCATCTTGATCATCAGCAGCCTTCGCTGGAGTTGGCGGTTTGTCAGTATCCTTAACCGGACTCGCCGGTTTGTCATCAGTTTGGATAGGGCTGGTTGGCCGGTCTGCATGGCTTGTAATGTCAACTTGCACTTGTTCAGCAAGGAAGTCATGGTCTTGAGGCGGCGGATCGTTAAGCATGTCGTCATCGTCGGTTTCTTCCGGATTTGGAGTTGTCTCCGGTTCAGCAGCTACATTATCATCAGCCGGTTTGCTTAACCGAGCCTTCTTGCTGGGTCTTGGCTTGGCGCTGAGAAAAGATAAGACATAAGGATCAGTACAGTATGTAAAGATAACACATCAAGAATAAAGACACGGGCATAGCTCACCCAGGAACTGTTTTGAGAGGTGGAAGCTGCGTGGCCGATGACTCGCCAGAGGATGAGTGAGGAGTACCCTGATAATTTGAATCAGATGGGTTAAGAGGCTGGCGGAAACAACCTGCTTTTGGGCACGAAGTATCAATGGGATAAGAGACCTCTGATCGGCGTTTCCGAACCGGACTGTTCGGTAAACCGGCGGAGGTAACTACCTGGCCACTCTGCCAGGTTGTACGGCGAGCTTCGTGCTGCTGCATCTTCAAAAGAAAGTTTGGGTCCAAGTAAGCAAGAGGGTGAGAAAATTTCACTTTCCGGTTTGCTTGACGGATTTTTGATGTTGGCAGAGGATCTGAATCGGAGGAAAGAATAGTTACCTCTACGTCCTCAGCATGACTGCCTTCAGCGTCGTCCTGATAATAATCATTGTCAATGAGATGTATGAAAAATGAACCAAGAGAGTCAAGTTCTACCTCTGGTTCCGGGTTACCCACATCGTCATCAGCTGGTGGATCGGAGGATGCAGTGGTCCTTCTCTTGGTAGGTTTTTTAACAACCTTGGTCTTTGGACGAACCGGCTTGACCGGTTTATCTTGTGGCTTCGCCGGTTTGTCTTGGGATGGTTTCTTGTTCCAGAACGGATCATCACCCTGTCATAAAAGAATCACACTTTCAGAGAATATTTGGACAGAAGCAACTTCAGATAAAAAGATTATATGATTCTTACAGCTGGAGGTTTGTTGAAGGTGCAGAAAGGGAGTAGTCCGGTTTGGGCACAGACAGCCTCCGGTTCGTTCAGTATCTTCTTTACAGCTTCAGTGACTTCTGCATCTGTAAGCTGAATGTCAATGTGCCGCTGAGCATCCTTCAAACTCCCCGTGTACTCACACATCAAACCGGGGCGCCGGCTTAAGGGCAGAATAGTCCAGCTTATCCAGCAACGAGCAAGATCAACTCCTCTTAAACTGTTCACCATGAAGGCTCTAAGCTTTGATAATCGGGGAGCATAGTTGGCCCTTTCTCTTGCTGTCAACCTCTGAGGAAAAGGATGTGTGTTGCTAAGACGTTCAGGGCGGTAACCCGGCAAAGGATTTTCATCAGATGGAGATGTATCAATGCAGTAAAACCAAGTCTGGTTCCACTCTTTGGGGTGACTGTGGAGTTTGGGGTGAGGGAAGGTGACTTCCTTCCTTTTCTGAACCCCCATTCCGCCCAGCTCCATATTGGGTCCGTCTGAGAACTCTGTGCGACGGTTTAAGTGAAAGAAATCTCTAAACAGTTCGACTGAAGGTTCCTCTTGCAGATAAGCCTCACAAAAGACTTGGAAGTGGCAGATGTTGGTCACAGAATTGGGACCGATGTCTTGAGGGCGCAGCTGAAAATTGGCCAGTACATCCCGGAAATTTTTTGAACCGGGAGGGCTAAAACCTCGTCCGAGATGATCAGCAAACACTACTACCTCTCCGTCCTTGGGTGTAGGAGGATTTTCCGGGCCAGGGACCCTCCAGTGGATGACATCTTTCTTGGCTAAAGCGCCCGTTTTAACAAGATTGTTTAATTGTTCCTCGGTTACTCGAGAAGGAGCCCAATTACATTCATACACTTGCTTGGCCATGGCAATGGAAGTCTGAAACATGATTATTGCCGGTTTAAGATTTAAAGTGGACAACTATGCAGCAGTATAAGGATACAAGCATATTGATAAACCAGAATTGGTTATTCGTAAACCGGAGTCTGACAATGGAAACAGTACAATGATGAAAGCATTGGCGGTTCAACAGGGGACTAATGGTATCTACTGGGTCATCATTTTGTATGTGAAGTTAAACCGCCCAATCTGGTATTAAAGATGTATAAGTGAAGGGAAAAACAGGTTTCACAAGTTGGCGTCGTAATTTTGGATCTACCGCATGTCAGAAAATGAAAATATATTCAGACCTAAATATTGGTACCGAAGAAGTTGATGAAGGTTCAGATGGGATTTTCTACTTAAACGAGATGAGTTGGATATCAAACAGGTGCTAAAACTACTACCGCGCGAGATCTATGTGGTTTTTGGATCTAATCCATGGATATAAGTAAGGATAAAGAAGGGCGGCGAAGAACACTGACGAACGACAGAAACCCTAAGTGCAGATCTATGGTAAGAGAAAGGGGAGACTTACGGAGGCTGTCGAGCAGCGGCGGCGCGCGGAGGAGCTCTGGTACGTTCAGGTCAATGCAGCGGCCAAGGTTGGTGCAGCAGTCGAAGGTCGACGGCGGCGGCTGAGGTCGAAGGCTCGGGCGTCGCGAGGATGACGATGACGCGAAGAGGCACGAGGGGGGAAATGGAAAGACCCCCTGGCCCTATTTATAAGGGAGATAACCGACATGAGCGAAAATCGAGGAGCCGAATTTTTGGATATGAGGCGGAGCTGTCGCCTCGATTGTCGGAGGCGCATTAATGATAGGTGACGTCACGGCGGTTTACCATTATCCTAGAAGATGATGTCACGGCGGTTTACAAGATTGTATGAAGATGTTGAAGAAGAAATTTTCTGAAGTATTGAGGATTGACATGAACCAGTTCAAATCAATCTGGGGCCTAATGTTGGGGATATTACCACTGGGTGTAAAACGGCCAGGTTAACCCCATAAGTAGTTCATCTGTATCTAAAGCCCATGAAGACAGACGGTGACGCCTCATGAAGGCCCAGGGCCCAAAGCCGGTTTAAGGCCTGTAGACACAAACCGGCATTGATATGTAAACTTGTGTTGTAAGATAGAGGTAGCAAAGACTGAGCCGGACACGATTATGAGCCGGCCTCGGGATTCTGTAAACCGACGGGCGTCAACCCATGTATATAAGGGGACGACCCGGCGGCGGTTCAGGGACAACAGACAACAACTCGAGACCCATGCAAAGCGTATTCGCTCCCTGGTCATCGAAACCCCATCAATTCCATCACAACTAGACGTAGGCTTTTACCTTCATCGTAAGGGGCCGAACTAGTATAAAACTCTCTTGCATCCCTTGTCCGCTTTAACCCCTTTAAGCTAACCTATAGTGATGGCTCCATGACTAAGTCCTTTCTCTAGGACATCTGCCGTGACAAAACCACGATAGGTACCGGGTCCCCTTCGAGTGAATCCATGTCTTCATTTGTAAGATCGGTGGATTAGAACCTGAGCCGGACATCTGCCCGACATCGTCGAGCCGGCTCGGTGCACGCAACCCACCCGGGTCCATGCCGGGTGGAGGCACGCTTTCGTGGGCTTCACACAAGGGATGGAACTTGCGGAAGATTCCGCATCTGGGGGAAAGACTCTCATCTACTCAGGTGATGAGTCCTCAACTGGAGAGATGGAGTCAATCTACCAGCTTCAGGACGGTGGGCTTGGGGGCTGTTCCGATGGCTATAGTATTCCGGACCCCTATGAGCCCCCAAGCCGAGCCACCATCTTCATGGCAGGCATGACGCTGGCTCTCAACAACACGACGGCTGGAGCGACAGCAGCTACTGACCCCTCAGGATCCGGTTCAGTCAGTCCGCCGGCTCAGGTCTTGTCTGAGTTGACAACCTTAATGGGGACTGAGGTCATGGCGGAGAACCAAGCGGAGCTTAACATAGAGATCGCAAAGCTTAGGGAGAAGATGACCAAGGCCCAGGAAGATATTAATGCTGAAAATACCCGGATAGCAACGACGCAGGCTCAGATTAATGCTGAGTTGGAGCGCTTGAAAGCAGAGGCTTGGCGTTTAAGTCTGGATCAGAATGCCTCCAACGCAGTCCTTCGGAGGAGGCATCAGACCCGTTTGCCTTTAAATTATGAGCTCATGAATCTGTTTAACACGCCGGGGGTAGGACCGAGTACTCAATCGGTTATACCCCCGACAGCGAAGGCGCCTGGGAACAGGGCGGTGGCTTAACCTTGTCAGTCAGAGTCGGCCCGTAGGGGTCAGACCCTGCCGGATGCTGGGTTCCGGCAAACCCTTGAGGTTCGAACTCTGGGGTGCGCACGAAGGATTCTCTCTCTCGATAGTTCACTCGCACAACAATCTCACGGCCTAGCTCGTCGAACCCAAAGAACATGGGACACAGAGATTTATACTGGTTCGGGCCACCGTTGCGGTGTAATACCCTACTCCAGTGTGGTGGTGGTGGGTTGCCCCGTGGGCTGAGGATGAACTAGTACAATGGGTGAACAGCCTCCGGAGGAGAGGTGTTCTTGAGCTCTACGAGCTGGTGAGGATGGTCTTGGTGGAATGGATCCGGTCCAAGATCAGTTGCCTCCTATAGTGGTGGCTAGTCCTATTTATAGAGGCCCCGGTCCTCTTGCCAAATGTAGGAGGGAAGGGATCCCACAACGACCAATTTTGAAGGGAGACAACTAGTACAAGTTATCCTGACAAAAGTAGTCTTCGCCTGCCAAAGGCTCTGGTGGTGACGCTGCCGTGGGCTCCGCGATGACCTCCGTCCTGCCGTCCCGATGGTCTTGGTCTTGTTGCACCAATATGGAAACCTATTCCTGATGCCTCGGGACTCCTCTTCTGCACTTGCCTCTTTAGCAAAAAAGAGGAAACTGGTACTCTACGCCCGCTGGAGCCCGCCTAGCCTTGGTCATCACGGCTCACGTCATGTGAACCTCGCGAGGTGCTCTTTGCATAGATATCTCTGCTCCTCGGGAGCCAGCCTGGGGAGGCCGTCCCCAGGGAGGTCTTGGTGTCGTCCGCCTCGCGAGGGTCTTGAGCTGTTGTTGTCGAAGCTGGGCCGTACCGGGCCGTTGGTGGAGCCACGCCGTGGGCCGCAGGCAGGCAAGTCTCGGTACCCCCGTTCCCAGAACGGCGAGAGTAGCCCCCGGGCCCAAGGCGCGCTCGGACTTGGTTTCGAGGTGAAGCCAAAGGGCAAGTGCGGAGCGCCGCAGGCCCCAACCGCCTGCGGCCTTGGTCGACGCGTGGCGATTGACAGGACGTGGGTGCCTCCCCTTCCCCATGCTGCCTCGGCAACCATCCTCGACTTGACAAGACCCTGCTGCATGAAGAAGGGAAACCATCATTGCATGTGATCGTGGAGGCCGGCAGTTGACCTCCCGCTGACTATAAATGAGGAGAGGGGTGGTTCCCCCGTTGCTCATCTCCTTCTTCTCGCAGCGCGCTCCCCCTTCTTCCCCCTTGCTTCACCGTCTTGCCGCGACTCCCATGGCGCCAATCAGGAGATTCTCTGCCGCTGAGAAAGGAAAAGGCCCCCCGCAAGGAACAGGGGCCACTCCCGCCGAAGAAGAGGTTCGGCTACTCCCGCGGCGCTGGCGTGAGGCCGGAGGTGACGAGGCCTTGGTACGAGCGGCCTCCGCCCGGTTATCCGTTGCCCTTGTACGCCCAAGCGCAAGGCTCTGGAGGAGGAGGCGGCACCTCGCGCTGCTCGCACCGCGGCCGTAGCGGCCGGGCTGTGGTTGCACGGGCCGCCGTCCCACGAACCCACACCGAGGGCTCCTCGCGGGAGTTCGTGGTATGGGCGGCGATGCCACCGCGTACATGGATCAAGTTTCCTTGGTTCTTTGCCGGGGAGATGCCGCCGAGAGGGCCGCTCGAGCTGTGGTTGCAGCATGCCGAGTGTAGCACCCCGATGACGGGGGCAGAGGTCGAAGTCGTTTCCTCGGGCAAGATCTTCATGACCCGTGGATGGGGCGAGGTCGCCCGCGCCTACCGCGCGGAAGGGGACCTCGCCATCCACTTCGAGTACGACGGCGCCTCCACGTTGCTCGTGAAGGTCTTCGACGAGGAAGGCCGCCGCCTGGAGTGCTGCCCTGGAGGGGGCCATCAGGATGGCGCTACAGCAGGCGCGGAGCCCACCCTTGGTCCTGCCGACAGCTCCTCCAGTAGATGCGGCGGTTCCTGGGAGTCCAGCGACTCTCCCGAGCCTCATGAGACTCCGGAGACGAGCGACGACAGCTACGTGCCCCCGAGCTCTCGCCGTGACTGGAGTGCAGCGAAGGCATCTGCTTGCCGTCGCTGATGATCTGGATGGGGTCGGCGTCCGCCCCCAGGGGCCCACTATTGATGATGGCGTCGGCGGCGACGTCTGTAGATATGGCTCCTGGAAGCCTTCTTCTTTTGTTCCCTGCGAGGAATCGAGATGAACCCCGTGGGGGTGTGTAAAGAATCCGTAGCGCTTTTGGGTCAATATTATTCTCGTTATGATGGTTGCGCGTCGTGCTCCGGCTTTGTCCCCCCTTTTGGTCCTCGTGGTAGCTTAGCGCTCTACGCTGACAGGTCTCAGTCCCCAGGCAGGCTTCAGCTGTCGCTGGTATGCCAGGTCGCGATGCCGTGGTCAAGGCCAGGAGGTGAGCGACCCGGGGTCCGATGAGAGCTCCAGAGGCGCGATACTCAAGAGGTCCCCTGTAGCGTGCAAGCAACTCCCTGAAGGCAGAAAAGGAAGGCGGCATCGCCAGAGCAAGGCTGCAAGAGCTGAAAATCCGGTGACACAGTGCTGGGCTGGCTCAAATGCGTGACTTATCTTAGCGAGCCTGAGGCGATTTCCTTGTGCGGAGCCCAATTCGTGCGTCGGCGTCGGTGGTACTACTAGGTCAGGCTTGCGCCAGCTTCCCTCCCTTTTTCATGCTCTTCTAGGTGCTCTGCGTCCTCGGGACCCGACCCTCGAGCGAGCTCAGCCGCCGTTGGTATGCCAAGTCGCGGTGCCGTGGTCAAGGCCAGGGGGTGAGGGATGGAGAGTCAGTAAGAGCTCCTGAGACGCGATGCTCAGGAGCTCCCCTTTAACGCGCAAGCGAATTGTGTGAGAAAAGGAATGAGCTTGCAGTGCCGCCCGTAGTTAGGCTCTGGAGATTCCTGCAGGTCAGCGCGAGGGGAGGATACAACTTGCAATCGCGTTTGCTGCCCTGCCACTGGTCTTTCCGCAAGAAGGTGGAGGCACTGAGGGCCTGGTGAGGTGATGTGCGCGGGGCGTGCCGCGAGCCAGATCTCGACCACTCAGGTTTGTCAGCGTTGTAGGGACGGACCCGAGCACAAGCGACGTGCCAGCATGTGGAGTCCTTATTGCGGGATGAGTAGAAGGTTGGTTGGCAACGTGGGATGCCGCGAAGGGAAATAGGTAAGCAGGTGGTGATCATAAGGTAATCCATGCAAGAGGGAAAGCTAGTTCAGATAGATGCAAGGACGATACATGCCACTGGGACGGAGCCGGGCGGCCTGGGGATGAAGCAGCCCGAGGGGCGCCCCCAACAGAGTAAGCTAAAGATGCAAAAGGATACATGTCGCAGGGGCAGGCCCATGCGACCTGGGAATGATGCAGCCCGTGGGGCGCTCCCAGCTGAATAAACCAGAAAATGTCACCTGGAACCGTTGTCCACGAGGTGTTGGGGTAGCTGAAGACGCATGCTGGAGAAGTTGCTCCTCACGAGCCGCGAGGGTCCTGAGCCTGAGGAGGCTCTGGGGGCCCGGGCAGCTCCTGAAGAACCGTCGCCATCTCTGCCAGGGCAGCGTGATGATTGGCCTCCTGAGCCGCCAGAATGCTCTGCAAGTGGCACTGGAAGGTGACTGCCGTGTTGGGCAAGCCGAAGGGCATGCGAACGCAGCTGTGAGGCGGACCCTCCAACCGTCCAACAAGCGAAGGCCAGAAACGCGCCTGGGACGCCGCCCTGTTGAGTCCTGGGATGTTGACACAGACGCGTAGCTCATGGTCCTCGCTAGGACGCGGGACTGTGCCAGGCGGTGGGCGGCGGTCGCCGCGCATGCCCCTTGCTTCTTGAAGCACCTCGGTTGCCTTGGTGATGAACTCCTGAGCACTAGGCACTCCACGCGCTTGTGCCCTCTTGTGGGAAGCGTGCGGCGAAGCATGCCTCCATGTGGTGCCCGAGCGCCTCCCTCGTGACGTTGGCTAGGTCTAAGGCCCTCCAGAAGAGAGCCCCCGAGCCCAGCCGGAGGAGGGCGCCGGGCGCACCTTCCTATGCGAGGGAGGGAGGCGCCCCGTCTGCGGGCGCGGGGCCTGAAGAGATGCCACTGGAGACGCCGTTCTCCTGAGGCCCTTGGTGGAGCAGCTGCTTCTTCTTCTTGGGGACGACCTCAGGAGGGTAGATGGTGCCTTTGTTGTCTGGGTCTTCGGCCGCTACAGCTTGGTAAGTGCGCTCGAGGGAGCACACCGCATCCTTTTCCTCGCAAGCAACCGTGATGGCGCCGCCGGTCCCTGGCATCTTGAGAACATTGTAGCCGTGATGGGTCACTGCCATAAACTTGGCCAGGGCTGGATACCCAAGGATGGCGTTGTACGGCAGGCGGATGTCGGCGACGTCGAAGTCGATGATCTCGGTGCGGTAGTTGTCGCGCTTGCCGAAGGTGACAGGGAGACAGACCTGCCCGATCGGGGTGGTGGAGCCGTCGATCACTCCTGAGAAGGGCTTGGTAGGCTGCAGCTGATCATATGGCACTTGGAGGCGGTCGAACATCTCGACGGATATGACATTGAGCCCTGCGTTGCCGTCAATGAGGGTCTTGGTGACTTGGACATTGCTGATGATGGGCGAACAGAGCATCGGGAGGATGCTAGTAGTTGCCGCGCACTTGAGCTGGTCGGACGAGCAGAAACTAATGGCGCACATGGACCACCTGAGCGGGCGTGTGGCCTCGAGCCTGGGGAGAGCCGCGTTCACTTCGCGGGCGAACTATTTTAAGAAGCGCTAGGAGGCTGGGGCCTGAGCGCCACCCAAGATGCAGGCGATGGCGCACGACTCCTGGAATCCCCCAACCCCCTCGTCCTGGTGATGATCATCATTCCTCCTTGGTGGTGGGGACTGTGGAGGGAGGCCAGCCTTGCCTTGAGGACGGTCCTCACGAGGCTGCTCCCTCCAGGTGCCCTCGCGAGGCTGGTCCTGGCAGCGGTCCTCACCAGGCCGGTCGTGCCACTCCTAGCGGGGGCCACGGTCGTCCCAGCGTCGTCCACTTCTTCCTCCTCCTCGGCCGTAGCCCCGGTCATTGCGCTCGGGGCGTTGACCGAAGCGCCCATCATGGATGGCCCTGAGCTCCTGACAGTCGTTGGTGTTGTGGCTGTGCACGTTGTGGAAGGCGCAGAACGGACGGCTTCCCTTGGACGACTCCGGGTGGTGGCAGCCGCGCTTTATCTCTAGCTCGGCCGCGAGCACGGCCGCTCCCTTGTGCTTCACATCCTTGGTCTTGGCCTTGTTGTCTTCTAGGTCGGCAGCAGGGAGCTCGAGGAGGGAGAGGCGCCCCTCGTCAGCTCTCGCACACTTCGTAGCCATGTTGAACATCTCCAGGGCCATGCACAGGTCTTCGTGGATGGCGAGCTCCTCCTTCATCTTGACGTCGTGAACGCCGTCGGAGAACGCGAAGATGATGGCCTCATCCTTCACCTTGGGGATCTTGAGGCGAATGCTATTGAAGCGCTGAATGTACTTCTGTAGGGTCTCTCCCGGCTGCTACTTGATGCGCCGCAGGTCACCCGCGGTCGGCGGGCGGTCGCGAGTGCCCTGGAAGTTGCCGACGAAACGCTCACGCATCTCGCCCTAGGAGGAGATCGATCCCGCGGGCAAGTTCTGGAGCCACGAGCGTGCGCCATCCTTGAGGGCCATGGGAAACCAGTTCTCCATGACTTTCTCATCGCCATTGGCCGCCTCGATGCTCAGCTCGTAGAGCTGCAGGAACTCGGCAGCATCGGGGGTGCCGTCGTAGCGCGGAGGCAGGTCGGGCTTGAACTTCCCGGGCAGAGGACGCTACGTAGCTCAGGAGTGAAGGTGCGGCAGCCTGTTGTAGTCACGGGAGCCCGTCGCAGGGGCGGAGCCTGGTCCTGGGATCCATGCGGCGCCGCCGCAGGCGGCACGCGGCCTTGATGCGGTGGTGCTGGGAGTGCAGGAGCGTTTTCTTGCGGCCGAGGGACTTCTTGGCAGCTTCCTTCTTCTTGCGCTGGCGCCCTGCGCGGTTGGTCATGCCGCGGGGCCGCGGGTCTTGGTGTGAGGGTGCCGTCTTAATGTGGAGGTGGTGGAGGCAGCGAGAGGGACGGTGCAGGGGAGCCCTCGGCGGCGCTGATGAGCTCGGCGATGCGGTCCAGCCAGTCCTTGTAGAGGTCGTCGACGGGGCGGTAGCGCAGGAGCTCGCGTGCCATGAGCAGTGCAGCCTGCGCGTCCGTGGGCGTGCGATGAGCGTGAGACGACGAGCCATCCGGAGTGAGCGACGGGGTGGTGGTGCGTCTGTCCCGCTGCACATAGGGGTGCAGCAATGAGGCCTGCTGCTCGTTCCCTGTCGGGCCGGTGGCGGCGTTGGCAGCAGGTGATGGAGAGCGATGGGGAGGCCCGCCGACGGGTGCCGTCTGGGCGACGCAAGCATTGAGAGTGGCCCGACACTCCACACTGGCTCGGCAAGCGTCAGCCATGAAACTAGCGGAGCTGTGGAGCGTGGATCAACGGAGGAAAAGCTTCGGCGCACCCCTACCTGGTGCACCAAATGTCGGATTCTGGGTTCCGGCAAACCCTTGAGGTTCGAACTCTGGGGTGCGCATGAAGGATTCTCTCTCTCGCTAGTTCGCTCGCACAACGATCTCACGGCCTAGCTCGTTGAACTCAAAGAACACGGGACTCAGAGATTTATACTGGTTCGGGCCACCGTTGCGGTGTAATACCCTACTCTAGTGTGGTGGTGGTGGATTGCCTCGTGGGCTGAGGATGAACTATTACAATGGGTGAACAGCCTCCGGAGGAGAGATGTTCTTCAGCTCTACGAGCTGGTGAGGATGGCCTTGGTGGAATGGATCCGGTCCAAGATCAGTTGCCTCCTATGGCGGTGTCTAGTCCTATTTATAGAGGCCCCGGTCCTCTTCCCAAATGTAGGTGGGAAGGGATCCCACAACAGGCAGTTTTGAAGGGAGACAACTAGTACAAGTTATGCTGACAAAAGTAGTCTTTGCCTGCCAAAGGCTCTGGTGTGACGCCGCCGTGGGCTCCGCGATGACCTCCATCCTGTTGTCCCGCTGGTCTTGGTCTTGTTGCACCAATATGGAAACCTTTGCCTGATGCCTCGAGACTCCTCGTCTGCGCTTGCCTCTTTAGCACGAAAGAGGAAACTGGTACTCTGCGCCCGCTGGAGCCCGCCTAGCCTTGGTCGTCACTGCTCTCGTCATGTGAACCTCGCGAGGTGCCCTTTGCATAGATATCTCCGCTCCTAGGGAGGCCGCCCCGAAGGAGGTCTTGTTGTCGTCCTCCTCGCGAGGGTCTTGAGCTGTTGTTAGCGAAGCTGGGCCATACCGGGCCGTTGGTGGAGCCACGCCGTGGGCCGTAGGAAGGCAAGTCTGGGTACCCCTATTCCCAAAACGCCGACAGACCCCGCCTCAACGTTTTGCAACACCGCCGGGGTCATTTTTTAACCTGGTGAATAACATGGTAGCAGCGGCTACCCGACTCAATGCGCTCCCTATTACGGGTGAATCGCCCATTGCAGTGGAAGCATGGAATGCTACTGAGCTTCTTCAAATAGCGATTGCACTGTAGGAAAAGTACTCATATAGTCGTGGTCGTGTGCACTCAACTCCCCTCCCATGCCGTAGTTACAGTCGACATGTTGAGTCACCCGCGGTCTCCAGCAGTGAGCAACGCCGTGACCTGCCCCATGATAACCCGCCCGTTAACCCGAGGACTAATGCTCAGGCAATTGTGGATGAGTCCAGAGCCCACCGTGAGGCGGTGGCGGCCGTTAACCAGGGGGCTTATCAACAGCCTCCGGTTACCCCTTCAGCCTCGGTGGGAGCCGGGTCAAATTCCAGGACCATTGGAGTGTCGTGTCTAGTGCCGGCTCTACGAAATGAGCGTTTGCCCAAGGATTCAAAGGCCCTCGTAAGGTGCCTAATTATACGCCGGACCTCCCGCCAGAGGCTTGGATTGAAGTTACGAGCTAGCCATGGAGATGTTAGATGTCAGTGATGCAGTTTGTGCCAAATATTTCACCATGATGTTGGAAGGACCGGCTCGCACATGTCTGAAGAGTCTGCCCCCTAACTCCATCAATACTTAGGCGGAGTTGAAGGACAACTTTATCAAGAATTTTCAAGGTACTTGTAAGCAGCCTTTGACGATTGTTGATTTGGAGCAATGTGTGCAGCGGGAAGACGAGTCGGCTCATCATTGGGCTCGACGGGTGCAACCATCATTCATTCTTCAGATGGCATTGGGGCGGCTCAGGCTGCTCTTCTCTTGGAGCAGAGCTATCACTTTGAACCCCTCAAGCAGAAGCTAGGACGGCTTAAGCGTAAGGCTACGGATATGGGCAAGCTTATGGATGTGCTTACCAGGTATGGTGACTCTGATACTACTAAAGATCCGAGTTCTGATGATGAGAAATCTGGTAAAGGCAAGAAAAATAACGGTGGCAAGGGCCAGCAGCAACACGCCTCAGCGCAACATGGCAATCAGCATAACCAAGGCAATGTGGGGAAGCGCAAGTATTCTGATGGCGGGTCAGATTTTGTGGCTAACACCAACGCCGGGTTTAAAAACCAACGTCGCAATGGTAATGGAGAGCCGCCTTTCGGTGGAGGAAAACCTTTTAATCTTGAGGCAATGTTCAATGACCCCTGCCCAAAACACAGTTATCCTAACAAGCCATCTACTCATGCTTGGAAGGATTGTTATATCATGAGGGAGTTCAGGAATCAGAGCCTTCACCAGCGTCATGGTAATAATAATGAGCCGCTCGGCAGGTCAGGATCTGGTTTTCAGGGTTCTGGCTTTGGTGGTGGCAGCTCAAATTCTGGCTACCAGGGTCAGGGTAACCATGGTGGTCATAATCAATAGTCTGGTCAGGGTAGTTAGCAGCAAAATAATTCGTCAGGATATCAGAGTAATCCGAAGCAGCTTAATGGAGGACAGTATCACGTATTCACTACGAACACGTGCAAGCATGATCGTAAGATCCATAGGCGAGCATTTAACACGGTTGAGCCGGCAGTTTCTCAGTACTTAAAGGTGGTCAGAACAGGCAATCACTTGCGGTCAGGCGGATCACCAGCCCCGAGTTGATGATCCGGGTCATCTGGCCTTGGTGGTGGCCCCTCAAGTGGGCGGTAATAAGTTTACAAAAGTACTTATGGATGGTAGCAGCAACATCAACATATTGTACTGTGATATTTTCCGTTGGATGAGTCTGACCGACAAGTGAAGGAAATATGCCCTAGAGGCAATAATAAAGTTGTTATTTTATATTTTCTTATATCATGATAAATGTTTATTATCCATGCTAGAATTGTATTAACCAGAAACTTGATACATGTGTGGATACATAGACAAAACACCGTGTCCCTAGTAAGCCTCTACTAGACTAGCTCGCTAATCAAAGATGGCAAGTTTCCTAACCATAGACATGTGTTGTCATTTGATGAACGGGATCACGTCATTAGGAGAATGATGTGATGGACAAGACCCATCCGTTAGCTTAGCATAATGATCGTTCGGTTTTATTGCTATAGCTTTCTTCATGTCATATACATATTCCTTTGACTATGAGATTATGCAACTCCCGGATACCGGAGGAATGTCTTGTGTCCTATCAAACATCACAACGTAACTGGGTGATTATAAAGATGCTCTACAGGTATCTCCGAAGATGTTTGTTGGGTTGGCATAGATCGAGATTAGGATTTGTCACTCCGAGTATCGGAGAGGTATCTCTGGGCCCTCTCGGTAATGCACATCATAATAAGCCTTGAAAGCAATGTGACTAATGAGTTAGTTGCGGGATGATGCATTACGAAACGAGTAAAGAGACTTGCCGGTAACGAGATTGAACTAGGTATGAAGATACTGACGATCGAATCTCGGGCAAGTAACATACCGATGACAAAGGGAATGACGTATGTTGTCATTACGGTACGACCGATAAAGATCTTCGTAGAATATATGGGAACCAATATGAGCATCCAGGTTCCGCTGTTGGTTATTGACCGGAGAGGTGTTTCGGTCATGTCTGCATAGTTCTCGAACCCGTAGGGTCCGCACGCTTAACGTTCGATGACGATTTTGTATTATATGAGTTATGCGATTTGGTGAGCAAATGTTGTTCGGAGTCCCAGATGAGATCACGGACATGACGAGGAGTCTCGAAATGGTCGAGAGGTAAAGATTGATATATAGGACGATGGTATTCGGACACCGGAAGTGTTTCGGGATGCACCGGGTACTTATCGGGTCAACGGAAGGGGTTCCGGGCACCCCTGGCAAAAGATATGGGCCTTATGGGCCAAGAGGGAAAACAAACCAGCCACAAAGGGGCTGGTGCACCCCCCATATGGGCTGGCCAAATTGGAGTAGAAAAGGGGAACACTACAAAAAAAACACTTCCGTGATGATACGTGTTTGTCACAGTAGGTCACGTTTTCTGTCATGCATGTACATCCATGACGATTTTATGACAGAATCAAGATAGTCATACCTGTGCTGTCGTAGAAGTGTTCCATGACATTACCAAAATTATCATCACGGAAGTGTCCACTTCCATGATGATAAGTCGCGCGTCATAGAAGTGCTTTCGTCAAGGGTGACCGACACGTGGCATCCACCGTAACGGCTCGATGTTAAGCTATCGGGTCCGGTTTGGTTCCGATAACCTGTTAACAGCCCAGAGCAATGGGGATTTTCCACGTGTAAAATTCTCATTGACTAGAGGAAACACGTGTTGGCTCACCGTTGGGACAGATGTCATCCACTCATTGGGCAGGAGGCGCCTATGATACGTCGACACATGGCACGGCCAGACAGAGGCCCATTCCTGTGAAAAGGCCGGCCCGTTTGACTTGGTCAAAAGGTGGCGGGCCGGCCCAGAGAAAGCCTGTTAATGGCCTGTTCACATATAGCCCATTTAGAGCCCGCTAACCAAGGGCCCGTTACAGCCTATCCGAATTAGGCCTAGTAGCGTCATCTGGGCCGTCCAATATGATTCTAGCCCGTTTTAAGTTCCGGCCCATGTATGCCCCATGATGTCTTTCGGCCCATATGAGGCCCTTTGTAACTCTTGGCCCATTAACGGCCCATGGTGAAACTAGCCCGTAATGAACAGTGTATCACTTTATACCCATTAACGTCCCATTTTTCCATTGGGCCATTTCCAGCCCATGTTATCTTTCGGCTTTCTCAGGGCCATTTATTCTTGGGCTCATTTCTAGCATTCGATTACTTACGACCCAGGAAGAAACTGGGCTATTTCTTGTCCGAAGTAACTTTAGGCCTCTTAACGACCCGTAGTCTTCGTGGATAAATTTCAGCCCAACTGGCCTATCGGCCTGTTAATGGCCCGTGTAACAGTTGGACCTAATTACAGCCCGCGTTGAATCCGGCCTGCTTACAGCCCATCTGATAATGGCCCGTGACACTTTTAGGCCTATGGCCTGCATAGATACCGGCCTGCTTAAAGCCCATAATTTTATTGGGCCAAACAGGCCCGAGATATATTTTGGCCTGTTAACTGCTCGTCTTATTTGGGCCAAACATGGGCCTTAGGCAGTTGCGGTCTGTATTGGCCCGTGAATTTTTGGCTCAACGCTAGCCCAATCTAGGTTTTAGCCTATTAAAAGCCCATTGTATTCTCTGGCCTAGCTGGACAGAACTTTACTCGGCCTGTTAAAGGAGGGAAACAACTATAGGTTTAGACCTGCTAATGGCCCAAGATGATTATGGGCCCAGGTTTTGGCCCATATGAGTAATGGGCCGGCCTGAAGACCGACAACACTAAGATCCACTGAACCTTCCGGCCTAAATTATAGCATACCGACCAAGAATAAACCTAGACTATACAACAAAGAAATTACAGCATATTACATCCCCTCGGCATCAAAGTTTGCTGCCAGTGGTAATAAAGGGCAACCAGACAGCAGATTACATAAACTGGGCAGGTCGCCACCAGTGGAAGTTAACAGGCGGACAAAATAATAGACAGAACCAACAGCACTTCAACACAGTTCAAGAAAGGGTAGCCCAGCCCAGGAGCTGTAGCGCAAGCAGCTTAGCAACCTGATGATACTGCGTTTCTTTGGCACTCATATCCACCAACTTAAGCTGCATAGCATCAATAAACGTCATGCACTTACGGTTAATCTTGCATAGAGATTGGAGTTCCAGTCGTATTTGAGCGGAAGCATGTATTTCTCCTTGAATTTCAGACTGAAGAAGTCGAACAGATTCAGGCAGCGATTTCATCGAGCTTGTGTCACTGAGTAAGTTTGACACTACATCAAGATGTGACTTTGTGGTTGTATCCCTACCCTCAATATGTGTTGCCTTCTCCTCTGGAATATGTGTTAGAGGGACAAACAATGGGTTCATCTCACTATCATTGTGGCAGTTCTTCCTAGCAGCAGCGTTGTCACCCTGAAAGAGAAACAAGTAGGTAGATAACATGTTTTGCACGTATAAGCATCAGCGCTGTCAATTCATCTCATTTCTTTGTCAGAAATAAAGAGACACGGTTTAAAATAGCATTAACATAATAGGCATTATTCATAGTTAAGACGGCAGGAAATGGCATTGTGCAGGAGCGGCCAGCTTCACCAGACCACTGGATTACAGATCAAGAACACAAGCATAGATGTAGTTCTAAACTACGTATAAGCATGAATGGTAACTGCACTGTCAATTTAAACCATTTCAGATTGGTAAATAAAGACACACGATTTAAATAACATTAATATAATATGGCATTGTTCATAGTTGAGACATAGCAGGATATGCCATTGTGCTGTTGTTGGTAGTCTCACCACACCATTGGATTACAGATCAAGAACACAAGCATACACATAGTGCTAAAGAAGATAACTTGCTATGTTTAGTTTAATTTACATGGTACGAATAAGGAACTAGATTGTACAACTAAAGACTGAAATTGAGAAGGCCAAACTTATGTTTATGTACTTCTACTTTATAAACTTTGAACAAGCAATTTGATGCAGACGACAAAAATAAACAGCATTTGCACTCATAGCTATCCAAATATAAACAACAAAGTTTGAAGGCTCAAGGAGGAAAAACTTACATTAGTAGTGAAGACAGGCTCTATAAAGGCCTTGTCTATATTGATGGGGGGGCAATTCAAGAAGTTTACCGCACGCTCTTCTTCAAGAGTATTGCCTTTATTCTACATTTTGTTAAGAGTAAATATAGATGTGAAAATATAGGAACAAATGGCAATTATTTAACTTAAGATGTAGAGTACAAATGTAAATACAGCATACAGGCAGAAGGCACTGACAAGAGCAATGCAGAGCTAAACTTCTTTAGTAACATTGGTTTTATTCAATATTTTGGCAAGAGTAAATGTAGATATGATGTGTAGAAAAATGGAGGACAAGGGAAAATAAGCTGCAAAGTGTACATGAAGAACTAGTTGACAAATATAAGTACAGTGATGAAGGACAACAGATACTTACAGAAATAATGCAGAACTAAATTTCTTCATAGGCATTGGGTTTATTCTACATTAATTTAAGCATTAATATAGATCTGATAATTTGGAGCGAACAGTGGATAAGCAAGCTATAATGCACAATGATGTCACACAATCCACCAGGTATGAATGTAAGGACAACGATAGGACAATAGGTACTCACAAGAGCAAAGCAGCGACCAGCATAGTTGCGATATCCTAGGTTTTGTGGCGCTGGTTCTATCGCCAATATACGTCGGGTGCTATGTGATTTCTTCGGTAGCACCACCTTTTTCAAGGACTTTGCTTGTACTCCTTCAGGTTCTGCAATCACCCTCTTCCTTTTGGATGTCTGAAACACAAGAACAACATTTGAATGGAAAAACATGGTATGGCGACAAATGGAATAGGTGTTGATAATGGATGGGCATGGCATCTTCACATATATCATGAGTAAACTAAGTAGATGGCGGTGCAATGAAGCAAAAGAAATGCAAGACACCTTATGCAAGATATGTGCAACCAATAAAACCTTGCCAAATTAGAACAGGCACCTTATTGGGTGAACAGGATAGGCCATCTGCCTTTGACTCCTTGAGCTCAGAATAGTCATTAGGATCATATTCTGAATACGAATCTATAGGTCAGGAGCATGTGGGTTTCATTGCATCCACAATGGACCTCAATCCCTTGATGCCAAGTTTGTTACCCATTGAACTGTTTTGCAATACTCTTCTGATGTGCGCATTCTTATATTCATTGTGATTACGTACAATATCTGTAAAGCATGAAAACACAAATAGTAGTGAGATTATATTTGTAATGCAGAGGATATTGTAATATAATAGAGGCTCCCTGTAAACCCTAGTGGGCTATCAATGGATTCTGATGAGATAGCCCATGTGTGTTGTAATATGGTGAGTAGATTAATATAATCTGGCACAACTACAAAAAAAGCTCCCTGTTGGGGGCCCCATATGTAAGGATAGTTGGCAGACGATAGGTTCATATATACCGTATAGAAATTTTATTGCCAAACCATGATAACGAGAGCATAGAGCCAGTAGGCAGATCATAGTGTAGATAATAGGGGTACACCATAACCACCATAAATAAATCGGGTAAGCGGAACTGGCCACCATAAATAAAGAGCCTTGCTGGGACAACTTGCCCAACGCCAGCAGAGCGTGCCACCCTTGAGCCCAAGGGTTTCAACACCATCAACCGCATTGGAACCAAGGCTCGGGAGGCACCTCCATGGTGGCATGCAGATCTTTGTGAAGATCATAAGCACATAAGATCAGATGAGGACCAGAAGACGACGATCCTCGGCAAGATCCTTGCCGAGGAAATCCACGAGACCCCGGCAAGATCCTTGCCGGGGAAGACCGCGATGCCACGGCAAGACCCTTGCCGGGGCCCCGGCAAGACCCTTGTTGAGGACACCAGTGGGGCCACAGCCAGGCCCACGTCTGCCAAGACTCCACCGCCATTTCCATACAGCTGGCAACCCAACCAGCTGGACAGGCACCTGCATGGCGGCGCGCGGCCTCCAGGCCAACTCGGCAAGCACCTACGTGGTGGCATGCAGATCTTCGTGAAGACTCTGCCACCGTGCCAGCCCAGCAGCCAGCCAACGTGGCACTACAACGCCTCATCAGCTCGGACGCGCGTCGGAGCCAGGCGAGGCGGCGACAGCTGGGACGAGCTTCCTTGCCATCCCTGATAAAGCAAGAAGGGCACGTCGGCAGCGCATTAAATGCGTTTTTCCGACGGTGCTAGAGGATAGAATTAACCACTGTATACCTTTCCACCTCCTGTGTGCCACTGTGGCGACCCCTTTTGACTATAAAAGGAGGCCCGAGGCGTACTGGAGAAGGATTCGGATCTTTTGGACTACGCACGGACCGCAGCTAGTTCGAGAGCTCAAGAACACTCAAATATACACCAAAGCAGGATTAGGGTATTACGCATCCTTGCGGCCCGAACCTGGGTAAACGATCTTTGTGCTGGCTACCAGACCCGCTCTTTGCACAACCCCGCGCCCGCCAACCGTAGAAGGGATCCCAGTGATTCCATAGGTGTCGTTTCCACCGACATCTTTGGCGTGCCAGGTAGGGGGCGCAGTTGTGAAAATCCGATCTAGCAGTTAGTTTAGTAGTTCTTCATCGCCATGGCTCCCAAGAAGAAGACGATCACAGCGATCGGTTCATCGGGAGCCGAACGGCCCGTACCAGAGCCGGCGAGTGGTGGGGCGGTCGCGGACGGAAGCCGAGGCGCGGCCCGCGAACACCCACATCGCTCTGGCAGTCAAAGCCTGGCGAGCGGGGTCGTTCGTGCGCGAGACGATGGGCCGCACGCCGCCAAATCCAAAGATGGAGCCGGGCCCCCCGCAGGCGGCGTGGGGCCCTCCAAGGGCGGCGTCGTGCCACCCATGGGCGGCGCAGTGACTTCCAAGACGCCTATGCCGGCGCGCACGATGCGCTCTTCCTAGGTTGTGCGCGACGAGCAGCGTCACCACGCCGGTGACCCCGGGCGCCGCCGTGGGAAGAGTCATGTGCCTCATTCGCGGGACGTAGAAGGCCAGCATGCACGCCGAGGCGCTGGCGAAAATGGCGCACAACCGCAAGGACGTGATAGAGCTCCTTCTAAGGTGGTTAGAAGCCGGAGCGCGTCACGGTCCATGCAGCTTTTGCCGCCACCCACGCCAGCAGAAGCTTTGGCGCACGCGCAGTTGCTCCTCAACTTTCCTCCTGCTGTGGAAAAGCTTGATGAGTGGAGAGACACCATCCGGAGCCTCGTCGGCGTTGCCAACAAAGATGAGCCGCGACCAGCGGGGCCCTCAGGCCGGCGCTCCGTTGAGCCACTGCATGCCAGTGGTGGAAGGACCGGAGGTGCTGGGGCCACGGTGCACACTCCTCCCCCACGCCAGCCACCGCGGGTGTCGGTCCGTTGCCATGACGCTTGTGATAACATTTCCATAGCATCGTCCGACCCACGGACCCACCGCGATCAGCGCCAAGTTCTTCGGGAGCGAGCCCATGAAGATGCTCGAACCACCATCGAGCGCCGGCGCGAAGCACGCCACCAGTCAGATAGGCGGGCGGGGCCCACAATGGACCGCCCAGCACTGGGAGGCTCTGGCGGCCTACCCTACGAGGTGGGTTGCCCAGCCTTTACCCGTGAGCTGCTGCAGTTCCAGTGGCCCTCCCTGTCGTGGTTCTAAGCCTGACAGTAGAATGGGGGGTAGGTATGAGGAGGCAAGATCTTAGCTATGGTGAAGTTGTGCACGCAAGGTTTATGAGTTCTGGCCCTTCTCAGTGGAAGTAACAACCCTACGTCTCAGACGCCAGCATTAAAGTTACATAAATGACCATTAAGACTACGGAGTGAATGCCCGACCGTTGTCATTCAGAGTGACTTTAGGCCTTCTGTCCTCCGAGTGGATTCTGGTATGGTCGAATGGAATTGGGGTATCCGAGTGAACACTCAGTCGAGTGAGTTGAGTCTTGTGATGATTCCAGTCGGTAGAATCTGTTATCCTTGGTTGTCCTTGACTGTAGGGCAGTGTCCTTGGGTGGGGTGCTTAGACCAGGTCTATTGCCCTACCCTAGGTACATGTCATCGTAATTAGCCCCCGAATGGTTCGGGGTCCGAGTGGAAATGAAGTAGAAGATGGTTCTGTCGGATTTCGGGTTCCGGCAAAACCCTTAAGGTTCGAACTCTTGGGGTGCGCGCGAAGTTCTTTCCCTCCTACCGATCTACGCCCTAGCTCGCTAAGATCTCGCGGACGAACTCGACGAACTCGACGAACTCGCAACACAGAAAGAGACGAGATTTATACTGGTTCAGGCCACCGTTGTGGTGTACTACCCTACTCCAGTGTGGTGGTGGTGGATTGCCTCTAGGGCTGATGAAGAACAGTACAAGGGGAAGAACAACCTCCTGAGGTTGAGGTGTTCTTGTGCTTGTCAAACTTGTGTGGGTGAGGACTCGATCAGGTGAGATCCAGTTGCCTCCTTTGGTGGTGGCTAGTCCTATTTATAGAGGCCTTGGTCCTCTTCCCAAATATTGAGCAGGAAGGGAGCCAACAACGGCGGCCAATTTGAAAGGGGACATCTAGTACAAGCTATCCTGACAAAAGCGGTCTTCGCCCGCGAAAGGCTCTGGTGGTGACGCCGCCTTGGGCTCCACGGTGACCTCCGTCCTGCTGGCCTGCTGGTCTTGGTCTTGTTGCACTGATATGGAAATCTTTGTCTGATGCCTCGGTACTCCGCGCCTGCGCTTGCCCCCTTGGCACCAAAGAGGAAACAAGGACGCTACGCGCGCTGGCGCCCGCCTGGTGTCGATCGTCATGGCTCACGTCACGAGAGCCTCGTGAGGTTTGCCCCCTTGATATCTCCGCTCCTCGCGAGGCAGCCTGGAGAGGCCGCCCCTGAGGAGGTCTTGCGTCGTCCGCCTCGCAAGTCTTGGCCCCTCGCGAGGGTCTCGAATGCCTTGTCGATGAAGATGGGCCGTATGGGCCCGCTAGCAAAGCCAGGCCGTGAGCCGCAGGCAGGCAAGTCTGGGGACACCCGTTCCCAGAACGCTGACAGTAGCCCCCGGGCCCAAGGCACGCTCGGGCTTGGCTTCGCGGCGAAGCCAAGGGCCAAGCGCGTAGCGCCGTGGGCCCCAAAAGCCCGCGGCCTTGGTCGACGCGTGGCGGTTGATTGGACGTGGGCGTCTCCGCTTCCCACACTGCCTCGACAACTGCTCGACTTGACAAGTCCCTGCGTCATGCAAGGAAAACCATCATTACCTGTGATTGTGGGGGGCGCTGGTTGGCCTTCTTCCGTTATAAATGGGGAGGGGGGCGGAGCCCGCGTTGCCCACCTCTTCTTGGTTCACTTGCTTCTTCCTCCTTGCTCCACCGCTAGCAGCAATGGCGCCCATACGAAGGTTCTCCACTGAAGAGAAAGGAAAGGCCCCCCGCGATGATCCAGGGCCGCTTCCGCCGAAGAAGAGGCCGGCTTTCCGCCACGTCGAAGCAGTGATGCAGGTGGTGACGAGGCCTTGGTGCGAGCGGCCTCCTCCAGGGTATCCGCTACCCTTGTACGCCCGAGTTGAGGGCTCAGGAGGGCGGAGCGACGAGCGGCGCTGCCCGCGCCGCGCCCGTGGTCGCCGTGCCATGGCGGCACGCGCTGTCGCCCCTGGAATCCACGCTTCGGATTCTTCGTGCGAGCTCGTGCTACGGGCGCCGATGCCCCCAAGCTCTTGGATCCGCTTCCCGCGGTTCTTCTCCGACGTGATGCCGCCGAGGGGGCCTCTCGAGCTCTGGCTGCAGCATACCGACTGCGACGCCCCGGCGACTGGAGCAGAGATCAAGGCGGTCCCCACTGGCAAGGTTTTCATGACCCGCGGCTGGGGCGAGGTTGCGTGGGTTTGCCGTGCGGAAGGCGCCCTCGCAATCCACTTTGAGTTCTATGGAGCCACCACGCTCTTCTTCAAGGTCTTCGACACGGAGGGCCGCCGCCTGGAGTGCTGCCCTGGAGGGGAGCGCTAGGCCGGCGCGCGCTCCGCTCGTGGCTACTCCAGCAGCAGCAGCCCCTGGGAGTCTAGCGACTCTCATGAGCTTTACAAGACTCCGGAGACGAGCGACGACAGCTACGTGCCCTCGAGCTCTCGCCGGGCTCGGAGCAGGGCCGCGGCGTCCAGCCGCCGCCGCCGCTGATCTGGATGGGGTCGGCGCCGGCCTCCCGTGTCGCACTGTTGATGATGGCGTCCGCCACGGGAGGGTGTAGATAGGATTCCTCTTAGTTCGCGTTTTTTGTTTCCTGTGGAGAATCATGAAGTACCCCGTGGGGGTGTGTAAAGGGTCTGTAATGTCTTTGGCGCATATCTTCCATGTTATGAAAATTTGCGAACGCATGTCCTGTTAAGGCTCGGTCTCCCCTTTCCATCCTCGCGATAGCTTGTTGCTCTACGCTGACAGGTCCCGGTCCCCAGGCAGGCTGCAACCATCGCTGGTATGCCAAGTCGTGTGCCGTGGTCAAGGCCAGGAGGTGAGCAGCCCGAGGTCCAGTAAGAGCCCCTGAGGCGCGATGCTCAGGAGGTCCCCCTTAGCGCCCAAGCAGCTATGGTAAGGCAGGAAAGGGATCCGACGTCGCCGCAACAGGGATGCGGCGAGCGAAACGCCTAGGTTCCAACAACTTAGTTGTTCCGAGCTCGTGACTTATCTTGGCAGTTCGGGGCCGATTCTGGGCGCTATGCCAGACCTGTGCGCAATCATCCGCAACGTAGCCAGGTTAGGTCCGTACGGGTCCTCCCCCTTCCAGTGCTTTCCTTCGTGCTCTACGTCCTCAGGTCCCGGCCCTCGAGCGAGCTCAGCCGCCGCTGGTATGCCAGGTCGCGATGCCGTGGTCAAGGCAAGGGGGTGAGGGCTAGAGAGACCATAAGAGATCCTGAGTCGCGATGCTCAGGAGCCCCCCTTTTAACGTGCAAGCGGATTACTTGGAAGAGGTGGGAGCTCGCGGTGCCGCCTAGTGCTATCCTCGTGATATTCATGCGAGCCAGCACAAGGAGAAACACGGTTTTGCCGTTATGGTTGCCAGTCTGCCACTGGTTGCTCCGTGAGGAGATGAAGGCACTGAGGGCCTGATGAGGTGACGTGCGTGGGGCGCGCCGCGAGCCAGAGCTCGACCGCTCAGGTTTGTCGACTTGGCAGGGATGGACCCATGCACCAGCGCCGTGCCAGTGTGAGGAGGCCCCGTGGGAGGCGACGATCGAGTAGGTGGTAATCGTGCAGGCAATAATCATAGGCAGATTAAGCATGGAAGGCAAATCGGCTCGGGTAAATGCAGAAAGATACATGCAACTGGGTCAGGCCCGAGTGGCTTGGGGATGATGTAGCCCGAGGGGCGCCCCAACAGGGTAAACTAAAGACATAAGCAAAAGGGATACATGCCACAGGGACGGACCCACGTGGCCTGGGAATAATGCAACCCGAGGGGCGCTCCCAGCTTAACGAACTTGGAAAATGTCACCTGGTTCTGTAGATGAAGGAGAGTTGGTGCAGCTGAAGGTGTGCCGCGAAGGGGTAGCTCCTCACAAGCCACCGGGGCCCTGAGCCTCGGGAGGCTCTGTGGGCTCAGGTGGTTCGACCGTCTCCATCTCTGCCAGGACGGCGTGGCGCCTGGCCTCCTGAGCTGCCAGGACACGCCGCAGGTTGTGCTGATATGCTGACGACACGCTCGGCAGGCCGAAAGGCATGCGAACGTAGTTGTGTGGTGGACCCTCGCAATGGCCCATGCGCGCAGGCCAGAAAAGCTCCTGAGATGCGGCCCTGTTGAGCCCTGGAACGTCGATGCAAACACGCAGCCCGGCATCCTCGCCTGGATGGGGAGCTGCGCATCATTAGCGGCGGTCACCGCGCATGGCCCTTGCGTCTTGCAGTTCCTGAGTGGTCTTGGCGATGAACTCCTGAGTGGTGGGTACTCCTTGCCCTGTATTCTCCTGAGGGAAACATGCCGCGAAGCACGCCTCCAAGTGGTGCCCGAGCGCCTCCCTCATGATGTTGGCAAGGTCTGAGGCCCTCCAGAAGAGAGACCCCGAGCCCTGCCCGAGGAGGGCGCCAGGCACGCCTTCCTATGCGATGGAGGGAGGCGCCCCTGGAGCGGGCGCTGATCCTGACGAGGTTCCAGCCGCGACGCCACCCTCCTGAGGTCCGGCACGGCTCAGCTGCTTCTTCTTCTTGGGGATCGCCTTGGGAGGATCCTCGCTCTTGCTGTCGGGGTCGTCGATTGCGGCAGCTTGGAAGGCACGCTCGAGGGAGCATACCGCATCTCTTTCTTCGCACGGGACCGTGACGATTCCGCCGCTTCCTGGCATCTTGAGGACATTGTAGCCGTGGTGTGTCACCGCCATGAACTTGGCCAGGGCTGGATACCCGAGGATGGCGTTGTATGGCAGACGGATGTGCGCGACGTCGAAGTCGATGAGCTCGGTGCGGTAGTTCTTGCGTTCCCTGAAGGTGATAGGGAGGCGGACCTGTCCTATCGGTGTGGTGGAACCGTCGGTCACTCCTGAGAAAGGCTTGGTAGGCTGAAGCTGCTCATATGGCACTTGGAGGTTGTCGAACGTGTCGACGGACAGGACGTTGAGCCCTGCGCCGCCGTCGATGAGGGTCTTGGTAACTTGCACGTTGCTGATGACTGGTGAGCAAAGCATCGGGAGGGCGCCGGCGGTGGCTGTGCACTTGAGCTGATCTGCCGAGTTGAAGGTGACGGCGCGCTGGGACCACCGGAGCGGGCGCGTGGCCTCGAGCTTGGGGAGGACTGCGTTCACCTCACAAGCGAACTGTTTGAAGATGCACTGCGAGGCTGGGGCCTGAGCGCCGCCCAAGATGCATGCGATTGCACGCGGCTCCTGGAACCCCCAGCCCCCTCGTCTTGATGGTGGTCGCCGTTCCTTCTTGGTGGTGGCGGCAGCGGGGAAAGACCGGCGTTGCCCTGAGGATGATCCTCACGAGGCTGGTCCCTCCAGGCGCCCTCGCGAGGATGATCTTGCCAGCGGTCCTCACGAGGCCTGTCGCGCCATTCCTGGCGCGGGCCACGGTCGTCCCAGCGTCCCCCGCCGCGTCCTCCACCTCGGCCGTAGCCCCGGTCGCTGCGCTTGAGGCGTCAACCGAAGCGTCCCTCGCGAATGGCTTTGAGTTCTTGACAGTCGCTGGTGTTGTGGGTGTTCAGGTTGTGGAAGGCGCAGAACGGTCAGCCGTTCTTGGATGACTCGGGCTGGTCCCTGCCTCGCTTGGTATCCGGCTCCGCGGCGAGCACGGCTGCTTCCTTGCGCTTCACGTCCTTGGCCTTGGACTTCTTCTCCTCTGCGCCCGCAGCGGGCAGCTCAAGGAGGGAGAGGCGCCCCTCCTCAGCTCTCGCGCACTTGGTCGCCAGGTTGAACAACTCCTGAGATGTGCACAACTCCTCGTGGATAGCGAGCTCCTCCTTCATCGTGATGTCGCGGACGCCGTCAGAGAACGCGGAGATGATGGCCTCGTCCGTGACCTTGGAGATCTTGAGGCGGGTGTTGTTGAAGCGCTTGATGTACTTCTGGAGGGTCTCTCCTGGTTGTTGCTTGATGCGGCGCAGGTCACCCGCGGCCGGCGGGCGGTCGCGAGTGCCCTGGAAGTTGGCGACGAAGCAGTCGCGCATCTCATCCCAGGAGGAGATTGAGCCCTGAGGCAGGTTCAGGAGCCACGAACGGGCGCCGTCTTTGAGCGCCATGGGAAACCAGTGCGCCATGACTTTCTCGTCGCCGTTGGCCGCTTTGATGCTCAGCTCGTAGAGCTGCAGGAACTCCGCGGGGTCGAGGGTGCCGTCATAGCGAGGAGGCAGATCCGGCTTGAACTTGCCCGGCCAGGCGACGCTACGCAGCTCGGGGGTGAAGGCGCGGCAGCCGGCCGTAGTTGCCGGGGCCCGTCTCGGAGGGGGAGCTTGATGAGGCCCGCATGCCGCCACCGCAGGCAGCGCGCGGTCTTGGCGAGGCGGCGCGGGGAGCGCAGGTGCAGCTTCTTGCGGCCGAGGAATTTCTTGGCAGCTTCTCTCTTCGCGCGCGGGCACCGGGCGTGGTGGGTCGTGCCGTGGGGCCGCGCGCCTTCGTGCTAAGGCACCGTCTTGGTGCAGAGGTGGTGGAGGCGCTCCATGAGCCACGTCGCCCGTGGCTGGCGGAGGGCGTGGCAGAGAGAGGGACGGTGCCGGGGAGCCCCCTACGGCGCGGACGAGCTCGGCGACACGGTCGAGCCAGTCCTCGTAGAGGTCGTCGACCGGGCGGCAGCGCAGGAGCTCATTCGCCATGAGGAGCGCGGCCTGCGCGTCCATGGGAGCGCGACATGCGTGGGACGAGGAACCGGCCGGGGTCAGCGATGGAGTGGTGGTGCGGCCGTCCTGCCGCACCGACGGGTGCAGCAAGGACGCTTGCTGCTCGTTCCCCGCCGGGCCGGTTGCGGCGTTGGCGGCAGGCGACGGGGAACGACGAGGTGGCCCACCAACGGGAGCCGTCTGAGCAACGCGGGCGGTGAGGGCAGCCTGGGGCTCAGCTCTAGCGCGGCAAGCGTCCGCCATGGAGACGACGGAGCGACGGAGTGCGGATCGACGGAAGGGAAGCTACGGCGCACCCCTACCTGGCGCGCCAAATGTCGGATTTCGGGTTCCGACAAAACCCTTAAGGTTCGAATTCTGGGGTGCGCGCGAAGTTCTTTCCCTCCTACCGATCTAAGCCCTAGCTCGCTAAGATCTCGCGGACGAACTCGACGAACTCGCAGCACAGAAAGAGACGAAATTTATACTGGTTCGGGCCACCGTTGTGGTGTAATACCCTACTCGAGTGTGGTGGTGGTGGATTGCCTCTGGGGCTGATGAAGAACAGTACAAGGGGAAGAACATCCTCCTGAGGTTGAGGTGTTCTTGTGCTTGTCAAACTTGTGTGGGTGAGGATTCGATCACGTGAGATCCAGTTGCCTCCTTTGGTGGTGGCTAGTCCTATTTATAGAGGCCCTGGTCATCTTCCCAAATATTGAGCGGGAAGGGAGCCAACAACGGCGGCCAATTTGAAAGGGGACAGCTAGTACAAGCTATCCTGACAAAAGCGGTCTTCGCCTGCGAAAGGCTCTGGTGGTGACGCCGTCTTGGGCTCCACGATGACCTCCGTCCTGCTGGCTTGCTGGTCTTGGTCTTGTTGCACTGATATGGAAAGCTTTGCCTGATGCCTCGGTACTCCGCGCCTGTGCTTGCCCCCTTGGCACCAACGAGGAAACAACGACGCTGCGCGCGCTGGCGCCTGCCTGGTGTCGATCGTCATGGCTCACGTCACGAGAGCCTCGCGAGGTTTGCCCCGCCTTGATATCTCCGCTCCTCGCGAGGCAGCCTGGAGAGGCTGCTCCTGAGGAGGTCTTGCGTCGTCCGCCTCGCGAGGCTTGGCCCCTCGCGAGGGTCTCGAATGCCTTGTCGATGAAGATGGGCTATACGGGCCCGCTAGCAAAGCCACGCCGTGGGTCGCAGGCAGGCAAGTCTGGGGACCCCCGTTTCCAGAACGCCGACACGTTCCGACTCAATTCTCATGCTGCGGAAGCACCTTATTTGGATTGGAGAACCATGCAAAGACTTCGACATCATTCCCAGTCGCCTTGAGCCATTCAAAGGTTGTCGAGTGAATCTTGCTGATAAGCTTCGAGTGTTTGTTATGGTATAGAATCTCTGGCATGATTGTCTGCTCTGCCGTTCCCACATCTCGCGGGATTCAAAATTTGGGGAAGCGCGCGAGGCGGAGAGGGCCGTGGTAATCGGAATGGATTAGGTAGGGGCGCCTCGATCTCCGTGCCACCTTTTTCACCACGTATCGCGCGCGCGACTGCTGCGGGATTTGACAGGATTGCCTGGACCCACATGTCAGTCACTCGGGAAAATAGCCCATATAAAGAGTTTGAGGCCGATGCTTTTGTACCGTGTGCCTCATTTCTTCTCCTCTTCCTCTGTTTCTGCTCTGCGCCCATCTCCTCCCTTGGAGGCTGCTGCCCAGTCCGAGTGCACCTCGCTGAGATGGCAAAAGACAAGACGGCGGCCCTGGAGCGCGCGAAGAAGGCGACGGCGAAGGCGAAGGGCAAGAAGTCCGGCCAGGGGGATCATCGTCAAGATCTGGCCTGCCGCCCGGCTGGATCCAGGGTGACTGGATTCGCTCCACGATCCAGCTGGAGGATCTGGTGGAGGGGGGTCTGATTCCCCACGGCTCCTGGCGGCTCCCGGAGGACGAGACCGAGCCGCGGCCGCAAGAGGGTGAGTGTGTGCTTCTCGCCACTCACGTCGACCGCGGTTTCTCTTTGCCACCACATCCTTTCTTTCGGGGTTTTCTGAATTTCTTCGGGGCTCAAATTCATCATTTCTCTCCCAACACCATCACGTACCTTGCTGCGTTCGTGTCCATGTGCGAAAACTTCCTGGGGTGTCGACCGCAATGGGGTCTCTTCAAGCACATTTTCACTTGTCGTTCTCAGGCCGTAAAAAAGGCCAATCCGAGTGATGAGAGGACACACGTGATCCAGATGTGTGGTGGATTAGGGAACCAGATGAGGGGAAAAAGCACCTTCCCAGCCATGACCCTTCCCGAGTCGGTTAGAGGTTGGCAGTCGACTTGGTTCTATTGTAAGGATGAACCGACTCCTGGTTAGTCGACCGGCCTTCCTCCGTTTTCCATGGAGAGAGTCGAGAAGCCTTCTCCTTTGAGAGTGACCTCGGCTGAGAAAGTGGAGCTGACAATGTTGGTTGAGCGAGTGGTTCAACTTGTCCGCGATGGTGTGACCGGCATGGATTTGCTAGAGGTGTTTCTCAAACGACGCATCCAACCACTCCAAGCCCGCAATCATCCAATGTGGTTGTAATCGGGCGTTGAAGACAGCACCTGGATCCACCCGGAAGAAGTCGACGAGGAGACGGTGGCGCAGTGGCTGCAAGGCATCACCAACAATAAGGACAACCCCAGGGGGTCTAGGAGAGTTCCACCATTCGACAGCGCCAACGAACCAGACAAGGTCTAACTCTTCTCTCCCGAGTGTCTTTTGGTTCTGATATGTGATTTCTTTTGCAACCGACTGACATCCAGTCGACTCTGTGTCTTGCAGGTTTATACTGAGATGTACTCGATGCCCAACGGAGAGCAGGAGCAGGAGCTGGAAGGGGAGGTGAGTGGAGGCGAAAGCAGCGAGTGGCACTCTGACGGAGGAGAAGACGATGACTCAGGTGACGGCGAAGAAGTTGACTCACCACCTCGCACCGAAAGGCGATCCAAGCACCTCCATGACCCAGCCAGTATCCGTGGCAAAGCGACTGCGCGGACTGGTCAGAGCTCGAAGCGCCCTCGGACGTTCTCTCCTGCGCCGACTGAAAAGGCCCCGAAGCAATCCAAAGCTACACCGTCAAAACCTCGGAAGGCTTTGCCCAAGATCAAAGTGGCTGTTCCCATTGCTTCTGGGTAATATATGAACTCGATTTCTTAGTTTTGGCGTGAATTGATCTTTGGTCGGCTCACCTCGGAAGATCTGACCGACTGAAATTTGAAATTTGCAGTGCCGCTACCTCTGGGACTTCTGTTTATAAGGATGATGAAGATGAAGAAATGGAGGACGCAGTCACTTCCAGTGCGTACAACTCTTGTCATATTGTCTTTTATTGTATCAGCCATTTTGACGGTCGACTGAAACTCTTGTGATTGCATCGTTTGCAGCTCCACCCAACATTATCGAACTTCCAGACGACGACGAGGATGTGCCACTGAGGCCCACGGGACAGAGGGGCAGGACTTCAGGCAAGAAGACATCAACTAGCAAGACGCCCCAGTCGACGCCAGTGACGGAATTGGTGGTCCAGGAGACCGGTGATGCCAACTGGGCTTCCATGACTTTTGTCGTACCATTGTCGAGTGCCTAGCCCTCAGCGTCGACTGCACAGATTCCAGCTGATCCACCGTCTTCACTCTTCACTGCGCATCACATCCCAGAGGACCAAGTGGGTGCTGTCAAGGAAGCTATACGCCAGGCAGGCATCATGATGGAGCAGATGATAGTGGTCCAGGAGGCTAGTCAAGCTGTTATGTCGCCAGCTCAGTTCTCCAGACCAACGTCCAGGTTGGTTGATTTCTGACTGATCTTTTAGCTTGTCGCTTGTTCTGTTAGGATATGCTACCTGAAAACTTTTCTTGTGCATCTGTCTGTCCTTTTGCATCCATACAACCACTGGGTGTTTTAATTTATGCTGAGTAGTTTTTCCGATTGAGTCAACAAGGTTGTGTCGATTGTAGCTATAGACTAGTGGGGGCACGCAAAGTGCACCCACTGGGTGTAGTCCTCGAGGCCGCCATCGAATGTGTGATTCGGCGGAGGTCTTGATAAAAAATATCTTGTTCTTCAGTTCTTCCACTCGATCTGGGCAGACCATGTCGAGTGGAACCTGAACCAGTGGGGGCACGCTGAGTGCACCCACTGGGTGTAGTCCCCGAGACCGCGGTCGACTGCGGGCAGTCAGTTGTGGTCCTAGAACAACTGTTGCATTCTTCCTTCTTCTTCTTCTTCTTCTTCTTCTTCTTCTTCTTCTTCTTCTTCTTCTTCTTCTTCTTCTTCTTCTTCTTCTTCTTCTTCTTCTTCTTCTTCTTTTACTCGGTTTGGACAGACCATGTCAGTGGAAACTGGAGCAGTGGGGGCACGCTAAGTGCACCCACTGGGTGTAGTCCCCGAGACTACTGTTGGATGTTTGATTCGGCAGTAGTCTTAGAACTTTTTGAATTCGTCACTCTATTGCTCTGAAGTAACCAATCTTCGCATCTGTCGACTAACCACCCTCTGACCACAGAAATCTTTTGAACTTGGAGCCCGGTTCGCTGACTTGGAACAGAAGCAGATCCAGCTCAATCTTGATCTGGAGTTAGCCAAGACAAATTTGTAGAAGGCCAAGGATGAAGCCATTGGTATAAAAACTTGTCAACAGATTCGTTCTTGAACTGAGTGTTATTTCCTTCTTATGAACCAAGCGTTATTTCTTTCAGAAACAATGGACCAGGCTCTAGCGAAGAAGCATCTCGACCTTGCAGCCGCGCAGAAAGCAGCAGAGGAAAAAACTGCACTCGCCGACCAGAAGCTGGCCTTAGTCGGTAAACTGGAGGAAGAGAATGCCAAGCTGAAGACTGCCCTTGATGAAGCCAACAAGGAGGCGACTCGTCTGAAGAAGGACAAGAGGACCTTGACCGACAAAATGGAAGACATCGCCCGTAAAAGAGATGAGCTGGAGAATTATCTGGGAGGGCTTGCCAGGAAGCTATTCGTCATGCTTGAAGTTACTTTTCTCTATCCGACTGTCTTGGCGCTGTCGATTCGTTGTATAGCTGTTGACTCATCGTATTATTGTGTGTGCAGAATTCTGCCAGAACTTCGAGGAAGAGACTGGGCGAATTGAAACAAGCTTGGACCCCATCCTCTCTCTTGTTAAGGACGAAGCTGACATGAACGTGCTCCGACTGGAATCCCGTGTTGCTGGCGTCGTTGTCAGCGTCAAAACCGGCGGATGTCGGGTAGGGGGTCCCGAACTGTGCGTCTAAGGTCGATGGTAACAGGAGACAGGGGACACGATGTTTACCCAGGTTCGGGCCCTCTCTATGGAGGTAATACCCTACTTCCTGCTTGATTGATCTTGATGAATATGAGTATTACAAGAGTTGATCTACCACGAGATCGTAATGGCTAAACCCTAGAAATCTAGCCTGTATGACTATGGTAATGAGTATCTCTCCCTCTGGACTAAGTCCTCCGGTTTATATAGGAACCAGGAGGATCTAGGGTTACACAAGGTTGGTTACAAAGAAGGGAATCTACAAATTTGGTCGCCAAGCTTGCCTTCCACGCCAAGGAGAGTCCCATCCGGACACAGGTGTAGTCTTCGGTCTTCGTGTCTTCACAGCCCATCAGTCCGGCCCATGGCTAACAGGCCGAACGCCCGAGGACCCCTTTGTCCAGGACTCCCTCAGTAGCCCCTGAACCTGGCTTCAATGACAAGGTGTTCGGCGCGGAGATTGTCTTCGGCATTGCAAGGCGGGTTCCTCCTTCCGAATTCCAAGATAGTCTTCGGACGTATTGAACGTGTCCGGACCTGTAACATAAGTTTTGTTTACTTCCACAGAGGGCACAATAATTTATAAATCCAATCCACCGACAACTGTTCATGATGCTACGTCACCGTCGAGACATTATTTTAAACCCGTCGTTAGCCCCGGGTTTCGAGGCGCGGCTTTATTGGCACGTTTTATCCAAGCTGAGATCGTGTCCCCTTATTAAGGGATTCTTATCAACACAGACGTGGGTAACCCAACCGTCTCTTGGGTACAACTCGTTGGGAATAGGCAAGTTTTAAGGCCCAGGAGGAGGCATTCGACACAACCTTTATAAAGGGGTGCAGACCCGTCTCTGTCTTCCACGCTTGCTTCTTCCTTAGCCTTCGCTATCTCGAGTTCTAACACCCAAGTTTCGATCGCCACAATCCTCAGTCATGTCCGGATCCAGCCTCCAAGGCCGGTGGGTGGCTTCTTCTGTCACAGAAGATGATATTGCGAAGCTTAGGGCGGCAATATATCTGACCGCAGAGATCCTCCATCGGCTCCCTGCTGAAGGGCAGGTTGTCCCTACCCCCAGATCTGGCGAGAGGGTCGTGTTTGTCTCCCACTTCCTCCGAGGGTTAGGATTCGCCCTTAACCCCTTTGTCCGTGGGCTCATGTTCTATTACGGCCGGGATTTTCATGATCTGTCCCCGAACTCTGTCCTTCTCATCTTGACGTTCATCGTTACGTGTGAGGCCTTCCTTCGGATCCCCCCACACTTCGGCTTGTGGCTCAAGACCTTCAATGTGAAGCCGCATGTGATAGAGGGGAAGCAGGGAGAGTGCGGCGGTGCCACAGTGAGCAAGCTTAATAATGCTCTTTGGCTAAAAGGATCCTTCACAGAATCTTCCAACTTATGGCAGCGGGAGTGGTTCTACATCACCGAGCCCCGCGGTTCCAAGTGGGCGGCCACGCCTGCATTTCGATCCAGCCCTCTGATTCAGCTCGCATCATGGATTAATAAGGGGTTGGACTGGGGATCAGTTGATGAAGTGTGGACTCTGGAGAGTCGCATCTGAAGCCTCATTGAGAAGGATATCGATCTTGTCAACGTTATTCAGGTAATGCTAGTCCGCCGGACCCTGCCGTGCCAGCGATGGCCTCTCCGCATGTGGGAGTGCAACCCAGAAGGTCCACAGACTCTTCAGCACTTCTTCGACACTGCGCACGAAGGAATGTGGAAATTATTTTTCAAGAGACGGAAACAGTGGCCAGATTCTACCAAAGACAACGGCCTTGACTGTAACCATCCGGACACCATGGTAACTATCCGTCCACTGAACACCTCCTAATCAGGTATCCTGCGCTAAGACACTAAGCAAACAACCTTTTTCCAGGGCTGGATAAAGAAAGCGGAACGGATTAGGTGTCCGGCCCCTCTTCTCGAAGACTTAGCGGACCCTGTGTTAACAAGGATGCTGGTACCGGCACCATACAAGGCGCTGGTAGAGGAGGGTAAGGTGGAAAGTGGGAAGACCCAGAATGACCTTCGTTCAGGAGGTAAATTAGATGCCACGTCTGGAGAAATCGACATTTCTTCGCCCGAAGACAAAGGAGAAGGAGAAGCAAGTATCCCTGCTCCATTCAGGAAGAAAAGGGCCACCTCCGAAGGTTGGGAGGGGCGGCCTCCCAAGAGGGGCAAGATGCCACCGTCGGGCGGCTCGGGATTGGAATGCGATGCCATTGAATAGCTCCGTCGTGAGGACAAGCCTTTGACCAAATCGTAAGTGAATCCGGGGTGCTTTGATCGCATCCTGTTCCTTTCCTGTTACCGAAGAGACATGTAACGTGCCTGTGTATTTTTACAGTTCGGCACAGAGTTTTCCTGGGCAATCCTCTTCTTCGGGGGATCTCCTCCCAGAGATGATGGAAAGTGAGATGCCTCCCCCGACCTCCCCGCCCAATAAGGCGGACGACTCCCAAGTGTCATCTCATAGGGTTTTTCTTGATCGACAAGCGGCACGGGGGATGAAAGAGGCAGTACCCGAAGGTGGGCCTCCGGTCGTCCGGGATTCGAGGGCCAACAATGAAGGCCCCGGACTATCCGGTTTTCAGCCAACGATGATTCTGGAGACGGGTGAACGGGTTCCTTCAAAGGATGGTCGTGCTCCTACAGCGGCTTCCGGAGACCCGGCGGCGCTGGCTATGTTGAGGGATATGCTGCGAAAAGCATCTATCTCGGCGGAACATCGTACCTTGATGAGTACGGTGGTTGATAAGATTATGTCCGCGAAGAGCGGATTGAATGAAGCCTTCATGAGCCTGCTAAGAGGCTTCGAGGTTTGTGATGTAATATTTTTAACTATATTTTATTTGCAAAAATGCAACTGTGTATAGGTAGTAGCCCTTGAGACTCAGGTTGGCTTCCCATGGGAGGCGAATGGAGGATCAAGAAGAAACACTCAAGGACTAATCTGGTTAAGTGGAACACAGTTTGCTTCTCCCCTGGCAACTTCCCGGACTACGGATATTGCCGAGCTGCAGCGGAAGCTTGGTGTGGCAGGGATGACATTGCGTTAATCAATATGCGTCTTGACGAGTCGGAAGGTATGTATTTGGAGCAGTCCTTACACATACATGTTTGTAATATTAGCATGATGCTAAAAGTTGCATGCTGGGATATGCATGGCTACAGATGGTGCCGCCGCCGTTGAGATTCTTCGGGCGGAGCTGGCCCGAGCCAAGGAGCAGGCCCGGTTTAGTAATGCGGCTGCTGAAAAGACATCGGCTAAGTTAAAGGCCGAACAAGCTGCTCGGCGCCAAGACGAGGAGAAAATATCCACGATGGCGCTCGAACTAAAAAATGCTACTAGCTGCTGTGAATTTCTTGAGAAGGAGAATGAAGCCAAAATGGCTGAACTTGACAAGGCCTTACGAGAGGCGAGAGAAGCGCAGTCTGAATCCAGAGCAGCCCGTGAGGAGATCCGGCAAGCTGGGGAGATTGCGGCCGGTAAGCCCTTTTTGCTACAGACTAAGTTCGGCGATCCGAACTGTCGGAGTAAATGGCCACGGGTAGCCCAACCGACTACCCCTGGTTCTTCAGAAAAATTATCAGGCCTTTGGGCCTTCAAGCACTCCAAGCATTTGGGCCGCCTTCCCTGGCCGGCTACCTCTGAAGCCGACTCCCGGAAGGCGACCCAGCCTCGAGCAACCTCTCCCCAGGACGACTACGGGGTGGCCGACTCCAAGAAGCCGGCCAAGAAGGACGCCGGCTCCTAGCAGCCGGCCGAGACCACAACCACCAAAGCTGTTCCCACATAACGGCGACACGACGGGGTGTGGCCACAGTGCGGCCCACTACCCCCGAAGCCCGAGGCGGGCATGGCTACAGGAGGCCGTACGGGACGGCCGTCTCCCGTGCGGCTCGGCACTGTAGCCATGCTAGCCTCGACGTCATCCACGACCAACTCCTGTACGGCCCAAGGACTGCGGGCCCCTTCAGCTAGAGAGAGGCGCGAAGGTGGCCCGGCCTTTCCCAGTCGGCCAAGAGCATAGCCGGCCTCCAGAAGCCGGCTACTCCCTTCCTCGAAGCAGGAGCCCCATTAAGGAGACAAGACGAGGTAAGGCTACAGTGATAGCCCCCGAGGCGGCCCGCTGTAGCCACGCTTACCTCGACAAAGCCCTCGTCATCACAGGCGAGGCTACAGTAAGCAGCCGCAGACAAGACCCTAGGCGGTGGGGCCGGCCTGTCGACCAAGTAGCCGGCAGCCGGCGGGACCCACCAGCCGGCGGAGAAGCCGGCGAGCGTAGACACTGACGGCTGGGACCAGCTCCTAGTCGGGTTACCATTGTACCCCCGGGGGGTAGGCATATATAAACCCCCCGGAGCACCCATGCAAAGGGTTCGCTTCCAAGCATAGTTGGCCTCTGAGCATAGAGTTGCCTCCTAAAGCATAGCACACACACCATAGATAGAGAGAAGCAAGAGCTAGCCTTGTTCTTCTTCTCCCTTGATCCCAACAGCTCTAGGAGCGATTGTAGCTACCTTTCATCGATCTAGTGATCATGCGGAGACCCCGCAGAGCAGGACTAGGGGTGTTATCTCCTCGGAGAGCCCCGAACCTGGGTAAGATCCGCCGGCGTGCATGTCTTCGCCTCATCCCATTTCCAGGCACCGGCGACGTTTTATTGGCTCCCACAATGATAAGCCATCCCTTGGCATATGTCGCACCAACCACCCGACATTTGGCGCCCACCGTGGGGCCAGGTGCACCGTCGTCCGGAGACCTGTTCTGGACGGGAACCCTCTTCCTCCCCCGCGAGCGCAGCCAGCCTGCTGCGCCCGATGGCGTTTGCCTTGACGCGCTGCAAGGCGTCGACGACGCCTGCGCAGCGAGCTGCCTCGCCGATCTGCTCGGCGAGACTCGCATCTCCGACGAGCCTGCGTCCGACGCAGGCACCGACTACCCCGAGAGCCGCCTCGTCAGCCTCCTCGACCAGCTTTACCTCTCCAGCGAGCCCGCTGCAGACATGGAGTCGGCCGGCTCCACCGACCCGATGCTCATCGACTCCGACACCGCGTCGCTTGACGCCTACCCCTCCGACGTGGTGGTCTTCGACGACCCCCTCCCTCGAGCTGACAGCGGCAGCAGCGCTGTCACCGAAGTGCTGGTCATCAGCCACGTCTCCAACTCGGGCGAGAATGCCCGCGACCCTCAGCGAGCGGCGATGCACAACCTCTCCGTCCCCATCCCGGCCGACGCCGACGCCGAGACCCTGGAGGCCCGCCGCCTTGCCCTCATCGCGGAGGGCCAGAAGATAGCCTCGACGAGACGCCTCACCGAGGCCCACCAGCGCGAAGTCGACCGCGCCGCCTTCGGCACGCCGCCGCCTAGCGGCCCGAGCCGAGTTGGCTTCGTCCAGAAGCGCGGCGCGGCCGTTGCCAGCATGCTGGGCGCAGATCGCCCCGTCTACGCCACCCCGCTCGAGAATCTGCGAGCCGCTCAGGCGGCTGCAGAGGAGCTCAATGGGATGGGAGCCGATGAGCTCCCCTACATGACAAGACGGATCCAGTAGCTGATCGACGCGGCTGCAGAACGGCACGAAGTCGGCGCCCGTGCTGATAGTCATCCCCCGCGCCGGGAGCACACCACGACGTCCCGCTCGCCGACTGCGAGCGGCGCGCGCCAGAAGAAAGACAAGGAGCCGGCTGCCAGCCGCAGCCGGACTCGCATCACCATCGAGCACGACGCGGAGGGCCGCCCTCGAGCAGTAGAGCACCAAGGAAACCTGCCTCCTCCCCCGCCTCGAAGAGAAAGACGCCTCACTCCGCCGCCTGTCACACATCCGACTCTTGGCGACCGACTCGGCCGCCGAGAAGGAGTCGGCGAGAACGACGCCCGCCACAGGATCGACCGCCTTGCTCGGTCCTTGGCGTTAGAAGAAGAAGACGATGTCGGCCCGCCATGCTTTGGCCCCCGCATCCGCGACGAGCCCTTCCCCAAAGGGTTCTCGCTCCCCAGAGACACGCCCAAGTACAACGGCTCGGTGAAGCTGGAAGATTGGCTCATCGACTACTCCACGGCCGTCAGCATAGCCAACGGTAATCGGCGCGTCGCCGTGAAGTATGTCCCCCTCATGCTGCAAGGCATGGCACGCACATGGCTCAACAGCCTCAAGCCCTGCAGCATCAAAAGTTGGCTGGACTTCACCGAAGTTTTCGTCCGCAACTTCACCAGCACCTACAAGCGGCCTCCCAAGCCTCGCCAGCTCTCCCTCTGCGTCCAGGGGCCCAACGAGTCGACCCGCGACTACCTCACGCGATGGGCCGAGCTCCGCAACTCCTGCGAAGGAGTGCACGAGGTCCAGGCCATCGAGTACTTCACCACCGGGTGCCGAGAGGGCACCCTCCTCAAGCACCGACTCCTCTGCGACGAGCCGGCTACCCTCGACAAGTTACTAGTCATCGCCGACAAGTACGCCACAGCCGACTCCTTGATGAAGACCGAGCTGCGAGTAGACGCCTCGGGGAAAGTAATTGCTCTGGCTCCCAAGACGCCGGCTGGCGACCCTAGTCGGCGCCCCTACCAGAACGACCACAAGCGCAAGGGCCCCATGCCGACTTCCTCCAGTCGGCAGGTGGCCACAGTTGAAGACGAGCAGCCCGAAGAGCGGCCCGCTCCCAAGAAGAAGGGTGGCCGGCCGCCCTGGCAGCCGTCTTTCTCCTACGAGCAAGCACTCGACGCCCCTTGCAAGTTCCACAGCGGCGCGAAGCCGTCCAACCACACAACCCGGAAATGCCACTGGCTCACCCGCATCACCAAGGGCGAAGGGATGTTGCCGCCTCCGCCTCCCGGCCCGCCGCCTCCAGCCCCTCAGCAGCCGGCGGCTCGGCCGGCAGTCGGCGCCATCCAAGACGAATTCCCCGAAGAGCACGCCGCCTACGTCGTCTTCACTAGTCAAGCCGACGACAAGCGCAGCCGACGCCGACAGCACCAAGAAGTGAATGCAGTCGCCTCTAGCACCGCCGAGTTCATGCACTGGTCGGAAAAGCCAATCAGCTGGAGCCAGGCCAACCACCCAGAGGTGATGCCTTCGCCTGGCTCCTATGCGATGGTCTTGGACGTCACCCTCGCGACGGAGAGGCGAGCTGCCAGATTTTCCCGCGTCCTGATAGACGGCGGAAGAAGTATCAATATACTGTACCGCAATACCATGGAAAAGCTGAACATCAAAGCGAAGCAGCTCATGCCGAGCCGCACCGTCTTCCATGGTATCGTACCCGGCCTATCTTGCTCTCCAATCGGCAAGATAAAAATGGATGTTCTCTTCGGAGACAAAGATCATTTTCGCCGGGAAGCAATATGGTTCGAGGTAGTGGATTTGGAGAGCCCCTATCATGCACTGCTTGGCCGACCTGCTTTGGCCAAGTTCATGGCTGTGCCCCACTACGCCTACCTGAAGATGAAGATGCCGAGCTCGAAGGGGATCATCACGGTAGCCGAGGACTACAAGAAGTCCATCGAGTGCGCCATGGCCAGTAGCCGGCTGGCCAAGTCCCTCGTTGTGGCAGAAGAGAAGAAGATGTTGGAACGGGTTGTGGCCATGGCCGGCAAGCAGCCGGCCTTGTCCCCCAACCCCAAGGATTGCGATGCGCAGGGCTCCTTCCAGCCTGCAAAAGAGACGAAGAAGATACCTCTGGACCCGGAGAACCCGGAGAGGTTCGCTATGATTGGGGCGAACTTGGACAGTAAATAGGAAGGCGAGCTCATCGACTTCCTCCGTGAGAATCGAGACATATTTGCATGGTCCCCAAAGGACATGCCGGGTGTCCCGAAGGATTTCGCCGAGCACAAATTACATGTCCGAGCTGATGCGAAGCCGGTCAAGCAACCCCTCCGCCGACTGTCTGAAGAGAAGCGAAGAATTGTGGGAGAAGAGATAGCCCGGCTCCTTGCCGCTGGCTTTATCATGGAAGTGTTCTTCCCAGAGTGGCTTGCCAACCCAGTTCTGGTTCTGAAGAAGAATAACAAGTGGCGTATGTGTATAGACTACACGAGTTTGAACAAGGCCTGCCCAAAGGATCCGTTTGCTCTGCCGCGGATTGACCAAGTGATAGACTCCACAGCCGGATGCGAGCTGTTAAGTTTTTTGGATGCATACTCAGGGTATCATCAGATCAAGTTGGACCCGGCTGACCGCCTGAAGACTGCCTTCATCACACCCTTTGGAGCTTTCTGCTACCTGACAATGACATTCGGCTTGAGAAATGCCGGTGCCACTTTTCAGCGTTGCATGCAGAAATGTCTCTTGAAACAACTCGGCAGAAATGCCCACGTCTACGTAGACGACATTGTGGTGAAGACAGAGAAGCGCGGTACCTTGCTGGAAGACCTGAAAGAAACATTGGCCAACTTGCGCCGATTCCAGATCAAGCTCAATCCCGAGAAGTGTGTGTTCGGAGTGCCAGCCGGCCAGCTGCTAGGCTTCCTGGTCTCCGAACGCGGCATTGAGTGCAACCCCGTCAAGATCAAGGCCATCGAGAGGATGGAGATTCCCACCAAGCTGCGAGATGTGCAGAAGTTCACTGGCTGCTTAGCCTCCCTGAACCGTTTTATCAGCCGACTAGGAGAGAAGGCTCTCCCCCTATACCGACTCATGAAGAAGTCCACTCACTTTGAGTGGAATGATCAAGCCGACCAAGCCTTCCATGAGTTGAAGAAAATGCTGACCACTCCGCCTGTCCTGGCTGCGCCGACTGAGAAGGAGCCCATGCTCCTCTACATCGCCGCGACTAGCCGAGTCGTCAGCACTGTTGTTGTGGTCCAGCGCCCGGAGGAAGGCCGAGCCCAGCTAGTCCAGAGGCCGGTCTACTATCTCAGCGAAGTACTGTCCAGCTCAAAGCAAAACTACCCGCACTACCAGAAGATGTGCTATGGGGTGTACTTCGCTGCCAAGAAATTGAAGCCCTACTTCCAAGAGCACCCCATCACGGTCGTGTGCACTACCCCGCTCGCCGAGATCATAGGCAGCCGGGATGCGTCCGGCCGGGTGGCCAAATGGGCCATTGCCTTGGCGCCCTACACGATTTTCTATCAACCCCGCACCGCCATCAAGTCGCAAGCATTGGCCGACTTCCTCGTCGACTGGGCCGAGACCCAGTACTTACCGCCGGCTCCCGACTCTACCCATTGGCGGATGCACTTTGACGGGTCCAAGATGCGCACCGGCTTGGGAGCCGGCATCGTCCTCACCTCTCCCAAAGGCGACAAGCTCAAGTACACGCTGCAGATCCACTTCGCCGCCTCCAACAACGTCGCCGAGTACGAGGCGCTCGTACATGGGCTCCGGCTAGCCAAAGAACTCGGCATACGCCGGATCCTGTGCTACGGTGACTCAAACTTGGTGGTCCAGCAATCATCTGGCGACTGGCACGCCAAGGACGCGAACATGGCGAGCTATCGTTTCCTCGTCCAGTAGATAAGCGGATACTTTGAAGGGTGCGAGTTCCTTCACGTGCCAAGGGCCGACAACGACCAAGCAGATGCCCTAGCACGGATCGGCTCCACCCGACAAGCCATACCGACTGGCGTCTCCCTCCAGCGCCTCCTCAAGCCGTCCATAAAGCCGTCTCCAGAGTCGGATTCCATCTTCGTACCGCCTGCGCCAGATACAGCCGGATCCGACTGCAGAAATCCCGCAGGCGGCACGGGGACTTCGATAATTGGCCCGGGGACTGCCGTAGTGGCACCCGGCCCGGGGACTTCAGAACCCGGCCCGGGGACTGCGGCAGTCGGCCCGGGGACTGCAACGACACAAGAAGCGGTGGCCGACTCCAATTCAACACCCAACCCACCCACCCGAGTCATGGTGGCCACATTAACAGAAGAAGAAGTCACAGCTCCCTCATGGGCCCAGCCCATCCTCAAGTTCCTAGTCAGCAGAGAGCTGCCGGCTGATGAGATCTCAGCAAGACTAGTGCAACGACGAGCCGCATCATACACAATAATCAACAGGGAGCTTGTGAAGCGCAGCGTCACTGGAGTCTTCCAGCGTTGTGTCGAGCCAGAAAAAGGAGTGGCAATCCTCAAAGACATCCACCAAGGCGAGTGTGGCCACCACGCAGCCTCAAGATCCCTTGTGGCCAAGGCTTTCCGCCATGGTTTCTTCTGGCCGACTGCCTTGGAGGATGCTAAAGAAATAGTCAAGAGCTGCAGAGGATGCCAAGTTTTTAGTTCCAAGCAACACCTGCCGGCTTCTGCCCTCAAGACCATTCCCCTTACTTGGCCTTTTGCCGTCTCTGGACTGGACATGGTGGGCCCTTTCAAAACAGCCCGCGGCGGCCTGACACATCTACTCGTTGCTGTGGACAAGTTCACAAAGTGGATCGAAGCCAAGCCGATTAAGAAACTCAATGGGCCGACTGCCGTGACATTCATCACCGACATCACTACTCGGTACGGCGTGCCGCACAGCATCATCACCGACAACGGCACGAACTTCGCCAAAGGAGCACTGGCACGTTTCTGCGCGACGCAGGGCATCCGACTGGACTTAGCGTCCGTTGCCCACCCGCAGTCAAACGGCCAGGTCGAGCGAGCAAATGGACTCATCCTCTCCGGCATCAAGCCCCGACTGGTTGTACCACTGGAGCGATCGGCCGGCTGCCGGCTCCAAGAGCTGCCGGCTGTCCTCTGGAGTCTGCGCACTACACCCAACAAGTCAACCGGCTTCACTCCATTCTTCCTCGTGTACGGCGCCGAGGCTGTCATCCCAACAGACATCGAGTTCGACTCGCCTAGGATCACCATGTACACGGAGGAGGAAGCCAAAGAAGCAAGAGAAGACGGCGTCGACCTACTGGAAGAAGGCCGGCTGTTAGCCCTCAGCCGGTCCGCCATCTACCAGCAAGGGCTGCGCCGCTACGACAACCGCAAGGTCAAGCCAAGATCCTTCCAAGAGGGCGACCTTGTGCTCCGGCTGATCCAGCGAACAACCGGCCAGCACAAGCTCTCGGCCCCTTGGGAAGGCCCCTTCGTCATCAGCAAGGCACTCGGCAACGACTCCTACTACTTGATCGACGCGCAAAAACCAAGAGCACGCAAGAGAGACGACTCCGGCAAGGAGTCGGAGCGACCATGGAACGCAAACCTCCTAAGACGATTTTACAGCTGAAAAGCAGAATGTATCATGCTCCCTTTTTGTATTAAGTACAAACCAACAGGCCCCCCGAACAGTACTCGGGGACTGCCTTTTTATTATCTATGAATGACAAGTGTCATATCCATGAATGTATTATTACATTTTGAATTCTTGTCCGGCACCGGGTTCGACTAGTCGGCCCGGGGACTGGCCGCCTTGAGCTATATCGAAAGTTTTTCCTAAAGTCAGAAAAGTAGTGCGCCGGCTCCCAAGTCCTCTCTTGTTGAAAGTCGCAGCTCAAAGAACTGACTGTCCGACTAGCAAGAGAGAAGACAGAAAGGACGCCCACACGAAAAATGGCTAAGGAACAACTAACCTATATAGCAAAGAGACGGCCTCCAAATATGCCTGCCGGCTGTCAAAGCAGCCGGCTGGCCGGCTTCCTAAAAAACTTAGCTTTAGTCCAGCAGAGCCAAAGTACTTCCCCCTCCCCAACCGGCCAGGCACCCCCCGGCTACAGATTGCAGAGCAACTGTTTGACTGGGGAGGCGGCAACCAAGGGAGGGCGGCAAAGGAAAAAAGCAGAAGGACAAAGAGCAAAGCACAAGGAAAAGGCCGAATGCATAAGTTATATACATAAAAGCCGCCAACAGGCCGGCAACCGACATAAGTTCGAATACACCCAATGGGTGGAATTGTGCAGACTTAACCAAACATTGTTCAAAAGTAACAAGACAGGAAAACAAAAGAAAGAAGACTAGGGCACGACATGAAGGCCGAGCTGGTCGGTGAAGACGGCCTCGCCGGCTGAAGGAGTGGCCGCCTAGCGGGTCCCCGCTTGACCACCTCCTGCGGCAGGAGACGCACTCGCGCGCGACGTAGTGCTGGAGGCGCGGTCAGGCTGAGGCTGGCCGGCTACTCCACCAGCCGGCTCGGCGTCTTCACCCCCTCCTCCTCCTCTTCGCCCTCGTCGCTGGAGTCGATCTCCTCCGCCGAGTCCTCGCCGTACGCCGGGTCCAGCCCGAACCACTCCTCCGGCTGGGCGACTCCATTGTCGTCCACCTCGGGGGCGAAGACGTTGGTGTCGGTGTAGTCGGCGATCGCCGAAGCCCGCCGAATGATGGCCGGCCGCGCCAGCTCCAGCTCCGTGTCGGCTTGCTGCCGCCAGGTAGCCAGCTGCTCCAGGCTCAGGCCGGGATACCAGGCCTTGACGAACTCCAGCGCCCGCCTGGCACCGGAGCGAGCCGCCGACGCCTTCCAAGCCTCGAAACGGCTGACTGCCACCTCCAGCCAGTCGACAGTCCGACTGGGGGTGCGAGGGACCACTTGGCCGGGCCAGAGGGCGGCCAAGACCTGTGACCCGGCATGCTGGAGCCGGCGGAGCAGCCGGTGAGCCGGTTGGATGCAAGCCTGGATAGCCAGGAGCTGTTCCTCCAGCGAGCGGCCGGCGGTTGGCGAGATCTCGAAGCCGGCCTGCCTCTTCGCTTGGCGACGGGCCTCGATGGCCTGGTTGGCGGCAGTCGAATAGCCAGGGAAATACTCTGCGCAAAGAAGAAAGGAAGAGAAGAACACCAAAATCAGAAAACAAGCCAAAGTGGCAGATGGCAGGAAAGGACGAAGGGGTAGACGGCTTACCGTCAACCAGATCCTCGATCTGGCCATAGCCGGAGACCAGAGTCTGCCTGGCCTCTGCCTAGCCGGCCGCCTCCGTCTCGAACTCGGCCTGGAGGGTGGCTTCGCGATCCTGCGCAGCCTTCAGCGCCGCCTTGTGGCCTTCCTCCTGGTCGGCCAGCTTCTTGACCAGGCGGTCGGACTCCTGCACCAAGGCGGCGAGCTCGGCATCCTTGGCACGAAGAGCAGTCTGGGACTCCCCCAGCTGTGCCCTCAGACTAGCGTTGGCCGCTGCAGAAACGGAAGAAGAAGAAGAAGAACAATAAGAAATCGTCAAGGAAGATCCGAACCGACTGCTCAGCAGTCGGCCCGAATCTCGGGGACTACACCCAGTGGGTGCGCTGACGCGCCCCCACATGAGATAAAAATCAAGCCACGTACCTCGGCTTTCAGTAAGGTCGGCAGTCTTCTGAGTCAGCTCCCGAGCCTGGGAGTTGAAGGCGGCTGCTCGAAGGTTGTGGTAGTCCTACAAGATGGACAGAAGACCAAAGTAAGAACAAAAACAGCAAAGGCAAATCCTCCAAGAAGTTCCAAGCCGCCTGCTCAGCAGCCGACTCGGAACTCGGGGACTACACCCAGTGGGTGCGCTGACGCGCCCCCACGGAAGAAATCAAGATCAAGGGAAGAAATCAAGTTCAAGAAGAAACAAGATGGGAATACTAACCCGGATGGCCGCCCGCGTTGCGAGGAACTCATCGGTGAACTGCCTCAGCGCCGCGTCTTGGCTTTGGAGCCGGGTCCGGACGTCTTGCGCAGCCACGTTCACCACGGCCGTCCCTCCGCCTGGTGTCCACCCCGAGGTAGCGCTGGCCGCCTCCGCATCTCGGGCCGACGAGCTGGAGCCTACGGCCGGCTGTGGCTCCGACGCGGCCTTCTGCGGCTCCGACGCGGCCTTCCCCGCACGCCGGCTTGGCGGAATCCGGACCGCCACCTCCGCCCTCGCGGCCGGCTCGCCCTCCGCCGACTGTGCAGGCGGCGAATCAGGCCGGCCGCCTCGGGCCTCCCCAGTTGGCGGGGTCGGCTCCGGCCCCTTCTCCAAAATGATGACGTCGTCGCCGCTTCCTCCCAGCCCCGGCTGGGAGCCGCTGGCTCCCCCTGGCGAGGGCTCCACGTCCCCAAGCGCCACGACGCGCAGGGGGGTGACCATCAAAGCCTCCCCTGCCGCCGCCGCGGCCTCAGCCTCCGCCTGGGCCCTGGCTGCGGCCTCGGCGAGTGCCTTCACCGCCTCCTCCTCCCGTGCCGCCTGGGCGGCGGCCGCCTTCCGTGCCTCCCCCTCCCGTGCCTCCTGCTCCTCCCGCGCCTCCCGCGCGTTCCTTTCCGTCGCCTCCTGGAGGTCGGCGCAGGGGTCCACGCGGCGGGTGGTGCTCCCAGAGCCCCCGGGCGACTCGACGACGGCAGCCGCCCGCTCAAGTGACAACGGAGCTCTGATCGTTGAACAAAAAGACGAGAGTTCAAGAAAATAAAGAAAGAAAGAAAGAAAGAGAATACACAAAGCAAGATTCGGACTTACGCCGACACGGTTTGCGGTTGCTTCACCACTTTGTGGAAACGAGCCGCCTTCGCGGCCGCCTCTTCCCGCCTGGTGGCCGCCGCCCCGCCCCTGGGCTTTGTAACACCCACGATGCGACTATATCTCCCACGTGTCGAGGCACGACTTAGAGGCATAACCGCATTATGGTTTTGTCGCAAGAAGGGTCATCTTCACACAATCCCATGTAATGAACAAGAATGGGATAAAGAGTTGGCTTACAATCGCCACTTCACACAATACATAAATAAAACATACATCATTCAGAGTACACACATAGGTCCGACTACGGAACCAAAAGAAAAGAAGACAACCCAACTGCTAGATCCCTGAACGTCCCAACTGGGCTCCACTACTGATCAACAAGAAAAGAACAACACAACGAACAAGATCTTCATTGGGCTCCCACTAGAGCTCAGTTGTTTCACCTGCACTGGCATCGTCGGCACCTGCAACTGTTTTGGAAGTATCTGTGAGTCACGAGGACTCAGCAATCTCACACCCGCGAGATCAAGACTATTTAAGCTTATAGGAAAGGATGGGGTAATGAGGTGGAGCTGCAGCAAGCACTAGCATATAAGGTGGCTAACATACGCAAATGAGAGCGAGAAGAGAAGCAAGGAACAGACGTGAACTAGCAATGATCAAGAAGTGATCCTGAACTCCTACTTACGTCAAACATAACCCAGAAACCGTGTTCACTTCCCGGACTCCGCCGAGAAGAGACCATCACGGCTACACACGCGGTTGATGTATTTTAATTAAGGTCAAGTGTCAAGTTATCTACAACCGGATATTAACAAATTCCCATCTGCCACATAACCGCGGGCACGGCTTTCGAAAGATAATATCCTGCAGGGGTGTCCCAACTTAGCCCATTATAAGCTCTCACGGTCAACGAAGGATATTCCTTCTCCCGGAAAGACCCGATCAGTCTTGGAATCCCGGTTACAAGACATTTCGACAATGGTAAAACAAAACCAGCAAAGGCGCCCGATGCGCCGACATCCCGATAGGAACTGCACATATCTCGTTCACAGGGCAACACCGGATGAGCACTGCGTACAACTAAAACCAGACCTCAAGTTTCCCCGAGGTGGCGCTGCAAGGGGCTCTAGTTCGGACCAACACTTAGAGAAGCACTGGCCCGGGGGGCTAAATAAAGATGACCCTCGAGAGAGCGACTCCCAAGGGAAAAGTAGGTGGTGGTGAGGCAAATGTAAAACCAAGGTTGGGCCTTGCTGGAAGAGTTTTATTCAAAGCGAACTGTCAAGGGGGTCCCATAAAACACCCAACCGCGTAAGGAACGCAAAATCAAGGAACATAACACCGGTATGACGGAAACTAGGGCGGCAAGAGTGGAACAAAACACCAGGCATAAGGCCGAGCCTTCCACCCTTTACCAAGTATATAGATGCATTAATTAGATAAGAGATATTGTGATATCCCAACATAAACATAATCCAACATGGAGCAATCTTCATCTTCACCTGCAACTAGCAACACTATAAGAAGGGGCTGAGCAAAGCGGTAACATAGCCAAACAACGGTTTGCTAGGAAGGGTGACAAAGGTTAGAGGTTCATGGCAATTTGGGAGGCTTGATAAGCAAGTGGAAGGTAGCGCGGCATAGCAAAAGAGCGAACAACTAGCAAGCAAAGATAGAAGTGATTTCGAGGGTATGGTCATCTTGCCTGAGATCCCGCTAGGAAGAAGAACGAGTCCATGAAGAAGACAAACGGACGTAGTCGAACGAATCCTCACAACTCCGGAACGAAACCGAAGCTAACGAGGGAAGCAACCCGGAAAGAAACAAACAATATAGTAAACAACCGCCACATACACATGGCATGATGCAAAAACGAATATGATGCATGTCCGGTTTAATGAGCATGGCATGGCAAAGTGCAACAAACAACACTACAAATTAAGTGGAGCTCAATATGCAACGAGTTGCATATTGACGAAACACCACATCAATTATTTAGTTCACTCTCATTATGTACTCGACCATATTAAATGTTGATTACCATGGCAAGAGGTGAAGCATAATAATCTACCTATTTAGTCAAGTTTAAATGAGGCCGGAGATAACAAACAACAATTCCGATAACTCCTCATGTCAATTAGCAATTTTAATGCAAACATCAATTTTAGACATTTTAAATGTTGTTATCATGATGCGGATGACATATTGCAAGGTATATGCAATTTTTATGAAAACGTGGACATGAGCATGTTATGAAGCGTTTGTTACCGTGGTGGAACGAAAAAGGGTGCCACGGCAACGAATCCGAAAATGGTGCCACGGCAACATATCGGTTCCGGTAGCCCACGGAGATACTGGCGCAAGGAGAATTGTGCGGATGTGTGAAACACGCAGGAGAATGGTGGGGTGCTCCCAGTTACCGGGTTCCCACGGTACGGCGGCATGGAAACAAGGAACGCGCAAGCGACAATTGGGACACGGTTCGAACATGAGCAACTCATACATCACAATCATACGTTCATGGCCGTCGTCTAGGCGATATACCTTCGAAACGTGCATTTGAGGCAGAACGCGTTCGAAGTGGAAGTAGTGGTACACGTTCGTTTCGGAGAGGTACTTGACGAATCCAAGTCTTCGGGGAGACGGTAGTTGTACACGGGTCGTATAGGAACTTGGCGAAACCCAAGGCGACGGTTGTGGTACATGTCATCGGTATTCGAGCTTGACGATCCGGAGAGGGTACTTGGCGAACAACGGTCGTTGTGGTACTTGTGTCTTGTGGAACTTGGCGATCCGGAGAGGCAGCAAAACATAGTCGACCTTGTCGTTTCAGTGTTTTAGTCTTGCCGGTGGTGTACTTGGCGAATTCCACGCTCGATGACCGTTGGACTTGGCGTCAACAGCAACAGGGCGTGATGCAGGAACTTGGCGCGATGCAGGGGCGACGGCCGCAGGACTTGGCGCGTGGAGGAGGCTTGTTCCGAGCGGGACTGGCCTGTCCTAGCGGGCTGCTCGCCGGCGAGGTAGATGCGGACGATGCGGCCGTCCGGGCGAAGAGACGAGCGCGGGGTCGGGCGCTGCTGCGGGGAGCTCGTCTCCCGTGCGGCTTCGGCGTGAGGGAGTCAGGAGGTCGAGGAGGCAGGGGCGCGACGGGGTGGCCTGAAGGTCGAGGACGCCGGCGGGTTCACTGGCACGGCGCGAGGAGGACTCGGGAGGCCCTCTCCATGGGTGCTCGGGCGAAGGAGCTCCGATGGGGCAGCGCGATGCAGGCGGGGAGAGGTGGCCGCGGCAGGGTCAGGAGAAGCCGGCGTGGTCGCGCTCGCCATCGGCAGAGGACGGCGTGCGGGGCTCTGCTCCTCTCTGCGAGTGGCGGCGAGAGAGGCCGGGAGCAGGGCTTCGGGCGCCATGTGAGGCAAGGTGTGGGCGCAGGAGGAAGGACGAGTGAGGGGAGCGAGAGGAGGAGGCTCGCAAGCGGTGGAGCTTGGGCACGGGACGGCGGCCGTTGCCAGAGGCGGGGAGACCGGCTCGTGGAGGATGGAGGCGAGGGGATCGAGCGGGCTCTGCTCGATGCGTGCGTGTGTGTGCGGCGGCAGGAGGAGAACGAAGAGGAGAGAGGGGATCGGGCCAGAGCGTGGTGAGGGCTAGGGTTAGGAAGCTGGTGAGGGCGGCTGGGCCTTAGAGGCCGGCCCAGTGGAGAGGAAAAATTGACCAGAGGCCTGGCCTAGTGGGATGCGGCTGCTGGGCTTCTCTTCTCCCTCTCTCTTATTTCTCTTTTAGCAGAAAAGTAATAGAGAGAAGAAAAAGAAAGATAGGGTTAGGGAAAGAATTTGCACATGCTGGTAATTTTCCCGGACTCACAAAAATATGCTCGTTCCAGGAAAAATAGAGGCGGCCTGATTGGAAGATTTAAATTCAAACTCATTTGAATTTATTTCAAATGGTTTGAAAGAGTTCAAGGCATTGAGGAGTCCAAAAATGTTGGGAAATTAGGAAGAGCCTCAATAAATGGGAAAAGAAATATAGGCAAGGTTAGAGAGATCAACTCAAAGCAGAAAAGGCATAGGATTAATTTTGCACGTGTGTTAAGGTGAACTCCAATTAATGGAATATTTATAATAGCTCCATAAATATTAGGAGGATATGTTATAAAGAGAAAATCACCATGTGCATTTCCCTCGATTTAAATGGATCGAAGATCCATTTAATTTACTTGGTTGAGTTTTAAAAATTAATGACATGATGGCATGATGCAATGAAAAATAAAGAGCAAGCACAAAAGAAACACACGGCGATCACGAGAATATGGAAGTCTTTTGAAGCGTCGGTCTCGGGGCGTTACAACACTCCACCACTACGAGAGGATCTCGTCCCGAGATCTAGGATGGCACCGGAGAAAAGCGGAAGAGGAAGAGGTAAACAAATTGCTTCTCTGACAATTGAATGAAACCAAAGAACCTTGCGGGGTTGAACAAATCGAAAGAAAAGACACAACAAAGATAAGCGAATTGAGAGCACTTCGTAGTAAACGGAAAACAAGGAACACCATGAGAACTTTGGAGTTAATTGACACGATAGATATTTAAAACCACTCCGGTTAAAACAAGATAGGGAAGGGATAGGAATGATATAATTTGGGCAGCACTCGGACTGTAAATGGAAGGAATTTAACATGATCTTGACAAGATGAGAGGATACTCGATGAAATAAACAGCACATTGCCTCCGGAACTAATGAAAGAATGGCACAAGGGATAAGAAAGATTTCAGACAGCACTCCGGTTGAGAAGGGAGTTAAAACTTGATAAGATGAGAGAACTCGAATCAAAACACGACACTCCGGTTAAACGGATAAGAAAGGAAAAAAAATTACATGATCTTGACAAAACAAGATAATTGGTCGAGAAGAGCAACATCACAACGCCTCCGGGACGAACGAATAGAAGATAGATCGTCGGAATAAGAGAACGGAGAAGGAAAAGATAACTTCTACCACAATTGAATTAGGGAAACGTCCTTCCAAGTAGGTTTGGACGGAGTTGTTGGAAAACCAACAACGACAAGAATAAGCTTGTAGTGGGCTTATGGAAAACATCTCAAAACTTGAGGTGAAATTCTGCCACTAACGAAAACAATTGCTTGCTTGAGATCAACGAAGAGATGAAATCTTCTCTCGTCTAGAGGATAGGAGAAAACTTGGATCATTGATAAGCACCATAATAGCAGCATTCCTTAGGGAAGGCTTAAGGTGAAACATAACACAAGATAAAACCAACAAAGAGATTGGTGGATTTAAAATATCTCATTCTTGACCACATGTGAATCATGAAACGCGAACTCAAACTGTCAAGAATGTCATAACACCACCTCAAATGATAAGGAAGAAAGAATTGCACTTTGAAATGCGATATGAAGAATGCTTGAACTCCTCAAAACAAAACATGTGTTGAACACCATGTTTATTTTAAAGTAAAGCTTGACTGATCTTGACCCCGAGAGAAAATCTTGAAGAACAATTGAAGAATGAAAAGAATCCTTGACGAAGCACCACGTATAGCCTCCATGAAGAACTCCGGTAATAAAAGAATGATCAAACGAAAGGGAAATTTGAAAAGAACTCCGGGAGAAGCCTTGCAATGATTTAGATGGAGCTTCGCGACGAGATAATGCAGAAAGCTTGGAACTCCGGAAAGAAGATGAACAAATGAGAACAAGAATTATGATGAATCTCCAGAATAAGAAATTAATCACTTGGAGGAAACAAGAATAAGAATTACATTACGCGTATCCTTCACCAATTTAGATTGATGACAAGCAACGGATTTTGGCATACTACTTATTCTCGTAGAAAGGATTAAGATAGATATAGCGCAAACTTGTGAAGGTCTTCATCGAACCACCGGTAGGATTGAAACAACGAATAAATTAATATGCGGACAAAGGAAAAAGAATCTTGAATGAACCACCGTAAGAATTTAAAATGAATGAAGAAAAGAGAACGAATCACCGTAAGAATTTGGAAAAGAAAGAAGCAAAGGCGCAATTCACCGGGAAGAATTGGAAAAACGAATGAAAATACTTGAGGGGATTTAGATACATGAGAACGAAGAGATCGTGAACTGATTAGAGGATACTTGGACGATGCACCGGTAAGATTTGGAGAAGAACGAAGAGACATCAATTTAGAATAGTTGGAGAACGAGGCTGAAAGACTTAGAATGAAGAAAATTTCTGAAATGATGGCCTTTGGATGATCAAGAAATGAAACAACTCTGAAATACCCTGGATGGTTAAGAAAAGAATTCTCACAATCGAAAACAATCATGAGAGGATGGCATAAGCTAGAACTATGAATCCTCAAGAGAACGGACCAAGATTCAAGAGAAATTCTTCTTCGGTCTTCAAATGTTGAGAATGACGATGAGAGACACCACCAGGAATTATTGAGGCACTCCGGAATGAAAATTAGAAATGTTGAACCAACGATTAAAAGAATTTGAAACAACCCTGGAGAAAGACAATTTACTGATGATAATTCATTCTTACGTCAAACTTTGCAATGAAATTGATAATAACTCCAAAAAAATTAGAAGAGTCTGGTAAGATCCTGGGGAAAGACCTGTGGGTTAGGGCCCACTCAAAAGAAACACCATTGAACGATTGCTTGAAAAGAGAGATTGCACCGGTTGAATTAAATGGCTTGAATGAGGTAACAACCTCGAAATAGTTAGAATTGATGCGGAGTGGAAACACGAATCTTCAGAGATATCTCCAGCACTCCGGAACAATTGAGTAGCAAGCGGCGAATGATTTAGAGATGCACCGGCATGAGAAAGCATTAGAAACGAGAAACGGAATATGATGAATATCGAAAGCTTGAATTGGATCCACCAGAGAAGAAACAACAATGAAGGATGATGAACTTGAAACTGTTGAGCATCTTCATGGGAAATCACCGAATAAGAACATTGACGGAAAAGAATGGAGAGACTCCACGTGAATAAAAAGGGATACTTGATTAAGAAATCTGAGTCCTTGAAGAAAAAGGGTGGGAGGGCGGGAAAAACAAAGGTAACTTGGGGCAGATGGAATAAACACCGTTGAGAAAAAAACTTAGAGTTGATCTTGCGGATGGGGAGAATGATGGATTCACTTGAAGAGAAGCACACCGGTTGGAAAAAGAATTAACATGACGATCTCGATGATCAAGAAGGATTAATATTCACATAGCAATATAAGAACACCGTTTAGAAAAGGTATGGATCCAACATTTGACTTCGAAGCAACTCGAATACCCCAAAATAAAACAAAACAAAGGATTGGCTTGCAGAATAAGCCGGAACAAACATATGATAGAGATTTCGTCCGAAGTTTTCGTGGCGGGGCCCACACGAGCTCGATCGTACAGCACCATCATGCACAAGGCAGTGCACATGACATACGAAGCGTCCCCGAGTCGGCATAGCCAAGGACTCTGTAAGACACTACGAGACCACTGTAAAACCAACCGTGGAAAGGCGGACCACTAGACGTCGAACCCCAATCTCATATCATGCATCTGTCGGAAAGAAATCCTAAGGCTACTTGAATTCCCACTTATAAACTCCCGAAACTTTCTGGTTATGCAATCTGGTGTTGGGGATACAGGGGACACAAAATATATCACCCAAACTAGCAATCCCTAGATCCAGCTGTATCCATCCGTCAACACATAACCAAGAAACCTTCGGAAATCGTTTACCTCAACCTTCGAAAAGCATCCGTTATACGAGTTATGGCAATACTCCCGAACTCCCGCCCCAGTACTGGGTGGCGTCGAGGTGATCTCACCAACAACTGCATAAAAGAGATTTCGATGTCGGCGAAACTCAGGTATTCCAGAACTGCAACGATAAAATTGTGACGACAACACCTCGGAGCTCAACTCCCCGAGACACTGCCACAACCCCTAAATGTCAGGAGGCACCAAGAACAATGTTCTCGTCACAAAACCATCGGAACGATTCCAAGATACCCGCGTGATCCTAAATTTTTTTTTAGTGAAATTTGAGGAGAGAATAGTCAAAACTTCTACGTCAGGAGACCTCACCAGAGCGACGAAGGGACTGAGGAGTAAAAAGAATCCTACTCTCCGATATATATAATCCTAAGACTCAAAACATTTCTGTTCTAGACTCAACAACGCGAGCGATTCGATCAAGCAGGGGGCTCCTAAGTTGGGGATGGCTCTGATTACCAACTTGTAACACCCACGATGCGGCTATATCTCCCACGTGTCGAGGCACGACTTAGAGGCATAACCGCATTGTGGTTTTGTCGCAAGAAGGGTCATCTTCACACAATCCCATGTAATGAACAAGAATGGGATAAAGAGTTGGCTTACAATCGCCACTTCACACAATACATAAATAAAACATACATCATTCAGAGTACACACATAGGTCCGACTACGGAACCAAAAGAAAAGAAGACAACCCAACTGCTAGATCCCTGAACGTCCCAACTGGGCTCCACTACTGATCAACAAGAAAAGAACAACACAACGAACAAGATCTTCATTGGGCTCCCACTAGAGCTCAGTTGTTTCACCTGCACTGGCATCGTCGGCACCTGCAACTGTTTTGGAAGTATCTGTGAGTCACGAGGACTCAGCAATCTCACACCCGCGAGATCAAGACTATTTAAGCTTATAGGAAAGGATGGGGTAATGAGGTGGAGCTGCAGCAAGCACTAGCATATAAGGTGGCTAACATACGCAAATGAGAGCGAGAAGAGAAGCAAGGAACGGACGTGAACTAGCAATGATCAAGAAGTGATCCTGAACTCCTACTTACGTCAAACATAACCCAGAAACCGTGTTCACTTCCCGGACTCCGCCGAGAAGAGACCATCACGGCTATACACGCGGTTGATGTATTTTAATTAAGGTCAAGTGTCAAGTTATCTACAACCGGATATTAACAAATTCCCATCTGCCACATAACCGCGGGCACGGCTTTCGAAAGATAATATCCTGCAGGGGTGTCCCAACTTAGCCCATTATAAGCTCTCACGGTCAACGAAGGATATTCCTTCTCCCGGAAAGACCCGATCAGTCTCGGAATCCCGGTTACAAGACATTTCGACAATGGTAAAATAAAACCAGCAAAGCCGCCCGATGCGCCGACATCCCGATAGGAGCTGCACATATCTCGTTCACAGGGCAACACCGGATGAGCACTGCGTACAACTAAAACCAGACCTCAAGTTTCCCCGAGGTGGCGCTGCAAGGGGCTCTAGTTCGGACCAACACTTAGAGAAGCACTGGCCCGGGGGGGCTAAATAAAGATGACCCTCGAGAGAGCGACTCCCAAGGGAAAAGTAGGTGGTGGTGAGGCAAATGTAAAACCAAGGTTGGGCCTTGCTGGAAGAGTTTTATTCAAAGCGAACTGTCAAGGGGGTCCCATAAAACACCCAACCGCGTAAGGAACGCAAAATCAAGGAACATAACACCGGTATGACGGAAACTAGGGCGGCAAGAGTGGAACAAAACACCAGGCATAAGGCCGAGCCTTCCACCCTTTACCAAGTATATAGATGCATTAATTAGATAAGAGATATTGTGATATCCCAACATAAACATAACCCAACATGGAGCAATCTTCATCTTCACCTGCAACTAGCAACACTATAAGAAGGGGCTGAGCAAAGCGGTAACATAGCCAAACAACGGTTTGCTAGGAAGGGTGACAAAGGTTAGAGGTTCATGGCAATTTGGGAGGCTTGATAAGCAAGTGGAAGGTAGCGCGACATAGCAAAAGAGCGAACAACTAGCAAGCAAAGATAGAAGTGATTTCGAGGGTATGGTCATCTTGCCTGAGATCCCGCTAGGAAGAAGAACGAGTCCATGAAGAAGACAAACGGACGTAGTCGAACGAATCCTCACAACTCCGGAACGAAACCGAAGCTAACGAGGGAAGCAACCCGGAAAGAAACAAACAATATAGTAAACAACCGCCACATACACATGGCATGATGCAAAAACGAATATGATGCATGTCCGGTTTAATGAGCATGGCATGGCAAAGTGCAACAAACAACACTACAAATTAAGTGGAGCTCAATATGCAACGAGTTGCATATTGACGAAACACCACATCAATTATTTAGTTCACTCTCATTATGTACTCGACCATATTAAATGTTGATTACCATGGCAAGAGGTGAAGCATAATAATCTACCTATTTAGGCAAGTTTAAATGAGGCCGGAGATAACAAACAACAATTCCGATAACTCCTCATGTCAATTAGCAATTTTAATGCAAACATCAATTTTAGACATTTTAAATGTTGTTATCATGATGCGGATGACATATTGCAAGGTATATGCAATTTTTATGAAAACGTGGACATGAGCATGTTATGAAGCGTTTGTTACCGTGGTGGAACGAAAAAGGGTGCCATGGCAACGAATCCGAAAATGGTGCCACGGCAACATATCGGTTCCGGTAGCCCACGGAGATACCGGTGCAAGGAGAATTGTGCGGATGTGTGAAACACGCAAGAGAATGGTGGGGTGCTCCCAGTTACCGGGTTCCCACGGTACGGCGGCATGGAAACAAGGAACGCGCAAGCGACAATTGGGACACGGTTCGAACATGAGCAACTCATACATCACAATCATACGTTCACGGCCGTCGTCTAGGCGATATACCTTCAAAACGTGCATTTGAGGCGGAACGCGTTCGAAGTGGAAGTAGTGGTACACGTTCGTTTCGGAGAGGTACTTGACGAATCCAAGTCTTCGGGGAGACGGTAGTTGTACACGGGTCGTATAGGAACTTGGCGAAACCCAAGGCGACGGTTGTGGTACATGTCATCGGTATTCGAGCTTGACGATCCGGAGAGGGTACTTGGCGAACAACGGTCGTCGTGGTACTTGTGTCTTGTGGAACTTGGCGATCCGGAGAGGCAGCAAAACATAGTCGACCTTGTCGTTTCAGTGTTTTAGTCTTGCCGGTGGTGTACTTGGCGAATTCCACGCTCGATGACTGTTGGACTTGGCGTCAACAGCAACAGGGCGCGATGCAGGAACTTGGCACGATGCAGGGGCGACGGCCGAAGGACTTGGCGCGTGGAGGAGGCTTGTTCCGAGCGGGATTGGCCTTTCCTAGCGGGCTGCTCGCCGGCGAGGTAGATGCGGACGATGCGGCCGTCCGGGCGAAGAGACGAGCGCGGGGTCGGGCGCTGCTGCGGGGAGCTCGTCTCCCGTGCGGCTTCGGCGTGAGGGAGTCAGGAGGTCGAGGAGGCAGGGGTGTGACGGGGTGGCCTGAAGGTCGAGGACGCCGGCGGGTTCACTGGCACGGCGCGAGGAGGACGCGGGAGGCCCTCTCCATGGGTGCTCGGGCGAAGGAGCTCCGATGGGGCAGCGCGATGCAGGCGGGGAGAGGTGGCCGTGGCAGGGTCAGGAGAAGCCGGCGTGGTCGCGCTCGCCATCGGCAGAGGACGGCGTGCGGGGCTCTGCTCCTCTCTGTGAGTGGCGGCGAGAGAGGCCGGGACCAGGGCTTCGGGCGCCATGGGAGGCAAGGTGTGGGCGCAGGAGGAAGGACGAGTGAGGGGAGCGAGAGGAGGGAGCGAAGCAGAGGAGGAGGCTCGCAAGCGGCGGAGCTTGGGCACGGGACGGCGGCTGTTGCCAGAGGCGGGGAGACCGGCTCGTGGAGGATGGAGGCGAGGGGATCGAGCGGGCTCTGCTCGATGCGTGCGTGTGTGTGCGGCGGCAGGAGGAGAACGAAGAGGAGAGAGGGGATCGGGCCAGAGCGTGGTGAGGGCTAGGGTTAGGAAGCTGGTGAGGGCGGCTGGGCCTTAGAGGCCGGCCCAGTGGAGAGGAAAAATTGACCAGAGGCCTGGCCTAGTGGGATGCGGCTGCTGGGCTTCTCTTCTCCCTCTCTCTTATTTCTCTTTTAGCAGAAAAGTAATAGAGAGAAGAAAAAGAAAGATAGGGTTAGGGAAAGAATTTGCACATGCTGGTAATTTTCCCGGACTCACAAAAATATGCTCGTTCCAGGAAAAATAGAGGCGGCCTGATTGGAAGATTTAAATTCAAACTCATTTGAATTTAATTCAAATGGTTTGAAAGAGTTCAAGGCATTGAGGAGTCCAAAAATGTTGGGAAATTAGGAAGAGCCTCGATAAATGGGAAAAGAAATATAGGCAAGGTTAGAGAGATCAACTCAAAGCAGAAAAGGCATAGGATTAATTTTGCACGTGTGTTAAGGTGAACTCCAATTAATGGAATATTTATAATAGCTCCATAAATATTAGGAGGATATGTTATAAAGAGAAAATCACCATGTGCATTTCCCTCGATTTAAATGGATCGAAGATCGATGCAATTTACTTGGTTGAGTTTTAAAAATTAATGACATGATGGCATGATGCAATGAAAAATAAAGAGCAAGCACAAAAGAAACACACGGCGATCACGAGAATATGGAAGTCTTCTGAAGCGTCGGTATCACGGCGATCACGAGAATTACTTGGACGAAGCGGCGCTCCACGTCTGACCCGCCGGCCGGCCGAAGCAGAGGGCTCTGTCGAAGAACAAGCCGACTAAGTCAGAGTCGGCCAAAGATGCTCGGCAACAAGGCTGAGAGAGAGAGAGAGGAAAAGAGACAAGGGGAGCATACCGTAGGCGGAGGATTGGCTCGGCTATATGGCTCCTTGCCGAACTGCCACTCTTCAGCGAGTTGGCAGTTTGCAAGGTAGTTCACCATGTAGGAAACCTCATGGCGCGGCATCTCCTTGGTGCACATTCGGCTCGGATCGAGCTGGCCGCTCATCTGACAGATCAGATGAGGCCGGCTCTGGAGCGGAAGAACCCGGCGCGTGACGAACGCGGCCAGGAGGTCGGGCCCCGTCAGGCCCTCCGACTGGACCATCACCCGCAGTCGGGCGATGGCGGCGTTTCCCGCCTGCGACAGCGTCACAGCCCGGAAGGACCACTAGGGCAGCCTGCCCGCTGGTGGGCCGGCTACGTAAGCCGGCAGGTTGATGTAGTCGCCCCGTGGAGCGATGTTCCGCACGTAAGTACGACTTCTGCCACTCCTTCACCGATTGGATCAGCGTGATGACGGGGAAGGGGTTGTCGGCGCCCGATCTCCGCGACGCGATGAAGGCGCCAGTATGAGCCGGCACGCCCTTGCTGCGCGTGCCCAGCTTCGACTGGAAAAGCTCCCCCAGAGCTCAAGGGTGGGGAGGACGCCGAGATAGCCCTCGCACAGGGTGACGAAGGCAGACAGCAGCACCACCGCGTTGGGGGTGAGATGGTGCGGCTGGAGCTGATAGAATTCGAGCCAGGAGCGGAAGAAGGCGCTCACTGGCAGGCCGAAGCCGCGCAAGAAGTGCGAGCGGAAGACCACCCGCTCGCCCTCCTGCGGCCTCGGCAAGATTTCCTTCGCCGGCGCGAGGCGGACCTCCACTTTGTCCGCGCTGGGCAGCCGCCGCGTGTCGCGGAGGAAGTCGATGTGGTCGTCATGGACGATGGAGCCATCCCAATCCCCGCCAAGCTGCTCTACGGCGGGAGGCATGGCGAAAGCTAGCACGGCGGCGGAGGAGCGTGCGGTGGAAGAGCGTGGCGGCGAGGCGCTGTCGCGAGAACGGGCGAGCGAAGAAGACGGTGGAAGTAGGAGGAGCGTGCGAGGGCCTGCCGCCCTCCACCTCCCCCTACTTATAGCCTCACGAGGCCAAAGAGGCCGGACGTGGGGGGGAGACATGGGATTAACTGCGCCCACTCCCCCCACGTCTCGCGTTTATTGCGCATAAGTGCGAGCCGAAACTGCCGCACGGAACGTGCGGGCGGTTTCGGGACACAAAGGATCCGCGCCTGGGCCAGGGCGCGGACGTGGCGGGCCCCCTCCCTGCGGCGACGTCCCATCACGCGCGTGGGCTGGCAGGCTTTCCGGCCACGTGGTTCGCCGACGGCCCGTGGCCGGCCCGCGGCCCGGTGCACGTGCCGGCGGGTTCCCGCCCTCCGACTCCAGAAGATTTCGACTCAGGCGGCGCGCCTGACCAAGGCCGGCTCCCAGCTGCCGGCTTGTCAAGATAGGAAGCTGATCGAGCTTCTCAACCCCTACTCCACCTCAAAGCCCAATCAGCTTCGGGGACTACTGTCGGAGTAAATGGCCACGGGTAGCCGAACCGACTACCCCTGGTTCTTCAGAAAAATTATCAGGCCTTTGGGCCTTCAAGCACTCCAAGCATTTGGGCCGCCTTCCCTGGCCGGCTACCTCTGAAGCCGACTCCCGGAAGGCGACCCAGCCTCGAGCAACCTCTCCCCAGGACGACTACGGGGTGGCCGACTCCAAGAAGCCGGCCAAGAAGGACGCCGGCTCCTAGCAGCCGGCCGAGACCACAACCACCAAAGCTGTTCCCACATAACGGCGACACGATGGGGTGTGGCCACAGTGCGGCCCACTACCCCCGAAGCCCGAGGCGGGCATGGCTACAGGAGGCCGTACGGGACGGCCGTCTCCCGTGCGGCTCGGCACTGTAGCCATGCTAGCCTCGACGTCATCCACGACCAACTCCTGTACGGCCCAAGGACTGCGGGCCCCTTCAGCCAGAGAGAGGCGCGAAGGCGGCCCGGCCTTTCCCAGTCGGCCAAGAGCATAGCCGGCCTCCAGAAGCCGGCTACTCCCTTCCTCGAAGCAGGAGCCCCATTAAGGAGACAAGACGAGGTAAGGCTACAGTGATAGCCCCCGAGACGACCCGCTGTAGCCACGCTTACCTCGACAAAGCCCTCGTCATCACAGGCGAGGCTACAGTAAGCAGCCGCCAACAAGACCCTAGGCGGTGGGGCCGGCCTGTCGACCAAGTAGCCGGCAGCCGGCGGGACCCACCAGCCGGCGAAGAAGCCGGCGAGCGTAGACACTGACGGCTGGGACCAGCTCCCAGTCGGGTTACCATTGTACCCCCGGGGGGTAGGCCTATATAAACCCCCCGGAGCACCCATGCAAAGGGTTCGCTTCCAAGCATAGTTGGCCTCTGAGCATAGAGTTGCCTCCTAAAGCATAGCACACACACCATAGATAGAGAGAAGCAAGAGCTAGCCTTGTTCTTCTTCTCCCTTGATCCCAACAGCTCTAGGAGCGGTTGTAGCTACCTTTCATCGATCTAGTGATCATGCGGAGACCCCGCAGAGCAGGACTAGGGGTGTTATCTCCTCGGAGAGCCCCGAACCTGGGTAAGATCCGCCGGCATGCATGTCTTCGCCTCATCCCGTTTCCAGGCACCGGCGACGTTTTATTGGCTCCACAATGATAAGCCATCCCTTGGCATATGTCGCACCAACCACCCGACACGAACTATGTTCAGCTTAACCAAGTGTGGAGTTCTCCGGACGAGTTTTTAGACTTGCCGAAGAGTTCTTCCAATGCGGCGCAGTTTTACCAAGCGCGAGAGGGGTATGCAACGGAGAAGCTTTACTGGTCACAATTTGGCGCGTCAAAGCGCCCTCTGTTGCTGAATGAACAGATGTCCAATGGGCCGAGCTTCATAGGATATCCGGCGCTGCCATGAAGAATGTCATAATCCGGCTGTGGCCGACTGAGCCTGTTCCGAATAGCTACTTCGGCTTGGTGCAGCGGCTTGTTGATGCGGTGCCACGTATCGACGCTGTGAGGCGGTCGACATGCATTGAGGGTGCACGGATGGCCTTTGCCCGTGTCAAGGCATACTGGGGGAAGATGATGGCCATCGATGTTGCGGCGAAGAGTCCACCCAAGGGCAAGGACCATCACGCACCGGAGCATTATTTTGAAGACGTCTTAGAGGCTGCCCGCTTGATAGAGGGTCAATGCTCGAAAGACATAGTATTCGAGTGAGGTGTAAGGGAATTGTAAAAGACAATTTTATATTTAATCTATTTTTATGTTTTGCTCGAAAGCTTTTTGTTCCTCCTGTGCGGCCGTTTTTATATAATCTTAAAGTTTTCCAGTCGTCGGCTTCAGCCCCCTCGTAGGAAGTACGGGGGTGTTCGGAAAAGCATTTGATCACTCTTGACCCAACATCTTGATCCATGAAGGAGGTGACAATGCGGCGAACTAGGCAATCAGACTATATAGGGCGTTAACACTTTCACTTAGCCATAGGAGTTTTATGGTGGGTCTACGATATAGCCCCTGGTATGTACGCGGCTTATTTTTAATATGATACGTTGTACAGATGATCTGAAAAAGATCCTTCGTATAACATGGAGAGAATCGCTAAAGATTTCGATAAGTCGTCGAGTGGTTGACCAGCTCTCGCCGCATCATGACAGTCAGTTTTCGGCTTTCTCTACTAAGGTGCTTGACCAGATGAACCGGAAGCACAATCGCAGTAGTTCTCCCTTTACTACCCTAGCCGATAGAGCGGAACATAGGGTAGCAAGCACAGGAGCCGGGCAACACAATTATGGACCCAAGACATGATTCGGAGCTGATGCATATAAGGCCAAACTCGAGACGCCGAAGTACGCTATAAAGCTGTTCGGACTTGTCAGCAACTCATTTGTTCCCATACCGAGCCCCTGGCGAGTTATGCCGAGGTGTCTGTGTAAAACAACCAGAGGAGCAAAAATTCGGATCGATTAGGAAAAAGTCAATACTGGACACTGGTTACGTTTACTGGGAGCTGAGTGATATGCCAATTATTATATAGATAACAAAGCCGCAACCCTGGCTATTTGACATGCCAGGGGCCGAAGGCTGAGGAAAAAGGCACTTTACAGGCTCGGAATAGAGAGCTCGGTCTACCAAAAGTTATTTCGGACCTCCTGTCGCACGTCTGCGCTGCCTGTCCTCGGTTAAGGGATTCCTTGACAGGAATAACCCTTGGATGATTGTATGAACCCGAACTCTGGTAGAGTCCTCGGGGTGACCGGCCCTTGAGCTACCTGTGGAGGGGGTAAAAAGGAAAAAAAGGGGAGTTAGAAAACTAGGGGGGGTTGCAGGCACACTCGTATTGTGCTTCCGCCGGTGTCCAGGGTATTTCAAGTGCATAATTATGTATGCGTGGTACCCACTTCGAAGGCATATTAGGAGAACGGCGGAAGCCGAATTGCTAGTCCAATGGACATTGATCGATCATGTTGAATGGAGACCGGTGGCGTGATGGCCGACGTGGTATGCGGCGTGATAAGGCCGCTGTGTAGTTCGGCTGAGGTAGCTGTAGTATGATCTCCTGTATGGAGGGAGTGTTTCGTGCGCTCACCACTAGGGGTGTGTGTCACGTATACCATGTTTACTGGTTTTGCTTCAGGGGGAAATTGCTTCTGACCCCCGGTACTTGGTTGGTGAATCTCCTCGTCGTCCCTATCGCCGGGCGGCCTCCTCCCCTTGTGTTCGGCGTTGAGCTTGCCGGCCTGCTTGAAGACCCAACAGCTTCTGTTGGTATGATTAGCTGGTTTATCGGGGTGGCCGTGAATCTGGCAGGGTCGATCCAATATCCTTTCTAGATTGGATGGTCCATCTCTGCTCGCCTTGAATGGCTTTTTCCGTTGACCGGATTTGGGACTGCTGACTCCGGCGTAGACCTCTATGTCGCGTGATCTTTCATTATCATTGCGACTTTCGTGTTTGCTGCGTCGTGGCTTGCCATTGCCGTCTCGGATTTCGGAAGTGCCCGGGTTGCTGACGCTGTTGCTTCTACAAGCGAGCCAGCTGTCTTCTCCCGCACAAAAGCGGGTCATTAGAGCGGTAAGGGCTGTCATGGATTTAGGTCTCTCTTGGCCGAGGTGGCGGGCAAGCCAGTCATCCCGGACGCTGTGTTTGAAGGCCGCAAGGGCTTCTGCGTCCGCACAGTCGACTATTTGGTTCTTTTTAACTAAGAACCTAGTCCAGAGCTTCCTGGCCGACTCTCCGAGCTGTTGGACAATGTGGCTTAAGTCATCGGCATCCGGTGGCCGGACATATGTTCCTTGGAAGTTGTTGCAAAAGGTGTCTTCCAAATCTTCCCAGCTGCCAATAGAATTTTTCGGCAGACTGTTTAACCAGTACCGAGCTGGTCCTTTGAGTCTTAGTGGTAGGTATTTGATGGCATGAAGGTCATCTCCGCGGGCCATGTGGATATGGAGGAGGAAGTCCTCGATCCATACCGCGGGATCCGTTGCTCCGTCGTATGATTCAATATTCATGGGTTTGAATCCGTCTGGGAATTCGTGCTCCATTACTTCTTCTGTGAAGCAAAGAGGGTGTGCGGTGCCTCTATATTGGGCCACACTGCGACGTACCTCCGATGGAGTCCGTCTGCGGTTTTCGGCCCGGGCGTTACTAGGTTTGTTACGTCTGAATAGATGGCTGTCCTCGCATGCCAAGGCACGTCCTTGCGATCCGTAGATCGATCTTGTATGTCCTGCTCTATTGTCCAGGTTTTGCCGAAGGTCGCATGTTTTCATCCCGAGCTGTTTTATTCCTGCCCTGACGGCGAGGTGAGGCGGTCTGGTGTTCGGCTTGAATTGCCGCTTTATCCCGACCACATGACGGTCGGTCGGTAGCGTTGCGTGATGTAGGTACGGGCTCCAGCGCCTCGTCATCGAACTGAGGTAGCAATTTGCGCTTCGGGTAATTTTTGGCTGGGCCGCTGAGGCCGTATTCTTTGGTGGCGAGGATTTCGGTCCATCTATCATTGAGCAAATCTTGGTCAGCTTGAAGCTGCAGCTGCTTATTTTCAGGCTCCTCGAAGTGGCTATTAGCCGGTGTTTAAAGCGCTCCTGCTCGAGAGGTTCTTCAGGCACGATGAAATCCTCGTTGCCGAGGCTCTCCTCTTCCTCGGAGAGCGGAAGATAATTACTGTCCTCCGAGTCTTCGTGTATGGCCTGTTCATCAGGGCTAACGTGCCCGTCCTCCCGTTCATCCTGTTCGTAGATTGCCCCAACAGGGTCTTCATTGTCTTCGGCTTCGTCCGGAGTATTATTTTCTCTGGTGCCGGTGTTGTTGTCTTTTGTATGATGTGACTTAGACCGGCGCCGCTGACGCCGGTGCCGGGGCTATGTCTCAGGAGGTTTGTCCTTAACTGGATCTTCTTTGTCATCGTTGTTACTTTCTTAGGTGTATCCACCATGTATACGTCATATGAAGAAGTGGCCGTCCAGCGTCCGATAAGCGGCAGGTTTTGGCCCTGCTCCTCGTCGGTATCGTCGTCCACCGTCGATGTTGTTGGAGCCGTAATCAAGCACGCCTGTTAAGTCTTCGACAGTGGCTATGAAGTGGGTGGCGGGTGGGAAGTGGAATTCTCCCCCATCATCAGCCTCCAGTTCAAACCGGACATAATTCGGCTGTGAGTCCCCCGCCAGGGACATATTCTTTAATGGGTTTAGCACATCGCCGAAGGGCGAGTGTTGGAAGATGTCTACGGAGCTAAACTCAAAGATCGACAAGCGATCAAGTTCGGCGTCCGCGGATGCACATGGCTCGGAATTTATGACCAGAGACGAGTCCGGAGTTCCGGTGACAAAGACGTCGTGTGACTTTAGGTCTATGTTCGGCTCCAACGCCATGGAATCTATGGCCTCCGCGGTGGGGTTGAGCCTCCCATCCTTGGATGGCACAATATGCTCCGGATCTAAGGCCTGAACAGTTACAGGAGCAATCTCCTGGATGCGGTCCGATGACAGATTTAGGTCATGTTCATCGGGGTGACCAGGAGCGATCGCCGCGGTCTCGAATCCAGCAAAGATCAAGTCTCCACGGATGTCCGCAACGTAGTTCAAGCTCCCAAATCTAACCTGATGGCCAGGGGCGTAGCTGTCGATCCGCTCCAGACGGCCAAGCGAGTTGGCCCGCCGTGCGAAGCCGCCAAATACGAAGATCTGTCTGGGGAGGAATGTTTCTCCTTGGACAGCATTGTCATTGACGATTGAAGGGGCCATCAAACCTTTTGGGGATGGCACAGTGGAACTCTCAATGAAAGCACCAATGTCGGTGTCAAAACCGGTGGATCTCGGGTAGGGGGTCCCGAACTGTGCGTCTAAGGTCGATGGTAACAGGAGACAGGGGACACGATTTTTTCCCAGGTTTGGGCCCTCTCTATGGAGGTAATACCCTACTTCCTGCTTGATTGATCTTGATGAATATGAGTATTACAAGAGTTGATCTACCACGAGATCATAATGGCTAAACCCTAGAAATCTAGCCTGTATGACTATGGTAATGAGTATCTCTCCCTCAGGACTAAGTCCTCCGGTTTATATAGGCACCGGGAGGATCTAGGGTTACACAAGGTCGGTTACAAAGAAGGAAATCTACAAATTTGGTCGCCAAGCTTGCCTTCCACGCCAAGGAGAGTCCCATCTGGACACGGGTGCAGTCTTCGGTCTTCGTATCTTCACAGCCCATCAGTCCGGCCCATGGCTAACAGGCCGGACGCCCGAGGACCCCTTAGTCCAGGACTCCCTCAGTCGTTGACTATCTGGCTCGACTGAAGGTTGCGGTGTCGCGAATCGACACAACGCTCTGGCCAGGGGTGACGCTCCAAAATGACCTCGAGTCTGTGATGACTCGACTCAATGAGATGCCTGGTCGAGTGCAAGAATGGAAGAAGTCTTCCGCCCGGTGTGGTGCTGATGTTTCTCTATCTCTGGTTTGCGTCCACTGCAAGGAAGCTAGAGAAGAGAAGCTAGTATCGATCAAAGTTGCCAACACCAAGAGGCTTGACTTCCTTTCCTTCATGGAGACCTTTATCGTTGTCGCCACTCGAATTGCAGATGGAATTGATATGGATGAGTTCGTCGAGTCTGCCAGTCCTCCTCCTGCGGAGTGAACAAACTTTTATGATCCGATTAAATTTGCCTCGGTATGCTGAGTGGTTTTTGTAACCGTAAAACTCCTTCTGGTCTGATGCCCGAGTACTTCAATCCGCGGTTTAGAACCTCCTGGGATTTGTCTTAAACTTAGCCTTTCCATGAATATGCTTGTGTTTGCCTTCGAGTGGAACTTGTTTCTTCACTCGGAACAGTCTTATGTTTACGACGCAATTCTTACCAGAGGGTCACGGGTGACCTGCGCCTTGTCGTCCTTGCGGATCGGGATGGAGCGCACATTGTATTTATGGCGCAGCTCTGAGGAGAAGGTCGTGGTCGACCTGCACCTCGTCATCCTTGTGGTTTAGGATGGAGCGTACATTGTATTTATGGCGCAGCTCTGAGGAGAAGGTCGTAGTCGACCTGCACCTCATCATCCTTGCGGTTTAGGATGGAGCGTGTAGCCAAGTCCCCGAGAGAGAAGACCGTTCTTCACTCGACACACATTTTGAACTTAGGCGAGTACTGGATTGCAGTTAAGCCCCCGAGTGAGAGGGTTGCTCTTCACTCGGTGGGATTTCTTTGAACTTAGGCGAGTACTGGACTGCAGCTAAGCCCCCGAGTGAGAGGGTTGCTCTTCACTCGGTGGGATTTCTTTGAACTTAGGCGAGTTACTGGACTGCAGGTAAGCCCCCGAGTGAGAGGGTTGCTCTTCACTCGGTGGGATTTCTTTAAACTTAGGCGTGTGCTGGACTGCAGCTAAGCCCCTGAGTGAGAGGGTTGCTCTTCACTCGGTGGGATTTCTTTAAACTTAGGCGAGTCCTGGACTGCAGCTAAGCCCCCGAGTGAGAGGGTTGCTCTTCACTCGGTGGGATTTCTTGAACTTAGGCGAGTGCTGGACTGCAGCTAAGCCCCCGAGTGAGAGGGTTTCTCTTCACTCGGTGGGATTTCTTTAAACTTAGGCGGGTACTGAACTGCAGCTAAGCCCCCGAGTGAGAGGGTTGCTCTTCACTCAGTGGGATTTCGTGAACTTAGGCGAGTACGGAACTGCAGCTAAACCCCCGAGTGAGAGGGTTGCACTTCACTCGGTGGGATTTCTTAAACTTAGGCGAGTTACTGGACTGCAGCTAAGCCCCCGAGTGAGAGGCTTGCTCTTCACTTGGTAGGATTTTTTCAAACTTAGGCGAAACGGATTCGCAGCTAAGACCCCGAGTGAGAGGGTTGCTCTTCACTCTGTGGGATTTGTTCAAACTTACGCGAAACGGATTTGCAGCTAAGCCACCCACCGGGGGATTTCAAACACATGTATAAGCGACAACAATCATTTAGAAGACTGTAAAACTGTGTCTTTGATAAACAAACTAAAAAGGTATTTCTTACTACATCTCAATAGTCTGAGTGTTTAAGTATAAAAACGACGGAGCAACTCTGCATTCCAAGCGCGCGGCTCATCTTTATTGTGCTCCACATTATAGAGGTGATACGCTCCATTGTGAAGCACCTTGGTGATGATGATGGGACCTTCCCACGCGGGGGCAAGCTTGTGCGGTCATTGCTGATCCACTCGGAGAACCAGGTCTCCCTCTTGAAATGCTCGACCTCTCACGTTTCTAGCATGGAATCGATGAAGGTCTTGCTGATAAATGGTCGACCGGATTAGGGCCATCTCCCTTTCCTCTTCCAGAAGACCAACAACATCTTGTCGAGCTTGTTCTGCTTCGGCTTCTGAGAAAAGTTCCACTCGGGGTGCATTATGAAGTAGGTCACTCGGAAGTACATCTTCAGCCCCGTAGACTAGGAAGAACGGAGTTCGACCAGTCGACCAATTTGGAGTTGTTCTCAGTCCCCAAAGTACTGATGGTAGCTCGTCCACCCAAGCACCTGCTGCGTGCTTGAGGTCACGCATCAATCGGGGTTTCAGCCCTTTGAGGATTAAACCATTTGCCCTTTCTGCCTGTCCATTCGACTGTGGGTGAGCGACTGAGGCATAGTCGACCCGAGTGCCTTGGGAAGCACATAAAGCTCTGAACTCATCTGAATCAAAGTTTGACCCATTGTCTGTGATGATGTTGTGCGGAACTCCATATCTGAATGTTAACTCCTTGATGAAGCTGACAACAGTACTTGCTTCGAGGTTTTTGATAGGTTTAGCTTCAATCCACTTAGTGAACTTGTCGACTGCTACAAGCACATGAGTGAAGCCGCTCCTGCCAGTCCTCATAGGTCCGACCATATCTATTCCCCAAACTGCAAATGGCCAGACGAGTGGAATGGTCTTCAAGGCTGAAGCAGGTTTATGGGACATGTTGGAGTAGAACTGGCAGCCCTCACACTTGTCGACTATTTCTTTTGCCATTTCATTGGCATGTGGCCAGTAAAAACCGGCTCGGTATGCTTTGGCCACGATGGTCTGAGAGGACGCATGGTGACCACAGGTCCCCGAGTGGATATCATTGAGGATCATTCGACCTTCTTCTGGCATGATGCATTTCTGACTGACTCCAGTAACACTCTCTCTGTAAAGCTGACCACCCATCACAGTAAAGGCTTTGGATCGACGGACGATCTGTCGAGCCTCCTCTTCATCCACTGGAAGTTCTTTCCTGAGAATATATGCAATGTATGGCACTGTCCAATCTGGAGTGACGACCAAAACTTCCATGATCAAGTCGACCACGGCTGGGATTTCAACTTCAGTCGGATCAGTAGGGCTCTTAGGCTGTGGGGGCTCCTCTGTGAAGGGATGTTCTTGTACGGTAGGTGTATGAACATGCTCCAAAAACACATTGCTGGGAATGGGCTCCCTCTTGGACCCAATCTTTTCCAGGTCATCGGCTGCCTGGTTCTTCAGTCGGGGTATATGGTGCAACTCTAACCCTTCAAACTTCTTTTCCAATTTCCTCACTGCATTGCAATAACCAGTCATAGCTGGACTCCTCACGTCCCATTCCTTCATCACTTGATTGACCACCAAATCTAAGTCGCCGTAGACCATTAGGCGCCGGACACTGAGTGAAATGGCCATACGCAACCCGTACAAAAGTGCCTCATATTCAGCTTCATTATTGTAGGAGTCAAAGTGAATCTGGAGAACATAACTGAGCTTGTAGCCTTGCGGAGATACAAGGACTACCCCAGCACCTGAACCATTGTGACACCCAAGTTTTTATTTGGTTTTTTCAAAAAAGATTTCTATTTTGACTTGAGGGGAGCAATTTAAATTTTTCTTTAAGAGAACTCTCCCTCTCATATATTTTTCCTTATGGCAAAAGTTTTGTTTGGATTCACCCAAGATCTGCCTTTGGTCTTGGAAGTTCTTACTTTTCATTTGGACTCAAAACAAAATGTTTTTCATTTGGGAAAATAACTCCTGAAAATCTTTTTGAATTTGCACTATGGCTTTTGGAAAGTCCTTCACCACTTTCAACTTTCCCTTCTTACCATGACATTTGTGCAAATCCTCTCCCCAAATCCTTCCCTCACCTTTGGATCATGTTTTACACCTAATCCAGCAAGTTGAACCTCCCCATGTGATTATTCCCATTCAAATTTCATTCAAACAAATTGCTGCCTTCTATTCTACCACTTGGGGATTTACAAAGGAACTCCATTTTATGTTTGGACTTTTACCACCAAACTTCTTTCCCCTCCTAGTCCTTTGAACCCTCAACCTGGAACCATGAAGATCCACTAGTCTTCAGTTCAAAAATTTCAAACTACACCTACTGCAAGTTTGGACCAGATTTGGCAAATTTGGTGAAATTCATTCAAAACCTTCTCCAAAAATTCCAAGTAAATTCAGGCAGCCCCTGAGTGCTTTGAGTGATCATCTCACCAAGTTACAGCTCCAGAAAAATTCATCTCATAGCCAAAACCTTCTGTCGAACACCTGCAGTGCACTGTCTTTGTCAAAGTTCAGAAGGTTCAGAGATTCAGTTCAGTGCTCACTGTCGTTTTCTTCAAAGATGGACATCGATCTCGCCAGTGCCACCGCGTCGCCTTGCTCCTCGTCCTCGCCCCCTTGTTCCTGCACCGCACGAGTGCCTGGCACCTTGCGGGCGTCGGCGACGAGCAGCAGAAGGTGCGCCACCCCGTGACCAACGCCGGCGGCGGCTTTGCGGGCGCCAGCGGGAGACACGGCGCCGACGACGCCACCCAGCGCCGCCCAAACCACCGGAGCTCGCCGCGTGGCCTTCCACTCCCCCGAACGCGCTGCCGCTCTCGTCGTGAACCGCAGGGCGCGGAGCGCGCTCTCTACCGCCGTTGAGGCCGTGCGGTCACCTCACCGTGGACCGACGCCATTACGCCAAGACCGACCCCGTTTAGCTGCAAATCGAGTCCAGTAACATCCACTGATGCTGCCCGACCGCTCAAACCCCCTGCCAACCCATTACTCCGCCGTAATCGCTCGCCGGAGATTCACCGTTCACGGCCATCCCGTCGATCTGCCTATAAATAGGGGCCCCGAGCTTCAACTCGAGCACCCACCAGCCCTGCACTCCCCCTAGAGCACGCCTAGCCACTGGAAGAGCCCCGAGGATGTCTCCTTCCTCGACTCCGGCCGCCGCGACCCGCCACGGGATCCAGCCCGATTCGCCCTCGTGTGTGCTCCTCCGCCTCCATTCTCTTGCCAGTAGCTTCACCATGCATCCCACTTTCTGACCCGCACTTCAATTTGAAGCTTGCAGCCCTCCACCGGAGTTCCCCATCCTCACCCGAGCCACCGTCCGCCGGAGAAAGTGTCGCCGTCGACATAGTGCTCCCCGTTGGACGAGTCCACCACCCACCGACGCGGAAGAGGACGCTGAAGCTCTTGGTACCCTCCGTTTCTCCTAACTCGCCGTGGTTCGACGCCGGCGTCCACCGCAGTCTTCGGGCGCCGGCGAGCTTTTCAAACCTGACATGTGGACCCCGCATGTCAGCCTCTGTTCTTTTATTCGCGAACCGTTTTCTGTTGGCGCCTTCGGGCAAAATACGTTTCCTCCCTTGCGCTTGCGCATTCCCAGCCGAAGCGTTTTCTGTTTTCTCAGTTAAAACCCTGGAACTTTTCTGTTTCATTACAGATAAGTCCCTGGACAGAAACCTTTATAACTTTTTAATAAAAAGGTATTTTTGAGTGATTCTTTTTCTGACAATCTTCAAATTTTGTCTAGTTTTTTATGCGATTTATTTGAAAAATAATTGGAAAAGTTTCTGTGTATGTGTTGGTTTTCACGTTAGTGCCCGTTTCGTGATTTGCCGTAGGTTCCGGGAGGGGTGACGGAGCCGCGAACTTCGCCGAGCTAGACTCCGACTTCTCCGAACCAGGCAAGCATGTTTTGAACATTTGATATGACAGGTGTTTTGCATGTTCACGTGAGAATTTGTGTGTGGCATATGAGTGTCGGTAAAAACCTCGTTGCTTGTACGGCAACGACCCGGTTGTCCCAAAGTTGCGATGACCTCTGTTGAGAGGTGGCCTAATCATGTGGTGACATGAAGGGCAGCAAGGTGGTACTGTTGTAGCATGTCAGCCTTGCGTCATCCGACTCTCTGCGACGTTAACGTGGTTGGAGCTACGTTGTCGTTCTTTTCCCGCATGTTCCGAAGTTGCGATGATCTCTGATGAGAGATGGCCTAATCATGTGATGACATGAAGGGCAGCAAGGTGGTACTGTTGTAGCATGCCAGCCTTGCGTCATCCGACTTTTCCGATGTTAACATGGTAGGAGCCGTGTTACCGTCCCTTCCCCTTTCCGTGCTACCACATGTCTCATTGCCAGGATGCGGTTTAGTAAGTTGGTAACCTCTTTCCGTGTACACACCAAACAGAGAGGCCGGGATGATGGTACCTTGGCCCAGGATTAAAGCCAGTCATTCGGTCAGGGGGCATGGGTGTTTCCGGTTGGGACCGAGAGGGGGGCACCCCCTTAGAGCGCGCGTATATAAATTTGATCCCATGCTACGCGAGGTTGTAGCCTCCCCGTCTCAAGGTTTTTCTTGAACGTCGCCGAGGGTGATCCCTGGCTTCAGATGGTTGAATTGGGTGTGTACTGGTTAGACGTGTTTCCTCCAAAACACCGCAGACGGAACTAGTCCCCGTGACTACTGAAATCCGTTGGCTGTGGTTAAGTACAAACTCTGCAGAGTCAATTCTTTCCAAATCATCGTATCCATGATCAGTAGGGTAAACATTATATCCATATCTATCCGTGTGAAAAACTTGTCCCCGGTGAACAAGCTCAAGTGGTAAAATTTCAGATTTATTGTTATTCCAGTGGATCGACTAACTTTATTTTGTGCCTCATGCTTGTGATAATTTATGTCTCCGAACTGTTGTAATAATGAGATGTGATATAAGCCCTTTAGGTGACGTCGCGCAGACGTCCGACTGTGGCGTGTACTCGTTTCTCACTTTCGATATAAGCCCTTTATGTGATGTCGCTCAGACGTCCGACTGCGGCATGCACTGTCTTTACTTTCTGTTATAAGCCCTTTATGTGGTGTCGCCCCGACGCCCGACTGTGGCATTATTATTCTGCATTTACCTCTCGAGGAGTCTTTCAGACACTCGTTTGGCACCCGCATTATTATTCCGCATTTTCCCCTCGAGGAGTCTTTCAGACACTCGTTTGGCACCCGCATTATTATTTCGCATTTTCCGCTCGAGGAGTCTTTCAGACACTCGTTTGGCAGCAGTATTACTATTCTGCAGTTTCCGCTCGAGGCGTCATTCAGACCCTCGCTTGGCACCCAGTATTTATTTATGTCTAATCGCACTGGTTAACTTATTCATGTGCTTCATGTTTACATTTGTTATACCTTATGTCCGAACTGTCTTGCGAGTACTTTCATAGTACTCACCTGGCTTGTTGTTTTGGCCAGATGTTGACGAAGGTGATCTCTTGGATGAAGAGTTTGATAGCGCGTCCGATGCCTAGAGGAGTCCCAGTCAGTCCTGCGCGATCCCGGATATTGGTCACTTATGTTGTTTACGCTTCCGCCACCCGCAATAAGTCTCCTCGAGCCTCACTCCGACGCTCGATGAGTTGTAGTATTCTGGAATCATATCACTCGCTTCGCGATGATATTTCCACCACCGTTATTATCGTGAGTTAGAAGTTTGCCACCCTATCCGCCGTATTGTTTTATCGGCGTGCCTATAATAAATTATTGGGCAGTCTCTGCTCAACCTTGTGTTATATTTAGTACTCCTGGTATTTTTCTTCTGTGACCAAGATTATTGTCTACCAGTGAGAAGGAATTCTTCTTCGTTGGTCCATAAAAGGGATTGGTCTCTCAATAATTATTTTATTGAAAAACCGGTCGTGACAAGCTTGGTATCAGAGCCAGGCTGACTGTAGGAAGCCACTAGGTGCGATCGCTAATCGGTTATTAGCGTTTTTTTTGTGCTTTTTCAGCATTTTGCAATTGTAGCTATTTTCTGTTGGTCATCATAAAATTTATGACATGACTACTCAGAATTTTTGCCTACTTTTGTAGATGGCTGGCAGCAGCTGTGAGAATCGAGTGTTCACCAACGTGCCCGAGGGGTTTGTCAAGCTCCTCGTCTCCATCACCAAGCTCGCGATCGGGCCAGCAGCTCGCCCGGAGTTCACACTCTATCAGCACAAGCTCAGTGACGACGTGTCTATGCACCAGGCTGTGGTGCAGTTCAAGGGAGGACGTTCAGCTGCACGCCACTTCCGTTTTGTGGGAAGGGCCATGCCTACGGAGAGGCATGCCATGCAGATGGCTGCCCGTGAGGCGATAGCTCGCCTTCGGGACATCCTTCCTACGATGAAGACTCGTCGCTACCACTACCTCCTATGCTATGTGCCTTACACCAGCCACTATGCGTTCGCCTGCCATCGGGGAGAACGAGATGAAGCCATCGAAATGGTTGTGGAGTATCTCAAGGCGCTGGAGGTGTCTTTCGACAACCTCGTAGATGATCTTGTGGCTGCCCGCATGGACTTAGTCCGGGGCGGTCCTGCCAGCAGGAAGGAGCTTCTCCACACAGCGCCGCCTCTGACATTCGTCTCATCTTCAGCCTCGTATGCACCGGCCGTTTTGGCCACTGCTCGCCGTCTGCCTACCACTGAGGAGTTCGACCGAGTCATCGCTCCTACTCCAGTCAGAGCCGCACCGCCTACCGCACGCGCTCTACCACCAGTCGCCCCCGCACCATCACCGCCGCGCAGCGTCGCACGCCAGGAGCCAACTAGAGAGGAGGAGGTTGATTCTCCTGGACCGCTGAGCCTTGCCATCGGCAAGGGGAAGGAGATCTTCACCATCTCCGACTGAGAGCACCGAGTAGCCGCGTGTTATGCCTGCTTGTATGATGTGTTGTTTTTATTTGTACGCTAGTTTGTGTTGGTGTGTTTGCTGCCTTCCGGAGTAGTACGCTAGTTTTTAATAACATGTCAGGATTGTGTACGCACAACCTGAGTGCTGTATCTTGTGTTTGCTTTCGCATGTAAGATTTGTGTTAAGCACTTCTTCTCCGTGAAAAATCATTCGTGTTTCTTGGAAAACCTAGAAGCCTTTTTGATTATTACCTTTGCAAGAGTTTTCCTGCGCTACACAATTTTTCTCATGGGTTTTGCAAATGATACCCCAGACTAGAAAAATGTCTCGCCCATGGACTCGCTCTATGCCCAATCAGCCAGAAGAGGTTTACGGAACACAGACTAGCAACAATTTCACTCAGGGTCAGTCCAGCCAACAGGACAGCGAAGCGGCACTATCTCAAGTATGCCGTCTCTTCGAGCAAAGCCAGCAACAGCACCAGGAGATGATGAACCATGTCATCAATATGGGAAACCACCGTGAACCCTATCAACCACATTCCAAGTTATCTGAGTTACAGAAGACTCGCCCCTCAACTTTTGCTCACACCGACAGGCCACTGGAAGCCGATGATTGGCTTCGCGAGATTGAAAGGAAACTGATTATCGCTTAGTGCTCAGATCATGAGAAGGTGCTTTATGCACCACACTACCTTACTAGAGCAGCCGCAGCATGGTGGGAAAACTTCCTACACATGCACCCTAGGGAACACAACATCACCTGGGAAGAATTCAAGGAAGGCTTCCGTGGGGCACACATTCCCAGGAGCATCCTAAAGATCAAGAAGAGAGAGTTTGATGACCTGAAGCAAAGAGGCATGTCCGTCACAGAATACAACGGCCAGTTTACCCAACTATCTCGTTATGCCTACGACGAGCACATGACAGAAAACAAGAAGATGGAAAAATTCCTGGACGGCCTGGCACCAGCATTAAGATGCCAACTGATTGTACACACCTTTCCGGATTTTAAGACGCTGGTGGACAAGGCCATCACCCTGGAGAATGAGCGCCGTAGTCTGGAAGATATCCGCAAGCGGAAGAGGGACAAGACGACTCTTGCCCGCAGCAACCGAGGCAAGACTGAGGTCCCAAGGACAGACACGAGGAGATCCACGACTACTGAGCCAAGACCCGTCGGACAATTTCATGCCAGAGACAAGGAGTTCACATACCGTCCAGGGGTCACCTGCTATGCTTGTGGTCAACAAGGGCATTATGCTAAACAGTGCCCGAAGCCAAGAGACACGGCACCCAAGCCGAACAATGGTGGGAACAATCCAGCCCCCAAGCGCAACAACTTCAACCCCAGCAGCAACCACAGGAAGGGTCACCTGAACCATGTGACCAGGGAAGAAGCGCAGAATGCCCCAGACATCGTGCTCGGTACGTTCCCTGTCAACACAGTACCTGCCACGGTTTTGTTTGATTCTGGAGCTTCCCATTCGTTTGTTTCGAAGAGTTTTGTTTCACAACACGGTTTTCCGATACTTCCCTTGGAAAAATCTATGATCATCAAGTCCCCCGGAAATAAGCAAATTGCTCAGGGTTACTGCCAAGGAGTGGTCATTGAGTTCGAAGGACTACCATTCCACGCGAATCTCATCGTGTAGGAAAGCAAAGGACTGGATGTCATTTTAGGAATGGACTGGTTAACCACTAACAAAGGATTCATCGACTGTTTCAATCGGACAGTGATTCTCACTCACCATCACGGCAAGACTATAAGAGTTTCCGCTCAAGAATGGCCACGATCACATAAACCAAAACTGAACAAGATGGACATCACAGAATTAAGAAAAGTGCCAGTGGTATGCGAGTTCCCTGATGTGTTCCCGGAAGAACTACCAGGCATGCCACCAGACCGAGAGATCGAATTCAGCATCGAACTAGCACCTGGCACCGCTCCCATTTATAAGAAGCCGTACAGAATGGCACCCTCGGAATTGGTGGAGTTAAAGAAGCAGATAAAAGAATTATTGGACAAAGGATTTATTCGAGCCAGCTCCTCACCTTGGGGTTCGCCTGTGTTGTTCGCCAAAAAGAAGGATGGGACACTAAGGCTGTGCATAGACTATCGAGCCCTCAATATGGTCACCATCAAAAACAAATATCCGATGCCACGAATAAATGATTTGTTTGACCAGCTCGCACAGGCCAAGGTATTCTCGAAAATTGATTTGAGATCGGGATATCACCAATTGAAGGTACGAACAGAAGATATTCCCAAGACAGCTTTCACTTCCAGATATGGGTTGTACGAGTTTACAGTGATGCCTTTTGGACTAACGAACGCCCCCGCATATTTCGTCCACCTCATGAACAAAGTATTCATGAAATTCATGGACAAATTTGTGGTGGTATTCATTGACGACATTCTGGTTTACTCAAGGACACCAGAAGAACATGTTGAGCACCTCAGAATTGTTTTGGGAGAATTGAGGAAACATCAGTTGTACGCCAAATTTAGGAAATGCGAATTTTGGCTAAGACAAGTTGGTTTCTTGGGCCATATATTGAACGAAGAAGGCGTGGCCGTAGACCCAGGAAAAGTCAAGGCCATACTGGACTGGAAGCCACCCGCGAATGTTACAGATGTGCGGAGTTTCCTAGGAATGGCCGGATATTACAGGAGGTTTATTGAAGGATTCTCCACTGTGGCAAAACCTATAACACAGTTACTCAAGAAGGACAAGAAATTTGTATGGACAGAAGCATGCGAGCAGAGCTTCCAAGAGAAGAAGCTAACAACCGCACCAGTCTTAACTGTGCCAGACATACACAAGAGCTTTGAGGTGTATTGTGACGCGTCCCGAAAAGGTCTCGGATGTGTGCTAATGCAGGATGGCAAAGTTGTCGCATATGCCTCCAGGCAACTGCGAAAACATGAGGAAAATTACCCAACACATGACCTGGAGCTAGCAGCAGTTATACATGCACTCAAGGAGTGGAGGCACTTTCTGTTGGGAAATCGCTGTGAAATATATACAGACCATAAGAGCCTCAAATATATTTTCACACAGCCAGAGCTGAATTTACGCCAACGACGCTGGTTGGAACTGGTCAAGGACTATGACGTCGGTATTCACTACCACCCAGGGAAAGCAAATGTTGTCGCCGATGCCCTTAGTCGAAACCCCAGCCCGGACAGTGACGGTCAGCAAAGTTTGAGGCCTGAGTTTCAGCGAGAGTTCACTCGGCTCAACATGATGTTAGTCTCTGAGGGCACCATATCGAACCTGGAGATACAACCCACCCTAGTGGAACAAATCAAGAAGGCTCAACAGGGACATCCCAGTATCGGAGGCATAAAGAAGAAAATGAACCTTAGCAAGACTTCAGAATTCGTCACGGACAGTGAAGGGACGTTATGGTACCGAGACAGACTTTGCGTACCTAACATTGAGGGACTCAAGCAACAGATCTTGACGGAGAGCCACACCGCTCCATACTCGATCCATCCTGGAGGAACCAAAATGTACAAGGACATTCAGGAAAGATTTTGGTGGCACGGTATGAAAAGAGATATAGCCACATTCATTGCTTGTTGCGATTCATGTCAGCGCATCAAGGCCGAGCACCAAAAGCCAGCAGGGCTACTCCAGCCTAACAGGATACCAGAGTGGAAATGGGATGAAATCGGAATGGACTTCATTGTCGGATTACCCCGATCACAGCGTGGAAATGACGCCATCTGGGTCATCACAGACCGACTAACCAAAGTTGCTCACTTCATTCCCGTGAAGACTACCTACTCCACACAAAGACTGGCAAAACTCTATCTCTCCCGTATAGTTTGCTTGCACGGAGTCCCAAAGACTATAATATCAGACCGAGGCACCCAATTCGTCTCCAAATTTTGGGATCACCTACAACAAGCTCTGGGCACGCAACTAGCTTTCGGTACAGCATACCACCCTCAGACTGATGGACAGACGGAACGTGTGAACCAGATCCTAGAGGATATGCTAAGAGCCTGCGTACTCACCTATGGATCCAGTTGGGAAGAGAGTTTGCCGTATGCCGAATTTGCTTACAACAACAGTTACCAAGCCAGCTTGAAAATGGCACCCTTTGAAGCGCTGTACGGGCGAAGGTGTCGTACCCCATTGAATTGGTCGGAAACCGGTGACAGCCGTATCTTCGGCCCAGACATGCTCAAAGAGGCCGAGGAGAAAGTTAAGCAAATCAGGGACAGACTCAAGACAGCACAGAGCCGCCAAAAGAGCTACTATGATCAGAAGCACCGTGAGGTCAGCTTTGAACCCGGTGATTCCGTATACCTCCGAGTATCTCCTATGAGGGGTCTGCAACGGTTCAAAATTAAGGGGAAGCTAGCCCCAAGGTTTATTGGACCATTTTGTGTAAAGGCACGAAGAGGCACGGTGGCCTACCAACTAGACCTCCCCAAGGAGCTGTCAGACGTCCATGACGTGTTCCACGTCTCACAGTTAAGAAAATGTGTGAGCAATCCAGAAAAACATGTACCTCATAAGGACATTGATATGCAACCAGATCTCACCTACAGAGAAAGGCCAGTAAAGGTTTTAGAAGAGTCTGAACGGAGGACCCGTCAGAAAACGACAAGATTTTTCAGAGTTCAGTGGAGCAACCACACTGAGGATGAAGCCACATGGGAGAGGGAAGATTTCCTCCGAGCAGAGTATCCATATCTATTTGAGGATCAGCCGAAATCTCGAGGACGAGATTTTTCCTAAGGGGGTAGGTGTTGTGACACCCAAGTTTTTATTTGGTTTTTTCAAAAAAGATTTCTATTTTGACTTGAGGGGAGCAATTTAAATTTTTCTTTAAGAGAACTCTCCCTCTCATATATTTTTCCTTATGGCAAAAGTTTTGTTTGGATTCACCCAAGATCTGCCTTTGGTCTTGGAAGTTCTTACTTTTCATTTGGACTCAAAACAAAATGTTTTTCATTTGGGAAAATAACTCCTGAAAATCTTTTTGAATTTGCACTATGGCTTTTGGAAAGTCCTTCACCACTTTCAACTTTCCCTTCTTACCATGACATTTGTGCAAATCCTCTCCCCAAATCCTTCCCTCACCTTTGGATCATGTTTTACACCTAATCCAGCAAGTTGAACCTCCCCATGTGATTATTCCCATTCAAATTTCATTCAAACAAATTTCTGCCTTCTATTCTACCACTTGGGGATTTACAAAGGAACTCCATTTTATGTTTGGACTTTTACCACCAAACTTCTTTCCCCTCCTAGTCCTTTGAACCCTCAACCTGGAACCATGAAGATCCACTAGTCTTCAGTTCAAAAATTTCAAACTACACCTGCTGCAAGTTTGGACCAGATTTGGCAAATTTGGTGAAATTCATTCAAAACCTTCTCCAAAAATTCCAAGTAAATTCAGGCAGCCCCTGGGTGCTTTGAGTGATCATCTCACCAAGTTACAGCTCCAGAAAAATTTACCTCATAGCCAAAACCTTCTGTCGAACACCTGCAGTGCACTGTCTTTGTCAAAGTTCAGAAGGTTCAGAGATTCAGTTCAGTGCTCACTGTCGTTTTCTTCAGAGATGGACATCGATCTCGCCAGTGCCACCACGTCGCCTTGCTCCTCGTCCTCGCCCCCTTGTTCCTGCACCGCACGAGTGCCTGGCACCTTGCGGGCGTCGGCGACGAGCAGCAGAAGGTGCGCCACCCCGTGACCAACGCCGGCGGCGGCTTTGCGGGCGCCAGCGGGAGACACGGCGCCGACGACGCCACCCAGCGCCGCCCAAACCACCGGAGCTCGCCGCGTGGCCTTCCACTCCCCTGAACGCGCTGCCGCTCTCGTCGTGAACCGCAGGGCGCGGAGCGCGCTCTCTGCCGCCGTTGAGGCCGTGCGGTCACCTCACCGTGGACCGACGCCATTACGCCAAGACCGACCCCGTTTAGCTGCAAATCGAGTCCAGTAACATCCACTGATGCTGCCCGACCGCTCAAACCCCCTGCCAACCCACTGCTCCGCCGTAATCGCTCGCCGGAGATTCACCGTTCACGGCCATCCCGTCGATCTGCCTATAAATAGGGGCCCCGAGCTTCAACTCGAGCACCCACCAGCCCTGCACTCCCCCTAGAGCACGCCTAGCCACTGGAAGAGCCCCGAGGAGGTCTCCTTCCTCGACTCCGGCCGCCGCGACCCGCCACGGGATCCAGCCCGATTCGCCCTCGTGTGTGCTCCTCCGCCTCCATTCTCTTGCCAGTAGCTTCACCATGCATCCCACTTTCTGACCCGCACTTCAATTTGAAGCTTGCAGCCCTCCACCGGAGTTCCCCATCCTCACCCGAGCCACCGTCCGCCGGAGAAAGTGTCGCCGTCGACATAGTGCTCCCCGTTGGACGAGTCCACCACCCACCGACGCGGAAGAGGACGCTGAAGCTCTTGGTACCCTCCGTTTCTCCTAACTCGCCGTGGTTCGACGCCGGCGTCCACCGCAGTCTTCGGGCGCCGGCGAGCTTTTCAAACCTGACATGTGGACCCCGCATGTCAGCCTCTGTTCTTTTATTCGCGAACCGTTTTCTGTTGGCGCCTTCGGGCAAAATACGTTTCCTCCCTTGCGCTTGCGCATTCCCAGCCGAAGCGTTTTCTGTTTTCTCAGTTAAAACCCTGGAACTTTTCTGTTTCATTACAGATAAGTCCCTGGACAGAAACCTTTATAACTTTTTAATAAAAAGGTATTTTTGAGTGATTCTTTTTCTGACAATCTTCAAATTTTGTCTAGTTTTTTATGGGATTTATTTGAAAAATAATTGGAAAATTTTCTGTGTATGTGTTGGTTTTCACGTTAGTGCCCGTTTCGTGATTTGCCGTAGGTTCCGGGAGGGGTGACGGAGCCGCGAACTTCGCCGAGCTAGACTCCGACTTCTCCGAACCAGGCAAGCATGTTTTGAACATTTGATATGACAGGTGTTTTGCATGTTCACGTGAGAATTTGTGTGTGGCATATGAGTGTCGGTAAAAACCTCGTTGCTTGTACGGCAACGACCCGGTTGTCCCAAAGTTGCGATGACCTCTGTTGAGAGGTGGCCTAATCATGTGGTGACATGAAGGGCAGCAAGGTGGTACTGTTGTAGCATGCCAGCCTTGCGTCATCGGACTCTCTGCGACGTTAACGTGGTTGGAGCTACGTTGTCGTTCTTTTCCCGCATGTTCCGAAGTTGCGATGATCTCTGATGAGAGATGGCCTAATCATGTGATGACATGAAGGGCAGCAAGGTGGTACTGTTGTAGCATGCCAGCCTTGCGTCATCCGACTTTTCCGATGTTAACATGGTTGGAGCCGTGTTACCGTCCCTTCCCCTTTCCGTGCTACCACATGTCTCATTGCCAGGATGCGGTTTAGTAAGTTGGTAACCTCTTTCCGTGTACACACCAAACAGAGAGGCCGGGATGATGGTACCTTGGCCCAGGATTAAAGCCAGTCATTCGGTCAGGGGGCATGGGTGTTTCCGGTTGGGACCGAGAGGGGGGCACCCCCTTAGAGCGCGCGTATATAAATTTGATCCCATGCTACGCGAGGTTGTAGCCTCCCCGTCTCAAGGTTTTTCTTGAACGTCGCCGAGGGTGATCCCTGGCTTCGGATGGTTGAATTGGGTGTGTACTGGTTAGACGTGTTTCCTCCAAAACACCGCAGACGGAACTAGTCCCCGTGACTACTGAAATCCGTTGGCTGTGGTTAAGTACAAACTCTGCAGAGTCAATTCTTTCCAAATCATCGTATCCATGATCAGTAGGGTAAACATTATATCCATATCTATCCGTGTGAAAAACTTGTCCCCGGTGAACAAGCTCAAGTGGTAAAATTTCAGATTTATTGTTATTCCAGTGGATGGACTAACTTTATTTTGTGTCTCATGCTTGTGATAATTTATGTCTCCGAACTGTTGTAATAATGAGATGTGATATAAGCCCTTTAGGTGACGTCGCGCAGACGTCCGACTGTGGCGTGTACTCGTTTCTCACTTTCGATATAAGCCCTTTATGTGATGTCGCTCAGACGTCCGACTGCGGCATGCACTGTCTTTACTTTCTGTTATAAGCCCTTTATGTGGTGTCGCCCCGACGCCCGACTGTGGCATTATTATTCTGCATTTACCTCTCGAGGAGTCTTTCAGACACTCGTTTGGCACCCGCATTATTATTCCGCATTTTCCCCTCGAGGAGTCTTTCAGACACTCGTTTGGCACCCGCATTATTATTTCGCATTTTCCGCTCGAGGAGTCTTTCAGACACTCGTTTGGCAGCAGTATTACTATTCTGCAGTTTCCGCTCGAGGCGTCATTCAGACCCTCGCTTGGCACCCAGTATTTATTTATGTCTAATCGCACTGGTTAACTTATTCATGTGCTTCATGTTTACATTTGTTATACCTTATGTCCGAACTGTCTTGCGAGTACTTTCATAGTACTCACCTGGCTTGTTGTTTTGGCCAGATGTTGACGAAGGTGATCTCTTGGATGAAGAGTTTGATAGCGCGTCCGATGCCTAGAGGAGTCCCAGTCAGTCCTGCGCGATCCCGGATATTGGTCACTTATGTTGTTTACGCTTCCGCCACCCGCAATAAGTCTCCTCGAGCCTCACTCCGACGCTCGATGAGTTGTAGTATTCTGGAATCATATCACTCGCTTCGCGATGATATTTCCACCACCGTTATTATCGTGAGTTAGAAGTTTGCCACCCTATCCGCCGTATTGTTTTATCGGCGTGCCTGTAATAAATTATTGGGCAGTCTCTGCTCAACCTTGTGTTATATTTAGTACTCCTGGTATTTTTCTTCTGTGACCAAGATTATTGTCTACCAGTGAGAAGGAATTCTTCTTCGCTGGTCCGTAAAAGGGATTGGTCTCTCAATAATTATTTTATTGAAAAACCGGTCGTGACAACCATTCAGCATCTTGGACCCGTCAAAGAACATAGTCCAATGTTTTGACTGAATCTGAGTCGGCAACTGTTGTTCAATCCACTCGACGAGAAAATCTGCTATTGCCTGAGATTTGATTGATTTCTTTGCCTCAAACTTGATATCTAGCGGGAGGAGTTCAATCGCCCATTTAGCCACTCGACCAGTTGCATCTCTGTTATTCAATATTTCTGACAATAGAGCATCGCTGACGACTGTAATTGAATGATCTGAGAAGTAATGCGCAACCTTCTTTGTGGTCAAGTAAATCCTACAGACAAGTTTCTGATAATGTGGATATCTCTGCTTGGATGGGGTTAAGACTTCAGAAATATAGTACACTGGGCGTTGAACCTTGTATGCCTTGCATTTTTCTTCCCGCTCGACCGTGAGTACTGTACTGACAACTTGTCCAGTGGCTGCAATATAAAGTAGTAAAGGCTCTTTGCTGATTGGAGCAGCGAGCACTGGCTGGGTGGAAAGCAGGGTTTTGAGCTCTGCAAACGCCGCGTCAGCTTCAGGAGTCCACTCGAACTTGTCAGATTTCTTCATCAGTCAGTAAAGAGGCAACACCTTTTCACCGAGACAAGAGATGAGTCGACTCATAGCGGCCAAACAACCAGTAAGCTTCTGAACATCGTGTACACGCACGGGGCGTTTCATTCGGAGGATTGCACCAACCTTCTCCGGGTTTGCGTCGATTCCACATTCGGAAATGAGGAAACCGAGCAACTTGCCACCGGGAACTCCAAACGTACATTTCGACGGGTTAAGCTTGATATCATATCTCCTTAGATTGGCAAAGGTTTCTGTGAGGTCAGCCAGCAGGTCGGAACCTTTGCGTGACTTAACCATGATGTCATCCATGTATGCTTCCACATTCCGATTGATTTGAGTGAGAAGGCACTTCTATATCATGCGCATGAATGTGGCACCTGCATTTTTGAGACCAAAGGGCATGGTGACAGAGCAAAAGCACCCGAACGGGGTGATAAAAGCTGTTTTTATCTCATCGGGTCCATATAGTCGGATCTGATGGTACCCGGAATATGCATCCAGGAAAGACAATCGCTCACATCCCACAGTCGAGTCGACTATCTGATTGATGCGAGGAAGAGGGAAGTAATCCTTCGGGCACGCCCCATTGATATGCTTGAAGTCGATACACATACGGAGTGAATCATCTTTTTTGGGAACCATGACGACATTGGCGAGCCACTCAAAGTGATAAATCTCTCGGATGAACTCAGCTGCCAGAAGCCGAGCTACTTCCTCGCCAATTGCCTTTCTCTTCTGGACGGTGGACCGTTGGAGATGCACTTTGACCGGTTTTACTTTTGGGTCGACTCACAAACGGTGCTCAGCCAGCTCCCTGGGTACACCTGGCATGTCAGAAGGTTTCCATGCGAAGATGTCCCAGTTCTCACAAAGGAACTGGATGAGCGCTTCTTCCTATTTGTTGTCGAGCGTCGTTGAGATATGAGTCGGAGCAGCATTGGGATCAGTCGGGTGAATATGAACCGACTTTGTTTCACCGGACGACTGAAATGCAGACTCTGAGGCAGGTTTCTTAGCCCGCAGCAAATCACTCGGATCAGCATTCTTCTGGTATTCCTGCATTTCAACTGCTGCCATCTGTTCATCAGCAATTTTTGAGCCCTTCTGAAGGCACTCTTCTGCTTTCTGCCGATTACCAGTAACTGTGATCACGCCTCTGGGACCTAGCATCTTCAACTTAAGATAGACGTAACACGGTCGAGCCATGAAACGGGCATAAGCAGGCCTGCCCAGAATAGCATGATAAGCACTTTGAAAATCTACCACCTCAAATGTCGACTTATCCTTACGGTAATTCTTCGAATCACCGAAAACCACGTCAAGAGTTATCTGGCCGAGTGATTCAGCCTTCTTTCCAGGGATAACACCGTGAAAGCTCATGTTGCTCTCACTAAGCTTGGACATCGGAATGCCCATCCCCTTCAGAGTTTCAGCGTAAAGAATATTCAGACCACTGCCGCCATCCATCAACACTTTAGTCAGTCGAGTGCCTCCAACCACTGGGTCGACTACAAACGCTTGCCGCCCTAGAGTGGCAACGCGTGCTGGGTGATCAGACTGGTCGAATGTGATCGCAGTTTGCGACCACTTCAAATGTGTCGTCGTTGCCGGGGCAACCATGTTTACTTCTCTGTTTATCACTTTCAGTCGACTTGTGCTCTCAATATCAGCAAAAATCACCAGTGTGGAATTGACTTTGGGGAAACCATCATCTTCCTCTTTGTCCTCATCCTTGTCAGATTCCTTCTCCTTCTCACTGGGTTGTTTCTCTTGGAATTGCTGGATAAGGACTCGACACTGCCGAGTGGTGTGCTTGGGATAAATCAGGTTTCCCTCTTCGTCTTTCTTGGTGTGAATGTGACATGGCAAATCTAAGACATCATTCCCTGCTTGATCTTTTACTTTCTTGGGGGTCCAGGGCCCCTTAGGTTTCCCTTTAAACTTTCCTTGGATCACTGCTGCAGTTTCACCAGGTCCTGTAGGCTCAGCTTTACGTTTCTGTTTCCGATTGGAATTGCCTCCACCAGTGTTCTGATCGGCTGGTTTGCTCTTCCCACTGCGGAGTCGATCCTCTTCTTCTCCATTAGCATACCGAGTGGCTATTTCCATCATCTGAGTCAGAGACATGTCTCATGTCCGACCAAATTTCAGGTTAAGCTCTCGATACCGAATGCCTTCCTTGAAGGCACAAACTGCTTGATGCTGAGATACATTTTCTACTGTGTGATGCAAAGTGGTCCACCTCTGAATGTAATCTCTCAGAGTCTCATTCGGCTTTTGTACACAATGTTGCAATTCTGTCAATCCTCCTGGACGTTTGCAAGTACCCTCAAAAGTTCTGACAAACACTCGGGCAAGCTCCTCCCAACTGAATATACTGCTTGGGGCCAACTGATTCAGCCACACTCTGGCCGAACCTTCCAACATTAGAGGGACATGCTTCATGGCCACCTCATCATTGCCACCGCCAATCTGCACAGCCACTCGGTAATTCTCAAGCCAAGTGTCGGGCTTGGACTCACTAGCGAACTTGCTGACTCCAGTCGCCAACCTGAAGTTGGGAGGAATCTTTGCAGCCCTGATTGCTCTACTGAAACACTATGTGTCGGTGTTCTGGGAACGGGGGTCCCCAGACTTGCCTGCCTGCGGCCCACGGCGTGGCTAAGCCAGCAGGCCGTACGGCCCACCTTCGTCAACAAGGCATCCAAGACCCTCGCGAGGGTCCAAGCCTCGCGAGGCGGACGACACAAGACCTCCTCTGGAGTGGCCTAGCCAGGCAGGCTCACGAGGAGCGGAGATATCAAGGTGGGGCAAACCTCACGAGGCTCGTGACGTGAGCCATGACGAACGACACCAGGCGGGCGCCAGCGCGCGTAACATCCTTATTTCCTCTTTGGTGCTAAGGAGGCCAGCGCAGGCGAGGACTACCGAGGCATCAGGCAAAGGTTGCTATATTGGTGCAACGAGACCAAGACCAGGAGGACGGCAAGGAGGAGGTCATCGTGGAGCCCAAGCCAGCGTCACCACCAGAGCTTTTCGCAGGCGAAGACCACTTTTGTCAGGATAGCTTGTACTAGCTGCCCCCTTCAAATTTTCCCGCCGTTGTTGGCTCCCTTCCCGCTTGATATTTGGGAAGAGGACCAGGGCCTATATAAGTAGAGCTAGCCATCACAGTAGGGGCATCGAGCAATTCACCCAGCTCTCACCCGCACAAGTTAGCCAGGCACAAGAACACCTCAACCTCAGGAGGCTGTTCTTCCCCTTGTACTGTTCATCATCAGCCATAGAGGCAATCCACAACCACCACACTGGAGTAGGGTATTACACCATAATGGTGGCCCGAACCAGTATAAACCTCGTGTCTTTCTGTGTTGCGAGATCTTAGCGAGCTAGGGCGAAGATCGGTAGGGGGAAAGACTTCGCGCGCACCCCAGTGTTCGAACCTTAAGGGTTTGCTGGAACCCCACATCCGACATTTGGCGTGCCAGGTAGGGGTGCGCCGGAGCTCCTCCTCCACTGACCATCTCGGCGACGCTCCCCAGCCACGATGTCTGGCGACGCAAGGGCCTGCTCCGGCCGCTGGGCAGCTTGGCCAGCCCGGGCAGCGCCGCCTGCCCATGAAGGTCTCGACCCTGCACTCCAGGCGGCGCGAGCGCCGCCAAACCCCGCCGGCCGCGGGCAGCGCGGCCAGGCTCGTCCACCCTCACCCCGTGGCAAATACGGGCCGCCGCAAGGGCAGCGAGCCATGCCGCAGCAACGGCGCCGCACTCACGACGGGAGCAATCAAACATGCGCGCAGCGCTCACCGTGGCAAGGGAGCTGCTGCGGTGCAGGCTGATGGAAAGCAACCGGGACACACTGCTGGAGCGTGTTGCCGAGCTGCTGGATGCAGCAGCGTCGGGAGCACCACCCTTCTGCTATCGACTTCCTCCTCAGGCCACTACAGGGCCGCGCGGCGAACCTCACCACATCCGCGCGCCATCAACTACACCCGGGGGCTTCATCAACATCAGCACGGCCAGCAGCGTAGGGGGCTCCGACTCCCCCATGCCGCCCGCGACAAGCACAGGCGCAAGCGTCGCCCTCCATGGTCCCAGCCGGATGCCATGTTGCCATCCCCAGGACGCCACCATGGGCCGAGCAACATGGAGTGTGGGGCACCACGGCGAGGTGTTCGGGGTGACGGCCCCGGAAACCTACATGCCCCGCATGATGGACCAATGGTACGCACCAGAGGACGACCCTGGCTCATTCATTGGAGAAGATTGGGGAGAGGGGGCGCTAGGAGCCGAAGCCTTCCAAGAACCAACGGAGAACCACGACAGTCGCGCCGGCAACAACAATTAAAGGGTACCGCTAATCTCTCAGGAACAAGCTTATGCTAACCATGGCCTGCAGATGACTCAGGTTGCAGCGTCGATCGATGACCCTGGCACGGCAACACCCATTCCAACAAGGGAGACACGCTGGGGGCTGCCGGGAGGGAGCCAGGAGCAAGGCTCCTCCCTGCGGCGCGCGACGCCTGGCAACACCCGGAGGTAGGCCCTCTGCCGGGGAGGCCTCGACAACCCTTCCCCCGGCAGAGGACCTGTGGTCGCCGAGGGAACCGCTGGCGTCCTCTTTCCCTCCTTCGTGTCGTCCTGGTGACAGGTCGGCTCAGAGGAGGTCAAGGGTGGCGCAAGGCGGGGCCCTCGTCTGGCGATATGAAGCAAGGCCAGTACCTATGAAGAAGGCCCAGTGCCTGTGAAGCTCGCCGCCCGTGACACTCTCACGTAATAATGAGTTGGGGCTGTACACGCCCCGGAGTCTCAGGGGTGCCGGCCTCAGGCCCTGGGGCTCCCTCCCACGCCTAGTGGCAGCACTTAGCTCCGCGCTGGTGAGAAGACTTGAAGACCAGAAGACTAGACTAGGTGCCGGACGTGGCCTTTTGCTTTGGATCTCTCTCTTTATAGCTTTGCTTTCTGGATCTGGATTTGAGTTGAAGCTGAGTTTTTATTGATGCGCGCGGGGGGAGCCTTTTCTTGTTCGAGCAATTTCTTGCCTTCTGGATCTCGTTTTGACTGGGACTCATGTCCATCGCCTTCCCCTCACGAGCTCCTCGCGAGCGGGACAACGCGAAGCGCGCACGCCAAGTGCGCGCAAGCACTACAACTGGTGCTCAGCTCTAGTGGGGCCCCTTCTGACGGGGCAACGAGCTCCGCAGGGTTCTCAGGAACTCGTCACGTCGCAACCCAGCTCAAAGCTGGCGCTGACTAAGGTAAACCAAGGCAGAGAACTCGCATCCGGATTCACAAGTTCACGAGGACACAAACTCACAGCGCATGGGAAAGTAAAAACTGCAATTTGCTTACATGAGGGGCTCCCCCTCTCAAAATGCTCTTACAACTTTTCCAAGGGCCACGCCCGAGTTTGTGCGCAGGCTGAAATGACAGGAGAACAAGGGATCAGCCAGAAATGTCGCTCACTGCATCACCCGCGGATGCGTCACTCACGTCGTCGTTGTCGTCTCCATCGGCATCATCGCCACCATCAGCGACGCCCCCGTCGCCGTCGTCAACCACGTCGCCTTCGTCTGCGACGACCACCACCGCATCATCCTCCGAAGTGAAGGCCCTGACCAACGCGTCCACATTGTCCTCAACCCAACGCGCTAGGTCGCCCCGGACAGCCGTGGGTACAGGGGCGATGGCGGCGTCGAAGTCAAAGTTGGGGTCGGCATTCACGAGGTGGCTGAAGACACGGGAGAAAGCGCGCTCGAGCAGGCCACGCCCCCTTTCCTCCACAAGCTGGCGAGCTCTGGCAGATTGAGCCTCGAGGCGCGTCACCACCTCGGTGAAGAAGGTCAGGTGGCTGGCATAATCATTCGAGTGAGGGGTCGGCGCCTCCACGTCGCAAATATGGCCCAACGCGATATTGGCCCTGTTCCGGAGATCCTGAAGCATAGGGGCATGCTCGCGCTCCAGCGTTCGTCGCTGGAGCACTTCCTCCATGTTTTGCCTCGCGACGGCCTCTGCGTCATCAACCCACCTCCGGAGGGCACGTAGCTCGGCGCGGGCGGAGGCCAAGTCCGCCTGCGCCGTAACCAGGGCGGCGGCTGTGGCTTCCGCACGCCTCTCAGCCTCGTCCAACCTGGGCCTGAGGGCAGCGGCCCTGCCCTCATCCTCCGTGCCCGCGAGCTTTAGCTTCAGGTCGTACCTACCCTCCAGGTCCGCGCGAACCTCGGCCACCTGACGGTTCACCTCCTCCTCAACTCCGGCCTCGCGAGCCCCGACGTCATCTTCTGCTTGAGCAACTTGACGTTCCCTCGTCTCCAGTCGCTCGAGCTCGAGGCTGCGCTCCACAGCTTGCAGGGCCAGCGTCACCGCGCTTCCGGACCTCCTCGTCCTCCGCGGGCGTCCCCATCAGCGATGCAAGAGCGGCCCTGCGCGCCTCCACCTGCTGCTCAAGGGATGCGCTCCTGGCCTAGAGCTCCCACGCGCGTTCCTCCGCAGCCTCGTGACATCGGTCAGCCTCGCGAGCCTCTTCCAAGGCTCGCGAGCGGGCTTCATGGGCGATCTTGAGGGATGCCTCGGCCTTCGCATTCTCAAGGTCGCGCTGGTAGCGACTGAGGTTGATGACCACCCTCAGCTTGCGCCGCTCTTCCACCAGCCGGAGACCTTCAGCCTCAAGGCGCGAGTCAACACCCTCGAGCTCTTCACCAAGTCGGCTCATCGCGCCCATCGCCTCATGGAAGAGCTCGTGACGAACCATGCTCTGCCCGCGCTCAAGCTCGAACGCTCGGCCCTCCTCGTCCTCCACCTCGGGGGCTGAGGGCAGGGTGCCAAGCGGCGCGCCACCCCCCAGCAGGGGGCTGGGGGCTGGCGCCACACCCGACACCAGCCCGTCCTCGCGAGAAGCCCAAGCCAGCTGAGGCTCATTGCTCGAAGAGGAACCGAAGATCGAAGCCAGCCAGCCGCTGCCCATAAGCGAAGGAGGGGCCTTGGGCATGCCCACCAAGCTCCATGCCAGACCGTGGGGGAAGGATGGCCAAACTGCGGGCTCAATGCGCCGCGGAGGCAGAGACGCCTCCCCAACCGACCCAGCTCCAAGGGCGGTAGGAAGACCAGGAACGCTCAAGGTGGATGGGGGAGTTGACGAAGGAGGAGGCCGCTTCTCGGGAGACGCAACAGCTTCAACGGAAGGGGCCCTGGAGAATTGACATTAGAATAAGGAAGCTACATGCAGGAAGCCGTGACAACAAGGTACTTACGCGTCAATGGCGATGTACTTTTGCCGCTTCAAAGGCCCGAAGATGTTGCCGCTGCTAGGAGATCCTTTCCTCTTGCGTAGCTCCCCGAAGTCCACACAAAGACGACCGAAACGCTGGACGTGACGGCCGGTGCGCAGCGGGGCCGAAGAAGAGCCTGGAAGGATACCTTTAGAGGTGCCTGGTTGTGGCAAACAGCCGGGCACCGTCTCACCACAACCTCCTGAGGCCCCTGGAGACTTGTCCTCGGGAGCCGCATGCTGCGCCTCCTCAATAATCGGTGCCTCAGGAGGGGGGTCGCAGGCCCCTGAAGACGACGCCCCGGGATCATCATTCAACATGCGTTCCTCAGGACTTGGGCCACCGGCCCCCGTCGGAGCTCGCTCTCCTGCACCTTCACCTGGGGCGAGCTCGGCGCCGGCAGCGAAGAAGGGAACCACGACAACGGGGTTCTCGCGGGGCCCCACCAGTCCAATCGGCCGCAACCCCCATTCATCGAAGGAAGGCATGCTCGCTGCAAACTCATCCTTGTTCTCGCAATGGTACAGCAGACAACTCTTCCTGGGCATGTTGTCCGGCAGAGGGATACCCGTCAGAACCATGAGCACCGTCTCCCGCGTCTTAAGAGGAAGCCCTTCCTCCTGAAACCTCATGTGGTCCTGACTGCTGAGCAAGGCCCACATCGGGCAGGAATGGCGCTGAAGCGGAGCGACTCGGCGCTTGACGAACTCCTTCACCACCATAGGCACAGTCACGCCGCGGTCCTTCAACATCCTCAGCCTGGCCCAGACAGGAGCGAGGCGGGGGCTCGTGAGCTTCTGATGGCCCCAACCGGAGTTTGGAGCAGCAGGCCCCGTTGGGAGACGAAGCAGGGGGCTGAGCACACCAGCATCGACAAACACCCTCCGTGTACGAAACTCGCTCATGGATGAAGGGAGCTCAAAGTCAATCCCCGCGCCCGCGGTCGCAGCCACGGCCTGGAAGATCATGCACCCCGAGCATTGCTGAGGGCCGGCCAGATGCAATGAGAAGAAGTGACGGAGGAGGGCCACCGAAGGAGCGATGCCCACTATGGCTTCACACACGAAGGCGAAGACAGCAAGAAGAGTCACCGATTGGGGGTCAAGATGCAGCATGTGGATCTGGTAATGCTCTAGCAGCGCGTTGAGGAAGGCAGAAAAGGGAGGAATCAGGCCAGCCCGGAGGGCATCAATGAAGATTGGGACCTCGGTGGTTGCTCGAGCCATGCGAGTGCGAGACGCAGGCCAAGCCATCGTCTCACCCCACTCGTTGAAGCTGGAAGCAAGCATCGAACGCACCTTGTCCATGGCCTCGTCGTTGAGCACCCGGGATCGGCCTAGCGTCGGCTAGACAGCTGGAGGTGCGCCTGATGGAGATATCGGCTTCTTCCCCTTGTCCGCCCGTTTTGGTGCCATGGCAACGAAGCAGGAGGAGGGTAGGTCAGATCAGAGAACGGAAGTAGAGCCTCAAGGAAGCAGGGGAATTGGGGAAGCGAGGCGCAGGCGACGGAGGAATAACTGTGTAGGCCGCGGGGGCCGCATAGCTAGGCGGATTCAAAGGCAGCGTGGGGAAGCGGAGACGCCCACGTCCAATCAACCGCCACGCATCGATCGAGGCCGCAGGCTTTTGGGGCCCGCGGTGCTCCGAACTTGGCCCTTGGATTCGCCGCAAAGCCAAGCCCGAGTGCACCTTGGGCCCGGGGGCTACTGTCGGCGTTCTGGGAACGGGGGTACCCAGACTTGCTTGCCTGCGGCCCACGGCGTGGCTAAGCCAGCAGGCCGTACGACCCACCTTCGTCAACAAGGCATCCAAGACCCTCGCGAGGGTCCAAGCCTTCCGAGGCGGACGACGCAAGACCTCCTCTGGAGTGTCCTAGCCAGGCAGGCTCACGAGGAGCGGAGATATCAAGGCGGGGCAAACCTCACGAGGCTCTCGTGACGTGAGCCATGACGAACGACAACAGGCGGGCGCCAGCGCGCGCAGCATCCTTATTTCCTCTTTGCTGCTAAGGAGGCCAGCGCAGGCGAGGAGTACCGAGGCATCAGGCAAAGGTTGCTATATTGGTGCAACGAGACCAAGACCAGGAGGACGGCAAGGCGGAGGCCATCGTGGAGCCCAAGGCAGTGTCACCACCAGAGCTTTTCGCAGGCGAAGACCACTTTTGTCAGTATAGCTTGTACTAGTTGTCCCCCTTCAAATTTGCCCGCCGTTGTTGGCTCCCTTCCCGCTCGATATTTGGGAAGAGGACTAGGGCCTATATAAGTAGAGCTAGCCATCACAGTAGGGGCATCGAGCAATTCACCCAGCTCTCACCCACACAAGTTAGCCAGGCACAAGAACACCTCAACCTCAGGAGGCCGTTCTTCCCCTTGTACTGTTCATCATCAGCCCTAGAGGCAATCCACCACCACCACACTGGAGTAGGGTATTACACCACAACGGTGGCCCGAACCAATATAAACCTCGTGTCTTTCTATGTTGTGAGTTCGTCGAGTTTGTCCGCGAGATCTTAGCGAGCTAGGGCGAAGATCGGTAGGGGGGAAAGACTTTGCGCGCACCCCAGTGTTCGAACCTTAAGGGTTTGTCAGAACCCCACATCCGACACTCTGGACCTGATACATGAACTCTGCTTCCCGTCGGGCGATCTCTATCGAGTCCCTCTCTGTGTGCTCTGTTCCTGTCGACCAGACCTTGAACAAGAATCGATTTCGCATCAAAGCCTGGTTCCCTTGGGTCGACTGGTACCCTTCGTTCTCCATTGTGTGGGCACGTGTCATCATATTGCCGGGGCACATATGATCCACTCCTCGAAGGAGGGGTGGGCACCCGACGATGGTCATCACGGCCAAGTCGATGATCATACTGCTCGTGGTTCTGACCCACGTACCAATCGTACCTATGCCCACGTCCTTCACACCGCGGGGGCGATCTTGGGCTGTGGGCCGACTGGACTATATCAGCCATCATAGATCTGCTATGAATTCTATTCCACGACTGAGACACCGCGGTGCTCTGCTCTCCTGCTGCCTGGAGTAAGGCTCGGATCTGCATCAAACCCCTTCCAGCCTCTGACTGGGAAGGCTGAATAGACTCTGCTATACGGGCCGCAGCTGTGAGATTTTGAATCGGACTGCGGTATACCTTAGGTTGAGGCGGGAAAAGTTGTCGCTGCCGTTGAGTGGACTTAGGGATTTGCTGTCAAGCACGCTTGTCGAGTGCATTCTGAAGGTTCTCCAGTCGGGTGCGCTCACCCAAATTGGCCAGGCGCGCCTCCTCCAAGGCCTGAGCCTCAGAGGTCTCTCCAACGATGGGCATGTGTAGCGCCTTCATGTTGCGGCGGTGAAGCTCCTCCCTCTGCTGTGAAGAAAGGGTTTCAGGGTGGTACTCTTCGTGAACGCGCGATGGATCGCCGCCGCCATCGCCGCCACTGTTGCGACGGAAACTAGGTGGGCTGCGCGGCGTGTCGACCATCAAGGCTTCTGCTGCTGTCGCACTCGGATAGGGTCTCGACGGAGCCAGTCGATAGATTGAACATGCCGTGGAGTGATTCGTCGGGCTCGATTGCCGCGACTTGGGGGGTGGCCGACTGGCATGCCACCGCGTGTTTTACCCATCGCTGAAGCCGCGAGCGACCAGATCGCTTATGACGGCGAACAACGGGGAGCGAAGAAACAGCGGGAGCCGACCGATACTGGGTCGACGGCTGCCGCAGAAGGACGCCGCAAACACACGCGCGAAAGTGCGTCGCCCCGCGGACGGGGAGTGTCTCAACGTCGAGGGGGGCTTCCTGGAGCCAGCGGAGTCGTCGGCGATGAAGACGAGCACGCCGAGATGGATCTCGCGGCCCTCGGCCAATCCACCGCCCGAAACCATGATGATGGGAATCGGAAAAACTGCAACCTCACCAGAAAGTCGCTAAGACACCTGCCCCACGGTGGGCGCCAACTGTCGTGGTTTTAAGCCTGACAGTAGAATGGGGGGTAGGTATGAGGAGGCAAGATCTTAGCTATGGTGAAGTTGTGCATGCAAGATTTACGAGTTTAGGCCCTTCTCAGTGGAAGTAACAGCCCTACGTCTCGGTGCTCGGGAGCTCGGTCGATTGGATTATGCGTGAAGTTAGAGGGGGTGCGAACCCTTGTGCCTAAGGAGGGGGTGGCTTATATAGAGTTTGCTAGACCCCTCCGGCCCTCAGTTACACAGGGTTCAATGTACATAAAGATAGGAACATTATTTGTAAGGCCAGCATTAAAGTTACATAAATGACCATTAAGACTACGGAGTGAACGCCCGACCGTTGTTATTCAGAGTGACTTTAGGCCTTCTGTCCTCCGAGTGGATTCTGGTATGGTCGAATGGAATTGGGGTATCCAAGTGAACACTCAGTCGAGTGAGTTGAGTCTTGTGATGATTCCATTCGGTAGAATCTGTTATCCTTGGATGTCCTTGACTGTAGGGCAGTGTCCTTGGGTAGGGTGCTTAGACCAGGTCTATTGCCCTACCCTAGGTACATGTCATCATCACTCCCACCGCACGTTCAAGCCTGACGTCGGCGAGAAGTACAATGGCAAGACCCACCCGTCGGAGTTCCTCAGCATCTACACCATCGCGATGCACGCTGCTGGAGCTCGCGATGACAAGGTGCTTGCCAATTACTTCCCGTTGGCACTTAAACCCAATGTCATGCCATGGTTGATGCACTTGCCGGAGGATTCCATTTCTTCTTGGTCGGATTTGTGTCATGAGTTCATTGGTGCCTTCACTGGAGGCCACCAAGCTCATGGCCAGGCAAGCGATTTGCATATCATCCCCCAGAAGGAAGGTGAAAACCTGCGCAAGTACATACAGAGGTTCAGCCGGGTGCAGTACAACATCCCAGATGTTCATCCCACCGCCGTGATCAGCGCACTCCATCAAAATGTGCGCAACCGCAAGATACGTGAAGAGCTGGCGATGAACAAGGTCAAAGATGTGGCCGAACTTTATGTTCTAGCCGATAGGTGCGCTTGAGCTGAAGAGGGGAGGAAGTACCCCGGCGAGGATGCCGGTGCAGAAACTGACTCCACAGACGAAGACACATCCGCCCCGATGAAGAAGGGCTGGCGCCGCAACAGGAACTGCAAGGGCAAGACCGTGCTTGCCGTCGAGGGATCCGAGGACACCGGCGCTGCCAAGAAGGCCAAGGCAGACGGCCCCGACAAGGAAATTGCCGGGTGCGCCGTTTGCCGGGCCTTGGCGGCTGCCGACAAGCCAGGAGGCTCCGACAAGCAGTACTGCAAGATCCACTGCACCAAGGGCCACGACCTCCAGAACTCTCGGCAAGTTGAGCTGCTTACTGAGAAGAAAAAAGCTGAGTTTGAGAGGCGGGACAAGGAGAAGGGTCAGGATGGTGCCGAGGGATCCGGCAAGAAGCATGGCGGCCAAGGAGGTCGCCGCGGCAAGGATAACCAGCAAGAGAGGCTCGCTCGGGGCCGCGACAAGAAGCAAGAAGACGATGATCGTGACGAGGACGACGAGTCCGGCGAGCATGACTTCCAGAAAGCTATAGAGGCCATGTGCGTCGACGGTGGCGCCTCGTTGCACACCTCTCACCGCCAGCTCAAGCAGTGGGCGCGTGAGATCTCGGCAGCAGAACCATCGTTAGATGCTCAAAGGCCACTGAAGTGGTCCAGCACGCCTATCATTTTTGACACCGAGGACCACCCTGATCGCACAACTGCGGTCGGGTGTTTGCCGCTGTTGGTTTCACCAACAATACGCAACCTCAAGGTGACGAAAATGCTGGTTGATGGCGGGGCCGGTCTGAACTTGATCTCGCCCGTTGTGATCAAAAGGCTGTAGATTCCTGATGGAGACCTCGAAGAGACGAGCACAATTCAAGGGGTTAACCCGGGAAGGAGTCAGCCGAAGGGTAAGGTCATGCTGCCCGTGAGGTTTGGAGGCGAGTTAAACTACATGACAGAGAGGATTGTTTTTTATGTAGCCGAGATCCCCTTGCCCTACAACGGGATCCTCGGCCGCCCAGCACTAGCCAAGTTCATGGCGGCTCACATTACACCTACAACGCGCTGAAGATGCCTGTGCCGATGACCATCATCACCGTCCCCTCCGACAAGAAGGATGCGCTAATTTGCGCTAACCAACTCTACCGGGAGGCAGTTGTAGCGACAGCCGCCAAGGCACTTGCTCCTGCCGCCGAAGCCCCGGGAGGGAAGAAGACCGGCAAGACCTCTCACACCCACTCCGGCAAGCGCACCTCTTCGGAGTGTTGTGCTCCCGTCGAGGACGTGCTAGAGAGCTCCACCGACAAGAGCAAGAAATCCAGAGCTACACCACCAGAGACCAAGAAGGTGTCCGTCAAGGAGGATGGCACGGGAGGGGCTTTCACCATAAGCTCCACCCTCGATAGCAAATAGGAAGGCGTGCTCGTCACTTTCCTGCGGGCAAATGTCGATGTGTTTGCGTGGGAAGTATCCGACATCCCCGGTGTTCCCAGGGAGGTGATTGAGCACCATCTTGCTGTTTGTCCTCATGCATGACCCGTCAAGCAGAAGGTCAGGAAGCAAGCTCTGGAACGGCAAGAGTTCATCACAGAGGAAATCAGGAAGTTGGAAGCAGCAGGCTTGGTGAGAGGGGTACTCAATCCGACGTGGTTGGCCAATCCGGTGGTGGTGCGCAAGGCAAATGGGAAGTGGAGACTGTGTATTGATTACACATACATCAATAAGGCTTGTCCAAAGGACCCTTTCCCGTTACCGCACATCGACCAGATTGTTGACTCCATGGCCGGGTGTGACTTGTTATCATTCCTCGATGCTTACTCGGGATACCACCTGATCTTCATGACGAAAGAAGATGAAGAGAAGACAACGTTCATCACCCCATGTGGTACGTATTGTTTCATACGAATGCCTTTCGGGTTGAAGAGCGCTGGCTCGACGTTTGCGAGAGCATTCCAAATTTTTTTTGAGCCTCAACTGCATAGAAATATGGAAGCTTATATGGATGACATAGTGGTCAAAACCAAGGACAGGGCAACACCCGTACAAGATTTAGAAGAGACGTTTGCAAGTTTGCGCAAGATCAACCTCAAGCTGAACCCTGAGAAGTGTGTCTTTGGCATTCCGTCCGGCAAACTTCTCGGGTTCTTTGTGTCACAACGTGGGATCGAGGCGAATCCAAACAAGATCAAGGCCATTGAGCAGATCGAGGCACCTAGGTGGATCAAGGATGTACGTCGGCTCGCTGGCTGCATTGCCGCCATGAGCAGATTCATCTCCAAGTCTGCTGAGCATGCCCTTCCCTTTTTCAAAATCTTGAAAAAGGCGGGCCCAATGGAATGGACCCCAGAGGCCAAGGCAGCCCTGCAGGATTTGAAGAAGTACCTCTCCTCTACGCCAATACTGGTTGCACCTAAACCACAAGAACTGTTGCTGCTATATCTAGCGGCAACGAACCAAGTGGTCAGCGCCACGCTAGTGGCACAGAGTGAGGTCGACGAAGAGGCAATGGCGACGGCAGGGCTGGCGGATGGAAAACCAGAGCTCCCCCCGGCAGGGCCTGGTGCCGGTAAGGCAAGGCCCCCGGTAGAGTCTGACGCTGGCGAAGCAGAAGCGACATAACAAAATGAAATAGTGGAGAAGAAGAAGATGATGCAGCACCCGGTTTACTTTGTCAGCTCCCTCTTGCAGGGGGCTAGGTCAAGGTACTCCGGTGTGCAGAAATTGCTCTTCGGCCTCCTTATGGCCTCGAGGAAGCTGCGTCATTACTTCCAAGCACACGAAATCACCGTCGTCACCCGGTTCCCGTTGCAACGGATATTGCATAACCCAGACGCAACCGGGAGGATTGTGGAATGGGCTTTGGAACTGTCGAGCTTTGGTTTGAAGTTTGAAAGCACTTCGACAATTCAGAGTAGAGTTTTGGCGGAGTTCATTGCGGAATGGACCTCAACACCCGACGAAGAGATTCAGGAGACCGCTCTCCCTGGCAAGGAAACAAGTCGCGATTGGATTATGTACTTTGACGGGGCTTTCTCGCTGCAAGGCGCCGGTGCTGGTGTGCTGCTCGTCGCAACCACCGGAGAGCACCTCAAGTATGTAGTCCAGATGCACTTTCCCAGGGAGATGTCAACAAATAACACTACTGAATACGAGGGGTTGCTTGCCGGTGTCAGGATCGCGGCAGACCTCGAAATCAAGAAGATCATCATCAAGGGTGATTCACAGCTTGTCATCAAGCAAGTTAACAAAGATTATCAAAGCCCATTGATGGAGGCCTACGTAGATGAAGTGAGGAAGCTGGAAGAGCGTTTTGACGGTATACAAGCGGAGCATGTTCCCCGAGTGGGGAAGGGCATCGCCGACTACTTGTCGAAACGCGCTGCCTTCAAATTGCCTATGGAACCAAGTACTTTTGTGCTTCGATTAACTCAACCATCCGTTGAAACATCGACAGGGCAGAACAAGCGGAGGAAATCAGGCCCCGGCAAGTACTTTCCCGCCGAGCTCCCAGGAGCCGTCGGCAAAGATGTTGCCGTGGACACTGAGCCTGTCATGGGGCAACAGACTCCGGCAGGGCGTCAAGCCCTGGCCATAGAGACAGCCGCTCCCATGGCAGAGGAAACGCCTTTAGCCCTTGTGGTCGAGCCTCAGGCTCCGGCATGGGCACAGCATACCATCTGATTCCTCCAAACAGGGGAACTTCCTGAGGAGCAGGATGAGGCGGAGAAAGTAGCTCGTCGATCTTCCATGTATCAGTTCGTCGATGACGTTCTGTACAGAAAAAGGTCGAACGGTGTGAAATTGAAGTGCATTCCCCGGGAGGAAGGACTGGAGCTGTTGGCAGAGATCCACAGAGCCATATGTGGCTCCCACATAGGGTGAAGCGCCCTTGCCGGCAAGGCATCCCGGCAAGGTTTCTTCTGGCCCACTGCCCTCTAGGATGCATGACCTTAGTAACCAAGTGCGAAGTGTGCCAGTTCCATTCAAAGAAGCTTCGTCAACCATCTCAAGCTCTCTAGACAATCCCTCTTTCCTGGCCATTCTCGGTCTGGGGGCTCGACATACTGGGCCCTTTCCCCGTGCTGTCGGGGGCTTTGAGTACTTGTACGTCGCAATCGACAAGTTCACAAAGTGGCCGGAGGTGGAGGCAGTGAGAAAAGTGACAGCACAGTCGGCCGTCAAATTCTTCAAGGGACTAGTTTGCCATTTTGGTGTGCCAAATAGAGTCATCACCGACAACGGCACACAATTCACGAGTCGCACCTTCATTCAGTACATCCAGGACCTCGGCAACAAGGTCTGTTTTGCTTCTATTCCACACCCACGAAGCAACGGCCAGGCTGAGAGGGCGAATGCTGAAGTATTGCGAGGCCTCCGGACAAGAACTTTTGACAGGCTACACAAGTGCGGATGGCGCTGGATTGATGAATTGCCAGCGGTTCTTTGGTCAATCAGAACGACACCAAATCGAGCCACTGGCCAGACACCTTTCTCCCTTGTTTACGGGGCAGAAGCAGTTCTCCCCGCGGAACTCACGTACGGGTCACCTCGTGTGCTCGCTTATGATGAGCTTGAGCAAGAGCAGTTGCGGCAAGATGACGCAACGCTCCTTGAGGAAGATCATCTTCGGGCTGCTGTGCGAGCAGCACGCTACCAGCAAGCCTTGCGCCGCTACCATAGCCGCAAGGTTCATGCCCGAAGCTTTGAGGAAGGCGACCTTGTTCTTCGGCACGTTCAGTCGGCCAAGAATTCCAACATGTTGACGCCAAAGTGGGAAGGCCCTTATCGGGTAATACGAGTCACCAGGCCCGGCGCAGTCCGCCTGGAGACCGAAGATGGTATTCCAGTGAGCAACTCCTGGAACATCGAACATCTTCGCAAGTTTTACCCATAAGGCGCGGTTGCCGGGCTCCCCGGCAAACCACCTTTTGTGCAAGCCTTGCCGGCAAGGCATGTAACCCTTTGTACAAAGCCAGGCGCAGACCCTGAGCATAAATAAATGAAGTGCTGGCTCCCTAAGTTTTAGCATGCATGCTAGGTTGAGTCTCTCTCTCTGTGTTAGGGTTGATAGTGCTTGGCGGAGACTAACCCTTAGCATAGTGGTCGAGTATGCATCTCTCTGTTCCTTCCCGTCCTTTTTGGTTCGTAGGGTGCATGGACATTTTCTGCTGAGCTATTTTGGAAGAAAGAGAACAGGCCGACGCCCCGACCCCGACAAGCCAAGGTTGCCGGGGGCTGCAGGTCTAAGGATCCGATCACGGCAAGCCAAGGTTGCCGGGGGCTGCGACATCAGATAAGTCTTTTCCCCCACTCTATGCCTCCGTATGAAACTTGAACGTACGAGACTTCGCTCGCTCTCATACCATCTTGCTCCCTCTGTCTCGTGTCTGAAGACCTTACTTTGGGCCGGGATGGGAAGGGGACAAGCGAAGGGCCTAATCCTACTCGGCCCCTACCTCCGCCAAGGGCGTGGGTGTAGCCGAGCTATAGAGCAGGAAGACGGCAAGGCCTGTTGCCGGGGTACAATGTTTATCTTAAGATAACGAGGACCCGTTCCTTGGTGTGGCCCTCGCCCACGCGCAAACAAAACCCGGCAAACACCCTTCTCCTCATTAATATGTTGCTAACAAGTACAATTCGTACGGAATGCATACATGAGCAAGGGGGTTACGAGATTTAAATTTTACAAAGGCCTGTAGGCTTACAAACTAAAAAAAGATAAGTGCCCCATGATCCTTGTTCTTGCCCCTTTCCTTCCAGGTGCGGCAGGTGAAGGCAAAAAGGGGGCGACGGAGAACGTGCCGATGGAGAGCTTGATGAGGAAGGCCCTCGGCAGGGCGCGTGGCCAAGGGAGGGGCGACGCAGTCAGTCAGAATTGGAGTCCGCATCCCCCTGCTCGACGCCCTCGTCGTCGCTGTCGCTGTCCTCCTCGTCACTTCCGCTTGAGGAGGAGTCTTCATCATCGGAGGAGCTCTCCACGCAACACTTTAGGCGAGTTCCAAAGTCCCCAAAGACCTTGACGGAGAGCAGGCCGTTCTCCATTAATTTCAAGTAGAGAACGAGCCCCTCCGTCAGGCTGTGGACATGAGCGAAGCTCTTCCATCCGCGATGAAGATACAAGACGTGAGGGGCGGGAAAGTCGACATCAACCCGCATGCCGCCATTCCCGCAGCCCCTCATATGCAACCTCAGAGTCTGTGGCGGATCGAGCTCCATCTCCTGAGCGAATGGAGCAGGGAGACGAAGACGACGGTGCACTGGCTGGTGCAGCCTGATGAAGAACTCGCGGGGCTGGTCCCCGACGTGGCCCTCCATTGGGGGAGGGACCGCTGGCGGAGGCGAGGCCAAAGCACCGCCCCGTCCTCCTCTTCCCCGAGCGCCACGGCGACCTCGGCCTCGCCCCCTCCCCCATCCTCTCGTGGCCGGCTCCGCCGCCACGAGCTCTTGGGAAGGAGGGGCGCGCTGTCGAGCGGAGACCCTCGTCGCCACCGTCAAAGTGCCTGCGCGCCCTCTCGCCATAGCAGAAGAAAGAAAGGAGCCAAGGTATAAGGAGATGGATGATGAAAGATTGAGGGGTACCATCCGCCTCCCCTTCTTATACAGGGGCGGGGTCGGGGCTCGGCCGCCCCACTCAACCAATCCGGCCATCAGGGGCGCAGGGAATCGAGACCGACCCGCTGCTCCAATCAGCGGCGACCCGGTTTCCCGCCTCGTCATTTAAGGCCCGTGCCCCCCGCATCCGCCGCCTACCATCTTCGAGGCATGGGGACACGTGGCGAGCAAGCAGAAATCAAGGGGACGAGTGAGGCGACCGTTTTCCACCCCATGATCGTAGGGCACGGGTGCCTTGAAGGCCACGACTCGAGTCCACTCAGTAAATGAGCCGCGCCCCTGCGTTTTCCTCTTTTATGGGGAAGGCGCGAGCCGCCTCTTTACCATGATATGACGCATGAGGGCAGGAACCGCCCCACGCATGACCCCCACGTCACGCATTCAACGCGGGTCATGGGGAAGCGCGACGGGAGAGGGAATTACCGCAGTAAAACTCCGCCCCGCGTGCCCGCGCACCGTTCTGGGCCCGGCCCAACAACGCGTTGCGCTTATGTGTGGCCCAGGCCCGGGGGCTCCTGTCAGTGTACAAAAGTAGGGGCCCTCCTTTTTACCCCTTTACTTGTGCACGGGCAGTCAGAGCCGCGGCCGCAGCCACACTAAGTAGGGCAGAGGAGGGAAGCCAAAGGCACAAGACGGGCGAAGCAACGCCAAGACCAGAGACACAAAGAGCAAGAAGGCGAGGTGGACTCCCCCGGCAAAACCCTTGCCGGGGCGGCCTCCGAAACACCGGCAAGAGCCTTGCCGGGACAACTTGCCCAACGCCAGCAGAGCGTGCCACCCTTGAGCCCAAGGGTTCCAACACCGTCAACCACATTGGAACCAAGGCTCGGGAGGCACCTCCATGGTGGCATGCAGATCTTTGTGAAGATCATAAGAACACAAGATCAGATGAGGACTAGAAGACGACGATCCTCGGCAAGATCCTTGCCGAGGAAATCCACGAGACCCCCGGCAAGATCCTTGCCGGGGACGACCGCGATGCCACGGCAAGACCCTTGCCGGGGACAAGAAAAGACCCTTGCCGAGGACACCTGCGGGGCCACAGCCAGGCCCACGTCTGCCAAGACTCCACCGCCGTTCCCATACAGCTGCCAGCCCAACCAACTGGCAGGCACCTTCATGGAGATGCGCAGCCTCCAGGCCAACTCAGCAAGCACCTACGTGGTGGCATGCAGATCTTCGTGAAGACCCTGCCACCGCGCCAGCCCAGCAGCCAGCAAACGTGGCACTACAACGCCTCATCAGCTCGACGCGCGTCGGAGCCAGGCGAGGCGGCGACAGCTGGGATGAGCTTCCTTGCCATCCCCGATAAAGCAAGAAGGGCATGTCGGCAGCGCATTAAATGCGTTTGTCTGACGGTGCCAGAGGATAGACTTAACCACTGTATACCTTTCCACCTCCTATGTGCCACTGTGGTGACCCCTTTTGACTATAAAAGGAGGCCCGAGGCGTACTGGAGAAGGATTCGGATCTTTTGGACTACGCACGCACCGCGGCTAGTTCGAGAGCTCAAGAACACTCAAATATACACCAAAGCAGGATTAGGGTATTATGCATCCTTGCGGCCCGAGCCTGGGTAAACGATCTTTCTGCTGGCTACCAGACCTGCTCTTTCCACAACCCCGCACCCGCCAACCATAGAAGGGATCCCAGTGATTCCATAGGTGTCGTTTCCACCGACACCGGTGAACTTCGGCGAGCTCTCGAAAATTGACTGACCCAATTTTGAAATTTAGTCTACCGTCATTTAACTAGTGTGGAATATAAAAGGGAAAACCATAAGCATTGCGAGTATAGTGTTGAGTGTGCCATGGCGGATCTGAAGGTGCAAACCGGAGAAAGGCAACTTCGCAACCAATGTTTGCTTCCAACTAACAAGTAAGTGATGGAGAAGAAATCAGAGTAAAGTAGTGGCGATCTATTTTCTTGCTGCGATAAATAAGTTGAGCAGATACGAAAGAGTACCGCCTTTGGTGCGGCGCCGTGTATGCATCTGCTGAGAATTTGACAGTACTGCGGTAGCGATGGCTGTCGGCAGCGTGGAAGCAGATCTAGGAGGGTAGACGGTGGTGGCGGGGCATGGTGGACGAGACGGTCATGGAGCGGCGCCGGCAAGGTGGACGACGGTGGGGATGAAGCGAGAGGATGGGATGCAAGGATCCCGGTCCGAAGCCATTGATGAGAGAGGTCGATCTCTTGTAATGGACGACGGCATTGGGGTATCAGCTCCGACATGGTGGAGGAGGACGGCGGTGGATGGGGTGGCGGACGGAGGAGGCTGGGGTGGAGAGGGTGTCTTGGCGCCCACGGAGTACGAATGGGGAAATGGAGGGAGAGAGGAAGGGGGAACCATGTCTTCAGGGCGCGCTTGTCTCAAATGCGAGGAAATTTACAAACTTACCCCCCGTTTAAAATTTCCTACATCACAGAAATATTAGTCGATTGGGGATAGGACGGTAATCTCGCATACACCGAATATTTGCTGACGAGAGTTTGTTTTTGGCGCCCACCGTGTATGAATCGGGGAGGGAGTCGATTTCGGCCGAGGAGACACTGTGTTTTGGCACCCACCATGTATGAATCTGGGTGAGAGGCGGTTATGTCACGTTTGAGTGAATTACAAACCTACCCCTATCGAAACCTATAGAAATCGAGCCGATAGGCTTTGCGTGTCAGGGATAGGCAGTAATTTCCATCTCGCAGATTTTGGTTTAGGGCGGTTACTGCGACTTTCCCCGCTTCGTTCAAATTTTTGCAGAGCAAGAGTGCACGTTTACCGTGCCAAATCAATTCGAATCCAGTTTGTATTCTATTTTTGTTCGGGCAGGATCCATTTTCGATGGGAATAAAATTTTATATACATCATTTTTTATATATACTTTCAAAAGCACAACACCCTTTATACATAAATATGGTTTACAAATGGCATGAACTCAGATTCATAAGGCTGTATCCATCTTAATTTGGATTTCCAAATATTTGAAACCACTTTATGTTGAAATCCAATGTATGCATTCCTCGCTAACTGTCTCCAATTAATGTGTGTTTCATGCCTTTTTTTACTTCTCAAACATGTATAACGTGTTTCACACACGCAACATATAGTGTAATCCCGTTTAGACATTAATTGCATATAAATCATGCATTGTCTCTAATTAAAGAATCTATGTATCACTAATATTGATAAACTATATAACATTACACGTGTCCCCAAATTCAAATGAATATGCATGTTTGATACACCAATTTGTGTTATGATATTATCTATGTCGTGATCTCCAGTTTAAATATTTGAATCCCCTTTAATCCAGATATTTGTCTCATATAGCTATCACTCATGCTTATATAGGAGTATCTCTCTAGACCTATACGCGTTCATCGTCTCTCGGGTATCTCTCGTGCTACCTGTATGTCGACAATGATCTTTTATCTTCGCAACACACTGACGGTACTCTCTCCCTTGACCTTCATCACTCTATCTCTCTCTAAGTATATCTCGCTCCCTGCTATGTGTCTCTAACTATGATTCTCCATGTGAAATCTCTTTCTCTCACACAAACACAAACTTCGTCTCCCGGGGTCTCATTTCTCTCTACTATTCCCCCGTTTGCCAATCGCACACCCCCTCTCACACAGAGATGTCTTTCGCTCCTTAGATATGAGAAGCTACGACTCTTCCTCTTAAATATCTCTTTCTCACACACAAACACAAACTCTGTCTCCCAGGGTCTCATATCTCTCCACCATTCTCTTGTATGTCGCTCACACACACTCTCTCTCCCTAGAGATATCTTGCGTTCCCTCATATGTCTCTCTAGCTATCACTCTCGTTGTGAAATATCTTTCTCTCTCGCAGACACAAAACTCCATCGCTCGGGATCTCATTTCTCTCTGATATTTGTTTGTATGTGACTCACATGCACACTCTCTCTATCTCTCTCACACCCACACACATAACTCAACCTTCTGATCTACTCGACTCCTATCTCTAACACACACTAGCTAGCATCTTTATCTTTCTATTTATCTGTTTCTCCATCAACCTTCTTTCTCGCCCTCACTCTTGCTTCCTATCACGCACACTATATATGTTTCTCTCTACATGCAGTCAAGTGCCCTCCTTTTATCTTTCTCTCACACACACATAACTTCACCCTCTGAACCACCCGGCGGTCATCTCCAACACTCAAACTAGCCGATGTCCCTCTAGCTAGCATCTCTATCTCTGTATCTATGTGTAGTTTCTCCGTCAACATTTCTTTCTCGCACGCACTCTTGCTTCCTATCACCCACACTATATATGTCTCTCCATACATGCATTTATAGGTTGATCTCTTTTGCACAATCATTGTGTCTCGCTCCCTCTGCTCGCCATAGATGCATGCTCCAGCCCACGCCACTATCTCTTAAAGACAAAAACACATGCTCAATTATCGAGCCTTCTTCCCTACACTCTCACATGCATGCATATTGTCATACCGATCTCTCCCATATCGTTGATATTATGACTTATGTCTTGTTTCTTTTATCTCGATGATTCTCGCGCGCGCACACACACACACATCCCACGTATACATGTATACCTCTCGCACATGCACGTTCAAGGTCTCCTATGTCTCCATTCATAGTTAATTACCCTCAACCCTAACGCCACATCGAATCGTTCTCTTCTTGTGTGCACATGACTTCCGCCTTGATGGGTAAAACACACACTCACACTTAACAATCTACTTCTAGCTACCCCCTCTCTCACTCTTCCCCTATATCCCCGAAACCAATAAGACCATCCCTTCGTTTAATTCCCACCTACATGCACCATCGATATATAGTAGTCTTCCTCGGTGTCTCTCGAACAAACACGTTCTCTCGATGTCGACTCCTCTCACGCGCACACGCCTTCTCTTCCCTCTCTACGGGCCTTTTCTCTCTCGCACCCCCTCGTTGGTGGCCTCTGTCATACACTATGATGAAGCCACACACACTTAAATTACATCCACCACCGAGGACCCCGCGTCACACACACACACACGCACCCACCCCCACCGCCCCCACACACTAAGATTCCATCTCACGCACACATGCTCTAGGCGGAGCATTTGTTCCTACCACCCTTCGTCCAACCTTACATGTATGATAAGCAATCACCTTAATTTACTTGTATAACATGGAAAAATTCCACTTTACTTTAGTAGTTAGCAAACTTATCATCTCTACTCTTATAAAAAAACGAGTTGGTGATGATGGTGTGCCTGCCATCTTGTAATATAGACCGTCCGATCTATATCTGACGGATAGAAAACAAACTATGACAATTTTACAAAAGATACCCACACCTCTCTCCACATTTATAGACAATGCCTTGCCTCGTTCATCGTCCTTATCTCCCACAACCTCATTGCTGAGCAATTAAAAAAGGAAGTCTTTGGAACAATCTAGCATGGTGGCCGCTGCCGCCTGCTGGTGCCGCCCATCCCCATGCCTCCTCTTAGTCCGACCACCAGTCACCACCACGCTCCACTCCTCCTCACCTTATCCCTCATCTTTCATTTTTTCGATGAAATTGTCGAGATACCAGTTTTTCGATAAAATTCTCGAGATATCATTAGTTTTTAGACATGGGATTACTCCTGCATGGGTCAATCACAACAGGTGTTTTGTAAAAAAATGCATATTGATGTTCTGTGCAATGCACGAGCATCTTGCTAGTGATTATATAACGCAAATCACGAGCAGGAAGTGACATTTTTTTACACAACCACGTTAACATGGCCACGTAAATCACTAGCTAAAGTGTAATACCATTATACTTATATCCCGATGCAAAAGGTTGAGTACATGTCCAAAGAGTAGAGTCGGACACACGCACTCTGTCTCTCAAAATCTCTCACACACACTAGTTACGTGACGCCCACTTAAGCAGACACGTATGTTACAATTTGTGCACCCGCGGGTACACGTGATGGTGCGCATTTATTTAAGCCGGACGGCGAACCCAAACAGTAGCTGCATTCATTCCCTCCTGCTGCCTCTTCTCTGGTCGCCGTAGCCCGGTAGCCATGGCCCGGCCGAAGGTAACTACATACGCCATACTCCCGCCGGAGCGGCGCTTTAATCTGGAAATTTTAGTGGTCATGCAAGCATCTTCTTGTGCTAGCACTCCTATATAAGGGTTGACCGGTCGCTTCCCGCGGATGTGCGCGGGCGGTGGAAGAGGAAGGAGAAGGGAAGCGGGCTATGGAGTAACGTTTTTTTACCACATTTTCTTAGGAAACTGAGTGCAATAATTGAGTAGTTTTGCAAACTACCAGTACTACACCTGAAACGGTTCAAAACCAATACCACCCCCACGCCCGCGTCTGACCGCCCTGGCCGGCCGAACCCCCCTCCCTTGTCGGCGCGCGCTTCCCGCGTGAAATGGTCAACGTTTCCTCGGAACGTCAGTGCCGCATTAATGCCCGGCCAGAGCGGAGGCGACCTCTCACTGGCGCCGGCTTTGAAGCAGCGCGACGGCCGAGAGAGCGCCGCTTCCCGGTGCACGGACTGCTCCGCGTCGAGGCTGGCCATAGTTTGGATGAGTCTCCATCATGGGGAGCCACACTAACTGCGATGATATGGACTCCCGTTGCCCACAGTTATGGATCGTTCCATCTATGAAGAACACGTGGGACTGTAACTACGAGACGGACATGTACCCAGGAGTGGACGTACGAACCTGAGTAATGTAGCGCAGTAAGTGAAATAGAAAGGCACAAATATTATGAACATGCGTGGCATATAGGCATTTGTCTCTTACTACCACTAAATGTTGTACGTGCAATGCCCGGTGATGTTATGGAGTACGTGCCTAAGTACTCTACTACTACTATATTAATTGGAGGCACATATTAGGTTTTATCTTTGTTTACGTGTATGCCCTGAGACCTTCCAACTAGACGTGTCTTTCTCTCCGGGTCACACTTTGTATCGTTCATACCACTAGTACTACTATGTGTGGTCTCTGACCTAGAAGTGGAGACGCTCTACCATGTTGTTCATGTCCCACTCCTTTCGCCGACGTGTGGGACATCCAGCACGTGCCGTGTTTGGCACTCCTCCGTCGTAAGAGTTAAAACGCTAGCATTCATCAGAAATAAAAAATAAATATAAATCATCAGTGATACTATACCGCGCGGTTTCCTTGCTCCTCGATATCAGAAAGAATACTTCCGTTCGCCGACATGTGGGACATCGACCATCCTGGTCCACTTTCCATGCCCGCAGAACTCCAAGGGAAAGTCACCCCGGTCGTCGCGCCGCATTAATTACTAATGAGCCATCAAATCACAGGCCCAACCTTTCCCACTGTGAAGTTGCTCAGATGAAGGAACCATCATGACTTCGTTGAATTCCGCTTCTTGAAGAAAACTACTGTACCAACAGTACTGCTAGCTACAGTAGTTACTCCAGCAGAGGCCTCCTTTGGTTCATAGGATAGGAATTTTATAGGAATATGAAAATCATAGGAAGTGAGATGACATGCATCTCAATTCCTATAGAGAAAGAGATGCCATTTGATGCATAGGATAGGAATTTTTCCATTGAGTTTAGGCTAATGTACTGGTAATTTGCTCTAAAAACTACAGTAGTAACTAGTACTGGTACATGCTCGTAATTAATTAAACAAACGTACGGGCGTTACAGACGCACACACTAACTACTAGTACTACTACTTCTCACATGCTGGCCAGACGCCGCCGTTCTCCTTCCCGGCTTTGTCGGCGACACCCCACCGTGCTTGGATCTCCGCTGACCTCTCCACAGCAACGCGTGCGTCCTCTTCTTTCTTGCTGCGGCGGGCCTCTCTTTTCTTGAGTGCTTTCTGACTTTTCCACTCCCTCCGTGCGGCTTTGGCCGCCTCTTGCTCTACCGCCCATTCGGCCTTGGCAGCTTCAAATTCCGCCCACATAGGTGTGAGGTCGCGAGCGGCGATGAAATCAGCACGGTGGGATGCCATCGCTTCCCTACCATTCTGTCTGTGGTCGTGGGTGGCGAGGAACTTGACGCGGCGGGATGCAATCGCTTCCTTACCGGTTAGTGTGTGGCGCGGTGGCATGAACGACGCTTGGTGACAGCTCTAGGGTGGAGTGGCCGGACAACCGTATAATGCATTGGTTTGTCAAGAGCTCAAGGATAGAAGATAAAGGAAATTTGGATTCCACTTCAATCCTGGTCATTTATTATCGAGTAAAATGCATTGGCGGTCATCGAACTTGTCTTGATAGCTCACTTTGATCATTGTATATGAGATATGGTGATTATACGATCACTGGCTCAGCGTATAGCTTCGTATTTGTCTGGTTGACCAGTCAAACAGTCCACATGCGCTTCATCTGCTCGTGTTCTTTATCTATCTATCTATGCGGGCCTACCTATCAGTGGAGAAAGAAATAAAAACCAACATTATGCGTATGTGAGGAATCAAACCACGGACTTATCGCTGCAACGCACACTCTTCAGCCAAATGAAAATGAAATACTTTGCGTTAAATGCACAAATGGGTTTTTTTATATTATACGTGATGCACACATTAGTGCACACCGTCCATAGAGGCAAGTAGCATGTATGCATGCAGACAGCCAGACACTCATGCTCATGCTGTCAAACCATGCTAATGCATGCACATCGCCCTCTCAATCAAAGTCCTGCTCATGGCGCAACGAAAACGGTGAGCCCATCACCTGCGCGCCCCGGCGGTGCCTGACATTACTGTTTAGACGTTTGCTGGAGGCCTCCGCGAACACCGAGCATGTATTCACCTGGCTCAACACCAACGGTCATACTCGTGACTCGGCGCCTTGCTCATGTATATCGTCCATCACAATGACAATATATAAAACAGCCTAGCTAGAGAGGGTACTATGGTACAGAGTATGTTCTATCGTGAGCAACCGATCATAGTGTCACTGCACACGAGTGTGTGTCTGATCGATTCATCCATTATTCGTAAGTTATGCATGGTTGTGTGGTGTCTAATGGTGGTCGTCGAAGGCTAGCTCGCGACAAGAGCGGTTGCATGGACGCCTGGTTGTCAATACGTGCCGCATATGCTTCAAAGGCTCGTCATCCATGAGTTCACATTTTACCACCACGCCAGCGTCCGACCGCCCTGGCCTACCGAAACCCCTTCCATCGCTAGCGCACGCTTCCCGCCTGAAATGTTCACCATCTCTCCAGAACGTCAATGCCGCATTCACCAGACTTAACTGCAGGTGCAGTTGGTGTGTCATTGACATGCAGGCCAGATACCCGTTGGGCCTACATGTCAGTGATCCAATGCACCTGCGGTTAAGTCACTGAAGCAGCGTCCGCATTCACGCCTGACGCGACCTCTCACTTGCGCCGACATTGCAGCAGCGCGACTGCCGAGAGAGCGCCACCCGCATGGCATCCCGGTGCAAGCGACTGTTTCGGATTAACGACACCCCGGCCATCCTTCCGTCCACCACCCACATTAATGACACGCGTCTGCCAACGAACCTACTCCGGCGCCGGCCGTCCATCTGTCTGCCGCGCCTCATTGCCATTCGCCCGCTATATTAACTTGAGCCCCAGCTCCCAGCCATAGCCAAAGACCCACACTCATTCTCCTCTGGTCCCTTCCTTTTGTCGGCACCACTCCAACCATGGCCTCTTGGCGCTCCAAAGCTCTCTTGGACATACTGTCGCAGGAGCAGACGAAGGACATCGGTAGCTGCGTTCCGGGCGCGCTCCAAAGCTCTCTTGGACGCACTATCGCAGGAGCAGACGAAGGAGATCGCCGGCTCCTCCCCGGCCGCCCTCCGCCGCCACGACCACGAAGTCAGCGTGCGTGCGCAGGCCCAGCCGGCAGCGAGGAAGAGTAGTACACGGTAGGTCGCCGCCGCTCTGGTCCCAGGAAGGCCACCGCTCCTCCACTCAGTCGACGCCAAGCTTGGTGGGATAAACATCGGCGGCCGATTAGCCGCTTGACGGCGACGTGGAGGTGGAAATCTTCAGAACCTTGTGCTCCGGAGGAGGAGGTTATCGAGGCGGATGAGGAGGAGGCAAAGGCAATGGCCGGCTTTCTCGGGTTCATGGCCGGACATGGTGGTCGGGCACCGGCGATCGTTTAGATTAGGTTTACAGTAGGTTTTAGTATGGTTTGTGCGAAATATGTAACCAGTTTATAGGAAAAGTTTCCAAAATGTAATGAATTTCATCCGGTTAATTTGAAATTTGCTTTGTTTGCACGAATTTCGTCCAGTTAGTTCATATAGTTGTCGAAAGGTATGCGGGCAGCATTGGATGGCATCCATCAGTGTCCTCGGACAGATGCCGGTGTAAATTTGAGGGCCAGCGCTGGAGATGCCCTAACTATCATGCTATAATCACTAACAGTGCTCCATTATTTCACAGGGAATAATTATCCCTCGATCAAAATCAGATCCGCCGTGTTTCGCACTCCTCCCACGTAAGAGTGTAGACTCTTGCTTACATAAAAATGGAGCAAGTGGACGGCACTGTAGCACGTCATATCACTCAAACTAGCCCGCCTACCGCGCGGGAAAGCACCGCCCTTGTCATTTTGTTCTGGATTTCTATTGATCGATCGCACGAAAATGTTACGCTTTGCAAGTTCAAAAGGAAAAGGCGGCACACTTACGACTCGTACGCGTCGCGTTCGCATCGCACCCCCGATAGTCCGGCTCGCACGCCGCTCACCAGAGGGGACACGTCTTGTCTTGCATTTTCATTGACATGTGGGACCGCAATTGAATAAACCGTCGATAGTCGAAATCTAATCGCTCGACGGGCGTCGGCTGAGAAGAGACATGGTGGAGGGAGAAGAGATCGCCCGCCCGCCGCGCACGGACTCCAAGTAATATATGATGATAATGTGAGGTGGGCCCACTACAAAAAATACATTTCCGTGATGATACGTGTTTGTCACAGTAGGTCACGTTTTTCTGTCATGCATGTACATCCATGACAATTTTATGACAGAATCAAGATAGTCATACCTGTGCTGTCGTAGAAGTGTTCCATGACATTACCAAAATTATCATCACGGAAGTGTCCACTTCCATGACGATAAATCACGCGTCACAGAAGTGCTTTCATCAAGGGTGACCGACACGTGGCATCCACCGTAACGGAATGCCGTTAAGCTATCGGGTCCGATTTTGGATCCGATAACCCGTTAACAGCCCCGACCAATGGGGATTTTCCACGTGTAAAATCATCATTGGCTGGAGGAAACACGTGTCGGCTCACCGTTGGGACAGATGTCATCCACTCATTGGAGCCAAAGCGCCTATGATACGCCGACACGTGGCACGACCCAACAGAGGCCCATTCCTGTGAAAAGGCCGGCCCGTTTGACTTGGTCACAAGGTGGCGGGCCAGCCCACGGCAAGCCTGTTAATGGCCTGTTCGCATATAGCCCATTTACAGCCCGCTATCCCAGGGCCCGTTTATGGCCTATCCGAATTAGGCCCAGTAGCGTCATCTGGGCCGTCCAATATAATTCCAGACCGTTTTAACTTCTGGCCCATGTATGGCCCATGACGTCTTTCGGCCCATATGAGGCCCTTAGTAACCCTCGGCCCCTTAACGGCCCGTGGTAAAACTGGCCCGCAATGAACAGTGTATCACTTTATACCCATTAACAGCCCATTATTCCATTGGGCCGTTTCCAGCCCATGATATCTTTCGGCCTTCTCAGGGCCCATTTATTCTTGGGCTCATTTCCAGCATTCGGTTACTTACGGCCGTTACTGTCATTTTCTGCTTGTGGGCCAAATTCAGCCCGTGGTTACAGTCGGCCCGTTTGTGGCCCGTTAATACGTTGGGCCGTTTTCATGTCGAAAAAAACCCGTTGGGCTGTTTTCATAGAGTTATGAAATACGGCCAATAAACGGCCCGTTATTATCCATGAATAGTACAACCCATGATTGGCGAAATGACGATACGCCCCGTAGAAGGCCCATGGATCCTACGGCGCGTAAAAGGCCCATGGATCGTACGGCCCGTAGAAGGCCCATGGATCCTACGGCCCGTATAGAAGGCCAATGGATCCTACGGCCCGTAGAAGGCCCATGGATCATACGGCCCGCAGGAGGCCCATGGTTACAATAGTCCGTGTGTTGCCATGATTATTTTGGCCTAGTTTCCAAAAATAGGTTATTGTGGCCACTAGAAAAACACAGAAAAAAGAACTGCAGTGACTACAAGCAAACAACTAAACAAGACAATAAGGAAATAAATAAGCAAGCAATTAACGCTAGCCTATTACCGCAATTACAAATATTACATCCACTGGGCATCAAAGTTCGCCACCAGTGCAAATATAGGGAACAAAGCAGCATATTACATACACTGGCCGTCAGAATTGGCCACCAGTGCAATAAACGCGGCAGCAAAACAAGAGCATAACTGAAACAACTTCATAAGAGCTCAAGAAATGTGGTATCCACCATGCTGGCAATAAGCTTAGCAAGCTTATTAGCTTTCTCCTGTTTGGCGCTAAAATCGTCCAACGCTTGCTGTTGCACCAGAAACTATGCATCTGAATGCTCCAGGGACTTCCGCAGTCCTTCCACTTCTTGTCGCAGCACAACTGATCGATGTCTTTCAGCTTGTAGTTGAGACTCAAGAAACCGAACTAATTCAGACAGTGAGTTTGAATAGCTTGTGCAAGCGGTAGTGGCCAGTAATTCCAACACTAAACCAAGACAGGACTTTGGGGTTGTCTCACTGTCTTCGAGATAGTCTTCCTTAGCTGTTTTATCAGCTTTGTTGGAGACCAACAAGGATGTGTCACTATCCTGAACCTTATCTGCATTACTTGCTTTACCATTGCTTAATAAGGCACTCTTCCCCTATATTCTGTCAGCATTCTAAAAGAAGAAACAAGCAGACACATAATAGTTTAGCATGTACTAGTATATGAAACTCATTTCGGTGAACCAGTTCATTAGTAAGGTGGACAAGATTAAACTACCAAGTCTTCTATTGCCAAGTACTAGTACATAATAAAAGCATCAAACAAACATATATCTATGTCCTATGGTCACTGCATTGTCTTGCCGAATCAAAATAGAGACACGGTTCAAGTCATATCAGTTCAAGACAAAGCAACAGTGAAAGAATACAAAGCGTGGGAAACTACACGGCACAACAAGATTTCAGATGGGTACCACGGGTCTACATGTATAACAACACTATTGGCTCTGTTGTGATGCTAGTAATGTGCATGATATGAGAAGTCAACTGTACACACAATTGAAATTGAAATCAACAGAGCTATTGATAAGAGCAAGCCTGTTAAAGAAACATGCGTGAACATACCTGCTGTGCCATTGAAGTTTCGATTGGATCCTTCAATTTAAAAATAAGTTTGTATGAGTAAATACAGTGATACAAGAGCAAAGCAGTATGCACGATAGCAATCATAGTTAAAAAAGGCGCTCCTAAGCGAGCGCTTAAGCGCGCCTAGGCTCTAGGTGTTTGCGAAACGCATTGCGCATAACTACGCTTAATCTATGCATAACTGCGCATAAGCATGCGCTTTGGTCAGTAAAGCGCAAGGCGGTGGCAAAACGCACAATTAATGCCTAGCGCTTTTTTGAACTATGATAGCAATGGAATCTTAAATTAGAACAATTGTTCTTCAGGTTTAGGCACTTGTTCTACATGAACAGAGTACAGTAAGATGCAAGAATATAGTACTTAAAAATAGAAAATGAGCTCATAGACCTTACCACATTCTTGGTTCGGGACCAGTACAGAACAAGGCATTCCCATTCATCGTCCAGTAAATGTGTCTCAGGAGAACGTAAGAGAATCTGATGAGTTTCTCTGCCGGTGAAGTATGTTTTCTTCAGGTAATTCCGATACTGCCACCAAGCATTCTTGAAGATAGCAGAGGTATTAGCACAGGTTACCTCATCCCGAGTTTCCAAATCGGTCCTTCTCTATAGAGAAAAATGGGAAAATTTGCTGTATTATAACCATCATGGAGGTAGGATGTATGGGACAAAGCAAAGTAATTGCCATGAATAACATTACTTACACATAACTCCTGGACAAACACCTGCAACTGGCATTTTCCTTCATCTTCAGTATAATATTTCCAAGATGGGAAGATACACACATACGATTTAACAACATCAAATGCGATAGATGCTAAACTACGACTAGCTGGTTGTGCTTCCTCCACAGGAATAGGCGTACTAACTGGTGGAGTTGGGGTTCGCCGTGGTAGTACTGGCCCTTTGGGCACTAGAGCTGCCTTACTAACTGCTCTTGTTTGGGAGCTCTGTGGTGGAGATGGTGTTGTGTCAACAGGAACTGGGTTACTATCTGCTGGGGTTGGGGTTAGATTGGGTAAAGCTGGTTCTCTGTCCATCGCAGTAGGGGTACAATCTGCGAAAGTTTGGGTTATGTGTGGTAGGGCTGGTTCTCGTGCATGTACAACCGGGGTGCTATCTCCACCAAGAGGTAGCACTGTTTTATTTGAAGACCGTGTTTTTAGTCCGCTAGATGTTGGCATCACCCGCTCCAATTCAAATGGCTGATAAACAAGAAACATAGTTGAATGTACAGACATTGTATGAGAGACAGATGCAATAGATAGTGTGGAAAAAAGAGGGCATGAAATAGTTGACATGTATATTGTTTAACTAAAACGGATAGCATGACATAATTTCACATATATGATGTCTATCTAAACTGGATAGCATAGAATAACATAATTCAAAGATATGATGAATAACTAAACAGGATCGCATGACATAATTCACATACATGTTACCTAAGTAATCAGGATCACATCATTTAATTCACATATGTGATTTATATGCTAAACAGAAGGCATTAGATATGATGTCTGAGCTAAGAACATGGTGTTGAATATTGTGTATATGATGTCTAATCTATGCAATGCAAGACACCATATGCATGATATGAGCAGTAGAACCATGCCAAGTTAGAGCATACACCTCGGTGGGGGAATAGGACTGGTCATCTGTCTCTGAATCCATCTCTGAGGAGCTATCGGGACCCAACAAGAGATCTGCTTCGACAGGTAGCACTGTCTGCGCTGAAGGCCTTGTTTTCACTCCAGATTTTTCAATCTCCCACCCAAATGGCTGATTCACAGGAAGAGTAGTTTAAATTACAAACATTGTCGACAAATGGAAATGTAATGAACAAAAGGATGGGCAAGATATCATTCAAATATATGATGCCTGGTTAAACAGGATGGCATTGCACATTTCACGTATATTATGGCTAGCTAAAAGACATGAGATTGCACAATTCCCATATATGATATAGAAACTAAATAGGTGGCATTACAGAACATGTCTAAACTAAGCAGATGACATATATGATGTCAAAAGTAGGCACTGCAAGGCAACATATGCATGATATGACTAACATCATCATGCCAAGGTAGAGCAAACACCTTGGGGGTAAATAGGAGCGGTCAGCGGCGTCTGAATCCGCCTCAGAACAGATATCTTCCTCTGGAATACAATCTGAAGAGGGGTGGGGAGGGTTTGCCATTGAACCCACCATGGAGCGATGTCTGCATGACATTGTATTGCCGCGCAAAACTCTTCTCTTTTTCTCTACATGTTCAGCATGACTGTGTACAATATCTGACATGCATACGAAAAAAATATGGTGAGATTATGTAAGGAGAGCATGCAGAAATTTAGAGTGATGGTAACAACCAGTGGATGGATCCAAAAATAAGGATAGCAGGCTGATGATTGCTTTAATTTAATCAAAAGACAGATGATGATTGCTTTACTATTTGTTTCCCACCCAAGATGAACAACATAGGCATACCCTAGGTGAACCAGATATTAGACAGAGATACTATTCATTGCCTCCTCGATATGTGCCGTAAGACCGTCAAGGCTGAAGCAGCCCCGGTGAGCCGTAAGACATCAAGGCTGAAGCAGCACAAGACAGACATCATCAATCTCAAGTGGGATTCTAATAGCATCTCCAATAGATGATGTAAAATAGATGTAAAATTTACATCACCAAAAACCACCTGACTACAACAGATGAGGTAAAAACTGTTGACTCTGAACTTAACTGTCGAAACTGAAATTTACTGTGGAATCTGTGTTACTGTCGAAACTGGACGCAATGGTAGCAGAGAGGCACTTGACATGTAGTTTAGGGAGGGCCTACAGTTCATCTTCAACCTGCACCCCCCTGAGCCGCCAGCCACCACCGGCCGAACCGCCGGCCCCAGCGCCGCCTCGCCGCCTCGAAACAACTCCCCACCGCCGGTCCGCCGCCGCCCCGGCCAGCCCTATAGCCCCCCCGCCCCCACCCTGAACCCTAAGATAGATAGTGGGGTACCTCTCCGGCGAGCCCCCGTCCCCGCTGCGGGTGGTTCTTCCTTAACTCCGGCAAGCCCCACCACCCCCTGAAAATCGACTGACCCAAAAGTCGATTCAGTCGACTGAGGTGTAGCTAAATCGGAGCAGAGCAGCAGCACGAGCGAGGGGGAGAGCAGCAGCAGCAGCGCGAGCGAGTGAGAGCCAGAGCAGCAGCAGCTGGACGAGCGAGCGATCGAGCTAGAGCCGGAGCAGCAGCAGCGCGAGCGAGCGAGCAAGAGTCGGAGCAGCAGTAGCAGATCCGGCTGGTATGGACGCCGCCGCCGAAGGGGCCTCGCACTGGGGGAGAGCCGCCATGGAGATGTCGCCCGCGGCGCCAGCTTCAAGGTAGCCGCTCCATGGGGGTGCGGGATGGAGCACCGTCGGCGCCGGGAGGTCGAGCCAAGGAGAAGGTGCGATGCGATGAGTGTACAGCCTCTTTGGTGGCGCCGAGTAGGCCTCGGCTTCGTCCGAGGAGTCGGTGAGGATGTTGCGGTTCCGGTGGAGCAGGTTAAGGCGGCGCTGTGGGGATGGAGCAGCCGCGATAGACGAGGCGATCGTCGGAGCAGCTCCTTGGAGGTGGAGGACGGGGCGGCTGAACCGGTGGGACGACGAGATGGACGACGGATCCTCATCCGGGGAGGTGGACAAGGGACATCGAGCTGTTGCGGTGGCCGACATCGTCGGGGAAGAGGCTTTGGCTGGGCAGCGGTGACGTGGCGGATGAAGGAGGGTGGGGTTTCGCGGCTGGAGCGGAGAGGTTATGGCGGCCTGGGATTTCGAATGGCAAAAAGGAGGCGATGGGAGGGGGTGAACCATGACTTAGGGACGCGCTTGTCCAAAATGTAGGGTGTGTTACAAAAGTACCCTGCACCGATTTGAAATAGTGGCCCTTTCGGCTCAGGGTTAGAAGGGGGATTTCGCATGTCAGGATTTGGCAGCCGGAGGGAGTTTTCGCGTGCGTTATAATTTCGGGATAGCAAGGCGCGGGTTGTGAAGGCGCCAGTTTTGGGAGCACGATATTTGAATTTTCGGGATATAACAAGGCGCGGGTTGAATTTTAGGGACAAGCCTATAGTGTAATATTGTACTTGTACGTAGTACCAAATCAATTCGCACTTCCCTCAACCAAAAAGAAAACGAAAAAAATAAAACTATTCCCACCACACAAAGAGAGAGTCTTGCCCCGTTTTACTATAAAAATGCTATTTAAAGCTACTCATACCAACAATTTAGTGCAATTAAATGCTATTCGGTAGTATGAATCCATGTTATGTCCAATTAAATTTTTTCGCTTGCTGTATAATGCATGAACCTACTCATACCAACATTTTAGTGCATTCCAAATGTCTATACTACCGCTAAAATTCGTTTCTCTATTTCAATAACAAATCTACAATCATGATTGTTGCCAACTTCAACCATCATTTGTGTATTACCTTAATAACACACCACATGATTACTGTAGAGATAGATATGAACTATGTGTACTACATGAACTCGAATTCTATTTTTTGAATACACTTGATGTTGATTCCAAATAATAGTACATTTGATGTACTCACTATATATTCATAATCTAAACCATGTTCCATACGTGTACACCATGTTTATCACACATAGTATAGTGCCCCGCCCCCTACATTATGACAAGTATTTAGACCTCAGCTGCAAAAGCCACACATTAGCCCAAATTATGATCAATGTTCTATATGTTATACGTAGTACTAGCAAGATGCCCATGCGTTCCACAGAACATCAACATGATCAAGGGGAGGCCTAATTTGCAAATATGGAGAGGGGTGTGGGTATCTTTTTTCAAAATTGCCATAGTTTCCTTCCTATCCGTCAGATATAAATCGGACGGCCTATATTGCAGGATGGAACCATCATCAACAACTCCATTTTTTATAAGAGTAGAGATAAAATATATTATATGTAGTATAACATGTTCATAACCACACCATGTGTATCACCGTTATATATATTCACACATGCGTCGGTTTAAAACACTATGATAAATTCTTCAAATATCCGAATTCGCTTTTTATAATGAAGTATGATCTCTGTTCGTCTTTTACACCCACACAATCCTCTTATCTTTGTAGCTAGCTAGCGCTAACTTTCTCTCGTGCATGCAGACGCCCGCATCCCTCTAAACCTCCCTCAACATTCTCTAGCTCCATCGCGCAAATTCGTCTTTTCACTTTAGGTCGTTCACCCACGGTGTGTGTAGGCCCCCCAGCTCCTTCTTTACGGCACACATTGATCGATATGCCTCTCTAGCCAGGTGTGCCTATCACAAAACACAAGCTTCTCCTCTTCTCTTATCACCGTCCATGCCTCACTCGCACCACTCTTTTCATCGATCTCGTACTCACACACTTCTCCCCTCTCGATATAGTATGACTCTCACACCACCTCCTAGATGCATCCCTCTCTCTCTATCCTTCTCCCCGTGCCTCATTTGCTTCTAACACACACATGCATGTATACCGATCGATCTCCCAACATATACCTAGGTCGACTTTAACTATTCCCCCCATCGATCGACGTACCTCACAAGTTATGTCTCTCATTTCTCTGACAAAGGACGATTGATCTTCCTATGTAGTTATGTCTGCTTACCACATCCATATCGCCCCCCTCATCATTCGTGCATGCCTCCTGACCCGTCTCTCACACGCACGTGCACAGACAGGCAGCCATCCCCTCTCTTATTGATATTGCAGGAGTGCCCTCCGGTTGTCTAGCAAGCCTATCCCACCATTTGTTAGAAGCAACTCCACTACCACCCCTCCAACACTCTAGCTCTGTCTCTCTGCCAACCTTATTCCTCTCCTACACATATGCATGGATGCCGATCGATCTCCCTTAATACATGAGGTAGGCCTCTCTCCTCCTCCACACATATACCAGCCAATGTACCTCTATAGTTAATTAGGCCTCTCCCCCCCCCCCACCACACACCGATAGTCGAGCGTTGTAGGTAGGTATCCATGCCACAGAGACAAACTGCACCTGTCCCCTCTCACATTCCAGTAGGCCAGCCACTCTATATCTTTGACGTGGGCACACACAAATTCGATGGCACTCTTTATCGATCGCGCGCGCACACACACACACATCATCCCTCTCTTCGATTCTATGGACACCTCAAGCCAATGATACCTCCACTCTCTTCTCGTGGATCGCCCCCTCTATATATATGATATATCCAGGACTCTATTTCACACACATTACATATGTTACATTTTTTGATTGACCCCCCACCCCCCCCCCAAAAAAAACTCTCACGAACCCACACACTATATCTCTCTACGTTTGTATCTCTCTCACACAACCCCACGTAGGTGGTGTACGTATACAAGAAGACAATAGGTGCACCGTGCACGTACTCATGCTTCGTGCCCAGCCACACCCGCGCGGGTACACGGTGGAGCTTATTTCTGTACGACATGGCAGCCCACGTGCTAATTTGAACGCGTGTAGCGGTTGTTTACCTACGGAGGTCGTGTACCACGCATGCATGAAACAAAGTTCGACTTGATGCGTTGGCGCATTATTTTAAAATAAAGTTATATCGCTCAATGGAACGTACACAGAATATAAAATGATTTTATGGAGAAAAAGGTAGTCCGCTCCACTATATACAATGGAGCCTGCCTGCCTGCCTGGTTTGTCTCTCTTCAAAGTATCTCACACAAGGCTGTGGTGGCCTCTCTCTCTCACCGTTGGTCACTGATCCGGCCGCATCCCGTCCACCGGCAGAAAGGGAGGACGTGCATTGTTTCTCCATACGACGGCGCCGAGGCAGCACGTCCCGATCTGCGGTACACGCCGTTCTCTCCGACCAAGCTCCGGTGTGGTAGGGCCTACGCCACCTGCTCACTGCCGCAGTATGGGCAGATTCCGCCTGCCGCCGCTCACCTAGTTACATCCCGACGACCTCCAGGTATCCCCGCCGGCCTTGCTCCATTGCCCGTCTTCCCACGTCGCTGCATGTGGATCTTCCATAGTTCTTTGCCCAAAACGTAGCTCGTCCGGCGTACTTTCCATATTGCAATCTCGTCCTCACACCGTTTTAGACAAACACAACCGTGTTGTTATCTTCCCTTAGGACAAGGAATATGCTTCTTTTTTGTCATCGCATGTGTCATCAACTGTTATTGACCAGTAATTGTTTCCTTTCTACCTCTTTTTTGCAAACAGGGCTATCCATTTCACCTTGTTGCTATTACGACCTTTTGGTGAACTGCACAAATCACTTTTTTCTAAAGAGTGTTTTGTGCAGTTCTGCCAAAATGTCACACAGGCAACGTCTCTACATTTCATTGCGATTGCACAAAGGGAGATTGGTTTTGCTCTATCCTCCTCATCCAACTCTAAGCCTAATCTTCTCCAACTAGTTAGTCTTAAGAGAGGCTCCAAAGGTGACCGGCTTCTATTTGTGTGATTATTGTTTCATCAGTAGTCCTCTATTATCATAATCACACTTAATATCTTTGGAACAGGGACGCTCAGCTCTATTTTAGTGGAACTGCACAAAATGATCGGAATGTTGCATGCTCCGGACAGCTACTTTTTTCCCAACATGCCTTGTTGATTTAGACAGAGCTGGGGGGACGTTGCTGCCAATGAAAGCATGGATCAATTTTAATTTAACACCTTCTCACAACTTTGTCTTCAGTTGTGATGTAAATATTAGCTCTGATTAGCAAGGAAGTTAGTTTTTTATTGTTTCCGAAAGAGCATCGATGGCAACACACACGAAACAAAAGCTGAAAGCTCACACCATTGTACAATTTCATGTTGCTGGAAAATTATTTGTATAGTACGTCAATTATGTAAACAAATGCTGGAAGCTTGATAGCATTGCCAGAAGCCTCTTCGGCATCCGTGTCCATCTGCCATGCACAAAATTATACTCCTTCGTTCCTAAATATTTGTCTTTTTACAAATTTCAAATGGGCATATTTTAGAGTGTAGATTCACTCATTTTCCTTCGTATGTGTACTCCCTCCGTTCCTAAATATTTTTCTTTCTAGAGATTTCAACAAGTGACTACATACGGAGCAAAATGAGTGAATCTACACTCTAAAATATGTCTATATACATCCGTATGTAGTAGTCCATTTGAATCTCTAAAAAGACAAATATTTGAGTAGTCACTCGTTGAAATCTCTAGAAAGACAAATACTCCGGAGTATATTTAAGAACCGAGGGGGTAGGGCACAGCCGCATGGGAGACTCAGACCGGTCGTTGCGCCGCATTAATAGTGAGTAATGAGCAGTCAAATTATAAGCCCCACCTTTCCCACTGTAAGTTGCTCGGAAGAAGCAACCATCAATACGCTCTTCTTTGAATCCGCTCATACTACTCCATCCATCACTGTTTATAGAGCGCGCTTCAAAAAAAGAGAAAATCTCTCGGACCAAGGCGACTAGCGATCGGCCTGAAAAATAGCATTGGTAGTTATAGCACGGCGTCTATTACTAGAGGAAATAACACGTACACACATGCATGCAGTGCTTCCACCCCGGGTACACACATGCATGCACTTACTCCACTCTGTAGTACTACATCGAGAGAAAATTGCAGTTACCACGCCCTAATTAATTGAGCATTAAACCAAACGCGTCTAAAGTCTCTCTGGTGGTGGAAATGCATTGAGAGAAATGCATCATAATGAAGCGCGCCCTGTAAACTATGACAGAGGAGGAGTAGTATGAAGGTGCAAAACCAAGTACGCGTATGGCCAGTTGGTCAACGCACCTCCTCTTGGCATATCACTGACATGTGGGACCAGAGTGTGGGCAAACCGATCTCAATTGATGGCAAAATGGCCAACCCATCGTTCCTTGAGAGAGACAAGGAGCGAGAACACACAGACGGGCTCGCACGGAGGCCAAGATATATTCGAGCATGGTTGATCGATATCATCATTACATGTTGGGCTGCCATTTTTCGCCCTTCTCCGGAATAAATGTGTACTTTATCAAAGATTAAGAAAAATAAGAGTACAGAGGCTCCACCATGCGGTTCTAGTAGTAGTACTACTCGTACTACTAAACCTTGCGCTTGGCTCTTCGCCTCTTCGTGAAGTCGAACAATGATGGTACTCCGCATGTTCGGTACTACAGTGTATGCCTCTGGCAATCTGACACCGAATGAACTGATGCATGTCCACCGCCTGGGCGAGGGTACATTGCATTAGTCACAAGGCGTAAGCGAGCTTCGCCTTGTCCTGCAAGCTTCTCCTCGTTCTGCGAGTTGACGGGACACACCAACAAGTAGTGCTAGTCCATACTCCCTCCTTTCCGGTTAATATGGCTTAATCTTTTTTGCGGGTAAATGAGAGAGCTTTATTCATATATAAGCATTCTTAGGACGATCCGCCAAGACACTGGTCACTAGAAAGCGAGGTACCCCACAAAAAAAGAAGTAGGAAGCGAGGTGTTTCATCAAGCCAGCTCTCGGCCACATTCAAAGTGCAGCAAGCACGGTTCGCACAAAGATGCGCCGCAAGGTTTGCTGACCTGTTTACATGCTGAATAACAAAAAAGAGAGGAAATATTACCGAGCGCTCCTATTTGTAACAGGATATGAGCCAGAATTAAGCGAGAATTGTGGCGAGTGTTCCATGCAATCAACTTCCATTATCACATGCGAGAACCCTCGAAGAGAACCAAATGTGTTGAAGATTGCTTTATCACATTTTAAAAATATAATAAGAGTGCAGACGCTCCTCCATCCGGTTCCTAGTACTAGTATAGTACCTCTATAGACTTATAGTAGTAGTACTAGTAAACTTTGCGCTTGGCTGTTCGCCTCTTCAGGAAGTGCAAAAATAATAGTACTAGTATAGTGTATGCTTCTGGCAATCTGACACCGAATTAACTATTGCACGTCCACTGCCTGAGCGAAGGGCAGCTTGCATTAGTCAAAAGTTTCTCCTTGTCCTGCGAGCCACCGCGCGCAAGCTTCTCCCGTCCCGCAAGCTTCTCCTCGTTCGGCAAGTTGACGGGACACATCAAAGTAATGCTAGTCCATACTGCCTCCTCTCCGGTTAATATGGCTTAATTTAAAACAAGATAAATACACTGTCTGTCACCGTATATTTGTAAAAATACGGTCAGTGGACTTCATAATACGCTCATTGCGCTCAATATATACATTTTCCGGTGTTTATACGGTCACTAGCTCACCCTGGCTGAGTATGTGTGTGCATGCACGTGTAGGTTGAGCACTTGAGCGTGACCGTGTGTGTTCCGTCGTGTGCTCGGACATGCATGCATTAGGGCGTCGCGCGCGTTTTTGCGTCCATGTGTACGTGTGACTGTTGCATACACGTAGGGGGAGTACGTGTAGGGGCCACTAAAGGAGCAGTCAAATCACACAGTAAGTTAGTCGGACGAAGCAACCATCATTTCACTCTTCAATGACACGTACGCAATATAAAATGGTTGATATTGAGAGAAAAAGAAAACCACTATATATACACTAGCAGGAGCCTAAGCTACAAGCCTTCTTGCTTGGGTTGCTCTCTTCACAAGCATAGAACGACATTGGCCACACCGCTGGTCACATATCCGGCCTGATCCCGCAGCTGGGGGAAGGGAACAATGTTCTGCGTAGACGCGGTCGACATCGGCGAGGGAGAAAATCCACAGTCGGTGCGTCCCAATCGGGTGTCACCGCGGTATGGGCCGATGCCGCATCCCAACCGCCCTTCTAGCTACAGCCCGACGTCCCAGGTAGTCCATCTTCCTTTTGGAGCCGGCTTGCTCCACTGCCGCAGCTCCCCATGTAGCTCCATCTCCATGTCGATCTTTCTCTACTTCTACCAGCTTCTACTTGTGATGAGTTTATGTCTCCTGAACTAGTGCCAGTACTATTATTCTAATCACACTTCTTCAATATCTTTGCCATCAGGGATGCTCAGCTCGATTTTAGTGGAACTGCACAAAAGCATCGTATGATCCGAGGGTGCCAGCCGTCTTTCCTTCGACAGGTTCTACCTGGCCAGGAAATTAAATGTTGTTTAGGGTTTAGGGTTTAAGTTGTAGTGACCCCATCAGTAGTTTTTCTTTCGTACACGCTCTCACAACTTTTGTCTTTAGTTGTGAAGTAAATATTGGCTATGATCTGTGAATCATTGAGATGCATCAGCATGCGTGTCAGTTTTCCTTTGTATTTGATGGAATGTTGTAACGGGGCAACCTTGGAGTAGGATTGAAAATGGAGTGGAAAGTTTCCGTTTTTCTAGAGAAAAAATGGAAACGGAGAGAAACCAACGTTTCGTTTCGTTGGATCACGCCATCGAGCAAAACCAACATTTAAATGACGTCTGTCGCGTTCGTGTCTCACCCTCCTCCACGGCTCGACCCCACACGGTCACTCGGCATGCCACTCACCGCAAACCGAGTATACGATAACTTTCCCGCCTGCTTGTCGATGGATCGCGCCATGGAGTACTAGTACTACTGGAAGAGATTGACGAGTTGGGGAGGACAGCTAGCTGTAGCACGGACTCCCAAGAACTTTTTACATGCATGTTGTGGCCGGCTATTGCGACCTTTGAATGCGGAGCAGTCGCGTGCACCAGGAAGTGGTGCGGGCGACGCTCTCTCGGCCGACGCGCCGCTTCAATGCCGGCACCAGTGAGAGGTCGCGTCCGCTCTGGCCGGGCATGAATGCGGCACTAACCGTTTCGGGCGGGAAGCACGCGCGGGTGATGAAGAGGGTTCGGGTTGGTCAGGAGCGGCCGTGGCAGCGGTCCGGACGCCCGCAAACAAGAGATGTTGCACGTTAATATTGCCGCGTATATAATTAACAACGTAAATAATGTGCCAGTTGGACAAATATGATTGGAGATGGAGATGGAAATGGAATTTTATGTAAACATGGATATGCATGTCTATGTCTATGTGTGTGTGCGCGACGACTCTCGCGACCTGGAAGCGGGGGCGTGTTTTTGATCGAGTTTTCTTTCTTGGTACGTTAAAAAATTGTCCACCAGTTTTTGTTTCTTTTTTCCGGGAACGCGCATATTCTATTTAAAACCACTACTATGGAGAGATTGTTTTACTCCATTATAGCCTCTTGTTTGATAGAGTTTCTGCGTCTCGCTCTCTCACCCTCTCCATATCAAAACAAGATGACAGTGTCCACACTATCTCTCTCCTCACCGGTGGTCACAGATCCGGCCGAATCCCATCCGCTGCGGGAGGTGAGGAGGTGCAGCGTTGACGTTGTCGCCGTCGGCGATGGAGGAAGCCGATGCGCACCGTCCTCTCGGAGCCGGCATTGGCGCGGACGAAGGTCCTCCGCGCCCTTGTTCACTCCCGTCGTGTGGGCAGATCCCGCCCGCCCGCCTAAGCGACATCTCGCCCACCTGAGGTATAACTTCTTGTATTGGTCCAGCTCCCGAGGTCGCTGCATGCGGGTTTTCTTCTATGCGACTACTCCCCAGCTCCCCATGTATAGTAGCTAGGGTTCGTCGGCTGGTCCAACATCACCTACTATTATAGAGGAAATGCCACTCGAAAAGTTGTCCTGATTTATGCCTCGGTGGAGGTATACATTTTGTTTCGACAAAAAGTACATGGTGGTTGTGCGGTCATTGTCCATATGCTCCTATTGCTGCTGCTAATCTAATACTATCACTGGTTAAATGAAGAAATGCTTTTTTTTCTCGGGTATCCTGGTTTAGTTCCCATCAAGATAATCATGATGCTTCTGTTTGTTGGTGTACTTTTCATAATTCTTATTGACAATTGAGATGTCGTTGTTAAGACTACCCACAATGGGAGTAACATAGGTAATAACATCACATATATCTAGATAAAATAGATGATGTGCCAAACAATAAATGAAGAAAGAGAGGCATGTAGTAACATAGCTAGTTACTAGTAGTATGAGTAACATCACACATATCAAGGCAAGATGAGTCTATAGCCTAATAAATGAAGTGTTGCATGTTACCACACATATGTTACTCCCCACTATAGAGGTAGTAACATAGACTAGTAACATGGGCATGTTACTAGTCTATGTTACTACCCATTGTGGCTTGTCTAATCTTGTAAAACAAAGTAACAACACTATATCCCTTTTTTATATTTTTGGAAACAGCAATGTGTATCTCAATACCCGGGCATGTCTTCCTCAATTTTAGTGGAACTGCACAAAATTGGATGGCCATTGTTGTTCCGCCTCACTGTCCTCTGCCACGTGGTTCTTCCTTCCTCGAGCTTGACTACTGAGAAGAAACAGACCACAGTGAGGATTTGTCGAACTTCATAGGTGCCTCACCCAAACTTGATGCCAAATGGATGATGCATCACCACAATGACCTATCGATGCTCATGGTTGCGCCTCATGGTTGCGTCGGCTGGTGAAGCTGATCAATTTTCAATGAAAAACAAGTTGTCTTCCATCAGTGCTCTTTGCTTGTTACCCACAAAGATGATATCCTTCGTCAGTTCACCTTGGTTGTGTTGGAGACGCAGTCATCTTTCACGTTGGTGCAATTTTATCACACAATTGGCTATGAACCAAATATTTCCTCGAAGAAGGATCGATGTTGGTACTAAGAGCGTAAGTTTTGTATTGATTTCTAAGCCTTCTCACAACTTTGTCTCCAGCTCCCCTGTAATTTTATTTGTCCAGCTATTAACTTTGATTAAAAAATGGTGTGGACTAAAAACCCGGATGGACGTAGTTGCCCTCCATTTTTATTTACTCCGCATATTAGATTTGACTGAAGTCAAACTTTGTAAAGTTTGACCAAGTTTAGGCCGAACACAACAAACCATAATTATTAGAGAGGGCAAACTATACATACTCTCAATCCTTTCCGATAATTGAAATTAAAATTCTTTATTTGTACACACTCTCACACGTTTCCGATAATTTGGCGCATGTGTGGTTGTTCACTTAAGGGGGGATAGTGTACTGCACGTGAAGGACAGGAAGTGCGACCAGGATGCGTGGATCGTTAGTTCATCGGAAGTACTCCCTCCGTTCCTAAATTTTTGTCTTTCAAGTGGTTTGCAATGGACTACCACATACGGATGTATATAGACATTTTTTACAGTGTAGATTCACTCATTTTGCTCCGTATGTAGTCATTTGTTGAAATCTCTAGAAAGACAAATATTTAGGAACAGAGGGAGTAGTAGTTTTCTTCACTGGTACGTTAAATAAAGAGTTTCGTTTCATACTTACACAATTTAAAATGATTGTTATGGAGAGAACAAGAAAACCACTCCACTATATATTAGTCGTATACACGAGTACTATATGGACGCAACTTCATTGACTTTAGTGCACCTGCCTTTGGGTTTATGATAGGTGGGTCCAAAATGTGGCTGGCCCACCTGTCATACAGCCAAAAGCAGGTGCAGTTAAGGCACCGGAGCTCAATCCGTACTACAGAATATATATAAGCTGGAGCCTCAACGCTTGTTCGCTAGGGTTTGCACTCTCCACACTCTCGCCGCACTACATATATATATACACGCTGGAGGCTCAGCGTTCCTTTGCTAGGGTTTGCTATATTCACTGTCTCTCACCCTCTTCACCAGATCTAAACAAGACTGCGTTGTCGCCTCTGTCTCTCTCACCCCCCTCACAGACAGCTGGCGAAGGAGGCGTCCAGATCCCGTCGCATCGGGAAGGGGAGGAGGTGCAGCGTTCACTCTATCGCCTTCGGCGAGGGAGGCAATCCACTGCCGGCTGCACTTTTCTCTTTCACCCAGCGCTTGTGCGGGAGGGCCACCGGTCCCTTCTTCCTCGTTGCCGTACGTAGTGTGGGCAGACCAACCTCCCGCCGCACGCCTTGCCACATCCCGACGACCCTATGGTATAAGTTTCTTTGAAACCGTCATTGGTCTAGCTGCATGCTGATCTTTTTTGATTCTGTAGTCGAATCTAGGTCTTGGTTCAAAGAGGAAAGAAGGGTGCGGTGGGGTGGAGCATGAATCTAGGACGTGGTTCAATGAGGAAAGGAGGGAGGGAAAGTAGTATAGACTAGCTATCGAACCGCTTTGTTGGTCGAAAAGGGAAAAAGGGGGTAACCCAGTACACACATCTGTAAGGAACCCAACTCTTTGTTGAAAAGGGAAAGAAACTAGGGGGTCGGGTAGTTTGTGCAGGACTAGATTTGCTGCCCTCACATCGGAAAAAGTTTCAAAGAGAACAAATATGGGACCAACGCAGATATGCTGCTTGGCTACATACTCTGCATCACCCATTTATACGTGTGGGCGCACATGGTGCTGGCATGTCCCATGTCCCATCCACATGATCGTGCAGTGTGTTTTGAGATGTTGTGCTACTCGTGCAATGCCACTCTCAGAATTAACTACTCAACTATTTTAAGAAAATTAATCTGTTAATATGAATCAATGCAACTGTTTTAGAAATGCTATTGTCCTATACTTTGTTTTCCATCAAGATAAGGTAGATGCTTCTTTTTGTGGCCGCATGTTTCATCCTCCTTTATTGGCAGTAATTGTTTCCTTTTTGGCCTCTGTTAAATCAGGGATATCTATTCAACTTGTTGCTATAGCAAAATTAAATGTCTCACCGGCGACTTTACTTGATTTCAGAGTAACTGCACAAAACGAGGTTGGATTTCCTATTCGTGTTGGCAGATTCGTATGTGATCTTGTGTGCGTCATGACAGGTTGGTACTTTCCTTCATCCAGATGATCGTGCAGTGTGTTTTGAGATGCTGTGCTACTTATATTGGTACTTTTTTAAATAAATGTTGAATTGAAGCTATTGTATTGCTGTCTTTTCCCATTAAGTAGTGAACAAAAATGGGACCAGCCCAGACATTATGCTTGTTGCTTTGTTACAACAAACTCTACATCACCCTCTTTTTAAGTAGATGGAATCACATGTTGTTGTTGCGCCCACTCTCCCCTGGAACTGTTTTTGCTTTTTGTTAATCTAATCCACTAGTAAAGTTAAGCAATGCCACTCTCAGAATTAACTACTGAATCTTATTTCAAAACTGCAACACTTGTTAGGGATTGGCGCGATTACCATTTTTGTGGCCGCATGTTTCATCCTCCTTTATTGGCCAGTAATTGATTCCTTTTTTGCCTCTGTTAAAACAGGGATATCTATTCAACTTGTTGCTATTGCGACATTTTATTCGCTTAATTTTGGTGGAACTGCACAGAATGAGACCAGATTTCCATATATGTGTTGAGATCTCTTTTAGATCCACCTCAGGCGTTGTTTCAAATCTTGGTCTTGAAAGGTCAGTACCTACTTTCCTCAGAATTAACTACTGAATCTTAGTTCAAAATTGCAACACTTGTTAGGGATCGGCGGGAGTACCATTTCTGTTAGGGATCGGCCGGAGTACATGTTTAAGAAATGTATTGTTCAGATAATGTCTTTGTTATTATATATCAGTTACAGTGTTTTACAAATGGTACTATCATGCTTTGTAGTTCTTTCTACATGTTTAACCAATGTATTGTTAAGATAATGTCTCTATTAAAATGAATTAGTCGCATTGTTTTAGGAATGATACTTTTCTGCTTTGTCGTTCTTTATACATGTTGAAACAAGGCATTGTTAAGATAATGTCTCAGTTAATATGAATGAATCACACTGATTGAGAATTGCTACTCTCCTGCTTTGTTTCCCATTAAGATAAGGTAGATCAGTAGATGTTTTTCTTTTGGGAGTACAAGTCATCAACCGTTATTTCTCAGTAATTGTTTCCCTTATACCTTTTGTTGCTTATAGGGATATGAAAATTAAAGCTTAGTTTTATTCCGACTTTGATTTTAGTTCAACTGTACAAAAGGAGCCAATGTGTCTAAGGCAAACTGCTGGATTAGTGGGTCCAGTTGGTCTTACCACTTTGCAGAAAGAAGCAGTCACTGTTTGCGCTACATTACACAAGGAATGATCGAGAAGCTTTACAGAGTATTAGTAGACGCTGGTGACATGACTAGTCTGTAGAGATGGATGCTTTACTTGTGGTTCGGAGGAACACTGGGCAAACAAGTGCCCAAACAAGTACCAAGAAGCCAGGACAGGACTCCAAGTCTGTCAATGTCACTCTAAGCAACAATGATGGGGCATCTGGGTATGGTAATCTGTTTACCGTACTTTCAGTTTGTTAGTCCACCGATTGGTGGGTTGACACTGGGCCAATATTCATGTGTGTGCTGATGTGTCTTTGTTTTCTGGCAGCATATAAATACGAAATCCACAGGGATGCTCAGCTTGATTTTAGTGGAACTGCACAAAATGTTCAGATGGTTCGTGTCCTCCATAATAATACTTCATCATGCACAATACATCGAATGGTTCTCTAATCATTCGTCATCACCTTGAGCCACCGGACTATCTGATGACATACTGATGAAAAACCCTGCCCATTCCACAATCATAGGCATTACATATTTTGAATGGGAAAAGCTTGTCAAAGTTGACGTTAGTTTAATATATTGGAATTGGAAAACCTTGTCAATTTTTGCTGATTGATGTTAGCCAGAAGACATGCATTTGATATTTTTGAGTGGGACGCCCTTTGCTGTGAGTAACGTCGATCGTTTCTTCCTATTCCTCTCTTCAGTTCAGAAGTAAATATTTACTCTGCTGAGATGCATAGTCACATGAATGTTGACTTATGTAAGATAGTTTAAGAGTTTGTTCTGAATATTGTCTATGTAATGCCAGGCCTTGTGTTTGATTGCAAAGTTGAGCTTGAAATGTTGTGGCATGCGGCATCACGAGCAGTTCACCGTGCCTCCTGAGAATAATGCTTCGTATTGCTTTGCATGTCGATCTAATGCCAGTGATTTGCTTGTTAGGAAGATCATCCTCTTATGTTGTTTCCGTGCTTAAGAAGTTCATCGTCTTATGTTTCATTCATAGCCTATACGACAAGTCGGGTAGGTTAGACGTGAAACCATATGATCTTCCGACCAACTCATCATCTTAGGCCATGATTGGATCGTCGTTTTCCAACCAAAACCGCTTGTAAAACTGACGCTTGTAAATAAAAGCAGATGGTCTCGGGCGAAGCGCTTGGTTGGTCGATTTCGACTAGTAAAATATACACCGGTCTCTCAAATTACACGCGTAACCCGCCGGTTTTACTTACAGACCTCGGGCCCTCGGTTTCATTACGCCTGTATTTTACGCGTTGTTTCCGATGACGACTAAATTGCACTTGTATCTTAATACAGTTGTGAAATAAACCAGAGCTCCCAAGCGCGGCCTTACTGTTTCATGCCGTCTCAGTCTCTCAAAGGTGCTCATAGGTGTCCGATGATCCTGGCTTCCTGAATGAGCAGTGGGCGCTGTATCAGACCATCTGTAGGGCCCGCGAGGCCCTCTCTGTCGTTCTTCGAGTTGTTGCACTCGCCGTGGCGCCGAGCATTGTTAACATGGTCAATGAACATGAGGATTCAGGAGATGACTTTATTTTGACTGGTTGACAGTAGGGACCCACTAGGGCCATAGTCGTACGTACGCAAGTGCCTCCTTATTATGTACAACTATATTTTTTTGCTTCCTCCTGGTTTCCTCACATCACGGTCCCACACCATTGTCAACCTATGTAGTCAATAAACGAGAGAATTGCACAAGGTGCGGCTGACAGCTGGGACCAAGCAGATCGAGCAGTATTTGTGTTTTTGAGGCGTGAGCACTGCAGAGTTTTTCTTGGCGATGTTTTCGTTGTTGTTCAGAGGAGAGCAGGGTATTAACTGGGCGGGCTGTGGCCCGTCTAGCCCAAAATCGGATATCCAGCCCAGATATTAATTTTTTTTCAAGATGATAATGGCTAGCCCGGCTATACGTTTTTTTGAGGAATACCCAGGCAAGGTCAACTTGTTATTCTCCGCCCCGCTGGGCTGCAAATCTTTCCTAGGAGGGATGCATTAGGCTTAACAGGAAAATGGGCTTTAAAAAATAATAAATGGGATGTAATTATAAAAACTGGGCAGTAACTATAAAAAAATACACCAAGCACGGTATTAGTTTATAAAATATTTTTTATGGATTTTGAAAATCTTAATTTTTAATCATTGTGCGCGCAATGTTTCGTTAGATTTTTACGTAATACAAATTTATATTTAATCTGACTAAAAATTTCGGGATAAAAATATTTCGGATCCCATCAAAATGTGGGAAATTTTATTGAATTCTGTATTGAACGGTTGGTTGAAATTATTAATCGTTGTCCTAGCTAGAAAATGGGCTGTACTTTTAACAAACTGTAAATGGGCTGTAGTAAATTCCATTAGAATTCAAAAATGGGCTGTACATTCATACAAATCGCAAATGGGCTATAAGTTCTCTCCCACACACTTGTGGGCCTACTAAGTTGACGCGTCCCCTAAAACAAAGAAGTTGACGCGTATGCAAGGCTTTGTCAACTTATTATAGTCAACACACGGTTCTAGCAGCAGTGGCTGTTGGATGTCCATCCAACGGATGCCGTGCTTCTTCTTCAATCTCGGATATTCTAGCTTCACCCGCCCAAAAAATAATTCCTCCCCCTGACATCTGGGGCGCACCGTTTCGGAAGCTGACCTGTGGGCCTACTAAGTTGACGCGTACCAAGGGCTTTGTCAACTTAGTCAATATGAACGATTCTAGCTGCAGTGACCGTACGATGTCCATCCAACGGACATAGTGCTTCTTCAACCTCTGGTCTTCTTGCTCCAGCCGCCCAAAGCAGCGCCGGTCGTGCCGCGTGCTCCTGCCTCCCGTGGCTGGCTGTGATGCTGCAGAGGCCTCACCGCCCCCTACTACTCCCACCGCTGGCCAGGCCATCCCTCTACTCACCCACACCCCCTGTTATTCCGCGGCGACGACAGCCTCACACCGCAGCTGAACCAGTGAACCCTCGTACTCCTCTCCGCGTGGGTTTCCACTGCCGCGTCTTCCCCGGCTCCGCGTCGTCCCCTTCCTAGGCCTCGCCGTCGTCCACCGCCCTGGTGCTCTCAGCGCGGTGTGGTCAACGTGGTCAAGGAACGGCTTCCATCAGACGTGGACTGTACGTGGAGAGGCTGACAGCTGGGTCCACGACGGCAGCAAGGAAGTGCCTCCTTATTACGCGGAAAATAATGATTCCTCCACCTGACAGCAGGGACCCACCGGATGGGCCACCGTACTTCACGAAAAAAATGCCCCCTGACTGCTGGGACCCACCGGACGGGCCACCGTATTGCGCGAAAAAAAACGTTCCCCCCGCTGTTAGCTCGGACCCACTGGAAGTGCCTCCTTATTACGCACAAAAAAATGAATACTCCCCCTGCTGGTTGGGACCCACCTTGGTGGGAGGCTGACTTGTGGGCCTACTAAGTTGATGGGGACGAGTGCTTTGTCAATGTGACAGCCTGGTTTTTGCCCTCCTTTATTTGCCAGATTTTCATTTGGATTGATTTTTAAATTTGGAGTTTTTTAATCTTTTCATATGGACTTAAACACTTGGGTACCCCTTGTCTTTCACCCAAGTGCCTCATTTCACTCTCTAATCATCATTCCCTCTCTGGTTCACCCCAAAATAATATTTGGAATATTTTTCTTTAATGAAAAATATTCATTTTCCTCTCTAAGACCCTAGCTAGCTCAATGTGCTCCAAAGCAACCCCAAATTTTCGTGCCCACAAAAATATGAAAAAATTCACAAATATTCTTTGAACCCTAGGGCACCTTCCTGAGCAAAAATATTGCATAACTTTTTGGAATATTTTTGCTACAGAAAATATTTTCGGTTCTGGACAGAAATGGTGGTTTCTACAGCAACTACCATTTTACTTGCTCCAATGAGGCTGGTCTTTCTTGTGCATCATCACCTTAGTACATGATTGCTAGCCTCCAAAGCACATCCCCCAACTCCCAGCCATTTGACCTCAGTAACCTCTCAAAGTTACTGATCAGAAACTTACTTGGCTTGTGAAATCTTTTCTACTGCGTCTGGATCCAAACCAAAGCGGGGTAATCTTCAAAACTACCACGAACAACAAGCCAGACATGAACTTTGGACGTAGGTCGGCCTGAGGGCAAAGTTCACGCGGTGACCACGCGTGTACACGATGCCAGCCTGCGTGTCGACGCGCTCTGAGTGCCGCCGAGCACTCTGTTTCGCGCGTGCTCGCTTCCCCGACTGCCAAAGCATACCAAACCTCGCCACCATCCTCATCCTAACCCCCTTAACTCTCCCTGGCACTCGCCGACGCCGGAGCTGGCCGCAGCGAGCACGGGCGTGGTCCGGCCAACGCAACAGTGCGCTCTGCACTGTGCTCGTCGCCTTCCTCTCGATCATGTGCTCGTCCCCGTTCACCCACAGTCCCCGCATGAGTTGTGTCGCCTTCTCCCCCTCTCACTGACGCCGCTCGTCGCCCGGCGCCGTGTCCAGGTGTCCACCGGCGGAGCCCAAACCCCCCTTCGGTGCTCGCCTATAAATGGAGCCCTCCCCATCCTCCTCGAGCATCATCCTCCACTCCCACACACTTCACAACCTCGTAGGAAACCGTAGCCCAGCCAGGCAGGCCGCGGGCTGCCATCCTCGAGCTCGAGCTCGCCGGCAATCCCCTCGGGTCGTCGCGGTAGCTCCAGCCCCTCCCTGGCCTGGGCGACCCTTCCAGAGCCTCCGCCACTCTTTGGTGAAGCCGTTCTGTCCACTTGGAGCCCCTGGAGTTGCCTCTGTTCGCCGTCGTCTTCGTCTCCGGCGACCATAGCTCTCTGTCTCCGCTAGAGAGGACGATTCCGACACCGTCCGACCACCCCTAGCTACTCTATGGGTACGGGCAAGTGCGCCTCCGTCTCCTCTCTCGATCCCTCCCTCTCGTTTTGGCCAAGGAGCCCTTGCCGCCGGCGTGAGCTCCGGTGAAGCTGCGCCACTCTCTGTTCCCCTCTCGCCCTCCACCTCACCTGACTAGCGGGGCCCGCTAGTCAACCACTCAGTACGCGCGCGAAGCGGTTTGAGTGGTGGCGCCCCGAGGCTTTACGCCTTCGATGTCGCCCCCAGTTTGTTTTATTTAAATTCAAATATATATATATATATATTCCAGAGAGCTTCAAACAGCTATAACTCTTCAACCATAAGTCCAAATGAATTGATTCTTTTTGCATTGTGTTCTTTGCAAAGAGATCTAGCAGCTCACGAAAAATGAGATTTTTCTGTGCTGTCTAGATTTTCTGGTGATTTTCAGAAGGGTTCTTGATATTTTCTTCTTGTGTTTAAAATTATTTTCAGAGGGTGAGGCTTGTCTTGAGGATCACCAGAAGGCTTGTGAACCTCATCTGCCCTAAGGCAAGCCACAGCAACATTTTCATGGTGCCATTTCAATATTTATGATTTTATTACTTGAATGGAAGATTTAATCCATGCATTTAAATAACTATTATGTTATTTATATTCTCTTAAGTGCTTGTTTTAGTTAATATGCTTGATTTACAGAATGTTTGAAACTAACTTAGTTGGTAAAGAAACTAGGATTCATTTGTGGTGATGAAAGAATAATATTGTTATGCATATGAGTAATTACTTGAAGTTATTTTCTTGCATGAGTAAAATAATAAAATTTGCTAGAAAATATTCTGTTTAAAGTGAGGTTTATCCTAACCAGAAAAGTGGCATGAGTTGTTGATGTTTATGCTTAGTATGAATATAGTTGACTCAGTCATTTCCGTTAATATGTGATGCATATGTAGTGTTGCATTTTCATGGCATGCGATGACACCGGTCATTTTTACTTTAAGTTGAACCTGAATATAACTCAACATGAATATATCGTTGGCCGGGTCATGGTGCCACTGAATCAAGTTTTTCCCAGTGCAACCACATTTGCCTTTATGGGAAGGCCTTTATTCGGTTCGTTGTCATGCCTCTGGTCGGTGCCTCCAACTAGGGAAGGTTATGGGCATGCTTACCCTAGCCCGGTAAGCAGACATAACCTTGTGTGCCCGTTGTTGAGATTATGGTACCGGGACCCCTTGTGGGATCGTTTTGGCCACGACGGTGGTCGTTGTGTCTTTGGTAGACACGGGGCCACCCAGGACTAGCCCGATGGGGAGTGAGTCGGAGTGGCCGGAGAGTGTCATGGCAATGGAGGGGTTTCGTCAGAATGCCGTTGGTCCACCCGAATGGGAGTGCGAGGCCATGGGTTCTGTGGTGTGGGTACAGTGTGCTACCTCTGCAGACTGTAATAATCTATCGATAGCCGAGTCCACGGTTACGGACACGCTCGTAGTAGGTCACACCATGGGTCAACGTTTAATAAATTTTGCACACTAAGTTATGAACTTTGCACTGTTGATGGTGGTGGGAAAGCCATCGAGATGTTCGAGACCAAGTATTGGTCGTAGTTGTGATCGCCGTAAGGATCACGAGATGCCCCTAGTCAAGACCACGATGGTGGTACATATGTGATCCAAGAACGACCACGGTTGGTAAGCCAGTCCCGAGGGACTTCTATCACAAGAGCATGATCACAACATGTTGAAACATTATTGCATTATTAATTGGTTAATTATCATGATATTGTTTGTCATTATGATTATGCCTGTTGTGAGCTTGCAAGTACATTCCATGTACTGACCTGGCGTGTCATGCCAGATTTCAGGGAAGTCTCGCTGGAAAGGAGTGCTGCTCGAGTCTAGATCGTGTCCACATCGGTGTCCCTATGCTGGAGTTTCCGCTACGACGTTGTTCCGCTGCCGCGTAGTTGTTGTGATCGAGGCCCCTTTATGTTCACTAAATAATGTACATATTGTTCAGCCGCACCGTGTGTGCCGCTTGGCCTCGACACCTGTTGTAATATAAACTTTGATCTGCTAGCTTCAATAAAGCGGTTGTTTTCTGTACCAATATGTTGTGTGTTGCCAGAAGACATGGTCTCTGGGCTGGCAATGCATGGTAAACCGGTCGCTCTAAGTCGGGGTGCCACAACGCTTGGTATCAGAGCTGCGCTGACTGTAGGCCACGCTAGACTTCGACGTGTTAACGGACGTTAGATACGAGTTTAAGTTGAGTGTCGGTAGCATTTGTAGCTAGTTGTTGCATTGCATGCACTTGTTTTATTTTTATGCTAACCTACTAATGGTTGTGAGTGTAGATGGCTCCGGTGCCGTATCCGTGCTAGTTGCAGCTGATGCCATACACGTCACTGCACCTCCTTCGCAACGTGTGGCGTCGACTGTATCCTCTCGGTGATGATCCAGTCTATCGTGTGTACCGGGAGCGTCTAGCTGACTCAGTGTATGAGTATCACGCAGTGGTTACTCTGCGCACCAGTTCCGATTCCAGCACTTACACTCGTACCTCTCAGAGCGGTTACGCTTCTACCGCTTCTCAGGCTATCCAGTTTGCTGCATTCGAGGTCCTTGTCGAGCTTCGCTATAACGAGGTCCAGATGCAGAACCACCCAGGTTTCTACTACTATCCTTCTCTGCACGACAATGGTCGTGTCTGTTTCCCTATCATTGATCTGGAGTCTGATAGTGTTGCTAGCCATCTTGCTCGTTATATCACCGCTAGCTATCTTATGATCCATGAGCTGGCTCGAGAGCTGACTCGTGCCCGTACTGCTTTAGCCTCTGCTTTAGTCTCTACTAGATCTGCGACTACTCCATCCTCCCTGGGATTTACTCCTTATAATCCAGCCAGCTCTAGTTCCCCAGTTTCACCGGTTACTCCCCCGAGTAGCTCGGGCACCTCGACGATGAACCCTCTCAGTGCCCCTGCTGAGTGGGTTACACTTCTCTCTACTCCTGTAGCCCCGATGCTTCACCCTACACCTGCCCCTAAGGGAGAGCCCTCTAGGCAGCGTCGTCGTGTTACCTTTAACCCGGAGGTCTCAGTTAACCTCGTCAGTTTAGGATCCGAGTCCGCTTCAGGAGAGGACCCCGCAGCACCCGCAGAGCAGTAGAGCCTCTGAGTATCCGCAGTCGTCGGGATGATGTCCGGATGTAGTAGTACGAGTCATGATGTTTCGTTTCCTGTATGAGAGTAGTTGACCCTAGCATGTTGGTTATCTTTCATGTATAAGTCTATGTATATTTATGTTGGAACTCTATTTTATTCGCCGTGTTTTCTTCGTCATTTCGGTTTTTCTCGGGCCTTTGTTGCTGGCTGTTCCCCAATTTATTTTGAATGTTTCTCATCTCGGTTCTGTTGCCTTGGGAAAAATCATAATAGGATGCTGCGGGGAGGCAGCAGTAGCAATGTTCGCGAGGGTACCCCTGTTCGTCGTTCCGCACGACAGGCAGGACACTCCCCCGAGCCGTACGTTCCACCACCGCCTCCACCGCCAAATCCGCCCTCCACCGAGCAAATTCTGCGTATGTTTGAGGAAAGACGGAACAATGATCTGATTGAAATATTAAGAAGTGTGCAAGCTATGGTTGGACAGAATGGAAATCAGAACGGTCATTACTCCAAGCTGTCAGATTTTCAGAGGACCAAGCCCCCCAGTTTCAGTCAGGTTGTTGATCCCTTGGATGCAGACGATTGGTTGCGTACCATTGAGAAAAAGCTTGAGACTGCTCGTACTGAAGAAAATGATAAAGTTCCATTTGCAACTCATTATCTTGAATGCGCTGCTGCCATATGGTTGGAAAATGCAAAAGCCATGTGGCCTGCTGATGAAGAAATCACCTGGTCAAAATTCAAGGATCAGTTCCGGAAATATCATATCCCTACTGGAATTATGAAGACTAAGCAGCAAGAATTTCTCGCACTCATCCAAGGAAATCAGTCTGTGGGTGAATATTTGCAAAAATTCAATCATCTGGACCGTTACTCCCTGCATGACGTGGCCACCGAAGAAAGAAAGATTGACAGATTTCTTGGTGGATTAAACTCGCAACTCCGGTGTACTCTCAGCATGTTTGATTTCCCGGATTTCCAAACTCTGGTGAACAAAGCTTTCATTGCTGAAAGGGAGCACAAGCTTGTATCAGATAATAGGCCTGTTAACACCGACCACAAGCGCAAGTTTGAGCCAAAGAAGGATGGACAACCAGTGCAAAAGGCTCGTACCTGGCAGCAGACTCAGGTGGAATACAAGCCCAATTGGCAACAGAATGTTAACAAGACCACCACTCAAGTCAAGAATGTCGTGACCAATCTAGTGCACGAGGAGCGCCAGCGCAACAATTCTTGCTTCAGTTGTGGGCAAAACGGACATTATGCCAGACAATGCCCCAAGAATAGCAAGGCGAATGCCCTATTCAGGCCACAAGTCAACTTTATGGAGTCATGCCCGAACCAGCAAAATTTTACTGGGCACGTGCATCACCTCTCCGCCGATGAAGCCCAAGAGAACCCCGAAGTCGTCATTGGTATGTTTTCTGTTAATAACATACCTGCAGTAATTTTATTTGACTCTGGGGCTTCCCACTCTTTTATTTCTCGGAGTTTTGTCGCCCAAAACAAATTTCCTTGTTCGCTTTTGGGCAAAAATATGCTGGTACAAACCCCGGGATTCTTAATCAAGAGCAATCTGGTCTACCGTAATATGGAAATCAATATCAATGGAGTCGGTTTCCAACTTCTTTGATAATTATTGAGTCCGCCAAGTTGGATGTTATATTGGGTATGAATTGGTTGACCGAATATCAAGTTTGCATAAACTGCGTGACCCGAGAAATCACTTTGACTAGTCAGAATGGGCAGACTACAAAATTCTATGCTCGCAAAAGTATACCCAAGAAATAAATGGTCTTCACCGCGGTGACTAGTGAATTGGAATTAATTCCTGTGGTCAGCGAGTATCCTGATGTATTTCCAGAAGAACTGCCAGGCATGCCACCAGATCGAGAGCTTGAGTTTGCAATAGATCTTGTGCCCGGAACCGCATTGTTATACAAGAAGTATTACCGGATGCCCTCATCGGAATTAGTGGAGCTAAAGAAATGATGAACTGCTCCAGAAAGGATATATCCGTCCCAGCTCTTCACCATGGGGATCACCTGCTATTTTCGTGGACAAAAAGGATGGCAGCCTCCGCATGTGTGTGGATTACTGTCAGCTGAATGAGGTCACCATCAAAAATAAATATCCGCTGCCAAGGATTGATGATATGTTTGATCAGCTCAGTGGGGCCAAGGTATTCTCTAAGATTGATTTACGGACGGGATATCATCAGCTCAAGATTAAAAAGGAAGATATTCCTAAGACCGCATTCACTACTCGGTACGGTCTTTATGAATATACAGTTATGTCCTTTGGTCTCACCAATGCCCCTGCCTTTTTCATGCATATGATGAACAAAGTATTCATGGACTTCCTCGATAAGTTCGTGGTAGTCTTCATCGATGACATACTCATTTACTCCAAGAGTGAAGAAGATCACAAGGATCACCTCCGAGCAGTGCTACAACGACTCCGCGACCATCAGTTGTACGCCAAATTCAGTAAGTGTGAGTTTTGGCTCAAGCAAGTTGGATTTCTTGGACATGTACTATCTGCCGAAGGTATAGCCGTGGACCCGAGCAAAGTAAAGGATGTGCTCGATTGGTTGCCACCCACGACCGTAACACAGATCCGGAGTTTCCTTGGATTAGCCGGATATTATCGTCGTTTCATTGAAGGATTTTCCAAGATTGCTAAACCCATGATGGAGCTGATCAAAAAGGATAAGAAGTTTGAATGGACCGAGGACTGTGAGAAAAGTTTCAATGAGCTAAAGATACGGCTGACAACCACACCTGTATTGACTCTTCCAGATATCTACCGCAGTTTTGATGTGTACTGTGATGCCTCCAGACAAGGACTTGGATGCGTACTTATGCAAGACGGCAAGGTAGTAGCATGCATCGCGATAGCTATGACCCCACGAGGGAAATTATCCTACTCATGATTTGGAATTGGCCGCGGTGGTTCATGCTCTAAAAATTTGGAGGCACTACCTCATCGGGAAGAGGTGCCAAATTTTTACCGATCACAAAAGTCTCAGGTATATATTTACTCAGCCGGATTTAAATCTCCGTCAGCGAAGATGGCTTGAGTTGATCAAGGATAATGATCTTGGATTAAATTACCACCCGGGTAAGGCCAACGTGGTTGCCGATGCACTCAGTTGAAAGCATGTCAGCCTAAATGTCATATTGAAATCCTTGCCTCCTGAACTTCAAGAGGAGATCGCTCAGCTCAACCTGGTCATAGTCGATGTTGGCCTCGTTAATATTTTGGAAGTTACCCCCACACTTGAGGAAGAAATCCGCAAGGCCCAGCCAGCTGACATCGATCTACAGAAACGTGTCAAGAGCACGATGGCAGGACAGACTTCAGAGTTCTCAAAGGATAAATTCGGTACCCTCCGGTTCCGTGGAAGGATTTGTGTACCCAATCAGTCGGACTTAAAGAAGAAAATCCTGTCAGAAGCACACGAATCCTCATATTCTATTCACCCTGGAGGTACGAAAATGTATGAAGACCTTCGACAAATATTCTGGTGGGATGGAATGAAGAAAGACAATGCCTATTTTGTAGCCTGTTGCGACATATGCAACAAGGTGAAGGCAGAGCATCAGAAGCCAGCCGGACTTCTCCAACCACTGCCAGTTTCGCAATGGAAATGGGATGACGTTTGCATGGATTTCATCACCGGACTACCTAAGACTCAGCGAGGCAATGATGCAATATGGGTCATAGTGGACACCTTAACCAAGGTTGCTCACTTTATCCCGATCAGAACCACATTCGAGTGGATCAACTTGCACAGCTGTATGTATCCAGAATAGTCAGTCTGCATGGAGTACCCCGAACCATCACTTCCGACCGAGGTTCACTCTTTACCTCCTCTTTTTGGTCACGTCACCATCAAGCCTTGGGGACAGCACTGAAATACAGTACCGCTTATCATCCTCAGACAGATGGACAGACAGAGCAGGTAAACCAAATACTCAAAGATATGCTACGAGCCTGCGTCTTGGCCCAAGGGCCTAAATGGGAAGACTGCTTGCCGTATGCCGAGTTTTCTTATAACAACAGCTTCCAAACCAGTCTAAAAATGTCACCGTATGAAGCCTTGTATGGCCGTAAGTGCTGCACTCCTTTAAATTGGTCCCAAACTAGAGATAGCCGTACTTCGGAATAGATCTCATGATGGAAGCTGAGAAACAAGTTAAGGAGATCAGAGACAGATTGCAATTGGCCAAATCTCGATAGAAGAGTTATTATGATGCAAAGCACCGACAAATCAGTTTTGAACCCGGAGAACACGTATACCTCCGAGTCACTCCTATGAAAGGAGTCAAGAGATTCCAGACACGTGGAAAGTTGGCACCCAGATTTATTGGTCCATTTCCAGTTATGTCTCGAGTGGGTACTATTGCATATCAGTTGGAACTACCCCCTGAATTGTCGGACATGCACAACATGTTTCATAGTTGAGGCGATGCTTATCGCCGCCTGAGAAAAAGGCTGCTATGACTGAGATAGAGTTGGCAAGGGATTTAACATATGAAGAGAGACCGGTTAGAATTTTGGATCAGATGGAAAGAGTCACTCCCAGTAAAGTAAGGAAGTTTTACAAACTTCAGTGGGAGCATCACACGGAGTCAGAATCAACGTGGGAACGGGAAGAATTTCTAAGGGCACATTATCCAGAATGGTTTTCCCAAGCAACCGAGTCTCGAGGACGAGATTCATTCTAAGTGGGGGAGGTTTGTGACAGCCTGGTTTTTGCCCTCCTTTATTTGCCTGATTTTCATTTGGATTGATTTTTAATTTGGAGTTTTTGAATCTTTTCATATGGACTTAAACACTTGGGTACCCCTTGTCTTTCACCCAAGTGCCTCATTTCACTCTCTAATCATCATTCCCTCTCTAGTTCACCCCAAAATAATATTTGGAATATTTTTCTTTAATGAAAAATATTCATTTTCCTCTCTAAAACCCTAGCTAGCTCAATGTGCTCCAAAGCAACCCCAATTTTTCTTGCCCACAAAAATCTGACAAAATTCACAAGTATTCTTCGAACCCTAGGCCACCTTCCTGAGCAAAAATATTGCATAAATTTTTGGAATATTTTTGCTACAGAAAATATTATCTGTTCTAGACAGAAATGGTGGTTTCTACAGCAACTACCATTTTACTTGCTCCAATGAGGCTGATCTTTCTTGTGCATCATCACCTTAGTAGATGATTGCTAGCCTCCAAAGCACATCCCCCAACTCCCAGCCATTTGACCTCAGTAACCTCTCAAAGTTACTAATCAGAAACTTACTTGGCTTGTGAAATCTTTTCTACTGCATCTAGATCCAAACCAAAGCGGGGTAATCTTCAAAACTACCACGAACAACAAGCCAGACATGAACTTTGGACGTATGTCGGCCTGAGGGCAAAGTTCACGTGGTGACCACGCATGTACATGATGCCAGCCTGCGTGTCGACGCGCTCTGAGTGCCGCCGAGCGCTCTGTTTCGCGCGTGCTCGCTTCCCCGACTGCCAAAGCATGCCAAACCTCGCCACCATGCTCGTCCTAACCCCCTTAACTCTCCCTTGGCACTCGCCAACACCGGAGCTCGCCACAGCGAGCACGGGCGCGGTCCGGCCAACGCAACAGTGCGCTCTGCACTGTGCTCGTCGCCTTCCTCTCGATCCTGTGCTCGTCCCCGTTCGCCCACAGTCCCCGCGTGAGCTGCGTCGCCTTCTCCCCCTCTCACTGACGCCGCTCGTCGCCCGGCGCCGTGTCCAGGTGTCCACTGGCGGAGCCCGAACCCCCCCTCGGTGCTCGCCTATAAATGGAGCCCTCCCCAGCCTCCTCGAGCATCATCCTCTACTCCCACACACTCCACAACCTCGTAGGAAACCGTAGCCCGGCCGGGCAGGCCGCGAGCCGCCGTCCCCGAGGTCGAGCTCGCCGGCGATCCCCTCGGGTCGTCGCGGTAGCTCCAGCCCCTCCCTGGCCTGGGCGACCCTTCCAGAGCCTCCGCCACTCTTCGGTGAAGCCATTTTGTCCACTTGGAGCCCCTGGAGTTGCCTCTGTTCGCCGTCGTCTTCGTCTCCGGCGACCACCGCTCTCTGTCTCCGCTAGAGAGGACGATTCTGATGCCGTCCGACCACCCCTAGCTACTCTACGGGTACGGGCAGGTGCGCCTCCGTCTCCTCTCTCGGTCCCTCCCTCTTGTTTTGGCCAAGGAGCCCTCGCCGCCGGCATGAGCTCCGGCGAAGCCGCGCCACACTCTTTTCCCCTCTCCCCCTCCACCTCACCTGACTAGCGGGGCCCGCTAGTCAGCCACTCAGTACGCGCGCGAAGCAGTACGTGTGGTGGCGCCCCGAGGCTTTACGCCTTCGACGTCACCCCCCTAGTTTGTTTTATTTAAATTCAAATTTATATATATTTTCCAGAGAGCTTCAAACAGCTATAACTCTTCAACCATAAGTCCAAATGAATTGGTTCTTTTTGCATTGTGTTCTTTGCAAATAAATCTAGTAGCTCACCAAAAATGAAATTTTTCTGTGCTGTCTAGGTTTTCTGGTGATTTTCAGAAGGGTTCTTGATATTTTCTTCTTGTGTTTAAAATTATTTTCAGAGGGTGAGGCTTGTCTTGAGGATCACCAGAAGGCTTGTGAACCTCATCTGCACTAAGGCAAGCCACATCAACATTTTCATGGTGCCATTTCAATATTTATGATTTTCTTACTTGAATGGAAGATTTAATCCATGGATTTAAATAACTATTATGTTATTTATATTCTCTTAAGTGCTTGTTTTAGTTAATATGCTTGATTTACAAAATGTTTGAAACTAACTTAGTTGGTAAAGAAACTAGGATTCATTTGTGGTGATGAAAGAATAATATTGTTATGCATATGAGTAATTACTTGAAGTTATTTTCTTGCATGAGTAAAATAATAAAATTTGCTAGAAAATATTCTGTTTAAAGTGAGGTTTATCCTAACCAGAAAAGTGGCATGAGTTGTTGATGTTTATGCTTAGTGTGAATATAGTTGACTCAGTCATTTCCTTTAATATGTGATGCATATGTAGTGTTGCATTTTCATGGCATGCGATGACACCGGTCATTTTTACTTTAAGTTGAACCTGAATATAACTCAACATGAATATATCGTTGGCCGGGTCATGGTGCCACTGAATCAAGTTTTTCCCAGTGCAACCACATTTGCCTTTATGGGAAGGCCTTGATTGGGTCTGTTGTCATGCCTCTAGTCGGTGCCTCCAATTAGGGAAGGTTATGGGCATGCTTACCCTGGCCCGGTAAGCAGACATAACCTTGTGTGCCCGTTGTTGAGATTATGGTACCGGGTCCCCTTGTGGGATCGTTTTGGCCACGACGGTGGTCGTTGTGTCTTTGGTAGACACGGGGCCACCCAGGACTAGCCCGATGGGGAGTGAGTCGGAGTGGCCGGAGAGTGTCATGGCAATGGAGGGGTTTCGTCAGAATGCCGTTGGTCCACCCGAATGGGAGTGCGAGGCCATGGGTTCTGTGGTGTGGGTACAGTGTGCTACCTCTGCAGAGTGTAACAATCTATCGATAGCCGAGTCCACGTTTACGGACACGCTCGTAGTAGGTCACACCATGGGTCAACGTTTAATAAATTTTGCACACTAAGTTATGAACTTTGCACTGTTGATGGTGGTGGGAAAGCCATCGAGATGTTCGAGACCAAGTATTGGTCGTGGTTGTGATCGCCGTAAGGATCACGAGATGCCCCTAGTCAAGACCACGATGGTGGTACATATGTGATCCAAGAACGATCACGGTTGGTAAGCCAGTCCCGAGGGACTTTTATCACAAGAGCATGATCACAGCATGTTGAAACATTATTGCATTATTAATTGGTTAATTATCATGATATTGTTTGTCATTATGATTATGCCTGTTGTGAGCTTGCAAGTACATTCCATGTACTGACCTGGCGTGTCATGCCAGATCTCAGGGAAGTCTCGTTGGAAAGGAGTGCTGCTCGAGTCTAGATCGTGTCCACATCGGTGTCCCTGTGCTACGGAGTTTCAGCTACGACGTTGTTCCGCTGCCGCGTAGTTGTTGTGATCGAGGCCCCTTTATGTTCGCTAAATAATGTACATATTGTTCAGTCGCACCGTGTGTGCCGCTTGGCCTCGACACCTGTTGTAATATAAACTTTGATCCGCTAGCTTCAATAAAGCGAATGTTTTCTGTACCAAGATGTTGTGTGTTGCTAGAAGACATGGTCTCTGGGCTGGCAATGCATGGTAAACAGGTCGCTCTGAGCCGGGGTGCCACAGTCAACTTAGTCAATATGAAAGATTCTAGCTCCCGTGACCATACGATGTCCATCCAACGGCCGTAGTGCTTCTTCAACCTCTGGTCTTGTTGCTCCAGCCGCCCAAAGCAGCGCCGGTCGTGCCGCATGCTCCTGCCTCCCGTGGCTGACTGTGCTGCCGCGGAGGCCTCACCGCCCCCTACTATTCCCACCGCTGGCCAGGCCCTGCGCCGACGGCAGCCTTACACCACAGACAAACCAGTGAACCCTCATACTCCTCGCCGTGCGGGCTTCCACTGCCGCGTCTTCCCCGGCTCCGCGTCGTCCCCTTCCTAGGCCTCGCCGTCGTCCACCGCCCTGGTGCTCTCCGCGCGGCGCAGTCAACGTGGTCAAGGAACGGCTTCCATCGGATGTGGACTGTACGTTGAGAGGCTGACAGCTGGGTCCACGGCCGCAGCAAGGAAGTGCCTCCTTATTACGCGCAAAATAATTATTCCTCCACCTGACAGCGGGGACCCACCGGACGGGCCACCGTATTTCGTGAAAAAAACATTTCCCCCTGACTACTGGGACCCACCAGCTACATCTTCGCACGCAAGGAAGTGCGTCCGGGCAAAAACAAAAAAACGATTCGCCCCCCTGACTGCTGGGACCCACCAGCTATATCTTCGCTGCAAGGAAGTGCCTGACAGTCGGGACCCACCTGGTCGAAGCATACATAGCGTGGTCATTCTGGTCGCGAACGTGTACGTACATACTGGTCGATGTAGAGGCGCGCACATGTCGTAGTAGAGGCACGCATGTAGCATGTACACGTACGTACAGCGGCCAGTGTGCAAGAAAGAAAATACGGCGACGTACGTACATACGGGCGGGGTCTCGAACGCCTACTCACGCGTACGTACGGCCAGGGCTCGTGTACATGGATGGGTCAGAACAGAGAAACAGCGTCGTTGTCGTGTTCATGGGGAGCCAACCGGCTGGGTCGGAACGGAATGCGTCGTCGTGTTCATCGGGAGGGCTTGGGCGGAACAGCCGATGGAAACGAGGCCTGGCGTACCGCAGAACGGAGGAAACGGCCTTGTGTTCGATCGGCCACGTTCGAAACGGGATCCTGTTCATCGGAAGGGGCCTGGCGTACCGCAAAACGGAGGAAACAGACCTCCTACAGTCGAAACGGGGGTCCTGTTGATCGGGAGGGGTGTGCCATACCGCAAAACGGTGGAAACGGACTTGTGTTGGAGCGCTACGGTCGAAACAGGGGTCCTGTTCATCGGGAGGGGTGTGGCGTACCGCAAAACGGGACTCCACGGGATACTGTTCATCTCCACCGTCGACCCCCTCCAGCCTCCTCGGGCTACTGTCCATCCACCGTCGACCTCCTCCAGCCTCCACCTGCGACTGTTCATCCACGGGCTCCTGTTCATCCAGCCTCCACCGCGCGCTACTCCACCGGCTACTGTTCAACCAGCCCTCTCCACGGGCTCCTGTTCAACCACCCCTCCACGGGCTACTGTTCATCCAGGCTCCACCGTCTACTGTTCATCCTGCCCTCCACGGGGTGGTCCTGTTCATCCTGCCCTCCACAGGGTGGTCCTGTTCATCCAGCCCCAACCGGCTCGATCAATCGGCGTCCTGTTCATCTAGAGGCAACACCACGGGGTCCTGTTCATCCACCCCCACCGGGAACTGTTCATCCAAACCCCCTAGCATCGATCGGATTCAGTTAGCAGCAGTAGCAAAGGAATCGCTCGATCGGGTTCAGTTAACAGCCATGGATCGATCGCTCGGGTTCAGTAACGCATAGCCTGCAGTGCAATCGCTCGGGTTCAGTTAGAGCCCAATGCCTCGCACCCACGCGCGTGCGTGTATGAGAGAAACGCGCATCGCTCGGCCCCGACCACCCACCGTAACCGAGAACACCCTGATATTTTCCTCGCCCTCGCTTCTACCACGGTTTTTCCGTCATGGACGGCCCAAGGAATGTCATGCAGCTGCGTCTCCGGCCCGCCCAGGACGAAAAGCCCATTTTCTGTCATGATTTTTTCTCATAGAAGTAGGACCCCACCACATCTATGATGATACCGTGTTTTGTCATAATTATTGTCATAGAAGTGTCATAAGTATGACAGAAATTTTTTCGTTCGGCCCAAAATGTCACGGATGTGTCTTTTTTTGTAGTGGCCATGCGGGAGTCCAGACCGCTTCCAAGCCCGCTTCTGACCGCCCTGGTCCACCAAACCCCCCCCCCCCCTCCACCCCACCACCTCCCTGCGCGTGCTCCCCCCTCAGACGCCAGCTGCCCCCATTCATAGCAAGTATTACCAGTAAAAACCTGGGCTATAAGGGCATGTACAATGGTTGAGAAGATAGTCTTATCATAAATCTTGCATGTAATTTAGAGATGACAAAAAAACATGTGTACAATGGATCATCTCTTAGCCTTAACTTCAATAACTAGTTATTCCTAAAAACATGGTGAAACATATTGTGCTAAGAGATCATCTCTTGTCTTCTCTTAAATAAGAGAAGACAAGCCTTTTCTTATGATTTCTCTTTTCTCCACCTCATCATTTATCCTATGTGGCATCCCTACAATAGAACCATTGTACATGCCCTAAGCCCGCTTATGTGGAGGAGAGAGAGGCATTGACAAAGTCAATGAGTGGGATCTGCAGGAGCCCGTCTCTACACGTGCTTCTAGGTATAAAAAAGCTAATTCTAAAAAAAAGAGGCATAAAAAACAATTGTGTCTAAAAAAGAAAGGTAAAAAACATTTGAGAGGAAATAGATAGAGAGAAAGTGATAAAAAGTTGTAACCTTATAGCCAACCTTATAGTCAACACTATGGTAGTGTTACATGAGGAAGGAGGGAGTGGTGCACATGCCAAGTTCACTGGGCTGCCGTGTTTCACACTCCTGCGTCGTGACAGTGGAGACAATAGCTTTCATAAAAAATAAACAATGAATACTCGTTGCTCGTCCACTATATCGGAAAGAATACTTTCATTCGCCGACATGTGGGACGTCGACCATCCTGGTCCACCTGCCATGCACAAAATTATCCTGGTCCACCCCGGTCGTAGCGCAGGCCCAACCTTTCCCACTGTAAGTTGGTCGGACGAAGGAACCATCATGACTTCGTTGAATTCCGCTTCTTCAAGAAACTTACTGTACCCGCAGTACTGCTACCACACGCGAAGACTGGACGGCACTGTACCACGTCATATCACTGAAACCCACTAGGCCAAACTAGCCCGCCTAGGATTTTTACTCCCTCCGTTACAAAGTTAGTAGTACAAAGTTGAGTCATCTATTTTGGAACGGAGGGAGTACGTCTCTGTACTACTATGATTTTGTGTTGTACGTCTCTGTACTTTTGCTACGATTTTCCTACCCTATGAACCAAATGAGGCATGAATGTATCTGTGTCAACTATTGTCTGATCGATCACTAAGCCTACAATTTTAGGAGCTTGGGCTATTGGCCGATCAACGACGGATCAGTATAAGCGTACCACGAGCTCATCAGCCCCAACGTTTCTCTTCGGTGAGTGTTTTGCAAGTACTACAGCTTGCACAGTAGCTAGCCTACTAACACCAAGAATCATCAAACAAGCCCTGCTGATATGATAAACAGTTCAAACTTACATCTAAGCATGCCTTATATTACATCAAAAGCTGGTGAGGATACATCTGTTTCCACAACTCGGAGAGGGTTCGCATGATTCACTATCAAACAAAAGTAGCAAGTACCGCCCACACAAGATAATGCACTAGCCCTAAGATGGTTTGATAACACGCACCGTTTTGGTAATTAAACACAATGCAAACTACCCTGAAGGATTAGCGCGACCAACTATTTCTTGTCATCGATTTGTTGGGAAATGACCACAGGACGGACACCGGCATGGGAATCGATCTCTAGGGCGATGTCCACCGCGACATCGGAATCGATCTCTGGGGCGATGTCCACAGGATGGACAGCGGCATCGGAATCGATCTCTGGGGCGATGTCAACAGATGGACCGCAACATCAAAAACGATCTCTGGGGAGTTGTCCACAGGACGGGCTGCGACATCGGAATCATCAAGGACGTCCACCGGCACCTGCACAACCCTAACATATTAGCAAGCACATTGCAAATAATCAAAAACCACAACTATGGTAAGCCATTATTTTTTACCTTGTGCAACTCACCGGGGGATCCCATCCCTCCGGGGGCCATCTCCTCGTCCTCGATGGGGGCCATCACCTTGCGAGGGGAATACTGATTCTCAACGACGACTATCTCCTCAAACTCAGCCTTGAGCCTCGCATAGGTGGCCATTAGAGTTTCTGGGGTAGGCACAGTGGGGCCCTTGCTGTTCTTCCAACTTCCTTTGAGGAGTTCGTCCGCCAACGTCGTCAACTCTTTGGCCAGTGCTTGTTTCTTGGAGTTCTTCGTCTCCATGGGTTGGCCCACCAACATGGTCAACTCGTTGGTCGGTGCTTGCTTCCTGGAGAGCGCTGTCTCTAGTGGGTTGTCCGCCGGCAACTCTTTTCCTAGTGCTCCAGGATCCATCAATGAACTGACAAACAAAAAGCAATCGAAAGGAAACCACAATCGCAATGAAAACGGGAAAAGAATAGGCTGTGAGAACCGGTCGATGTTTCACAAAAAGAAGATTCTTAGAATGAAAATATAGTAGCGTCACTGATTCGCCCACCTTTCGTTCGTCGGTACAGAAGAAAAATGGTAGAAGTGAGTAGCCTGGAGTGAGGTTTTCTTCAAGAAAGGGCTTCAATGAGCGTTCTAGTGAAATGATGGTTGCTTCGTCCAGTCCAACTTCGAGGCCACTTTACCACTGCCGGTAAAGGTGTTGGTTTTGTGATATGATGGGTCATGACGGCCACACCGGGGTGACCGGTGAGTCTCAACTATAGCACCTCGCTGTGATTTGGTGGATGGCACGCGGGCCCGGATGCTTTAATGTCCCGCATGTAGATAGAGTGGCTAGTCATATAGGAGTACTCAATATTGTGCACCGCGACCATGGCGGAGAGGAAACGAGAGAACTACGCATTTAATGACGGTGTAGATTCACTCATTTTTGCTCTAGTACTACTCATTTAGGGTGTAGTCTAGTCACTTGTTGAAATATCTAGAAAGGCAAATACTCCTTTCCGGTTTACAGGGCTATACTAGCAAGTACTACTACAATAGTGGGCTCAAATAGCAATTTTTTCTCATGCAAGAGCCCGGCTATATGCGTGCTCGAAGCCCTTCGACCCACTTTTGGGTGTTTGGTAGGGTGTATGAAGAGTGCATGAGTCCACACTAGCTTAACACAAATACACTAGGAGCATGCATAAAGAGGGGTGCTGGGATGAGCATGCACGAAGAGGGAACAACTATGCTGAGATGAGAATGCAACCAAACACAATGTGGCGAGCGTTCGCAACAGCCACATTCGGGTTGCGCTTGGCTCTTCGCCTCTTCGAGAAGACGAACGATGATGTTACTAATAAAAAAAGCATGGAGCTGACCCCAATGATTTTAGGCTTACAGGCATGATACACGCTATCCTAGACTACTCTACACATGGAACTGCCACACGAGCGTCCGGGCTGCGCTTGGCTCTTCGCCTCTTCGGGAAGTCGAACAATGATGGAGTACTACTGCAGTGAGGAGTACTATGCTATGCTTCTGGCCATCTGACACCGATTGAACTGTTGCATGTCCACCGCGTGCGGGAGGGAGAGCGTGTAGCGAACGAAAGCTTCTCCTAGTCCTGCCAGCCACCACACTCATGGGCGAGGGAGGGACACATCTTCATTGACTTACTGCTCCTGCCTTTGCGTGTATGACAGGTGGGCCCAATAGGTGGGTGGCCCACCTATCATGAAGCCAAAGGCAGTTGCGGTTAAGGCGAGAGGGTGTTGTAGTAATCAAACTTCTTGTTGTACGAGTTGACGCGACACATCAAAGCACTGCACTCAATATATTTCAATAATTTGTGTTTACCGATGCATTAATTACAACGCATGCATGCATGCCGTGACTCTCCTTTTGATACTTGCATGTGTTTATTTAATGCACCTTGCCAAATTTTGACTATAAATTTAACTAACCAAATGTTCATGCATGTCACAAAAAATTACATAATTGAAAACTATGTTCAAATACGAATCAAACAATATAATTTTTGTTAACATGCACTAACATTTTGTCAGTTAAATCTTTGGTCAAAATTTAGCATCAATTACAAAGGGGCCCAATAAATATTGTACTCTCACATTTTTTTTTGAGGATACTCCCACATAGAAAATATAAATAATAATGCATGTTGGGGCAGCCCACATTTCCGATAATTTTAGCCGTGGGCTTGTTCACAAATTTTACGAGGGGGTGGTTGTTCATTTAATGGAGGTTCTTGTACCAAACTTGAACGATACAAAGCGCGACCTGGCACACCATGACACCACTTGGAATAAGCGGGTAGCTATCTCAAAAAACAATCAACAACTCAAAAAAAGGCGACCTCGCGCGTACACAATTTTAAACGTTTGTTTTGATGGAGTGAAAAAGGAAAACTACCCCACTACGTATATATAGGCCGGAGCCTCCGCGCTTGCTTGCTAGGGTTGCTCTATTCACACACTCTCATCCTCTCCAGATCTAAACAAGATAGCGGTGGTAACACTGTCTTTCTCCCTTCAAAAAACACTGTCTTTCTATCCTCACCGCTGGTTACAGGTCCGGACGTATCCCCCTCTGCCGGTGAAGGGGAGGAGGGGCAGCGTTTAGGCCGTCGTCGTCAGCGAGGGAGGAGACCCACTACCAGCCGCACCATTATCTCTGGCCGAGCGCCGGCGCGGGAGGTCCTCCAAACCCTTCGTCGTTGCCCTAGTGTGGGCGGATCCGGCCTCCTACCGCCCACCTATCCACATCCTGACGACCTTCAGGTATATCTTCCTTCGAAACCGCCCTAGTTCTACTTCCCCAACTCACTACGTCGCTGCATGTGCACCATTTTCTACCTCTCAGCCCCTCTCGATCGGATGGTCCAACATATTTTTTTCTTCTATTGTTAGAGGTAAAGCTACTTCATGGAGTCGAATCTTGTACTTGGTTCAAACAAGAAATAAAGTGGGCGTGGGGGAATTTAGTATGTACATCGGACTTGGTACAGACAGGAAGGATAGGGGGTGAAAGTAGTACAGACTGGTCATCCAATCGGTCTCTTGGTAGAGAAGGGAAATATAGGGGAAACGCTGTACATAGTGGTATGACCAGGACTAGATTTTCTATCCACACATAAGATGGTTGCATGCATCATTATGATGCAGAGGCCGGGGGCACGCCTCCATTTCAAAAAAAATATAGGAGTAGGTGGCTAGAGTGAACAAAAATGGGACCAACCCAGATATGTTTCTTGGATGTTTGTTTCTTGGGGCAACAAACTCTGAATCACCACTTTATGCCCCGGTTTAGGTACATGGTGCTGGACTACTGGTGCACCCATTGTCCCATGCCCTTATACCAAATATTTAGTTGTTCTTAATCTAATGCCCCTGGTAAAATGAAGCCATGCCGCTGTTATAAGCCATGACAAGTTTAGCCAAATGTTTTTGCCTGTAATTGTTTGAGACTCTGACTGTTTCCTCTGTAGCTATTTGTGCAAACAGGGATATCCATTTCAGCTGGTTGTTGTTGTGACCTTTTGGTGCACTGCACAAAACACTTCTTAAAAGAAGTGACTTTTGTGTTGTTTAACTGGAATGTCAGAATGGAACAGTTGGTTCATTTCGGTGGAACTGCACAAAGGGAGATCTATGTTCCAATCCTCATCATCCATATTGGCACCATAACCTTCCTTAAGGTAAGAATGATATTTAATGCATGTCTTCATCTCTATTTTGCGACTGCCATGAGAAAATAATGCTATTGTTTACTAGTACACTTGTACTCCCTCACTGACAAAACCAATTCTGAAATAGAAGGCCAATCATGTACTTGGTTTCACCAACTGGTGAGGAGAAAGATAAACAGAGCATGAAGAGGAAAATGAAGAAGAAGAAATAGTGCCAAGGTGATCTTGCTGAAGCCGAGGCCTCAGTCGAGGCCATTCAAGGGCTCCGGCAATGTCTACCTTACATGTGAGACGATCCTCCAGGGAGCCCTTCCACTTCTGCGTATTGTCCATGATGAATTTGATGCTACTGTTAGAGTAATATGCTAATGTCTTTATATCCTTTCTCACTAAGCTAATGAAGGTTTCACCTTGTTCCTACTTGTGCAAACTGGGATCATGTTGTGCCAATCATACATTTTAGTGGAACTACAAGACAATACAATGAACTGTATCCCAGCCAGTGCTTTAACTCTGCTGGAAGTTCTTGATAATCTTTCGATATAATCTCAGCACTGGTAAACAAGAGTGATTTCAACCATACATTTGAAGTGCACAAAAATATATACTATTGAGTGATTCCAGTGAGTGCTTTATCATCTCTTCTAGGACTACATGAATAAGATTTTTGCTTAGGTTGGTACCGGCCTAAGGCCTTCATCCATATTAGTTTGTTGTCATCTCTATTTGTATCGTGCTACTGTCATGAGAAACTCCTTTATCTTTGCACGTTAACGTTTTGCAACCTATGATACATGGCAATGCTTTGAGCGTTGAGCTAATTAGCAACCTATGATACTAAGCTAATACCTCTCTTTAAGCAAGACTACCATGTTGCTAACTTTACCCATTAAGATAATGAGGGTGCTTCTATTTGTTAGTGTATGTTTCATCAACTAGTCCCACTATTACAGTAATTCCACTCTGTCAATATATGTGCCAACAGGGATGCTCGATTTTGGTGGAACTGCACAAAAACTTTGGGTGCTTCATTGCCTCGACAGCTTCCTTCCTTCCCTGTCAGTCGCTAATCTGGGCTTGCTTCCTTCCTTTGCTGTCAGTCGCTTGGCTTATCTGGGCTTCCAATCAAAGGAAATAGTAATTGATATGCTACCTCACACAGGTTGGTGCTGGTCTTTATCCTGATTATTGTGCTTGTCATATGTATTGGTAATTTGGTATTGTGCTACTGTTTCCCGATTTCATAAAGGAGTAACTTGGAGCCTGAACTCACAGGAAAATCATTACATTGGGTGATTTCAGTAGAACTACAGAAAAAGATCAGATGGACAGGTACTTATGCTGCTACTATGTACTCCAAAGTTCACTCAGACAAGCATCGATGTTGACAAGAAGAAGTGCCTATATTCATTCGAGTATCAACCGGCGTCAACCAGTTGTCAAACTCCAAGTATTAGGAGAGTGAACGCCAAAAATATTGCTTGGCGCATAGCCCAGAAAAATGCAGTCCAGTCTTTGGTCCCAACTTGTGCCTTTTGGTTATTGGCACATATGGTAGCGAACTGTATGGCATGGAGTCTAAAGATTCCAGACAAGTTGGTTCACGCGTATATTCATCTGGCACTTAATCAGTCTGCACGCCAGGGATGCTCCATTTCAGTTGAACTGCACAAAAAATTTGGGTGGTTCATTTTCTCAACCGCCTCCTTTCTTGTCTGCAATGTAGAATTTTGGCGACCTACAGGACCAAGATGAGCCAGTAAACTAGTTGGATGAAAGTAGTGGCCAAGTTTCTCAAACCTCCCTCCACACGAGGCCACTATTTGAGGATAAACCTACAAGAAAAGTTCAGATTGTCTGTGCTGCCTCTTATGTACTCGAAAGTTTACTCGTACAAGCATTAATTTTAGCAAGAAGTACCTTCGACTGAACACCATTTACCAGTGTGTACCCTAGATAATTATAGTTCGTCCATGGATGATATTGGCTGTGATCTCAATCATTTGGTTGCATAAACATACTGAACATGTGTATATCTGAATCTTTTTGTGAATTATCTATGAATATTGTCGTGTGATCTCTCAATCATTTGGATGCATAGACATGCTGAACTTGTGTATATATGAATCTTTTGAGTTGTTGATAGTGAATGTTGGCTATGAATATGAACGTGTCCTATGAACCTGAGTTTGATACAAATGTTTACCTGTTCTGTTGTACTTGTGTGTGAACTTGTTAGTATGTCTACTTTGGGATTTGTGACGTGTGGGTGTCAACGGCACACCTTCTTCCCGAGAAGAATTGCACCTGCTTTGTTAGGGTAGCAACGGCGCATCAGCTCTTTTTAATATTTTTGCTCTATCTTCCCCCTCCCCCGCTCAACCCCTGCCGTAATGTTTTCGGCCTCAAAACAAGCATAGTATTGTGTTGTTTTTGGGGCTTGATGAAAAATCGAGTGCTGGTTTCTGTAGGTTGGCCCGCCCAGCAAATGGGTTGTTGGTCCCCCACGGACTAGGAGGCTAAAAATACAAGTTGTATGGTGCAGAGGCAAGTAAAAAACACCATCAAGAGCCATCCACTGAAGAAAAAAATCGCGTCTGATGTGCTTCTTCAGTCGCGCCGCCGGCCCCCTCTTTAATCCAGTTTGCTCGGGGATCTAGCTGGTATCATTTTTTTCCAGAGGGCGAACAAGTATCACCTAGGCCTAGGTATGCGTAGCCCACGACATACGGAGACAGTGGTTTCAACTTATTTTTTGAGGTCCATACCGGCCTATGGGCCTCCCAGCGTAGGTTTTACTTTTTCTTAAAGATCGGCAGCCCAATGTATTTTCTTAATAAAACGCAGATCTCTGTTCTATTTATCTATATATAAGAATAATAATATTGTGTCCAATTTATGTTTTCCCTTCTAACCACATTATATATATTTATATTATTACTATTATCGTATATGTTATAGAGACTTATATATACATTATAAAAACATCCCACGTGTTATTAACTTTTAAAAGTAAATGTTTAACAGAAGTTGGCAAGGAAAATCTTGGTTGTTTTTGACTCACAGGTAGGAAAATCCTGGTGATTGCGTACAAAAGCTTGCGAAGATTTTAAGGACCAATGTAATAATAACGCGCTCATTTTTATTTTGAGCAATAACTCACTAATTTTTAATTTTATATATATAAATGTGTCGCAACGGTTTATTTTTTGATATTAATTGCTCCTTCTAACCTAACATTATATATAGAACAAGCCCAGCTAATTTTTGTATTTCAAGAAAGTGCAAATGGGCTGGGATTTCTTACAAAATATTAAATGGGCCGCATTGACGTGAAATTATTTGTTCACCCAGCCCAGCAAATGGACTGTACATTCTAGAAAACATGTGTTAAATATATGCCACATTTTTGCAGGCTGACATGTAGGCCAATAGGTCGAAACCTACGCAGGGCGTTGTCAACTTGGTCAACAAATGATTATGACATCCACAGCCATTGGATTTATATCCAACGGCCGGCATGCACCTTCAATTTCTCCTCTTCTTCCTCCAGCGTCGCCGGGACCGCCTGGTCCGGCCTCCGGCGGCTAGCGGCTCTGCTTAGCACGCGTCGCTGAGAAGCGCTACCCCACCGCCGGCCAGGCTATCCCTCCACCCCTCCACACCTCCTGTTATTCTCCACCGACTGCAGCCCCACGCCGCACCAGAACCAGTTATAACCCTTCTACTCCTCTCAATCTGCGACTCCACTGTCGCATCTTCGCATCTCCGGGTCGTTCCCGTCCGGGGCCTCGCCGTCATCCACCGCCTCGCTGCACTTGGCACGGCGTGATCAACAAACGAGAGTCATCGGAAGAGGACTGTACGTGGAGAGCCTGACGGCTGGGACCCACAAGGTCCATGGTCGCACGCAAGGAAAGTTCCTCCTTATTTAGCTGAAAAAAATGTTTCCTCCCCTAGACAACTGGGGCCCACCGGTTGTATCTTCGCACGGAAGGAAGTGCCTCCTTGTTATGCGAAAAAACTATTCCTCCCGTTGACAGCTGGGACCCGTCGGATTTGGTGGCTGACTTGTGGGCCTACTAAGCGGACGTGTACGCAGGGCTTTGTCAACTTAATCAACAAATGATTCTAGCAGCTGGACCGTTGGATGTTAATCCAACAGTCGTGCTCCTTATTCAACCTCTGTTCTTGCTCCTGCCGCGCACCCGAACCAGTCAGGTTTCCCACTCCTCTCCATCTGCGACTCCACTGCCGCGTCTTCCCCATCTCCGGGTCGTTCCAGTCTGGGGCCTCGCCATCGTCCATCGGCCTTGGTGCGCTCGGCACGGTGTGGTCAACGTGGTCAACAAACGTTTCGATGACTGTACGTGAGAGGCTGACAGTGGGGATGCACCATGCCCATGGACGCATGCATGCAACTGCATCCTTTTTACCCTGAAAAATAATGTTTTCTCCCCCTGACTGCTGGGACCCAACAGCTACATCTTCGCACGCAAGGAAGTGCGTCCATATTACAGGTAAAATAAAATGATTCGCCCCCCGAATGTTGGGACCCACTAGCTACATCTTCGCACGCAAGGAAGTGCCTGACAGTCGGGACCCACCTGGTCGAAGCGTACGTAGCATTGTCATTCTGGTCGCGAACGTGTACGTACATACGATCGGTCTATCTATAGGCTGTAGCGATGAACCGTGGCCATGTAAGGAAGGGCACGTGTCGTAGTAGAGGCGCGCACGTAGCATGTACACGCACGTACAGCGGCCAGGGTGCAAGAAAGTAAATACGGCCACGTACGTACATACAGGCGGGGTCTCGAACGCCTACTCACGCATACGTACGGCCAGGGCTCGTGTACATGGCTGGGTCAGAACGGAGAAACTGCGTCGTAGCCGTGTTCACGGGGAGGCAACGGAATGCGTCGTGTTCATCGGGAGGCAACGGAACGCGTGCTGTTCATCGGGAGCCAACCGGCTTGGATGGAACAGCCGATGGAAACGAGGCCTGGCATACCACAGAACGGAGGAAAGAGCCTTGTGTTCGACCGGCCACGGTCAAAACGGGATCCTGTTCATCGGGAGGGGTCTGGCGTACCGCAAAACGGAGGAAACGGACCTCCTACGGTCGAAACGGGGTCCTATTGATCAGGAGGGGTGGGGCGTACCGCAAAACAGAGGAAACAGACTTGTGTTGGAGCGCTACGGTCGAAACGGGGGTCATGTTCATCGGGAGGGGTGTGGCGTACTGCAAAACGGGACTCCACGGGATACTGTTCATCTCCACCGTCGACCTCCTCCAGCCTCCACGGGCTACTGTTCATCCACCGTCGACCTCCTCCAGCCTCCACCTGCGACTGTTCATCCATGGGCTCCTGTTCATCCAGCCTCCACCACGCGGTCCTCCACCGGCTACTGTTCAACCAGCCCTCTCCACAGGGTCCTATTCAACAAACCCTCCACGGGCTACTGTTTATCTAGCCCTCCACCGGCTACTGTTCATCCAACCCTTCATCGGCTACTGTTCAACCTTCCCTCCAGGGGGTCATGTTCATCCAGCCCTCCACGGGGTCGATCAGGGTCCTGTTCATCCAGCGGCAACACCACGGGGTCCTGTTCATCCACCCCCCCCCACTGGGAACTATTCATCCAATCCCCCCAACAACACCCACTGTTCATCAAGGGAAGGAGGCAGCAGTTCGATCGCCTTCAGTTAGCAGCAGTAGCAAACGAAGGAATCACTCTATCAGGTTCAGTTAACAGCCATCGATCGATCGCTCGGGTTCAGTAACGTGTAGCCTGCAGTGCAAGTTCTCAGTTTTAGTAGGCGAACGCCTCGCTCGGGTTCAGTTAGAGCCCAACGCCTCGCACCCATGCGCGTACGTGTACGAGAGAAATGCGCATCGCTCGGCCCCCGACCACCCGCCGTACCGGGAACTCCCCGATATTTTCTGCGCCCTCGCTTGTACCACGGTTTTTTTCCGTCATGGACGGCCCAAAGAATGTCATGCAGCTGCGTCTTAGGCCCGCCCAGGACGAAAAGCTCATTTTCTGTCATGATTTTTTGTCATAGAAGTAGGAGCCCACTTCATCTATGATGATACCGGGTTTTGTCACAATTATCATCATAGAAGTGTCATAAGCATGACAGAAAAATTCGTTCAGCCCAAAATGTCACATATGTGTCTTTTTTTGCAGTGGAAGGAGGAAAGGAAAAAGGGAATAGGATTCCCCCTTCCCCCTCTTCCCTTCCTACTCTGAATAGGAATAGGAAAGGGGGGGGCCGAATTGGGAGGACCTCAAGTAGGATTCCTCCTACTTGGGGCGCCCCCTTGGTTGCCTCTCCTCCCCTCCAACCTATATATATATATGTGGGGGGAACCGCTAGAACACACACCAACAATTGTTAGCCGTGTGCGGCGACCCCCTCCACAGTTTACACCTCTGGTCATATCTTTGTAGAGCTTAGGCAAAGCCCAGCGCGGATCACTTCACGATCACCGTCACCACGCCGTCGTGCTAACGGAACTCATCTACTCCATCGACACTTTGCTGGATCAAGAGTTCGAGGGACGTCATCGAGCTGAACGTGTGCAGAACTCGGAGGTGTCGTACGTTCGGTGCTTGATCGTCGGAACGAGAAGAAGTTCGACTACATCAACCGCGTTAACAAACGCTTCTGCGTTTGGTCTACGAGGGTACGTAGACACACTCTCCCCCTCTCGTTGCTATGCATCTCCTAGATAGATCTTGCGTGAGCGTAGGATTTTTTTTTAAAATTGCATGCTACGTTTCCCAACAGTGGCATCTGAGCCAGGTCTAAGCGTAGATGATATGCACGAGTAGAACACAAAGAGTTGCGGGCGGTGATAGTCATACTGCTTACCACCAACGTCTTATTTTGATTCGGTGGTATTGTTAGATGAAGCGGCCCGGACCAACCTTACATGACCACGTTCATGAGACCAGCTCCACCGACAGACATGCAACTAGTTTTGCATAAAGGTGGCTGGCGGGTGTCTGTTTCTCCAACTTTAGTTTAATCAAATTTGACTATGGCCGATCCTTGTTGAAGGTTAAAACAACAAACTTGACGAAACACCGTTGTGGTTTTGATGCGTAGGTAAGAACGGTTCATACTAGAAGCCCGTAGCAGCCACATAAAACTTGCAACAACAAAGTAGAGGACGTCTAACTTGTTTTTGCAGGGCATGTTGTGATGTGATATGGTCAAGACATGATGTGATATATGTTGTTGTATGATACGATCATGTTTTGTAAAAGTTATCGGCAACTGGCAGGAACCTTATGGTTGTTGCTTTATTGTATGAAATGCAAACGCCATGTAATTGCTTTACTTTATCACTATGCGTTAGCGATAGTTGTAGAAGCAATAGTTGGCGAGACGACCACGACGCTATGATGGAGATCAAGGTGTCCAGCCGGTGACGATGGAGATCATGACGGTGCTTTGGAGATGGAGATCAAAAGCACCAGATGATGATGGCCATATCATGTCACATATTTTCATTGCATGTGATGTTTATCTTTTCTGCATCTTATTTTTCTTAGTACAGCGGTAGCATTATATGATGATCCCTTAACTAAATTTCAAGGTATAAGTGTTCTCCCTGAGTATGCACCATTGCGAAAGTTCTTCGTGCTGAGCCACCACGTGATGATCGGGTGTGATAGGCTCTACGTTCACATACAACGGGTGCAAGACAGTTTTGCACATGTGGAATACTCGGTTTAAACTTGACGAGCCTAGTATGTACAGACATGGCCTCGGAACACTGGAGACCGAAAGGTCGAACCTGAATCATATAGTAGATATGATCAGCATAGAGATGTTCACCATTGATGACTAATCCATCTCACGTGATGATCGGACATGGTTTAGTTGATTTGGATCATGTATCGTTTAGATGACTTGAGGGATGTCTAAGTGGGAGTTCTTAAGTAATATGATTAATTAAACTTAATTTATCATGAACTTAGTCCTGATATTATTTGCATATCTATGTTGTAGATAAATAGCTTGCGATGTAGCTCCCCGTTTATTTTTGATATGTTCCTAGAGAAAAATAAGTTGAAAGATGATAGTAACAATGATGCGGACTGGGTCCGTGATCTGAGGATTATCCTCATTCCGCACAGAAGAATTATGTCCTTGATGCACCGCTAGGTGATGGACCTATTGCAGGAGCAGATGCAGATGTTATGAACGTTTGGCAAGCTCGGTATGATGACTACTTGATAGTTTAGTGCGCCATGATTTACGGCTTAAAACCGGGACTTCAAAAATGTTTTGAAGGCCACGGAGCATATAAGATGTTCCAAGAGCTGAAATTGGTATTTCAGACTCATGCTCGAGTCGAGAGGTATGAGACCTCTGACAAGTACTTTGCCAACAAGATGGAGAAGAATAGCTCAACCAGTGAGCATGTGCTCAGAATGTCTGAGTACTACAATCGCTTGAATCAAGTCGGAGTTAATCTTCCAGATAAGATAGTGATTGACAGATTTCTCTAGTCACTATCACCAAGTTACTGGAACTTCATGATGAACTATAATATGCAAGGGATGACGAAAACGATTCCCGAGCTCTTCGCGATGCTAAAATCGGCGAAGGTAGAAATCAAGAAAGAGCATCAAGTGTTGATGGTTAACAAGACCACTAGTTTCAATAAAAGGGGCAAAGGAAAAGAAAGGGAACTTCAAGAAAGAATGGCAAGCAAGTTGCCACTCCCGTGAAGAAACCCAAAGCTAGACCTAAGCCTGAAACTGAGTGCTTCTACTGCAAAGGGAATGGTCACTGGAAGCGGAACTACCCCAAATACTTGGCTAATAAGAAGGATGGCAAAGTGAACAAAGGTATATTTGATATACATGTTATTGATGTGTACTTTACTAGTGTTCGTAGTAACCCCATGGTATTTTGATACCGGTTCAGTTGCTAAGATTAGTAACTCGAAACAAGAATTGCAAAATGAACAGAGACTAGTTAAGGGCAAGGTGACGATGTGTGTTGGAAGTGATTCCATGGTAAGATCACCATCGCACACTCCCTCTACCTTCGAGAATAGTGTTGGACCAAATTAATGTTATTTGGTGTTTGCATTGAGCATGAATATGATTGGATCATGTTTATTGCGATACGGTTATTCATTTAAGTCAGAGAATAATTGTTGTTCTGTTTACATGAATAAAACCTTCTATGGTCATACACCCAATGTAAATGGTTTATTGAATCTCGATCGTAGTGATACACATATTCATAATATTGATGCCAAAAGATGCAAAGTTGATAATGATAGTGCAACATATTTGTGGCACTGCCGTTTAGGTCATATTGGTGTAAAGCGCATGAAGAAACTCCATACGGATGGATTTTTGGAATCACTTGATTATGAATCATTTTATACTTGCGAACCATGCCTCATGGGCAAGATGACTAAACTCCGTTCTCCAAAACAATGGAGCGAGCCACTGACTTATTGGAAATAATACATACCGATGTATGCGGTCCGATGAGTGCTGAGGCTCGCGGCGGGTATCGTTATTTTCTGACCTTCACAGATGATTTGATCAGATATGGGTATATCTACTTGATGAAACACAAGTCTGAAACATTTGAAAAGTTCAAAGAATTTCAGAGTGAAGTGGACAATCATCGTAACAAGAAAATAAAGTTTCTATGATCTGATCGTGGAGGCGAATATTTGAGTTACGAGTTTGGCCTTCATTTAAAATAATGTGTAATAGTTTCACAACTCACCCACCTGGAACACCACAACATAATGGTGTGTCCGAACGTCGTAACCGTACTTTATTAGATATGATGCGATCTATCATGTCTCTTACCGATTTACCACTATCGTTTTGGGGTTATGCATTAGAGACAGCTGCATTCACGTTAAATAGGGCACCTTATAAATCCGTTGAGACGACACCGTATGAACTGTGGTTTAGCAAGAAACCTAAGATGTCGTTTCTTAAAGTTTGGGGTTGTGATGCTTATGTGAAAAAGCTTCAGCCTGATAAGCTCGAACCCAAATCGGAGAAGTGCGTCTTCATAGGATACCCAAAAGAAACTGTTGGGTACACCTTCTATCACAGATCCGAAGGCAAGATCTTTGTTGCTAAGAATGGATCCTTTCTAGAGAAGGAGTTTCTCTCGAAAGAAGTGAGTGGGATGAAAGTAGAACTTGATGAGGTAATTGTAGCTTATCTCGAATTGGAAAGTAGCTCATCACAGAAAACCGTTCCCGTGATGCCTGCACCAACTAGTGAGGAAGCTAATGATAATGATCATGAAACTTCGGAGCAAGTTACTACCGAACCTCGTAGGTCAACCACAGCACGTTCCGCACCAGAGTGGTACGGTAATCCCATTCTGGGAGTCATGTTACTAGACCATGACAATCCTACGAACTATGAGGAAGCGATGATGAGCCCAGATTCCGATAAATGGCTTGAGGCCATGAAATCTGAGATAAGATCCATGTATGAGAACAAAGTATGGACTTTGATTGACTTGCCCGATGATCGGCGAGCCATTGAGAATAAATGGATCTTCAAGAGGAAGACGGACACTAATAGTAGTGTTACTATCTACAAAGCTCAAATTGTCGCAAAAGGTTTTTGACAAGTTCAAAGTGTTGACTACGGTGAGATTTTCTCACTCGTATCGACGCTTAAAGTCTGTTCGAATCATGTTAGCAATTGCCGCATTTTATGAAATCTGACAAATGGATGTCAAAACTACATTCCTTAATGGATTTATTAAAGAATAGTTGTATATGATGCAACCAGAAGGTTTTCTCAATCATAAAGGTGCTAACAAAGTGTGCAAGCTCCAGCGATCCATCTATGGAGTGGTGCAAGCATCTCGGAGTTGGAATATACGCTTTGATGAGTTGATCAAAGCATATAGTTTTATACAGACTTGCGGTGAAGCCCGTATTTACAAGAAAGTGAGTGGGAGCACTACAACCTTTCTGATAAGTATATGTGAATGACATATTGTTGATCGAAAATGATGTAGAATTTTCTAGAAAGCATAAAGGAGTGTTTGAAAGGAGTTTTTCAAAGAAAGACCTCGGTGAAGCTACTTACATATTGGGCATCAAGATCTATAAAGATAGATCAAGACGTTTGATAAGACTTTCGATGAGTACATACCTTGATAAGATTTTGAAGGAGTTCAAAATGGATCAGTCAAAGAAGGAGTTCTTGCCTGAGTTGTAAGGTATGAAGTTGAGTAAGACTCAAAACCCGACCACGGTAGAAGATAGAGAGAGAATGAAAGTCATTCCCTATGCCTCAGCCATAGGTTCTATAAAGTATGCCATGTTGTATACCAGACCTATTGTGTCGTGGTTTTGTCACGGCAGATGTCCTAAAGAAAGGACTTAGTCGTGGAGCCATCGCGACGGGTTAGCTTAAAGGGGTTAAAGCGGACAAGGGATGCAAGAGAGTTTTATACTAGTTCGGCCCCTTACGATGAAGGTAAAAGCCTACGTCTAGTTGTGATGGAATTGATGGGGCTTCGATGACCAAGGGGCGAATACGCTTTGCCTGAGTCTCGAGTTGTTGTCTGTTGTCCCTGAACCGCCGCCGGGTCGTCCCCTTATATACATGGGTTGACGCCCGTCAGTTTACAGACTCCGAGGCCGGCTCATATTCGTGTCCGGCCCGGTCCCTGCTACTTCTATCTTACAACACAAGTTTACATCTCAATGCCGGTTTGTGTCTATAGGCCTTAAACCGGCATTGGGCCCTGGGCCTTCATGAAGCGTCACCGTCTGTCTTCATGGGCTTCAGATACAGATGAACTATTTATGAAGTTAACCCGGCCTCTCCTGGCCGGTTTACGCCCATTGGTAATATCTCCAACATTAGGCCCTAGATTGATTTGAACTGGTTCATGTCAATCCTCAATACTTAAGAAAATTTCTTCTTCAACATCTTCACACAATCTTGTAAACCGCCATGACATCATTTTCTAGGATCATGGTAAACCGCTGTGACGTCACCTGTCATTAACGAGCCTCCGACAATCGAGGCAACAGCATCACCTCATATCAAAAAGTCCGGCTCCTCGATTTTCGCATCTGTCGCTTATCTCCCTTATAAATAGGGCCAGGGGGTCTTTCCATTTTCCCCCTCGTGCCTCTTCGCTTCATCGTCAACCTCGCGACGCCCGACCCTTCGTCCTCGGCCGCCGCCGTCAACCTTCGACTACTGCTCCAACCTTGGCCACTGCATCGACCTGAACACACCAGAGCTCCTCCGCGCGCCGCCGCTGCACAACAGCATCCGTTAGTCTCCCCTTTTCTCTTACTATAGATCTGCACTTAGGGTTTCTGTCGTTCATCAGTGTTCATCGCCGCCCTTCTTTTTCCTTATTTATATCCATGGATTAGATCCAAAAGACCACGTAGATCTCGCGCAGTAGTAGTTTAAGCCACATAGATCCCGCGTGGTAGTAGTTTCAGCACCTGTTTGACATCCAACTCATCTGAACTTGGTGAACTTTAATACGCTGGAATTTAGGTCAGAATATATTTTGTTTTTCTACGCGCGGTAGATCTGAAATTACCATAGGAAGATGTGAAACTTGTTTCTTCCTTCACTTACACACTTTGAATACCAGATTGGCCGGTTTAACTTCACAAAAAAAATGATGACCCGACAGATACCATTAGTCCCCTCTTGGACCGTCAATGCATTATACCGTTCCATTGTCAGACTTCGGTTTATGAATAACCAAATCCGGTTTACCAATATGCTTGTATCCTCATACCGTTGTATAGTTGTCCACTGCAAATCTTAAACCGGTAATAATCCTTTTTCAGATTTTCCTTGTCATGGCTAAACAAGTCTATGAGTGCAATTGGGCTCCCTCTCGAGTAACCGAGGAGCAGTTAAACAACCTTGTTAAAACGGGCACTTTAGCCAAGAAAGAGGTCATCCACTGGAAGGTCCCTGGCCCGGAAAATCCTCCTACACCCAAGGAGGAAGAGGTAGTCGTGTTTGCTGATCATCTCGGATGAGGTTTTAGCCCTCCCGGTTCAAAAAATTTCTGAGATGTGCTAGCCAATTTTCAGCTGCGCCCTCAAGACATCGGTCCCAACTCTGTTACCAACATCTACCACTTCCAAGTATGCTGTGAAGTTTATCTGCAAGAGGAACCTACAGTCGAACTGTTTAGGGATTTCTTTCACTTAAACCATCGCACCGAGTTCTCAGATGGACCCAATATGGAACTGGGCGGAATGGCGGTTCAGAAGAGGAAAGAAGTCACCTTCCCCCATCCCAAACTCCACAGTCACCCCAAAGAGTGGAACCAAACTTGGTTTTACTGCATGGATACCTCTCCATCTGACGAAAACACCCTGCCGGGTTACCGCCCTGAACGCCTGAGCAACACACACCCGTTTCCTCAAAGGTTGACAGCAAGAGAACGGGCCAACTATGCTCCCCAACTATCAAAGCTTAGAGCCTTCATGGCGAACGGTTTGACAGGAGTTGATCTTGCTCGTTGCTGGATAAGTTGGAGCATTCTGCCCTTAAGCCGGCGCCCCGGTTTGATGTGTGAATACACGGGGAGTTTGAAGGATGCTCTGCGGCATATTGATATTCAGCTTACAAACGACGAAGTCACTGAGGCTGTAAAGAAAATACTGAACAAACCGGAGGTCGTCTGTGCCCAAACCGGACTACTCCCTTTCTGCACCTTCAACAAACCACCAGCTGTAAGAATCATATAGTCCTTTGTATCTGAATTTGCTTCTGTCCAAATATTCTCTGAAAGTGTGATTATTTTCTGACAGGGTGATGATCCGTTTTGGAACAAGAAACCATCACAAGACAAACCGGCGAAGCCACAAGACAAACCGGTCAAGCCAGTTCGTCCAAAGACTAAGGTTGTTAAGAAACTTGCCAAAAGAAGGACCATCGCATCCTCCGATCTACCCGCTGATGACGATGTGCATAATCCGGAACCAGAGGTAGAACTTGACTCTCTTGGTTCATTTTTCGTACATCTCATTGACAATGATTATTATCAGGACGACGTTGAAGGTAGTCACGCTGAGGACGTAGAGGTAACCATTCTTTCCTCCGATTCAGATCCTCTGCCAACACCAAAAATCCGTCAATCAAACCGGAAAGTAAAATTTTCTCACCCTCTTGCTTACTTGGACCCAAACTTTCTTTTGAAGACGCAGCAGCACGAAGCTCGCCATACAACCCGGCACAGCGGCCAGGTAGTTACCTCCGCCGGTTTACCGAACAGTCCGGTTCGGAAACGCCGATCAGAGGTCTCCTATCCCATTGATACTTAATGCCCAAAAGCAGGTTGTTTTCGCCAACCTCTTAACCCGTCTGATTCAAATTATCAGGGTACTTCTCACTCATCCTCTGGCGAGTCATCGGCCATGCAGCTTCCACCCCTCAAAACAGTTCCTGGGTGAGCTATGCACATGTCTTTACTCTTGATGTGTTTTACATACTGTACTGATCCTTATGTCTATCTTTTCTCAGCGCCAAGCCAAGACCCGGCAAGAAAGCTCGGTTAAAAAAACTGGCTGATGATAATGTAGCTGCTGAACCGGAAACAGATCCAGAGGCGGAAGAAACTGATGTTGACGCCATGCTTCACGATCTGCCGCCTCAGGACCATGACTTCCTTGCTGAACAAGTGCAAGTTGATACTACCAGCCATGCAAACCGGCCAGCCAGCCCTGTCCGAACTGATGACAAACCAGCCAGTCCAGTTAAGGACACTGATAAACCACCAACTCCGGTAAGGGCTGCTGATGAAGAAGATGGTGATATTATGATTACTGGCACTGGCCACACCACTCCTGGCAATCCTGTAGCTTTGTCAAAGCATACTGCCAAGGATGATCTCTCTGCTATCGGCAAAGGCAAATGGAATGCCGATTTATCAAGCTACGCCCATCTCAATGCTCAAGACATTCACTCTGGCTTCTTGAACCGTCTGTATACCAGCCGTGATTATGAAGCTAGTTTGGTAAACTTGATGAAGGAGCGATATGCGGTAACTACCATTTTTCTCTTTGGTCCAATTGTAGTTTATCAATTCCTAGTAGCCCCTAAGTGACGGTTTATGATACCGATCTAAACCGGGAATTTGTCATAATTTATCTTTGCATATTTAGCCTCCAGGGACCGGATTACCTCCATTAAGATGAACCGGTTTCTTTAAAATTTGCCATACCGCTCTTTCGCCGGTATAGCCCCCAAGGGCCGGTTTAACTTTATAATGATGAACCGGGACTGTAGAAGAACTCCCATACCAACAGCTTTTTGAGCAAATACACATTAGCCCCCAAGTGCCAAGATTAATACTTGTATTGTGCTTGGGACTTGTAGAAATTTCTGATCAAGAGCAAACATGCATTAGCCCCCAAGTATCAAGGGCATAACTTGTTATGGGCTTGGTACTTCAAATATGTAATGTCAACTCATGATACATCTGTCCCTTTACAGGCGGAGCTGAGCAAGAAGGAACGCAAAACCGCTGATCTGCAAGAGAACATCAAAACCCAGCAAGCTGAAGCCTCCAAAGCGAAGGAAGAGTTGACCCGCGCTCTAGGCGCTATGGAGAAACTGAAAGAGGGCTTCAACAAAGAGCGGGCGGATTGGGAGATTGAAAAAGCCGTTTTGATAAAAAGGGCTGAAAACGCAGAAGCCGCTCTTAAACCGGTGGTTGACGAGCTGACTGGTGTAAAGCGGCAAGTGCATGCTATGACCGCTGCTGTGTTTGGTAAGCATCCTTCCTTTATGCTTTCAACATATCCTCACATGCGTTGCCGGTTTACTGATGTTTGTAATGATACAGGAACTCGCATTAGCCATCTGGGCTCTGATGTGCAGAAGAAGTTGAAAGCTGCCTACACGCTGATAGAGCAACTGTATACCGGCGCACAACGGATTATCTGCACCACTTCTCACAATAAGCCACCCCGACGTTGATCAAGGATACCTTAGCCAGGCTATCTATGTTGCCTGCCCGGATAGAAGAGCTGAAGCGGTCTGCTGCAAGGGTTGGCGCTCTGACCGCACTAACCCGGGCAAAAGCATGGGTGCCTGATCTTGATCCGACGGACGTGGCTAAAGGCTACCCAAGCTTAAAAGAAGACGGATCAGATTTTGGCACTAAAGATCTTCGCGCCATAAACCGGGAAGTACGTCCACTGGCTTGTCAACTTGCTGAAGAGGCTGATCTTTCATTTTACCAGGCGGGCTATGATACCAATAACAAGCGGGTTGCTGCACCAACTCCTGAGGCTCAAAACCTGATCCCTCCAATCCGTAAGCACACTTACGCCCCTAACATTGAACCGTCCACCCTTATAAGCGAAGAAGTTGTTTTCCAAGCTTTAACCGGGATCGACTGGACAACTGTTGACTTCCAGCCGCTGGGTAGAGACAAAGAAGATGAACCGGTGCAAGATGATCCGCAGCCGTCAGGTCAAGCTGCTCAGCGATCATAACCCGGGGGCCGGTTTAATCTTCCATACTGCGATGTTTATTGAGAAACAATTATTCCTTTGGGCACTGAAACGCCTTGTAATAGGCTAGTTAAACACTTGGTCTGTTATGCCTTCGTGCATATTTATCTGCAACTGATGCGTGTTAATCCGCCATGCTTGAGATATGATGTTCATAATCCATAGCTATTTATTCTAGTTTTTCCTGTAGATAAAAAACTTAAAGCGCCCTGGAGGTTTACCACCGGGCGGGTCATGAGACCCAACTATATATATGACCAAGGTTTATAACCAAGGTTGTAAAAGCTAACCAAATATGGAAATATATGATACATGCGACCCTTAGGCATAGTGTTGGCTGACCAACCTTGTAATGAGGGTAATAACCTTAATCCGGAGTAAAATTATCTCCGGTTATATAATGCCGGTTTACAACAAAAACCGTTTCGGGTTGTGATAAACACCGGTTTATTCCATACTGGTGACTATGAGTCAAAACCAGACCGGGCTGATAGTCTCCGGATTACAACTTGGTCATGTACTGACAACTTGTAGTTGACAGCCTAACCGGGTTGATAAACATTGATTTGTAAACATCACAAATCTTAGCAAAAGAAAAAGAAACTTAGCAAAAGGCAAATAAAAACGTTGTAGTCGAGGCTTTTCACGGGCTGCCAGGCCCCAAATTTGATCAAGAGGTGTTGCTATGGTTCGGGTTCGACCAAGCCCCCAAGTGATGCTTTGGCATTACGCCGATCAAGAGGTGTTGCTATGGTTCGGGTTTGACCAAGCCCCCAAGTGATGCTGTGGCATTACGCCGATCAAGAGGCGTAGCTATGGTTCGGGTTCGACCAAGCTCCCAAGTGATGTTGTGGCATTGCGCCGATCAAGAGGCGTGGCTATGGTTCGGGTTCGACCAAGCCCCCAAGTGATGTTGTGGCATTGCGCCGATCAAGAGGTGTGGCTATGGTTAGGATACGACCAAGCCCCCAACTGATCTAATATCAAGCTTTAAGAAGCTAAATCAAGGCGTAAACAAGGCGTAAACCGGACGCCGCTTTGTAAGCTCCATGTAACCACACGTGATGTAAGAAAACAACAGATACCCCGCTTTAGCTGAGGTTCCGGTTTATTATATTGATCATAATATATACAATGTCATAATATGTACATAAGCAGAGCCTATAGCTCAAGTATAGTAGGGCCGAAGATGAGCAATATTCCACGGCCGGTTGGTCTCCTCCTCCGATTTACGTGAGTCTTTGCACTCTCGAACATCGATTAGGTAGTACGACCCATTGTGCAAATCCTTGCTGACCACAAAAGGCCCTTCCCAAGGGGGGGATAGCTTGTGCATATCCGTCTGATCCTGGATGAGTCGAAGCACCAAATCTCCTTCTTGAAAGGTTCTGGTTCTAACCCGGAGGCTATGATAACGACGCAGATCTTGCTGATAAATCGCCGAACGGGCTGCCGCCATGTCACGCTCCTCATCTAACAGGTCAAGAGCTTCCTTCAAGTCATCAATATAATGTCTCCTTTTTCCTTGATTTCACCACAATATCATCCACATAGGCGTGAACATTGCGGCCGATCTGTTTATGAAGACAATTCTGCACACACCATTGATAAGTTGCGTGTGCACTCTTGTGCCCAAAGGGCATGGACACATAGCAGAAGGCTCCAAAGGGAGTTATGAAGGTCGTCTTCTCCTGGTCCTTAACTGCCATTTTGATCAGATGATAACCAGAATATGCATCCTAAAAACTTAACTGCTCACAACCCGCCGTAGCATCAATAATCTGATCAATATGGGGGAGGGCAAAAGGATCTGCTGGACAATCTTTGTTGAGATCTGTGTAGTCCACACACATACGCCAAGTGCCATTCTTCTTGAGGACCAGCACCGGATTAGCCAACCACTCAGGATGGAATACTTCAACGATAAATCCAGCCGCCAAGAGCCTGGCTACTTCTTCTCCAATAGCTTTGCGTCTTTCTTCATTGAACCGGCGGAGAAACTGCTTGACCGGTTTATACTTAGGATCAACATTGAGAGTGTGCTCAGCGAGTTCTCTTGGTACACCAGGCATGTCAGAAGGCTTCCATGCAAAGATGTCCCGATTCTCACGGATGAACTCGATGAGCGCGCTTTCCTATTTCGGATCCAAGTTAGCGCTGATGCTAAACTGCTTGGACGAATCGCCAGGCACGAAGTCAAAAAGTTTAGCCTCATCACCCGATTTAAACTTCAGGGCCGGATCATGCTCCGTAGTTGGTTTCTTCAACAAAGTCATATCTGCCGGATCAACATTGTCTTTGTAAAACTTCAACTCCTCTATTGCACAAACCGACTCAGCATAAGCCGCATCACCTTCCTCACACTCCAGAGCAATCTTGCGGCTTCCATGCACGGTTATAGTTCCCTTGTGACCCGGCATCTTGAGCTGTAGATAGACATAACAAGGCCGTGCCATAAACTTAGCATAAGCTGGCCGTCCAAATAGGGCATGATACGGGCTTCTGATTTTCACCACTTCAAAGGTCAAGGTTTCTGATCTCGAGTCATGCTCATCTCCAAAAGCCACCTCCAGAGCTATCTTACCAACAGGATATGCCGACTTACCAGGCACCACACCATGGACACCGTATTGGACGGTTTAAGATTTTTATCTGTTAGCCCCATGCGCGGAAAGTTTCATAATAAAGGATATTGATACTACTCCCTCCATCCATGAGTACCTTAGTGAACTTATAACCTCCCACCTGATGTGCCACCACCAGGCCAGATGACCCGGATTGTCAACCCGGGGTGGATGATCGTCTCTACTCCACATAATGGGTTGCTCGGACCAGCGCAAATAACGGGGCACCGCCGGTTCAATGGCATTCACCACCCTTTTATGAACCTTCTGATCGTGCTTATCCAAGCTAGTGGTGAAGACATGATACTGTCCGCTATTCAACTACTTCGGGTTGCTCTGGTAACCCGACTACTGCTGCTGATTGCCCTGATGATTATAGCCACCTTGGTTACCTTGATTACTTTGATTGTTATGTCCACCCTGATTGCCATGGAATCCTGAACTGGAATTTCCTCCGCCATAACCCGGCCCATGAGAGCAAGAGCCCGAACCGCCTCCTGATCCATGATCATACCGGAAAGAATCAGAATTTTTGAACTCCTGCATGATATAACAATCTTTCCAGAGGTGTGTAGATGGTTCCTCCTTCGTCCCATGCTGTGGACAGGGCTGGTTCAACAGATACGACAAACGGTCCGGATTAGGATTCGGCATGCCATTCCTTCGGGGCGGTTTACCCTTACGCCGCTGGCCCTTGTCGTGCGTATTAGTGTTAGCCACAAAGTCTAAACCGTGGTCCGCTTTACGCTTGCCGCCGTTTCCATGACCCGCCGGGTTGTGGTGCTGCCCCTTGGTGTTGCCGCTCTTCTTTCCCTTCCCTGTCTTATCATCATCAGACTCGGGATCCTTGGTACTATCAGAGTCGGCATACTTCACCAGTGCAGCCATGAGGGTTCCCATGTCATTACAATGACGTTTGAGCCGTCCCAACATCAACTTCAAGGGTTGAAACCGGCAATTGCCTTCCAATGTTAAAACTGCGGTGCCAACGTTGATGCGGTCTGATGAATGCAAAACCTCCGAAACCCGGCGCACCCAATGGGTTGTTGACTCTCCTTCCTCCTGGACACAGGCAGCTAAGTCCACAATTGACATGGGCTGCTTGCATGTATCCTTGAAATTCTGAACAAACCGGGCTCTCAACTCAGCCCATGACCTGATAGAATTAGCCGGTAAACTCTTTAGCCAAGTGCGGGCCGTTCCTTCTAGCATCATGGTGAAGTACTTCGCACATGCCGCATCATCCACGTCCAGCATCTCCATGGCCATCTCGTAGCTTTCAACCCATGTTTCAGGGGACAAATCGGCGGTGTAATTCGGCACCTTGCGCGGGCCCTTGAAATCCTTGGGTAGGTGCACATTGCGCAACGCTGGGACAAGACATGGGACTCCCAAGGAACTAGAGGTAACTCCTGGTTCAACCGATGTGGTTGGACGAACTGGAGTAAGCTGACGGGCCTCGTGCTGCGCCGCTAACTCGGCCTCTCTGCGTGCCCGAGCCCGGTCCACCACCTCCTGAGCATCACCAGCACCACCCGCCGGGTTATGGCCACGGGGCGGATCACGGTTCCGCGCATTGCTTGATACTGCCGGTTCATCCATACGCCTGCTGTAACTCCGGCTTGGACGGGGAGTGGAATGAATCCGATCGCGGCTATATGAATAAGCCTCATGTTGAACCAAGGTTGTTTGAAGAAGCTCCTTAACCCGACGCGTCTCGACCGCTGTTGGAGAATTGCCTTTGATCGGGATGGCCGCCAGCCGTGAAGCGGCAGCGACAATGTTGTCCATTGGGTTAGAATAATGACCCGGTGGCGTGGGGACATGAGATACCACAATGTTGTTCTGACGAGGCGGATCCACCAAACGTGGCTGAACCGGCGCCCCTGCTCCGGGTGCCTCTGCCCGGTTTACCACCGGCGAATTACTGGTCCCTGCCCCTGGGGTGTTAAAGAGACATCTAGCGTCATAAACGGGCGGCAGGCAAGATCGGTGCCTCCTCTTCAGGACTTCGTTCGACGCACTCTGATCCAGCATAATCCGGTAAGCTTGTGCATCCAAAGCGGCCCGCTCCGCGGCTATCCTGGTATCCTCAGCTGCTAAGTCGGCTTTTGCCTGGGTGATATGATCTTTCACTTTCGCGACTTCCGCATTGTGTGCATCCTGATCCGCCGGGTTAACCTCCGCCATCAGCGTTGCCAACACATCAAACAAATCAGATAGAACCTGAGCTGGCGGTTGCACAGGGCCTCCTGCCCCAGCCGCTGCCGCCGCCGCTGATCCGGAAATCATCGCCGCTGCGGTCGAAGAGTGGAGCGCCGGTTGCGTGCCGGCCATGAAGATCGCCACCCGGTTTGGCAGATCAAAGGGGTCCGGAATACTGTCGCCATCGGAACAGCCCCCAATCCGGCCATCTTGTAACTGATATAACGACTCGGTCTCTCCAGTCGATGACTCGTCGCGGGAATAAACGACGGTCTCACCACTAGATTCCGATCTATCCTTAGATTCACCTCCATGGATAACTCCCACGAAGGCACGCTTCATGACAGGCTTGACCCGGGCAGATCTCGCACGCTGGGCCGTTTCGACGAGGTTGGTGCAGATGTCCGGCTCAGGGCCCGGTTCGCCGATCTTGCCAATGAAAACGTGTATGCCACCAAAGGGGACCCGGTACCTGTACTCGATTGAGCCGGCCTCGGGGCCCCAGCCTGCATCGTCGATGTAGAGCTTGCCGCGACGACTCTTGGTCATCCGGCCTACAGCGTAACCCTTGAGTCCTTCGAAGCTGCCCTCCAAGAACTTGAAACCATCGTGCGATAGCCCCACAGTGGGCGCCAACTGTCGTGGTTTTGTCACGGCAGATGTCCTAAAGAAAGGACTTAGTCGTGGAGCCATCGCGACGGGTTAGCTTAAAGGGGTTAAAGCGGACAAGGGACGCAAGAGAGTTTATACTAGTTCGGCCCCTTACGATGAAGGTAAAAGCCTACGTCTAGTTGTGATGGAATTGATGGGGCTTCGATGACCAGGGAGCGAATACGCTTTGCCTGAGTCTCGAGTTGTTGTCTGTTGTCCCTGAACCGCCGCCAGGTCGTCCCCTTATATACATGGGTTGACGCCCGTCGGTTTACAGACTCCGAGGCCGGCTCATAATCGTGTCCGGCCCGGTCCCTGCTACTTCTATCTTACAACACAAGTTTACATCTCAATGCCGGTTTGTGTCTACAGGCCTTAAACCGGCTTTGGGCCCTGGGCCTTCATGAAGCATCACCGTCTGCCTTCATGGGCTTCAGATACAGATGAACTACTTATGAAGTTAACCCGGCCTCTCCTGGCCGGTTTACGCCCAGTGGTAATATCTCCAACATATTGTGTACCTTGCCATGAGTTTGGCAAATGGGTACAATAGTGATCCAGGAGTAGATCACTGGACAGCAGTCAAAATTATCCTTAGAGGACTAAGGAAATATTTCTCGGTTATGGAGGTGATAAAGAGTTCATCGTAAAGAGTTACGTTGATGCAAGCTTTCACACCAATCTGGATGACTCTGAGTCTCAGTCTAGATACATATTGAAAGTGGGAGCAATTAGCTAGAGTAGCTCCATGCAGAGCATTGTAGACATAGAAATTTGCAAAATACATACGGATCTGAATGTGGTAGACCCGTTGACTAAACTTCTCTCACAAGCAAAACGTGATCACACCTTAGTGCTCTTTGGGTGTTAATCACATGGCGATGTGAACTAGATTATTGACTTTACTAAACTCTTTGGGTGTTGGTCACATGGCGATGTGAACTATGGGTGTTAATCATTTGGTGATGTGAACTATTGATGTTAAATCACATGGCGACATGAACTAGATTATTGACTCTAGTGCAAGTGGGAGACTGAAGGAAATATGCCCTAGAGGCAATAATAAAGTTGTTATTTTATATTTCTTTATATCATGATAAATGTTTATTATTCATGCGAATTGTATTAGCCGGAAACTTGATACATGTGTGGATACATAGACAAAACACCGTGTCCCTAGTAAGCCTTTATTAGACTAGCTCGTTAATCAAAGATGGTTAAGTTTCCTAACCATAGACATGTGTTGTCATTTGATGAACGGGATCACATCATTAGGAGAACTAGCAGGTGTGTTATATTCATATTTTTGATAAATAACTTTTGCTTTCGTTTGTGCCTTTATGGAAATTTATGATTATTGTCTATCGAAATTCATCATTTGAGTCATCTAATAATACAATAGATCTCTGTCTTTTTCCCAGCGTACATATTTCTCTAATATGATTACTTATTAAAATGTCTATTGATATATTTATATTTGTATGTCCATACATTTGCCTATTGAAAAGTCCTTCTACTTTTTTATCTAAAATTTAGATATACATTGAGTACTTGAAGGTCCTATCACTATTAGTGTGACCATGCTACTGTTCCATTTTTTTTACTAAAAAGAGAAGTAGTTGCTTCATGGTAGTAGGTACAGTAATTCATTTTAGAAAATTAGATTTGAGACTATATGTGAAAGTATAAGGATCCAACGAATATTTACAAAGACAAACCTTAAAATCTTAGTTAGGAAGCTACAAAGAAGTTAGCCCGTCAAAAAATAGATCAATAATATGCCTGATAATGCCAGCCTTGTTTTGCAGAGTAAATTATTAGTTTATATCTCCATATTGATTTCATGACTATTAGAGTGTGTGTTTTGACTTGTATGTCATTGGCACCGTATTTTTCGCAAAAAAGGGTCATGGCGAGTGGTTCGAAGTTGTCAGTGTTTCTCAAATAAAAGAAGCGACTCAAGAGAAGAGACACCTCAGGACATGTGAGAATATTTGTAAACACAAACTTTTAGATGTTAACTATTAAACTATTAAAATATTTTTTTGGGGAAAGATTACAATACAAAAGAAATTAGTTTGTAATGCTTGCGGATAAAAGAAGAGATGAAAAATAATACCTTAATAATGCATATTTGATCTTGTCGGTTGTTGAGTATCTGCTTTGAGAGGGCGCGCAAATTTTTTTGTTTTCAGAGGGTCCAGGATTTTTGTATGTATTTTTGCTTTTGAATCAATATTAGTTACGGTACCTTGTAAGAAGCCTAAGTTTTTTTTTCGGAGAGCCTAGTACGATGGGATTTTCAAAAAAAATTGAAACTGGTATTTTTCTAATTTGATACCCAGAAGTAACTGACTTACGTCTTTTTTTAGACTCGACTTACTTCTTTTTTTAGGCAACAACTTACTTCCTATATTTTTTTTTGAGAAACACGACTTTACCTATGTACGGCCGGTAGAGGCGGGGAATTTGAGGATTTGCCACACCTTTCTCTGCACTTTGAGGATTTGCCCTCCTTCATTTTGACACTGTTGATTTGCCACAACTTTGCCAAAACTTGAGGATTTACCCCCGACAAGATAGGCCCATCATGAGATGACGAAAATACCCCTGAACGCTCGGATCTCTCCCATTATCTCTCACCTATTGGGCGTCGCGTCGACCTCCCCTTCGCCTCTCTTCTCCCCGGTTGCTGCTGCTTCGCCGCCGGCTATCCCCAACCGCTGCTGACCTCTGTCAGGCTGCCGCCTCCCCCTGCCATATCTGCTCCTCGCTCGCTATCTCGTGGCACAGAACCTTCCTGTACCGCCGTTCGGGCCGGTGCCGCGCGAGGCTGCAGTGGCCACGCGGACGGCCTCGGCGAGCAGCATGACTGACGTTGCGAGGAACGCTCTCATCATCGAGGCGGGAGGCCAGCGAGCAGCATCATCAGGCGTACGCGTCGCACGGGGCAAGAAGCGGCTGCCGGCGACGCACGTATCCACTCTAATGACTCAATCCGGCAGGCAGGCCTCATCGCCGTCGAGCTCGCGGTCCGCCGTGGACAGCGGCGACCACTGGACGGCCTCCTTGAAAAGCATGTCGCGCCCGAGCCGGACAGATGGCGACGCCTCGAGGCGGGTGGCCACCGGATGTGTGCCTGGGCGTGAGTGCTCTATCTGCGCTGTGTGCTCTAGCACTTGGCCGTGCGCGATGTGTGCTAGGCGTGCGTGTACCTGGGCGTGCTTGTGTGTGTTAGTTAGTGCTGTACGTACATTTTGTGCGTGCATGCTCTGGCACCTGGGCTTGAGTGCGTGATCTGTGCGTGTGTTGTGTGCGTGCGCGCTCTAGCACAGGGGCGCCCGGCCGTTGCTGCTGCTACTGTTGCATACACGGAGAAAACCGCCGTAGTACGAGCTCGCCCCCTGTCTGGCGCGCCCTCGCCGAGCTCACCATGGACAGACACCACCGTCCCCGGGCTCGGACCGTCGACGGCACCCTCCGCGCACCACATCCGGCACACGCACAGGAGCAGCAGCAGCTCGGCGACGCTACCGGAGCGTGGGGAGAGGAGCACCAGCAGCACAACACAGGGCGGCAGATGGATGAGGTAATCGAGCAGTCAGCTGCGGGACGAACAGAGGAGAAGACGTAAGCATCTAATTTGGATTGGTTTTGGCAAGAATGGCATTTTGGTCATTCAAACTATAGTGTAATCTCAAATCGGATAGAAAGGGCAAATCCTCAAGTTTTTGACAAAGTTGTGGTAAATCATCAACGTCAATAAAAAGGAGGGCAAATCCTCAAAATGCAGGAAAAGGTGTGGCAAATCCTCAAATTCCCCCCTAAAAAAACCTTTTCTCGAAGTTAAAGCACTGGTGCCTCTTCGTCTCTATCATCTCCGTCAATCCTCTTCTCAAAACAAAAAATCTCCGTCAATCCTAGCCTGCTCATGACCACATCCACATACACCAGTGCCTTAAATAAGGATCCGCCGAAGGAAGATTTCACTGCTGGCTTATGCGAAACTAATTCCCGACCTATCCAGGCGCTACTTCTTGTCTCTTATCTTCAATTTTTTTGTTTTGGCGCTGTCCTCAAACCCTAGCTCTGCTGATCTTAGGTTGGGCATAAAGCTGCGACGAACCCGTGTGTGTAGGTCTCAGCTCATTGGCGCGAGTTCTCGCCTTCCTCATTTCTGGTGCGGTCGGCCCTCCGCCAATGTAAGTCCTACTGCTTTGCATAGTTCCTGGTACAGATCGTCTGTTCTACTCTGTCCATAGCACTATACAGTACATTGTGTTTTATTTGTTATCACCATGCCCTGTCAAATTAGATTATTTATACATAAATAAGTGAATGCAAGAAGTTTGTATTTATTAATTCAGATTTTTTGGTCGTTAGAATGAAGTAGAGATGCCGAAGCAGATTTTGAAGAAATAGTAATACAGGATATGTGTCTGCTGGCTGAGCCCAGTTGTGGGCCTCCTGGTTGTTTATGATGTCGGGTTTCCACCTACGTAATTTGCTACAGCTTCACATCATTCCTACTTCCTCCATAGCAGGTGATTCTTCACATGTATGTTTTCCCCCTCTAACCAAGCTAAAAGGATATAATGGTTTTATTTGTTATTACCATATATTAGCAAGTGATATTACTTGTACATGTATTTAACGCGAAGCAATACACATGTGTTATTTGACATAGAATGGGTTTTCTATATGATGAATATAACGTTGGAGCTTTTCTAATGTTTCTCTCGAGCTGGAAAGACTGTAGTTTAGAAGAGTTGTTATATGAAGAACACAAACCTCATATTTCAAATAAATACTATATGGCTTGCTTCTGGTAGTGCTAACTTCAGAGCCTTCATCAACCTCTTTGGTATTTTTTTTTGTGCTCTCCTTGCGGCTGCAGTAAAAGTACATATTATTTTGCCACAACGACAACTGACTCTTCATCTTAAAGCGGGGGGAAACCCTTTACCGTCTCTTCAAGCATCGTATTTTTTACTTTTGCTTCAACATTTTTCTTGTTCCCAGCGTTACAATTTCTCCTTTCTTTTTGGCACGCTTATCTCGGGCCATTCATCCTCAGAGCCATCCGATAATACAGTAGATCTTTATATTTTTCTTTTTTCATTGCAGAGTCCATGTGATTCTAACATTTTTTCTTCACACCTATCGTCATTTAATATAGCCTCATTAGTATTGTGGGGTTCTTCTTCCGTAGGCACTAGTTGACATCTTTTTCTGAGGTGAAGCTCTGTTGTTATTTGTCAGCGAAATAAAAGTACATTTCAAAGATTAGGCCCATCTCTAAAAATTGAGAAGTATGTACGCTGAGAAAATCAGTCACCCTTTTATCCTCCATGTCATGCTTCTTCCTTGATTTTTTTTAACATGGCGTCCACCTTATCACCCATCAAAATCTACGCATAATATCTGATGTGTTAGTTAGGAAATTACAAAAATAGTATTTATTTTGTAAAGAATTAAATGGAATTACCTCGGTTTTATCTTTCAAGTACAACATCTCAAGCCTATTAATTATCAGGCATAAATATTCCTCTACTGCCTAGTTTTTGTTCCAAAAGTGAGATTGCCATTGCGAGTTTAATTGAAAATAAGTCTTCCGCGACATTATTGTTGTATAATCTTTGGCGCTTCTTCATATTTCTCATCCAATGAGTTCAGCAAGTGGGAGACATAATTAAGTAAAATATGGTTCCATATTAACTGATATTGAATTGTTTTCACTGCAGGTATTAACATCATTTTTGTCGTAAAAAAGTGGCGATTTCATATCTTATAAGAAGTCTCATGCATTACCTCACTTGCCTAGTTTTTGCGCCTCATTTCAGTAAGTTCTTGCAATGTTCTCCTCTTGTAAAACACTTGTTCTTCTAGTGAAAAATTAGTTGATTAATAGTAAAAAATAGTTTCCCATGCATGTCAAGAATTTCCCAAGTTTTGGTATATCTTGATCTGTATGTATTTTTGTGGCACTGGTTGACTTTAAGCACGACCATGTTTATCAATGAAAAATCTGTTAGATATATCTTTGGTAAAAAAATAGAAGAGCTAGTAACATTAATGAACTTATTGAACTTCTGCACCATTGTGAGGTCACAATAAGGACAGTTTGGTTTCACATGCTTCATTTGGTTGAGTAATCCAATGACATCTGTAAAATTGGAGATTAATTATTTGAAAGTCTAAAATATTAATATTTTGAAATCTCATTTACAACTATAAATTATAGAGATACCTGAGCATTCTTCATCTTTCTCTATATGTTCTTCTAATATTTCCTCCGTAGCAAACTCGAAGTAGTAATCTGGGTAACCTTTGATTCTTTCACCTCCTGTACTTTTGTATTGTATGCAAAAATAATTATATTTCACTACTTAGCTGGTAATACTTTGTGGAATCCGCACTTAAAATTCCTAAATGCATAAGTTGATTCTATCAACTTCCCGATAGTATCCTGATTTGTTTGGCCCTGTTAGAAAAATCAAAATATAGTTAGTAGTTATTGTATAAAAAAATAGAAAAACTTGCAAGTCAATATGTAATGACAAAACCTTATCATCCATGAATATCATATCGGCAAAATATACTTAGTTGTTGTATAAAACAATAGAACAATCTGTAAGTAAATACGTAATGACTAAACATTTTTGTCCATGAATCATCATATCGAGGCTCCTAAGCCAATGACTTATAAAATTGATTGAATCTCATATTCCCATTACTTGCACTTGAATGTCAATGTCGTTCTTTTGCTATGAACTCACAAAGATTGTTGTATGCCCTTGCTGCAAAAGGATCATACAATTGCTAGTCAATTAATATTGTACCTATGAATATTTTATCCAGAATAACAATTACAAACCTTGATGCTCCAAATGAGAGGCCACTCGAAAGATAGATTTGATCTAGAATAGAAGTTATGAAACCTTGATGATCTAGATGAGAGGCCACTCGAAAGATAGATTTGATCTGGCATAGAAGTTATGAACCTTGATGATTCAGGTGAGAGGCCACTCAGAAGGTTGCTTGGTGTGACTTCGTCCGACGGCGCGACGTTGCGTAGTTCAATTAGAAGACTTTGATGTTGTTGGTAGTGTGCTGGTTAGGTAGCAGATTTGGCTTACTTTGATTTTTAGGTGTGTGCTGTGAGCGGTCGGCCGTATGTCTTCTTATGTGTTATGGTTGACTTGGCAAGTATTACGTGTTGAGTAATTTTGGTTGAGTCCGTGTGGAGTTCTGTATGTAGTCCATGTATGTGTCTTATTTGTATCTGCGTGTTCACGTTTGACTCTTTGTTTTTGACGCTGTGTTCACGTTTGGAATTGGATGCACGTGAGCTTCCGTATCTTCAACGGTTTATCCCTAAATACCGTACGTGGTCATGATTGTTGCTAACAAAGCCTTGTTTTTTTATGAACTTAGCCTAGCCTCATGTCTTTCCTTACATGCACTTTACATATGCATATATGTGACAATGCGACGGTCCAATATGTTGTTACGTATATGTTCTCCTAACAAAACCATGTTACGTAAAAACTTTAAATCTTAGCCATTATTTTTCTAATCAGACGGTGCAAATAATATTAGCAGATGTGGACGAACGTGATGACTTATTTGTCTCTTGTCTTAATAATATAATAGATAGATGTGACATGCCTTCCTGTATTTAGTACATGGTACATCTGTCTATTAAGCAAGTCCTCACATAAAACTATTGTTTTTTTATATCCCGCATAAATTAATATGACGAGACACCTTCAGTATATGCAGTGTGATATTAGTTGCATCTTTGATATGATTTATAGCATGCGCTGCTTCTAATTTGTTGAAATGTCATTTATGATGGGACATTTTTAACTTGGCAGAGTCATATTGGTTGCATCTTTCACGTGGTGTCTAGCTTGCATTGCTTCTTATTTGGTGAAATGGTTTCTGCTTAGTTTACACAAACAGTTGTGAATATGCCATGCCGTCCTGTTTTTCGTATTATTCCATCCTGGAATCAAGTGTTTGCCTTACATCAAAGTAGTGATTGTCAGTATCATGCACGAATGAGTTCTGAAGAGTGAATTTTATTGCTTTTTCTTGTCGGTTTTACTTGACAATTTAAAATCAATAAAGCGGAAGGAAGTTAGCAAGGCAGCGGATGAAGGTGCTCCTTGTTAGGGAATGTAGTAATTTCAAAAAAATTCTACGCACACGCAAGATCATGGTGATGCATAGCAACGAGAGGGGAGAGTGTTGTCCACGTACCCTCGTAGACCGAAAGCGGAAGCGTTAACACAATGCGGTTGATGTAGTCGTACGTCTTCATGATCCGACCGATCAAGTACCGAACGTACGGCACCTCCGAGTTCAGCACACGTTCAGCTCGATGACGTCCCTCGAATTCCGATCCAGCCGAGTGTTGAGGGAGAGTTTCGTCAGCACGACGGTGTGGTGACGATGATGATGTTCTACCGACGCAGGGCTTCGCCTAAGCACCGCTACGATATTATCGAGGTGTAATATGGTGGAGGGGGGCACCGCACACGGCTAAGAGATCAATGATCAATTGTGTGTCTATGGGGTGCCCCCCTGCCCCCGTATATAAAGGAGCAAGGGGGGAGGTGGCCGGCCAAGGAGGAGGGCGCGCCAAGGGGGGAGTCCTACTCTCACCGGGAGTAGGACTCCTCCTTTCCTTGTTGGAGTAGGAGAGAAGGAAAGAGGGGGAGAGGGAGAAGGAAAAGGGGGCTGCACCCCTTGTCCAATTCGGACCAGAGGGGGGGTGCGCGCCTCCTTCCTTTTGGCCTCTCTCCTCTATTCCCGTATGGCCCAATAAGGCCCAATACTTCTCCCCGACGAATTCCCGTAACTCTTCGGTACTCCGATAAATACCCGAATCACTCGGAACCTTTCCGAAGTCCGAATATAGTCGTCCAATATATCGATCTTTACGTCTCGGCCATTTCGAGACTCCTCGTCATGTCCCCGATCTCATCCGGGACTCCGAACTACCTTCGGTACATCAAAACACAAAAACTCATAATATAACCGTCATCGAACTTTAAGCGTGCGGACCCTACGGGTTCGAGAACAATGTAGACATGACCGAGACACGTCTCCAGTCAATAACCAATAGCGGAACCTGGATGCTCATATTGGCTCCCACATATTCTACGAAGATCTTTATCGGTCAAATCGCATAACAACATACGTTGTTCCCTTTGTCATCGGTATGTTACTTGCCCGAGATTCGATCGTCGGTATCTCAATACCTAGTTCAATCTCGTTACCGGCAAGTCTCTTTACTCGTTCCGTAATACATCATCCCGCAACTAGCTCATTAGTTACAATGCTTGCAAGGCTTATAGTGATGTGCATTACCGAGTGGGCCCAGAGATACCTCTCCGACAATCGGAGTGACAAATCTTAATCTCGAAATACGCCAACCCAACAAGTACCTTCGGAGACACCTGTAGAGCACCTTTATAATCACCCAGTTACGTTGTGACGTTTGGTAGCACACAAAGTGTTCCTCCGGTAAATGGGAGTTGCATTATCTCATAGTCATAGGAACATGTATAAGTCATGAAGAAAGCAATAGCAACATACTAAACGATCGTGTGCTAAGCTAATGTAATTGGTCAAGTCAATCACATCATTCTCCTAATGATGTGATCCCGTTAATCAAATGACAACTCATGTCAATGGCTAGGAAACATAACCATCTTTGATCAACAAGCTAGTCAAGTAGAGGCATACTAGTGACACTCTGTTTGTCTATGTATTCACACATGTATCATGTTTCCGGTTAATACAATTCTAGCATGAATAATAAACATTTATCATGATATAAGGAAATAAATAATAACTTTATTATTGCCTCTAGGGCATATTTCCTTCACTCCTTCCAAATGGAGGGCCTCTACAGATTCTACTCCTCCATCCCCCAAGATGATTTCGAAGACAACACATGCATAGACACTCAACGTAGCTGTGTTGGTGATGAGCACGTCTCCCCTAGTGCACCATCACAGGTGCTCCCTCTAACTTGGCACTGTTATATGTGGTTGCATGTTATTTATGATGTCTAGCTTGTATTGCTTCTAATTTTGTTGAATTTCATCTGCTTACTTTACACATTATACTTGTGACTAAGACACGTGTTCCTATTTCTAGAACATACAATATCTGTCTATCACACCATGTTCTTACATCAAAGTACATTTGTTCTGAAGAACTAAATTGTTATTCGTTTTTCTTGTTGGCTTGACTTAACATGGCACAGAGAAAGAGGAAGCAAGACAGAACGACAGGGAAAGGGAAGCGGACTAATCCTGCAGATTCTGCTGGTACTGATGGTGCAATAGAAGGTCAAAGTCCAGTGGAAAATTGTACCGACAGGGTATACCGTGCTACACGAGCTGCAGAACAAGCCAAACAGAAACAAATAGCTGTCACCAAACAAGCAGAGACAGCCCTAGTTGTTGCAACACCTTCCACAGTACCACCAGCTGCACGATTTACTCGTTCGTCAACTCAGCTAGTAGCACGTTCCCAAGCTCCCTTGCCACCTGACACTACTTCCGAAGCACTCTTGACACAAGATGAGTTGGCAAGATCAGATGAACTTTGTGAGCTTCAACAGCAAGAAGGTAGTTGCTGGAGTCAAGTTACAGTTGCATGCTTCTTTATATGTAGTCTCACGGTTTGATGTACACTAACACTTGCTATGTTTGTTGTTGGACTAGCACCTAAGCGCAAGAGGAAACAAACATCAGGGATAATGCTCGATAGGCTAACTAAATCTAGAGGAGGAAGAATGGAGATCCGTTTTGAGGCAGGTTTAAAAAGGCCACGTGATGCTACAGAGTCAGCCAAGTTAGTATCAGAGGTAGCGGTTGCTGTTAGGTGTCATGTACGTATCCTCACAACATGGATTTAGTACAGGAATGACAAAGACGAAACCCAGTTCAACACCTTCCTCGACCATTTATCTGTAAGTATGGTTATGTATGGAAACTAGTAATATCGTCTTGCTCTGTCCAATACTTTCTAGGTTGCTGATAATGAGACTCCCATAATTTTCAACAGATGAGGTTCAAGTTGGATAGCCAAGATGATGCAACCAGACAAGCTTGCACCCATGTTTTCAGGTCTGCTCTGCGACAGTATCGGTATAACTTGAGGAAAACTCACTTTAAAGGCAAGGCTAACAGTGAACTTGCCCAAACATCTCCAGTGGAAAATATATCTGATGAAGACTGGAGAGGCCTCGTTAAACACTGGTCCGATCTGAAGTATCAGGTACATTATATATATGTCATCAGATCACATGTTGAAGTCCTATTTACGCATGTGCCACACAAATCTATCTTCTTGTAGGTGAACTGTTCAAAGAACAAGGCCAACCGTAGGAAAGTGAAATTCCAACAAACAACAGGATCTCGTAGCTATATTGCACACTGCGAGGCTCTTGTAATTAGCTGCTGTTTCACTCTTTTCGCTGTACCATATTATCAGATCTATATTGACTTGTTCCAAATGCAGAGGAAAGCCCGCAAGGACCAAAAAGTACCTGAATCAAATGCTGTGGAAATCTTCAAGGACTATCACACCAGCAAGAAGAAGGGCATGGCTACACCAGTCAACGCCGCTGTTGTAAGTCCTTAATCCTCATGCATTTTAACTACTACTTACTCTGACTTGTGCCTTGAACTGCATGGTTTGCAGCCAATGTCTATTACTCTTTTCAATTTTATACACAATTGTCTTAGCGTATCATTGCACCTTACAAGGTTTAAAAGAGAGGAGTGATGTTCCTTTGATCTTGACCTATAATCTAGTTCCGTGCTGGACTTGCCCACACGATGTTACAATTGCCTGTTTGTCTGTTCTCAGTTGTTTTGTGATATGAATGATGTCATACTATGCTTACCGTATTATAAACTTCGTCTCTTTATCCTTAGCCCTCAATACAATGTGAAGAAATAGACAATACATTAGCGATGGTACATGGTCATATGTTTGGAACCTGATTTTATTATGTACTTTGCAATAAAATACAACTATTATTTTACATGGGTTCACCAGAATAAGTTCTGTATATAGACCAAAGCTATTTTGTTTGGTTTTGCTGCCTCCTTAATATCTTCTGTTCTGGTACTACTAATGTAAAACCACAACTTTTCGGCGAGCTATGGAAAAAATGGTGGAACCGCCATCTTCTGAAGGTGGCGAGGCAACTATAACCGCAATGTCAGCTCTTGCTGCAGTGGGTCAGTACCTGTCCACTAACAGTGCCAAAAGCACGTTCATGCGTAATACTGGCTTGGTTGTTAAGGCAATCTCGTCCAAACTGCCTCATGATCAAGATATGCAAGCTCAAAACAATGTTGTATCTGCGCTCCAGACACAAGTCCATTCCCTAACAGAGACACTTTGTGAAACAAGGAGAGACATTGTTCGATGTTGTCAAGATATGCATGGTTTTGAAACCAGACTATCAGACATTTGCTATGTTGTTCAGGAGCCTAGGAGAACTGACGGTGAAGGTTATGGTGCTCCATCGGACAATACAGCATGAAAACGTAACAGTCAGGTCAAATGAACTGAGCTTCTGAACTTCTGGTGGTGCATTTATCTACTAGACTGTTAACTTTTATGCCAACCTTCCTTTTGTTTTATAGTTGTAATTTGTTTTGGTGCGATACAAAATTTGTTCTTAACGTGCAGCCACCGGCTGAAGAAAGCAGCAAGCCATTTTTGTATAGTGTAGGGTGTTCCCTATATTTGCACTGGTGGCGAACTTTGATGCCCACCGGTTGTAGTTAACATGGACCTCCTACGGGACGTAGAAACAATGGGCCTTCTAAGGGTCGTAGAAACAATGGGCCTTCTACGTGGCGTAGAAACAATTGGCCTTATACGGGTCGTAGACACAATGGGCCTTCTATGGGCCGTATCATCAATGGGCCTTCTACGGGCTTATGATCGGTTGACCAAACATGGGCCAATAACAGACCACATTATGGCCGTAAATGGGCTAGAGTTGAAATCGTCCGTTCATGGGCCGACCATAACGGGCCGTCGTTAATCGGCCGTATTTTGATGACGCTATGAAAATGGCCCAACGTATTAACGGGCCACAAACGGTCCGACTGTAACCACGGGCTGAATTTGGCCCACAAGCAGAAAATGACAGTAACAGGCCATAAGTAAACGAATGTGGAAATGAGCCCAAGAATAAATGGGCCCCGAGAAGGCCGAAAGATAACATGGGCTGGAAACGGCCCAACGGAATAATGGGCCGTTAATGGGTATAAAGTGATACACTGTTCATTACGGGCCAGTTTTACCACGGGCCGTTAATGGGCCGAGAGTAATAAGGGCCTCATATGGGCCAAAAGACGTCATGGGCCATACATGGGCCGGAAGTTAAAACGGGCTGGAATTATATTGGACGGCCCAGATGACGCTACTGGGCCTAATTCGGATAGGTCGTAAACGGGCCCTGGGTTAGCGGGCTGTAAATGGGCTATATGCGAATAGGCCTTTAACAGGCTTGACGTGGGCCGGCCCGCCACCTTTTGACCAAGTCAAACGGGCCGGCCTTTTCACAGGAATGGGCCTCTGTTGGGCCGTGCCACGTGTCGACGTATCATAGGTGCTTTGGGTCCAATGAGTGGATGACATCTATCCCAACGGTGAGCCGACACGTGTTTCCTCCAGCCAATGATGATTTTACACATGGAAAATCCCCATTGGTCGGGGCTGTTAACGGGTTATCGGATCCAGAACCGGACCCGATAGCTTAACGGCGTTCCGTTACGGTGGATGCCACGTGTCGGTCACCCTTGACGAAAGCACTTCTGTGACGCGCGATTTATCGTCATGGAAGTGGACACTTCCGTGATGATAATTTTGGTAATGTCATGGAACACTTCTACGACAGCACAGGTATGACTATCTTGATTCTGTCATAAATTTGTCATGAATGTACATGCATGACAGAAAACGTGACCTACTGTGACAAACACGTATCATCACGGAAGTGTATTTTTTTTGTAGTGGTTTATCACAGGCATATCATTTAGCATTACACACAACAGGTCATCAACCCACAACGACAACGAGGATACATTATAAATACTAAAGTTTTCATCACACAACAAATAACAAGCAATGGAATGAACTTCAGCTCAACCAATCCTCGACGTTGGAAACACTTGCTTTGAACCAGAAGAGCTTCTCTAGGAAGGGCCAGCTATTGTCAATCTCGAGACCAACGCAGGACTGATCATCCAGGCTGAAACGGCCTATTTCATGACCCATATTGTGATAGCCACGGTAGGGAACCATAGCAATGTCCGAGGTATAGATACAGTTGCTTCTCATAAATTCTAGTAACGTTGTGTCAACAGCAGCTGGATCGCCTTTCACCATCATTGGATAGTTTTGTCCAAGGAAGAGTGAGTTTCCTCCAAGAGTATCAATACTAAAGCAGGGAGAAGGTGTTGGCACTAGCACAGTAGTATCCATCCCGAATACCCTGCAATGGATGTTGGAATAGGTCCGGAGAGTGCGACCATGGGAGACAACACCTGCTTCCTTAGTAACATCAGCGGTGCCCTATATACAGACAAGAAGAGGTGATCCATCGGAATAAGTTGCCAGGCGCCACTGAGTATATGGGTCCTCATGCTTGTGATCATCATCATCGTCATCTCCCCCTTGGTTATAAATTTTTTCAAGTATAGGTGGTGGAATGTTCACAGGACCTTGGAAACACAAGAAGGTTAATTGGTAAAGGGAAACTAGCTAACCCGCATGCATGTGGATGAAACAATTATAATTACGGTGGAAGACAAACGTACCGAAAGCACCAGGATTCCATGCAAAAATGGTGTCACAAGTGATGGCAGCAAACACAAGACCCTCGTATTGAATTGCATCACAGTACACATCCGTGTATAGAAACTGATTTTTGAGCAATATCCATCAAGTCATAGTATGAAGGACGGTAACAAGCTTGTCGAAGATAACGACAACACAAGCATTCCTATAACCCCAAGAGCGGTCGGGAACTCGATAAATTCCTATCTTCTATAGACGACAGTCACCATGATTGTAGTTGAACGTACGTAGAATACCGGTGTGCTCAACCTCTGGGCAGTCTGAGATTTTTGGAAGTGGAACCCGGTGACGAGTGTACACATTCACAAGTTCCCACTCGCAGTTGTACCCAATATAAACAACCCAATCTCCATTTGCACCTGTCCAAGCCTTATCCTCAAGCGATGGCATCTTAACATCACACGTATCATTATCAAGCGGCATCAACTTGCACAAGGCGAGACCTCCGTCGTCCGCGCGCCAGTCAGCAGGGTCACGGCGAAGAAGATAGGGGAGATCAAACCGCTCCTGGACCCTTGGGTTCCTTGTAATGATGTATTAGTTGAGTCGAGAATGGTCTTGAACGAACCTGCCATGCTAGCCGAGGTGATGACGTCGCACCGATCAATGAGTTCCTCCACCACGTAATCTTTCAGATCAGGGCAAGAATAACGGGGTCGTTTCCGGCCTGTTCCCTCCATGGAGAAGACGATCGACCATTGGCAGAAGGAAGGGTGAAGGCAAATGGAGGAGGGAGGAAGAGCGTGCGAGAACAATTCCAAATTGAGAGGGAAAGGTGAAGAGGCGGTGGACGGTTGCCACGGTACACGAAGAGGCGCCCCGACCTACATAGATGTCCGTTCAGAAATTGTACAAAAGGACTCGCCGTCGTCTCACTGACATGTTGGAACGGGACCACATGTCAACGAAACATGGTGTGTAATTTCTCGTGCAAAATGCGATCTGGCCGCGTTGGCCCGAGGTGCCACATTAGTTATCGACCTTTATTTTTTAATGGCGTGTCGTTCAGTTTTGAAGCACGACTAACTGGTACTGTATGCACAGAAAATATAAACTACTCTACCACTACTCCACCTCTAGTACTAGTATCAAAAAAGATATATAGGCTGGAGCTTCAGCGCTTTCTTGCTAAGGGCTGCCCACTTGCTTCTCACACTATCACCCTCTCTCCAGATCTAAAAAGACGGCCTCTCTCTCCCTCCTCACCGGTGGTCTCAGATCCATCAGGGAAGAAAAGGACGTGCAGCGTTGATGCACTTGTCGTCGGCGAGCGAGGTCACGCACTGACGACAAGGTCGTCCTCTCAGACCTAGCACCCGCGTGGGATGGCCTCTGTCCCCAAGCTCGCTGCCATAGTGTGTGCGGAGGACGACGACCACGAGCGAAGCCACTTCCCGCCGACCCTCAAGTATGCTACCTCTTTTCGAACCATACCCTTGTTCTATTGCCCCATCTGCCACGTCGCTGCATGTGGATCTTTTTCCACAACACCATCTACCCAATTTGCTATCCTATGCTCTGCTGGTCACGCAAACAAAAACCTTAATTTGCACTATTAAGGGAAACCCTACTTCATGCAGACTAATCCATGTCTAGGTTGAATAAGGAAAGGAAGGGAGAAAGTACTGTCCAAGAGACTAGGCATCGAACCCGCATCTAGGTTGAAAAGGGCAAAATCAGTAGCTAAGGAACGAGTCTCGTGTCTCTTGGTTGAAAAAGGGTGAAAAAGGGTAGAAAGGCATGACAACGCAATAGAGAATGACCAGGTCGATCGGTTTGTTGTCCTCACATAGGAAAAAGGTGGCTAAAGAGAACAAAAATGGGGCGTTGTCCACATATGCTGCCTGGATATTTGTTGCTCTGGGCACCACTCTATGCGTCTGTGGAGGTACATCGTACTGGTGCGCCCACTGTCCGAATGGGCATCCCATGCTCTTATTGCCACTTTTTTGCTGTTAGTATAACGCCAGCAGTAAAGTCAAGCAATGCTACTGCTAAAGTGATGACACATTTAACTAATGCCGCACTCAATCTAATGCCACCGATAAATTTAAGCAATGCCAATTAATGTCACTGGATTATTTCAAGGTTAGCTGTTGATTGTGGATGTATTAAAGATTTTTTAGCTAAGGCATTCTAATGCTATTGCACAGCCAGTATACCAAAGATGAAACTTGTTACTACCTTCAGATTTTTGCACTGTTACTGCTTATAGATTACATACCTGTCGATTACATACCTGACATCATGATGTAATATTAAGCCATTTCTTTTTTGTACAGTGTCACTGAATTGTCAAGGCGGTGATGGCATTTTATTGTAGTTGAACTGCACAAAATATGCTTAAAAGAAGAGGAAAGGTCAGGAATGGTTCACTTTTTCAGAAAAAACTACATATGCCTTCCTGACATCAGCCGCCGTTGCCTTATTTATTCCTTCAAACAGGTGGTTAGAAACAGTCTTGCTACCTTTTCCCATTAAGAAATTGGAATGCTTATATTTGTGAGTCTATGCTTCAACTAGTGCCACTTTTATAGTAATCACACTTTCAATATCTATGCAAACAGGGATGCTCGATTTTAGTGGAACTGCACAAAAAGTCCAAATGGTTCAACATTAGGAGCATGTTTTCTTCCAAACCTTATATCCAATTGGTGGCACTATGAGCTGTTCATTACGAAGGTACATGGTTTGCTACTATCTTGCTACTCTTTTTGTAATGTCATTAGATAGTAATCTTAGTGGTTTGCATGTGAATTTATTGGCAGGGTGGACCTACATTGGAGGTGCATGACATGATTCAATGATTGGACGCTCAATTTCGGTTGTATCAATTTCACCTTGTCCATCACTGCGAACATGGATATCCTTGGTTTGATGAAGAATAGGTGTTATATTTCTGCTCTGAACCAGCAAATCAATTCAGTACGAAATTGTCCAGGGCCAAACATGATAGTATCAAATTGTCCAGTGCAAAACATGACAGATGCTAAGCGGAAGAGGCGTGTTTAAACCTAAAATACAAGGTGGGGTATATGTTTACTAGCTGGTTGATATTTGTGCAGACAGATGTCTGCCCGAACAAACAAAGTGACTGCAATTTTGATGGAACTGCACAAAAGAATAGTATAGTCACTGCATGCAGTGCCATTTGAAAATAGACACAGAAAGACTGGATAGTCACTTCATGGACTGCACAAAAGTAGTATTGTACTATTTATTGGCCAACACTAGGTGCTTCAGCGCTTTGGTCTGATTATACAATGTGCATCATTTTGCCTAAGTTAAAGTTTGTATTCCGAAAATAGTCTCGTCGTGTGATCGAGAGAAGACCAAATCATATTGCAGTGGATGTTCCTCCGTCATGTGTGGTTCATTCTCATGGTTCCATCTGTTGGTGAAGCCACTTACATTTGCAAGAGGAATTGTAGACTTCACAAACAAATTTGTCTTTCACTCTGTACTGAATGTCGGCCCAGAGAACCATCCATGTTAGTAGGAAGAATAGATGTTTTTTCTAGATCTTTGCTTTTGGAGCTACATATTTGTATATGATCTGTGAATCATTGAGATGCATTAACATGTTACTAGTTGGTTGTGAATTTGGGCTACTAATGTGAACATATTACAATGCCAGGCCTATGAGTCTCGTGTGAACATTTCGAACGGATCGGCTCTTACTACTATGCACAGCATGTCCTGATTTCTGTGTTCTTAGTGTTTACAAGTTACTAGCAATTCCTTATTTCTATTCGCTCAGTGTTTACAAGTTACTTATTGATCACTAGCTAGCCTACTAATACGCTCCTGGCAGTTTTAGTTGCAACGCAAGATCCAAAGGTGGCAGTTTTCTGAATAAAAATGCCTACCTCTGAAGAAACTGACAAGCTGTCCTGAAGAAAATGCTATGCGAATCTGAAGAAACTGCCAACAAAAACGTTCGCAAATGCCTTATCTCCCAGCGAACGTTCATCAGCTAATGCGATCCTACACGTACACTATCCGACCTACTCGATCCTACACGAATAAATAGCGGATCATGCACGTACTATCTCCTTTCCGAGTTGCAGGGCTCAATTCAAATATCTCACCAACCAAGGTAGATGATGAGTGGTGGAATCATTTTTGACAAGGAGGGAGTACCTCATCTAGATTATTCGAGTGCACTCGTTTGACCGTCATGCCGATGTGCGACCCAACACGAATGGGACGCACCACTGATGGGACGGGATGACACATCAGTTTTTCTAGTTTTCCACGGTAAGCTGGCAAGCTAAGCCATGCCTACTTATGCAATGAATTCCGATGACCATCGCGTTTCCCGCGACATGCTGCTTCAACTACCTTGGTTGGTGAGATTTTTGATGACCGTCGCGTTTCCCGCGACATGCTGCTACACGTACACTATCCGCCTATAATTACTGGTTCCCGGCGTTCTCCAGTAGCACCGTCACCCAACTCGTCCTATCGGCTCCCCTCACAACCCCCACCGGCCTGACGTCGCTCGCCAGTTGCCCTCGCTCTCGCCACGACCGTCATGCCCCCGACCGTCTGCAATAGGCGACGCCAGAGGCACTCACCGCCGGAGCTAGTGTTCAGTTATTCATCGGAAGGAAGACGGAGGGAGGAGGCATTCTATCGGTCTTTAGATGGCAATGCAGAGATCGAGGACTTGTTGGAGCGTGACCGCCTGGCGGAGGAGCAGCGTATGACCGATTTGCGCCGCCAGCGGGGCATGGAGCAGCAGTGCACCGCCGCTTTGAGTCACGAGCAGAGCGCCCACGACTGGGCCGACTACGTGGAGGTCGGCGCCCGGTAAATAGTCCTAGAGGATGTCGGGTACGCACGCGTGCGTGACGCCGAATTTTACTACCAGCTCGTCAAGTGGGTTTCCCGCTTAGAAGCCGAAGCTTCGGTGGATCACGCCGGCATGGAAAGGGCCAACGCGCGCGAGCAACGCGCCCTATCGCACCTCCGGCAAGTCCGAGGTGAGGAGGAGGACATTGGTGCCGGCATATAGCATGTACCGCAGATGGTGGCCGACATCGTCTAGTTAGCTAGGAGTAAGTCAGTACTTGTATACTATAGTATTAGTGGGAGTAGATAGTTAACTTGGCTATGATGGTTGTCAACGTGGAAGTTCAGTACTCTATATCTGGTCAGACTTGTTACTTTGCTCTGTATGTTGAACTTTATGTGTGAACGTATGGAATGGGCTGTTATTTTTTAAAATGGGTTGTATTTGTCCGCCACGGGTTTAGAGGCTGACATCTGGGCCTACTAGATTGACGCGTACACAATTAGGAGATGATTGTACGTGGAGAGGATGACAGCAGGGACCCACCAGGGTCATGGCAGTACGCAAGCAAGTGCCTCCTTATTTCAAGCCAGAAAAATGGTTCCTCCTAATGGATTTCTGACATCTGGGTCCCATGCCATTGTCAACGTAGTCAATAAACGAGAGAATTGCACAACGAGCGGCTGCACGAGGGACCCAGTAGCTTGCCCAGTTTTTTTGAGGGAAGTAGCTTGCCCAGTTATCTTTTTTTAGACAGAAGCAGGGTGTCAACTAGGCTGTGCGGGGCACTCTCGCCTGTCTAGCCAGCCTTTTCTTTTATGTTTACCACAAGACCAGCCCAGTAGTTTTATTCTCTCTAAATATGGCTAGCCCAGTTTTTTTGTTCTTTTGCAGAATACCCAACCGAGGCCTACTTGCTTTGTCAGCCCTGCTGGGCTACAGATCTTTCAAGACGAGAAAATGGGCTATCGGTAATGAGAAATGAGCCGTACATTTTTAAAACAAATCAAACTGGCAATTAGTTTCATTTTTTTCATTTCGACATTTTAAATTCCATTGATTTATATGCGTGGACAATTATTTGGATTTTATATTGATATGAATTTATTTTTCAAATTAGTTTGAATGTGACTTGAAATGTCGGGATTAAAAACAGTTGACCGCACCAAAATATGCAAAATTTCATATAATTTTTAAACGTGGCCACAGTATGGGCTGTAATGCTAACAAAAAGAAGATGGGCTCCAAAACAATCATTAAGAATTAGCGAATGGGTTGTAAATTATTAGAAATAATGGCAGATGGGTTGTATGTTGTTTTCCACACATTTGAGGCAGACTTGTGCGCCTACTATAGGTTGACGCGTACGCTTTCCTAAAAAAAGGTTGACGCACACGCAATGCCGTGTCAACTTAGTCAACACACGAGAGCAGTGACTGTTGGATGTCCATCCAACGGCCGTCGTGCTTCTTCAATCTCTGCTCTTCCTGCTCCAGCCGCTCAAACAAGCGCCGGCCTGAAAGTGCAACTATCCCTGGGTGGTTTTGGTAATGATGAACAACATATAGCTCATTGAGCTAACACTATTTCAAGATAAATATTTCAGGAAAGCTCAATGATTGGCATGGCATGGATTAGAAAGTGGACCCCTCAAAATGCTAAGGACAAAATATTGGCTCAATCTCAAAGCACAAGACTCTACATTTTATTTTTAGTGATCCAAGATCACATTGAGTCCATAGGAAAAGCCAATACTATCAAAAGGGGGTGAGGTGTTGCTTAATGAGTTTCTTGCTTGAAATGCTTAGTGATATGCTCCAAAAACCCTCAACTACTTTCTCATATCCACATATGTCCCAAACCAAAAGTCAAACTCAGCCCCACCGAAACTTTCTATCCGGCGCCATCGAGTTCTCTTGACATAGCCCCACAAACCCTAGTCACTTCGGTCTCACCGATAGGGATCTCGGTCTCACTGAGATGGGATTGCAAACTCTCTGTTTCCCTTCGTAACATTTCGGTCTAACCAAGATGAGTGATCGGTCCCACCGAGTCTGCAATGCAAACTCTCTGTTTCCCTTTCGTAACGCTTCGGTCCCACCGAGACGAGCGAATCGGTCCCATCGAGTTTGCCTGACCAACTCTCTGTTTGGCTATTACCAAAATCGGTCCCACCGAGTTTGTGTAATCGGTCCCACCAAGATTATGTTATGCCCTAACCCTAATGAAATCGGTCCCACCGAGTTGACATATCGGTCCCACCAAAATGCCTAACGGTCACATTATGAACCAAATCGGTCTAACCGAGTTTTCGGATTCGGTTCCACCGAGTTTGGTGATTTGTGTGTAACGGTTAGATTTTGTGTGGAGGCTATATATACCCCTCCACCCACTCTTCATTCGTGGAGAGAGCCATCAGAACATGCCTACACTTCCAACATACATTTTCTGAGAGAGAACCACCTACACTTGTGTTGAGGTCAAGATATTCCATTCCAACCACATAAATCTTGATCTCTAGCCTTCCCCAAGTTGCTTTCCACTCAAATCATCTTTCTACCAAATCAAACCCTATGAGAGAGAGCTGAGTGTTGGGGAGACTATCATTTGAAGCACAAGAGCAAGGAGTTCATCATCAACACACCATCTATTACCTTTTGGAGAGTGGTGTCTCCTAGATTGGCTAGGTGTCACTTGGGAGCCTCCGTCAAGATTGTGGAGTTGAACCAAGGAGTTTGTACGGGCAAGGAGATCGCCTACTTCGTGAAGATCTACCCTAGTGAGGCAAGTCCTTCGTGGGTGATGGCCATGGTGGGATAGACAAGGTTGCTTCTTCATGGACCCTTCGTGGGTGGAGCCCTCCGTGGACTCGCGCAACCGTTACCCTTCGTGGGTTGAAGTCTATATCAACGTGGATGTACGATAGCACCACCTATCGGAACCATGGATAAAAAATCTCTGTGTCTACATTGCGTTTGCTCCCTCCAAACTCCTCCCTTTACCTTCATATGAAATTGTTTTACATTTCGCTCCTATACTCTTAGAATTGCATGTGCAGGTTGTTTACTTGATTTATGCTAAGTTGCTAAAATCTGCCAAGACTTAAAATTGGGAAAAGGCTAGATTTTTATTTGGTCAAGTAGTCTAATCACCCCCCCTCTAGACATACTTTCGATCCTACACGGTCGGATTGCCTGCTCCCTCCTCCCGTGCCCGGCTGTGCTGCCGCGCAGGCCTCACCGCCCCACCATACTCCCATCGCTGGCCTAGCCATCCCTCTACTCACCCACACCTGCTGTTATTCTCCGACGACGGCAGACGAACCAGTAAACCCTCGTACTCCCCTTCGCGTGGGAAACAACTACCGAGTCTTGCCTGGCTCCGTGTCGTTCCCTTCCTAGGCCTCGCCGTCGTCCACCACCCTGGTGCTCTCGGCGCGGCGTGGTCAACGAACGATATCCATCGGAACTGGACTGTACGTGGAGAGGCTGACAGCTGGGTCCATGGCCGCACGCAAGGAAATGCCTCCTTATTACGCCAAAATAATGATTCCTCCACCTGACAGCTTGGACCCATCGGAAGGGCCTCTGTATTTCGTGAAAAAACGTTCCCCCCGTTGTCAGCTCGGACCCACCAGCTATATCTTCGCACGCAAGGAAGTGCCTCCTTATTACGCACAAAAAATGAATACTCCCCCTGCTAGCTGGGACCCACCGTAGTGGGAGGCTGACTTGTGGGCCTACTAAGTTGACGGGGATGGAGGGCTTTGTCAACTTAGTCAATATGAACGATTCTAGCTCTAGTGACCGTACGATGTCCATCCAACGGCCGTAGTGCTTCTTCAACATCTGGTCTTCTTGCTCCAGCCGCCCAAACCAGCGCCGGTCGTGCCCCGTGCTCCTGCCTCGCGTGGCCGGTTGTGCTGCCATGGAGGCCTCACCGCCCCCTACTACTCCCATCGCTGGCCAGGCCATCCCTCTACTCACCCAGACCCCCTGTTATTCTGCGGCGATGGCAGCCTCACACTGCAGCCGCACCAGTGAACCCTCGTACTCCTCTCCGCGTGGGCATCCACTGTCGCGTCTTCCCCGGCTCCGCGTCGTCCCCTTCCTAGGCCTCGCTGTCGTCCACCGCCTTGGTGCCCTCGGCGGCATGGTCATTGTCGTCAAGGAACGACTTCCATTGGAAGAGTACTGTACGTGGAGAGGCTGACAGCTGGATCCACGACCGTAGCATGGAAGTGCCTCCTTATTACGCGCAAAATAATGATTCCTCCACCTGACAGTAGGGACCCACCGGACGGGCCACCGTATTTTGTGAAAGAATGTTTCCCCCTGACTGTTGGGACCCTCCAGCTACAGCTTCGCACGCAACAAAGTGTCTGACCGTTGGGACCCACCTGGTCGAAGCGAACATAGCGTTGTCATTCTGGTCGCGAACGTGTACGTACATACTAGTCGATCGTGGCCGAGTAAGGAAGGGCACATGTCGTAGTAGAGGCGCGCACGTAGCATGTACACGTACGTACAGCCAGGGTGCAAGAAAGTAAATACGGCCACGTACATACATACAGGCGGGGTCTCGAACGCCTACTCGCGCATACGTACGGCCAGGGCTCGTGTACCTGGCTGGGTCGGAACGGAGAAACTGCATCGTCATCGTGTTCATCGGGAGCCAACCGGCTTGGACGGAACAGCCGATCGAAACGAGGCCTGGCGTACCGTAGAACAGAGGAAACGACCTTGTGTTCGACCGGCCACGGTCGAAACGGGATCCTGTTCATCGGGAGGGGTCTGGGGTACCGCAAAACGGAGGAAACGGACTTATCTTGGACCTCCTACGGTCGAAACGGGGTCCTGTTGATCGGGATGGGTGTGGCGTAACGCAAAAACGGAGGAAACGGACTTGTGTTGGAGCGCTACGGTCGAAACGGGGGTCCTGTTCATCGGGAGGGGTGTGGTGTACCGCAAAACGGGACTCCACGGGATACTGTTCATCTCCACCGTCGACTGCTTCCACGGGCTACTGTTCATTCACCGTCGACCTCCTCCAGCCACCACCTGCGACTGTTCATCCAGCCTCCACCGCTCCTCCACCAGCTACTATTCAACTAGCCCTCTCCATGAGGTCCTGTTCAACCACCCCTCCACGGGCTACTGTTCATCCAGCCCTCCACCGACTACTATTCATCCAGCCCTCCACGGGGTCCTGTTCATCCAGCCCTCCACGGGGTCCTGTTCATCCACCCCCAACCGGCTCGATCGATTGGGGTCCTGTTCATCTAGCGGCAACAGCCTCTACTACTACGGGGTCTTGTTCATCCAACCCCCCACCGGGAATGGTTCATCCACCCCCCCAACAACGCTCACTGTTCATCAAGGGAAGGAGGCAGCAGGGGTCGATTGGCTTCAGTTAGCAGCAGTAGCGAAGGAATCGCTCGATCGGGTTCAGTTAACAGCCAGATCGATCGATTGCTCGGGTTCAGTAATGCATAGCCTGCAGTGCAATCGCTCGGGTTCAGTAGGCGAATGCCTCGCTCGGGTTCACTTAGAGCCCAACGCCTCGCACCCACGCGCGTTCGTGTACGAGAGAAACGCGCATCGCTCGGCCCCCGACCACCCGCCGTAACCGGGAACTCCCCGATATTTTCCTCGCCCTTGCTTCTACCACGGTTTTTTCCATCATGGACGGCCCAAAGAATGTCATGCAGCTGCGTCTCCGTCCCGTCCAGGACGAAAAGCCCATTTTCTATCATGATATTTTGTCATAGAAGTAGGAGCCCACCACATCTATGATGATACCGGGTTTTGTCATAATTATCGTCATAGAAGTGTCATAAGCATGACAGGAAAAAAATTCGTTCGGCCCAAAATGTCATGGATGTGTCTTTTTTCTGTAGTGAATGCTACCGCCGTACTAAGCAAAATAAGATGCATATAAAAGATAAACATCACATGCAATCAAAATATGTGACATGATATGGCCATCATCATCTTGTGCTTTTGATCTCCGTCTCCACAGCACCGCATGATCTCCATCATCACCGGCTTGACACCTTGATCTCCATCGTAGCATCGTGGTTGTCTCGCCAACTATTGCTTCTACAACTATCCCTAACGCATAGTGATAAAGTAAAGCAATTACATGGCATTTTCATTTCATACAGTAAAGCAACAACCATAAGGCTCCTTCCAGTTGCCAATAACTTTTACAAAAAATGATCATCTCATACATCAATGTATATCACATCATGTCTTGACCATATCACATCACAACATGCCATGCAAAAACAAGTTAGACGTCCTCTACTTTGTTGTTGCAAGTTTTACGTGGCTGCTACTGGCTTCTAGCAAGAACCATTCTTACCTACGCATCAAAATCACAATGGTGTTTCGTCAAGTTTGCTGTTTTAACCTTCAACAAGGACCGAACGCAGTCAAATTCGATTCAACTAAAGTTGGAGAAGCAGACACCCGCCAGCCACCTTTATGCAAAACTTTTGCATGTCTGTCGGTGGAACTGGTCTCATGAACGTGGTCATGTAAGGTTGGTCCGGGCCACTTTATCCAACAATACCGCCGAATCAAAATAAGACCTTGGTGGTAAGAAGTATGACTATCACCGCCCACAACTCTTTGTGTTCTACTCGTGCATATCATCTACGCATAGACCTGGCTCGGATGCCAGTGTTGGGAAACGTAGCATGCAATTTCAAAAAAAAATCCTACGCTCGCGCAAGATCTATCTAGGAGATGCATAACAACGAGAGGGGGAGAGTGTGTTCACGTACCCTCGTAGACCGAAAGCGGAAGCGTTTGACAACGCGGTTGATGTAGTCGAACTTCTTCTCGTTCCGACCGATCAAGCACCGAATGTATGGCACCTCCAAGTTCTGCACACGTTCAGCTCGATGACGTCCCTCGAACTCTTGATCCAGCAAAGTGTCGAGGGAGAGTTCTGTCAGCATGGCGGCGTGGTGATGGTGATGGTGAAGTGATCCGCGCAGGGCTTCGCCTAAGCACTACGTGAATATGACCGGAGGAGTAAACTCTGGAGGGGGCGCCACACATGGCTAGGAATCAATGAGTGTGTTCTAGCGGTGCCCCCCACATATATATAGGTGGGAGAGGGAGAGGGGCAGCAAGGGGCGCTCCAAGTAGGAGTAATCCTACTTGAGCGCCTCCCACAAGTCGGCCTCCCTGAGGGAGTCATGGACTAAGGGGTCCTCTGGCGTCCGGCCTGGTAGCCATGGGCCGGACTGATGGGCTGTGAAGATACGAAGACCGAAGACTGCACCCATGTCCGGATGGGACTCTCCTTGGCGTGGAAGGCAAGCATGGCTATTTGATATGTAGATTCCTTTCTTTGTAACTGACCTTGTGTAACCCTAGATCCTCCCGGTGTCTATATAAACCAGAGGACTTAGTCCGGAGGGGAGATATTCATTACCATAGTCATACAGGCTAGGCTTCTAGGGTTTAGCCATTACGATCTCGTGGTAGATCAACTCTTGTAATACTCATATTCATCAAGATCAATCAAGCAGGAAGTAGGGTATTGCCTCCATAGAGAGGGCCCGAACCTGGGTAAACATCGTGTCCCCTGTCTCCTGTTACCATCGACCTTAGACGCATAGTTCGGGACCCCCTACCCGAGATCCACCGGTTTTGACACCGACATTGGTGCTTTCATTGAGAGTTCCGCTGTGCCGTCCCCAAAAGGTTTGATGGCCCCTTCAATCGTAAACAACGACGCTATCCAAGGAGAAACCTTCCTCCCCGAACAGATCTTCGTGTTCGACGGGTTCGCACTACGGGCCAACTCGCTTGGCCATCTGGAGCAGATTGATAGCTACGCCCCTGGCCACCAGGTCAGATTCGGGAGCTTGAACTACGTTGTGGACATCCGTGGAGATTTGATCTTCGCCAGATTTGAGACCGCGGCAACCACTCCTGGTCACCCTGATGAACATGACCTAAATCTGTCATCGGACCGCACCCAGGAGACAGCTCCTGTAACCGCTCTGGCCTTAGATCCGGAGCAGACTACGCCATCCAAGGACGGGAAGCTCAACCCCGCCACAGAGGCCACAGATCCCCCGGCCTTGGAGCTGCATACAGACTTAATATCACACGATACCTGTGCCACTGGAACTCCAGACTCGTCTCCGTTCATAAATTCCGAACCTTGTGAGCCCGCGGACGCCGAACTTGATCGTTTATCGATCTTCGAATTCAGCGCCGCAGATATCTTCCGGCACTCACCTTTGGGCGATGTGCTAAACTCATTAAAGAACCTATCCTTGGCGGGGGACTCACAGCCGAACTATGTTCGGTTCGAACTAGGGGCTGATGATGGAGAATTTTGCTTCCCACCCGCCACCCACTTCATAGCCACTGTCGAGGACTTAACCAACATTCTTGATTACGGCTCCGAAGACATCGACGGTATGGATGACGATGCCGATGAGGAGCAGGGCCAAAGCCCGCCATTCACTGGACGATGGATGGCCACTTCTTTGTACGATGTGTACATGGTGGATACATCCAAAGCAACCAACGACGATGACAAAGAGGATCTAGTTGAAGGAAAACCTCCTGAGACACAGCCCAGACACCGGCGTCAGCGGCGCCGCTCTAAGTCACGTCGTGCAAAAGACAACAACACCGGCACTGGAGAAAACAATACTCCGGACGAGGCCGAAGACAATGAAGACCCTGTTGGGGCAATCTCCGAATAGGAGGAACAGGAAGACGGGCAAGTTAGCCCTGATGAACAGGCCATACACGAAGACTCGGAGGACGGTAATTATCTTCCGCTCTCCGAGGAAGAGGAGAGCCTCGGCAACGAGGATTTCATCGTGCCTGAGGAACCTCTCGAGTAGGAGCGCTTTAAACGCCGGCTAATAGCCACTTCAAGGAGCCTGAAAAAGAAGCAGCTGCAGCTTCAAGCTGACCAAGATCTGCTCAATGATAGATGGACCGAAGTCTTGGCTGCAAGATCTGCTCAATGATAGATAGACGGACTCCATCGGAGGTACGTCGCAGTGTGGCCCAATACAGAGGCACCGCTTGCTTCACAGACGAAGTAACGAAGCACGAGTTCCCAGACGTGTTTAAGCCCATGAATATCAAATCATACGACGGAACAACTGACCCCGCGGTATGGATCGAGGACTTCCTCCTCCATATTCACATGGCCCGCGGCGACGACCTCCATGCCATCAAATACCTGCCATTAAAACTCAAGGGACAAGCTCGATACTGGTTAAACAGTCTGCCCGAAAACTCTATTGGCAGCTGGGAGGACTTGGAAGACGCCTTACGCGACAACTTCCAAGGAACATATGTCCGGCCACCAGATGCCAATGACTTAAGTCACATTGTCCAGCAGCCCAGAAAGTCAGCCAGGAAGCTCTAGACTAGGTTCTTAGTTAAAAAGAACCAAATCGTCGACTATCCGGACGGGGAAGCCCTAACGGCCTTCAAACACAGCGTCCGGGACGAGTGGCTTGCCCGCCACCTCGGTCAAGAAAAACCAAAATCCATGTCAGCCCTTACCGCTCTAATGACCCGCTTTTGCGTGGGAGAAGACAGCTGGCTCGCTCGTTGAAGCAACAACGATAGCGATCCGGGCACTTCCGAAGTCCGAGACGGCAATGGCAAACCACGACGCAGCAAACACAAACGTCGCAACGATAATGAAAGAACACGCGACACAGCGGTCAACACCGGATTCAGCGGTCCCAAACCCGGTCAACGGAAAAAGCCATTCAAGGCGAACAGAGACGGACCATCCAATTTAGACAGGATGTTGGATCGACCCTGCCAGATTCACGGCCACCCCAACAAACCAGCTAATCATACCAACACAAGTTGTTGGGTCTTCAAGCAGGCCGGCAAGCTCAACGCCGAACACAAGGGGAGGAGGCCGCCCGGTGATAGGGGCGACGAAGAGACTCACCAACCAAATACCGGGGGTCAGAAGCAATTTCCCCCCGAAGTAAAAACAGTGAACATGGTATATGCGACACATAACTCTATAAGGGAGCAGGAGAAGCACTTCCTCCAGACTGAAGATTATACTGCGGCAACTTCAGTACAAAACGGTCTTATTAAACCGCATACCTTGTTGGCCATTAAGCCACCGGTCTTCATTCAACAGGATCGACCAATTCCGGAGCGGAAATAGCAGTTCGGCTTACGCCGCCCACCTCATACCTGCGAAATTTGTATCGCGCATACATAACTACGCACTTAAGATACCATGGGCATCGGCGGAAGCATAATACAGACAAGCCTGCAAGCATTTCCGTAACATTTTTTCTCTAAATTACTCTTTCTTTCATCATTATCTCTTAAAAATAGGTGACGCAAAGGACAAACATCTAACTGACTCTATCAGAGTTCGGATCCGTACACTCACCTAGGGGGCTACTTCCATCCAGGAATCCCCTCACCGAGGACAGGCGGCGCAGACGTGTGACAGGAGGTCCAAAATAACTTTTTGTAGACCGCACTCTTTATTTCAAGCCTGTAATATGCCTTTTCCTCCGCCTTCGACCCCGGGCATGTCAAATAGCCGGGGTTGTGGTTATTTTATCTATAAAGTAACCATTGGCATACCACTCAGGTCCCAGTAAACATAATCCGCATTCATCATTCGTTTCTTTTTCAAAAATGAGTTTGGCTCCTATGGTTGTTTCACACACATACCTCGGCATAACCTGGCAGGGGCTTGGTAAGGGAACAAATGACTTGCCGACAAAGTCCGAACAGCTTTATAGCGTATTTCGGCGTCGCAAGTTTGGCCTTATATGCATCAGCTTCGAATCATGTCTTGGGTCAATAGTTGGGTTGCCCGGCTCCTGTGCTTGCTACCTTACGTTCCACTCTATCGGCTAGGGTACTAAAGGGAGAACTACTGTGATTGTGCTTCCGGTTCATCTGGTCAAGCACCTCAGTAGAGAAAGCTGAAAACCGACTGTCATGATGTTGCGAGAGCTGGTCAACCACTCGATGACTTATCGGAATCTTTCGCGATTCCCTCCGTATTACACGAAGGACCTTTTTCTTCAAGTCATATATGTAATGCACCATATCGGAATAAGCCGTACACATACCAGGGGCTATATTGTAGTCCCCCCTATAAAACTCCTATGGCTAAGTGAAAGTGTTAACGCCCTATAGTCCGATTGCCTCGTTCACCGCATTGACACCTCCTTCACGGACCAAGACGTTGGGTCAAGAGTGCTCAGATGCTTTTCCGAACACCCCTGTATTTCGTACGAGGGGGCTGAAGCCGACGACTAGAAAACTTTCAGATCATATACAAACGGCCACATAGGAGGAACAAAAGCCTTTTAGGCAAAACTATAATATAGACTGATTATAAAAATTGTCTTTTACAATTCAGATACACTTCACTCGAATATTATGTCTTTCGAACATTGACCCTCTATCAAGCGGGCAGCCTCTAAGACGTCCTCAAAATAATGCTCTGGTGCGTGATGGTCCTTGCCCTTGGGTGGACCCTTCGCCGCAACATCGATGGCTTTCATCTTCCCCCAGTATGTCTTGACACGGGTAAAGGCCATCCGTGCACCTTCAATGCACGCCGACCGCTTAACGGCGTCGATACATGGCACCGCATCAGCAAGCTGCTGCACCAAGCCGAAATAGCTATTCGGAATAGGCTCAGTCGGGCACAGCTGGATTATGACGTTCTTCATGGCAGCGCCAGATATCCTATGAAGCTTGGCCCATTGGGACATCTGTTCATTCAGCAGCAGAGGGCGTTTTGATGCGCCAAACTGTGACCAGAAAAGCTTCTCCGTTGCATATCCCTCTTGCGCTTGGTAAAACCGCGCCGCATCGGAAGAGCTCTTCGGCAAGTCCAAAAACACGTCTGGAGAGCTCCACACTTGGTTAAGCTGAGCATAATTCGGATCGCCGAACTTAGTCTATAATAAAAAGGGCTTACCAGCCGCAATCTCCCCAGCTTGCCGGATCTCCTCACGGAGCGCTCTAGGTTCGGACCGCGCTTCTTTCGCCTCTCGCAAGGCCTTGTCAAGATCAGCCGTCTTGGCTTTATTCTCCTTCTCGAGGAATTCACAGCGGCTAGCGGCATTCTTTAGTTCGAGCGCCATCATGGATATTTTCTCCACATCTGGCGCCGAGCAGCCTGTTCGGCCTTTAACTCGGCCAATGCCTTTTCGGCAGCCGCATTACTAAATCGGGCCTGCTCCTTGGCCCGGGCTAGCTCCGCCCGAAGAATCTCAATGGCGGCGGCACCATCTGCAGCCATGCATATACCAGTATGCAATTTTCAGCGTCACGCTTATATTATAAGCACGTAATGACTACTCCGAATACATACCTTGCGACTCGTCAAGACGCCTATTGATTAACACAATATCATCCCCTGCCACATCAATCTTTCGCTGCAGCTCAACTTCTGTAGTCCGGGCAGTCGTCAGGGGCGACACAACCTGTGTTCCAATTAACCAGATTATTCCCTGAGCATATCTTTTTGATCCTCTGATCGCCTCCCATGGGAAGCCAACCCGAGTCTCAGGGGCTACTACCTATACACAGGTGCATGTTGCAAATAACATATAGTTCAAAATATTACATCACAAACCTCGAAGCCTCTTAGCAGGCTCATGAAGGCTTCATTCAATCCGCTCTTCGCGGATAGAATCCTCTCAACCACTGTACCCATTAAGGTACGTTGTTCCTCCAAGACAGATGCTTTTCGCAGCATATCCCTCAACACATCCGGCGCCGCTGGGTCTCCGGAAGCCGCTGTAGGAGCACGACTATCCCTTGAAGGAACCTGTTCACTCGTCTCTAGAATCACCGCTGGTTGAAAGCCGGATAGTCCGGGGCCTCCATTGTTGGCCCCCGAATCCCGGATGATCGGAGGCTCACCTTCGGGTACTGCCTCCTTCATCCCTCGCGCCGCTTGTTGATCAAGAAAAACCCTCCGAGACGACACTTCGGAGTCATCCGCCTTATTGGGCGAGGAAGCCGGGGGAGGCGTCTCGCTTTCCATCATCTCTGGGAGAAGATCTCTGGAAGAAGAGGATCACTCAGGAACACTCTGCGCCGAACTGTTAAAACACATGTGAATATTACGTGTCACTCCGATAACAGGAAAGGAACGAGATGTGATTAAAGCACCCCAGATTTACTTACGATTTGGTCGAAGACCTGTCCTGATGACGGAGTTGTTCAACGGCGTCGCCTTCCAATCCCGAGCCGCCCGACGAGGGCATCTTGCCCCTCTTGGGAGTCATTTTCTCCCAACCTTCGGAGGCGGCCCTTTTCTTCCTGTATGGAGAAGGGATGCTTGCTTCTCCTTCGCCTTTTTCTTCGGGCAAAGAAATGTCAATTTCCCCGGACTCGGTGTCTGATTTACCTCCGGAACGAAGGCCATCCCTGGTCTTCCCACTCTCCACCTTGCCCCCCTCCGTCGGCGCCTGATACGGCGCCGGTGCCAGCATCCTTGTTAGCACGGGGTCCGCTGAGTCTTCGGGAAGAGGGGCCGGACACCTAATCCGTTCTGCTTTCTTTATCCAGCCCTGGAAAGAGATGGTTTGCTTAGTGTCTTACCACAGGATACCTGATTATGAGGTGTTCGGCGGACGGGTACTTACCGTGGTGTTCGGATGGTTACAATCAAGGCCGATGTCTTCGGTAGTATCCGCCACTACTTTCGTTTCTCGAAGAATAATTTCCACATCCCTTTGTACATAGTGTCAAAGAAGTGTTGAAGTGTCCGCGGTCCTTCGGGATTGAACTCCCACATGCGGAGAGGTCGCCTCTGGCACGGCTAGGTCCGATGGACTAGCATTACTTGAATAACATTGATAAGATCAATGTCCCTCTTGAGGAGGCTCCTGATGCGGCTCTGAAGAGTCTGTACCTCATCAATTGATCCCAAGTCCAACCCCTTATTAATCCATGATGCGAGCTGAATCGGAGGGCTGGATCAAAACGCAGGCGTAGCCGCCCACTTGGAACCACGGGGTCGGTGATATAGAACCACTCCCGCTGCCATAAGTCGGAAGATTCTGTGAAGGATCCTTTTAGCCAAAGAGCGTTATTAAGCTTGCTCACTGTGGCACCACCGCACTCTGCCTGCTTCCCCTCTATCACCTGCGGCTTCACATTGAAGGTCTTGAGCCACAAGCCGAAGTGTGGAGGGATCCGAAGGAAGGCCTCACACGTGACGATGAACACCGAGATGAGAAGGACAGAGTTTGGGGGCAGATCGTGAAAATCCAGCCCGTAATAGAACATGAGCCCACGGACAAAGGGATTAAGGGCGAATCCTAACCCTCGAAGGAAGTGGGAGACAAACACGACCCTCTCGCCAGATCTGGGGGTAGGGATAACCTGCCCTTCAGCAGGGAGCCGATGGAGGATTTCTGCGGTCAGATATCTTGCCGCCCTAAGCTTCGCAATATCCTCTTCTGTAACAGAAGAAGCCACCCACCAGCCTTGAAGGCTGGATCCGGACATGACTGAGGATTGGGGCGATCGAAACTTGGGTGTTAGAACTCGAGGTAGCGAAGGCTGAGGAAGAAGCAAGCATGGAAGAGAGAGACGGGTCTGCACCCCTTTATAAAGGCTGTATCGAATGCCTCCTCCTGGGCCTTAAAACTTACCTATTCCCAAGGAGTTGCGCCCAAGAGACGGTTGGGTTACCCACGTTCGTGTTGATAAGAATCCCTTAATAAGGGGACACGATCTCAGCTTGGATAAGACGTGCCAGTAAAACCGCGCCTCAAAACCCGGGGCTAACAACGGGTTTAAAATAATGTCCCGACGGTGACGAAGTGTCGTGCTATGAACAGTTGTCGGTGGATTGGATTTATAAATTATTGTGCCCTCTGTGGAAGTATAAAAAACTTATGTTACAGGTCCGGACACGTTCAGTACGTCCGAAGACTATCTTGGTGTTAGGAAGGAGGAACCCGCCTTGCAATGCCGAAGACAGATCTACGCGCCGGATACCTTGTCATTGAAGCTAGGTTCAGGGGCTACTGAGGGAGTCATGGACTAAGGGGTCCTCGGGCATCCGGCCTGTTAGCTATGGGCCAGACTAATGGGCTGTGAAGATACGAAGACCGAAGACTGCACCCATGTCCGGATGGGACTCTCCTTGGCGTGGAAGGCAAGCTTGGCGATTAGATATGTAGATTCCTTTCTTTGTAACCGACCTTGTGTAACCCTAGATCCTCCCGGTGTCTATATAAACTGGAGGACTTAGTCCGGAGGGGAGATATTCATTACCATAGTCATACAGGCTAGGCTTCTAGGGTTTAGACATTACGATCTCGTGGTAGATCAACTCTTGTAATACTCATATTCATCAAGATCAATCAAGCAGGAAGTAGGGTATTACCTCCATAGAGAGGGCCCGAACCTGGGTAAACATCATGTCCCTTGTCTCCTGTTACCATCGACCTTAGACACACAGTTCGGGACCCCCTACCCGAGATCCGCCGGTTTTGACACCGACACTCCCCCTTCCATAAGTGTCGGAGGGGGAAGGAAGGAGAGGGGAGAGAGAGGGAAAGGGGGAGGCCAAATCCTCCCCTTTCCTTCTCCCTTCCCCTCCTTCCTTCTCCTCCTATTTAAGCCTATATGGGGGCGCACCATTGCACCGGGGGCTGGTCTATCCCTCTCTTGGCCCATAAGGCCCATATCTTTGCCGGGGGTGCTCGGAACCCCTTTCCGGTGACCCGATATGTACCCGGTACCCCCGGAACACTTCCGGTGTCTGAATACTCTCGTCCTATATATGAATATTCACCTCTCAGCCATTTCGAGACTCCTCATCATGTCCGTGATCTCATCCGGGACTCCGAACAACATTCAGTCACCAAATCACATAACTCATATAATACAAGATCGTCACCGAACATTAAGCGTGCGGACCCTACGGGTTCGAGAACTACGTAGACATGACCGAGACACCTCTCCGGTAAATAACCAATAACGGAACCTGGATGCTCATATTGGTTCCTACATATTCTACGAAGATCTTTATCGGTCGTACCGCAATGACAACATACGTAATTCCCTTTGTCATCGGTATGTTAGTTGCCCGAGATTCGATCATCGGTATCTTCATACCTAGTTCAATCTCGTTACCGGCAAGTCTCTTTACTCGTTCTATAATGCATCATCCCGCAACTAACTCATTAGTCACTTTGCTTGCAAGGCTTCTTATGATGTGCATTACCAAGAGGGCCCATAGATACCTCTCCGATACTCGGAGTGAGAAATCCTAATCTCGATCTATGCCAACCCAACAAACACCTTCGGAGATACCTGTAGAGCATCTTTATAATCACCCAGTTACGTTGTGACATTTGATAGCACACAAGGTATTCCTCCAGTATACGGGAGTTGCATAATCTCATAGTCGAAGGAATATGTATTTGACATGAAGAAAGCAATAGCAATAAAACTGAACGATCATTATGCTAAGCTAACGGATGGGTCTTGTCCATCACATCATTCTCCTAATGATGTGATCCCGTTCATCAAATGACAACACATGTCTATGGTTAGGAAACTTAACCATCTTTGATTAACGAGCTAGTCTAGTAGAGGCTCACTAGGGACACGGTGTTTTGTCTATGTATCCACACATGTATCAAGTTTCCGGTTAATACAATTCTAGCATGAATAATAAACATTTATCATGATATAAGGAAATATAAAATAACAACTTTATTATTGCCTCTAGGGCATATTTCCTTCAAGAAACAGATGATGGCCTAACTCCTAAAATTCGACGATCTGGCAATCTGGATGCTAAAACTTTCGTTTTGGGGCAAGGGAATGTTATGGGAAAAAAACATATCCAGGAGTTCTTCAACTATGTTGGCAACTTGCCTTTAGATGACGCCCCTATACTCAAAAGAACTAAAACTTATGCGGAGGCTATTTTAGCGCTAGTTCTGAAATTTGAAAAAAAATATTCGTACTCATCCTACTCTGCAAAGAATTTTTTATGAGCTCCTCGTTATAAAAGATACTAAAGCTAAAAACATGGCAACCCGTGTTCTTATGAATGAATTTGATCACATAGTATGGGAAGCTAGGGAGATCTTTTATTTTTATGGCATGAGCCATGAAAACCCGATTGTAGATGAGATCCTTTACAATATTGACTATACTTTAAGGCATTTCTTTGGAAACAATCAAATTTTTTATGAGAACCTTAAAAAGAAAATCCCCATTTTAGATATGATCCAACAAGTTTTCAATGATGTTAATCAACAATATTCTTGGATTATGGCCAGGAACCAAAGGGGATACTGATACGTCTCCAACGTATCTATAATTTATGAAGTATTCATGCCATGTTTACAACAATTTTATTTGGTTTTGGTATGATTTGCATGGAACTAACCCGGACTGACGCTGTTTTCAGCAGAACTACCATGTTGTTTTTTTGTGTGCAGAAATGAAAGTTCTCCAAATGAGCTGAAATTTTTTGATGATTTTTTGGAACAAAAGAGACCCCCGAAGCTTTGTGGGAGGACCAGAAGAGAAACGAGGAGGGCACAACCCACCAGGGCGCACCTGGTGGGCCTGGCTTACCCCGGTGGGTTGTGCTCACCTCGAGGCCCATCTTAGCGTGAAACCAACGCCAAAAAATCCTATAAATAGAGAAACCATTAGAAGTTAACCTAGATCAGAAGTTCCGCCGCTGCAAGTCTCTGTAGCCACCGAAAACCAATCTAGACCTTTTCTGACACCCTGCCGGAGTGGGGAATCATCTCCGGTGGCCATCTTCATCATCTCGGCGGCCACCACGATGAGGAGGGAGTAGTCCACCCTCGGGGATGAGGGTTTGTACCAGTAGCTATGTGTTTAATCTCTCTCTCTCTCTTGTGTTCTTGAGATGTCACGATCTTGATGTATCACGGGCTTTGTTAATATAGTTGGATCATATGGTGTTTTCCCCTCTCTATCTTGTTGTGATGAATTGAGTTTTTCCCTTTGAGATTTCGTTGTTATCGGATTGAATACTTTTATGGATTTGAGAACACTTGATATATATCTTGCAATTGAATACTCGTGGTGACAATGGCGTATCGTATTGATTCACTTGATATATGTTTCGGCACTCAACTCGCGGATTCCCAAGGTGACATTGGGGTAATCTATGCATAGGGGTTGATGCACGTTCTTGTCTTTGTTTCTCCGGTAGAAATCTCGGGGCACTATTGGAAGTTCTTTGTGTTGGATTAAGTATTATGAATATGAATTTGCTTTGGTGTTATTTTAGTATGAACTCTAGGATAGATCGAACGGAAAGAATAGCTTTGAGGTGGTTTCGTACCCTACAAACAATTTATTCTTATGTTCTCCGCTAGATAGGAACTATGGAGTGATTCTTCATCGCACTCTGAGGGGTGGTTATATGATCCAATTATATTAGCATTGTTGAGAGGTTGCACTAGTGAAAGTACGGACCCTAGGCCTCATTTTCAAGCATTGCAATACCGTTTTTGTGGCCGTTTACTATTTGCTACCTTGCTGTTTTTATTTATTAAGATTATAAAAATATATTTCTACCATCAACATTACACTTTTATCACCATCTCTTCGCCGAACTAGTGCACCTATACAATTTGCCATTGTATTGGGTGTGTTGGGGACACAAGAGATTTCTTGTATTTGGTTGCAGGGTTGTTTGAGAGAGACCATCTTCATCCTACACCTTTCACGGATTGATAAACCTTAGGTCATCCACTTGAGGGTAAATTTCTACTACCCTACAAAACTCTACGCTTGGAGGCCCGACACGAGTCTACAAGAATAAAGTTGCATAGTAGACGTCAAGATCATTTCTGGCGCCGTTGCCGGGGAGGTGAGTGCATGAAGGTATATCTTTAGATCTTGCAATCGAATCTTTTATTTTCTTGTTTTATCACTAGTTTGGTTTATAAAAGAAAACTACAAAAACAATGGAATTGAGGTTGCATCATATTATTCATCTTTATAATGTCTTTCATGAAAATGATGGAAAGGAAAATTGTGCTCAATTAATAGAAGAAGAATTCAATAAAATGTTTGGCATAAATGATGAGCATGATTGTAATATTGTTAGTATGAATTCTTTGAATATCCATGATGTCCATGGTGCTAATGATATGCAAAGCCATAAGCTTGGGGATCCTATGTTTGATGAAGATGATATTTTTAGTCCCCCAAGATTTGATGTGCAAATTTGTTATAATGATTGCATGCCTCCTATTTATGATGATTATAATGATGAAAGTGGATTCGGAGAGGTCATGACTTTATTTAATGATGAATCCACCATTTTAAATGAGGCTTCAATTGACTATGAGAACATGGTTGCTATCTATGATGATTATGGTGATGACATGTATGATAGAAAGAATAATGATAACCATGAAACTTGTCATCATGATTTTAATTTTCACTCTCATGATAGTTATTTTGTTGAGTTTGCTCCCACTACTATTGATGAGAAGAAATTTGCCTATGTGGAGAGTAAGAAAATGTCTATGCTTGTGGGTCATGAAAAGAATGCTTTATGTGATAGTTATATTGTTGAATTCATTCATGATGCTACTGAAAATTATTATGAGGGAGGAATTTATGCTTGTAGGAATTGCAATAATATCAAGTTTCCTCTCTTTATGTTGAAAATTTTGAAGTTATGCATGTTTTGCCTTCCTATGCTAGTTGATTCTTGTTACCATAAGTTGTTTGATCACAAAATCCGTATGCATAGGAAGTGGGTTAGACTTAAATGTGCTAGTCATGTGCTTCATGATGCTCTCTTTGATTCATATCTTTTATGCGAGCATCATTGAAATCATCATGCCTAACTAAAAGGCACTAAAGAAAAGCGCTTGTTGGGAGACAACCCAACACTTTTACCTACTGTTTTTGTGTGTTCACATGATTATGCTACTGTATTAATCATGTTTTATTACTTTTGTTTCAATAAAATGCCAAGTAAAGCCTTTGGGATCATGTTGGGTGATATTTGATTTGACCCTGCTGAAAAACAGAAACTTTTGCGCTCACGAAAATAAGTCTCATTTTTAACATAAGAGTGATTTTGAGTTGATTCTTTTTGAATAAGTTTAATATACAAATTTCTCACGTGGTCATAATTATCTCAGAATTTTTGGAGTAGCAGAAGTATGGTTATTCTGCAGATCATTACAGACTGTTCTGTTTTTGACAGATTCGGTTTTCAATGCATAGTTTGCTTGTTTTCTAGTTTCTTTGGCTTATATTGCTCAATATAAATTGTGGAAATTATATGATAAAGTAGGAATTTTGTGGAAACAATTATGAATCTTGTCTTTGACATTACCAAAGTGAAATGGTTTTGCTCTTTATCATACTAACCTATCTCATGAAGTTCCGTTAAGTTTTGTGTCATTGAAGTTTTCAAGTTTTGGGTGAGATGTCGATATGAGGAGAATAAGGAGTGACAAGACCCTATGCTTGGGGATTACCAAGGCACCCCAAGTTAATATACAAGGAATATCCAAGCAACTAAGCTTGGGGATGCCCCGGAAGGCATCCCCTCTTTTGTCTCCAACATTACCGGTAACCTCACTTGAGGCTATATTTTTATTCGTCACATGATATAAGTTTTACTTGGAGCGTCATTTTCTTTTGTTAGATTTGCTTTCTGTTATTTATAATAATGTTTTGCATCTTTTATTTCAATAAAAATGTCAAGGATAGCCCTCACCATGCTTATTTTGCAAGTATACATGTTGCTGTTTCAAAACAGAAAGTTTACCGCTGTTCTAAAAATTTCCTAAAAATTTCCTAGAGATGTTGAAACTTTTTGCATAATAAGCTCTGATAATTTTTCTATAGTGTGGTAAATTTTTCATAATTTTTGGAGTTAGGGAAGTATGATGAATCTTGCATTCTTCACAAACCGTACTGTTTTGGCAGATTGTTGTTATATTTGCATTGTTTGCATATGTTTGCTTGTTTAATGATTCTATTTGAGTATAGGAGTATTAAATATGCAGAGGCATTTAGTATGCAATGTTGAATAAGAATTTTAGTGATTTTCTACAGTAGAGAATGATAAGGTTTTTGCATTGGTTTATACTAACTTATCTCTCGAGGTCTTGTTGAGTTTTGTGTGGATGAAGCTTTTGAGATTTAGGAAAACCGTGATATGAGAAGAATTAAGGAGACACAAAAGCTCAAGCTTGGGGATGCCCAAGGCACCCCAAGATAATATTTCAATAAGTCTCAAGCATCTAAGCTTGGGGATGCCCCGGTAGGCATCCCACCTATCGGTGTACAAAAGTAGGGGCTCTCCTTTGTACCCCTTTACTTGTGCACGGGCAGTCAGAGCCACGCCAACGGCCACACTTAGCAGGGCAGAGGAGGGAAGCAAAAGTACAAGACTACCAAAGCGGCGCTCCAACCAAGGGCGCAGAAGACATAGCAACAAGATGGGCTTCCCCCCGGCAAGACCCTTGCCGGGGCGGCCTACGCGGCCCCGGCAAGAGCCTTGCCAGGGCAAGTCGCCCCAACGCCAGCATTGCAGCCACCCTTGAGCCTGAGGGTTCCGACACCATCGACAACGTTGAAACCAAGGCTCGAGGGGTGCCTGCACGGTGGCATGTAGATCTTTGTGAAGTCAGAGAGCCTACAAATCCTAGATGAGGACCAGAAGACAAGACAACCGCAAGGCTCCTTGCCGAGGATGCCCACGGGGTCCCGGCAAGGCACCTTGCCGAAGACACCTGCAAGGCCCTGGCAAGACTCTTGCCGAGGGTGCTCACAAGGCCCCGGCAAGACCCTTGCCGGGAACATCCACAAGACCGCGGCAAGGCCTTGCCGCCCCATCGCCGCCCCAGATCAGCGGCTGACCCACCGACTGGAGCAAGTACCCACGTGGCAGTACATGGGTACTAATCCAACTAGTCAAGCACCTGCGTGGTGGCATGCAGATCTTCGTGAAGACCCTACCACCACGCCAACTCAGCAGCCCGCCAGCCTACATGGCGCTGCATGCCCCGTTGGCCTGGACACGTGTTGGGGCGAGACGAAGCGGCGACAGACGGGACGGGCCTCATTTCCGTCCCCGATAAAGCAAGGGGACACCTCAGGAGCGCATTTAATGCGTTTTGTCCGTAATGATAGGCGATAAGCTTGTGCACTGTACATACCTTTCCACCTCCTGTGTGCCACTGTGGCGACCCCTTTGGCTATAAAAGGAGGCCCGAGGCATACTGAGGAAGGATTCGGATCTTTGGGACTACACACACACCATAGCTAGTTTAAGAACTCAAGAGCACTCAAATATACACCAAAGCAGGACTAGGGTATTACGCATCCTCGCGGCCCGAACCTGGGAAAACGATCCTCGTGCTGGCTCCTAGACCCGCTCTTTACACAACCCCGCGCCCGCCAACCGTAGAAGGGATCCCAATGATCCCATAGGTGTGGTTTCCACCGACATCTTTGGCGCGCCAGGTAGGGGGCGCATTTATGAAAATCTGGTCTAGTTGGTGCAGCGGCTTCATCGTGGTCGTCATTCCAAGGAAGAAGACGACCGAACGAGCGACATCATTTGCGGATGCAGTGAACGCTCGCGCAGCAACAGAAAAGCTAAGTCATGCGAAACTTTGAGTAATTCCTTTACGTATAAGGTTATTTTCCTCGGAGATCTTGCTCTTGGTATGAGAAACTTGCACGCGATGGGGGCCTTCCGATGTTGGCAACGCCCTTGTTCTGTTTCGAGTCTGCTCAACAGTTCGAGCGGCCGCACCGAGAATGGCAGGGTGGCCTTCCTGCTATCGGCAATGCCCTTGTTCTGTTTCGAGTCTGCTCGACAGTTCAAGCGGCCGCACTGAGAACGGCAAGGTGGTTTGCCTGACCGCAAGACCCGGCCGGCTGTTGTGGATCCGTCCTCGAAACTCCGTGGCCTGGGTTTACGCACCGGCAAGCCTGCCAATTAAATGTAGGGTGGACATACAAAGAGAAATCGAACAGTGAAATAACATGCACCGTTTCAAAGTACTGCAGAGCTATATTACACCAATTGTTGTTGCGGTTCTAACTAAAGATAAAAATTGTCTTGGTCATGAACCTGCAGCGGCGATAAGAAACGGGGTGCCTAGTCCCGGCGCTGGCCCTCTATCCTCTGAACTCCGTCGACGCGGCTAATGATGGGCTAGATACGCTCCTCGAGCGCCGCAAGGTCCACGTCCTCTGGCAAGCTCTCCAGCGCTACGTCGAAGTCGAGGTTGGGGTTCTAGTATGCCACCTTGGTGAGGACCTTGGTCAGAGCACCCCGGCAAAGCTTCCGGGCCACGTTGGCCAGAGAGGTCGCTCTGTTGGAGCGGAACTGCTCCAGGGCTCCAAGAACGCCCTCGAAGAACAGGGTCAGTTTGGTGTTGGGACTCACGTTCGCCTCTGGGGTGTACCTCACGTTTGGCTTCCCCAAGGCTGCCAGCTTCGTGGTGATCCTGCCGGCGACGTCGGCGAGGCGGCCGACCCAACAGTTTACGCCCTTCGCGTACTCCTTGTGTTTGGCGGCATCATTCCTCTGCAGCTGCCTCTCTTCCTCCAGGTCCTTGGTCAGGGTCTCTTCCCGGGCCCTGACCTCCGAAAGCGTCCCCTCAAGACCCTCCAGCTTCAGCTTCAGGTCTTTGATGGAGTCGTTGGCCTTGGAGAGCTGCTCGGCCTTGCCGAGGACTGCGGCCTGCGCCTCCACCAAAGTGTCGTTGAGCGTGTCCTTATCCTTCGCCACCTCCAGGGCCTGTCTCCTCAGGCCATCCCGCTCCACCTCCAACTCCTTCAACTTGCCGGCATGGACCAGGGCTTGGGCATTGAGCGCCTCCCTGTGCCCCTGCTCCAGCTCCTGGGTCTGCTGCGTGACGACCTTCTCGACCTCCTCACGAGCGGCAAGGTCCTCCTCTTGGGAGTTCAACTCGGCCTGGTGCTTGTGTCGAGCGGCCTCATCCTTGGCGGCCTGTTCCTTTGCCGCCTCTTGAGCTTTCTCAACATCGGCCTGCTTTAGGATGAGCTCCTGTTAGCACTCAGCCAGCAGATCCTGGGCGACCTTCAGTTCCTCGTGGGCCTGGCAGAACCAGGCTTGCGTCTCGGTGATGCGCCCCTCGAGATCCGCCTCCGCCTTGCCCACCGCCGCCATCCTAGACTTTGCCTTGTCCAGGCAGGCACGGTGAAGCACCCGGAGCTTCTGGAAGTTGGCGCTCATGGCCCGAAGGAGCTGCTCCTCTTAGGAACCGCCGCCACTGACGCTCGGTTCGTCAACAACCTCGAGCCCGGCGGCGGCGAGCGCCTCATCGTCGAACACCTCCCCCTCGGCTGGTGCCCTGGTGCTTGTCGTTCCTGGGAGGTGGGCGAACAAGTCGTCGCCCACCTTCAAGTACTTGCCCGAGCCGGAGGCAGCAGAGGAGGGAGGTTGGTCGTCAACCATCCCCTCCTCGGCAGCGGCCTTGCCGGCCTCCCGGCGGGGCCCCTTGGCGGCATCCTCAGCAGCAGTCTTGGCGGCCTCCTCGGCGGCAATCTTGTCGACCTCAGCCTCGGCGTCCCTGGCGACCTCCTCGATGACGGTGTCAATGTCCTCCCGGTCCGCCGGGGAAGGATCTGGATACCGAGAAGGGGAATGAGGCGGAGCCAAGACCGAGGTTCAATAAGAAGAAAAAAGAGCAACGACAGAAAACAAAGAACTCACCCGCACAATGCTGGGAAGAAGTGGCGCCCTCCCCGCCTAAATTCGTTGCCGGGGCAGAACCATCGGCACCCAAGCTCGCCTCCTCCTCCTCCATATGTGTGGGCTCGGTGGTGGATGCCCTTGCCGGAGACGCCCCTCTGGGCGGCATAGTCGAGGGGGGCGGCGTGTTGGGAGTGGCCCTCGGCGGCTCCTCCTGCTGTCGTTCTCCTCCTGCAAACCTGGCAAGGTCAGCGTCGAGAACTCACGCCCCGATGTTCATCAGTGGAGGAATAAGCGATGGACTCACGCTGGGGGCTCAAGCGAGGGCTACACCGGGGGCTGCTGTCCACCAACACCGGCGTGTGCGGAGTGCCCGCCGGGGGCTTGTCACCGTCGAGGCTTTTGCCCTCTTCGCCGCCCTCTGGGCCAGTGTCTCCATGTCCCTGCGAAGACAACATCAAATCAAAGAAGGATAGCACAGGAGTGAAGTCAGGAGATGATGTGGGGGGCGAAATATTTACTCGTTCTCCACCTCCTCCTCCACTGGCTTCCTCTTCCTCCTTGGGCTAAGAGACCCAAGATCAAAGTCGGCCTCCAGGTCAACATCTGCGGGAGGAAGGGAAGGAGATGGGGTCCAGCCACGCTTGGACGAGGAGGAAGCAGTCCCCGTCCTCTTCGCCGCCGCGGTCTTCCCCGCCTTCTTCACTGCCGAGGCCTTCATCGCCCTCGTCTCGCGCACGAGCTGCTCTTGGGGCGGATGCCGCTGCGTGATCCTGCCGGGCCAGACCGGCTCACCAGAGCTGGCCCGCCGCAGGACGCGCCTTTTTCCCATGGCCTGAGGGTCGCCGGCCTTGGCCTCTTGCTCGGTCGACTCCTCGACCACATCTTCGATGACAGGGGCCCCGGTGCCGGCGCTGCTGGCCTCCCCAGCAGACTCCGCCCATCTGGCAAGCTCGTTCTCCTCCGCGGCCATGTCGGCCTCGTCCTCCACATGGCCAGCGTTGCCAGCCTCCCGGGCAAGCGCCGCCTCCGCTGCCCTGGCGGCAATGTAGTCCACCTCCTCCTTGGTGGTGTCACGGATGAGCACCGGCTCATCAAAACATACTTCCCCGACAAATTGTCGAAGAACTCCTGCACCTCCTCTGCTGGCGGCTCGACCCAGGCCGGGTCCACATTGAGCTAAAAAAGCCTCTGACAAAGATGGGCGTGCCCCATCACCATGAAGTTGTGCCCCAAGCCAGGGCGAAGCCTCATGATGTCGGCCGCGTTCCTGAAGAGCCAAGCCGGCCTCCCCTTGTTATGCAGTGGGGCGATTTGGCGGCGGAGGAAATCGGCCCCAATCATCTCCAGGATGAGCCCGGCCATGGTGAGGCGATGGATTCTGGTAGTAGCGATCGTGAGCTTCTTGTCGTTGGCGTCGAGGTCGCTCCAGTCCTTGCAGCGGACCGGCGGACTCTGACGAACTCGGCAGAACTCCTGCGGATCCTTCTCCTCGATCCATAACCACCGGCCCCGCCATTCCTCCCACCTCTCCTTCTGGGCGCCCTCTGGATACGTGCCCTTCTCCTGGGTCCGTGGGATCCAGGTGACGCAGCCAGAGATGGCACCCCCGCCTGGATACGGGGATAGAAGTAGTGGCGGAAGAGCGCCGTGCTGGGGAGCACGCCGGCGAAGCCCTCGCAGAGATGGGCGAAGAAGGCCATACATGCCACAACATTCGGCGTGAAATCCATAAGGTGGAAGCCGTAGGTGTGCATGACATCATTGAAAAAATCGGAGAAAGGGGGGCAGCGCCCGCAAGAGAAGTAGTCAACAAAGAAAGGTACCGATTCGGGCCGGCCTCAGCAAAATCGGCAGGAACGATGTGCGTGGCCGGATGACCCGTCGTCTTCCTCCCCCACAGTGGCTTGAAGTAGTCCCTGAGGTGGACCACATCGACCGTCAAGGGGAAGAGGGAAAGCTGCGTCCGAAGCGCCGCCAACTCGCTCTCCGGCACCTCCTTCTCCCCGGCGTCCTTGGCCACTCCCTTGCCCTTACTGGTTTTGGGTGCCATGGAGGCTGGGGAAGAGGTGAGGAATCAGGAGCAACAAGAGATTGAGGGCAATGGGGGCGCGGCGGCGGCGGACGGAGGCGGGAGCTTTGGCTTTTCGCTTTGAGGAAGAAGGGGGGAACGGCGGTTCCGAGATTGCAGAGACGCGAAGGGTAAATGAGCAGCGCGCCCGCAGTTTCCCCCTTTTTATGGGGAAGGCGCGGACCGCCTCTTTACCATTTACCACGGTGTGACACACGCGTGCAGCAAACCGCCCCACGCATCACCCCCATGTCACGCACGACCCCCACGTCGCGCATTCAACACCGGTCGTGGGGAAGCGTAACCAAAGAAGAAATTACCGCAATAAAACTCCGCCCCGCGTGCCCGCGCACCATTTTGGGACTAGCCCAATAACGCGTCGCACTTATGTGTGGCCCAGGCCCGGGGCTCCTGTCGGTGTACAAAAGTAGGGGCTCTCCTTTGTACCCCTTTACTTGTGCACGGGCAGCCAGAGCCACACCTGCGGCCACACTTAGCAGGGCAGAGGAGGGAAGCAGAAGTACAAGACTACCAAAGCGGCGCTCCAATCAAGGGCGTAGAAGACAGAGCAACAAGATGGGCTTCCCCCTGGCAAGACCCTTGCTGGGGCGTCCTACGCAGCCCCGACAAGAGCCTTGCCACGGCAAGTCGCCCCAACGCCAGCATTGCAGCCACCCTTGAGCCTGAGGGTTCCGACACCATCGACAACGTTGAAACCAAGGCTCGAGGGGTGCCTGCATGGTGGCATGCAGATCTTTGTGAAGACAGAGAGCCTACAAATCCTAGATGAGGACCAGAAGACAAGACAACCGCAAGGCTCCTTGCCGAGGATGCCCACGGGGCCCCGGCAAGGCACCTTGCCGAAGACACTTGCAAGGCCCCGTCAAGAATCTTGCCGAGGGCGCTCACAAGGCCCCGGCAAGACCCTTGCCAGGAACATCCACAAGACCGCGGCAAGGCCTTGGCGCCCCATCGCTGCCCCAGATCAGCGGCCGACCCACCGACTGGAGCAAGTACCCACGAGGCAGTACGTGGGTACTAATCCAACTAGTCAAGCACCTACGTGGTGGCATGCAGATCTTTGTGAAGACCCTACCACCACGCCAACTCAGCAGCCTGCTAGCCTACATGGCGCTGCATGCCCCGTTGGCCTGGACGTGTGTCGGGGCGAGACGGAGCGGCTATGGACGGGATGGGCCTCGTTTCCGTCCCCGATAAAGCAAGGGGACACCTCAGGAGCGCATTTAATGCGTTTTGTCCCGTAATGACAGGCGATAAGCTTGTGCACTGTACATACCTTTCCACCTCCTGTGTGCCACTGTGGCGACCCCTTTGGCTATAAAAGGAGGCCCGAGGCATACCAAGGAAGGATTCTGATCTTTGGGACTACACATGCACCATAGCTAGTTCAAGAACTCAAGAACACTCAAATATACACCAAAGCAGGACTAGGGTATTACGCATCCTTGCGGCCCGAACCTGGGTAAATGATCCTCGTGCTGGCTCCTAGGCCCGCTCTTTACACAACCCCGCACCCACCAACCATAGAAGGGATCCCAGTGATCACATAGGTGTCGTTTCCACCGACACCACCTTTCTTCATCGACAATTATCGATTAGTATCGGTTGAGCCAAAGTTTTTGCTTCTTCACATGAGTTGTGCTATCCATCGAATGCCATTTTATTTTCTTGTGCTTGCTGTTTTAATAAAGTACTTAGATCTGAATTTTTTTTAAATAAAATAGAGTCCTCAAATAGTTGCCAAGGAGGCTAGGTAAGCGGCACGCACATCTCGTCAACGAAGCTCTTTTCTATGGAACTGCTCTAGTGCTTCACTTATATCTTTTTTAGCATGGTGTGCTTTAGTATTTTTGAAGAAATTCTCTCTTACTTCACTTAAATTAATTTGAGAGAAACAAATATTATGCTCATGATCTTCACTTATATTGGTTTGAGCTTATCAAAAGCAACAAATGAAAATTAGTCCCAAAGTAATAGATATCCAAGAAGGATATAATAAAAAAATTCATGAAGATCATTGGAAAAAATAAACTTGATTCCTCGTAATAGTTTTGAGATATGATGATGTGATATGTGAGTCATGTTGATGAGTAATTATGCTTTAGTAAGAATATTGGTGTTAAAGTTTGTGATTCCCTATGCAAGCACGGAAGTCAATAGTTGTGCAACGAAATTATATCCTACTTGTGGTGCATTATTCGGTGTTAATTATGCTCAATGCTCGCTTATGAGATTATTCGTTTCTTGGCTGGTCGCTTATCAATCTTTTGCTAGCCTTCATTTTGTACTAAGTATGATCACTACTTGTGCATCCAAAATCCTTTAAACCAGTTTTGCCACATGAGTCCACCATACCTACCTGTATGCGGTATTCTTTTGCTGTTCTAAGCAAATTTGTATGTGCCATCTCTAATTTTCACAATAAATTTCTCTTTTGTGTGCTCGTACCCCTCGCGAGGCGGTGAGGGGTGGCCAATATTTTCCATGCTAGATGAGTTATTCTCATGATGAGTGTTTATTCACTTGTAATTGCACGAGAGTAAGGCAAAGGTATTAGGGATGCCCAGTCCCGAAATGAAAAATGAATTTACTTTATGTTGTCAAATTATAAATTCCTTGGAAAGTGTTGGTATGGAGGGCACCCGTGGATACGGTTAGCCATGGAAAGTGAAAGTATGGTGGAAAAAGGAATAAACTTTATTTTCTGTTTGGGAACCGCCTATGATATATCTATCATGGAAAGTGTTGGGATGTCTAAGTCGTTTTCGTTGGTGGGAAAAGTATGCCTCTCAAAATGTTTTTTATTTCTCAATTTTCGCTTTGAGCTCTCGCACCTCTACAAATCCCTACTTCCCTCTGCGAAGGGCCTTTCTTTTACTTTATGCAATTTTTATTTTTAATTTGAGTCTCCATCTTCTCTTATAAAGCACTATGATCGTACTTGAGCATTGGGTGTAGCTAATATGCGAGTGTGTTTCATGAATGGATCATTGATTGAGAATGATGGGCCAGGGATAACTTACTTTAGCATTGATATTTTGAAATACATGGTTGCTTGTTGGTATGCTTGAGTATTAAAGTCCTCACGTCAAAACTAGACTATTGCTTTGAACCATATAAAAGTCCAAATGTCCATGCTACAAAAGAAAGAGTTTATGATGAATATGATAGGTAGCATTCCACAACAAAGTTCCATTTTCAATTGCTACTTTATCATGATAAGTTTTATCAGAAAGAGTTGTTGTTATGATGCTAGGAAAAGTGTTTGAACTTATCATTGATCAAATTTATGCACTTTCCTAGCATTCATACTTCGTAAATTATTTCTTTTATCACTTACCTACTCGAGGACGAGTAGGAATTAAGCTTGGGGATGCTGATACGTCTCCAATGTATCTAAAATTTATGAAGTATTCATGCCATGTTTACAACAATTTTATATGGTTTTGGTATGATTTGCATGGAACTAACCTAGACTGACGCTGTTTTCAGCAGAACTACCGTGGTGTTGTTTTTTGTGCAGAAATGAAAGTTCTCCAAATGAGATGAAACATTTTGAAGATTTTTTTGGAACAAAAGAGACCCCCTAAGCTTCGTGGGAGGACCAGAATAGCAAAAAGGAGGGCACAACCCACCAGGGCGTGCCTGGTGGGCCTGGCTTGCCCCGGTGGGTTGTGCTAACCTCGAGGCCCATCTTAGCGTGAAACCAACGCCAAAAAATCCTATAAATAGATAAAACATTAGAAGTTAACCTAGATCATAAGTTCCGCCGCCGCAAGGCTCTGTAGCCATCAAAAACCAATCTAGACCCTTTCCGGCACCCTACCGGAGGGGGGAATCATCTCCGGTGGCCATCTTCATCATCCCGGCGGCCACCACGATGAGGAGGGAGTAGTCCACCCTCGGGGCTGAGGGTTTGTACCAGTAGCTATGTGTTTAATCTCTCTCTCTCTCTTGTGTTCTTGAGATGTCACGATCTTGATGTATCGCGGGCTTTGTTAATATAGTCGGATCATATGGTGTTTTCGTGATGAATTGAGTTTTTTCTTTTCAGACTTTGTTGTTATCGGATTGAATACTTTTATGGATTTGAGAACACTTGATATATATCTTGCAATTGAATACTTGTGGTGACAATGGAGTATTGTATTGATTCACTTGATGTATGTTTTGGCACTCAACTCGCGGATTCCCGAGGTGACATTGGGGTAATCTATGCATAAGGGTTGATGCGCGTTCTTGTCTTTGTTTCTCCCGTAGAAATCTTGGGGCACTCTTTGAAGTTCTTTGTGTTGGATTGAGTATTATGAATATGAATTTGCTTTGGTATTATTTTAGTACGAACTCTAGGATAGATCGAACGGAAAGAATAGCTTTATGTTATTTTAGTACGAACTCTCGAATAGATTGAACGAAAAGAATAGCTTTCAGGTGGTTTCGTACCCTACAAACAATTTATTCTTATGTTCTCCGCTAGATAGGAACTATGGAGTGATTCTTCATCGCACTCTGAGGGGTGGTTATATGATCCAATTATATTAGCATTGTTGAGAGGTTGCACTAGTGAAAGTACAAACCCTAGGCCTCATTTTCAAGCATTACAATACCGTTTTTGTGGCCGTTTACTATTTGCTATCTTGATGTTTTTATTTATTCAGATTATAAAATATATTTCTACCATCAATATTACACTTTTATCACCATCTCTTTGCCGAACTAGTGCACCTATACAATTTGCCATTGTATTGGGTGTGTTGGGGACACAAGAGATTTCTTGTATTTGGTTGCAGGGTTGTTTGAGAGAGACCATCTTCATCCTATACCTCCCACGGATTGATAAACCTTAGGTCATCCACTTGAGGGAAAATCGCTACTACCCTACAAAACTCTGCGCTTGGAGGCCCAACACGAGTCTGCAAGAATAAAGTTGCGTAGTATACATCAGGTACGTAGATGGGCAACTTGATAATGCTAAAATTTCTATGGATAATGTGTTTCAAGTTATCTTTGGAAAAACACCTAATAAGAACACTTCTATGAAAAAAATTACCTAGGATGACAATACCAGATCTATACCTCCCACGGATTGATAAACCTTACACAATAGCGCTTGTTGGGAGGCAACCCAATTTTACTTCTATGTTTTTTTGCTTCTGTTATTGAATAAATACACACTATTACCTCTATATTAATTGTTTTTTGGTGCTTTTAATTAGTGTTTGAGCCAAGTAAAGCCTTTCGGATACTTTGGTATATCGTTGATTTGATCTTGCTGAAAAACAGAAACTTTTGCACCCAGTAGCAGAATTGTTTAAAATCACAAAAGCACGATAAAGTCCTGATTTTTCTACACAAGATTTATATATGAATTTCCTCTGTTGTCCTAATTTTCAGAATTTTTGGAGTTATAGAAGTATACAAAGTTTCCACATTAATACAGACTATTCTGTTTTTCACAGATTCTGTTTTCTATGTGATGTTTGCTTATTTTCATGAATCTATGGGTAGTATCGCGGGGTATGTGCTACTTCTTGAGCTTGCATTGGTTTTTCCCTTGAAGAGGAAAGGGTGATGTAGCAAAGTAGAGTAACTATTTCCCTTATATTTTGAGAACCAAGGTATCAATCCAGTAGGAGACAACGCACAAGTCACCGAATACCTGCACAAACAAACACCAACTTGCAACCAACGCGATAAAGGGGTTGTCAATCCCTTCACAGTTATTTGCAAAGTGAGATCTGATAGAAATGGATAAACGGTAAGGTAATATTTTTGGTATTTTTGGTTTATAGATCGGAAAGTAAAAGATTGCAAAGGAAGTAAAAAGGAAACTAAAATTGTAGATCGGAAACTTATATGATGGAAAGTAGACCCGGGGGTCATAGGTTTCACTAGAGGCTTCTCTCAAGATAGAAATATTACGATGGGTGAACAAATTACTGCTGAGCAATTGATAGAAAAGCGCAAAGTTATGACGATATCTAAGGCAATGATCATGAATATAGGCATCACGTCTGTATCGAGTAGACCGACTCCTGCCTGCATCTACTACTATTACTCCACACATCGACCGACTCCTGCCTGCATCTAGAGTATTAAGTTCATAGAACAGAGTAACACATTAAGTAAGATGACATGATCTAGCGGGATAGACTCAAGAAATATGATGAAAACCCCATCTTGTTATCCTCAATGGCAACAATACAATACGTGTCGGTCCCCCTTCTGTCACTGGGATCGAGCACCGCAAGATTGAACCCAAAGCTAAGCACTTCTCCCATTGCAAGAAAAACCAATCTAGTTGGCCAAACCAAATCGATAGTTCGAAGAGATTTGCAAAGATATCAAATCATGCATATAAGATTCGGAGGAGATTCAAATAATATTCATAGATAAGCAGATCATAAATCCACAATTCATCGGATCTCGGCAAACACACCGCAAAAGAGCATTACATCGAATAGATCTCCAAGAACTTCGATGAGAACATGGTATTGAGAATCAAAGAGAGAGAAGAAGCCACCTAGCTACTAGCTATGGACCCGTAGGTCTGTGGTAAACTACTCACGCTTCATCGGAGAGGCAATGATGTTGATGTAGAAGCCCTCCGTGATCGAATTCCCCTCCGGCAGGACGCCAGAAAAGGCCCCTAGATGGGATCTCACAGGTACAGAAGGTTGCGGCGGTGGAAAAGTGTTTTCGTGGCTCCCCTGGTAGGTTTTGAAATATTTGAGAATATATAGGCGGAAGAAATAGGTCGGTGGAGTCACGAGGGGCCCACAAGGGTGGGGGCGCGCCCTACCCCCCCCCCCCTGGGCGCACCCTCCGTCCTCGTGGGTGCCTCGTGGCTTCCGTGACGTGTACTCAAAGTCCTCTGGATGTCTTCTAGTCCAAGAATAATCATCGCAAAAGTTTCATTCCGTTTGGTATTCCTTTTCTGTGAAACTCTAAAACAAGGAAAAAAACAGAAACTCGCACTGGGCTCTAGGTAAATAGGTTAGTCCCAAAAATAATATAAAATAGCATATTAATGCATATAAAATATCCAAGCAGATAATATAATAGCACGGAACAATCAAAAATTATAGATACGTTGGAGACGTATCAGTATGAACCATGGAGAAGTTGGAATACAGTAGATGTTACACAAATATAAATAAAGAATGAGTTCACAACAGTACCAAAAGTGGTGATTTATTTTCTTATACTAACGGATCTTATGAGTTTTCTGTTGAGTTTTGTGTTGTGAAGTTTTCAAGTTTTGGGTAAAGATTTGATGGACTATGGAATAAGGAGTGGCAAAAGCCTAAGCTTGGGGATGCCCAAGGCACCCCAAGGTAATATTCAAGGACAACCAAGCATCTAATCTTGGGGATGCCCTGGATGGCATCCCCTCTTTCATCTTCAATCCATCGGTAAATTTACTTGAGGCTATATTTTTATTCACCACATGATATGTGTTTTGCTTGGAGCGTCTTGTATGATATGAGTCTTTGATTTTTAGTTTGCCACAATCATCCTTGCTGTACATGCCTTTTGAGAGGGACACACATGAATCGTGAATTTATTAGAATACTCTATGTGCTTCACTTATATCTTTTGAGCTAGGCAATTTGCTCCAGTGCTTCACTTATATCTTTTTAGAGCACGGTGGTGGTTTTATTTTATAGAAATTGCTGAACTCTCATGCTTCACTTATATTATTGTGAGATTCTCTAAACAACATGGTAATTTTCTTAGGTTATGAATTTAGTCCTAATATGATGGGCATCCAAGAGGGATATAATAAAAACTTTCATATAAAGAGCATTGAATACTATGAGAAGTTTGATTCCTTGCAATTATTTTGAGATATAAAGATGGTGATATTAGAGTCATGCTAGTATGTAATTATGGATTCGTAGAAATACTTGTGTTAAAGTTTGTGATTCCCGTAGCATGCACGTATGGTGAACCGTTATATGATGAAGTCGGAGCATGATTTATTTTTTTGATTGCCATCCTTAGTGTGGAGGTCGGGATCACGCGATGGTTAACTCCTACCAGCCCTTCCCCTAGGGGCATGCGTGTAGTACTTTGTTTCAATAGCTTATAGACTTTTGCAATAAGTATGTGAGTTCCTTATGACTAATGTTGAGTCCATGGATTATACGCACTCTCACCCTTCCACCATTGCTAACCTCTCTAGTACCACGCAATTCTCACCGGTGCATTAAACCCACCATATACCTTCCTCAAAATAGCCACCATACCTACCTATTATGGCATTTCCATAGTCATTCCGAGATATATTGGCATGCAACTTCCACCGTTCCGTTTATTATGACACGCACAATCATTGTCATATTGTTTTGCATGATCAAGTAGTTAATATAATATTTGTGGCAAGGCCACCGTTCATATTTTTTATACATGTCACTCTTGATCATTGCACATCCCGGTACACCGCCGGAGTGTAACATCCTAAATTTTCAATTTGGAATGTTATACATAAGTCATCATATGCATATCATATTTTATTTGCATTTTGGTCGTGATCCTAAAAATCCTAAGCAACTCAAGGACCCACGGAGAGAGTTGGGGATTTTATTGTTTTCATATTTGAAATTTTCTCAAATATTGAAACGGGGATCATTTTGGTTTTAATTATTTTCTCTCCAAAAAAAATTTCATATTAAAAATATATGAGAGGAGATAATATGACTTCTCCAAAACAAATGAAATATTGGAGGAAAAATGTTAAAATCAAATAAGTAATTTTATTTGGATTTTATTGCTATTTTGTTTGCATTAGAAAAATATGCATTTTTCAAAATTGCATTTTAGGCCAAGAAAATGTTCACTTTGTTCTAAATATTTTATTTAGACGGTGACAATTGTTTTTGGCATTTTTTAGATTTTTATTTTTATTTATTTAGGATTTTTCTCGACGGAATCTTATTTTAAAAAATGAACCGACCTTGGGCCGTGCCCGAACCGGATTCTGTCCGTGCTCAGGCCTTATAAGCCGCCGATGCCCGCCCGAGCCGCCATCCCGCCCGCGCCCCCGAACCCTAGCGCCGCCGCCGCCGCTCGCGCCCCCGCCCGCCACCGCCGCCGTCGACCGCTGTCGCCGCCGCCGCGGATCTCGCCGGATCCGCCGCCGTTTTTTTTTCGGTTAGGTAAAAACCGATCGGTTTTCTTTTAAAAACCCTAGATCTGTTTTTTATTCGGTTTAGTTATTTAGCAGACATTCATCCGTTCGTTTGTTTTAACGAACGTTGTTCGCCGGTTAGGTTCAGACCGCGAACGTTCGTTCGTTAGTCTTTTCTTTTTATTTTATTTTCGGCCAGGGACCTATGCGCGATTACTTTTATCGCAGATGAGCCCCTGATCTTCAAACACTCGTAACTTTTCAACCGTTTGTCCAAATCCAGTGAAATCAACGCCAAAATCTTCGTCTCGAGCCCCTCTTTCTGTTTAATCAACTTGAACGTGGTTTTAACAATTTAAAATTTGGTTTCAAGCAGATTTGAATTCGAAGTTCTTTTGACCGTAGTTTCAGTTCCGTAGCTCCGATTCGATTGATTCTTTTTGCAGATCGAATCCCTTCAGTTGGATTTTCAGATTCGATGTTCTTATTTGAGTTTTACCCGTGCATCCTTGCTTGAGTGCTTATGTATGCTATTGTTTGTTTGCGATAGAATTCCCGGAGTGCGAAGCGTGCTACTACGAGTCTCTAGGTTTTGCGGATCGTCAGCAAGGCAAGTAACACATTGATCATACTCTTCATACCCAGTTTTTATGCATTAGTTACAATCCTCAAACATTGCATGATTAGGATGTGATTAACTTGTGGGTATTGGGAAGTAGATGATGAGGTAGAACCTATTGTCCTTTTATTATCAAACCCTTGGGAGTTACTTCTACGCTATGCTTATATTGCCATGCTATGCTCGTAGACGTGGATTGGGCTTGAGTGTATCCATGACAGATGTGAGATTGTTAATTAATGGTTAACATAAGGTGGCTACTTAAATACACATCTTGGTGGATTGGTTGCGGGCTCCTGGAGAATCCAGTGTTGCCCTAGGATATCCCGGAGGACCCGTGTGATCATCCTACGGCTCGCCACCCAGGCTCAAAGGGATCATAAGATTATTCATGCTAGAAACTTCCTTGTGCAGCCACAAGCTATTATGGGCTCTAGCATAGTTGAGTATGTTGCATGACCTCTTCTAGTGGTAGGCCAGCAGATGTAGGGGATGTAGGTTGGTACTGTCTACCCAGGGTTAGAGTTAATGCTTCTGAAAGACTGTGTCTCGGTCATCCGTTTCTCAAAACCATGTAGTGCGAGAAATGAAATCCAACGGAGGAGATCGAGTCTTGTGGGGAAAAGTGCGCAAACCTCTGCAGAGTGTACAAACTAATCATGGTTAGCCGTGTCCCCGGTTATGGACATCTTGAGTATCTGGTACTTGAATTATTTGATTGATCTCATCACTTTACTTAATTAATTTGTTGGGTTATAACTATTATTTTGGGATTGAGTTGGAGGAACCTTCTCAACATTTCAACAAACTCTGTAGTCAAATAAAATATATTCCTTTATTGTAGGGAAAAATTGGCTTTTCGCAAAAACCATATAACTATAGAGCCTCCACCAGCCATAAATGCATGTAGTGATAGCATTTATTCTGTTCATTGCTCTAATGTGTTACATTGCCAGCATATTCCATGTGCTGACCTGTTTCGGGCTGCAAAATATCATGTTGCAGACTTTTCAGACGAGGAGTAAGGTGGGCTAGGTCATTTTTCGTGCACTCAGTTATGCCGTTGGAGTTGATGGACTCACTTTATCTTCCAAGCCTTCCGCTGTTATCTTATTTAGATGGCCTTAAGCCATATTTATTGTAATAAGTTCTCTCTCGAGACATTCGATGTAATAAGTGTGTGATTGCTACTCTGTTATAAATCCATTCAAGTACTGTGTGTGTCAGCATTACCGATCCAGGGATGACACTTATACACAGAGATTTGACCGTTTGAGGTCGGATCGCTACACGGAAGCATTCATATAGAGTCATACTTTGTTCTAGAATCGAGTTGTAATTCTTGACTTGTAAGTAAATAAAAGTGTGATGATCATCATTATTAGAGCATTGTCCCATGTGAGGAAAGGATGATGGCAGCTATGATTCCCTCACAAGTTGGGATGAGTCTCCGGACTTTATGAAAAATAGAAGAGGCCAAAGAAGCCCAAAATAAAAAAAGAGGCCAAAGAAGTCCACAAAAAAATGAGAGAAAAAGAGAGAAGGGACAATGTTACTATCCTTTTTCCACACTTGTGCTTCAAAGTAGCACCATGATCTTCATGATAGAGAGTCTCCTATGTTGTCACTTTCATATCCTAGTGGGAGTTTTTAATTATAGAACTTGTCTTGTATATTCCAATGATGGGCTTCGTCAAAATTGCCCTAGGTCTTCGTGAGCAAGCGAGTTGGATGCACACCCACTTAGTTTCTTTTTGAGCATTCATACACTTATAGCTCCAGTGCATCCGTTGCATGGCAATCCCTACTCACTCACATTGATATCTATTGATGGGCATATCCATAGCCCGTTGATACACCTAGTTGATGTGAGACTTTCTCCTTCTTTTTGTCTTCTCCACAACCACCATATTCTATTCCACCTATAGCGCTACATCCATGGCTCACGCTCAGGTATTGCGTGAAAGTTGAAAAAGTTTGAGAATACTAAAGTATGAAACAATTGCTTGGCCAATACCAGGGTTGTGCATGATTGAAATATTTTGTGTGATGAAGATGGAGCATAGCCAGACTGTAAGATTTTGTAGGGATAACTTTCTTTGTCCATGCTATTTTGAGAAGACATGATTGCTTTATTAGTATGCTTGAAGTATTATTGTTTTTATGTCAATATTAAACTTTTGTTTTGAATCTTATGGATCTAAACATTCATGACACAATAAATAAAATTACATGGATAAATATGTTAGGTAGCATTCCACATCAAAAATTCTATTTATATCATTTACCTACTCGAGGACGAGCAGGAATTAAGCTTGGGGATGCTTGATATGTCTCCAACGTATAATTTTTTATTGTTCCATGCTATTATATTATCTGTTTTGGATGTTTTATATGCATTAATATGCTATTTTATATTTTTTGGAACTAACCTAGAGCCCAGTGCCAGTTTCTGTTTTTTCCTTGTTTTTGAGTTTTACATAAAAGGAATATCAAACGGAGTCCAAGCGGAATAAAACTTTCGCGATGATTTTTCTTGGACCAGAAGACACACGTAGGACTTGGAGATGAAGTCAGAGGAGTCCCGAGGCGACCACAAGCCTCAGTGGCGTGCCCTAGGGGGCACCCTGAGGGCTTGTGGGCCCCTCGGAGCTCCTCAAACCCTAATTATTGACCTATAAATTCAGAAACATTCCCCCAACATCAGAAGCAGCCACGAAAATACTTTTTCGCCACCGCAAGCCTCTGTTCCCATGAGATCCCATCTTGGGGCCTTTTCCAGCACCCTGCCGGAGGGGGATTCGATCACAGAGGGCATCTACGTCAACTCTATTGCCCTACCGATGAAGCGTGAGTAGTTTACCACAGACCTATGGGTCCATAGCTAGTAGCTAGATGGCTTCTTCTCTCTCTATGATCTTCAATACCATGTTCTCCTCGATGTTCTTCGAGTTCTATCCGATGTAATATTCTTTTGCGGTGTGATTGTCGAGATCCGATGAATTGTGGATTTATGATCAGATTATCTATGCATATTATTTGAATCTTCTTTGAATTCTTATATGCATGATTAAATATCTTTGTATTTCTCTTCAAATTATTGGTTTGGTTTGGCCAACTAGATTGATTCTTCTTGCAATTGGAGAGGTGCTTAGTTTTGGGTTCAATCTAGCGGTGCCCTCACCCAGTGACAAAGTAGGGGTAGCGAGGCACATATTGTATTGTTGCCATCAAGGGTAAAAAGATGGGGTTTTCATCACATTGCTTGAGTTTTGTGGCACCCCGGCTCAGAGAAACCGGAACGCCCCGTATTCCAGCCCAGAGATCGAGGAGAAGTCTCTGGAATATGGCACTACTTGACATAGAACAAATCAGCTCTTATTACAAGAATAATAATACAAGGATGTGATGTTACAAAGAAGCACATCAGCACGGCGACACTACGCCTGCGATACTACACTTGCTCTATGCTAGCAGCGAAACAACTCGTAGCAGCGGAATACTTCTAGAAGCAGAACAACGACGAAGGTGGTGAACTCCACTCCGCAGGGACTCTGGCTGGGACACGATCTAGCTCGCACGAACGAAAACCACGACAAGCAAGCAATCAAATCCGGCATGACCTGCAAACTGGCATGACACGCCAGGTCAGTACATTGGATGTACTTGCAAGCTCACAACAACCATAAACATCAAGGCAAGACAATAACATAGCATTAAGCAGGTTAATAAAATTAACATCTACCATGATACGACAGCAACTACTAAGAATGGTATGAACTGATACAATACTGATAAATCACCATCTCAGCTCTCCATAACCATATCTCTCTTGGCTAACCGACCAAGCAATATACCATCTCGATCACCTCGTGATCAAAACCAAACGATGATCCTTCCGGCAATCACTACCATGACCAACACTTGGTCTCAACCTGTGATCTTTCCGGCGATCACAACCATGACCAACACATGGTCTCCAACATCATCATCAACATCCTGCCAATCTGTACTTCTCAAAATATCAACATATATATATATATATATATATCACCTATAAGTCATTCCGTCATGTGAGTGTTGATCGAACGGTGTGACCTAGTACGAACTTGTGCCCATTGACCGAGAACGTGGCTATCGATAGATTAAACACACACACTCTGCAGAGGTAGCGCACTTTACCCACACCACGGAACCCATGGCCTCGCACTCCCATTCGGGTGGACCAATGGCGTTCCGACAAAACCGATCTACTGCCATGACACTCTCCCGGCCACTCCGACTCACTCCCCACTGGGCTAGTCCTGGGTGACCCCGTGTCTACCAAAGACACAATGACCACCGTCGTGGCCAAAACATAAACGGTCCCAAACGGGGACCTGGATCCATAACAACAACAACGGGCACACAAGGTTATGTCTGCTTACCGGGCCAGGGTACCGCACGCCCATAACCTTCCCTCATTGGAGGCACCAGCAACAGGCACGACAATAGACCGCATTAGGGCCTTCCCATAAAAGGCAAATGTGGTTGCATTGGAAAAAGCCCGGTTCAGTGGCACCTGACCAACTTAATGACGGAATTCAACCCCAAAATATAATAGTAATGACTGATACTCCGATATCATCTATCAACCTATAATCCAAGTCATAGCAATATCCAACAAATAATCCAAGCATAATCTCATCATCTCAAAATACTCCAAGGGTAGCACAACACTACTGTCATGATGAATCCGAAAACAATAATCCTACTACTCCAATAACAAGAATAAAGCTATTCGGCTAAGATCCACATGTAAACATCATCTCCGAAAATAATACTCCAAGCAACAGCACATCAACTAGCATCATGAAAATAATCATACTAACCACTAATAATCCAAAGGCAGCATGATATCCAAAGTAATACTCCAAAATATAATAACAGATACCATCATGGAAATAATCATAATACCAACCACTAATACTCCAATGACAACATGATACTCATCAACTGCAAGCATAACTCCTAGTAATCCAAACAATAGCATGGCAACAACAAGATCAAAATAATACTCCGAGAAAATGCCATGCACAAAGTCATGTAGCTAAAGCAATATTTTAAACAAGTTCAAATAGATTAAACCATGTCACTGCATTACAGTGATGCAAATGGAGGGTGTGGCTTGCCTGGGGTGGAAGAAATCACCGGGAAGAAGTGTGAGAAGCTCGCGGAAAGAATTGCCGGAAAACGTTCTCTCTCGGAGGGGGCTGATTAAGCGCAAGGGAAAATGGTCATTTTCATAATGGCAAAACATGGTGAAAAGGTGACCAACAGAACGGGCTCGACGAAACGAAGACATGGGCTTTGGATTCACCTCAAACGGAGTTGCGAGCGAAAAGTTATAGCCCGACGAAGTTCAGGGACCAATCTGTAAAAATAACTCTACAAACAGGCCCCTGAGCTGAAAAATAGAAAACGCATTCTCAGAAAATACGCTTTCACAGCAGAGAATACGTATTTCTAGCCGTAGTTAAATGAGAATACGCTTTCTCATAAAGAAAACGCGTTTGCCACCGAACTAAGACACAAATATGCTTTCACTAAACGGAAACGTATTTAGACGAAACGCGTTTCCACTTATCTGACGTGGACGGCGGGGTCAACGGTTGAGGGGCTGATGCGCGGGGCCCGCGGCCAGCTGGCAGGGGGGTCGTCGTCTCCTTCTTCTCCTCGCTCGCGCCCGCGCCTGGCCGAGGCAGAGCCGGCCCCGACGAGGCCTGCCGGAGCTACAGGGCATCTCCGGCGAGGCTCCGCACATGGACGGGCTCAGCGGACTCGGGCGCATCTCCAGGGCCCATCCATGGACGGCGGGGTGGACCAGGGCGATGGCAACACGGGCGCCGGCGGACGAGGCCTTCGGGCTCCGGCGAACTCGAAGAACAGAGCCACCGGGGAGGGGAAGGAAGCGCTGGAGTGGCTATAGAGTACTAGGGGAGGGCCGAGGTGGTGGAGGAAGAGAGGGAGGGGCTTGGGCTTGTGCCAATGTAGCCGGCAACCGGCGATGGCCGAGGCGGCAATGGGTGGCGAGGAGGAACTCCGGGACTCGGGGAAGTGGACGGGAAGGGGAAGAGGAGTGCGTGAGGTCGATTAGTGAGGAGAAATGCGCTCGGGGCAGCCTTATATAGGCAAGGGAGGAGGAGGCGAGCTGGCGTCACCGCGGACGCGTGGACGGCGCCGCAGACACGTGTGCGCGTGCATGAACTCGGGGGCAGGTGACGAGGGAGACACAGTTGAGGTCCTCACGGGGCAGAGGCGACGCCGAAGCACGAGGAGGAAGCGGCCAGGGCACGCACAGATCCAAACGGCCACTGTGCGCCCGTGGGCACACGGCGGTTTGCGTCGGTGAGCAAGCTGCCAGAGGGGGAGAGGGGTCCAGGGGAACGGCGACGACGATAGGAAGACGTTGGACACGGTCACGCGCGCGGAGGCGACGAGAGGAGGAGGGGCCCGAGCAAGAATCCATCCTGGGCGCGGCCAACGGCAGCAGAGCGCGCGCACAGGCTTGCCATTAACGCGGTCACCGCGTGCACTGGCATGTAGCGGGGGAAATGAGCTGGAGCGTGTTGTCTAGTGGTAAGTCCTTCCAGGGTAGGTCTCAACTACGGTGGTAGTTCGGTGAAAACTGCTATGGTTAAATGGTAATCACCCTCTGAAGTTTACTGCAGTAAACTTGATCATGAAACGGTGATCAACTGAGGTGAGATTAGAGCCAAATGAGTTGTCTGGGGTGTTTGGGTTAGGAAGTACTACCATACTGGGGAGTTTGGCAGGAAATGGACCAAGATTTAATGCACTTGCTTTGCAACTACATAATCTCGTCCAGAAACTTGATCAGGAAGGTGCACTTACATGGAGTGTCAAATTGAGCTCAAATTGGGCAAGGCAGAGTCATTTGGTCCTATGAAGATGCTCAAAAAGTCTCATACCAATTGGCCAAGCCAAACTGGTACTTGCTTCACAAACATCTCCTCTGGACAGAAACTTGCAAAAATTCTAGAGGAATAATGGCTTGATGAACCATTCCCAAAATGGGTGGAGGTAGGTTATATGGATAATAGAAGGCCTAGAAAAATTGGCAGCCATAATGGAGCAAGATAAAATATACTTGCTTCACAAACTGAAATTTTGGATAGAATCAAAGAATTGAAGATGAGCTCTCATGGAGGCATGACATGAGCTCTACTTTGGTGGAGGGCTATGATATGATGATATGAGGGATCATGCAAAATGGAAACTCATTTGAATATGCCTAGCTTGCACCTCCTTCACAAAGCTTCTTTCTGGATAGAAACTTTGGAAAATCATAATTAAATAATTACTAGGCAAATGAGGTTGCATTTTGGCATGTGGCAATGATATGGACAGGAAAAGGTGTCCAAGGAGTTTGAGGTCAATTGGGAAAAGGAAAATAGCACTTGCTTCACAATGTGCCATTTAGGGCAGAATAGGGAATGAATTATCTGAGCATGATGATAAACATGACAAATGAAATATTTTTCCATATTTGAGAAATATATGACCCAAACAATTTATGAGAATTATTTGGGAATTTTAGGAGTGATGGAAATAAAGGTTGCTTCACAACCTAGGGCAATTTGAGTTATTCCTTTAATAGAAAAGGAATATTTCCAATAAAAAGAATATTGGGATTTGGGCTAGGATGAAAATGACAGGGTCTAGGGAAGGATTTGGGAATGACAAGCCACTCTAGAAACAAAGAAGAGGGTATCTTCTTCAGTTTCCAGACCACAAAGCCACGGAAAAAGAAAACTTAAGCAAAAACCTTAGAAAAACAAAAGAAAAAGAAAGGGCCAAAAATCAGGCTGTCACAAGTTTATCCCTCTACATGATGTCATATCACTTAAGCGTTACTCCGTTCTTATGGACTTAATACTCTAGATGCATGCTGGATAGCGGTCGATGTGTGGAGTAATAGTAGTAGATGCAGAATCGTTTCGGTCTACTTAACACGGACGTGATGCCTATATTCATAATCATTTCCTTGGATATCGTCATAACTTTGCGCTTTTCAATCAATTGCTTGACAGTAATTTGTTCACCCACCGTATGTTTGCTTTCAAGAGAGAAGCCTCTAGTGAAACCTATGGCCCCGGATCTATTTAGCATCATATATTTTCAGATTTATAAAACCAAAAATCCAAAAATATCTCGCTGCAATTTATTTACTTTTATTTTATTTTACATTTTAGTAATATTTTATATCTATCTCTATCAGATCTCATCCTTGCAAGTGACCATGAAGGGATTCACAACCCCTTTATCGTGTTGGGTGCAAGTGTTTGATTGTTTGTGCAAGTGCATAGATTGGAGACTTGTTCGTACCTCCTACTGGTTTGATACCTTGGTTCTCAAACTGAGGTAAATACTTATCTCTACTTTGCTGCATCACCCTTTCCTCTTCAAGGAAAAAACCAACGCAAGCTCAAGAAGTAGTAGTACCTCCAGTGCCGTCCTCCCTTGCCGGCACCTTCTTTGTTGCTGGCAGAGTAGCTTTGGAACTTTTGCCGGTAGAGCTTTCCAGATTCTTCGACGGGTGCGCAGCACTCAGAAGAGGTGCGCTTCCCGAAAGTCTCATTGGATGTCTTGCCGGGTTTCTTGCTCTTCCTCTCCTTAGCAGGAGAAAGAAAAATTATGCTCGTGATCTTCACTTATATTTGTTTGAGCTTATCAAAAGCAACACATTAAAACTAGTCCCAAACTGATAGATATCCAAGAGGGATATAATAAAAACTTTCATGAAGATCATTGGACAAAATAAACTTGATTCTCAGTAATAGTTTTGAGATATGATGATGTGATATGTGAGTCATGTTGATGAGTAATTGTGCTTTTGTAAGAATATTGGTGTTAAGGTTTGTGATTCCCTATGCAAGCACGAAAGTCAATAGTCATGCAATGAAATTACATCCTACTTGTGGTGCATTATTCGGTGTTAATTATGCTTAATGCTCACTTATGAGATTATTCGTTTCTTGGTTGGTCGCTTCTCAATCTTTTGCTAGCCTTCATTTTGCACTAAGTATGATCACTACTTGTGCATCCAAAATCCTTCAAACCAGTTTTGCCACATGAGTCCACTATATCTACCTATTTGCGGTATTCTTTTGCCGTTCTAAGCAAATTTGTATGTGCCATCTCTAATTTTCAAAATAAACTTCTCTTTTGTGTGTTCATACCGCTCGCGGAGCGGTGAGGGGTGGCTAATATTTTCCATGCTAAATGTGTTATTCTCACGATGAGTGTTTATTCACTTGTCATTGCACGAGAGTAAGGCAAAGGTATTAGGGATGCCCAGTCCCGAAATGAAAAATGAATTTACTTTATGTTGTCAAATAATAAATTCCTTGGAAAGTGTTGGTATGGAAGGCAACCGTGGATTCGGCTAGCCATGGAAAGTGAAAGTATGGTGGAAAAAGGAATAAACTGTATTTTCTGTTTGGGAACCGCCTATGATATATCTAGCATAGAAAGTGTTGGGAACTCTAAGTCGTTTTCATTGGTGGGAAAGGCACATCTTCCAAAAAAATTATCTCTAAGTTTTTCGCTTTGAGCTCTGGCACCTCTACAAATCCCTACTTCCCTCTACGAAGGGCCTTTCTTTTACTTTATGAAATTTTTATTTTGAATTTGAGTCTCCATCTTCTCTTATAAAAGCACCAACTAGGAGGCAATATGATCGTACTTGAGTATTGGGTGTAGTTAATATGCGAGTGTGTTTCATGAATGGATCAAGGGTTCAGCATGATGGGCTAGGGATAACTTATTTTTGCATTGATATTTTGAAATACATGGTTGCTTGTTGATATGCTTGAGTATTTAAGTCATCATGTCAAAACTAGACTATTGCTTTGAATCACATAAAAGTCCAAATGTACATGCTATAAAGAAAAGAATATGAGATGACATATTAGGCAGCATTTCACATCAAAAATTCTGTTTTTATCACTTACCTACTCGAGGACGAGCAGGAGTTAAGCTTGGGGATGCTCATACGTCTCCAACGTATCTATAATTTTTGATTGTTCCATGCTGTTATATTATCAATCTTGGATGTTTTATAATCATTTTATATCATTTTTTGTACTAACCTATTGACATAGTGCCAAGTGCCAGTTGCTGTTTTTTGCATGTTTTTTACATCGCAAGAAATCAATACCAAACGGAGTCCAAATGCAACAAAACTTCACGGAGATTTTTTATGGACCAGAAGACACCCAATGGGCCAAGGCAGCGTCTGGGGGTGCTCCGAGGGGAGCATTGTCGGTGTCAAAACCGGAGGATCTCGGGTAGGGGGTCCCGAACTGTGCGTCTAAGGCGGATGGTAACAGGAGGCGGGGGACACAATGTTTACCCAGGTTCGGGCCCTCTCGATGGAGGTAATACCCTACTTCCTGCTTGATTGATCTTGATGATATGAGTATTACAAGAGTTGATCTTCCATGAGATCCTAGAGGCTAAACCCTAGAAGCTAGCCTATGATTATGATTGTTCTTGTCCTACGGACTAAACCCTCTGGTTTATATAGACACCGGAGGGGGCTAGGGTTACACAAAGTCGGTTACAAGGGAGGAGTCTACAGATCCGTATTGCCAAGCTTGCCTTCCACGCCAAGGAGAGTCCCATCCGGACACGAGACGAAGTCTTCAATCTTGTATCTTCATAGTCCAACAGTCCGGCCAAAGGATATAGTCCGGCTGTCCGAGGACCCCCTAATCCGGGACTCCCTCAGTAGCCCCCGAACCAGGCTTCAATGACGATGAGTCTGGCGCGTAGATTGTCTTCGGCATTGCAAGGCGGGTTCTTCTCCAAATTCTGAGTACCTGTTAAGTAGTGTCCAGCTTCCCATGAATGTTGCACTCCTCGGCTTCTGCGCCTAATAATGGCCATCCTCCATGTGTCGAGCGAATGCGAGAAGTCGGGGCATTTTTACATTTGCCACCCTAACCATGTAAGTAAATCGTCTATTTAAAGAGACGGGGATCCTCAGATCCAGATCACACCATCCTCCCACAGCGAGTATCCATCAGAGCGTGCCCGGAAAAGTCCATCCCATCATGGCCGGCCATCGCAGCTCCTCCTCTCGCTCCCGTAGCCCTAAGCCAGGCAATTGGAAGAAGTGTTCCGTCCCTCACAGCCAATTAGTAGAGTTGCAGACCCAGGGATTTCTCCCTCCAGCGTATATGGTCCGCGTTCAAGCCGGACTCGCCACCTACAATGGCGGGGAGCAAGCGGAGAGCTTTCCCAACCCATCCATGGGGGAGCGGGTATGCCTCGTCCCTTACTTATTAAGGGGGCTTGGATTTCCAATCCATCCGTTCCTCCGCGGGCTCCTGGAGTTCTATGGCCTCCAGCTGCATAATTTCACTCCCGCCTCCATATTACACATCACTGGTTACGTCGCCCTTTGCGAGCTATTTTTGGGCTGCGAGGCTCATTTCGAGCTATGGAAGAGGCTATTTTGCCTCGTACCCCGTACACAGGAGGGGTCAATATATCAAGTGGGCGGAGCCGAGATATGGCGCATCGCCGGGACTGGATACCTGTCCGGTACTCCGAAGAAGACATCCGAAGACTGGCCTTCGGAGTGGTTTTATATGGAAGACGTCCCCCTTCCGGAACCTATTCGGATGGGCCTTCCTGAGTTCGACAACGCTCCCTTGAAGAAACGCTGCAGCTGGCGCCCTCGGAGCCCCCAGGAGGAAGATAACGGAGAAGTCCTTTACCTGATGGTCCGAATAAAGACGATAATCGAGGTTATGTCAATATGTATAATGCGGGGGTATAGCCACTTCAATATCGGGGGCAACCCATGTGGCACTTCAATGGAGAAGACGATGCTACCCGCTGCGGTCGTAAGGAACCGGACTCCGTCGCTGCTCTAGCGAAGATACTGTTCGATTTATATAAAGGAGAGGAAGAGGAGTTCATCCGCATTAAGCCACGGGATGGATTCTCCATGTACAACCCCCCAAGCTGGGTGAGCTGCTACTTTTTACTCCAAACCTTACCGCATTCTTCGTCATAAGTATTTACCTTGCCATTTCATAGCAGGAACTACGAAAAGCTATGAGGGAGGTCCACAGCCCGCCTCCAATACCAGAGGACCCTGACCGGGCCCTCGACCCCGGACTCGAAGAAGATCCGGACACATTTGTGGAGCTTATTGACAGGACGTTCTATCAATTAAGCTGTGACGGTGCCATGGTGGCCATCATAGCCGATTATCCTGGACTACTCCCTGCATCGCATGTAAGTAAAATAGGAGTCCCAACTTCCGAGAAGGATCCCTTTTTCTGCACTTCACCTACCGCACACATATGGTGTCTTACAGGGAAGGCCCTCGGGACGCCATGCCGAACCCGCAGTGACTCACCAACAAGGGGCACCTAAGCCGGGTAGGCTTAAAAGGAAGGCGGTCAGGACTGAGACGTCGTCGCAGAGGTATGAAAAAGAACCCCGCTCCGTGGTTGTTGTCTTCTAAAATATAATAACATCCATGTTTCCTAGTAGGAAAAATGCTCGCCGGACTATATCCGGAGAGGTTGCCGGCCACGCCTCCACCAGCCAGGCTCCAGAGCCGGACTTAGAGGCGGACGCTAACATGGGGCCAACACCGGATGTTCCTCCTACAGAGGATGCGGATAGTCTATCCGCTACGAATTCCGAAGTGGAGAGTGCCATGAATCACAGGCGTCGTCGGGCCGTACTCCGCGACGCTTGTTTCTCCCAAGAGGCGTTCGATGCCTTCAACTCAGGAGACGCGTACATCCGAGCTGCTCAAAATGGTCTTGCCAGAGCCACGGACCAGTATGTAAAGGATATACAGGTAAGAAAATCTAATAATTATGTATATCAGTAGCCCCTGAGACTTGAAACAGTTGGCACAACTGATTTAAGGATCATTGTTTGCATAGGTTCTTACGGAGAAGAATACCCAGTTGTCTCAAGAGCTGGAGGAGTGCAAAGCCCAGCTTCAGGGCGCAGTTGCCGCAGTGAAGGAGTCCGAGAAGGCCGCGTCTGGTAACACTTGTTTCTATTGTAAAGAATGACATGAACCAGGTAGTATGCGGCATGCATGCAAATCTAACAATAGATTCTGCAGATGACTCCGGAGTGAATCTGGAGGTCGTGCGAGGGGATGAGCAACATGCTCAATGATAGCTAAAGGCTGGCGAGCGCGTGCTTACACAGGTTAGGCGGGAGAAAAACGATCTCCAAGACGCCAATACCCGGCTGGGCGTTGAACTGAAAGATGTTCGAGCCCAGCTTGCTGACTCCGTAAAGGAGAATAAGAGGCTTCGACGCGGCATTTTCAGTAAGCGCTTGAATGAACTTTTAAAGAGTTCGGCGAAGAAACCGGCTAACAGAGTTATATCTGTAGGTATGCTGACGGGTCGTCCCACGGAGGAGATGCCCGGGTCTGCGGGTGATCTTCTGCCAGAGCTCCTACAACTGCACGAACAAGCGAGGCAGGTGATGCAGGGCATTGCCCAAGCCTTGTGGCCATCCGCCTCCCTGCCAGGAGGCATGGGGGAGCTCATAGAGATGCCCAGGGGAGCGCGGCGGCGCTTCCGTTTATGGAAGATATCAGCCTGCCGACAAGGTGCAAGGGAAGCCTGGGCCATGGTGAAGACACGATATACCAAGGCTGACCCGAACCACATGGCCGAGGTCGGACCTGTGGGGCCTGATGGGAAAGAGATCCCCGTCAGTTTGGTGTATGACCAAGTTAAATTAGCCGCAAAGTATTCCCAACAGGATTGTAGGCTAGATAGCTTGTTGGATGGTATAGAAGAAGAATTTAGTCAGTCTAAGTGACTGTGTACTTCAAGTGACATGTATTGTCCCTAGCCGGATTGTAAATCATTTGTCATGGCGGACCTTTTCGCTTCGACCTCTGGACCCGACAGTCCGGAGTGTATCTGAATACCCGCTCAGTTATGTAAAAACCGGGGTACGCGTGGAAACCAGGCGTAGGGGTCATAAGTGCTTGAACAGACAAGTACCCAACTAGCTATGTTATATTACATGGATAGTAAGAAACATCTTCCAGGGAGAATAGTTCCGTTAAGGGTTCCTTTCCCTGGGTACGCATGCATTAATGTGCATGTCCGAACTGCGAAAAGAGACGTATGATATAAACATCTGGGGGCATGTAGTACAATAAATAAAAGTCATCTTTTGTTCACCGACCGAATATTCCCTTAAGAACGCTAGCTTTCGGCTTCACCCAGTCTGAGGTACACATCCGGCTGACCCGGCAGTAACAATCGCAGAGGTGCTCCCCTTATGCCCTAGCCGAATTAACGGGAACATAGGGCATAAACACAAGAGCCAGGCAACCCAGCTTGGCCAAAACTTAAGTCATATCGATGCATATAATGGCGAAAAAAGGTACATGTGGAAAAGTAACACATGTGTGGGGCCTAGAGCCCGGAACATAGCTATATTAAGCTTCTGTATAAGAAGCCCCCAGGTATAATGAGCACGGCTAGCGCGTCAAGATTGTGTAGTCAAGACACATTTTAGCCTTTTAAGGCCTTGAAGAAAAAAAGGGAATAAAGAAAGAAAGAAAAGACAGATAACGAATATATAAAAATTGACAGAGGTAAGGAGACGAACATAGAGTCCGGCACTAGGCGTAGAACCTTCGGAGTCTGGCTGCGTTCCATGGGTTTGGCTCGAGTCGATTGTCCGATGCATCCCGCAGATGGTACGCTCCACCGGTCAGAACTTGGTCAATAACGAAGGGACCTTCCCATTTGGGCTTGAGCTTGTTCTTTTTCTTCTCCGGTAGGCGTAGAACGAGTTCGCCGACGTTATAAGTTTTGGACCGTACTTCTCTGCTTTGATACCTTCGAGCCTGTTACTGATAGAATGCTGAACGGGCTTTTGCCACATCACGCTCCTCCTCCAGGGCGTCCAAACTGTCCTGCCGATCAAGCTCGGCTTCTTTCTCTTCGTACATGCGCACTCGGGGTGAGTCATGAATTATGTCGCAGGGCAGTACCGCCTCTGCACCGTACACCATAGAGAACGGTGTGTATCCGGTAGTGCGATTCGACGTGGTCCGCCGCCCCCATAGTACGGAGTCGAGCTACTCTAACCAGCGTGTATCGGATTCCTTCAAGGATCGCACTGATATGGGTTTAATGCCGCTCATGATAAGACCATTTGCTCGCTCGACTTGACCGTTAGTGTGCGGGTGATAGACAGAAGCATAATCGAGCTTAATGCCCATGTTGCTGCAACAAAGTTTTACCTCGTCGGCTGTAAAGTTCGAGCCGTTATTGGTGATGATGCTGTGGGGGACGCCATAACGGTGTACAACCCCGGATATGAAGTCTACCACTGGTTCGGACTCGGCCATTTTACCTGGTTTGGCCTCTATCCATTTGGTGAATTTATCCACCATGACCAATAAGTATTTTTTCTTATGGTTTCCCCCTTTGAGGGGTCTGACCATATCAAGCCCCTAGACCGCAAAGGGCCAAGTGATGGGGATTGTTTGGAGCGTGGTAGGCGGCATATGGCTTTGATTTGCAAAAAGCTGGCAACCGACGCATCGTTGAACGAGATCCTGTGCGTCTGCTCGGGCCGTCGGCCAGTAAAAACCTGTATGGAAGGCCTTGCTTACAAGGGCCCGGGCTGCGGCGTGGTGGCCGCCAAGTCCAGCATGAATTTCTACCAAAAGTTGCCGTCCTTCCTCTTCGGAGATGCACCTTTGAAGGACTCCGGTAGCGCTTTTCTTATAAAGCTCTCCCTCGTGGACCTTGTAGGCTTTAGACCGCCGCACAATGCAACGTGCCTCGTTTGGGTCCTCAGCTAGTTCCTGCCTAGTTAGGTAGGCCAAAAAGGGTTCTGTCCACGGGGCGATGACAGCCATGATCACGTGGGCGGAAGGTGTTATTTCGGTGGCAGAGCCGCCGATTACGTCAGAGTGTTTGGTATCTGGTGTTGTGGCCAAGTCCAGACTGTTGTTGTCGGTCTCTCCTTCCCATACCACGGATGGCTTAAACAGCCTTTCCAAGAAGATATTGGGTGGGACAGGGTCACGCTTAGCGCCGATGCGGGCTAGGATATCCGCCGCTTGATTGTTTTGTCGGACCACATGGTGGAATTCGAGCCCCTCGAACCGAGCTGACATTTTGAGGACGGCGTTGTGGTAAGCCGCCATTTTTGGGTCCTTGGCGTCAAAGTCTCCATTTATTTGAGATATTGCGAGGTTCGAATCCCCACGCACCTCTAGGCGTTGAATGCCCATGCAGACTGCTATCCGGAGACCATGCAACAGGGCCTCATATTCTGCTGCATTGTTGGAGTCTGTGTATAATATTTGGAGTACGTATTGGACTATATCTCCGGTGGGGGATGTCAGGACGACGCCTGCCCCCAGACCAGCTAGCATCTTTGAACCGTCAAAGTGCATGATCCAATTGGAGTACGCGCCGTACTCTTTAGGGAGTTCGGCTTCCGTCCATTCGACGACGAAATCGGCCAGTGCTTACGACTTAATGGCTCGCCGTGGTTTATATGTTATGTCAAACGGGAGGAGCTCGATAGCCCATTTAGCAATCCCGCCCATGGCATCGCGGTTATTTATTATATCGTTGAGTGGTACTTCCGAGGCCACCGTAATTGAACACTCTTGAAAGTAGTGTCATAATTTCCGGGATGCCATGAAGACCGCGTATGCTATCTTTTGATAATGTGGGTACCGTGATTTGCATGGAGTAAGGACAGTGGATACGTAGTATACCGGCTTTTGAAGAGGAAACTTATGTCCGTCCGTCTCTCGTTCGACGACGAGCACCGCGCTTACAACTTGGTGTGTTGCCGCTATATATAATAGCATTGGTTTGCCGACATTTGGCGCGGCCAGGAAGGGGTTGGTGACCAAAATGGCTTTTATTTCTTCCAATCCGGCCGTGGCCGCATCCGTCCACTCGAAGTGTTCGGTGCGTCGAAGAAGGCGATAAAGGGGTAGTGCCTTTTCTCCTAATCGGGATATAAAGCGGCTTAAGGCAGCCACGCATCCAGTTAATTTCTAGATTTGCTTGAGGTCTGTTGGGATAGCCAACTGTGACAGGGCTCGGATTTTAGCCGGATTTGCTTCGATTCCTCTGCTGGAGACGATGAAGCCCAAGAGCTTTCCGGCGAGCACGCCAAAAACGCATTTTTCCGGATTGAGCTTGATGTCATATGTTCGGAGATTGTCGAACGTGAGCCTCAAGTCGTCTATTAAGGATTCGACGTGTCTGGTTTTAATAACCACGTCGTCCACGTATGCCTCCACTGTTTTGCCAATTTGTGTTTCCAGGCATGTCTGAATCATGCGTTGATAGGTTGCGCCGGCGTTTTTGAGCCCAAAAGGCATGGTGTTAAAACAGAAGGGGTCGTATGGAGTGATAAATGCCGTTGCGGCTTGATCGGACTCTGCCATCTTAATTTGATGGTATCCGGAGTATGCGTCGAGGAAACACAATGAGTCGTGTCCTGCGGTAGCGTCGATAATTTGATCAATGCGGGGGAGGGGGGAGGGATCCTTGGGGCAAGCCTTGTTAAGGTCCTTGAAATCGACACATAGGCACCAGGATTTATCCTTATTTGGTACCATCACCAGGTTTGCTAGCTAGTCCGGATGTTTTATTTCTCTAATGAATCCGGCCTCGAGTAACTTGGCTAGCTCCTCTCCCATGGCTTGTCGCTTAGGTTCAGAGAAACGCCGAAGAGTCTGCTTGACCGGCTTGAACCCCTTTAGAATGTTAAGACTATGCTCGGCCAGCCTGCGTGGGATTCCTGGCATGTCTGAAGGATGCCAGGCGAAGATGTCCCAATTCTCGCGCAAGAACTCCCATAGTGCAGCGTCTACTGTGGGGTTTAACTGTGCCCCGATGGATGCTGTTTTTGTAGGGTCCGTTGGGTGGACTTGGAATTTGACTATTTCGTCCGCTGGTTTAAAAGAGGTGGACTTGGGTCTTTTGTCTAGTATCACGTCGTCCCTGTCCACTGTGGAGCGCAGCGCCGTTAGTTCTTCGGCCGCAAGGGCTTCGGATAACGCCTCGAGGGCCAGTGCGGCAGTTTTATTTTTGGCGCGGAGTGCTATGTCCGGATCACTAGCTAGGGTGATGATTCCATTGGGCCCGGGCATTTTGAGCTTCATGTACCCGTAATGGGGTATAGCTTGGAAGATCGTGAATGCCTCCCGCCCTAGAAAGGCGTGGTATCTGCTACTGAACGGGGCCACTTGGAATGTGATTTCTTCAGACCTATAATTCTCCGGTGTGCCGAATACCACATCTAGTGTGATTTTTCCTGCACATCGTGCCTCCCGACTAGGGATTATCCCTCTGAAGGTCATGCTGCTTTGCTCAATGCGACTCCTGTCTATTTCCATTTTTTGAAGAGTCTCCTCATAGATGAGGTTTAATCCGCTGCCACCATCCATGAGCACTTTAGTAAGCCGGAAGCCGTCCACAATTGGACTAAGGACCAAGGCGGCTGGTGCTTGGGCTGTTCGGAATTTAGGTTCGTCACTGGCATTGAAGGTTATAGCCGTATTGCTCCATGGATTTATTGCTGCCACGTGGCAAACTTCGGCAAGGCTGCGGAGTGCTCGCTTACACCTATTATTTGAGGCGAAGGTCTCGAAGATTATCAATACTGTATTGTTACTTTCCACGGGATGGTGCTCTATTGCATTGTTGATGAGGATATCCTCGCCGCTCTTGGCCACCTGCCGGAGTACCCAACATGCTCTAAGGCTATGTGTTGGCATGGTATCCGTTGTACTGTGAATTTTGCATGGCCCATTGAGCCATCCCTCCAATACGGTTCCACGCCCTGTAGTGGGCTTTTGTTTCTTTGTAATTGGATCGGGTGACTTACGAGAGTACACCCTTTTAGTTCGGACGGGGGGTTTAGTGAGGGCCGGATGATCCCAGAATTTTGTTTGGGTTTTCCAGGCGCTTTCCATCGCACAGTACTTCTGTACTATGGCCGCCAAGTCAGCGAAGTGTGCTATGTCACGGCGACTTATGGCGTTGAGGATTCCCTTGTCCGTGCAATTTTTTCAAAAGAATGAAATTGCGTCTTCCTCGCGACAGTCCTTGACCTTCCTCATTACAACGAGGAATCTGGCCCAATAGTGATGTACTGTCTCTTGGGGCTCTTGTCTAATGTGGGAAAGATCACTTATCTCTGGGTGGGTGGGTAGATTTAAGTCCGAACCTGACCCGATCTGAGACCCAGGGGCGGAGGAGTTTCCGATCTTAGAAGTTCGGGCTCCGGGATGTTGCCCAATAGGTCTGGCCCGCTGTCTGATTCTAGGTTCAAAGCTTGGGCCATGTCCTCCCGTAGACGGGTATCCGGCTCGGAGAGCTCGGGAATCCGTACATAGTTCGTCCTCAAAATAGAGGAAGAATCGCTGCGTTGTTCCTCCACCACCACTATCTGATGGGTGACCGGTGGAGAGTTAATCTCCCTTTGGTCGGGTTTAAGCCCGATCCGATCATAGTCCGTAGCGACTCCCAAAGCGGCGATGCGATCCAAGAGCTCGTTCAAGGAGGAGAGCTCCACTGGATCCATTTGCTCGGCGAATCCCGAGCCGACGTGGAGGCTGTTTTTGATGACTCGAGAAGTCATCGTTGGCGCAGCGGCCGAACGGGCGGTCATAATGAAGCCGCCTAGTCGGAGAGTTTGGCCTACAGCCAGGGCTCCCCAGAGGTGATGTTTTCCTTGACAACGAGACGAGCCATCAAGCCTTATGATGACGGCACAGTGGAACTCTCAATGAAAGCACCAATGTCGGTGTCAAAACCGGCGGATCTCGGGTAGGGGGGTCCCGAACTGTGCGTCTAAGGCGGATGGTAACAGGAGGCGGGGGACACAATGTTTACCCAGGTTCGGGCCCTCTCGATGGAGGTAATACCCTACTTCCTGCTTGATTGATCTTGATGATATGAGTATTACAAGAGTTGATCTACCATGAGATCGTAGAGGCTAAACCCTAGAAGCTAGCCTATGATTATGATTGTTGTTGTCCTACGGACTAAACCCTCCGGTTTATATAGACACCGGAGGGGGCTAGGGTTACACAAAGTCGGTTACAAGGGAGGAGATCTACAGATCCGTATTGCCAAGCTTGCCTTCCACGCCAAGGAGAGTCCCATCCGGACACGAGACGAAGTCTTCAATCTTGTATCTTCATAGTCCAACAGTCCGGCCAAAGGATATAGTCTGGCTGTCCGAGGACCCCCTAATCCGGGACTCCCTCAAGCATAACCCACCAGGGCACGCCAGGAGGCCCAGGCGCGCCCTGGTGGGTTCTGCCCACCTCGGGTGCCCCCGGGACTACATCTTTGCTCTATAAATACCCCAATATTCCAGAAACCCTAGGGGAGTCGACGAAAATCAATTCTAGCCGCCGCAGAATCCAGAACCACCAGATCCAATCTAGACACCATCACGGAGGGGTTCACCACTTCCATTGGTGCCTCTTCGATGATGCGTGAGTAGTTCTTTGTAGACCTTTGGGTTCGTAGTTAGTAGCTAGATGGCTTCCTCTCTCTCTCTCTCTCTCTCTTGATTATCAATACAATGGTCTCTTGGAGATCCATATGATGTAACTCTTTTTGTGGTGTGTTTGTTGGGATCGGATGAACTTTGAGTTTATGATTAGTTATATCTTTTTATATCCATGAAAGTTATTTGAGTTTCTTTGATCTCTTATATGCATGATTTCTTATAGCCTCGTATTTCTTCTCCGATATTTGGGTTTTGTTTGGCCAACTTGATCTATTTATCTTGCAATGGGAAGAGGTGCTTTGTAGTGGGTTCGATCTTACGGTGCTTGATCCCAGTGATAGAAGGGGAACCGACACGTATGTATCGTTGCTACTAAGGATAAAACGATGGGGTCTATTTCTACATAAATAGATCTTGTCTACATCATGTCGTTCTTATTGCATTACTCCGTTTCTCCATAAACTTAATACACTAGATGCATGCTGGATAGCGGTCGATGTGTGGAGTAATAGTAGTAGATGCAGGCAGGAGTCGGTCTACTAATCTTGGACGTGATGCCTATATAATGATCATTTCCTGGATATCGTCATGATTATTTGAAGTTCTATCAATTTCCCAACAGTAATTTGTTTACCCACCGTTTGCTATTTTTCTCGAGAGAAGCCACTAGTGAAACCTACGGCCCCCGGGTCTCTTTCTCATATTATTTGCCTTTGCGATCTATTTTACTTTGCTTTTATTTTCAGATCTATTAAACCAAAAATACAAAAATACCTTGCTGCAATTTATTTTATTTGGCGTTCGATCTATCAATCTACTACAATTTTATTCACGTCCATTTTCCTATCTTGAGGCGCCGCTACCCGAAAGGGATTGACAACCCCTTTTACACGTCGGGTTGCGAGTAGTTGTTATTTGTGTGCAGGTGTTGTTTACGTTGTGTTGCTTGGTTCTCCTACTGGTTCGATAACCTTGGTCTCATAACTGAGGGAAATACCTACCGCCGCTGTGCTACATCATCCCTTCCTCTTTGGGGAAATACCGACGTAGCTTCAAGCCGCATCAGGGGATGGTAATATTATTGGAAAAAGTGTTATTCAAGAATTCTTTGATTGTACGGGATCTATGCCTATTAGTAAAAGATCTATTCTTCTCGATACAAATTGCTATGCGGATGCCATTGTTATGCTCGTTGAGAAATTAGAAAGAAAATTTGTGCACATTCATCCTGCTTCGCAAAAGGTGTTTTACGAACGTCCCACTATTAATCATCCTATAGCTAAAAAGATTGCCACCATCATCCTTATGCGAGAATTTGATTTTATAATACAAGAAGCTAGGGATATTTTGTTTTCTATAATAAAAATATTGCACACCCTCCGATTGAAGATATCCTCCATGATAAAGAAACTATGTGTAGTTTGGTATCTAGGGATTATCAATCTTATAGTGAGAATATTAGGAGGAGAGTTCCCTATTCAGAAATCTCTCAAGCTTTGTACCTTGAGACCTATGAGGAATTTGATTGGATTAAAAGGGGAATTTATGTGGGATTTAATAGGGATTGGTTGAATAAGATGATGAAAGAACCCGTTAGAAACGAGATACGTGTTCTGTATGATGATATATATGGTGATGATCCTGATTACGGGTTTATGAATGTTAAAATCACTAGTAAAAGTCATTTTCATGATTTGAGTTCATCTACTAGAAAGTAAATAAAGGAAAGGATAGATTTGCTAAGACAAGTTTTGGAGGATTTTATGAGAAAAGAATTGCATGCCAAAGATGACAATACCTAGATCTATGTTTTATCCCAGGTTTTCCTAATTTTTCAGAATTTTTGGAGTTACATAACTATTCGAAGTACCAGATTGCTACAGACTGTTCTGTTTTTGGCAGATTCTGTTTTCTTTGTGTTGTTTGCTTATTTTGATTAATCTATGGGTAGTATCGGGGGGTATGAACCATGGAAAAGTTGGAATGCAGTAGATATTACACCAATATAAATAAATAATGAGTTCACAACAGTACCAAAAGTGGTGATTTATTTTCTTATACTAATGGAGCTTATGAGATTTTCTCTTGAGTTTTGTGTTGTGAAGTTTTCAAGTTTTGGGTAAGGATTTGATGGACTATGGAATAAGGAGCGGCAAGAGCCTAAGCTTGGGGATGCACAACGCACCCCAAGGTAATATTCAAGGACAACCAAGAGCCTAAACTTGGGGATGCCCCGGAAGGCATCCCCTCTTTCATCTTCATCTATCGGTAACTTTACTTGAGGCTATATTTGTATTCACCACATGATATGTGTTTTGCTTGGAGCGTCTTGTATGATTTGAGTCTTTGCTTTTTAGTTTGCCACAATCATCCTTGCTGTACAGACCTTTTGAGAGGGACACGCATGAATCGTGATTTATTATAATAGTATATGTGCTTCACTTATATCTTTTGAGCTAGGCAATTTTGCTCTAGTGCTTCACTTATATCTTTTTAGAGCACGGCGGTGGCTTCATTTTATAGAAATTGTTGAACTCTCGTGCTTCACTTATATTATTTTGAGAGTCTCTAAACAGCATGGTAATTTGCTTTGGTTATGAATTTAGTCCTAATATGATAGACATCCAAGAGGGATATAATAAAAACTTTCATATAAAGTGCATTGAATACTATGAGAAGTTTGATTCTTATGATTGTTTTGAGATATGAGGATGGTAATATTAGAGTCATGCTAGTGAGTAATTGTGTATTGTAGAAATACTTGTGTTAAAGCTTGTGATTCCCATAGCATGCATGTATGGTGAACCGTTATGTGATGAAGTCGGAGCATGACTTATTTATTGATTGTCTTCCTTATGAGTGGCGGTCGGGGACGAGCGATGGTCTTTTCCTACCAATCTATCCCCCTAGGAGCATGCGCATAGTACTTTGTTTTGATAGCTAATAGAATTTTGCAATAAGTATGTGAGTTCTTTATGACTAATGTTGAGTCCATGGATTATACGCACTCTCACCCTTCCACCATTGCTAGCCTCTCTAGTACCGCGCAACTTTCGCCGGTACCATACACCCACCATATACCTTCCTAAAAACAGCCACCATAGCTACCTATTATGGCATTTCCATTGCCATTCCAAGATATATTGCCATGCAACTTTCCACCGTTCCATTCATTATGACACGCTCCATCATTGTCATATTGCTTTGCATGATCATATAGTTGACATCGTATTTGTGGCAAAGCATCCTTTCATAATTCTTTCATACATGTCACTCTTGATTCATTGCACATCCCGGTACACCGCCAGAGGCATTCATATAGAGTCATATTTTGTTCTAAGTATCGGTTTGTAATTCTTGAGTTGTAAGTAAATAAAAGTGTGATGATCATCATTATTAGAGCATTGTCCCATGTGAGGAAAGGATGATGGAGACTATGATTCCCCCACAAGTCGGGATGAGACTCCGAACGAAAAATTTTAAAAATGCCAAAGAAGCCCACACAAAAAAAGAGAAAAGAGAGAAGGGGCAACGTTACTATCCTTTTTCCACACTTGTGCTTCAAAGTAGCGCCATGATCTTCATTATAGAGAGTCTCTGATGTTGTCACTTTCATATACTATTGGGAATTTTTCATTATAGAACTTGGCTTGTATATTCCAATGATGGGCTTCCTCAAATTGCCCTAGGTCTTTGTGAGCAAGTGAGTTGGATGCACACCCACTTAGTTTCTTTTTGAGCTTTCATAAACTTATAGCTCTAGTGCATCTGTTGCATGGCAATCCCTACTCACTCACATTGATATCTATTGAAGGGCATCTCCATAGCCCGTTGATACGCCTAGTTGATGTGAGACTATCTCCCTCGTTTTGTCTTCTCCACAAAACCACCATATTGTATTCCACCCATAGTGCTATGTCCATGGCTCACGCTCATGTATTGTGTGAAAGTTGAAAAAGTTCGAGAACACCAAAAGTATGAAACAATTGTTTGGCTTGTGCTACTTCTTGAGCTTGCATTGGTTTTTCTCTTGAAGAGGAAAGGGTGATGCAGCAAAGTAGAGATAAGTATTTCCCTCAGTTTGAGAACCAAGGTATCAATCCAGTAGGAGACAATGCACAAGTCACCGAATACTTGCACAAACAATCAAACAACTTGCACCCAACGCGATAAAGGGGTTGTCAATCCCTTCATGGTTACTTGCAAAAGTGAGATTTGATAGAGATAGATAAACAATAAAGTAAATATTTTTGGTATTTTTGGTTTATAGATCGGAAAATAAAAGATTACAAAATAGTAGATCAGAAACTTATATGATGGAAAATAGACCCGGGGACCATAGGTTTCACTAGAGGCTTCTCTCAAGATAGAAAATAATACGGTGGGTGAACAAATTACTGTCGAGCAGTTGATAGAAAAGCGCAAAGTTATGACGATATCTAAGGCAATGATCATGAATATAGGCATCGCGTCCGTGTCAAGTAGACCGAAACGATTCTACATCTACTACTATTACTCCACACATCGACCTCTATCCATCATGCATCTAGAGTATTAAGTTCATAAAGAAGGGAGTAACGCATTAAGCAAGATGGCATGTCGTAGAGGAATTAACTCAAGCAATATGATGAAGACCCCATCTTTTTATCCTCGATGGCAACAATACAATACGTGCCTTGCTGCCCCTACTGTCATTGGGAAAGGACACTGCAAGATTGAACCCAAAGCTAAGCACTTCTCCCATTGCAAGAAAACCCAATCTAGTTGGCCAAACCAAACCGATAGTTCGAAGAGAATTACAAAGATATCAAATCATGCATATAAGAATTCAGAGAAGATTCAAATAATATTCCTAGAAGCTGATCATAAATCCACAATTCATCGGATCTCGGCAAACACACCGCAAAAAAAGTATTACATGGAATAGATCTCCAAGAACATCGACGAGAACATGGTATTGACAATCAAAGAGAGAGAAGAAGCCATATAGCTACTAGCTATGGACCTGTAGGTCTGTGGTAAACTACTCACGCTTCATCGAAAGGGCAATAGAGTTGATGCAAGCCCTCCGTGATCGAATCCCCCTCCGGCAGGGTACCGGAAAAGGTCCCTAGATGGGATCTCACGGGTACAGAAGGTTGCGGCGGTGGAAAAGTGTTTTCGTGGATGCCTCTGTTGGTTTGGGGATATATGGGAATATATAGGCGAAAGAATTAGGTCAGGAGGTGCACGAGGGGCCCACAAGGGTGGGGGCGCGCCCTCCGTCCTTGTGGCCGCCTCGTGGCTCCTCCGACTTCATCTCCAAGTCTCCTGGTTGTCTTCTGGTCCAAGAAAAATCATCGCGAAGGTTTTATTCCGTTTGGACTCCGTTTGATATTCCTTTTCTGTGAAACTCAAAAACAGGGGAAAAACAGGAACTGGCATTGGGCTCTAGATTAATAGGTTAGTCCCAAAAATAATATAAAATAGCATATTAATGCATATAAAGCATCCAAAACAGATAATATAATAGCATGGAACAATCAAAAATTATAGATATGTTGGAGACGTATCAGCTTGTCATCGGGGTTGTGCATGATTTGAATATTTTGTGTGATGAAGATGGAGCATAGCGAGACTATATGATTTTTTAGGGATAGCTTTCTTTGGCCATGTTATTTTGAGAAGACATGATTGCTTTATTAGTATGCTTGAAGTATTATTGTTTCTATGTCAATATTAAACTTTTGTTTTGAATCTTATGGATCTGAACATTCATGCCACAATAAAGAAAAATTACATGTATAAATATGTTAGGTAGCATTCCACATCAAAAATTCTGTTTTTATCATTTACCTACTCGAGGACGAGCAGGAATTAAGCTTGGGGATGCTTGATACGTCTCCAACGTATCTATAATTTTTGATTGTTCCATGCTATTATATTATCTGTTTTGGATGTTTTATAAGCATTAAGATGCTATTTTATATTATTTTTGGGATTAACCTATTAACCTAGAGCATAGTGCCAATTTCTGTTTTTTCCTTGTTTTTGAGCTTCGCAGAAAAGGAATACCAAACGGAGTCCAAACGGAATAAAACCTTGGCAATGATTTTTCTTGGACTAGTAGACACCCAGGAGACTTGGAGTGCAAGTCAGAAGAGCCACGAGGCGACCACAAGGGTGGAGGGCGCACCCCCCTACCTTGTGGGCCCATCGGTGACCCCTCGGCCTAGATCTTGCTCCTATATATTCACATATATTCCCAAGCCACCAGAGGCATCCACAAAAACACTTTTCCACCGCCGCAACCTTCTGTACCAGTGAGATCGCATCTTGGGGCCTTTTCCGGCATCCTGCCGGAGGGGGATTCAATCATGGAGGGTTTCTACATCAACTCTATAGCCCTTCCGATGAATCGTGAGTAGTTTACATCAGACCTACGGGTCCATATCTAGTAGCTAGATGGCTTCTTCTCTCTCTTTGATTCTCAATACCATGTTCTCCTCGATGTTCTTGGAGATCTATCCGATGTAATCTTCTTTTGCGGTGTGTTTGTCGAGATTCGATGAACTGTGGATTTATGATCAGCTTATCTATGAATATTATTTGAATCTTCTCTAAATTATTTTATGCATGATTTTATATCTTTGTAATTCTCTTCGAACTATCGGTTTAGTTTGGCCAACTAGATTGGTTTTTCTTGCAATGGGAGAAGTGCTTAGCTTTGGGTACAATCTTGCGGTGTCCTTTCCCAGTGACAGTAGGGGCAGCAAGGCACGTATTGTATTGTTGCCATCGAGGATAAAAAGATGGGGTTCACATCATATTGCTTTATTTTGTTCTTCTACATCATCTCGTCTTACTTAATGCATTACTCTGTTCTTCATGAACTTAATACTCTAGATGCAGGCAGGAGCCAGTCGATGTGTGGAGTAATAGTAGTAGATGCAGGCAGGAGTCGGTCTACTTGACATGGATGTGATGCCTATATTGCATAATCATTGCCTTGGATATCGTCATAACTTTGCGCTTTTTTATCAATTGCTCGACAGTAATTTGTTCACCCACCGTATTATTTGCCTTCATGAGAGAAGCCTTTAGTGAAACCTATGGTCCCCAGGTCTATTTTCCATCATATAAGTTTCTGATCTACTATTTTGCAATCTTTTATTTTCAGATCTATAAACCAAAAACCCCAAAAATATTTACTTCATATTTTGTTTAGTTTCATCTATCTATCGAATCTCACTTTTGCAAGTGACCGTGAAGGGATTGACAACCCCTTTATCGCGTTGGTGTGCAAGTTGTTTGATTGTTTGTGCAGGTATTGGTGATTTGTGCGTTGTCTCCTACTAGATTGATACCTTGGTTCTCTAACTTAGGGAAATACTTATCTCTACTTTGCTGCATCACCCATTCCTCTTCAAGGGAAAAACCAACGCAAGCTCAAGAAGTAGCAGCCCTCTCAAGCAAACGTTAGAGAATCAACAAGTTTTGATGGCTAGGGAGAAAGATCGGGCGTAAATGAGCTTAGGGGCCACAATGGAGCTTGGGGGAAAAGAAGTAGGTCTTCTTGGGGAAGAAGACCTCCTTTATATAGTGGGGGGGAATCCAACTGTTATTCTGCCCACAAGTTGTGCTCAAGCGGGACTACCGCTCGGCTGAGTGGTACTACCGCCTAATACGAAAGTACAAGACCCAGCGGTAGTACAAAGGAAAAAGGGCGGTAGTACCGGACAAAGCGGTACTACCACGCCTACTTCTGCTCTACTTCCGCCAATTGTGGACAAGGTAAACAAGGGCATGGGCGGCGTGGATGAGTCCGCAGTAGAGGGGCCAGTAGTACCGCACCTGGCGGTACTACCGTTATGGCTACCGCTCCACAAGGAGCAGTACTACCACTACAAAAGGAGCGGTACTACCGCTAGATGTGAAACACCCGTAGCCTACTGTCGCCCCACTACCGCCGACGCAAAAAAGTTCATGCTGACCCAGCGGTATAGACCACAACAATGGAGAGCAGAAGTACCACAGGAGTTGTACTACCGCTGCCAGGCACGGTATTGCCGCTGCCCCGAGCGATACTACCGCTGGGGACAGCGGTACTACCGTTGGGGGTGCCACAAACAGCCCCAACAGAATAAGAGTTGGAACTCCAAGTTTTCGGGAGGGAAAGTGGGTGCAAGAGAATGTGTACGTGTTGATTCAACCCAAACCTTTCCAAAGCGGGCCCCGCTCAATAGTATGGATTTTCGATGACTCAAATACCACCGAAAAAAGAATCACCGGAAAATAGTTGTCTTCACTCTAAATCACCGAGGGGAATAAATCGTCTCGTGCCATATGATAGGTTATATAAAATGCTCAATGCACATGATTAGTCCACAAATCGCATTGTAATCAATCACAAAAACCACTAAGGCCTCGTTGATAGCAAGGGATTGGGGGGGTTGATGGGAGAGGATTTCAGATGATTTGGTGAATCCACCTCTTCCACCCAATCCCCTCAAATCCCTTTGAAACCCTCCAAACCCTTCCAAACACAATCCACTTCGTATAAAGTTGTTGTTTGGTAGGAGGGGTTTGCATACTGATATAAGATGTGCAAAAAAACTAAAAATGTAATCTTTACTAGTAGAGATAAGCAGAGTCAACAATTAAAATACTTCAGACAGCCACATATGTCACAACAAGCGACGCATCATCAGTCTAGGAGGCCATTGAGCAAGCAGACAGAAGGTCGGGAGCTGAAACTGAGTTATTATCTGTAGATATCGACACTTTCATCAGTTAACTTAAGCAGGGTACTTGTCAGAAACATCTCAGCAAGTTTATAGTCGTCATATGCAGCGATTTACAGAGAAATGCAAGCTTGCACAACAGATCCAACCAAAACAAAAGTAGCACAAACTGGATCATGGAAAGAACTGAAATAAGCGTTGTTGCTATTTCTCCAGATCATGAAAAGTGTGATCCCACACAAGTTACAAGGGGACATAGCACAAACAACTAACTACAGAGCGCCATCGATCTCATCCACCAAAGAAGACACAGGGACAGCCGAATTAGGCGGAGGTTTGACGGCCTTGGTGCCCTCGGAAAGCATCTAACTCTAGTCTGGAAAGCAGCAAATACTCGTAATAACTCTGCAGGAAAACATTGATCTTGATTCCACATAAAAAATCCAAAAATAGCAACATCATCAACACACACATCTACAAGTTGGAAACTGCACAACTCACATTAAGCCCCAGCAAAATACATGGGATTTCTTGTTGTATATATCCTGGCCTAAATACACATAATTCAATGTCTATTTTTGTGTAAAAGAATTCTGTATGTGATAAATTCTACTATAATATCTAATGTTTAGTGTGTAGGAAGTTAACTGATGACTGAAACGAACATCAGCATGATGCATTAGTCAGCATAGTAACAAGGTGCTTTGAGTAAGTCACTTTGAGTAAGAGTTGCACACATTTCATCATAAGTATTATAAATAGCAGAATTTCATCATTATTTCTAATCTGATGACACACATATTTCAAAATCAAAGAGACTTTTCCCTTGCATAAGCAACAACCATCAGGTATATTTCAAGGAATATTAAGAGCACAACAACGATCAGGTATATTTCAAGTGAATGATATTAAGAGCACAACAACGATCAGCTATATTTCAAGGAATTATATGAAATGGATCATCGGCCTAAAATCTTACTGTACATTATTAATGATCTGGAACAACAAACAATTTACTGACCTAAAGTCATAAGTAGCTTACCTTAGATACGTTGAGGCAACTCTGCAATTTCGCTCCGAAGAAACACAGCAGCACTCTCTTCATCTTCGGCGGCAGAATTGAGAAAAAGCTCACGGTATCTTCATCATCCTCGCTTCTCCTCTTCCTAATTAGATCAATAATCTCGGAGTTCATCTCGGCACTAAAACTAGAAAAAACAAGCAACAAATAAGAACTACATTTCATGGTTTACTTGACTTGAAGCAAATTATTAATAAGACATACACGCATAATAAGAGTACAGGAGCTATCGAGTAGGATATAGTACTTCAGTTAAGACTTTAGAAACAAGGTCTGAATTTCATATCATGAGGCCGGAATAATAAGACTACAAGAGCTATCAAGTAGGATATAGTACTTCGGTTAAGACATGATAGAAACAAGGTCAAGAGACCAAAAAGCTTGTGTATATTACCGAAGTTAGGCGTGACAACTGGATCCCAAGATGGAGGCAACTCGTTCACCCCAACAAGAATCCAAGCAGCAGGCCTCTGTCAACATAAGAACATACCAGCAGCATGTAAGATGACACACAATCATTCATATATACTATAGAACAAACATCCCTACTGCATTGCTCCACCAACACTCATGAAGAATTAACCAAAAGTACATCTTACTAGGGAAAAGGCCAGCTCTTCGGTCGGGGTTAAGGAGGCTGATGGTGGTGGAGCATGGAAGAGGCTGCAAGGTCTATGGAGGGAGAACAAGTTAGCAAGGTCCATTACATAGATTCAGTTCAATGTAGACTACAGCCAGAGGACTATTTGCTTCACCAAAAGTGCGCCGAAATCAGACTTGTAACTTGTAGTAGATAAATAGGGAGGCAAGCAAGTAGTCCAGATCTCTGATGTTGTTTAGGAAACAACTGACGATAAGAAATGAACAGCAGCTCTAGAACTTAAATCAAGAGCTAGACTAGAGTTAAATCTAGACCTACGTCAACGGTATTCAACGAAATCTTTAAAGGTTAAAACAACCGACGTCTTCAGAACTGAAACTTCCTAGAATACATTTGGACTTTCAGGGTGCTGATTGGTTTTAAGCTACCAATGATTTGTTTTTCAAATTGTTGAACAGCAACAGGCTTTATGCATCACACAAAGTTAGTCAAGACATGCAAGCTAACTAGCTACTGTATTTTCTTATGGACACCACTGACTTCTACACGTTCACAAACCAGAACAAGAGAGCACTTCCACCGAGCAATTACGATCAGCACACAGGAGCACTTGCTTCTGCACCTAATGCAACTACAAGAACCCATCTGAGTGATTCAGAAATCTGAAGCAGTGCATTACAACGAACGCTTAGTGTGAAGCAAATCATTACTCAGTGTTCTTACAACCAATAAGTGTCAAGGCATTGCTAATTGCTAATGGATAACAACGCTAATCTTCCAAAACAAGAACAAGCCATGGCAAACAAATCAGACGGTTTCCTCTTATTCCTTAGCACCTCGTTTATATGATAGTGTAACGCCCACGATGCGGCTATATCTCTCACGTGTCGAGGCACGACTTAGAGGCATAACCGCATTGTAGGTTTTGTCGCAAGAAGGGTCATCTTCACACAATCCCATGTAATGAACAAGAATGGGATAAAGAGAGTTGGCTTACAATCGCCACTTCACACAATACATAAATAAATTCATACATCATCCAAAATCCACACATAGACCGACTACGGTCAAATCCAAATGAAAAGAAGATAACCCCAAATGCTAGATCCCCGATCGTCCCAACTGGGCTCCACTACTGATCATCAGGAAACGAAACATAGTAACGACCACGGTCCTCATCGAACTCCCACGTGAACTCGGTTGCGTCACCTGCATAGGTATCCTCGGCACCTGCAACTGTTTTGGTAGAATCTGTGAGTCACGAGGACTCGGCAATCTCACATCCGCGAGATCAAGACTATTTAAGCTTATGGGTAGGAAAGGGGTAATGAGGTGGAGCTGCAGCAAGCACTAAGCAAAATATGGTGGCTAACATACGCAAATAAGAGCGGGAAGAGAAGCAACGCAACGGTCGTGAACTAGAAGTGATCCTGAAACTACTTACGTCAAACATAACCCAGAAACCGTGTTCACTTCCCGGACTCCGCCGAAAAGAGACCATCACGGTTACACACGCGGTTGATGCGTTTTAATTAAGTCAAGTGTCAAGTTCTCTACAACCGGACATTAACAAATTCCCATCTGCCACATAACCGTGGGCACGGCTCTCGAAAGTTTATACCCTGCAGGGGTGTCCCAACTTAGCCCATCACAAGCTCTCACGGTCAACGAAGGATATTCCTTCTCCCCGGAAGACCCGATCAGACTCGGAATCCCGGTTACAAGACATTTCGACAATGGTAAAACAAGACCAGCAAAGCCGCCCGAATGTGCCGACAAATCCTGATAGGAGCTGCACATATCTCGTTCTCAGGGCACACCGGATTGTCCAAACTTCCGGTAGGCGAGCCCAGAGTTGCCCCTGGTGGCCACCGGCGGCTGACAGGTTGGACCAACACTTAGAGGAGCACTGGCCCGGGGGTTTAAAATAAAGATGACCCTTGAGTCTGCAGAACCCAAGGGAAAAAGGCTTAGGTGGCAAATGTTAAAACCAAGGTTGGGCCTTGCTGGAGGAGTTTTATTCAAAGCGAACTGTCAAGGGAGTCCCATAAATCACCCAACCGCGTAAGGAACACAAAATCAAGGAACATAACACCGGTATGACGGAAACTAGGGCGGCAAGAGTGGAACAAAACACCAGGCATAAGGCCCAGCCTTCCACCCTTTACCAAGTATATAGATGCATTAATTAAATAAGAGATATTGTGATATCCCAACATATCCATGTTCCAATATGGAACAAACTTCATCTTCACCTGCAACTAGCAACGCTATAAGAGGGGCTGAGCAAAAGCGGTAACATAGCCAAACAACGGTTTGCTAGGAAGGATGGTTAGAGGCTTGACATGGAAATATGGGAGGCATGATATAGCAAGTGGTAGGTAGCGCGGCATAGCAATAGAGCGAACAACTAGCAAGCAAAGATAGAAGTGATTTCGAGGGTATGGTCATCTTGCCTGAAATCCCGCTAGGAAGAAGAACGAGTCCATGAAGAAGACAAACGGACGTAGTCGAACGAATCCTCACAACTCCGGAACGAAACCGAAGCTAACGAGAGAAGCAAACCGGAAAGAAGCAAACAACATGGTAAACACACAAGCATAAACATGGCATGATGCACAATCAGGTATGATGCATGTCCGGTTTAAGTAGGCATGGCATGGCAAAGTGCACAAACAATACTACAAATTAAGTGGAGCTTAATATGCAACGAGTTGCATATTGACGAAACACCACATTCAAGTTATTTAGTTCGCTTTCGTTTATGTACCCAACAATGTTAAATGTTGATTAACATCGCAAGAGGTGAAGCATAAGTAAACTAACTATTTAGGCAAGTTTAAATGAGGCCGGAACACCAAACAATAATTCCGGAAAATCCTCATATGCATATTTTAGATTTGGTACTGTTCTGTCCTAAAGCATATTTTAGAGTTGTTAAACATCAAAATAAAGTGAACCAAGTTACTCTATGCATTTTTCCACGCCATTTACATATAAAGTTTATTTAAAATGGAGCTACGGTTAATTAGTTATGAAATAAATCATTTTAACATGGCATTTATGCAAAATAATGCAAACAACAATTTAAACATTTTTAACATGGATGAGAGTTGGAAAATATGAAACTAGACAAAATTCTAAGCATTTTACATGTTTAAAACATTTTAATCCGATGCATGGTTGTTGAGTTATTATATGCATGAACATGAGGGTGCAATCTATAAATATGCAGTTTACTGGATAATTAGATAAATTCGCAGCAAGGGAAAAAAACATGCACGGGCCAAAACTGATGGATCTGGGCTGCTCACCACGGGCTGAGGCCCGACTGGAAGCAGAGGAGGCCTGGCGCTGGCTGCGGGCCACGCAGGCAGATCGGGGCGAGGCAGGGCGTAGTCAACGCGCTCGGGACCGCTGACCCCATCGATGCAGGCGCGTGGCTGGAGACGAACGGGGCCGCCTATAGGGGAAGCAGGGCTCGAAGAAGGTCGGCTTGGCGTCCATGGCAGCAGGGGGACTCGGGAACGGCGGGAATCGAGCGCGGAGGAGGCCAGAAGGCGCGGGGACGGCGGATCCAGGCAGCGAGGCAGCAACCCGGCGAGATCCAAGGCGAGGCAGGGGGTCGGTGGCCATGGTGGTTTCCTGTACAGAGAGAGTCGAGAGGGAGTTGAGGACGCATAGAAGAAAAGAAGGAAGGAAGGAGGAGAAGGACGGCGCGCGAGGGACCAGCCTGGAGGTCGCCGGCAGGGCGGGCTCACTGGCACGACGCGAGGAGGCTCGGGAGGCCCTCTCCATGGGTGCTCGGGCGAAGGAGCTCCGGTGGTGAGGCAGATCAGCAAGAGGAGACAGGCACGCGGGGAGAGGGACTCGGGCTGCAGGAGAGGTCCGGCGGGGCAGCGCGTGGAGGAGGGCAGGGGCATGGCTGAAGTCCCGGTGGCGACTTTGGCGAGGTTGTTGTTGCTGTTGCTAGGACAGCAGGGGCACAAGGCCATGGGCGCTCGTGTTCATGGAGGCAGGGAAGCTTGGGGCCTCGGACAAGAGCTCCTGGATCGAGGGATCAACAATGTTGGATCGATGGATTGATTGGGTGGTTCGGTGGGAATCGAGGAGGGACAGGGGAGGCGCTGGATCGAGCGAGCTGGAGGGCGAGGGGATCTGGAGGCTGTAGGTGGCGAGCGATGGTTGGGGAGGGATGGATCCCGATGGGGATTTGGTGGAGTGGCGGCGCGGCTGAGAGGATGGGACAGGTCCCTAGATTTTAGGGTTGTCCACTATTTATACTGCAATGAGATTAGGGTAGGGGCTATCACGTCCCTACGATCGTAATCGGACGGCTGGGAAAATATAGGTTAGGATGTCCAATTAAGAAAATGGAGATGTTTTATAGATGTTTGGGGATGATCCGGACCCAACGGTGATGACTGAGCGGATCGGGTTCGGGACAGGTTTCGGACGCACGCGAGAAGGGGTTTTGTGCACTGTGCAGAGAGGTTAGGAAGCCAGGCAAGAGGGAAACAAAATCTGGTTGGTCTCGGGGCGGTCAGCGAAAGCAAGGGGGGACGCGGGAACTATGAGCGGATGCAAGTTTTATGAAAACATGCGGATGCAATGCGATGATGACATGATGAAATGCAACAACAACAAAATAAAACACACGATGGCAACGAAGAACATTGAAGGCTTCTGGAGCATCGGTCTCGGGGCGTTACAGATAGCACCAATTGTCAGCGACAAAATAGGTAATTAAAACAGAACTGCAGAACACTGGGTTCTGCACAAACTGATGCAGCAAAAACCTATGCGAGGGCCATAAATTTTAAGCACAATCACATAGCTGATCATATGAATTCAAACACCTAGCATTAATTTAAAGCATAGTGGAAATCACTAAAATAGAACCAACAACACAAGTTCTTTTCTAAATTTTCATTTGCCAAAAGAATCACCAGACATAATTCAGTTCTTGCAACCAATGAACCAACAAAGCATTGGCACCGATTCGGCAGTTCACATCAAGCATTACCACTACTACTTGCAGATAACCACATCAAGCATTACCACTACTTGCAGTTCACATCAAGATTCAGAGTTGATAGTGAACCACTAAACCAACAGTAACCTGCTACTAGATACAGGGGACACAATCTAAGAGGAGGCGAACTTGGTGACGGCTTTGGTGCCCTCGGAGACGTCGTGCTTGGCGAGCTCGCCGGGGAGGATGAGGCGGCAACCATGGCTGGGCAGATGGAAGAACCCTAGACAACGAGGGGAAAGGAGGGGAGGTGAGGCGAGGGCTTACCACCAAGGAGAAGGCCAGTATGGCAAAGGAGGTACGCCAGCGTAGAGATGTCGTTCGACGGCGTGTTGAGGAGGAGTCGGGCGGCGGCGCGGTGAGCAGGCGGCGGCGGCGCAGTGTCGTTCCTCCCAAATCCGCAAGGCCCCCCTCGAGGGTTCTGAACCATGTGGAAAGGAGGGGGTTGGGCCGTCGAAATCCTGCATACCAAATGGGCCCTAAGGGTAAAATATGCCATAACACCAATCCTACATATACAAGGGATGCATACAAGGTGAAAGTCGAGATCCCAACTTAATGGAAATATTGATATTGAAGGGTGCCTTGATCGGTTATATAAAGTGGAGACTTTCTTTAAGGTCATAGAGGTTCCGAAAGATTATAGAGTTCCTTTGGTCACTTACAAGATGAAAGGAGGAGCCGGTGCATGGTGGCACCGTGTTCAAGAAGAGCGCGGGCTGAGAGGAGAACCTCGTGTGAGAACTTGGCGGCAAATGCAGTGTCTTTTGAAAGGGAGATTTTTACCCGCTGATTATGACCAGATCCTATTTATACAATTTCAAAATTGTGTTCGAGGGAATAGGACTATTTCAGATTACACGGAGGAGTTTCTAAGGCTACAAGTGAGGTGCAACCTTGCTGAAATTGAAGGTCAATAAGTTGCAAGGTACATCAATGATCTCAATGATGCTATTCAAGATCGATTGATGATGCAAAAAAATCTAGTCCATTGATAAAGCACAAGCTCTAGCCTTAAAGTCCGAGAGGTTTGTGGGGCAAGAAAGACAAATAAGGCTCTATATCCTCCATATCCTCATACCGAAGGCTCGTTTAGGAGCCACACTAATAGAGTGGTAGAGAATACTGCTCTAACAAAGCCAAACCGACCCATCTGAAAGCAAACTAGAGGCTAGGGTAAGGTAAATGAAGGCCCAAAGAGCTATAAATGTGGTGAAGAGGGACACATATGCAGCGGTTGCGCGCGAAGAAAATTTGTTAACACAACTATCCATGATGGTGAAGACAATGAGGAAGAATACGAATCTGAAGATGTAGATAGACAAGAGGTTTGTCAAGAAGAAGGTGAAGAGGTGGTTTGTGTGATTCAGCATCTCCTATATTCCACACCAGAACCCGACGGCACACAATGGAAGAAAATATTTGAGAGCAAATGCACGATGAATGGCAAGGTATGCAAATTAGTGATTGATAATTGCAGCTGCGAAAATCTTATTTCCTGGAAGTTAGTGAACCATTCAAAGGTTGAAACTCATGATCATCCAAACCCCTACAATATTGGATGGATCAATAAATAAGTGAATATGAGGCTTACCAAACAATGCAACTTGCCACTTTCTTTGGGTAAGCATTATCGCTCAAATGTGTTGTGTGACATACTTGATATGGACGCCAACCATGTTTTTCTTGGGAGACCTTGGCAATTTGATGTGGATACTACACACAAGGGCAAGAAAAATTCTTACTCTTTCATTTGGAACAACGGAAAGATCATTATTCTACTAAACAAAACTGATGGTAATATCTCAAAGGAGGGAAAAGTATGTTAACTATCTCCCACACCTCTAATGAGTTTATGGAAGACTTAAAGGAGGCAGATTTGTGTGATGCACTTATTTTAAAGGAGAAGAGCAACCCGACTATTGAAATTCCAACAAAGGTATGTGGCTTATTAGCAGAATTTCATGACATACTTGGAGCCTGCCAACGATGAGAGGAACTCAACATAGAATCGACTTAATCCCTGGAGCAAGCCTTCCTAATCTTCCAAACTATCAAATAAGTCCAAAAGAGCATGATATATTGAAGGAGAAAGCGGAGGAATTGCTGCAAAGGGGGCACATTTGAGAAAGTATTAGCCTATGTGTTGTACCAGCCCTGCTCACGCCAAAGAAAGATGTATCTTGGCGCATGTGTGCAGATAGTAGAGCCATTAACAAGATCACCGTAAGTTATAGATTCCTTATTCCCCATCTGGATGATATGTAGGATCAGGTTAGTGGAGCAAGAGTGTTCGCAAAGCTAGATTTAAGAAGCGGATATCATCAAATTTGTATCAGTCCCGGGGATGAATGGAAAGCAACCTTCAAGACAAAGGAAGGGTTTTTTGAATGGCTAGTCTTGCCATCTGGACTCTCAAATGCGCCAAGTACCTTTATGCACTTGATGAATCAAGTCATTCGGCCCTTCTTATCCCATTTTAGTGTGGTGTATTTTGATGACATCTTGATCTATAGCAAGGATGAGGATGAACACTTTGACCACATTCGGAAGGTGCTACAAGTATTAAGGGAAATGATCTCTATGTCAACTTGAAGAAATGTGTTTTCCTGCAAACACAACTTATTTTCCTATGATTCGTCATAACATGCAACGGTATTCGTGTTGACGACTCTAAGGTTGAAGCAATCCAAGAATGGCCAACTCCGAAGAACATTTCTGAGGTAAGAAGTTTTCATGGACTTACAACTTTCTATATGCGATTTGTAAAGAATTTCAGCACTGATTATCGAGTGTTTGAAGAAAGAAAAGTTCCAAAGGACAGAAATGACTGAAGGTAGTTTCAGTGAGATCAAGCAAAACCTCTCACAAGCTCCTGTCTTGGTGCTACCTGATTTCAACAAGAATTTTGAGTTGGGGTGTGATGCAAGTGGAGTAGGCATTGGAGCTGATCTATCTCAAGAAAGGAAGCCCATTGTTGTCTTCAGTGAGAATTAAGCGAAAAAAGGCAGAGATGGGGTACTTACCAGCAAGAATTGTATGCCGTTTTCAGAGCTTTGAAAACTTGGGAAGTCTATTTGCTGCCTAAAGAGTTCATTGTTTATAGTGACCGTCAATCCTTAAAGCATTTTAGAAACCAAAAGCATGTTGATCACGTGCTAGCAAGATGGGCGGCATATCTCAAGAGGTTTAACTATCTCACCGTGCATAAATCTGGAACAACTAACCGAGTGGCTGATGCTTTGAATCATCGTGCATGCCCCTTGACTTCTTTTGAGGCTGAACTTCCATGCATGGATCAAATAAAGGAGTTGTATGGGGATGACGAAGACTTTGGACATGTTTGGGTAAAGCACATTAGGCGCCAACTATTAAGTGATGATTATTTGATGCAGGATGGCTATCTCTTAAAAAATGATCGTCTGTGAATCCCAAGGAGTTCTCTGCATGACAAACTAATTACAGAGCTCCATTCAAGTGATCTTAGTGGCCATGTTAGACAGGAAAAGACTGACGCTAACCTGGAAGCTCGTTCCTTTTGGCCACAACTAAAGAGAGATGCTGAAAAGTTTGTTCAGTGATGCCCCATAGGTCAAACCTGCAAAGGCCAAGTTCAAAACACAGGGTTATACATGCCTTTGCATGTTCCTGTTGCTCCATGGGAGGACATCTCTATGGACTCCACCAAGAACAAGACAAGGGAGTGATGTCGTGTTTGTGGTCATGGATAGATTCTCTAAAATGGCTCATTTCATCCCATGTCGCAAGACAACGGATGCTCATCATGTGGCATACCTATTCTTTCGAGAAGTGGTCAGAATTCATGGAGTTCCAAGGACAATCGTCTCAGACCGTGATAGCAAGTTTCTTGTTGCATTTTGGATCACTTTGTGTAAGCAATTCAACACTGAATTAAAATTTTCTAGCACTACTCATCCACAAATAGATGGACAAACGAAAGTGGTAAACAATTTTTTTTGGTAATCTAATCCGTTGCATCTGCGGAGAAAGAAAGGGACAATGGGATTTGGCTTTATCTCTTGCAGAGTTCTCCTACAATAACTCCAAGCATAGATTCACAGTAAGGAGTCCTTTTCCATTATCTACACTAAAGTTCCAATACATGTGGTGGACCTGATGAAGCTACCATCAAGGGGAAACTCAAAATCAGCATTGTACTTTGTTGATAATTACACTGAGTTATTTGAAGAGATTTGTGATGTTTTGGTGGACAAAATCGGAAATATAAACAATTTGTTGACCGCAAAAGGAGACTGGAATCATTCCAAGTCGGTGATAAGGTGATGGTTTACCGCCGAAAAGAGAGGTTGCCTTTAGGTGTTAAAGGGAAGTTTAGGCGGCGAAAGTATGGCCCTTCTCTATTATGAGGAAGATAAATGATAATGCTCATGTGATAGATCTTCCAAGTGACATGGGTATACTCAACATTTTCAACATTGCGGACTTGACTCTCTACCATTCAGAAAAAGCACTCTACGAAAAGATAAGGTCGACTTCCATACAACCAGAGAAAAATGATGAGGAACAATAGGTGACGAAAATAAAAATAAAATCATATGTCAAATATGTTTTGCTACTTCTAGATACTTCTATTGTAGTCTAGTATTTCTTTTATTTTATTTTCTCAACCATACTTGCTGTTTTTTAGAGTCTTCTAGCTAGTAGAATGATGAATCTTAAATAATGTTTTCTAAAGTGTTCTACCTATAAGTAGAAGTATGTGAAGGCTTCTCACGGCCCTAAAAATAAAGGTCTTCACCTCTAGTTTATAACGAGACTATATACCCTAGCCGCAAAAAAAAAGACTACATACCCCACTATCTATTATAGAACTTGGTGTTCTCATTTAAGATTTGGCCCTGCTCCCATTTCTAAAGCGATATCTAGCACAGTACATTAAAGTTGTTCCTTCAACACTCACTATAACAGTAAGGTGGAGTTGCTCCTCCACAACCTTGTGCTACTTCATGATCTTGTGGAAGAAAAGGACCAGTTTACAGGAGCCTCTCGAGTTGATTTTTTATTAGAAATGATGGATCCCAATAGGAAAGGAGTTGGACGGCTCATCAAAATAACAAGCTAATAATCCAGTGACTAAACAGAATTTTGAATCCAAAGCAATTTACCAAAGATATTCTTTACAAGCAGAGTCGTACAATGTTACCAAACACGTTACATGAAAAGTGTGTTGCGAAGTTTCAATCAATCTGGTTTCCATACACAAACAACAGGAGCAAATCACAGTTCTTTTCCGCCTCGTCGATGAGGCACACACCACACAGGCTCTTACCTTTCCCAGCTGACCCAACCATTATCGAGTCATAATACATGACAAAGTCACTACAAGGATGCGGCTTCGTCAAGTGCTGCTCGTTCAATATCAGCAACAGTCTTGCTATTGCTATTGCGCACGAGTCCTGCTGTTTTCGGCAGCCCTCACCTGGAGGAAGTATGGATGTGCCTGCATTACACCTTTAAAATTAGAACAGCAACCATTGTAACTCCAAACATGACATCCTCTAAGCAACCGCACTAATCAATCTATCCACAAACCAAATGCTCAAACACATCATGCAGCACCAAGGAGCTGGAGATGAGAAAAGAAAGTATAATTGCATGGTCAAATGGACATTAAGCACGATTGGCTGGGAGCCACTGAACAACCAGTCGAAAACAGCAAGACTTACCATAGCTTCACGTGCAGTAAGCCTATCCTGGTGATCATAGCGCAGAAGCTTATCAAGGAAATCTATGGCCTAAAATGGAGAGGAAAAGGCCTCGTTGAGAAACCAGGAACAGGTTACTGCTAGTAAAGTATACTTGAGATATATATGTATTTTTGACAGACCTCAGGGGATACTAGATGCTGGTTGTCTGCATTGATAAACTTTGACCAGGGTTTTCTGCTGTGCCTGGGTGTGGAAATTATAGAAACTGTAAATTAGATGACAAATAGAGATCTTGCATCAAAATGACTGCTGGGTGGCAATATACCTTCCAACAAGGGCTTCAAGCTGAGGGTCAAGCTCAATTCTGTACTTGTTCAAATAAGCATTTAGCCCATCTGTTCCAAGTACCTGTGAATACAGGGGTGTGGTCAGACTTTAGCGCTCATGTCAAGTTCAAACAGGACTACACAGCTAGAGTAAAGCTAGTAATTACATGTGAGCATGAACTCTATGCCAAATAACTTATTTGCACAGAGTAACCACTCAGTCACTAAGGTAAATAATAGCAAATGATATATGGCAACTCTAAAGAATATCAGATGCCACCAAAACTAACCCTTTTATCAGTTATAACTATCTTTACAAAGAATAAAAGGAATAAACTGAATAAGCACCTTTGCAATTTTAACAAGTTGGTCATGGTTGTCATGGCCATAGAAAAATGGTTCCTTGCGGAATATCTGCAACCAACAATACATGATTCATAAGATCATCAACAGTTGAACAAAAAGTCTGAGATACAAAAGAAAGCTATGAATAATATCAACTGTACTATCATGGCGGTCATACCATTCCAGCAAACATGCAGCCAAGACTCCACATGTCCAAAGAGTAGTCGTAATCTTGCAAGTCAACAAGAAGCTCAGGTCCCTTGAAGTACCTAAATCCCAGTGAAAAAGAAAATGTCAGCAAATATTTTGAAAATGATCATATGGAAATATTTGGAATATGCAAGTTACATAATGGAGCATTAACTACTGTACGAAGCAAATCATTCACCACATCACTCATTCTGTTCATGTGTATTATGACGTTGAGATTTCTACAAATGAAAACAAATATTACCAAAAGAAATACCCTTTCCACATAAACTGTTGATTTAAATAAACTAAATTTTGGCTGTGTATTGCCTCACAAGTGACCAGAAGAAGACCAATTGTTGGGAAGTGCACAAGCAAATAAGGTTATTTGGTATCAATAAGTAGGTTTAAGATAATTAAATAGCAACAACGTATTTCTATGTACCTACCTTGATGCAACACGAACGTTATACTCCTTTCCAGGATGGTAGAATTCAGCAAGGCCCCAGTCTATTAACCGGAGTTTTCGAAGCTCATGATCTATCATAACATTGTGAGGCTTCACATCTCGGTGCATAATGCCTTGTGAATGGCAGTAATCCAAAGCCTGCACATGAAAATGGAAACTGTGATAAATCATAACTAGAATATAGGATACGAAACATCTAGGTCCAGCAATCAAATTAACAGCAACTTGTCTTGGTCTCCTCAAAAGAGGAAAAACGCTGACTGGTCCGGTTGCTTGTTAGCATTGATAAGGGATTATTCATCCCTTACTATCACAAATATCATCCACGAACACAAGAAAGGGTCCTAGGAAATGAGTCTAGCCAGATGTTCAAACTAGACAGTTACACATGTAAGTATTTAATGTATCTTCAAGGCTTTATAAGAAGAGCAAAAAAAGTTATAGATGTTTTAACAATCAGTGTTCTTGGCAATATTACATCAACAGAAACTTGGGAAAGATTCATACCTTCAGTAACTCATAGATATAGTAGCGAATGTCATAATCTGTCAATGTCGGATATAGCACTTTGAAATCTGTGTTATTGATGTATTCAAAGATCAAGCTTGGTGTTTTTGAATGCTGATCCCTGACAATATCAAGCAGCTTCACAATATTTGGACCTCCACAGAGATTCTGTAGTATTTTGATCTCTCTTTTGATCTGGATAAGCATGACAAACGTGAAAAAACTAAAATCATAGTTAAACCGTGACCATATAAGGCACAGATAAGTTACCTTCTTCTTCTTCACAGGCTTCAGGATCTTAATAACACATTTCTCATTATTGTTGACGTTGATACCTTCAAAGACTTCACTGTATTTGCCCCTTCCAACTTTCCGCACAACTTCATAGTCATCCTGCTCACTGATTGAAAAACATCATAACAGTCAGAACTCGTCGCTGGATGTACTGGTCCATTAGGACATTCTGTAATTTAACAATCACATGATATCTTTGAGAGGGACCAGAAGTAACAAATAACCACACCATTCAAACCAAATGGTAAGTGTATTATCCTTGTGGGGGCAGGGATACTTGCAGCTGGCATGCTAAAAGTAATCAGTTTTGATTGTTCCAGGCATAGGATTTTCTTTTCCTGTTTGTATGATGGAGAACGAAGAGAAAACACCTAACTATTTTAAAGAGATCTCATGACACTTTTGGGGTATTGTTACATCAAAATAAATGAGTACATATATTTTCGTGCAAGACAAAGGTCAAATTACCCAACTTCTACAAACTGATGCTTCATACTTGAGTTCTATCCTTTTTCATTATATAAAAATAAGAGGGCAATAAAACCCCATGTCAAGCTCAAGGGAGGACAAAAAAATGTCTGGGTCCCAATGAGAAGTTACACAAAGGCGTAGCTTGTTACAATTTCAAATATAGTTGCATATCACTGTATTTATTACACATATACTAATTTACAAATCAAGGTACTCCAACAGCGTAGATAGTTCAGTGGAGCCTTATTTATCTCATGTTGCTGAGCAGAATTATCAATTCAACAGAAACAGAACAGGAGTAAATTCTCGTCAGCATAGGCCTTAATGTAAATGTGGTTTTTACTTGGAACAGCTGCTTTGAGATTAAAAATAGGCATGATATGATAATTTTTGGAAAATACAACCATATATTATCTGAAAAACTAGTGCTAACACGAAATAATCAGTCCAGCTCAATCAACAAAGTGTGACACTAATAGAGCAGCACACTTTCCAAGAAGGGGAAAACACACGAACTAGCAACTGTTCAAAACAATAAAATTAGAACATATAGAGGTCATGGACAGTGTTCGTTCCACTTGGGTGCTGGTGTTGTAGTCCAAGGCAGGTTCAAGTGCCCAATTTGCCAATTCAGCAAAATATTTGGACAGGGAGAATATTGCTGGTAAATGAGCGCGGGTGACAGAATCTGACATTTGGATTCGGGTGCTCAATTTGTGGAAAGTTAATGAAAGTCCACTAAAGATGTACAAAACTATGAATAATCTGCCAAAGTCCACGTAAGATGTACAGACGCATAATTTCGTACTGAACTACCAAAAGTATCACGAAACAATGAGATCGAGTAAGTGACTACTGAAGTCGGATATATTGTAGCGAAGCAATCAAGCAACTGCCGGAATTATCTGAGCAAGCACATCTGGCAACTCCCTCTCTCAATCTACAACACGCGGGCCCTCTCTAACCGCACGGCACAGTCACGCTCGTGCCTGACAAGACCTCCGAAGACGCATCGAGAAGTCGAAGCGCCATTGTATGTAGTCCCTGAACTGCCTCGCAACGAACAGACGAAAAGGATCCACGACACGCAGATGCGCCACGGGAACGAAAAGGAAAAAAAAAGAACTTGAGAGTTAGGGCGAGGTTGGCTACGGGCGGATTCGACTCACCCCCACTGGACGGCGAGGGCCTCATAATCCCAGTACTCCTTGGGGCGCACCACGTTAACGTCGGCGTAGACCCTGGCCTTTGACATGGCTGAAGACGATCCGGATCCCGCGGGCGGGCGACGGATCAGAGAGATGGGAGGGCTCGGAGGAGTTTGGTGCTTTCTCGGCGGCGCGTCCGTCAAGCGGACATCGCCGGCGGCGAGATGGCGCTAGGGTTTCAACAAGTACGATTGGTTTTCCTGAGAAACATGTTTTTGGGGATATTGTTTTGGGGATGTAGGTGGGGGGCGTGGGAGAAGCGCGGTAAGTGCAACTGACAGGTGGGTCCATGGGGTGCGCGAAAGGAGCTCGTGTTGGGACCCAACTGGCAGGTGTATCGTGGGCCCAATCCGAGGTAAGTGTCAAAAAAAGCTCTTATATATTAATAAGGCACCTTCAAGACGGACCACAAACCACCCCATCCGTCCGGACAGCACTGTCCGGACCGTGGGAGACATCCAACATGGGGCTGTATTGGTCCACGGGGCGATCCGGACGCAGTTTTTATCGCAAAACGGAGACAAAAGTGAGGAAGCTTTGCGGGAGTCCCGACGCGCGAAACATAGGAATCCGACCCCAGGCCCACCCAAAACATTTCCGGACCCCGCGACTCCATCATCCTCATTTTCTCTCATGCCTTCTTTCTCTCTTGTCGTCGCTGCCGCTCCACCACCCCTGCCACCATGCCACACCCCTGTCGGAAATCTGCGTCTCCGTCACCTTCAACGCTCCGACAGGCCTCCACCCCGCTTCTCCTCCGTCTTCGTTCAACCCCTGTCCTCCGACCGCCCCGCCAGGTACCATCCGCTACTGTTATTCTCACCATGCCCGACAACTGTTTGATGTATCGCCGGAGCTGAAAACAGGTGTCCCTTCTTCTTTCTAGCAATGGATTCCGATTTGGAGTACATATACGAGAAGTGTGTTAAGTCGTTCAATGGCTCGTCAGACGAGGAGTACACCGATGAGACAGCGATTATGCAAGTGGTCCTTTAAGACACGGAGCGTGCGGAGGAGCATGTTCTCAATTTCAAGAGCTCGATCAAGGGTCATCGAGTGCTCAGCTGCAACACGGTGCGCGGCCATTTGACACTGATGGCCGACTACTTTGTCCCTGATGTCTGGTCCTACGATGACTACATCGTGAAGAAGAACGCCATGGAAAGATTGGCTTCTCTGGTTACCAGAAGTGCATGGTCGCACTCCGGATGCTTGCATATGGCACGACCACTGATTCGTGGGACGAGTAGCTACGGATTTCTGAGAGCACATGCGGAGATGCCATTGTCAGGTTTGCAACTGCCTTGGTCGAGGTGTTCGGACCTCAGTACCTGAGAGAAACAATGGTGGCAAACGCCGAGAGGCTCCTTGCAATCTCAGAAGCAAGAGGGTGGCCAGGTTTGCTTGGATCTCTTGACTGCATGCATTGAAAATGGAAGAACTGTCCGAAGGCTTTACATGGGCAATATTAGGGTCATGTTAACAATCCCACCATCATTCTTGAAGTACTTGCATCACATGATCTTTGGATTTGGCACGCTTTCTTTGGCATGCCCGGGTCTAACAATGCACTGGTACAGCGAGCTGCTATACAAACGGTTTTTAGCCCCTTTCTGCGACAGCATTTTAAACCGTCGCCTAGTGAGTGTGGGCGATATGGGGTCCTTCCCACACGACCCAGAAACCGTCGGGGATAGGTAGTAGGAATGCATACGTTTTGCATAACTAAGCGTATGCGATGCAGGCATCTATCCCAAACGCGTTCTTCACACAATTGTTTGTGATATATCAAATATCCCAAACGCTCCATCTTTGCTACTCGTGTGTGCTGGCATTACCATTGCACGCGCTATTATGTGGTGCAACATTTACGATGCGCACTCCGTCACAAACAGTTCATGATTGCCAAGCGTGTGCGATCAGGAGACTATCACACATATTCACTTCTCCCGAACCGTATGAGATCTGTAATTAAGAAGATTACCTAATCATCGTATGAGTGTCGGATAGGATTACGAAACGTCGAACCGTCGTAGTAGTGTCGTACGGGATAACTATCGCACACGCTATTATGTGGTGCAACGTTTACGATGCCTACGACATCCCAAACAGTTCCTGATTGTAAACCGTGTACGATAAGGCGACTATCACAAACATTTAGTTTGCTCGCACCGTTTGTGATATTGTCTGACATCACACACGCTTCTCAAACGACAACTGTGTGCATGGTCGCACACGTTTCCTCTCTGCAAACCATCTCGAAAGTACATGTATATCACACACGTTTGTGCTTTACAGACTGTGTGCGTCGTAACGACCTGTAGAGCATATTTCGACCCTAACTAAATCGCTGCTATTTAAAATTGTACCGAATTTGAATTTGAAAGTTGGCTATAACTTTATTCATATCCATCAGGTTAAACAACCAATGCATTATTCGATTCACAGATACACATGTTCAAGAATTACATAAGCACCAAATAAAGAATGATGAACTAGGGTTGTATACTTGTACTATTAAACACGGTAAAGAAAGATGCAAAAGACATTCTGGTTGCTGAACAAGGTGAAGCGGGCATATGCCCGTATTGTGCTCTCCTCCATGCAGAAGGCACGCATGACTCAGTCCAACCCCTTGTGATGGTCGACCGCCTATCCTTCACTGTCTTCATGTCTCATGAGGACATCTAGATAATCATTGTGTTGTGGTAGAAATACTTTAACCTTTGCTTGCCCACCAATTATGTAGTTGAGAGGTAGTCTTGAGTAAACTGCTTCGAGAACCACTGCAAAGGAAAAAGATTCATACATTGTCATCTAAAACAACTCATTATGGGCAGTAAAAAGAAGGCTACAGAGTTCTTATTTACCTTGTTGCGGTTCACTATTGTCTTGCATAAAGTGTAAACAAATAGTTCGATTGACATCTTTTGACCCATTTTAATAACAATGTTTATCAGTTCCTCTCTTGAAGTTGGTTCATGAATATCTCATTGCCCCATACGCAGAAAGGGCCGAAGCACGGATCTTTACCAATGACATGTACCTAAAAGCACCAAGTTAACATTAGAAGCTAAACAACATTGCAATATGGTGTAGTACAACACTCCCTCCGTCCCATTATATAAGATCTTATAGCATCCAATATATTCACGGCGTGGATGAATAAACATCTTATATTATGGGGCGAAGGGAGTTTATTACATTTCTACAAATATCAGCCAATTAACTACAGTTAACGGCTGCTGTGTTGTTGGTGTTCTTGCTGCTCTTCTATGTATATCTAGACATCATCAGAACATTAAGGTAACACTCTTGGTTTGAGACTACGTTTGCCAAAGGTTGCCACACCTAAGCTTAGGCAAGTTTGACCAACTTAGGTGTGTGTTTGGTTCAAGCCACACTATGTTCCCACATCACATGCACTCAAAAAGTGTGACAAGATTCTCTTAGGCGTGCCAACTTGTGGCTCTCGTTTTGAAGAACTAACCCGTTGGCAAGTTTGACAACATTGTATGGTAATGTGTGGCACTCCTAGGCTTAGAACCAAAAAACCCTTCCTTGTTGTTGTGTGGCCTAGGATTGCATATTTAGTCATTCAGTACAATGCATCTTGCTATGTAGCCTCAGATATGTTAGGTATGGCCCTAGTTAACCTACCGATAAATGGGTTATACATATATTCAGATAAATGTCCGATTGAACGATTAATCCCTCATCAACCCTCGACCTATATGGTACCCACTACCAATATCCTGAACAATGAGTATAAGCCATGGGATGAAACTAACCTCGATGGTAAACAGCAGATGTTTCCAATATTGTCATGTGCATGCTAAGCACAACAGGCTAAACATCAACCAAATATATCCATGGTAGAGAACATAATCTCCGAATGATAGCTTCATGGTGAAGGTTTAAGCACGCTAGTTAAGAAAAAAAGAAGTGGAAAGGTGTGTTATTAACTACAACAGGCCTAATATTTAAAAACAAGCAAACATAGTCATTCAAACTTGTATTGTGCAGGTTTAAGTACACTAGTTATTGTTAAATCAAATGGAAAGGCGTGTTAAATACTCCCTTCGGTCCTTTTTACTCTGCATATAAGAATTGTCTGAAGTCAAACTTCATAAAGCTTGACCTTATTTATATGAAAAAATATCAACATCTACCATGCTAAAGTTATACAATATGAAAATTTAAGTCATGACACATCTAATGATATTGATTTCATATTGTAAATGTTGGTATTTTTTCTATAAAGTTGGTCAAACTTTACGAGGCTTGACTTTAGACAAATCTTATATGCGAACTAAAAAGGGCCGGAGGGAGTACAACATGCTTAACAACAACCAAATATAGTCATTCATAGAGCTATTGTTAAAATTGGTATTGATGAAGTTGAACTGCACCGTTCATACTAGCACACATAGAACATCACATTGTGAATAGCTAAAATAAACAAGGCATACTACAAACAACCAAAGATGGCAATTGAAACTGGACATATGCTAACTACAAACAACCGAACAACCAAAAACCATAGAAATAAACATGGTGTAATGCAAACAACCAAATATAGCAATAAATATTGGATAGGTTCTCACTACAAAAGGAGTTCAAGAAAACAAATCATGGAATTCCCCCAGTGAAGAGGCACGACAAAACAAATCATGGGTTTCCTCACTTGTCACAGATTGGCTCCTCTCGTGGTCGTCGTCGATAAGGTCTGACTTGGCAGCTGAGGATCCCAAGCTAGCGTCACAGAACGTGTCCTTCAGAAATGACAAAAGGGGCTCCATGGAGATGAAGGGTGGCAAATTGTTCATAATGAGCCGCAGGAGATCAGCGGCAGGGCCATCGATGAGTTCGACGGCTGTCGAACCCGAGGGATTGGGGGTGGGCAACTTAACCTGTGACATTGCCCGCGTCAAGCCATCACTGTCGATGACCTCCATGTCGTAGCCGGTGTCCACTACATGCAGAATACTCTAGACTGCTGATTGAAAGGTTGCGTCCAATCATCATTGTCAGCTTCCTCGGCTGTCACCTCGCCGACGTCGGGCGAAGAGGCCGCGGTAAAGCTCTTTTGGCCCATTTGCTCCTCGAGCTCCCTGGGAAGCGTAGCCGGGCTTAGGTTGCGACGCTCTGGAGTGGGGGAGGGGTAGGGATGGGGATCTGAGGGAAAGGGGGCGTTTCGCAGGCGTCATCTAAGAAACTCAGGGCGGCGAGGGTATGTATATCGGTGGGTAACCTACACAAGCAGACCAGCACAGGTTGAGGATGGAGGTGGCGCGGCGGCGACGGCGGTGACCTAGCTAGGTTTCGAGGGAGGGAGGGAGGGGTGGTGTGTATGTGTGTGAGCGGGGGATTTGGGGTGTGTGTGTGTGTGGAGGGGGTCCAAGGTGGTGTTTGAGGAAATGCCACGGGTACTGAATATTTTACTAGGCGGGAGTAAAATGGTGGGGCTACCGAAAATTTGGATCACGGGATTGAAGTAGAGCGGGGCGGGAGTAACAAACATCACACACGGTTAAAACTTAATAATCGTGTGCTATCAAACAGAAAAACACTCCAGCCGAGCAGATATTTTTGAGATTTCGAAGGATGCAGACAGGAGTAATGTCGGGGCTACTGAAAATTTGGATCAACTGATTGAAGCAGAGAGGGAGTATCAGACATCGCACACGGTCCACACATACTAATCGTGTGCTATCAAACAGAAAAACCCTCTAGGCGGGTAGATATTTTCGAGATTGCGAGGGGGTAGATATTTTCTAGGGCGGGAGGGAAGCCTCGTGGAGCCCAATCTACTGTGATGATGTGGGTGACGGGGGTAGGGGCGCGACACACGGGTAGTCCCAGGGATCCGTGTCTATTGCGTACCCGATCGCAGACGGTTGTTGCATCTGACTCGCCTGCTATTTATAAATTTGGCGAAAAAACACGGGAAAGGGTCAGAATACGAACACACTTGCATGTTGACCAAATATATGTATGAAAAGGGTGGTTTGTTGTTTAAATACCCAATGCACAACTTTGATGCGGCACCTGTCGCACAAAGCACACGTTATTATTGCTAGCCCCCCCCCCCCCGCACACACTCTTCGTGTTGGCGGGAGGGGAATCCTAGCTATGAATGCATCCCCCCAAATAGCTAGGTCTGACATCTCACCCTACCGTAACACAAAACCGAAAGGAGTGCATCATGGTCAACCCCCTCCCTATTGCTTCCGATCAAACATGGAACTTGTGCAGGCCCACAGATGTGTTCTTGTGGCGTGAGATGGGTGAGACCAGATGCGAACCACACCTGCGGGTGGCCCGATGTGCGTGTGTGTGTGAAAATGGTATGGTGTGATATTTAAATAACCAAATCACAAATTTGATGTGGCACATGTGTGTCGCAAATTAACCGGACATCCCCGACCCCACGGAGGTTCATCTAGTGCGAAGTAGTACTATGTGCCCCCCACACACACACTTTGAGTCGGTGGGAGGGGGCATCTCACCAAGGCGTATTGTAACACTGACTAAGAAGAATCACCACCTTGGTCGTATAACCTCTCTCGTTGTTGGGTCAAAGCCATGCATGGACGTCCACACGCGGCCCCACAAATAGGCTAGCTTGTCGCTAATAACCACGCGAGGGAGTGCCTGAAGACAACCACTACGTGCATGTGGCCCAAACATATGTATGAAGTGTTATGTGGTGTTTGAATATACCCAATGCACAACCTTGATGTGGCACTATGCTTTTGGAACCGGAAAGTCCCCACACGGAGCGAGGGTTCACGACGCTTATACTATATATATAGGGATTCATGTGTATGCATGCCCTCAAACTTAGGTCTCGAATCTCACCATGATCGACATACGACTATACAATAACGTGAACCAAGAGAAGAAGAATCCACCCTGGTAACCTCTCTCGTGTTGTTGGTCGAAGTGATGGATGTCCACGCGGGCCCACGAATATATAGGCCGTTGATGATAACCAAGCGAGGGAGAGTGTCCAAAGACAACCACTGCATGCATGTGCCCCAAACATATGTATGGACATGCGTGATGGATGCATATATGTTTGAATACCAAAAGCACAACATTTTGATGTGGCGCATGCATGCGTCGAAAATTGCACAGTCCCCACATAGATTTGGTTCATGGCGCGTCGTGTGCTCGTCCTCCCCCCACTTCGATCCGGTGGGAGGGATTCATGCGTACACATGCGCTCAAAGTATAATACGTTATCTCTCACATCATGACATACATGTACCGTACCATATAAGGCGAACCAAAATTTAATCCCCTCCTAATTATAAGTCAAAATAACCTCTATTGTTGTCGGTCAAAGTGATTGACGAAGCGGGCACACACAGATGGACGAAGCATCTCGCCGATAACCCCGTGAGTGAGTGCTAGAGGACAACCACCATCGCTTGCATGTGGGCCAAACACATGTATGGAGATGTGTGGTTGTGATGTTTGAATACCTAATATATATGCAGAACTTTTGATGTTGCACCTGCCTCGAAAACCTTAAATTCCCCCACACGAAGCGAGGTTCATGATGTACAGTATATGCTGGCCCCCCTCCCCTCTTCGACGCGTAATATATACTCCTACATACCGTAACACAACCCGGAAATCATCCTGCTTGTTCAGAAAATTACCTTTCTCATTGTGTCATATATTAGATGGACGACGACCTCGTGGGCCCATGGAGGGAAGCGTCGCAGGAGAGTGAGTGACAATCATCGTCTGCAGGTGGCCCAAGGTGTTGGTGATGTTTTAATACCCAATATGCACAACTTCTTTGTGGCACCTACCTCAAAAACCGAAAAGTCCCCACACAGAGCGAGATCGTTCATGACGTGTGTGTAGCATGTGCTGCCCCCTCCTCCCCTCTTCAACGCATACTATATACTCCTACCGCAACACAACCCAAAAAGAAACCTCCTTGTTGGTCAAATTAACCTCTCTTGTTGGGTCAAAGTGATGGAGGACAACCTCGCGGGCCCACGGATGGAAGCATCGCACGCGAGTGACTGTCCTATATGATGCGTAGTATATTGACGCGTACTATATATACTCCTACCGTACATAACAAAAACCAAAAAAAATGACCATCCTTGTTGGTCAAATTAACCTCTCTCACCGCAGGTCATAGTGCTGGAGGTTGACCTCGCGGCCCACAGAGAGAGATCACACGCGAGTGAGTGTCCTAGGACCACCGCGTGCATGTGGCCCAAAGATGCATGTCAAACTTTTTCTGCAGCGAAAATGCGACCAAAGGAGTTTAGTGTTAAAAATTGAAAAAATATATAGATAACATTTGTCCGTTTTTATACATGATTGATTTCCTAGGGATTTAATGTGCAAAAATCAAATTTTATCTACATGAGACCCGTGATAGTGCACCAAAATGGATTGGAAAATCATATGGGTATGTGTCCCTGGGTGCATGTTTAGTCCCCATGCAAGAAATTTCTAACATCAAGAATCTTGATTTGAAAATCCAGTAAATCCAAAACTAAGTTTAAATTCATGAAACTTATCATGGTGTCATATGGACACCAATAGACTGTGATATTATATTTATTTTCCAAATTTGAGACAATTTTGGTATAATCTTCTTACAGACGTCAAGTCTTTTTTTCTGCTTTATCCTTCTCTCAATCAAAGAAAGGGAACGCAGATGTTCTGTCGCCCTCTCTTCGTATGCCACCAGCCTTCCTCTCAAAACCATATTGATCCGATCTTGCGCAGATAGGTAGGGACGATCCCTCCAATAACCAGGAAATTATCAATAATTATCAATCAATATCGCAAACAGACTCTTTATTCGAACCGTGTGCGTTAGACCAACATTGTATGTGTCGTGCTTCGATTAAGCAATAAAGCGGCAGAATTAATGATCAAAAAGGAAAAATCAATATAATACGTGCCGCCACGCGTCCCGTGTGCCGTACAAGCATGCGTGAGTTGACGAGACGCATGCTAGTAGTCCGCCACGCAGGCAGACCGGGAGGCCGAGGCTTGCGCGTGTTCGCTACGTAGTGTCACCTGGGGGCGTGCTAATAGCTGTGTGAAATGACGGTAGGCATGCCAGTAATCCGCTATGCAGGCTCACCGGGAGGCGAGCCAGCCCTTTGACCGCCGCCCTCCTCTCTCCCACTGCTCCATATTAATGACGCGCCCGATCCGCTGGTCATAATAGGCGGCCGCACCCCTCATCCACAGTTGTCACCGCCGCATGGAGTGTATTAGGATTTTGTCGAAGCGCACCATCGGAGGGAGTGGCGACGCCGGGGCTGGTGAAGCACCCGCGCAACGCATGAAGCTGCGCACAGAGGTTGTTGTTGCCGCCGACGAGGTCTCACGCGGGCAGCAGCGCAACCTTGACTTCATCGCCGTCGTCGTGCCTCCCCAGCCGAAGCCGGAGGTCCACAGCTACTCCGACAACGACTCCGACGGAAAACTAGTTAGTCCCCCCTTCTTTTATTGGGAATAGAAATCCTTGGTTATGTTCACCTAATCCATGAAATCAGAGTAAGATTCATTAGATCCGTGTAGTGTATTGATTGTTTGAATGATATCTATGGTTAGTGATTAATTGTTTGTTCTGTACAAATGATTTTTTTGCTAATAATCCGACTAGGGTTAGCGTGCATGCTAATAATTCGTAGCCAGATCTTGAGAATTGATTTTGAATGTCCTACATATATGTTTGTGCCTTTTTTTCTTCCAGATCTTGAGAATTGATTTTGAATGTCCTACATGTATGTTTTTTTTTCTTTTTTCAGATTGGCATGTACACAGATGAGGCTCCGGCCAGCGGCACCGCCGGCTGTAGATCCTGCAGCGGGCAGCACGGGCAGAAGCAGCCACGCCCTGGATACGAGGAACCCGTAGAATATCGAGCGGACCGCATCAGCGATCTCCCGGACGCCATCCTTAGGGAGATCATCTTCCTTCTCCCCACCAAGGATGGCTGCCGCACACAGGTCCTCGCATCTCGTTGGCGCACTCTGTGGCGCGGCGCGCCTCTTAATCTCGACTATCACTGGCTATCTATCCTTCATGATTTTGAACTCCACGGAGTCATCATCTCCTCCCACCAGGGCTCCGTTCAATGCCTATGCATCCTGACATGCTGCCTGCTGCACATACCCTACACGATGGACGCATGGCTGACATCCCGTCAATTAAAAAAACTCTAGCATCTTGAGTTCTACCATTACTATGCAAATAGCTTCCCCCCCAAGCGTTGTAGCTTTGCCCTCACCGCCGATGTCCATCTCATGGTTTTCCTCCTCTCTCCACACCACCACCTTGGCCCAGTGTCATATAGTAGACAATCTGGTACAAATGCTTCGACTCTCACTGCTAAAAAAACTCGCGCTTGTGGTGATCAATCTGTCGGAGGCCTCACTGCACAACATCATCCACTCCTGCTGCCCTGCCCTGGAGCGCTTCTGCTTGTTTTTGGAAAAGAAACATGTATCCGTTGTCTCCAAATAAAGTCGCCTCACCTTGTAAGCATTGGAATTTGCTTTAAAGGAGAGGAGCTCATCACCAAAGATGCCCCTTCACTCCAAAGGTTGCTCCTTGATTATTGGTGTGCCCTTCGCAAATAACTGTGGTCTCTGCGCCTAAACTGGAGACCTTGGGTGTAATTCGTGATTCGCTTGAAGGTTACAAGATGGTGGTTGGCTCCACACTTATTCAGGCACTGTATATTATCATCAACACTTTTGTAATCATAAGCTGCATTTTTCATTTGTGTGCATAAGTTTTATATCATCAACACTTTTGTAATCATAAGCTGCATTTTTCATTTGTGCGCATAAGTTTTATATCATCTTGGAGTACACTTTTGGTACTAATATTATGTTCTATGCTCAATGAGAGTTTGTCCATGGATACCCTATCAATGGTGCTGGGTTTTGTCAAGACCTTACGTATCAGTATGTGGTGTTTTGATTTGAACACGTTTATCGGCTTACTGCGATGCTTTCCATGTCTGGAGAATTTGTATATACAAGTGATGATTTCAAGCACATCGAAAGCCCGTATATAATTTACTAGAATTAATCGTTCAGTTGTTGCTCTTTCAACATACTCTTTTTTTAGAAATTAACTGTTTTCAGTCTTCATGTCTATTTAGGCAGAAGCACATGGACAAAACGGTATAACCAATCGGTGGAATAAGAAGCACCAGGATTTTCTCAGTTCTCATGACATTCGTTTGAGGACAATAATGCTAGAAGGATATGCATCCAACCATGCAAACACTAGCTTTGTCACATTCTTCCTGTTGAATGCGAGGGTACTATTGTCCATGAGGATTAAGGTTTTTAACAAAAACATTCTCATGGATGGACACGTTGAACAGCATAAAAAGAAGTTTCAGGTGGACAAAAGGGCTTCTGAACGTTCTCGACTTCTATTTACAACAACTTGTCTTCATGTACTAGTAGATTTTCTCGACCAGGATCTTGATTTTATGGATCATACCGACCCATTTGATTGTGATTGCCGAAAACTTTGGTTAAGTTAGATGTTATTGTCCCGTTCAATCTGGATTTTGTGTAAACCTGATGAAATTAATCATCGTGCTTTTGTACCTTTTTGTAAGCTGGAGTTGGATATCGTTGTCCTTTTCAACTCGGCTTTGACCCATATTTTCTTTCATACAAACCAGAGCTTCTATCAAGAAGCCTCATGTTCAAGGTTGTCAGAATCGTGATTTTGAATCGGATCGGAGCTTTGATGGTAGGATTGCAAATCATAGAATCTTCACTATTAAGATCGTAGAAACGTAGATTCTAAAAACTAAAATCATAGAAACATAGGGGTTAGTTTGGATCGTAAAGTCGTAGAATCGTACAACAAAATCGTGATTCTGATAGCCTTGCTCATGGTTCCGAGAGGGAACTTGGTCACCTGATCTGTGTGCGAAACGACATACGCTATCTCTTCCCGCCTTGATTTATTTTACAGAGGCAACATGCAACTGTACTAAAAATATGAAATTATTCAGGGTTTGTTTCGCTATTTTATACATTGATTTTCCTAGGTATTTTTAAAAAATACCCACCACGTTATTATTGCAAATGGTCATATTTGTCCAGCCATGGGCGTTCAACTAACCATTTACTACCGCGGGCAGTTGTTTGATTAGACGGGACGACTGCGAGCAGTCTGCCGCGCACGCTCACTGTACCGGGAAGCGAGCCGCGAGCGCTGCAATTTATTGCTGGTTTTGGACTTTTGTTTTGGCCGCCTCGGGAAGGTATGTAGAACAGTCCTCCATTCTCATCTACAAGCACCGCATCCGAGGATTGCCGCCTGTTGCCAGATGGAGGACGAGCTGGCCAACAAGCGGGGGCGGGTCGAGCCAGAACCGCAAGAGCCTTCGGCAAACATGGACTTCATCAGCAGCCTCCCTGACGAGATGTTGGTAACCATCATATCCCATCTCCCCATCAAATCTGGCGTGCGGACCACTGTCTTCTCGCGGAGGTGGTGCCCCCTCTGGCACTCCACCCCCTGGACCTCATCATCGACGACGAGTTCTATAGCGGGAGCGGCAACGCCTGGACGCATTGTCCCACGTCCTCGCCACGCACCCTGGGCCGGTTAGATGCCTTGCTATCGACAGGTTCAGTCCCCACTGCAAGGCCGAACCCAGGTTTCACTACTAGTTCCTATCCCCAGCCCTGGATCGGCTTGAGGAGCTCAGCTTTCATGTTGGACGTCCGCGCTCGCTGCCGCCGTCCGCGCTCCACCTCGCGCCCATGCTGCACCGCACTACATTCACGCAGTGCATTTTCCCCCGGATTGATGTCGTGCGCGCTCTTCATCTCCCTAAACTTAAGCACCTTGAGCTCATGGTCGTCCGCATCTCGAAGAAGGATTTGGAGCGCCTACTCGTCGGCTGTACATCGCTCGAGTACCTTCGTCTTCAGGCGATGGATGGGTTCAGTAGCCTCCACATCACCTCGACGAATGTCCGTGCGATTTATGTGCATTGCTGGCACCGCCCAAGGCTGTCAGTTGAAGTGTTTCATGATACGGTCATTGAGAATGCGCCTTTCCTCGAGAGATTGTATGTACTTGATAAATTAGGTCCAACAAGAATCAGGGTCATTCACGCACCGAAATGACAGTTTGGGCTATTCGTGTGCTGAATTCAACGAACTTGTTACTAGATCATTATCCTTTCAGGTACAACAGTCGTCTTCTTCTCCTTCTTATATATCATCAGACATCACATTTTGTCTATTTTTTGTTGATCTATATGTTCGCCTGTCATCCAGAAAATGATTGCCACAAGCTTGACCCGTCCTCTACGCACAGTGAAGATCCTGGCATTACAATCTGTCAGCCCCGATCTGGATGAAGTTGTTAGATTCCTTAGATGTTTTCCTTGCACAAAGAAGCTATACATCGAGGTGATGCTCATTTCCTGTTAATTGTTAACCACAACGGAGCTCAATTTGTTGTTACTTTTACCCATGATTACAAAGACAAAAGTAGAATGATTTCTAAAGGAAATTTGGAGGATTTCGATACATATATTTTTTTAGATGTTAATTATGAAAGATTGAAGGTGGCATTTTCACTCTTTTCGTGTATTTTAGAAATCCTGCAAATCAAAGAGGCCCGAAGTGTTCAAATCTGTAGCTAGGCACTAATATGTCGTTTTCGTTTGCAGATACTAGCGGGCCCGAAAAGTGGAAAATGTTGGGGAATATAACAATCCCATTGAATGCCTTGATCTTCATCTCACATAAATCACTTTAAATGAGTATCGAGGCACCACACTAGAAATTAAATTCACCAGGTTCTTTGTTGAGAAAGCAAGGTTGCTCAAGGTAATGAGGTTTGCCCTATATTTACTGCACAGAAGTGAATGGATTGCTAAAGAGCGCAGGTGTCTACAGCTGAATGGAAAAGGCTCTCCGGAAGCTGAATTTCAGCTTGTAACTTCATATGAAAGATTATTCGGAAGTCACTGCATCAAGCCGCTATATGACTTCTCGGTGGCTGATCCTTTCGTAGAAATAATGTATGAAAAAGATTCTGAAGAAGATGAATTTTATTTGTCAGAATAGTTTGAACCTTGTAATCTTTGAATTTGGGCTTGTAATGCTGGAATTTGAACCTTGTAATATTTATGGTATTTGTTATATAACGTAGTTGGATGTTTAATTTGGTTTTGCAATCATGTCCTCTTATAAGTATATTTATGGTATTCGTAATTGGAGTATGTTGTTCTTCTGTAGACAGAGCATAGATGTAGTGCAAACAGAGCATATCACATCACATGCGGACAACAGTAGGGAACCAGTCGGTGATAAATTCATCAATCGAAGACGGTTGTACCAGCAAGCGTTTTCCCACAACACACACGGCTTATTCCATCACAAATAGCTCGGATGGATCAACTGTATGCCACGTATCGCACACGCAACTCTAATCTGAATCGTGCTTGATGTCTCCGCCATCGCTCGCACAGTTCGTCTTATTTGCCACGTATCACTGTGTCAGCCTCTGCTCGCGTCCCTCGGCGCGATCTGCTCGTCGTTAGGCGCCGCGGCGCGCTCTGCTCGCGTACCTACACGCGCTCGGCTTGTCGACAACTTTTCCTTCCGTGTTCAACTGATATATGGATATATATGGTTTCTCGCCATTGAGGCGGTTGCGGAGCGTTCTGCTCGCGTCCCTCCACGTGCGCTCTGCCAACAGTTGGGGCCGGAGCACGATCATGTTGGGGCCCCCCATATGCATGCGGTTGCACCGTGCGCGTCGCCACGACGCAGTTATGTGCGACACGATGGAGTTACGCGCTGCAACTAGAACTGCCATCCGGGCGTGCCGATATTCCAGGCCGTCCGGCTTCCCCATTAATTCCCGCGGCCATTATAACCTTAGTCTCTTCAACCTTTCGATCGCGCCCCACAACACAACAAGCACACCCACGACGACACATACAGAGAGGATATCTAGCGGTGCTCCAATAGAGTTCAGCGAGCATAAAGTGGAGACCCACACGAGGGAGACGAATCTCTCGGTGGAGGACTACATCAACACCGTGGAGCAGTTGCTTGCTCGAGACAAGTACAAGGTGGTCGGCATCGACCTCCAGTACACCGGCGGTCATCCCAGCAAAGATCAGAAGGTTGTCGTCGCCCAGTTGTGTGCGCCATCATGTCCTCATCTACCACTACTGCATGGCCATAGAGCCTTGCGACCGTTTCGCCAGGTTTATCAACAACATTGACTACAAGTTCGCTACGGTGAAAACCTCTGACGATGTAAAAGCGCTCATGGTTACGGGCTTAGCCTGCAAGAACCTTGTCGAAATTCGTGAACACTACAGGGTCCGGGGCAGTACGGAGAAGGACTCCCTGGTTGAACTCGCCTTGGCCATCATCGACCCCTACTACGAAAAGATGAAGCAAGATGCCAACAGAACATGTCCCGTGTCCTGGCTACGGGCCTGGATGCGGCAACTAGATGAACCTCACCTCAGGTTCGTGGCCAAGAGTGCGTACACATGCTACGAGATGTACAGGCGGATCGTTGGCATGAGGAAGTGCCTCCTTCCCAAAATTGACGAGGCCGGATTGGTACACAAGCAGAGCAGTAGCGACAAGCGTCACAAGAAGTAGATGATGATCATATGATCGTTTATCCTAGTTAATTATGCATGTAATATATAATTTACTTTGGTGTGTGGAAATGTCACGTGTGTAGTAGCCACCTATGTAATTATGCATGTAATAGTTTACTTTGGTGTGTGCAAGTGTCATGTGTGTAGTAGCCACCTATGTAATTGGATGTTAATTTGGTTATGCAACCATGTCCTTATAAGTGTGTGTGTGTATGTGTGTGTGTATATGATGGTGTTCTGTATGCAATCACATCGCACAACACACATGTCTTATTAGCAACAATTGTCTATGTTATTATCGGTCTTCGCACACATTTCTGATTACAAACATGTTTGTCGCGTATCAAACACATCTAGTTAAGTTGAACCATTTTTGTTCTCTTGGCTCAACGCAAACAGTTCATCCGAGTGAACTGTTTGCCCTCTATCGCACACACCTTGATCTGGCTGACCGTTTCTTTTGTATTGCCTAATCACAACACTACAAAAAAAGACACATCCGTGACATTTTGGGCCGAACAATTTTTTTCCTGTCATGCTTATGACACTGACAAAACCCGGTATCATCATAGATGTGGTGGGCTCCTACTTCTATGACAAAAAATCATGATAGAAAATTGGTTTTCGTCCTGTGCGGGCTGGAGACGTAGCTGCATGACATTCTTTGGGCCGTCCATGACGGAAAAAACCATGGTAGAAGCTAGAGCGAGGAAAATATCGGGGAGTTCCCGGTTACTGTTGGGGATATAACTACTGAGTATAAACCACCTGGGAGGGGCCGGGTTATGCTCATGGTGATTTACCAGCATTGAAGCCCATGAAGACATAGAAGATGGCGACTTACGAAGGAGACTTAATAAGAAGGCCCAAAACCCAAAGGCGGGTTAGGGCCCATAGATGTAAACCGCCGTAGGTGTATGACTTGTATTATAAGATAGGAAAGAGTGGATACCGAGCCGGACACGTTTATGAGCCGGCCGGGACTCTGTGAACCACCGGGCATCAACCTGTGTATATAAAGGGACAACCCGGCGGCGGTTTAGGGACAAGAAACAACAGATCGAGAGCCAGGCCAAGCGTATTCGCTCCCTGGTCATCGAAACCCTAGCAATACCACCTCACACTAGATTAGGCCTTTACCTTCACCGCAAGGGGCCGAACCAGTATAAATCCCTGCGTCATTTGTCTCGATTAACCCCTCTAAGCTAATCTCATTGCGATGGCTTCACGACTAAGTCCTCACACTAGGAAATCTGCGTGACAAACCCACGACAGTTGGCGCCCACCGTGGGGCTATCACACGATGGTTTCAAGTTCTTAGAGGGCAACTTCGAAGGGATCAAGGGATACGCCATGGGCCCGATGACCAAGAGTCGTCGCGGCAAGCTCTACATCGACGACGCAGGCTGGGGCCCCGAGGCCGGCTCAATTGAGTACGGGTACCGGGTCCCCTTTGGCGGAATTCACGTCTTCATTGGCAAGATCGGCGAGCCGGGCCCTGAGCCGGACATCTGCACCGACATCATCGAGACGGCTCAACGTGCAAGACCCGCCCGAGTACAGCCCGCCATGAATCGTGCCTTCGTGGGATTCATCCATGGAGCGGAATCTGAGGATAGATCGGCATCTGGTGACGAGACAGTTGTCTATTCTGAGGGTGAGTCATCTACCGGTGAGACCGAGTCATTGTATCAACTGCAAGACGGCCGGCCTGGGGGCTGTTCCGATGGCGACAGTATTCTGGACCCCTATAAGCCGCCGAACAGGGTTGCGATCTTCATGGCCGGAACACAGCCAGTGCAGCACTCATTCAACTGCCGCAGAGATGATTTCCAGATCAGCAGCGGCAACGGCTGCCGGGGCAGGAGGCCCTGTGCGCCCGTCGGCTCAGGTCTTAACCGATTTGTTGGATAAGCTGACAACATTGTTAACAACGATGGTTAATCCGGTAGATCAGGATCAGCATAACGCGGCGGTTGCAAAGTTGCGGGATGAGATAGCACAGGCCAAGGAAGAGCTAAACGCAGAAAACACTAGGATGGCCGCGGAGCGGACCGCTTTGGATGCTCAGGCGCAGCGGATTCAATCAGAGTCTTTCCGGCTCATGCTAGATTAGAACGCTTCAAATGACGTCAAGAGGAGGAGGCATCAGACTCGTCTGCCTCCGGTTTACGAGGCAAGAAATCTCTTTAACAAGCCCGGAGCAGGGACCAGTAACCAGCCAGTGGTAAACCGGGTTGAAACGCCTGGAACAGGAGCGCCGGTTCAGCCGCTCATGACGGACCCGCCTCGTCAAGACAATATCCCACCCCAGCACATGCCGACGCCACCGGGTCATTATTCAAACCCCTTGGATAACATGATCGCCGCCGCATCACGATTGGCAGCTCTCCCAGTTGAAGGCGAGTCTCCAACAGCAGTTGAGACGCGAAGGGCTAGAGAGCTTCTTCAGACGGCATTGGTTCAGCAGCAGGCTTATTCTTACAGTCGTGAGAGGATTCATTCAACCCCTCGCCCAAGCCGGAGTTATAGTAGGCATATTGAGGAACCGGCCGTGTCAAGCAGTGGACGGAACCATAACCCGCCCCGTGGACATAACCCGGCAGGTGGTGGGGTTAATGCCCAGAACGTCGTGGATCAAGGAAGAGCGCGTCAAGAGGCTGAGCTGGCGGCTCAGTATACGGCTCGTCAGCATTCCCCGGTTCGTCCGACAACTTCGGTGGAGACAGGTGTGACCTTCAGGACTCTAGGAGTGCCGTGTTTGGTGCCGGCTTTGCATAACGTACGTTTGCCCAAGAATTTCAAGGGTCCCCGTAAGGTGCCCAACTACACTGCCGATTTACCTCCTGAAACATGGGTTGAGAGTTATGAAATGGCGATGGAACCGTTGGATGTTGACGATGCTGCATGTGCTAAGTACTTCACCATGATGTTGGAAGGGACAGCTCGTACTTGGTTGAAGGGGTTGCCAGCCAACTCCATTGGGTCATGGGCCGAGTTAAAAGCCCGGTTTATCCAGAATTTTAAAGATACGTGCAAGCAACCCATGTCAATCGTGGATTTGGCCTCCTGTGTCCAAGAAGAAGGTGAGTCGACAACCCATTGGGTGCGCCGGATTTCAACAATCCTGCACTCGTCGGATCGCATCAATGCCGACTCAGCAGTCTTAATGTTGGAGAAGAATTGTCATTTCACGCCCCTGAAGCAGAAATTAGGGCGGCTCAAACGTCACTGGAATGACATGCGGACACTCATGGCGGCTCTGGTTAAGTATGCTGACTCTGATGGTACCAAGGACCCCGAGTCTGATGATGAAAAGCCGGGAAAGGGAAAGAAGAGCAGTAGCACCAGGGGGCAGCAGCATACCCCGGCGAGCCATGGAAACAACGGTAGGTGCAAAACTGATAATAGTTTGGACTTTGTGGCTAACACCAATACGCAGAATAATGGTCAACGTCATAAGGGTAAACCGCCCCACGGACTGGAGGGTCAGGCTTCAATCTTGAGCAGTTGCTAAATCAGCCCTGCCCAAGACATGGGACGCGGGAAAGACCGCCTGGCCACCTCTGGAAGGATTGCTTCATTATGAAGAAGTACAAAAATTCCAATCTTTTTCAAGACGATCATGGGCCGGGTGGTGGTTCAGGATCCGGCTCTCATGGACCGGGTTATGGCGGTGGCGGTTCTAGCTCTGGATTCCAAGGTAATCAAGGCAACCAAGGCAATCAGGGTGGCTACCATCAACAATCAGGTCAAGGGAATCAACAGCAGCAATCTGGGTATCAGAGCAACCCAAAGCAGTTGAATAGTGGGCAGTACCGCATCTTCACCACAAGTTTGTGCAAACGGGATCAGAAGCTTCATAAAAGGGCGGTGAACACCGTTGAACCGGCAGTTCCCCGTTACTTGCGCTGGTCTGAGCAGCCCATTACGTGGAGTCGGGAAGATCACCCGCCTCGGGTTGATAATCCGGGTCACCTGGCGTTGGTGGTCGCATCTCAGGTCAGAGGGTATAAGTTCACCAAAGTACTCATGGATGGAGGGAGCAGCATCAATATCCTTTATTATGAAACTTTCCGTCGCATGGGGTTGACAGATAAAAATCTTAAACCGTCGAACACTATTTTCCATGGCGTGGCGCCTGGTAAATCGGCATACCCGGTTGGTAAGATAGGTTTGGAAGTTGCTTTTGGAGATGATCATGACTCTAGGTCAGAGACATTGACCTTTGAAGTGGTAAAAATCAAGAGCCCTTATCATGCTCTGTTTGGGCGGCCGGCTTATGCTAAGTTCATGGCAAGGCCTTGTTATGTTTATCTGCAGCTCAAGATGTCGGGTTACAAGGGGACCATCACAGTACATGGGAGCCGAAAGATAGCTTTGGAGTGCGAAGAAGGTGATGTAGCTTATGCTGAGTCGGTTTGTGCAACGGAGGAGTTAAAGTTTTATAAGGACAATGTTGATCCGGCGGATATGACATCTTTGAAAAATCCAACTACAGAGCATGATCCGGTCTTGAAGTTTAAATCAGCAGAGGATACCAAGTTGGTTGATTTATATCGTGGCGATTCATCCAAGTAGTTCAGTATCAGTGCTAATCTGGATCCGAAATAGGAAAGCGTGCTCATCGAGTTCATCCGTGAGAACCAGGACACCTTTGCATGGAAACCTTCTGACATGCCAGGTGTACCGAGGGAACTCGCTGAGCACACTCTCAATATTGATCCCAAGTTTAAACCGGTCAAGCAGTTTCTTTGTCGTTTCAATGAAGAAAGGTGTAAGGCCATTGGTGAGGAGGTAGCCCGGCTCTTGGCGGCTGGGTTTATTGTTGAGGGTTTCATCCTGAATGGTTAGCTAACCCGGTGCTGGTACTTAAGAAGAACGGCACTTGGCTTATGTGTGTGGACTACACAGATTTAAATAAGGCTTGTCCGGCTGATCCTTTTGCTCTCCCTCGTATTGATCAGATTATTGATGCTACGGCGGGTTGTGAGCATTTGAGTTTTTTGGATGCTTATTCTGGTTATCATCAGATCAAGATGGCAGTTAAAGACCAAGAGAAGACAGCTTTCATAACTCCCTTTGGAGCCTTCTGCTATGTGTCTATGCCCTTTGGACTCAAGAGTGCCCAGGCGACTTACCAGCGATGTGTGCAGAATTGTCTTCATAATCAGATTGGGCGCAATGTTCGTGCTTATGTGGATGATATTGTGGTGAAATCCAGAAAGAAGGAGACGTTGATAGATGATTTGAAGGAAACCTTTGATAATCTCCGGGTTTATAAGATGATGCTTAACCTGGCCAAGTGTGTTTTTGGTGTGCCGACAGGCAAGCTCTTGGGCTTTCCGGTGTCTAACAGGGGCATCGAAGCTAATCCGGAGAAGATCAAAGCCATTACTTCTCTGGCTAAACTGGCGTGTGTCAACGATGTTCAACGACTGGCGGCTCGTATTGCGGCGCTAAGCCGGTTCATAAGCCGGTTGGGAGAGAAGGCTATCCCTCTGTATCAGATGATGAAAAAGACAGATAATTTTGTTTGGAGTGATGCCGCTAATGCATCGTTTGAGGACTTGAAGAAGTAGCTGGCTGAGCCACCTGTTCTGGCCGCTCCTGTTGATAAAGAGCCATTGTTGTTGTACGTGGCTGCCAATGCTCGGGCTGTCAGCGTGGCTATTGTGGTGGAACGGAAGGAGGCAGGCAAGGAGTATCTGGTTCAAAGGCCGGTTTACTACATCAGCGAGGTGCTTATTGAGTCCAAGCAGAGGTATCCGCACTGGCAGAAACTGGTATATGGGGTGTTCATGGCTGGTCGGAAGCTCAAGCAATATTTTTTGGGTCATCCCATCACTCTGGTTAGTTCTGCTCCTTTAGGGGATATTATTTAGAACAGAGAAGCCACAGGTCGGATAGCCAAGTGGGCCATTGAACTTGGACCTCACGGTTTGAAAATATATGCCTCGCACGGCCATCAAGTCTCAAGCACTGGTGGATTTCATCAATGACTGGACAGAGCCGCAGATGCCTGAAGAAAAGCCAGATAACACGTATTGGACTATTCACTTTGATGGGTCCAGGCAATTGGAGGGCTCGGGGGCTGGAGTTGTGCTAGCTTCCCCTCGAGGTGATAAATTTTGTTATGTTCTTCGGTTGATGTTCCCTTGTACTAACAATGCAGCTGAGTATGAGGCCTTGCTCCACGGTCTTCGGATGGCTAAAGATATGAACTTAAGCCGGGTAAGGTGCTTTGGCGACTCAGACTTGGTAGCTCAACAAGTTTCTGGTACTTGGGATTCTAAGGATCCACTCATGGCGACTTATCGTCGAGAGGTTGATGTTATTGCGGGTCACTTCAAGGGTTATCAGGTTGAGCATATTGATCGAAGGAAGAATGAGGCGGCTGATGCTTTAAGCCGGCTGGGTTCTCAACGTAAGCCGGTTCCACCCAATACTTTCTTGGATATTCTGTATAACCCCTCAGTCAAGTTGCCTACGGAGGAGGATATTGCTATTCCTGACCCAGAAGCACAATTGGTGGCGGCTATTCATGCTATTCCTGATTGGACAGTCCCTTATTTGGCTTATATGACCCGGGGCGAGTTACCTGAGGATGAAACCTTAGCCAGGCAGATAACCCGGCGTTCTAAGTCAATGACAATTGTCAATGGAGAGCTACATCACTGCAGTGTTACAGGGGCCTTTCAACGTCGTGTTTCTCCAGAAGAGGGCCGTGAGATCCTGCGTGAGATTCATGAAGGAGACTGTGGTCATCATGCCGGTTCAAAGTCTCTCGTGGCTAAAGCTTTCGTCATGGATTTTATTGGCTGACGGCTCATGCTGATGCTGAAGACCTGGTCAGTAGGTGTGATGGATGTCAGAAATTTTCACGACGAGCCCATGTGCCGGCTCAAGAATTTAGGATGATTCCAATTACTTGGCCGTTTGCAGTTTGGGGGCTTGATATGGTTGGACCTTTCAAAAGGTCCAAGGACAAAAAGACACATCTCCTGGTGGCGGTTGACAAATTTACAAAGTGGGTTGAGACCGAGCCAGTCAGTAAATGTGACGCGGTGACGACGGTTCAGTTCATTAAAAAGGTGATTTTCCGTTTTGGCTTTCCCCACAGTATCATAACTAATAATGGCACTAATCTGTCCAAGGGTGCTATGAAAGAATTTTGTCAATGTGAGCATATCCGGCTTGACGTGTCGTCAGTGGCTCACCCCCAATCTAATGGTCAAGCTGAGAGAGCCAATCAAGAGATCCTGAGAGGCATCAAGCCTTGGCTTTTGGTTCCCCTACAGAGGACGTCGGGTTGTTGGGTGGAGGAGTTACCTTCCGTGTTATGGAGCATTAATACCACCCCAACAGATCTACGGGTTACACGCTCTGTTGGAAAAGGCAGTGCCTAGGAGGTGCTTAGGCACGCCTAGGCGCTAGGCAATGGCCAAACGCCTCGCCTAGGGCATAAATGGAGGTCTAGGCAGGGCAAGAAAGGAATTGCCTACCCAAGAAAGAAAGCATGCCACGTACTACACTGATATGCCAAACGGGTTATATTCCAATGGCAGTAGACGGTAATTAACTTATTGATATGCCCTAAACTAATATCAACACCCATATAATAATCACAAATGCACTACGAGTAAAAACTATATCACCGTCTCGGCCGTGCCTAGGGCGCTTAGGCACCGCCTAGGCACTAGGCGAAGGCCAACCGCCTCGCTTACGCCTACCGCTTTTTCCAACCTTGTTACACGCCCTTCTTCATGGTTTACGGAGCAGAGGCGGTTCTCCCTAGTGACATCCGTCACGACTCACCGCGTGTGGCGGCTTATGTTGAAGCTGACAATGAAAAGGCACGTCAGGAAGCACTTGACCTATTATATGAGGAGCGTGACATCGCGGGGGCTCGTTCGGCGATCTACCAGCAAGATCTGCGCTGTTATCACAGCCGCCGAGTTAAAACCAGAACTTTTCAAGAAGGTGATCTGGTGCTCCGGCTTATCCAGGATCAAACTGATATGCACAAGTTATCCCCACCTTGGGAAGGACCTTTTGTGGTCAGTAAGAATCTCAACAATGGGTCCTACTACCTTATCGATGTTCGAGAGCACAAAGACTCATGTAAGTCGAAGGAGGAGACCCACCGGCCATGGAATATTGCTCATCTTCGGCCTTACTACACCTGAGCCACTGGTTCTTATGATGTACATATTTTGACAATGTATATATTATGATCAATATAATAAAGCCGGCATCCCTGTTAAAGCAGGGCCTCTATCGTTTTCTCTTTAAATAACGAGTTTTTTGGTCACTTGGGGGCTTCTGCTTTATAAAGCGAAGTTAGGATTACCCTTTGATCTGGCTTATAGGCCATATATATATATATATAACTTGGGGGCTTGCTACCCAGGTTAAAGGGACCAAAGAGAGTCTGTTGCAAAGGCACAACTCAAAAATATTGCTTGGGGGCTCTTTGTTCTAAAGAACAAGAGTTTTTATGACCCTTGTAATAGGCTTAAAAGCCAGGCTTGGAAGCCAGGTGTATTCACCCAAAACCCCGGGTTATCCTGCCTTTTTAAGTCTGCCACTCCGCCCAGGTAATCCTGGAACGATCCGCCGTACTTTTGACAAGTCAATCTTATACAGACCCTGAACTTGTCAAAGTTAAAACAACGATTGGTTGTGTGAGGTCCTGTTTATAAGGTTTGTATAAAGGTTTAACTCGGTGGCTGTGCGGCCCATGAAAGTACTTGAGTTTTAGGCCTGGCCGCCTATGAAAGCCTTGATTTTTGTTGTTGTTTGATTTGAACATTTTTTGAGGTTTTTTCTCATGTGACACAGTAATACATGGTTAAAAAGCCGATCAGGGCTGTGATGCCTTATGGTTTATAAATGGAACTACCCGGTGTTTATTAACCCGGCCTGGCTTTCGACTATAAGTCGCTAGTATGAGATAAGATAATATCCGGTGTTTATTAACCCGGCCTGGCTTGTTCATCAGCCGGCAATATATGTGCTCAAAATTCTGGTTATCACCCTTACTGCACTGGTTTGGTAAACCACCAGTGTGATCAAATATCACAGGTATGATATATTTTTAATTATGTATGGTTATAATTAAGGCCAGCCTTGGTTATAAACTATTTTAGTTTCCCATGGCTTTATATTGGACGTTATGACCCGTCCAGCGGTAAACTGCCAGGACACTTTTAATCTGTTGTATGCAGGAACAGATTCAACATTGTTAATATCATAAGCATACGTGGCATATCTTAACATGGCAAATCATCAGTGTCATGCAAAGCAAATATGCGCGATGGCATAGCAGATCAAGAGTTTAAGCTAGCCTATTACAAGGCGTTTGGTGCCCAAAAGAATACTTGTTTTAACAAGTCTTGCAGAAAGCAGATGTTCAGCCAGCCTCCGGTTTATGAATCTTAGCCTGGTTGACTTGAAGGTTGTGGATCATCCAGCGCTGGTTCATCTTCCTCTTCTCTACCCAGTGGCTGGAAGTCAATAGTTGTCCAATCGATTCCAGTTAAGGCTTTGAAAGCAGCTTCATCACTTATAAGTGTGGAGGGGTCAATATCAGGAGCATAAGTATGCTTACGGATTGGAGGAGTAAGACTTGGAGAATCATAAGCTGGCGCTTTAACTCTCTTGTTGTTGGCATCATAAATCGACTGATAATGTGAAAGATCGGTCTCTTCAGCCAATTTGCTAGCCAATGGGCGCATTTCCCTTGTCAGGGCTCCGAGGTCATCAATATTAAAGTCTGACCCGTCCTCCTTTATGCTCGGATAGTCGTTTCCCAAATCGGCCGGATCAAGATCAGATATCCATGCTTTTGCCCGAGTTAGTGCAGTAAGAGCACCCGCCCTGGCAGCTGAACCGGGCAGGCATCATCGCCAGCCTTTCCAACGTCTCCTTGATCAAGGTTGGGGGCGGTTTGTTATGGGAAGCTATGTAGATAACCCGTTGTACGCCGGTATATAACTGCTCTATAAGCGTATAGGCGACTTTCTGTTTTTGCCGCATATCTGAGCCAAGATGAGAATGCGGGTTCCTGCATCATCAAAACGTCTGTAAACCGGCAGTTTATTAGATAATACATGTTTAAAGCTTATGAAGAAGCTATTTACCAAAAATGGCAGCAGTCATGGCATTTATTTGCTGTTTCAAGCCAGTCAGCTCCTCCGCTATCGGATTAAGGGCCGCTTCAGCATCCTCGGCCCACTTCAGCAGAGTTGACTTTTCTGTATCCCAACCTGCCCGCTTGTTTTTGAAGCTTTCCTTCAGTTTTTTCATTGCTGCTAAGGCACTGGTCAGTTCATCCTTGGCCTTGGAAGTCTCTACTTGTTGAGATTTGATATTTTCTTGAAGGTCGGTGATTTGGGATTCCTTCTTGATAAGCTCAACCTGCAAGAGACAAGCAATTTATGAGACGACAGTGCATATTCAAAGTCCCAAGCACATAACAAGTAATATACTTGGCACTTGGGGGCTAATGTCTATTGCTTCTTATAAACCTTTTTACAAGTCCCAAGCCTAATACAAGTATTATTCTTCACACTTGGGGGCTAATGCATGTTTGCTCAAGACTATGGATTGTTATTTTTTCCAACCATCAATTAGGTGCTAAACCGGTTTAAGAAGGTTCTAAGAGAGAATTTTGGGTCTTACAACATCATTTGTCTCAACTTAACATATTTGTTAAGTCGACCCTTGGGGGCTACACAGGCAAATTTGAAGTCTTATTATTCTAAAGTCCCGGTTCATATTGAAGGGATAAACCGGCCCTTGGGGGCTACACAGGCAAATTTGAAGTGTTGTTGTTCTCAAAAGTCCCGGTTCATATTGAAAATATAAACCGGCCCTTGGGGACTACTGGAGTTGATCTATATGGTTATTGGAAGTTTCAGCGCATTCTACTCTCTTATGTCCAATAAACTTGGCGGCTAAGGGAAGTATATTCATACAAAGTCAACATAATTTACCTCATACCGTTCCTTCATCAGATTTACTAAACTGGCTTCATAGTTACGACTTGTATACAGACGGTTTAAAAAGCCAGAATGAATATCTTGGGAGCTGAGGTGGGCATAGCTTTCCAAGTCTACCTTCCACTTGCCTTTATCAACAGCAGAAATTTCTTCTTTGGCGTTGTGTTTTGACAGAACAGTGGGGTTACCCGGGGCTGTATAGCTAACACCAGTAACCACAACGTCGTCAGTCTTGTCATCAGCAGCTTTAGTTGGGCTTGGCGATTTATCAGCATTGCTCATCGGGTCGACTCCCATAGGCTCAGCAAAGACTGCATGATCTTGCGGTGGTGGATCGTCAGGAGTGACTTCAGCATTTGGATTAGAAGGTTCCGGGGTTCTTTTCGGATCAGATGGATTCAGGTCATCAACCGGTTTATTCAGTTTGGCCTTCTTGTTGGGTCTGGCCTGGGCCCTAAAAAATGAGACGCAAATAACAGGTTAGTATAATGATCAAACATAAGACATAAGGAGTCAAAACAACATGTTTACCCAGGAACAGTTTTGAGGGTTGGAATTTGTGTTCCTGTTGACTCGCCAGAGGAGGAATGAGAGGTCCCCTGATAGTTTGAATCAGACGGGTTAAGAGGTTGTCGAAAATAACCCGCCTTGGGGTAAAGTATGTCAGAAATATGTAAGACCTCTGGACGGCGTTTGCGAAGTGGAGTGTTTGGTAAACCGACAGAGGTGATCACGTTGTCGCTATGCCGGGTCGTGCGGCGAGCTTCATGTTGCTGTTTCTTCAAAAGAAAGTTTGGATCCAAGTGAGCTAGAGGGTGAGAAAATCTTACTTTCCGGCTTGCTTGACGGGTTTTCTATGTTGGCAGAGGTTCTGAGCCGGAGGAAAGAATAATTACCTCTGCGTCACCAACATGGCTAGCCTCTGCATCATCCTGATAATAGTCATTGTCAATGAGATGTATGAAAAAGGAGCCAAGTGAATCATGTTCTACCTCTGACTCATGATTATCATCGTCATTGTCAATGTTTAACTCGGTGGACTCGGCGGTTTTCTTTTTGGTGGGCTTCTTGCTGGCCTCAGTTTTGACACGAGGTGCTTTGGCCGGTTTATCCTACAGTTTCCTCTTCCAGAATGGATCATCACCCTGTTAAAAATTGAAAAGATCATAAGGGAGTATTAAGAATATGGAATAAGCAGGAGTTGGGCAATTCTTACAGCTGGCGGTTTATTTGAAGCGCAGAAAGGACTACACCCTGTTTTGCTGCACTCGGCCACTGGTTCATTCAACATTTTCTTGACGGCTTCAGTAATTTTAGCGTCAGACAGCTGAATATCAGTGTGGCGTTGAGGGTCTTTCACGTCCCCTGTGTATTCACACATTAAGCCGGGGCGACGGCTTAAGGGAAAAATACTCCAAGACACCCAGGAACGGACAAAATCAACGCCTGTTAAACCGTTTGCCACAAAGGCTCTGAGCTTTGAAAGTTGTGGTGCATACTTGGCCCGTTCCTTTGCACTAAGTCTTTGGGGGAGTGGATGTGTACTGGTAAGTCGGTGAGCACGGTAACCTGGTAGAGGATTCTCGCCAGCTGGAGATGTATCTTGGCAATAGAACCAAGTTTGATTCCAGTCTTTGGGGTGGCTATGATGGTTAGCGTGAGGGAAGCTGACATCTTTTCTCTTTTGGATTGAAACCCCACCAAGTTCAGTATTGGGCCCGTCCACAAATTCTGTACGGCGGTTTAAATAGTAGAAATCTCTGAACAGTTCGACCGTGGGCTCCTCTTGCAGGTAAGCTTCACAGAACACTTGAAAATTGCAAATATTGGATACAGAGTTAGGTCCAATATCTTGAGGGTGAAGTTGGAGGAAATGAAGCACATCATGATTTTTTTTGATCCGGGAGGGCTGAATCCTCGACTCAGATGGTCAACAAAAACGATCACTTCCCCTTCCTTGGGTTCAGGAGGATTTTCAGGACCAGGGGCTCTCTAGTGGATGTTTTCCTTTTTGGCTAAAGCGCCAGTAGCAACACACCCGTTCAGCTCTTCTTCTGTAACCCGGGATTGAACCCAGTTGCAGGAATAAAAGGACTTGGCCATTTATTCGATAACCTGGAAGAAGGTTTGTGTCGGTTTAAGATTCATGGATAATCCGCTAAAGGTCAAAAGGCAGAAAGTGTTGAAGCATGCAAAAGTGTTAAACTGGAGATTGACGTTATCAAGTTGCAGAGATGAGCAATTGGCGGTTTAAGAGGGGACTCATGGTACCTGGCGGGTTATTATTTTCTGAGTTAAACCGCCTACACAGATATTGAAAGTATAGATCTGAAGTTGGAAAATGACTAAGTGATGAAAAACAGTTTTCACAAATTGATATCACAATTTTGGATCTACCGCGTGTCAGAAAATGAAAATATATTCAAACCTAAATATTGGTACTTGAACAGTTTATAAAGGTCCAGATTGGATTCTCTACCTAAAAAGAGATGCTCTGATGAGGAAAGGACTATGGCTATTGCCGCACAGGAAAATATCAAGTTTGAATAAAAAATTCATGCTACAGTGAAGAACAAGTGAAGAACAGTGCTGAACCTCCATGAGCTCGTACGAACCCTAATGAGATCTACGGAGGGGGAAGGAGGAAGAACTTACCGAGGCTGCTGGAGCGGCGGAGGCGTGCGAGCGAGATCTGGACTAATCAGGTTGATGCAGCGGCCAATGGTGATGCAGAGGAGAGGATAGACGGCGGCGGCTGGGCTCGAGAGCAACACGTCGCGAGGAAGATGATGAAGACGAAGAGGCTGGGGAGAAAGTGAAAAGGACCCTTGGCCCTATTTATAAGGCGAATGGATAAGTGGCATGCGCGGGAATCGAGGAGCTACAAATTGGATACGTAACAGGGCCGACGCCTCGATTTTCGGAGGTTCATTAAAAATGAGGATGTATATATGATTTTGGATTTGTATAAAATTAATGGCAGGTGACGTCATGGCGGGTTATCATGATCTCAGAAGATGACGTCACGACGAGTTATAAGCTTCGCGAAGGCAATGAAGAAGGAATTTTTCTAAGTGTTGAAGATTGACATGAACAAGTTCAAATCAACCTGGGGCCTAATGTTGGGGATATAGCTACTGAGTATAAACCGCCCGGGAGGGGCCGGGTTATGCTCATGGTGATTTACCAGTATTGAAGCCCATGAAGACATAGAAGATGGCGACTTACAAAGGAGACTTAATAAGAAGGCCCGAAGCCCAAAGGCGGGTTAGGGCCCATAGATGTAAACCGCCGTAGGTGTATGACTTGTATTATAAGATAGGAAAGAGTGGATACCGAGCCGGACACGTTTATGAGCCGGACGGGATTCTGTGAACCGCCGGGCATCAACCTGTGTATATAAAGGGATGACCCGGCGGCGGTTTAGGGACAAGAAACAACAGATCGAGAGCCAGGCTAAGCGTATTCGCTCCCTGGTCATCGAAACCCTAGCAATACCACCTCACACTGGATTAGGCCTTTACCTTCACCGCAAGGGGCCGAACCAGTATAAATCCCCGCGTCCTTTGTCCCGATTAAACCCTCTAAGCTAATCTCATTGCGATGGCTTCACGACTAAGTCCTCACACTAGGACATCTGCCGTGACAAACCCACGACAGTTACGGTGGGTGGTCGGGGGCCGAGCGCTGCGTGTTTCTCTCGTACACGTACGCGCGTGTGTGTGCGAGGCGTTGGGCTCTAACTGAACCTGAGCGAGGCGTTGATCCTAACTGAACCCGAGCGATTGCACTAGCTATGTTACTGAACCCCGATCGATCCCTTGCTGTTAACTGAACCCGAGTGATTCCTTCGCTACTGCTGCTAACTGAAGCCGATCGATGCTGCCTCTGGATGAACAGTGAGCGTTGTTGGGGGGGGGGGGGTTGGATGAACAGTTCCCGGTGGGGGGTTGGATGAACAGGACCCCGTGGTAGTAGAGGCCGTTGTCGCTGGATGAACAGGACCCCGATCGAGCCGGTTGGGGGTGGATGAACAGGACCCCGTGGAGGGCTGGATGAACAGGACCCCGTGGAGGGCTGGTTGAACAGTAGCCCGTGGAGGCGTGGTTGAACAGGACCCCGTGGAGGCGTGGTTGAACAGGACCCCATGGAGAGGGCTGGTTGAACAGTAGCCGGTGGAGGAGCAGTGGAGGCTGGATGAACAGGAGCCCATGGATGAACAGTCGCAGGTGGAGGCTGGAGGAGGTCGACGGTGGATGAACAGTAGTCCGTGGAGGCTGGAGGAGGTCGACGGTGGAGATGAAAAGTATCCCGTGGAGTCTCGTTTTGCGGTACGCCACACCCCTCCCGATCAACAGGACCCCGTTTCGACCATAGGAGGTCCAAGAGAAGTCCGTTTCCTCCGTTTTGCGGTACGCCAGACCCCTCCAGATGAACAGGATCCCGTTTCGACCGTGGCCAGTCGAACACAAGGCCGTTTCCTCCGTTCTGCGGTACGCCAGGCCTCATTTCGATCGGCCGTTCCGTCCAAGTCGGTTGGCTCCCAATGAACACGACGTATTCCGTTGCCTCCCGATGAACACGGCGCATTCCGTTGCCTCCCGATGAACACGACAACGATGCAGTTTCTCCGTTCCGACCCAGCCATGTACACGAGCCCTGGCCGTACGTATGCGCGAGTAGGCGTTCGAGACCCCGCCCGTATGTACGTATGTGGCTATATTTACTTTCTTGCACCCTGGCCGCTGTACGTACATGTACACGATATTAACGGGACTACGTGACATGCTACGTGCGCGCCTCTACTACGACATGTGCGCGCCTCTACTACGACACGTGCCCTTCCTTACACGGCCACGGTTCATCGTTGCAGCCTGCCGACAGACCGATCGACCAGTATGTATGTACACGTTCGCGACCAGAATGACAACGCTACGTACGCCTCGACCAGGTGGGTCCCGACTATCAAGCACTTCCTTGTGTGCGAAGATGTAGCTGGTAGGTCCCAGCAGTCAGGGGGCGAATCATTTTTTTGCCCGTAATATGGACGCACTTCCTTGCGTGCGAAGATGTAGCTGGTGGGTCCCAGTAGTTAGGGGGAAATGTTTTTTTCACGAAATACGGTGGCCCGTCCTGTGGGTCCCTGCTGTCAGGTGGATGAATCATTTTTTCCGCGTAATAAGGAGGCACTTCCTTGTTGCGGGCGTGGACCCACCTGTCAGCCTCTCCACGTACAGTAATCTTCCGATGGAAGTCGTTCCTTGACCACGTTGAGCACGCCGCGCCGAGAGCACCAGGGCGGTGGACAACGGCGAGGCCTAGGAAGGGGACGACGCGGAGCCGGGAAAGACGCGGCAGTGGATGCCCACGTGGAGAGGAGTATGAGGGTTCACTGGTTCGGCTGCGGTGTGAGGCTGCCGTCGCCGCAGGGCCTGGCCAGCGGTGGGAATAGTAGGGGGTGGTGAGGCCTCCGCGGCAGCACAGCCGACCACGGGAGGCAGGAGCATGCGGCACGAACCGTGCTGGTTTGGGCGGCTGGAGCAAGAAGACCAGAGGTTGAAGAAGCACTACAGCCGTTGGATGGACATCGTACGGTCACTGGAGCTAGAATCGTTCATATTGACTAAGTTGACAAAGCCCTCTATCCCCGTCAACTTAGTAGGCCCACAAGTCAGCCTCACACTATGGTGGGTCCCAGCTAGCAGGGGGAGTATTCATTTTTTTGTGCGTAATAAGGAGGCACTTCCTTGCGTGTGAAGATATAGCTGGCGGGTCCGAGCTGTTAGCGGGGGGGGGGGGGCATTTTTTGCGAAATATAGAGGCCCTTCTGGTGGGTCCTAGCTGTCAGGTGGAGGAATCATTATTTTGCGCGTAATAAGGAGGCATTTCCTTGTGTGCGGCCGTGGACCCAGCTGTCAGCCTCTCCACGTACCGTTCACTTCCGATGGATGTCATTCGTTCACCACGTTGACCATGCCGTGCCGAGAGCACCAGTGCGGTGGACGACGGCGAGGCCTAGGAAGGGAATGACAAGGAGCCGGGGAAGACGCGACAGTGGATGCCCACATTGAGGGGAGTATGAGCGCTGACTGGTCGGCTGCGGGGTGAGGCTGACGTCGCCGGAAAATAACAGGATGTGCGGGTGGGTAGAGGGATGGCCTGGCGGCAGCACAGCCGGCCACGGGAGGAGGGAACAGGCAGTCCCACCGGCGCTGGTTTGGGCGGCTGGAGTAGGAAGATCAGAGATTGAAGAAGCACGGCAGCCGTTGGATGGACATCCAACAGTCACTGCTCTGTGTTGACTAAGTTGACAAAGCCTTGCGTACGCGTCAAATTTTTTCTAGGACAGCGTCATCATGAACCTAGTAGGCCCAGAAGTCAGCCTCCAAATCTGTGGAAAAAAGCATACAACCCATTAGCCATTACTTTCAATAATTTACAGCCCGTTTGCTAATTCTTAAGGATATTTTGAAGCCCATATTCTTTTTATTAGCATTATAGACCATATATTCTGGGCACAACTAAAAAATTCAACGAAATTTTTCATATTTTGGTGGGGTCCGAACTCTTTTAATCACGAAATTTTGAGTCACTTTAAAAATAATTTAAAAAAAATATATCAAAATAAATTTCAAAAAAAATCTCCGCCAAAAAATGAATGAAATTTAAAATATTTACTAGCAAGATGCCCGTGAGTTGCATGGAACATGAAGATGCATTTGTATGAGTAGTCAGCCTCTCCACGTACAATCATCTCCTGATTCCTCTCGGTTGTTGACAATGTTGACAACGCCAGATGACGGCGGGCACAGTGAGCGAACCAAGGCGGAGAACGACGGCGAGGCCTCGGACGGGAACGAACCGGAGCAGTGGAAGGTGCGGCAGTGTAGTGGCAGGCGGAGGGTAGTACGAGGGCAACAACATGTAACTGAAGTTTACAAACAGTACAAAAAGCCCAAGGATTAATTGTTCATCAAATTTAGACAAGACCCAGATTGAACATGGCAATAACATCTAACCCAACCACTCTTTTTCGTAGTCACAAACAAATGGATCGGTCTGATCCATAAAATCAACATCCTGTGCAAAAAAATTATTGGAGGATGACTACAAGTTGTTGTAAATAGAAGCCGAGCATGTTCAGAAGCCCATTTGTCCACCTGAAACTTCTTTTTTTGCTGTTCAACATGTCCGTCCGTGAGAAATCTCTTTACGAAAAACTTAAGCCTCATGGACAATAGTAACCTCGCATTCAACAGGAAGAATGTGACAAAGCTTCTGTTTGCCTGGTTGGATGCATATCCATCCATCGTTATTGTCCTCAAACGAATGTCATGAGAACTGAGAAAATCCTGGTGCTTATTACGCCACCGATTGGTTATACGTTTTTCTCCATGTGGTAGCAGTGCCTAAGTAGACATGAAGATTGAAAATAGTTATGGTCTGAAAAAAGAGTATGTCGAAAGAGCGACAGCTGAACGGTTAATTCTAGTACAATATATACGGGCTTTCAATGTGCATGAAATCGTCACCTTTCTATATAAATTCTCCAAAGATCGGAAGCATCGCAGCAAGCCAGTAATTATATTCAGATCAAAACTAAACATTCCGATATATAAGATCTTGACAGAATCCAGCAGCATTGATAGGCTATCCATGGATGAACTCTTCATTGAGCATATAACATAATATTAGTACCCAAAGTGTACTCCAAGATGATATAAAACTTATGCGCACAAATGAAAAATGCAGCTTATGATTACAAATGTGTAGATGATAATATACCGTACCTGAAAAAGTGAGGAGCCAAACACCAACTTCCTGTGATCATTAAACGGATCACGAATTACACCCAAGGTCTCCAGTTTGGGCGCAGAGACGACAGTTATTTGCGAAGGTTTTATAACAATCATCAAGGAGCAACCTTTGAAGTGAAGGGGCATCTTCGATGATGAGTTGCTATCCTTTAAAACAAATTCCAATGCTTTTAAGGTGAGGCGACTTTATTTGGAGACAACTGATAGGGATTTCTGTTCCCAAAACAATCAGCAAGCGCTCCAGGGCAGGTCAATTGGAGTGGATGATGCTGTGCAATGAGGCCTCGGACAGATAAACCACCACAAGCGAAAGTTTTTTTAGCAGTGGGAGTCGAAGCATTTGTACCAGATCATGTGGTAGATGGCACTGGGCGAAGGTGGCGGTGTGGAGAGAGGAGGAAAACTACGAGATGGACAACAGTGGTGTGGGCACAAATTCTTGGTGTGTTCGTGGTACGAAACTTTCATGGTAATGGTAGAACTCAAACTGCTGGAGTTTTCTGAATTCAGGGGATGTCAGCCAAGCGTCCACCGTGTAAGGTATGGACAACAGGTAATGTGTCAGGATGCAGAGGCGTTGAACAAGGCCCTGCTGGTGAGAGGAGACGATGGCTCTAAGGAGATGAAATTCAGGAAGGACAGAAATCTGACGACAGACGAGATTGAGGGGCGCGGTGCGCCATATCGGGCGCCACCGAGTTGAGAGGACTTGTGTGCGGCAGCAATCCTTGGTGGGGAGAAGCGAGATGATCTCCTCGAGGATGATGTCCGGGAGATTGCTGATGCGGTCCACCGGAGATTCTACCGGTTCCTCAGATCCGGGTGTGGAGGGGGGGGGGGGGGCTCGCTGCCTCTCCCCGCGCTGCCGGGTGCGGGATCTACAACCGGCGTCACCGCTGGTGAGAGCCTCATCTTCTTGGCGCTGGGGCCAGCCGACTCCATTTTCCTTGCAGGCGTCGCGCCGAGCTCACGGGTTTGAGCAGAGTAGCCAGAGACAAGCCTAGTGGCAGTCCGAGTGGGGAAGAAGGAGGGTTGGGGTTTTTTGTACGAGTGGAAGAAGAGGAGCAGTCGTTTTCTATACGAGTGAGGTAGAAGGTGAGCATGAGTTTTCTGGACGAGTGAGGAAGATGGGGAGCGGGGGGAATTGGGGCGAGACAGAAGCGGGAGAGTGAGTTGCAGTATAAGTGGAAGCGAGGAGGAAGGAGGGTTTTTCTGGGATCGCCCCCTCTTCAAGAAATATGGGCTTCTTCTTGCAAAAAACAAAAACAAATGGGCTTTAAGATGGATAGGCTTTTGTATCGGCCCAGTCGGCTGCCCGTGTTTCGTACTGGAGGGCCTTGTGCTAGAGGCAGCCCGAGACACTCTCCAGCTTATTGCCCATTCGAAAGAAAAGAAGAGACGCCTCCAGCTTATGGCTACTCATCGGTAACCTTTTTCAACTTGGCATCCACCAAATTAGAGGATGCGGTACTGGATGCAGACACTCACACTGGTCGCGTAGCGCGGCAAAGTGAGGTGTCAACTAACAGGCCTACAATATACTTACTAGATTGTGAAGGTTCACATGCTAGTCAACATTCACATTAAACTAAGCTTCAGAAGATACGGTATGCATACTAACATTCAAAAGAACAAAAGTTCAGCATGTTTATGCATCTCAATGATTCACCATACTATAACCAATACAAAGGTGTAAGAAGGTGTGGAAATAAAGAAAATCAGTCGATGCTTCTTTGAGAAAAGGGCCTCCCTGCGCACGCATTAATTTCCTGGGCATGCTTGTTTCTTCTCAATGTTGCGAGCACTTTGAGCATGTTGGCAACTCCACAACTAGCTAGCTGCCTCATCTTGCAATTGATGCTGACACATTTGCAGAAAACACATGAGGCAATAGAGATGACTCAATATGAGTCCATATTGTGCAGTTCCCCTGAAATCATCTTCATTGTCCTGAATCTGAAAAGATAGGAAAACAATAGCTATACTTAAACGGTGTTGCAAAACATTAGCACATATCAATAGCTCGGCATGACAAAACACGATCATCTGGACGAAGGGGATACTGACCTGCCTAAGGAAGATTATATATAATTTCATAAGTCCTTAGTTGATTTCCACCTTCGGCTGCACTGCTTGTTTGCTCCTCCACACATGACAGGATCATCCGGCACTGCAATCAGCAAGTCAACGTATGAATAAGCTTATTTCATCTTGCGGTGGTCATTGTACCTAGTTACGAATGTAGGAATACCTGGAGCACCATGAAGTTAGCTGACAGCAGGTAGATACAACCATATAATTTTGTGCGGTGCTACCAAAATTGAGGTTTGTATCCCTTCCCGTTATGAGAATTCTTCTTGAAGTTGGTAGAATGTGATGGCTTGTTCTTTGCATCAAACTTGCCTTTCCCCTGAGATTTGTTCTTGTTGTTTTGGGGCTGGTTGGGCTGGAAGTTCTTCTCGTGTACCATGTGGGCACTAGAAGCTCCCTCAACGACCCGAGCACGTGTGTATTTTTCTCTCGCCTTCTCTTCAAAATCAAGAGTGCTAATGAGATCCGAAACGGAAAACTCATGTCTCTTGTTTTTCAGAGAAGTAGCAAAATTGTTCCACGAAGGTGGAAGCTTGGAAATGATGGTCCCAACAACAAATTTGTCCGGCAACACACACTTAAAGTACTCAAGTTCCTTAGCGAGTGACTGTATCTCATGAGTCTGCTGAACAACAGAGCGCTCATCAGTCATCTTGTAGTCACAGAATTGCTCCATGACGTACAAATCATTGCCAACGCCCGAGGCCCCAAACGTGGCCTCGAGCGCAACCCACATGTCTTTGCCGCTGTCAAACGACATATATGAATCCACAATGGAATCATCAAGAACACTCAGCATGGCGGCTTTGAAGAGGGTATCCATGTTCCCAAAAGCTTCCTGCTGTGTAGGATTAAGATCGCCCTCAGGCTTACCCTTAGTGGCGTCATAGCAGTACATGATCTGAAACCAATATACTGCTCTTGTGCGCCACCTTTTATATTGCACCCCCTTAAAAGTAGGCGGCTTCAAAAGCGCAGCAAAACCACTCGGAGTAAATTGCCTATAATTAGGTTTTTGGATTGGGTTGTTGAATATATGATCAATTTACTATGAGATTTAATCCGAATCAACAGTAAATAGATCATGACGACAATTGCAAAGATCAAAGTAATGATGCGGACTAAACCAGGAGGACAAAATCACATACTGTATAGCGGGAGCAGAACCGCTGTGGTTGATGTTGTCACTCATGTCGTTGATGAAGAGGTTACCGAGGTCGGGGAAGAAGGTTGTCATTGAGGAAGTCGTCGCTGGCAGCAGTCACAGGAGTGTGCTCCCCAAAAACCTGATCGCCCCTCTCCCGTACAGGATCGGGAAAGGCGGGGTTCGGAGGACTACTGTCCCTTCTCGCGGTGCATGCTGAAAGGAGGGCTGGAGAAGAATTGTGTGGCGGCGCTAAGATCTGGAACGGTGCGAAACCATATGATACAGCGGCAGCCAGGGTAGAGCCTGTCAGGTCGGTCGTGCGAGTAAGACCAAGTATAATAGTAGGCCTTTGGCCCAAACCCCACGTCCAAGTCAATAATAGCCCCACTATCCAAAAGAATCAGAAACGGCTGAGTAATTAAGGCGTCCGTTAATTATTAATTAATGACTTAATAAATTTTCCGACCAACAAAAATATAGACCACGTGCATAGCTTTTGTCCTTGGACAGGCTCATTCCCGAAGAGCGTGCGTGTAGGTTTCCTATTATCATGCTCATGCAAATGCTAGAATAGATCACATTATAAAGTGGTGCAACTCACACTCACCTAGCAGTATGGGACTAAACTTTAGTCTCACTCACACCACACTTAGAGCATGGTTAATAGTATAGCCAACATCCGGCTGTATGAAGTTGACACATCATTTAGAACCAACCTAATAGCCTGCTAGTACAATAGTTAGTCCCTTTAGTATAATACTATATCATTAATAATGGCCCCACCTTTTGTCTCACAAAGTATGTTGGAGCTCCTGCTACAACCGGCTACAAGTTTACAACCCGCTTCTCTTCTCTCTCCTCTTCTCTCTCCTTCAACTAAGCACAAATACTATATTTAAATCCTTATAGCCTGCTTATGTCATCTAAGAGCAAGTATAATAAGGTGACGTAGGCGGGCTGTAAGACTTTAAATATTACTCCTATATCTTTGCTGAGTTGGATGAAAGAGAAGAGGAAAGAGAAGGTAAGCGGGATGTAGATTTACAGCTGGCTGTAGCACAGGCTCCAAGAAACTATGTGAGAGTGTATGATGGGCCATGTGGTAGAAAAGTAGTACTTTCTTGTAGCCCACTACTATACATGTTGGTTATTACATTGGCTATAGACGACATGGCAACATGTTATAGCCATCAATCGGCTATATTATTAGCCATGCTCTAATTGTAGTACTTGCTCTAAAGTTACTCTCCACTGTGTAGTCTGAAATGTAGGGCGTGCAGCGGGCGGTGCCCTCGGTCGACGCGCCGCTTCAACGGCGGAAGCAGTGAGAGGTTGCGTCGCCCTGACTTGCCATCAACGTGGAGCGGCGGGCTCAGCTCGCGCCGGGCGGGAAGCGCTCGGGGGAGGGGGAGGGGTTTTTGGTGGGCCAAGAAGGTGAGAAGCAAACTTGGGATCGGTCCGGACGGGGAAATATCATGTGCTCCCATACTCACTAGTTTCATGCATATGACACTAGTCTATGTTACTAGTAACATACTAATGTTATGATGGCTTCATTTATTAGCTTGTAGACTCATCTTGTCTTGGGAAACGCTATGTTACAGTAACATATTATGTTACCACTTCTCATTAACTACTTGGCACATAAGCAAAAGTTTCTTGGAGTGCGCTAAGTTACTCCCACTATAACTAGCTGTACAAACTATGGGCTATGTAGAGTGCGTAGTAAGCAAGCTTCTCATCATTCTGCGAGTTGACATGACACATCAAAGTAGTAGTTTTTTTTTCAAAATGTACATCAAAGTACCAGTGTAGTAGTCTCCAAAAAGGGCCGACCATGTCCATGGCTACCATCCCATCCCGTTCTCCGTCATTGAGTATGTGCACGATTCACGTGCCATTCAAGAAAAAAACTGCGTACGTTCCATTGAAGAAGAAAAATTAAAAACAAACACGCCACGGCGTCATGGTCGAACTTTGATTCGTCCACGCGTGGTTCCCGACCCTCCACTAAGTGAACAACTACCAAACGTGTCAAATTATCACGTGAGCCGCCTCTTCGTCGAGAAATGAGCTCCACCGTGTACCCGCGCGCGTGTGTTAGGGAATGAGGCATAGAGTACGTGCGTCCGTGTGTGCAATTTTTCTCTTCGTGCACGTACTCCTTTTTTTGTGGGTGATTTGTGCACGTACTCGGCCTACGTTGGTGACCGTTGGTGAGTCTCACTTATCTCTACATCTCAACATGTACATCTACATCTGCATCTACATCTACACTACATCTACATCTACCTCTACTATAGTACAACAAGTTTTAAACATGAGACCAGCCATTTTCTTGCATGACACGACCAACCCGTATCACTTCTTGCTCCTCGTCTCTCTCAAAGTGCGTCCGACAGGCGATTTTGCCGTCGATTGTGGTAGGTTCGCTCACACTCGGTCCCACATGTTATAAATCTAAAAAGAATACTCTGACCAGCGGACCATTGAAAGAAGTATATTTTTCACCCTCAAATGTAAGTTGATGGACAAATAACCCCCCAAAGTCAATTTTGGTACAATTTTTACCCTCAAATCTCTAAAACCGGACATATCACCCCCTTGAGCGGTTTTAGTGTCCACATGTTAAAGTTTAGACGATTTTGATTGTTGACTAGGAATTGACTAATTATTTACACTAATGAAATGTCAACGACACCGTCGGAAGCTGCGGATGTCGTCGGAGATGTACCCAATGGACCTCGACCTTCCCTACGAGGAGAGGAGATCATGCGGGTGCCTTTCAAGCTCAAGGGGTCATCGGGCTACCTCGTCGGCTCGTCGCCCGCCTACCTCTGGTCCTCCCAGAGCCTCTATCATTGTCGCGCAGCTCACGGTGGTGCTCATTTGCAGGTGGGTGCTGCTAGCTAGGAGACATAGTTGAGTTAATCGAGCCCTACTTGAAAATCAATTGTGTCCTTGGCCTAATCTCCGCCACTACTAGAAGAAAACTCCTGCAGAGGAGGTCGATGAGAGGCAGCACCGTGCTACCTACATTGGTCGTTTGATTCATAGGATAGAATGCTATAAGATTTTTTCCCCATGTAATCATGTGTTAATTGGCAATCTAGCATCCACTCAAGTTTTTTAACGTCCTTTCTTTTTCCTGTGTCAAACACTCTGGTTTTTTTAGGGGAACACTGTGTTAATGCTATGGGATTCAAGTGGACATGCCACTCCAATCCTTTATTTTTCTTTATGAAGAGAGTACTTGCTGCTGCAAGAGCACTATGTTAATGATGTGCCGCTGCAAGAGACGCCTATATTAATTAACCGTGCAGCAATTCATTTAGTAGTACTAGGTTAGTAGGTGACCTTGCGCTTGGCTCTTCTCCTCTTCCAGAAGTCGAACAATAATGATGGTACTACAGTAGTACTTCTGGCAATCTGACACCAAATGAACTGCTGCACGTCCACCGCTTGTAAGCAAAAGTTTCTCCTCGTGCCGCGAGCCACCGCGCACGCGTTGGAGAGGGAGCTCGCCGTTCTGTGAGTTGACGAGACACATCAAAGTTATTTAGTACTCTCTCCAAAAAGGGCCGACCATGTCTGGCTACCATCCCGTGCTTCGTCATTGAGTACGTGCACTATTCATGTGCCATCAAGGAGAAAAAATATTGCGTAGTATGTACTAGGTGTCATCGAAGTGCATGACTCACTTACGCACTACTTGTATCCATTTTCTTGCATGACACGTGCACCTTGATGCTAGATTTCCCGCGTGTTGGCAAAAGGATGAACAAAGCTGACGTAAAAAAAAGTGGAAGTACATAGGGCCTGTTTGGTTCCCAGCCTAAGGTTGCCACGTCTAACCTTAGTCATGCCACAACATCTTAGACATGTGTTTGGTTCATTGCCACACTTGTGGCTTGCCACACTTCTCTAGTTATATGGTCCACATGTCATAGGCTCAATTTTTTGCCAAATATTGCCACACTTGTGGTGGCCATAGCCACACTTTTTGTGGCAGCAACACTTTTCCTAAGGTTAGTTGTGGCAAAGGCGCTGTTTGGTTCTAGGCCTAGCATTGCCACACTTTGCCACACATTTTTGCCAAGCTTGCCTAAGGTTAGTTCATCAAAATGAGAGCCACAAGTTCGGAAGCCTAAGGGAATCTTGCCTTATTTTTTGTGTGTATGCCATGTGGGGTCCAAGTGTGGCTTGACTAAGGTGTGGCTTGAACCAAACACTCACCTCATAGATTCTATCCTCATAGATTTCCGACGACCGAGAAGGAGCAAGGAACCTCGTGGTAGAGCGTCTGCACTCATAATATTTTATATTACTCCCTCCGTCCAGGTGAATAAGTCATCTTTGGTTGTGCACCGTGACCAAGGAGGGAAAAACAAGATAACTTAATGTTTATTTGCTAATTAATAGCATTGCATGCAATGAACTAACCACTGCATGTCGTGTTTGGTAGTCTCGAGTCATTGAAAACATGCACGCCCACATCTCTTATTGGTTGATATGTCAAGAAACAAGAATGTTTATTTGCTAATTAATAGCATTACATGCACGCCCGGCGACCGAGAAGGAGCAAGGAACCTCATGGTGGAGCGTCCGCACTCATAATATTTTATATTATTTAGTGATATAAAATCAACCAATCATCTCCACAGTAGACCGGAAGAGTACGAAACACGGCAGCCCAATGTAGTTACATCATACTGTACATGGCCAACCCACGCTATCACCATATTTCTTGACCTCCCGCGACACCTAGCTCTAGTAATCCAGCAGCCCGTATTGCTTCTCGCTCCTCGTCTCTCTCAAAGTGCGGCGGGCTGGCGTTTTTGTCGTCTATTGAGGTCGGTTAACTCATCACATGTTAGCGACATGCCAAGTGCATTCTAAAAAAATCACTGTACTCTATTGTTATGCCAAGAAGAGGAAGCGCTTTGACCGACGGACCAAACAAGACAGGCGTGCCGTGCCATGAGTGGGTCCAGTTTCTCGTTTTGAACTTGTTTGGTGTAGTAGTAACACTTGGTTTTGACTATTGATAAGATTTTATATAGGGCCTAATGTATTTTTTGAGGATGCCTTTGACTATTGATAAGATTTTATATAATCTGAAAATTATATCATTCGAAGATCCTTTCACGTTCCGTTTAAAAAAAGATCCTTTCACGTACGAATTTGACTGTATGCTTTGAGCAACTTGCATGTCCTATACTGCTCCTGTTTGGATACTCTAACTTAGCTAGAGGTTAGACTAACTCATGACTAACCTTGAACTAACTATAGCCAAAGAGGTGTTTGGGTGACAGGGTTAGATTGACAATAAATGCACTAGATGGAAAGAGAAATGTTATTTTTCAGTGGGCCCAATGAGAACTATCTCCAATTAGCACCTCTTGGGTGGGATAGTTTTTTTGGTGGGTTCGGTGCAACTTGCTCCAATTTAACCCTCATGCTTCGATACTTTAGGGCTATTTGAGCCCCAACTAGCTCAAACTAACTCTAACCCATGGATCCAAACAGGGCCAAAGTTAGTCTCAGAAAATGCATTAAGCCCTATATACATGGACAGACGGAGTACATGATACTAGCAAACGCTCACCATTAGTAGTAGTTCATTGGTTGGTTTTGATTTTTGATTCAGTTGCTGTGCTGCTAGCGTCCAATATTCGCGTGTGGTTGTTTCTAGAGTAAAAAAGGAGGTACTAGTACTTACTGTGAGAAAGGTGAAGTGATGGTTGCTTCGCCCGAGCAACTTATTACTCTGGGAATATGGGAGTACCAGCGGATTCAACGAACAGAGAAATGATGGTTGCTTCGTCCAAGCAACTTACTGTGGCGAAGGTGGGGCTCTGTGATTTAACTGCTCACTAGTCATTACTACTGCGGCGCAACGACCCGGGTGAATCTTTCCCTGTAGTTGTGCACTCAATATTGCTGCATGGAAGGTGGAGCCGGATGAAGGATGTCCCACATGTCGGCGAAACGAAGTTGAATTATTTCTGGCATTGCTATCAATCCTTTAGGATTTGTTTATATGTACGCATAATTTTAATGAAATTGTACTGTGATGCTATGAAGGTTTCAACTTTGGTTCCCACAGGAAAAAAAGGTTTCAACATAGGATTCATGTGTCCTCTTGCCTCAAGATTATCTCGTTACAACATTCCATCAAATACAAATGAAACTACCATGGCTGCTAATGCATCTCAATGGTTCGCAGATCAGCGCCAATATTCACATCACAACTGAAGACAAAGTTGTGAGAAGGTGTACAAATAAAGAAAAATATATAATTGATCGATGATGTTCGTAGGCATGGCTCCATTTCCTGGGCATAGTGTTCATTGGTTGGTAGCTAGTTTCACCTAGCTCTGTAGTCAAAAAAGAGGTGTATGGAGGACATCACAATCCGATCATTTTGTGCAGCTCCACTAAAATCGAGCTGACCATCCCTGTTTGCAAAGATATCCAGTCAGTGTGATTACAGTAATTAGTGGAACTAGATGATGAAACATAACACACACAAAAGAAGCCGATCACCTCTGCGATCTCTCTTTAGGACTAACTACTTGTTGGAGAAGATTAGGCACGGAGTTGGACGAGGAGGATAGCAAAACCAATCTCCCTTTCTGCAGTCCCACAGAAATGTAAAAACGTTGCCCGTGTGACATTTTGGCGGAACTGCACAAAACACTCTTAAGAAAAAAGTGATTTATGCAGTTCACCAAAAGGTCGCAATAGCAATGAGGTGAAATGGACAACCCTGTTTGCAAAAGGAGGTGGAAAGGAAACAATTACTACCCAATAACACGAGTTGAAGGCACATGCGCCGACAAAAAAGAAGCATATTCCATGTAATATAGCAGCATGGTGGTTTATCAAAAATGATTTGAGGACGAGATTGCAAGATGGAAAATACGCCGACCGAGATACCTTTTAAGCAAACAACTAAAGAAGATCCACATGCAGGATTTTCCACATGCAGCAACGTGGGAAGATTGGCAGTGGAGCAAGGCGGGAGGAAGTTGTACCTGAGGGTCATCGGGATGGAACTAGGAGGGCGCCGACGGCCGGGATCTGCTCATACTGCGGCAGCGAGCAAGTGGCGAAGGCCCTGCCGCGCCGGAGCTTGGTCAGAGAGAATGGCGGGTACCGCAGATTGGGACGTGCTGCCTCAACGCCGTTGAACGGAGAAATGATGCACATCCTCCTTTTCCGCCGGCGGACGGGATGCGATCGGATCACTGACCAACGGTGAGAGAGAGAGGCCACCGCCGCCTTGTGTGAGATGGTGTGACGAGAGACAAACCCTGGCAGGCAGGCTCCGTTGTATATAGTGAAGCAGATTTTTCCATTTTCCCCACGACAATCGTTTTATATTCTGTACGTGCCACTGAGGAATATATAACTTTATTTAATACTAACGTGTCAAGTCGAACTTTGTTCCGTCTACGCGTGGTACACGACCCTCCTTCGAGTAAACAACCGCTACACGCGTGAAATTATCACGTGGGCTGCCTTTTCATACAGAAACGAACTCCACCGTGTACCCGCGCGGGTGTGGCCGGGAACGAGACGTGAGTACGTGCGTCCTGCGTGCACCTCTTCTTTAGGTGCAGGTTCGTATGTGGGTGGGTGTGAGAGAGATGGTTTGTGCGAAACAGAGGCAATGTGTCGATGATATCTCAAACAAAAAACGTAACATATGCAATGTGTGTGAAACAGAGTCATGGATATATCATATATAGAGGGAGCGATCCACGAGAAGAGAGTGGAGGGATCATCGGCGTGAGATATTGATAGAATCGAAAACAGGGATGAAGTGTGTGGCTGCATGATCGATAAAGAGTGCCATCGAATTTGTGCTTGCCCGCGTCAAAGATACAGGGTGGCTGGCCTACTAGAATTTGAGAGGGCAGAGGTGCAGTTTTTCTCTGTGGCATGGATACCTACCTACAACATTCGAATATCGGTGTGTGTTGGGGGGGAGGGGGCAGAGACCTAACTGTAGAGAGGTAGATCGACTAGTATATGTGTGGAGGAGAGAGACCTAGCTATGTATTGAGGGAGATCAATCGGCATCCATACATATGTGTAGCAGAGGAATAAGGTTGGGAGAAAAAAGGTAGAGTGTTGGAGGGTTGGTGGTGGAGTGACGTCTCACAAATGGTGGGAGAGGCCTGCTAGACAAACGGAGGGTACGAGTGCAATATCAATAAGAGAGGGTCGGGGATGTCTGTCTGTCTATGCACGTGCATGTGAGAGACGGGTCGGGAGGTATGCAAGGATGATGAGGGGAGACGATATGGTTGTGGTAAGCATACGTAACTACATAGGAAGATCAACTATCGTGTGTCCGAGAAAGGGAGATACATAACTAGTGAGGTAAGTCTATCGGTGCGTGGGGAAAAAGAATTATAGTTGACCTAGCTATATGTAGGGAGATCGGTATGTATACATGCATGCATGTGTTAGAAGCAAATAAGGTCCGGAGAGACAGACAGGGGGAGAGGGGTGTGGCTAGGAGGTGGTGCGAGAGGCCTACTATGTCGAGGGGGGAGGAGTGTGCGAGTATGAGATCGATGAAAAGAGGGGTGGGAGTGTGCACCTGCGTGGAACCGTATTGGACATAGGGGGCATGGATGGTGAGAAGAGAAGAGGGGAAGTATGTGTTTGTGGTAGGCACACTTGGCTAGAGAGGTATATCGACCGGTGTGTGCCGGAAAGAAGGAGTCGGGGGCCTACACACACCGCGGGTGAACGACCTAAAGACAAATAACGAACGTGCGTGATGGATGGGACGCTGAGGGAGGGTGAGAGGGGGACGGGCGTGTGCATGCATGATAGAAAGTTAGCGCTAGCTAGCTACAGAGAAGAGGATCGTGAAGGTGTAAAAGACGAACAAAGATCATAATTCATTATAAAAAAGTGGATACGAATACTTGAAGAAGATATCATAATGTAGAACATGGATTATAATTTGGGCTAATGTGTGGCTTTTGCAACTCAGGGCTAAATACTTGTCATAATGTAGGGGGCGGGGTACTATACTTTGTGTGATAAACACGGTGTACGTATGGAACATGGTTTAGATTATGAATATATAGTTAGTACATCAAATGTACTATTATTTGGAATCAACATCAAGTGTATTCAAAAAAATTGAATTCGAGTTCATATAGTACACATAGTTCATATCGATCTCTATAGTAATCATGTGGTGTGTTGTTAAGGTAATACACGGATGATGGTTGAAGTTGGCAACAATCATGATTGTAGATTCTTATTGAAATAGAGAAACGAATTCAAATTCAGTTCGAATTGCAGCGGTAGTGTAGACATTTGGAATGCACTAAAATGTTGGTATGAGTAGGTTACATGCATTATACAGCCAGCGAAATTTTTTAATTGGACATAACATGGATTCATAGCTTTGAATAGCATTTGTATAGTAAAACGGGACAAGACTCTCTCTTTGTGTGGTGTGAATAGTTTTTTTTTGTTTTTTCGTTGAGGGTGCACTAAAATGTTGGTATGAGTAGGTTACATGCATTATACAGCCAGCGAATTTTTTTAATTGGACATAACATGGATTCATAGCTTTGAATAGCATTTGTATAGTAAAACGGGACAAGACTCTCTCTTTGTGTGGTGTGAATAGTTTTATTTTTTTCATTTTTTTTCGCTGCTGCTGCTCCGGATCTTGCTCGCTCGCTCGCTCGCGCTGCTGCTGCTCCGGTCCTCGCTCGCTCGCTCATGCGGCTGCCGCTGCTCTGGCTCTCGCTCGCTCGCGCTGCTGCTGCTGATCTGGCTCTCGCTCGCTCGCTCGCTCGGGCTGTTGCTGCTGCTCCGGCTCCCGCTTGCTCGCTCGCTCGCGCTGCTGCTACTGCTCTCCCCCTCGCTCGTGCCGCTGCACTGCTCCGATTTAGCTACACTTCAGTCGACTGAATCGACTTTTGGGTTAGTAGATTTTCAAGGGGGGGGGGGGCTCGCCGGAGTTAAGGAAGAACCACCCGCAGCGGGGAGGGGGCTCACCGGAGAGGTACCCCACTATCTATGTTAGGGTTCAGGGTGGGGGCGGTGGTTGCCAGCGGTGGCGTGGGGATCGTCGGAGAAAAAGCTCAGTGCGAGGGGGAGCCTAGAGGGCTGGCCGGACCATCGGCGGACCGGCGGTGGGGAGTTGTTTCGTGGCGGCGGGGCGGTGGCGGACCGGCGGTGGGGAGTTGTTTCGGGGCGGCGAGGCGGCGGTGGACCGACGGCGGGGAGTTGTTTCGGGGCGGCGAGGCGGCGCGGCCGGTGGTGGCTGGCGGCTCAGGGGGTGCAAGTTGAAGATGAACTGTAGGCCCTCCCTAAACTACATGTGAAGTGCCTCTCTGCTACCATTGTGTTCAGTTTTGACAGTAACATTCAGATTCCACATTAAATTTCAGTTTCGACAGTTAAGTTCAGAGTCAACAGTTTTTACCTCATCTGTTGTAGTCAAGTGGTTTTTGGTGGTAATGTATTTTACATCATCTATAGGAGATGCTATTAGAATCCCACTTGAAATTAACGATGTCTGTCTTGTGCTGCTTCATCCTCGACGTCTTACGGCTCACCGGAGCTGCTCAAACGACGGAACGATCCATCACAACAGAGCAGTGCCCTGGACGCCGTCTACAGATTCCTCAGATCTTCCTCCACACCTCCGATAGCCACCTCTGCCTCAACTTCTTCAGCGACCAACCCAATGATGCTGAGGTCGACACGGCTACGGCAAAGAGGTTGTACACTTGTCGCATCACTTATTACTCTACATTCATGTTGATCCATTAGGGCTATTTTGGTTCAACAGAAAAACATAGCAATAGGAAATTTTCCTATGGCACTCTACTATTCAATTATTCATGCATTTTGTTGAAAGGAATGGAGCAAAACATCCACCTGGACCTACTTTTCAAAATCCTATGCATGAAAACAAGACCAAGTGCATTAGTGGCAGAATAACATTCTAACTGTACACGCTTTCATATGGTTTCACTTTATTTTGGCCATGTTTCTTTGCATTCCTCTACTCCTCCAATTCATGTGAACCAAACACCCAAGTTGACAGAAATCCTGCGTTCACAAATGCTCTATTTCCCATGTGCATTCCTAACCTATTCCGATGTTTTTCCTCCTATCCCTGTGTTTTTAGAATCATGCAAGCCAAATGAGCCCTTACAGAATTACTTCAGTTACATGTAGGTGTCGAAGAAAACTTTGTGTGGTTTGTCCTGCTCCTGCCGCGATGTCGTCCACCTCACCTGAGCTGCTCCATCGACAGAAGCATCCACCAAACTAGACATCATGACTCCTAACCGTCTTTCGCCGCCTCAGATCTCCTTCCCTGCCGCCGACACCCACCGCAACGGCATCACCATCATCGACTCAGCAGATGAACCTGAGGAGTACACGGGTCCACAAGAGAGGTCGCACTCTTTTGTTCCTGCTTATGTTATGCATTTCATAATATTACCTGCTACATTATTGTCTTGTTCACCTCTTAGACTCCAAGTCAGGTCCAAATTGATGTTCAAACTTGAGTTCTAAATTAGTTGTGGGGCACATATCAAGGCAGCAATGAATAGTATCTCCGTCTAATATCTTCACCTAGGGTATGCCTATGTTGTTCATCTTGGGTGGGAAACAAATAGTAAAGCAATCATCATCTGTTTTTTTATTAAATTAAAGCAATCATCAGCCTGCTATCATTATTTTTGGATCCATCCACTGGTTGTTACCATTACTCTAGATTTCCGCATGCTCTCCTTACATAATCTCACTATATTTTTTTGTATGCATGTCAGATATTGTACACAGTCATGCTCGACATGTAGAGAAAAAGAGAAGAGTTTTGCGCGGCAATACAATGTCATGCAGACATCGCTCCATGGTGGGTTCAATGGCAAACCCCCCCCTCTCTAGATTGTAATCCAGAGGAAGATATCTGTTCTGAGGCGGATTCAGACGCAGCTGACCACTCCTATTTACCCCCCAAGGTGTTTGCTCTAACTTGGCATGATGATGTTAGTCATATCATGCATATGTTGCCTTGCAGTGCCCACTTTCGACATCATATATGTCATCTGCTTAGTTTAGACATGTTCTGTAATGCCACCTGTTTAGTTTCAATATCATATATGGGAATTATGCAGTCTCATGTCTTTTAGCCATCCATAATATATGTGAAATGTGCAATGCCATCCTGTTTAACCAGGCATCATATATTTGAATGATATCTTGACCATCCTTTTCTTCATTACATTTCCATTTGTCGACAATGTTTGTACATTAAACTACTCTTCCTATGAATCAGCCATTTGAGTGGGTGATGGAAAATCTGGAGTGAAAACAAGGCCTTCAGAGCAGACAATGCTACCTATCAAAGCAGATCTCTTGCTGGGTCCTGATAGCTCCTCAGAGATGGATTCAGAGACAGATGACCAGTCCTATTCCCCCACCGAGGTGTATGCTCTAACTTGGCACGATTATACTGCTCATATCATGCATATGGTGTCTTGCATTGCATAGTTTAGACATCATATACACAATATTCAACACCATGTTCTTAGTTCAGACATCATAGATGCGAATGCCCTCTGCTTAGCATATAAATCACATATGTGAATTAAATCATGCGATCCTGATTACTTAGATAACATGTATGTGAATTATGTCATGCGATCCTGTTTAGTTAGTCATCATATCTTTGAATTATGTTATGCTATGCTATCCAGTTTAGATAGACATGATATATGTGAAATTATGTCATGCTATCCATTTTAGTTAAACAATATACATGTCAACTATTTCATGCCCTCTTTTTTCCACACTATCTATTGCATCAGTCTCTCATACAATGTCTGTACATTCAACTATGTTTCCTGTTTATCAGCCATTTGAATTGGAGCGGGTGATGGCAGTATCTAGCGGAGTAAAAACACGGTCTTCAAATAAAACAGTGCTACCTCTTGGTGGAGATAGCACCCCGGTTGTACATGCATGAGAACCAGCCCTACCACACATAACCCACACTCTCGCAGATTTTACCCCTACTGCGATGGACAGAGAACCAGCTTAACCCAATCTAACCCCAACCCCAGCAGATAGTAACCCAGTTCCTATTGACACATCACCATGTCCACCATAGAGCTCCCAAACAAGAGTAGTTAGTAAGGCGTCTCCAATTCCCAAAGCGCCAGTACTACCACGGCGAACCCCAACTCCACCAGTTAGTACACCTATTCCTGTGGAGGAAGCACAACCAACCATTCATAGTTTAGAATCTATCGCATTTGATGTTGTTAAATCCTATGTGCGTATCTTCCCATCATGGAAATATTATACTGAAGGTGAATGAAAAATGCCAGTTGCAGGTGTTTGTCCAGGAGTTATGTGTAAGTAATGTTATTGATGGCAATTACTTTGCTTTGTCCCATACATTCTACCTCCATGATGGTTATAATACAACAAATTTTCCCATTTTTCTCTATAGAGAAGGACCGATTTGGAAAATCAGGATGAGGTAACCTGTGCTAATACCTCTGCTATCTTCAAGAATGCTTGGTGGCAGTATCAAAATTACCTGAAGAAAACATACTTCACTGGCAAAGAAACTCATCAAATTCCCTTACATTCTCCTGAGTCACATTTACTGGACGATGACTGGGAACGCCTTGTTCTGTACTGGTCCCGAACCAAGAATGTGGTAAGGTCTATGAGCTCATTTTATTTTAAGTACTATATGCTTGTGTCTTACTGTACTCTGTTCATGTAGAACAAGTGCTTAAACCTGAAGAACAACTGTTCCCATTTAAGATACCATTGCTATTGTGCATACTGCTTTGCTCTTGTATCAATGTATTTACTCATACAAACTTATTTTTAAATTGAACGATCCAATGGAAACTCCAATGGCACAACAGGTATGTTTACGCATGTTTCTTTAACAGGTTTGCTCTTATAAATAGCTCTGTTGATTTCAATTTCAATTGTGTATACAATTGACTTCTCATATCATGCACATTACTAGCATCACAACAGGGCCAATAGTGTTGTTGTACATGTAGACCCGTGGTACCCATCTGAAATCTTGTTGTGCCATGTAGTTTCCCACGCTTTGTATTCTTTCAGTGCTGCTTTCTCTTGAACTGATATGATTTGAACCGTGTCTCTATTTTGATTTGGCAAGACAATGCAGTGACCATAGGACATAGATATATGTTTGTTTGATGCTTTTATAATGTACTACTTGGCAATAGAAGACTTGGTAGTTTAATCTTGTCCACCTTACTAAAGAACTGGTTCACCGAAATGAGTTTCATATACTAGTACATGCTAAACCTGTTATGTGTCTGCTTGTTTCTTCTTTTAGAATGCTGAAAGAATATTGGGGAAGAGTGCCTTATTAAGCAATGGTAAAGGAAGTAATGCAGATAAGGTTCAGGATAGTGAGACATCCTTGTTGGTCTCCAACAAAGCTGATAAGATAGCTAAGGAAAACTATCTTGAAGACAGTGAGACAACCCCAAAGTCCTGTCTTGGTTTACTGTTCGAGTTACTAGCCACTACCGCTTGCACAAGCTATTCAAACTCACTGTCTGAATCAGTTCGGTTTCTTGAGTCTCAACTACAAGCTGAAAGACATTAATCAGCTGTGCTGCAACAAGAAGCGGAAGGACTGCGGAAGTCCCTGGAGCATTCAGATGCATACTTTCTGGTGCAATAGCAAGCATTGGAGGATTTTAGCACCAAACAGGACAAAGCTAATAAGCTAGCTAAGCTTATTGCCAGCATGGTGGATACCCAGGATAACGTTTCTTGAGCTCTTCTGAAGTTGTTTCAGTTATGGACTTGTTTTGCTGCCGCGTTTATTTGCACTGGTGACCAATTTTGACGGCCAGTGTATGTAATATGCTGCTTTGTTCCCTATATTTGCACTGGTGGCGAACTTCGATGCCCAGTGGATGTAATATGTGTAATAGCTATAATAGCCTAGCGTTAGTTGCTTGCTTATTTATTTCCTTATTGTCTTGTTTAGTTGTTTGCTTGTAGTCACTACAGTTCTTTTTTCGCATTTTTCTAGTGGCCACAATAACCTATTTTTGGTAACTAGGCCACAATAATCATGGCAACAGACGGACTATTGTAACCATGGGCCTCCTGCGGGACGTAGGATCCATGGGCCTTCTACGGGCCATAGGATCCATGGACTTTCTACGGGCCATATGATCCATGGGCCTTCTACGGGCCATAGGATCCATTGGTCTTCTACGTGCCGTAGGATCCATGGGCCTTCTACGGGGCGTATAATCATTTCACCAAACATGGGCCGTACTATTCGTGGACCATAACGGGCCGTTAATAGGCCGTATTTGATAACGCTATGAAAACAGCCCAACGGGTTAACGGGCCACAAACGGGCCGAATGTAACCACAGGCTGAATTTGGCCCACAAACAGAACAGACTAGTAACAGACCGTAACTAATCGAATTCTAGAAATGAGCCCAAGAATAAATGGGCCCTTAGAAGGTCGAAAGTTAACACGGGCTGGAAACGGCCGACGGAATAATGGGTCGTTAATGGGTATAAAGCGATACACTTTTCATTATGGGCCAGTTTCATCTTGGGCCTTTAGTGGGCCCAGAGTTACAAAGGGCCTCATATGGGCCGAAAGACATTATGGGCCATACATGGGCCGGAAGTTACAACGGGCTGGAATCATATTGGATGGCCCAGATGAAGCTACTAGGCTTAATTCTGATAGGCCGTAACGGGTCGGGAGTTAGCGGGCCGTAAATGGGCTATATACGAACATGCCATTAACAAGCTTTCTATGGGCCGGCCCATTACCTTTTGACCAAGTCAAACGGGCCGACCTTTTCACCGGAATGGGCCTCTGTTGGGCCGTGCCACGTGTTGACGTATCATAGGCGCCTCCTATCCAATGAGTGGATGACACCTGTCCCAACGGTGAGCCAACACGTGTTTCCCCTGGCCAATGAGAATTTTACACGTGGAAAATCCCCATTGATCCGGGCTGTTAACGGGTTATCGGATCCAAAACCGGACCCGATAGCTTAACAGCGACCTGTTACGGTGGATGCCATGTGTCGGTTACCCTGGACGAAAACACTTCCATGACGCGCCATTTATCGTCATGAAAGTGGACACTTCCGTGATGATTATTTTGGTAATGTCATGGAACACTTCTACGACAGCACAGGTATGACTATCTTGATTCTGTCATAAAATTGTCATGGATGTACATGCATGACAGAAAACGTGACCTACTGTGACAAACACGTATCATCACGGAAGTCTATTTTTTGTAGTGCAAACAGTTCATCCGAGTGAACTGTATGCCGTATATCGCACACACCTTCATCTGGCTGCCTGTTTATGTTGTTCCACCTCATCGCCAACGGTTCAACGGAGGAAACTGTATGCCATATATCACACCGCACCTTGATCTGGCTGCCTGTTTCTGTTCTTCCGTCTCATCGCAAACAATTCGTACGGATCAACCATATGCCCCGCATCGCACACGCAACTAAAATCTGAATCCTGTTTGATGTATCCGCCATCGCAAATGTTTTGCATCTTTTTTACGGGGTTTTACATCACCGTTTGCGATTAATGCATCGCACACAGTTTCATTAAAGGGTCTCTGATTGTAGTGTCGCATTAGTAGCATCCTGCAGTAGTGATGACATCAATGTGCTGCAACGATCGTTGTTGTTTGCGAGGCTGACTAAAAAAAACTCCTCCTTGCCACTATGCTGTCAATGGATATGAGTACAACATGGGATACTATCTGGTTGACGGTATCTATCCTCCATGGACTACCTTTGTCAGCACCATCTCAAACCCAGTTGGCCAGAAAAGGCTCACTTTTCCCAAAGACAAGAAGCAGCTAGAAAGGATGCCGAGCGGGCATTTGGAGTTCTGCAGGCCTGTTTTGCAGTTATTCATGGACTTGCTAAACAATGGGATCCGAAAACCTTGTGGGAGGTGATGACATGTGTGATCAGGCACAACATGATCGTCGAGGATGAGGGTGACGATGCTGCCGCAGCTCTAGAATTTGAGAACATGGGTGATCCTATCCAACTTCCGGACCAGAATCCGGCCACATTTGAGGAGTTTTTCTAATGCATCAATAAATCCAGCATTGACCAACTCACGAGCAACTGAAGGATGATCAGATTGGGCATCAGCGGGCGGTGAAAGGGGACAACAATGTTGCAATGTGATGACCCACAAGTATAAGGGATCAATCGTAGTCCTTTCGATAAGTAAGAGTGTTGAACCTAACGAGGAGCAAAAGGAAATGACAAGTGGTTTTCAGCAAGGTATTGTCTGCAAGCACTGAAATTCTCAGTAACAAGTAGTTTGATAACAAGGTAATTTGTAACGAGCAACAAGTAACAATAGTAACTAAGGTGCAACAAGGTAGCCCAATCCTTTTATAGCAAATGAGAGGCTGGAATGGTCTCTTATAATAAGCAAAGTGTTCTTGAGGACACACGGGAATTTCATCTAGTCACTTTCATCAGGTTTGTTTGATTCGCATTCACTACTTTGATAATTTGATATGTGGGTGGACTGGTGCTTAGGTGATGTTCTTACTTGAACAAGCCTCCCACTTATGATTAACTCCTCTCGCAAGCATCCGCAACTATGAAAGAAGAATTAAGATAAACTAACCATAACATGAGACATATGGATCCAAATCAGCCCCTTACGGAATAGCGCATAAACAAGGGTTTAAGCTTCTGTCATTTTAGCAACCCATCATCTAATTACTACTCCACAATGCCTTCCCTTAGGCCCAAAGATGGTGAAGTGTCATGTAGTCGACCTTCACATGACACCACTAAAGGAAGCAACAACATACATATCATCAAAATATCGAACAAATACCAAATTTGCATAATTACTTAAGACAAGACTTCTCCCATGTCCTCAAGAACAAAAGTAACTACTCACAAATCATATTCATGTCCAAGACCAGAGGGGTATCAAATAGCATCAAAGATCTAAACATTTAATCTTCCACCAAATAAACCAACTAGCATCAACTACAAGATGTAATCAACACTACTAGCAACCCACAGGTACCAATCTGAGGTTTTGATACAAAGATTGAATACAAGAGATGAACTAGGGTTTGAGATGAGATGGTGTTGGTGAAGATGTTGATGAAGATTGGTCCTCCCACGATGAGAGGGTTGTTGGTGATGTCGATGGCTTCGACTTCCCCCTCCTGGAGGGAAGTATCCCCGACGGAATCGCTCTGCCGAAGAGCAAAAGTGCTCCTGCCCAGGTTCCGCCTCAAGACGACGGCACTTCGTCCTGAGAGTCCTCCCCTTTTTTTCTAGGGCGAATGGGCTTATATACCAGAAGATGGGCATCGAAGGCTGGCCAGGGGCCCCACAAGCCACCAGGGCGCACCCTGGTGCCCTGTGGGCACCTGGGTGGCCCCCTCTGGTATTTCTTTTCTCCAATATTTTTTATTTATTCCAAAATAATTCTCCGTGAAATTTCATCTCATTTGGAGGTGTGCAGAATAGGTATCTCTGACATAGCTTTTTCAGTTCCAGAATTCTAGCTGCCGGCAATCTCCCTCTTCATGTAAATCTTGCAAATTAAGAGAGAAAAGGCATTAGAATTGCTCCACAAAGTATTATATTGATCAAAACATTATAAATAATAGTAGGAAAACATGATGCAAAATGGACGTATCAACTCCCCCAAGCTTAATTAGACCTCGATTGTCCTCAAGCGAGAGCCGATATCGATAATCATGACCACATGTTTAGAGAGAGAGGTGTTGATAAAAACAAAATACGGACACAGAAGCATCATGATCATTATTATAGCAGCAATGTATATCATCATAGAACTTCTCATGATCAAGTAACAATTCATTACAACAACAAAATATAAAGCATAAACTTTCTTGACCATCACAAGATCGCACAAAGCTTATTTTTCCCTTACAATAAAAGATCATACATATTTAGGAGAATTTTTTATTGCTTTATGCACTGATGACAACTTACTTGAAGGATCTTATTCAATCTATAGGTAGATATAGTGGACTCTCATGACATGAAACTGGGTTTAAGGGTTTTTGGATGCATAAGTGCTATCTATACTTGGTGCGGATTTTTGGCTAGCAAAGATATTGGGAAAGCACCACATGTTGGAGGATCTATAACAATATAAGTTCTATGTGAATATAAGCAAACATAACTCATTATGTTGTCTTCCGTGTCCAACATCAACATTTTTACATAGAATATTTAATGGGGGCTCACAATCATACAAGATGTCCAAGATATTATATTTATATGTGAATCTTCTCTCCCCATATTAATATTTCATGAATTGTATCATTGACCAAAACTATGTTTGTTAACTTCGAATAAAATTTACCACTTACACTTTTATTTATGTAAAGTCATTACTTTCCATGGGATTAGCATATGATCTGTTTATTATTTTCATTGTTAAGATTGAAACATGAAAGTAAAGAGGCAAAACTCAAATGACTCTTTATTATATAACTCTCAACTTGATTACACAGATAGATAGATCACGAAACTAGCACTAAAAAAATATCATACTGAACTTTTATTCTACTAAATCATGAAATAGCTAAGGATCAAACTAAAATAGGTAAAGATAATAAATGTGACGGTGATATGATAGCGGGGCACCTTCCCCAAGCTTGGCACGAGCCAAGGGGAGTGCCCATACCCATGTAGTCAAGCTTCTTTCTTTGGTGATGATGGTGGTGATGAGGTAGTGGGCTTATCCCTTAGCTTTCGCTTAAGAACACAATTTTCTTCTTTCAACTTTCTAATCTCTTGCTCAAGCTCCACTATCTTCTCACATAACATGTTCTTGTTTTCCTGTAGAAGACGGAAAGGGATAGATTGAATCTTAGATTTGTTTACTGTGTTTGGGAGGCTCGACTTCTTGAACTCCAGATGCATATCCCCTGGTTGAGGTAGAGGGACATCATCTTCATTCGAACTCATGTCCTCCATTTTCTTCAAATCGACATCTCGCTCTTCCTCCGTGGACCATCCATAGGGATCTATATCCCCATAGACTCTCGGATTTGCAACATAGTGTGATACAGAGCTCTCTCCATCTGAGTCTTGGGACGAAATACTTTCGGATCTACCAGGAAACAACACGAAATAAGAATAGAGGATATTTCTGTGATACGGTGGTCAAAACATCCGGGAGTATATACAAAGAATTTTTATCTTGCAAAACAAGTAGTACAGAAGAAAATAGAGTCGAGAAGACTCACGAGGGGCCCACAAGCCACCAGGGTGCGCCTAGGGGGTGGGCACGCCCTGGTGCCTTATGTGCACCTCGTGGGCCCCCTTGGTTGTTTCCTATTTTGGTATTTTTTCTAATATTCCAAAACGGATAGAAAATGTTTTTATGGAATTTCTGGAGTCGGTTTACTTACCGTATCACATACCTAATTCCTTTTGAGGGTTCTGGAGTGTTCTGGAAGGTCTCTCTTATGTGTTCCTCTAGTGTCATAGGCTGCATACTGTTAGTTTCAACATTAATAGGTGTACCTGAAATACAATGCTTAATTATTTGTCCATTGACCACTCTCGGATTAGTGCCTTTGGAGTTGTTGATTTTGATAGCTCTGGAACGATAAACTTCTTTGATGATAAATGATACGTCTCCAACGTATCTATAATTTATGAAGTATTCATGCTGTTATATTATCATTCTTGGATGTTTTACAATCATTTTATAGCAACTTTATATCATTTTTTGGGACTAACCTATTGACCCAGTGCCCAGTGCGAGTTGCTGTTTTTTGCTTGTTTTTTACATCACAGGAAATCAATATCAAACGGAGCCCAAACACCGTGAAACTTTTTGTGGATTTTTTACGGACCAGAAGAGATCCAGTGGGCCAGAGAAGCACCTCGGGGGTGCCCCGAGTGGGCCACAACCCACCAGGGCGCGCCTGGGGGTCCAGGCACGCCCAGGTGGGTTGTGCCCACCTCGGTGGCCTCCTACACCCCCTCTTTGCCCTATAAATCACCAAATATTCCAAAAACCCTCAGGATGACCCTAGATCAGAAGTTCAGCCGCCGCCAGGCTCTGTAGCCACAAGAAACCAATCTAGACCCCGTTCCGGCACCCTGCCGGAGGGGGAAATCATCAACAGTGGCCATCTTCATCATACCGGCGGCCACCCCGATGAGGAGGGAGTAGTCCACCCTCGGGGCTGAGGGTTTGTACCAGTAGCTATGTGTTTAATCTCTCTCTCTCGTGTTCTTGAGATGTCACGATCTTGATGTATCACGGGCTTTGTTAATATAGTTGGATCATATGGTGTTTTCCTCTCTCTATCTTGTTATGATGAATTGAGTTTTCCCTTTGAGATTTCGTTTTATCGGATTGAATACTTTTATGGATTTGAGAGCACTTGATATATGTCTTGCATATGAATACTCCTGGTGACAATGGGGTATCGTATTGATTCACTTGATATATGTTTTGGCACTCAACTCGCGGATTCCCGAGGTGACATTGGGGTAATCTACGCATAGGGGTTGATGCACGTTCTTGTCTTTGTTTCTCCGGTAGAAATCTTGGGGCACTCTTTGAGGTTCTTTGTGTTGGATTGAGCATTATGAACCTGAAATTATTTGGTGTTATTTTAGTATGAACTCTTGGATAGATCGATCGGAAAGAATAGCTTCGAGGTGGTTTCGTACCCTACAAACGATTTCTTCTTATGTTCTCCACTAGATAGGAACTTTGGAGTGATTCTTCATCGCACTTTGAGGGATGGTTATATGATCCAATTATATTAGCATTGTTGAAAGATTGCACTAGTGAAAGTACGGACCCTAGGCCTCATTTTCAAGCATTGCAATACCGTTTGTGCTCCGTTTTATCAATTGCTACCTTGCTGTTTTTTATTGTTCTTATTAAAAAAATCAATATCTTCTATCCATATTACACTTGTATCACCATCTCTTCGCCGAACTAGTGCACCTATACAAATTACCATTGTATTTGGTGTGTTTGGGACACAAGAGACTTTTATTATTTGGTTGCAGGGTTGTTTGAGAGAGACCATCTTCATCCTACGCCTCCCACGGATTGATAAACCTTAGGTCATCCACTTGAGGGAAAATTGCTACTGTCCTACAAAACTCCGCGATTGGAGGCCCAACACATGTCTACAAGAATAAAGTTGCGTAGTAGACATCAAGCTCTTTTCTAGCGCCGTTGCCGGGGAGGTGAGTGCATGAAGGTATATCTTTAGATCTTGCAATCGAATCTTTTAGTTTCTTGTTTTATCACTAGTTTGGATTATAAAAAGAAAACTAGAAAAATGGAATTGAGGTTGCATCATATTATTGATCATCTTTATAATATCTTTCTTGAAAATGATGGATCGGAAAATTGTGCTCAATAGTTAGAAGAAGAAGTCAATAAAATGTTTGGCACAAAATATTTGAATGATTAGCATGATTGCAATGTTGTTATTATGAATTCTTTGAATATCCAAAATGCTAATGATTATTGCACTAGTCATGAGAAAAATGTTTCTTATAAGCATGTCAATTTTTGCGGAGTGAATTGGGAGTGCATTTGCACACCAAAAAGGGAAGATAGATTTTGTAAGAAGCATAAATATTTAGAAACGGAAAAGTTGCAAGAGAGGCTAGATGATTGTGCTGAAAGATTTTTTTTTGCCATCCATGTGAACTTTGCAATGAACGTGGTCATTTAAATCTCCAATGCAAATTATTTCATGATCAAATCATGTCCAAAAATTATGATAAGTTGATTACCCTGGAGGATCATAAAGAGCTTAGTCTTCTTTTGGGGTATGAAGAAATGAAACGTATAACTGAGGGTATTCCACAATTTAATCTCAAGAGATTTCTTGATTTTGATCTAGAGGAAATTTATTTGTTTTGTGCGGTAAATTGCATTGAGAATCCTTATATTGCCAACTATCTAAAGACAAGAAAACAAATAGAATATAAAGGGAGTACTAATGAAAGGGAAAATATTTCCCAATACCCTCCTAGTGTTTATTATGATGAATCAGGTAACGATGAGGAGCTTCCTATCCAATCAATCTCTTCAACAAGAAGCTCGAAAAAATTGATTGAACCCGTACATGATGTGGTGAAGAAGAAGAAAAGAAGAAATAATAGAGGTAAAAAGGTATCTCTCCCAAATAATGTTGCTCCTATTATTGTTGTGCCTCATGAAAATGAATCAAAAATAATTGTGGAAGATGATGCACTTGATGATGATTTTGCTTCTATCTCTTATGGCACAATGTCCGAGAGCACTATTGATGATGATTTTGTTATGCCTATGGCTTGTTGTGATGATTATGATTGGGAAGATAATGATACTTCTTATAATCTTGGAAATCTTTTTGGCACCAACTTGGGAAATTATGATGATAGCAATTGTTATACCATTGGTGCTATTCATAATATTAATGATGAGCGTGATTATGCTTATGATATGCCAAGCCACAAGCTTGGGGATGCTATGTTTGATGAGAATGACATGTTTGAGAACTTATTTGCTGCAATTAATGTTTGTCCCAAGCTATGGGGATGATATGATTAATGAAGATGATCTTTTTAGCCCCCCTACTTGGAATGATCAAATTTGCTATGATGATTGCATGCCTTCTATCTATGATGAGAACAAAGTTGCTACTTATGATGATTATTGTGATGATACTTATGTTATAAAAAGTAGTGATGATTATTGTCATAATTTTGAATATCCTTTTACTGAACATTACTCTTTTAATGTGGAAACAATATTTAGTATTCGAATTTCATATGATACTCCCACTATTATGAATGAGAATAAAATTGCTTATATGGAGAGTAATAAATTTTCTATGCTTTTGCATCATGAAAAGAATGCTTTATGTGATGGTTATATTGATGAATCCATTCATGATGCTACTGAAAATTATTATGAGAGAGGAACTTATGATTCATGATGTTGTTGTTATGTTCCAATACTTATCTTTTATGCGAGCATCATTGAACTCATCATGCCTAGCTAAAAGGCATTAAAGAAAAGCGCTTGTTGGGAGACAACCCAACACTTTTACCCACTGTTTTTGTGTGTTTACATGATTATGCTATTGTAGTAGTCATGTTTTATTTCTTTTGTTTCAATAAAGTGCCAAGTAAAGCTTTTGGGATAGTGTGGATGATAGTTGACTTGAATCTGTGCAAAACAGAAACTTTTGCGCTCAGTCCAGGAATTTTGCAAATTCACTGGAATGTGCTTTTGACTTGAATTTTTTGCAGGTGATAGATATAAAAATTCCCTACGTTTTCCTAAGTTTTAAAAAAATTTGGAGTAGCAGAAGTATGGTTGGAGTACAGATTACTACAGACTGTTCTGTTTTTGACAGATTCTGTTTTCAATGCATAGTTTGCTTATTTCCTAGTTTCTATGGCTTATATTGCTCAATATAAACTGTGGAAATGATATGCTATAGTAGGCATTGTGTGGAAACAAGTATGAATCTTGTCTTTGACAGTACCAAAGTGAAACAGTTTGCTCTTTGTCATACTAACCTATCTCACGAAGTTCCGTTAAGTTTTGTGTGATTGAAGTTTTCAAGTTTTGGGTGAGATATTGATATGAGGAGAATAAGGAGTGGCAAGACCCTAAGCTTGGGGATTCCCAAGGCACCCCTAGTTATTATTCAAGGAAGATCCAAGCAACTAAGCTTGGGGATGCCCCGGAAGGCATCCCCTCTTTCGTCTCCAACATTATCGGTAACCTCACTTGGAGCTATAATTTCATTCGTCACATGATATGAGTTTTACTTGGAGCATCATTTATTTTGTTAGGATTTGCTTGCTGTTATTTATAATAATATTTTGTATCTTTCTTTTCAATAAAAATGTCAAGGATAGCCTTTACCATGCTTATTTTGCAAGTCTACATGTTCCTGTTTGAAAACAGAAAGTTTATCGATGTTGCAAAAATTTGCCAGAAAATTCAGAATGTGATAAAATGTTGAAACTTTTTGCAAAATAAGCTCTAATAAATTTTCTACAGTGTGTTAAAGAATTTTTTAAGTTGAATAATTATGGATCCTCTTGCATTCTTTGCAGACTCTCCTATTTTGGTAGATTACTGTTATGTTTGCTTGTTTAATGATTTTATTTGAGGATAGGAGTATTAACTATGCATAGGCATTTAGTATGCATTGTTAAATTATAATTTTAGTGATTTGCTACAGTAGAGAATGATAAGGTTTTGCATGGATTTATACTAACTTATCTCACGAGTTCTTTTTGAGTTTTGTGTGGATGAAGTTTTCAGTATTATGTAAACCGTGATATGAGAGGAATTAAGGAGACACAAAAGCTCAAGCTTGGGGATGCCCAAGGCATCCCAAGTTAATATTCCAAGAAGTCTCAAGCATCTAAGCTTGGGGATGCCCAGGTAGGCATCCCACCTTTCTTCTTCAACAATTATCGGTTAGTATTGGTTGAGCCTAAGTTTTTGCTTCTTCGCATGATGTGTGCTATTCTTGTTATGTCATTTTATTTTGTTTTGCTTTTTTCTTGCTATTTTAATAAAATACTTAGATCTGAAAGTTTTTAAATAAGAGAGAGTCCTCAAATAGCTACCCATTTACTTAACTACTCGCTTGATCTTCACTTATATCTTTTTTGGAGTAGTTTGTCATTTACTCTTGTGCTTCACTTATATCCTATGAGTAAATTGTTGAATGAACTGAATATCATGAAGTTGAAATTATATGTTCATATCATGCCTAGTGGTAGCTTCACATCGGGTTTAGAAAGTGAAATCTTTTGAGGCTTGACAATCACAATATTGGTCATACAAGAAATTCATGAATGATTAGTAGAAGGAAGAGAACTTTCACATGCAATACACTATCTTGGAAATCTTTTGTGATTGTGAGCCCCCATCAAAATATTATATGCCAAAAATTTTGACGTTGGACAAGGAAGACAACGTAATGATTTATGTTTGTTCATATTCACATAGAAGTTATATTGTCATAGATCCTTCAACATGTGGTGCTTGCCCCCCATCTTTGCTAGCCAAAAATTCCGCACCAAGTAGAGATACTACTTGTGCATCCAAAAACTCATAAACCTAAATCTTATTTTCAAGAGTCCACTATACCTACCGAAGGATTGATTATGATCCTTCAAGTAAGTTGTCATCGGTGCAATAAGGCAATAAAAATTGCTTCTAAAAGTGTTAGATCATTTAGTGTAAGAGAAAATTGAGCGTTGTGTGAACTTGTGATGGCAAAGTAATAAAAGCGACGGACTGCATAATAAAGGTTGCTATCATAAGGGGTAATATAACGTGACATTCTTTTGCACTAAGGGGTTGATCATACAGACAAAAAGCGCATGGCAACCTCTGCTTCCCTCTGCGAAGGGCCTATCTTTTACTTTTATGTATTTACTTTCATGCAAGAGTTAAAGTTTTTCTCTCTATTCCTTTTTATTTTTCTCTTTTGGCAAGCATCATGTGCCAAGGAAAGATCTAGGCACATATATCTAGTTGGATATGGGTAGCATGAGTTATTATTGTTGACATCACCCTTGAGGTGAATACATTGGGAGGCGAAATTATAAGCCCCTATCTTTCTATGTGTCCGGTTGAAATGTTTTGCTCATGTGTATGCGGTGAGTGTTAGCAATCATAGAAGACTATATGATGATTGAGTATGTGGAGCTCTTACTTAGAGTCTATTGAATAAGTTGAATTGCAATTTTTTGGTGACTAAGAATATAGGTTGTTGAGTTTCAAGAGAATTCATTGTTTGTACCTTAACATGTGAATTGGTTGCCACTTTGTCATGATGAGTTTTATGAGAAAGAATTGCTGTTATGATGCTAGGAGAAGTGATTAAAATTATCATTGATCAAACTTATGCACTTTGCTAGCATTCACACTTCATAAATTATTTCTTTTATCATTTACCTACTCGAGGACGAGTAGGAATTAAGCTTGGGGATGCTGATACGTCTCCAATGTATCTATAATTTATGAAGTATTCATGCTGTTATATTATCATTCTTGGATGTCTTATAATCATTTTATAGCAACTTTATATCATTTTTTGGGACTAACCTATTGACCCAGTGCCCAGTGCCCAGTGCCAGTTGTTGTTTTTTGCTTGTTTTTTACATCCCAGGAAATCATTATCAAACGGAGTCCAAACACCGCGAAACTTTTTGTAGATTTTTTATGGACCAAAAGACATCCAGTAGGTCAGAGAAGCACCTGGAGGTGCCCCAAGGGGGGCACAACCCACCAGGGCATGCCTGGGGGCCCAGGCGCGCCCAGGTGGGTTGTGCCCACCTCGGTGGCCTCCCGCACCCCCTCTTTGCCCTACAAATCACCAAATATTCCAAAAACCCTCGGGGTGACCCTAGATCAGAAGTTCCACCGCCGCAAGGCTCTATAGCCACGAGAAACCAATCTAGACCCCGTTCTGGCACCCTGCCGGAGGGGAAATGATCACCGGTGGCCATCTTCTTCATCCCGGCAGCCACCACGATGAGGAGGGAGTAGTCCACCCTTGGGGCTGAGGGTTTGTACCAGTAGCTATGTGCTTAATCTCTCTCTGTCTCTCTCGTGTTCTTGATATGTCAAGATCTTGATGTATCGCGGGCTTTGTTAATATAGTCGGATCATATGGTGTTTTCCCCTCTCTATCTTGTTGTGATGAATTGAGTTTTCCCTTTGAGATTTCATTTTATCGGATTGAATACTTTTATGGATTTGAGAGCACGTGATATATGTCTTGCATATGAATACTCGTGGTGACAATGGGGTATCGTATTGATTCACTTGATATATGTTTTGGCGCTCAACTCGCGGAATCCCGAGGTGACATTGGGGTAATCTACGCATAGGGGTTGATGCACGTTCTTGTCTTTGTTTCTCCGGTAGAAATCTTGGGGCACTCTTTGAGGTTCTTTGTGTTGGATTGAGCATTATGAATCTGAAATTATTTGTTGTTATTTTAGTATGAACTCTTGGATAGATCGATCGGAAAGAATAGCTTCGAGGTGGTTTCGTACCCTACAAACAATTTCTTCCTATGTTCTCTGCTAGATAGGAACTTTGGAGTGATTCTTCATCGCACTTTGAGGGATGGTTATATGATCCAATTATTTAGCATTGTTGAAAGATTGCACTAGTGATAGTACGGACCCTAGGCCTCATTTTCAAGCATTGCAATACCGTTTGTGCTCCGTTTTATCAATTGCTACCTTGCTGTTTTTTATTGTTCTTATTACAAAAATCAATATCTACTATCCATGTTACACTTGTATCACCATCTCTTCGCGGAACTAGAGCACCTATGCAAAATTACCATTGTATTTGGTGTGTTGGGGACACAAGAGACTTAACAGGTATTAAGAGGAGCATGATGCTAGTATCTATAATATTCTATGACTGCAGATGGAGCTGCCGCTGTGGAGACCCTTCGGGCAGAGCTTGCCCGAGCCAAGGAACAAGCGAGGAGAAGTGATACGGCCGCCCTGAAGGCGGCCGAAGAGTTAAAGGCCGAACAAGCTGCTCATCACCAGAGCGAAGAAAAAATAGCCAAGATGGCTGTTGAGCTGAAGGATGCTGCCGACCGGTATGAGCTTCTTGAAAAGGAAAGCCAAGCGAAGGCGGCGGACCTGAAGAAAGCCATGGCAGCAGCCAAGGAAACCCGCTCTAAGATCAGAGCGGCGAAGGAGGAGCTTCGTGAAGCCGGAAGTATCACGGCTGGGAAGCCCTTTCTGTTGCGGACGAAGTTTGGAGATCCGAAGTATGCCCCTCTGGATAAATTATGGAGTGCTGCAGACGCGTATTTGGACTTGGCAACGAGTGCTGCTGATGCGACTGAGTTTTTCAAAGATCAAAAAGATCATGAAGTGGAAAAGTTATTCTGGTCGCAGTTCAGTGCTCCAACACGTCCGCTGCTGTTAAATGAACAAATGGCCGAGTGGGCTGAGCTCCATAGGTTATCCGAGCTTGCCATGAGGTCTGTTGTGGATCATCTTTGGCTGGAAGGACCAAGGCCGAATAGTTATTTTGGTTTAGTGCAACAATTCCTTGGTGCTGTGCCGCATATCGATGCTGTAAAGAGGTCGGCGTGCATAGAGGGTGTGCGGATGGCTCTTGCCCGTGTTAAGACATACTGGGCAGAGATGGAGGCCACCGCTATTGCAGCCCAGGATCCGGCCATGGGCCAGATCTCGGCCGAGCACTATTTTGAAGAAGTCCTAGAAGGTGCTCGTTTAATCGGGGCTCAATGCTCGAAGGGTATCATGTTCCAATGACATGTATCCCGATTGTAAAACAATGTTATTTGAATTATAAAGGCTGTGTTTATACTTTTGCGTGAAAGTATTATGATGCCTCCTGTGCGGCCGTTTATGTATATATATATAACCTGAAAGTTTGCAGTCGTCGGCTTCAGCCCCCACGCATATAATGTGGGGGTGTTCGCAAAAGCGCGTGTTCACACTTGATCCAACGTCTTGGTCCATTAAGGAGGTGCTAGCGCGGCGAACAAGGCAATCGGACTATATTGCTTTAACACTTTCACTTAGCCATAGGAGTTTGACAGTGGGGCTACTATATAGCCCCTGGTACTTCCGCGCTCATCCGAATATGGGGCGCGTACAGACATGGTCGGGAAACCGGCCCTTCGTTAATGCGGAGGAATCGCGAAGATTCCGATGAGTCATCGAGTGGTTGACTAGTCTCGCGCTTTATCATGACAGTCAGTTTTCGGCTTTCTCTATTGAGATGCTCGTTCGGATGAACCAGGGCACAACCGCAGTAGTTCTCCCGGTGCCACCTTAGCCGATAGAGCGGAACATAAGGTAGCAAAACACGGGAGCTGGGCAAACCCAACATTTGACCAAAGACATGATTCGGAGCTGATGCATATAAGGCCAAACTCGCGACGCTGAACACTCCCTGAGGTATTCGGACTTTACCAAATATATCGGGCGGAGTAACACCCTTGATAATGAACCCTGAATTTCCAGGCACGTGCATTGGTCTGACGTGGCGAAATGCCAATAAGGCCAGCATCCCTCTCGGTTGTGTTGACTATCCGGGGGATGTGAAGCAACAAGAGATAGTAAGAAAGGTTTACACATGGTCTTAATCTAAAAAGAAACCTTTGAGTGGGGCCCTGCTGCACGTCTGCGCCTGTGTCTCCGTTGTGTCGTATCCTGGAAGGGTGTAGCACGATTGTCATCTGTAAAAGAGAAAAACTTAGATGAAAGTCTTCGTGCAAAAAATTAATTATTCTTAATAGACCATTTAAATGCAATCTAAATAAGGTCAAGCCGAACTGTAGTCCTTTTTACATGCGGGAAGCCCCTGGTACCACCTATGGGGGTATATCCATCAAACCAATCTCAGGTTTATCTAAGCTGTTACAACTAGTGGTGCGCCGGACTCGTCTAGCCGTGTCCGCGGTCTTGATGACCGATCGTTTATTCTGGTTGGAGAGGCCGTTTAGTGTTCGGCTGCTAAAGCCACCACACGTTCTTCCGCGCGTAAGGAACACTCAGTCTTTCCGCTAACTATGATGATGCCGCGTGGACCGGGCATCTTAAGCTTAAGATAAGCGTAATGCGGTACTGCATTAAAAAGAGCGAAGGCCGTTCTTCCGAGTAGTGCTTGATAGTCGCTTTAGAATGGAGCGATGTCGAAGGTTAACTTTGCACTTCGGAAGTTGTCGGGAGAACCGAATACAACCTCTAGTACTAGAGAGCCCGTACAGCGGGCCTCTGGGCCTGGTATTACTCCTTTAAAGGTAGTATTGCTTTGGCTAATTCTTATTGGGTCTATCCCCATTTTGCAGACTGTGTCCTGATATATCAGATTAAGACTACTGCCGCCATCCATAAGGACTCGGGTGAGATGGTATCCGTTAATTATTGGGTCTAGCACCAAGGCAGCCGATCCTCCGTGCCGGATATTAGTCGGGTGATCCGTGCGATCAAAAGTGATCGGGCGGGCCGACCAAGGGTTGAACTTGGGGGCGCATATGTCTCGGAGTGCGTGTTTGCTCCTCCCCTTTGTTATGTGAACCATGTTCACTGTTTTGACCTCTGGTGGGAAATTTTTTCTGTCCCCCGGTGTTTTGCTGCGAGGCTCATCCTCGTCTTCACTTGGCGTCTCCCTCCCCTTGTGTTTGGCGTTTAGCTTGCCGGCCTGCTTGGAGACCCAGCATTCTCTGTGGGTGTGATTTGCCGGTTTATCAGAGGTGCCATGAATCTGACATAATTTGTCTAGAATCTTGTTTAGGCTGGACGGTCCATCTCTGTTGCCTTTGAAAGGCTTTTTCCGTTGACCGGGTCGAGAGCCCCTAAATCCGGCGTTTACCGCCGTGTTGACTGGGCTGTCTTCGTTGTTTCGACACTTGCTTTTATTGCATCATGGTTTTCCATTGCCATCCCTGACTTCGGATGTGCCTGGGTCGCTGGTGCCGCTACGGGCCAGCCAGCTATCTTCGCCCACGCAAAAGCGGGTCATAAGGCTTGTTAGGGCTGCCATTGTCCTTGGTTTTTCTTGGCCGAGGTGTCTGGCGAGCCATTCGTCCCGGACGCTGTGTTTGAAAGCCGCTAAGGCTTCGGCGTCCGGGCAGTCGACAATTTGATTCTTCTTAGTGAGGAATCTGTTCCAAAGCTTTCGGGCTGACTCTCCGGGCTGTTGAATTATATGACTTAAATCATCTGCATCCGGAGGCCGGACATAGGTCCCTTGAAAATTAGCCCTAAAAGCATCCTCAAGCTCTTCCCAACTTCCAATTGAGTTTTCGGGGAGGCTCTTCAGCCAATGCCGAGCTGGTCCTTTCAACTTGAGGGGCAAGTATTTGATGGCGTGGAGATCATCTCCGCGAGCCATATGGATATGGAGGATGAAGTCCTCAATCCAGACCCCAGGGTCTGTCGTTCCGTCGTACGCCTCTATGTTCACGGGTTTGAATCCCTCTGGAAATTCGTGATCCAGCACCTCATCGGTGAAACATAGGGGGTGTGCGGCACCCCTGTATTTGGATGTGTCATGGCGTTGTGACGGTTGTAGTGTTCGGTTTTGATTCTGTGCCGGAGCGCGCTTCCTAGATCCGTAGATGGACCTGGTCATACCGGCTTTTTGATGCAAGTCCTCACGTGAATCGTGTGCTGACTTATGTGCGACATTGTTAGCCGCTCTATCGCGGCCACGGGGTGGTCGATCCGGCTGATCGGCCGTTTTATTTTTCGGCTGTGTAGGCTCTAAGGCCTCGTCATCGAATTTGGGCAGCAGCTTGCGCTTTGGATATCTCTTTGTGTGGCGACTGCCACCAAACTTTTCTTCAGTGTCGAGCACTTTGTTCCATGTACTGATGAGTGTATTTTGCGTGGCCTTAAGCCTTTGCTTCTGCTTCTTCAGACTCCTCGCGGTGGCAATAAGCCTTCTATGGAGGTTCTCTTGTTCCAAGTGCCTTTCCGGGATGATGTGTGCATCGTCGTCCGAACTGTTCTCCTCTCCGGAGAGAGGTTGATGAGCTTTATCGGCGTCGCCGTGATCAGATAGCGGCTCCGTACTATGTTCGCCGTCCGCTGGTTCATCCTGCTCTGTCGCTGGGTCCAAGTGGTCGTCGTTTATTTTCGAGTCGACCGGGCTATTATTCTTTCCTGCGCTGTTATCGCTGTTTTTGCCGAGGCGGGATTTGGAGCGGCGCTTACGTCGTCGCTTTGGTTGCTTCTCGAGGGAACTATCCTTCGCTGTATCCTTCCGTTCCTCGTCATTGTTTCCTTTGGGTGTATCCACCATATATATATATCGTGTGATGAAGTGGCTGTCCAGCGCCCTGTGGGCGGTGGTTCCTGTTCTTCTCATGCATCGTCATCCATACCGTCGATGTCTTCGGAGTCGAAATCGAGCATGTCGGTTAAGTCGTCGACAGTGGCTATTAAGTGGGTGGTGGGTGGGGAACGAATTTCTTCGTCGTCCACTTCCCACTCGAGCCGGACATAGTTCGGCCAAGGTCCTCCTGACAAGGAGAGAGACCTTAATGAATTTAGCACATCGCCCAAGGGCGAGTGCTGAAAGATATCCGCGGAGGAAAACTCCATGATCGGCGCCCAATGAGATTCGATAGGCACGGACGCAGGCGGTTCGGAGCCCGTGGCTGGGGACGAATCCAAGGATCCGGCAACACAGGTCTCATAGGAGGTGAAGTCAGTATTCGGCTCTATCGCCACTGAGTGTGCAGCCTTCGTGGCGGGGTCCATCCACCCGTCCTCGGACGGCGCAATCTGCTCCGGATCGAGGGCCGGAGTAGCCACAGGTGCGATCTCCGGAACACCGTCTGGCGGCAGAGCTAAGTCATGCTCGTCGTGACTGTGCGGCGCACCTGACACGGGCTCGAATCTGTCGAAGATCAAGTCTCTGCGGATGACGGCAGTATAGTTTAAATTTCCAAACCTGACCTGACGGCGAGGGGCGTAGCTCTCGATCTGCTCCAGATGGCCAAACGAGTTGGCCCGCAGTACGAAGCCGCCGAATGTGAAGATCTATCCGGGGAGGAAAACCTCACCCTGGATCACATCGTTGCCAATGATCGAAGGGGCCATCAAGCCTTGTGGTGACGGCACAGTGGAACTCTCAATGAAAGCACCAATGTCGGTGTCAAAACCGGCGGATCTCGGGTAGGGGGTCCCAAACTGTGCGTCTAAGGCAGATGGTAACAGGAGGCGGGGGACACAATGTTTACCCAGGTTTGGGCCCTCTCAATGGAGGTAATACCCTACCTCCTGCTTGATTGATCTTGATGATATGAGTATTACAAGAGTTGATCTACCACGAGATCGTAGAGGCTAGACCCTAGAAGCTAGCCTATGATTATGATTGTTCTTGTCCTACGGACTAAACCCTCCGGTTTATATAGACACCGGAGGGGGCTAGGGTTACACAGAGTCGGTTATAAGGGAGGAGATCTGTAGATCCATATTGCCAAGCTTGCCTTCCACGCCAAGGAGAGTCCCATCCGGACACGAGACGAAGTCTTCAATCTTGTATCTTCATAGTCCAACTGTTCGGCCAAAGGATATAGTCCGGCTGTCCAAGGACCCCCTAATCCAGGACTCCCTCATCTAGCAATATTACCAATTCTTTGACATTCATCACAAGATAAGACAAACTTACGTGCATCCTTAAAGAGAGTAGGCCAATAAAAACCAGATTGTAATACCTTATGTGCGGTTCTATCTCCAGCGTGGTGCCCTCCGTATGCCTCGGAATGACACTTCTGTAGGATTTGTTCCTGTTCATGCTCAGGTACGCAACGTCTAATAATACCATCTACTCCTTTATAAAGATGTGGGTCATCCCAGAAGTAATGTCTTAAATCAAAGAAGAACCTTTTCTTTTATTGGTATGTGAAACTAGGTGGTATATATTTAGCAATGATGTAATTAGCATAGTCTGCATACGAAGGAGTATTATGAGAAGTATTTATGACAGCTAATTGTTCATCAGGTAAACTATCATCGGTAGTGGGTCATCAAGAACATTTTCCAACCTAGACAAATTATCAGCTACGGGATTCTCAGCTCCCTTTCTATCAATAATATGCAAGTCAAATTCTTGTAGCAACAGAACCCACCTAATGAGTCTAGGTTTAGCATCTTTATTTTCCATAAGATATTTAATAGCAGCATGATCGGTGTGAACAATTACTTTAGAATCAACAATTTAAGATCTGAATTTATCACATGCAAACACAACTGCTAAAAATTCTTTCTCAGTAGTAGCATAATTTCTTTGAGGACTGTCTAGAGTTTTACTAGCAAAATGAATAACATTTAATTTCTTACCAACCCTTTATCCTAGAACAACACCAACAACATAATCACTAGCATCACACATAATTTCAAATGGTAAGTTTAATCAGGTGGTTGAACAATAGGTGCAGAGGTTAAGACTTTCTTAAGTGTTTCAAAGGCTTCTACACAATCATCATCAAAACACAAATGGAACATCTTTTTGCAAGAGATTAGTAAGAGGCCTAATTTTTTTTAGAGAAGTCTTTAATGGATCTCCTATAGAAACCAACATGACCAAGGAAACTTCTTATACCTTTAATATCTTTAGGACATGGAATTTTCTCAATTGCATCAACCTTAGTTTTATCTAATTCAATACCTCGTTCTAAAATTTTATGCCCGAGGACAATACCTTCATTTACCATAAAGTGGCACTTCTCCCCATTCAAGACAAGATTAGTTTGTTCACATATCTGCAAAACTCGATCAGGGTTGCTTAAGCAATCATCAAAAGAAGTCCCGTAAACGGAGAAATCATCCATGAAAACCTCAACAATCTTTTCACAAAAATTAGAGAATATAGCAGCATACATCTTTGAAAGGTGGCGGGTGCATTGCATAAACCAAAAGGTATACGTCTATAAGCATAAGTTCCAAAGGGGCAAGTAAAAGTAGTTTTCTCTTGATCTTCTTGTGACAAAGGTATTTGAGAGAAACCATAATATCCATCAAGGAAACAAAAGTGTGTGTACTTAGATAGTCTTTCTAATATTTGATATACAAAAGGCAAGGGGTAATGATCTTTTCTAGTAGCTTTGTTTAATTTCCTAAAATCAATTACCATCCTATAACCGGTTACAATTCTTCATGGAATGAGTTCATTTTTATCATTAGGAACAACAGTTATACCTCCTTTCTTAGGAACACAATGAACACAACTTACCCATCTACTATCAGCTATGGGATAGATTATACCTGCTTCCCAAAGCTTTAATATTTCAGTTCTTAACACATCCTCCATCTTAGGATTTAACTGTCATTGGTGATCAACAATCGGCTTAGCGGCAGGCTCCCACTACTGCAGGATGCTGCTAACGTGACACTATGATAAGAGACCCTTCAACGAAACTGTGTGCGATGCCGTAGTCGCAAACGGTGGTGCAAAAAACCCGTCAAAAAATGTGCAAAACGTTTGCGATGGAGGATGTGCTACCTCTTGAGCACTGCGTTGGTTTTCCCTTGAAGAGGAAAGGGGGATGCAGTAAAGTAGCGTAAGTATTTCCCTCAGTTTTTGAGAACCAAGGTATCAATCCAGTAGGAGACCACGCTCGAGTCCCACGCACCTACACAAACAAATAAGAACCTCGCAACCAACGCAATAAAGGGGTTGTCAATCCCTTCACGGTCACATACGAGAGTGAGATCTGATAGATATGATAAGATAATATTTTTGGTATTTTTATAATAAAGAGAAATAAAGATGCAAAGTAAAATAAACGGCAATAGAAATAGCTAAGTGTTGGAAGATTAATATGATGGAAAATAGACCCGGGGGCCATAGGTTTCACTAGTGGCTTCTCTCAAGAGCATAAGTATTACGGTGGGTGAACAAATTACTGTCGAGCAATTGATAGAATTGAGCATAGTTATAAGAATATCTAGGTATGATCATGTATATAGGCATCACGTCCGCGACAAGTAGACCGAAACGATTCTGCATCTACTACTATTACTCCACACATCGACCGCTATCCAGCATATATCTAGAGTATTAAGTTCATAAGAACGGAGTAACGCTTTAAGTAAGATGACATGATGTAGAGGGATAAACTCATGCCATATGATATAAACCCCATCTTGTTATCCTCGATGGCAACAATACAATACGTGTCGTTTCCCTTTCTGTCACTGGGATCGAGCACCGCAAGATTGAACCCAAAGCTAAGCACTTCTCCCATTGCAAGAAAGATCAATCTAGTAGGCCAAACCAAACTGATAATTCGAAGAGACTTTCAAAGATAACCAATCATACATAAAATAATTCAGAGGAGATTCAAATATTGTTCATAGATAAACTTGATCATAAACCCACAATTCATTGATCTCGACAAACACACCGCAAAAGAAGATTACATCGAATAGATCTCCAAGAGAATCAAGGAGAACTTTGTATTGAGATCCAAAGAGAGAGAAGAAGCCATCTAGCTAATAACTATGGACCCGAAGGTCTGAAGTAAACTACTCACATATCATCGGAGAGGCTACGGTGTTGATGTAGAAGCCCTCCGTGATCAATGCCCCCTCCGGCGGAGCGCCGGAAAAGGCCCCAAAATGGGATCTCACGGGTACAAAAGGTTGCAGCAGTGGAATTAGGTTTTTGTGGATGCCCCTGATGGTTTGGGGGTACGTAGGTATATATAGGAGGAAGAAGTACGTCGGTGGAGCAACGTGGGCCCCATGAGGGTGGAGGGCGCGCCTGGGGGGGGGGGGGGTAGGCGCGCCTCCTGCCTCGTGCTCTCTTCGTTGATTTCTTTACGTGGACTCCAAGTCCTCTGGATCACGTTTGTTCTGAAAATCACGTTCCCGAAGGTTTCATTCCGTTTGGACTCCGTTTGATATTCTTTTTCTCCGAAACACTGAAATAGGCAAAAAATAGCAATTTGGGCTGGGACTCCGGTTAATAGGTTAGTCCCAAAAATAATATAAAAGTGTATAATAAAGCCCATTAAACATCCAAAACAGAATATAATATAGCATGGAACAATAAAAAATTATAGATACGTTGGAGACGTATCAAGCATCCCCAAGCTTAATTCCTGCTCTTCCTTGAGTAGGTAAATGATAAAAAACAGAATTTTTGATGTGGAATGCTACTTGGCATAATTTTCAATGTAATTCTCTTAATTGTGGTATGAATGTTCAGATCCGAATGATTCAAGATAATAGTTTAATATTGACATAAAAATAATAATAATTCAAGCATACTAACTAAGTAATTATGTCTTCTCAAAATAACATGGCCAAAGAAAGTTATCGCTACAAAATCATATAGTCTGGCTATGCTCTATCTTCATCACACAAAGTATTTAATGATGCACAACCCCGATGACAAGCCAAGCAATTGTTTCATACTTTTGGTGTTCTCAAACTTTTCAATCTTCACGCAATACATGAGCGTGAGCCATGGACATAGCACTATATGTGGAATAGAATGGTGGTTGTGGAGAAGACAAAAAAGGAGAAGATAGTCTCACACCAACTAGGCGTATCAACGGGCTATGGAGATGCCCATTAATAGATATCAATGTGAGAGAGTAGGGATTGCCATGCAACGGATGCACTAGAGCTATAAGTATATGAAGCTCAACGAAAGAAACTAAGTGGGTGTGCATCCAACTTGCTTGCTCACGAAGACCTAGGGCATTTTGAGGAAGCCCATCATTGGAATATACAAGCCAAGTTCTATAATGAAAATTTCCCAATAGTATATGAAAGTGATATCATGGGAGACTCTCTATCATGAAGATCATGGTGCTACTTTTGAAGCACAAGTGTGGTAAAAGGATAGTAGCATTGTCCCTTCTCTCTTTTTCTCTCATTTTTTATTTTGGCCTTTTCTCTCTTTTTTATGGCCTCTTTTTTTTCCTTTTTTTAGTCCGGAGTCTCACCCCGACTTATGGGGGAATCATAGTCTCCATCATCCTTTCCTCACTTGGGACAATGCTCTAATAATGATGATCATCACACTTTTATTTTCTTTACAACTCAAGAATTACAACTCAAAACTTAGAACAAAATATGACTCTATGTGGATGCCTCCGGCGGTGTACCAGGATATGCAATGAATCAAGAGTGACATGTATGAAAGAATTATGAATGGTGGCTGTGCCACAAATACGATGTCAACTACATGATCATGCAAAGCAATATGACAATGATGAAGCGTGTCATAGTAAACGGAAGGGTGGTAAGTTGCATTGCAATATATCTCAGAATGGCTATGGAAATGCCATGATAGGTAGGTATGGTGGCTGTTTTGAGAAGGTATATGGTGGGTGTAGGATACCGGCGAAAAGTGCGCGGTATTAGAGAGGCTAGCAATGGTGGAAGGAAGAGAGTGCGTATAATCCATGGACTCAACATTAGTCATAAAGAACTCATATACTTGTTGCAAAAATCTATGAGTTATCAAAGCAAAGTATTACGCGCATGCTCCTAGGGGGATAGATTGGTAGGAAAAGACCATCGCTCGTCCCCGACCGCCACTCATAAGGAAGACAATCAATAAATAAATCATGCTCCGACTTCATCACATAACGGTTCACCATACGTGCATGCTACGGGAATCACAAACTTTAACACAAGTATTTCTCAAATTCACAACTACTCAACTAGCATGACTCTAATATCACCATCTTCATATCTCAAAACAATTATCAAGCATCAAACTTCTCATAGTATTCAACGCACTCATAAGATTTTTTTTACTAATCTTGGATGCCTATCATAATTAAAGCAAATTACCATGCTGTTTTGTAGGACTCTCAAAATAATATAAGTGAAGCATGAGAGAACAATAGTTTCTATAAAACAAATCCACCACCGTGCTCTAAAAGATATAAATGAAGCACTAGAGCAAAAACTATATAGCTCAAAAGATATAAGCGAAGCACATAGAGTATTCTAATAAATTCCGAATCATGTGTGTCCCTCTAAAAAGGTGTGTAAATCAAGGATGATTGTGGTAAACTAAAAATCAAAGACTCAAATTATACAAGACGCTCCAAGCAAAACACATATCATGTGGTGAATAAAAATATAGCTCCAAGTAAAGTTACAGATGGACGAAGACGAAAGAGGGGATGCCTTCCGGGGCATCCCCAAGCTTTGGATTTTTGGTGTCCTTAGATTATCTTGGGGTGCCATGGGCATCCCCATGCTTAGGCTCTTGCCACTCCTTGTTCCATAATCCATCAAATCTTTTACCCAAAAATTGAAAACTTCACAACACAAAACTTAGCAGAAAATCTCGTGAGCTCCGTTAGCGAAAGAAACCAAATCACCACTTCAAGGTACTGTAATGAGCTCATTATTTATTTATATTGGTGTTAAACCTACTGTATTCCAACTTCTCTATGGTTTATAAACTAATTTACTAGCCATAGATTCATCAAAATAAGCAAACAACACACGAAAAACAGAATTTGTCAAAAACAGAACAGTCTGTAGTAATCTGTAACTAACGCAAACTTCTGGAACTCAAAAAAATCTACCAAAATAGGACGACCTAGACAATTTGTTTATTGATCTACTGCAATTGGAATCAGTATTTTATCACGTTTTTGTGATTTTTAACAATTTTTTTTGTGAACAGAAAGTTTCTGGAATTTTCAGCAAGATCAAATAACTATCATCCAAGAAGATCCTATAGGTTTAACTTGGCACAAACACTAATTAAAACATAAAAACAAATCTAACCAGAGGCTAGATAAAATATTTATTCCTCAATAGAAGCAAAAAGCAAAAAAACTAAAATTAAAATTGGGTTGCCTCCCAAAGCGCTATCGTTTAACGCCCCTAGCTAGGCATAAAAGCAAGGATAGATCTAGGTATTGCCATCTTTGGTAGGCAATCCATAAGTGGCTCTCATAATGGATTCATAAGGTAATTTAATCTTTTTTCTAGGGAAGTGTTCCATGCCTTTCCTTAACGGAAATTGAAATCTAATATTCCCTTCCTTCATATCAATAATTGCACCAATCGTTCTAAATCTACGGGCACATAGTTCCTATTTGCAACAATAAGAACATCATTAATTCTTCCCATAGGTTTCTTAACGGTGGAATCTGCAAGGTGCAAGTTTAAAGAACAATCATCAAATTCGCGAAAACCTAACAAATCACACAAAGTTTTTGGAATCGTGGAAACACTAGCACCCAAATCACACAAAGCATAGCATTCATGATCTCTAATTTTAATTTTAATAGTAGGTTCCCACTCATCATAAAGTTTTCTAGGGATAGAAACTTCCAACTCAAGTTTTTCTTCATAAGATTGCATCAAAGCATCAACGATATGTTTAGTAAAAGCTTTATTTTGGCTATAAGCATGAGGAGGATTTAGCATGGATTGCAACAAGGAAATACAATCTATCAAAGAGCAATTATCATAATTAAATTCCTTGAGATCCAAAATAGTGGGTTCATTATTTTATGAAGTTTTGATTTCTTCAATCCCACTTTTACCCAATTTCACATCAAGATCTAAAGACTCCGAATTTTTGGAACACCTTCTAGGTAAAGGTGGCTCATATTCAGTCCCATCATTATCAAGATTCATATTGCAAAACAAAGATTTAATAGGGGACACATCGATAACTTTTAGATCTTCATCTTTATTCTCATAGAAACTAGAAGAACACGCTTTCACAAAGCAATCTTTCTTAGCACGCATCCTAGCGGTTCTTTCCTTGCACTCATCAATGGAAATTATCATGGCTTTGAGAGACTCATTGATATCATGCTTAGGTGGAATAGATCTAAGTTTCAAAGAATCAACATCAAGAGAAATTCTATCAACGTTCCTAGCCAATTCATCAACCTTAAGCAATTTTTCTTCAAGCAAAGCATTGAAATTCTTTTGTGAATTCATAAACTCCTTAACACTAGTCTCAAATTCAGAGGGCATATTATTGAAATTTCCATAAGAATTGTTGTAGGACTTACCATAATTACTAGAGGAATTACTAGGATACGACCTAGGATTAAAGTTTCCTCTATACGCGTTGTTACCAAAATTATTCCTACCAACAAAATTCACATCCATAGATTCATTATTATTCTCAATCAAAGTAGACAAAGGCATATCATTAGGATCAGAAGAAACACTTTTAGTAGCAAATAATTTCATAAGTTCATCCATCTTTCCACTCAAAACATTAATTTCTTCTATCGCATGCACTTTTTTATTAGTAGATCTTTCGGTGTGCCATTGAGAATAATTAACCATAATATTATCTAGGAGTTTGGTAGCTTCTCCTAACGTGATTTCCATAAAAGTGCCTCCCGCGGCCGAATCTAAAAGATTTCTAGAAGCAAAATTCAATCCGGCATAAAAGTTTTGTATAATCATCCAAAGATTCAAACCATGTGTAGGGCAATTGCGTATCATTAATTTCATCCTCTCCCAAGCTTGTGCAACATGTTCATGATCAAGTTGCTTAAAATTCATGATATCGTTTCTAAGAGAGATGATTTTAGCAGGAGGAAAATACTTAGAGATAAAAGCATCTTTGCACTTATTCCATGAATCAATACTATTTTTAGGCAAAGATGAAAACCAAACTTTAGCGCGATCTCTAAGCGAAAAAGGAAATAGCTTCAATTTAACAATAGCATTGTCCACATCTTTCTTCTTTTGCATATCACACAAATCAATGAAGCTATTTAGATGGGTAGCGGCATCTTCACTAGGAAGGCCGGCGAATTGGTCTTTCATGACAAGATTCAACAAAGCAGCATTAATTTCGCAAGATTCAGCATCGGTAAGAGGAGCAATCGGAGTGCTAAGAAAATCATTGTTGTTGGTATTGGTAAAGTCACACAATTTAGTATTATCTTGAGCCATCGTGACAAGCAAGCAATCCAACACACGAGCAAACAAGAAGAAAGAGAAAAAGAGGCGAACGGAAAAGAGAGGGCGAATAAAACGGCAAGGGTGAAGTGGGGGAGAGGAAAACGAGAGGCAAATGGCACATAATGTAATGCGAGGGATAAGAGTTTGTGATGGGTACTTGGTATGTCTTGACTTGACTTGACTTGGCGCGAATCTCCCCGGCAACGGCGCCAGAAATCCTTCTTGCTACCTCTTGAGCACTGCGTTGGTTTTCCCTTGAAGAGGAAAGGGTGATGCAGTAAAGTAGCATAAGTATTTCCCTTAGTTTTTGAGAACCAAGGTATCAATCCAGTAGGAGACCACGCTCGAGTCCCACGCACCTACACAAACAAATAAGAACCTCGCAACCAACACAATAAAGGGGTTGTCAATCCCTTCATGGTCACTTACGAGAGTGAGATCTGATAGATATGATAAGATAATATTTTGGTATTTTTATAATAAAGAGAAATAAAGATGCAAAGTAAAATAAACGGCAATAGAAATAGCTAAGTGTTGGAAGATTAATATGATGGAAAATAGACCTGGAGGCCATAGGTTTCACTAGTGGCTTCTCTCAAGAGCATAAGTATTACGGTGGGCAAACAAATTACTGTCGAGCAATTGATAGAATTGAGCATAGTTATGATAATATCTAGGTATGATCATGTATATAGGCATCACGTCCGCGACAAGTAGACCGAAACGATTCTGCATCTACTACTATTACTTCACACATCGACCGCTATCCAGCATGCATCTAGAGTATTAAGTTCATAAGAACGGAGTAACGCTTTAAGTAAGATGACATGATGTAGAGGGATAAAATCATGCAATATGATATAAACCCCATCTTGTTATCCTCGATGGCAACAATACAATACGTGTCGTTTCCCTTTCTGTCAATGGGATCGAGCACCGCAAGATTGAACCCAAAGCTAAGAACTTCTCCCATTGCAAGAAAGATCAATCTAGTAGGCCAAACCAAACTGATAATTTTAAGAGACTTGCAAAGATAACCAATCATACATAAAAGAATTTAGAGGAGATTCAAATATTGTTCATAGATAAACTTGATCATAAACCCACAATTCATCGATCTCGACAAACACACCGCAAAAGAAGATTACATCGAATAGATCTCCAAGAGAATCGAGGAGAACTTTGTATTGAGATCCAAAGAGAGAGAAGAAGCCATCTAGCTAATAACTATGGACCCGAAGGTCTGAGGTAAACTACTCACACATCATCTAAGAGGCTACGGTGTTGATGTAGAAGCCCTCCGTGATCAATGCCCCCTCCGGTGGAGCACTGGAAAAGGCCCCAAGATGGGATCTCACGGGTACAGAAGGTTGCCGCAGTGGAATTAGGTTTTCGTGGATGCCCCTGATGGTTTGGGGGCACGTAGGTATATATAGGAGGAAGAAGTACGTCAGTGGAGCAACGTGGGCCCCACGAGGGTGGAGGGCGCACCTAGGGGGTAGGCGCGCCCCCTGCCTCGTGCTCTCTTCGTTGATTTCTTTACGTGGACTCCAAGTCCTCTGGATCACGTTTGTTCCGAAAATCACGTTCCCGAAGGTTTCATTCCGCTTGGACTCCGTTTGATATTCTTTTTCTGCGAAACACTGAAATTGGCAAAAAACAACAATTTGGGTTGGGCCTCCGGTTAATAGGTTAGTCCCAAAAATAATATAAAAGTGTATTGTAAAGCCCATTAAACATCCAAAACAGAATATAATATAGCATGGAACAATAAAAAATTATAGATACGTTGGAGACGTATCAGGATGCATCAAACATGGTTCAGATTTTAGTTGCGTGTGCGATGCAGGGCATACGGTTCAACTCAATTAACTGTTTGCGATGAGGAGGAACAAAAGAAAAGGGCAGCCAGATGAAGGTGTGTGCGATATACATCATACGGTTCACTCGGATGAACTGTTTGTGATTCGGCAACACAAAAGAAACGGTCAGCCAAATCAAGGTGTGTGTGATATACAACATGCGGTTCACTTGGATGAACTGTTTGCGTTGAGACATGAGAACAGAAATGGTTCAACTTAACAAGATGTGTGTGGTACGCGGCAAACAGGTCTGTAATCGGAAACGTGTGCGAAGACCGATAACAACACAGACGATTACTGCTAACAAGCCGTGTGTGTTGTGAGCAAACGATTGCTGGTATACAATTGTGAGTGATTGATGAAAACATCACCGACGGGTTCCATTGTTTAGTCTGTGTGCGATGTGATTTTCTTTGTCCGCACAACATCTACGCTCTGTCTACAGAGCATCAACATATATTCTTAAAAAGACAGCATTGCATAACCAAATTAAGCATACAATTACACAAGTGACCACACACATAACATTTCCACACACCAAAGTAAGCAATTACATACATACTAAAGTAGGAGAAACGAGGATCTAATCATCTACTTATTGTTGCGATGACGCTTGCCATTGCTCTGCTTCCGGCTGGATCCCTGTCCGTTTTGGGGAAGGAGGCACTTCCTCATGTCAACGATCCGCCTGTACATGTCGTAGCTCATGTACGCCTCCTTGTACGCGTACACGACGTGAGCTTTGTCGAGTTTCTCCATCCAGGCCGAGTGCGAGGCACGCTTGTCCTTGTTGCACGAATCCTTCATGTCACTATAGTAGGGGTCGATGATGGCCTCGGCGAGGTGAGCCAGTGAGTCCTTCTCATGCTCCTTGCTGCCCCAGATCTTGTATGGGCCCTGGATGTCGACAAGATTCTGGCAGGCGATGCCCGAATTCTCGAGCGCCTTGACATCGTTGGCGATGTCCACCGTAGCGAACATGTAGTGGGGGCTGTTGACAAACCTGGCGAAACGCTCACAAGGCCCTATGCCCAGGAAGTAGTGGTAGACGAGGACGTGGTGGCACACACACATCTGGGCAACGGCGACCTTGGGACGAGACCCGGCACGAGCACGGGTGTACTCGAGGTCGAACCCGACCACCTTGTACTTCTCCTCGGCAGGCACCAGCTCCATGATGTGGATGGAGTGCTCCACCCAGACCGGGTCATTGGTGTACATCACCGAGAGGTCCATGAACCTTCTGTGGGTGTCCAGCACGGCACGCATGGTGAACTGCTGCTCGTCGTCGGCAGCCGCTTGGAGCGCCATTGGAGTCGCGCAGGGTACCCTCTAAGAATTTCTCGTGGTGGGTGTGCTTCTTGCAATGGTGGGGCGCGATCGAAAGGTTGAAGAGACACAAGGGGGTTAAATGGCCGCTGTAATAAATGGGGGCCGGCCGACCTGTAATCGTCACGTATTGTCACGACGTTCATAGCGGAGGATTCCAGTGCACACTTGGCAACACCGCACCGCATGCGTGGGCTTGAAGGGCGCCAAATTATCGTCGGTGAGCCTGTTCCCGCGCTACCGCGCTGTTTACTGCGCAAGCTTCCCGCCCGACTAATTTGGCCACACGTCGGCTAGAAGAGGGACAAATTGTGGGCGTTTATTGGCAAAAAGCTTTGTAAAAACGAAGTGTGTGGAATGACTTCAGTCATAAGTTTACCCGTGGGTGATGAGGTCAAAGTTACACAGAAGGGTGATGATGGACACTCGAGTGTGATAATTAATTCTGCGCTCTACAGTGCACATGGTGGAAGAAACCAACTGTGTGCAATAATGTCGAAGATCGCAGTCGAGTTAGCTATGCAGATCGTGTGCTGTGAGATCGACAAGGTAAACGGATTCGAGAATGGCTAATAAAATCTAAGACCATTGCATATTAAGGTCAAAATAGTGCTAGCAATATACGAGTCTCATACGATGCCATTTCAACGATTGTACCACAAAAGCTCAAAATATTACAAGGTTCAAATTCCAGAGTTATATGGCTCAAATTCGAAGATTACAAGGTTCAAACTGATATTAGAAATGAAATTCAGCTCATTAGATGCAAACACTCGCGTTGATCCGCTGAACATGGATATCAGAGAGGTTCAAACTAATATTACCACTTCTAAGTCAGGTTTCGAAACCTCGCAATTTTTGCAAAGGGGTTAGCCACTAAGAAGTCATGTATGGGGTTGACACGATGACTTCCGATTACTCTGTCATCTGAAGTTACGAAATGAAATTCAGCATTTTTGGAGCCTATTACATTCTGCCGCAGGCGCCGGCGCTGATCAACAAACCATTCATTTTTGCGAAATAAATGTAGGGCAAACCTCATTCCTTCAGCACCCTTGCTCCGAGAACAAAGAACCTGGTAAATATAATCTCCGGTAAGGTCCCTCGGTAGGAGTTCAAAGTAATTTCTGAGAGATGCAGATCTAGGCATTCGACGTGATTGTTGTATTGTATCACATTATCCACCACTGGGCCTAATCTTATCTGCAAAAGAAGAAAACGTGTTAGTGCCTACATGCAGTTTTGAACATTACTACAGGCCTATTTGGTTTGCAGGATTTGTAAAATGCACTAACATGCCATCTTCGATCTGACATGATTAACATGGGCATTTGATTACATTCTAGAAAAATGTAGCCTTCTTCACAAGAGGTTGGAGTGGATGAAAAGTTCCCTAAGAAAACTAGTACAGATGAATCCAAAGGAGAAATGCTTACTGATTGTAACCATATGGATCAAGCAACCAATATGGGGGGGGGGGCATGCATGTACTGAAATCCTCCAAAAGAACCTTCAGAAATCGTAGTACATTGTCATTGTAAACTTGGAAAAAGGTGTCACAAATTGAACTCCCTTATGGTTAACATTTAACAGGAAAGGAATATCACCTTGATATATAGCTTCTCCAGGCACGGAAAGCATCTCAGGAAACTGACAACTTGCTCCAGGTTGGGGCCGATAGATTCTAGTGCCAAGACCTTCATTGTGCGCAGTTTTGGGGTCAAGCTTGTCAGAATCATTTTCTGAATGACAGACGAACAAACATCTTCAAAATTAGAAATAATGTTAATTTGTAGAAGGAGAGGTAGAAGGCGGTTGTTGTAACTGAATGGGTGTGGATCCAATAACAAGTTCGGAGTATTTGTGAGACGAGTAGCCCACCACTTTCAATTTCGGCGCAGAAATGACATTGATTCTTGTTGGACCTTCTTGATAACTACAAGTAATCTCTCAAGTGCAGATGTGTCCTCAATGACCATACCGTGGTACACATCTTGTGATGTCTTCCCGCCGCACCAGCAACACAAATAAATAGTCCGGAGAGTCATGGAGGTGATGTGGAAGGTACTCAACCCATTGATCGCCTGAAGACGAAGGTACTCGAGTGCAGTACAGCCACAGAGCAGGCGCTCCATGTCACCATTTGAGAGGCAGACGGCGACGAGCTCGAGGTGCTTCAGTCGTGGTAGAATAAGAGCAGGCGCGTCATTAAGGGAGGGGGGAATGGCAGTTCCTGAACTTGGCGACGCGCAGCATGGGCGCGAGGCAGAGTGCAGACGTTGGCAGCGACCGCATATGCCCATCATCAGAAGTGAGCTCCTCAAGCTGATCTAGGGCGGGGGATCGGAACCAGTCATCAAGCTTGGCTCGGTCCTTGCCGTTGGAACGGAACTTGCCCATTCTAAGGCCTCTAGTTGGGCCAAGGTGACAGCCGAGGATCTTGGAGAACGCATCCAAGCTTTTGCAATAGCCATGGCAGAGCTCGTGGGTGTCGATGAGGTTGAGAGGGCTGGAGTTCCATAGTGGGCGCCACCGCCGGGAAAGGACGGTTGTCTGCGCCCCATATTTGATTGGGAGGAGGGAGATGATGACTGTCAACATATCATCGGGGAGGCTGCTGATGAAGTCTAGGCCTGCCGGAGTCGCTTGCGGTTCTAGCTCGCCCCGCCTCCGCTTGTTGGCAGCCATGTTCTCCACCTCTGGAGTCTCCTTGTCAGCGGCGCTTTATGATAGAAATGGGAGTACAGGGAATATTTAGTTAAAACAGGGTAATAGAAAAGTGTATTGGTGAAGTTATTAGGTAGGAATATAGTAAGAAAAGGGAATAACAATTGGTTGCTTAAATACTACACAATTCATTTTACATTGTTGGGTAAGTCAACATGCAGATAGTTGAAAAGAAAACTTACTTTGAACAAAGTCTGGACGGATGATTTTGTCGGGGAAGTTAGCATATATCTCATGACCAGGCCCTTCTATGTGCAGTGCAATTTTAGTGTCAGCTTTCAGTACATAAAACTTAGAAATTTCTTTCCAAAAGCCAGTGCCAAAATAGGAGTCACCACGTTCATCAAGTCTTACAGTAGCAACGATTGTAAATCCATGGTTTGTGTGTAGTATGACATCCATGCAGTCTTGATCTATGTGAAGGGAAAGATTGTGCACTACATAATCTATTGCATAGCAAGGGATGCGCTGCAGAAAATGGTAGGATTGTTAAAGAAAATATGGTAACATGCAAATATTGGCCCAAATTGAAAGAACTGTACAACTGTTGAAATCGAAGGACAAAAATCTATAATTAAATAGATAGGGTAAACATGATGTCATGGAAATATGAGAGTAATCGAAAGAACGATACATCATTAATTTGCCTAATATAGAAAGAAGAGGGAAAAAAAATCCCCTTTGACGTATATGGTGCATGTGGCACCTTTTATCCAAATGTAGCAATATTTAGAATATGTTCAGGAAAGTAGGCCATGCCAACCGATTTAGGGTGAGATTAAACATACCGCGCGCGTCCTCAAGTGATCTGGTACAGTGAGATGGAATCACTGGCGGAGGTCGCAAAGTCCTGATGTGTTGGTGCACTGTAATTCTATGAATGAAAGAAAACGTGCGCCGACACATCAGGACTTTGCGACCTTCGCCGGGTGATTAAAGGAGGCAGATGAACTGGGATAAGAGATGAGATAATATCTCATTAAATTAGTTACCTTATCGTCCATGAGAAAGAACCCTCAGTACGGCAGATTCCCCAACCGAGCGGAGCTGGGTCGACCACAAGCAGCGTCGAGAAAGTCGATGGTGATAGGCGGCGGCAAGCAGAAGTGGTGAAATGCGGTGGGCTTTGCCGGCAGCCTGGCGGCGGCGGCAGGCGTCGAGCTAAGTGTTTACCGCCACGATAGGCGGTGCCATGGCATAGACATAGAGGAGCTTGTGCAGGTGTGAATGGGGACCGGAGGGGGTGGCGGGCGAGGTGAGGGTTTTTGTGACGTGGGGATGGTGAGGGTTTTCTTTATTTTCTTTTTTGAATTGGGTGGTGCGGGTTTTCTGTCCCACAAAGAATTTTGGAGGCGACGGTTTGCTAGAGCGAACCGTGTGTGATTGACGCAACAGGCAAAATGAAAGTCATTGCACACGGTTCCAATTTTGGGAACCGTGTGTGATTGATGTACTACCTCCGTCCTGGTTTATTGGTCCCCCTTTATAATTTTTACCAAATTTTGAGCAAATATTTAACATACTTAGATATAGATAGTAAGCGTACACGTACATAAGCATAGTTCAACCATAAGTACATAGTTCAACCGTCATTAAGCATACTCAAGCGTACATAGTTCGATCCATCCCACATCTCATCTCACATGCCGGCACGATCCTGAAGCTTCTCCAGGTACTCGGCATACACGTCGTGCGCCACCCTGCGAGAATACTTCTGCTTGAAGGAGCCAACGGCCCGTCCCCTTGCATGCACCAGAACACTTAGATACGCGTCATGAAGCTTGTGGCTGCAAAATGGGCATCGGTAGCCGCCGTTCCAGGTCCTAATACGCCTGTTATGCATTCCCGCATCAAGCTCCCTCGGGATTTGCCTCTTGTACCTCCTCTGGCCATCTTCATCCTCGCTGTCCACATCGTTAGACATCACCTATACAAATAGTAAAAAAAGGCATAAAATCAATGATTACATGCCGTGAAGTAGGATTAGGAATTTATGGCTATTTATTTATACATATCCAGAGATTATGGTTCGAGCACAGTCGTCTATGTACAGACCAATCTTGAAGAAAATAATGGCACAAACATATGTAGGTCATTCAAAATCAATTGTCAAGTCCTGGCTAGGAATTATTAGCACGAACACTAACCCTAGTCGGATTACTAGCAGAAATCATTTGCATAGATGAAACAACTAATCACTTATCACTTGTACCATTCAAACAATCAATACACTACATGGATCTAATGAAACTTACTAAGATTTCATGGATTGGGAGAACATAACCATAGGATTTATATTCCAAAAAGGGGGAGGCAGGAGTAACCAGGGAAACCCTATGATCTATTTGACACATAAATGGGTATAGATGACTAACCAGCTATCCGTCGTCGTCAGAGTCATTGCCGGAGTGGTCGTCGGAGTCATTGCCGGGGTCGTCGCCGGGGTCGTCACCAGAGTCGGTGTGGAACTCCGCCTCTGGCTGTGGAATCTCGACGCCGTCGACGACGTGAGGGTGTAGCGATAACTCGCCGGCGGTGACGGCAACCTCTGTCTCCATCTCCACGCCGTGCTCTGGTGCTTTAGCAACCCCGGCGTTGCCACTCCCTCCGATGGGGCGCTTCGGCGGCATCCTCATACACTGACGACTTTGAGGACTGAGAGCGGCGCGTCGAGGATGCAAGCGGAGAGAGAGGATTGTGTGTGTGTGTGGCGAGGATGAGGGGTGCGGACGCTCGGGCGCACCATTAATATGGAGTAGTGGGAGTTGTGGGAGAGAGGCAGGCGGCGGTCAAACCAATGGCTCGCCTCCCGGTGAGCTTGTGCACCGACCTGCTGGCATGCCTACTAAAGTTTCACACAACTACTTGCACGCCTCCCGATGACCCTGTGCAGTGAGCACACCTCCGTCAATTCACACACCTGCACGCACGCCTCCCCGTCTGCCTGCGCGGCGGACTGCTCGCATGTGTCCCGTCAACTCACGCCTACTCGCACGGCACGCGGGTCGCGCAGTGGCACGTATATTGTTTTTCTATTTGGATGATTACGCTGCCGCTTTATTGCTTAACCGAAGCATGGCACGCATCCATTGTTGGTCTAACGCTCACGGTTCTAATAAATAATCCGTTTGGGATATTGGTTCCCAGTTATTAATAATCTCCCGTTTGTAATTAGATAAAGATTACAACAAAACTGGTCTCAAATTTGACAAAAAAAAAGTACAATGCCACTTTATTGGTGTCCAGATGACAACACGATAAGATTCATGAACTTCAAATAATTTTTGGATGTACTAGAATTTAAAAATCAAGATTCTTAATGTTTGAAATTTGTTGCACGGGGAGTAAACATGCACCCAGTGAGACACATGTGTTTTTGCAGTCCATTTAGGTGCACTGTCACGTGTGCATGTAGCTCAAATTTGATTTTTGCACATTATACCCGTAGAAAATCAATCAGTTAATGTACTAAAATGTCTTAATGATCTCTGTGATTTTTTTGAAATTAAAACGTCCCTCCTTTGGTAACATATGTTCACCGCGGGATAATTAATTTAACATGCATCGTAGTTGCGGTGGATTCGGGGTGTGTGTGTGTGGGTGTGTGCGTCTGGGGGTGGCGGGTGGCTCGCAGTACACTATGAGTTGTGAGCCACCGTGTGGGTTGGCCGTTTTGTTAGGCAGGCCGGTGCCACATCAGAGTCGTGAAATCATTATTTAAAGCATTACACAACCCTTTCATACATACATGTTTTGGCCACATGCAGTCGATGGTTGTGCTACACGACACTCGATACTCGCGTGTGACGCTTTTTGTGGGCCCGCGAGGTCGTCGTCCATTACTTTGACGAACAACCGGGAGTGAGGTTAATTTGACCAGCAAGGTAGAATCTTTTTGTTTGTGTTATGGTGGTATGTAGTACGCATCGAAGAGGTGGGAGGGGACTAGCATATATACTATACGTACGTGTCCGTGAACAAGTACACCTCACTCAGTGTCGGGACTTTTTGGTTTCCGAGGCACGTGCCACATCAAAATTGTGAAATTGGCTATTCAAACATCACACAACATCTTTTTGGGCCACATGCATGCACGTGGTGGTTATCCTAGCTAGGACACTCATGTGTGACGCTTCCATCTGTGGACCGACGAGGCCATCGTCGATGCATGCATGCATCACTTTGACCTACATCGGGAGAGGTTAATTAATCTCACCGTCGATGAGGATTCTTTTGGGTTGTACATATTACGGCAGGAGCATATAGTATGTGGTGAAGAGGGGGGAAGGGGACCATCATATGTAGTACGCTTCATGAACCTCGCTCTGTGTGGGCGCATGGTTTATGGTTTTTGAGGCATGTGGCACATCAAAGTTGTGCATTTTGAGTATTCAACATATATATGTTTGGCACACATGCAAAGCGGTGGTGGTTGTCCTCTCGCACCCACTTAAGCGGTTATCAGCGATATCGATGCTTTCCATCTGTGGGCCCGCTTGGTCCATCACTACTTTTTGCCTGACAACAAGAGAGGTTAATTTGACTTAGGAGGGGATTATTATTTTTGCTTGTCATACGGTATATATATATATATATATAGGTCATGCTCTGGGATGACATGCATGATACAGTTTGAGCACACACATGCATGTGTACGCATGAATCCCTCCCATCGAGTCGAAGTGGCTAGTACAACGACACGTCATGAACCGATCTCGCTCTGTGTGGGGAGCTAGTGTAGGATTTTTGACACACGCACCACATCAATGTTGTGAAATGATATTCAAACATGCATGCACGCATCACCTCCATACATATGCATGTAGTGGTTGCCTTCGAACGATACACTCCCTCGCGTGGTTATCGGCGACAAGCCTATATATTCGTGGGCCCGCTTGGACATCCATGATCACCTTGACCAACAAAAAGATAGGTTACCATGGCGGATTCTTCATTTGGTTCATGTTATCGTAGTATAGGTCATGGTGAGATTCAGACCTTATGTTTGAGCGCATATACTATGCACGCATGCATGCATGAATCCCCGTCGTTGGCTTTAAGTGTGGTGTAACATACATATGCATCGCCAACCTAACCCTCACTCAGTGTGGGGATTCCTAGTTCGAAATCATGGTGCCACATCAAAGTTGTTCCATTGTTACTCAAAAACACACCTCTCCATACATATGTTTGGGCCACACGCATGCAATGGTTGTCCTCGGGGACTAGCTACTTGCGTGATTATTGGCGAGCTAGCCCATCTCCGGGGTCGCATGGATGGCCATCACTTTGACCAACAACAAGAGAGAGGTTGTACGACCAAGGTGGACTATTCTTGGTCCGTTTTACGATCCATCTTGGTGAGATATGCCTCTCTGGCCCGTCGACTGAGAGTGTGTGTGTGTGTGGGGGGGGGGGGGTTGCTACTTCGCACTTTGCTAGGTGAACCTCGGTTGGGGGGAATGCATTCATAGCTTAGGATTTCCTTCGCGGCGACACGAGGGGGGGGGGAGCTGCTAGCTACTTTACACTTTGCTAGGTGAACCTCGGTTGGGGGGGCATGCATTCATAGCTTAGGATTCCCTTCGTGCCGACACGAGGGAGGGGGGCTGCTAGCTACTTCACACTTTTCTAGGTGAACCTCGGTTGGGGGGCATGCATTCATAGCTTAGGATTCCCTTCGTGTCGGCACGAGGGAGGGGGGCTGCTAGCTACTTCGCACTTTGCTAGGTGAACCTCGGTTGGGGGGCATGCATTCATAGCTTAGGATTCCCTTCGTGCCGACACGAGGGAGGGGGTGCTAGCTACTTCGCACTTTGCTAGGGTGAACCTTGGTTGGGGGGCATGCATTCATAGCTTAGGATTCCCTTCATGCCGACACGAGGGAGGGGGGAGGGCTGCTAGCTACTTCGCACTTTGCTAGGTGAACCTCGGTTGGGGGGTCATGCATTCATAGCTTAGGATTCCCTTCATGCCGACATGAGGGAGGAGGGGGGCTGCTAGCTACTTCGCACTTTGCTAGGTGAACCTCGGTTGGGGAGGAGGGGGCATGCATTCATAGCTTATGATTCCCTTCGTGCCGACACGAGGGGGTGTGGGGGCAAGCAATATCGTGTGCTTTGCGAGATAGGTGCCACATCGAAGTTGCATTTGGTATTTGAAAATGAAACCACCCTTTTCATACATAAATTTGGTCCACATGCAAGTGTGTTCGTGTTCTGACCCTCTCCCGCGTCATTTTTCGCCAAATTTTTGAACATTAGACAAGTCGGATGACGCAACAGACACGGTTCACTCAAACTAACCGTGTGCCACGCCGGTCACTACAAAAAAAGACACATCCATGACATTTTGGGCCGAACGAAATTTTTTCTGTCATACTTATGACACTTCTATAAAGATAATTGTGACAAAACCCAGTATCATCATAGATGTGGTGCGGTCCTACTTCTATGACAAAAAATCATGACAGAAAATGGGCTTTTCGTCCTGGGCGGGCCGAAGACGCAGCTGCATGACATTCTTTGGGCCGTCCATGACGGAAAAAACCATGGTAGAAGCGAGGGCGAGGAAAATATCAGGGTGTTCCCGGTTACGGTGGGTGGTCGGGGCCGAGCGATGCGCGTTTCTCTCGTACACGCACGCGCGTGGGTGCGAGTCGTTGGGCTCTAACTGAACCCGAGCGAGGCGTTGGGCTCTAACTGAACCCGAGCGATTGCACTGCAGGCTACGCGCTACTGAACCCGAGCGATCGATCGATGGTTGTTAACTGAACCCGATCGAGCGATTCCTTCGCTACTGCTGCTAACTGAAGCCGATCGATGCTGCCTCTAGATGAACAGTGAGCGTTGCTGGGGGGTTTGGATGAACAGTTCCCGGTGGAGGTGGATGAACAGGACCCCGTGGCGTTGCCTCTGGATGAACATGACCCCGATCGTTCGAGCCGGTTGGGGCTGGATGAACAGGACCCCGTGGAGGGCAGGATGAACAGGACCACCCCGTGGAGGGCAGGATGAACAGTAGACGGTGGAGGGCTGGATGAACAGTAGCCTGTGGAGGGGTGGTTGAACAGGAGCCCATGGAGAGGGCTAGTTGAATAGTAGCCGGTGGAGTAGCGCGCGGTGGAGGCTGGATGAACAGGAGCCCGTGGATGAACAGTCGCAGGTGGAGGCTGGAGGAGGTCGACGGTGGATGAACAGTAGCCCGTGGAGGCTGGAGGGGGTCGACAGTGGAGATGAACAGTATCTCGTGGAGTCCCGTTTTGCGGTACGCCACACCCCTCCCAATGAACAGGACCCCCATTTCGACCGTAGCGCTCCAACACAAGTCTGTTTCCTCCATTTTGCGGTACGCCACACCCCACCCGATCAACAGGACCCCCGTTTCGACCGTAGGAGGTCCATTTCCTCCATTTTGCGGTACGCTAGACCCCTCCCGATGAACAGGATCCCGTTTCGAACGTGGCCGGTCGAACACAAGGCCGTTTCCTCCGTTCTGCGGTACACCAGGCCTCGTTTCCATTGGCTGTTCCATCCAAGCCCTCCCGATGAACACGAAGACGCATTCCGTTCCGACCCAGCTGGTTGGCTCCCCATGAACACGACGTCGCTGTTTCTCCTTTCCGACCTAGCCATGTACATGAGCCCTGGCCGTACGTATGCGCGAGTAGGCGTTCGAGACCCTGCCCGTAAGTACATACGTGGCCATATTTTCTTTCTTGCACACTGGCCGCTGTACGTACGTGTACATGCTACGTGTGTGCCTCTACTACGACACGTGCGCACCTCTACATCGACCAGTATGTACGTACACTTTCGCGACCAGAATGACAATGCTACGTACGCTTCGACCAGGTGGGTCCCGACTGTCAGGCACTTCCTTGCGTGCGAAGTTGTAGCTAGTGGGTCCCAGCAGTCAGGGGGGCGAATCGTTTTTTTTGCCCGGACGCACTTCCTTGCGTGCGAAGATGTAGCTGGTGGGTCCCAACAGTCAGGGGGAAATGTTTTTTTTCGCGAAATACGGTGGCCCGTCCGGTGGGTCCCCACTGTCAGGTGGAGGAATAATTATTTTGCGCGTAATAAGGAGGCACTTCCTTGCTGCGGCCATGGGCCCAGTTGTCAGCCTCTCCACGTACAGTCCACGTCGGATGGTAGCCATTCCTTGACCACGTTGACCACGCCGCGCCGAGAGCACCAGGGCGGTGGACAATGACGAGGCCTAGGAAGGGGACGATGCAGAGCCGAGGAAGATGCGGCAGTGGAAGCCCGCGCGGAGACGAGTACGAGGGTTCACTGGTTTGGCTGCAGTGTGAGGCTGCCATCGCCGTAGGGCCTGGCCAGTGGTGGGAATAGTAGGGGGCGGTAAGGCCTCCATGGCAGCACAGCCGGCCACGGGAGGAAGGAGCATGCGGCACGACTGGCGCTGCTTTGGGCGGCTGGAGCAACAAGACCAGAGGTTGAAGAAGCACTATGGCCGTTGGATGGACATCGTACGGTCACTGGAGCTAGAATCGTTCATATTGACTAAGTTGACAAAGCCCTCCGTCCCCGTCAACTTAGTAGGCCCACAAGTCAGCCTGCCACTATACTGGGTCCCATCTAGCAGGGGGAGTATTCTTTTTTTTGTGCGTAATAAGGACACACTTCCTTGCGTGCGAAGATATAGCTGGTGGGTCTGAGCTGTCAGCGGCGGTAACGTTTTTTTCCCGAAATACAAAGGCCCTTTCGGTGGGTCCCAGATGTTAGGTGGAGGAATCATTATTTTGCACGTAATAAGGAGGCATTTCCTTGCGTGCGACCGTGGATCCAGCTGTCAGCCTCTCCACGTACAGTCCACTTCAGATGCATGTCAGTCGTTGACCATGTTGACCAGGCCGCGTCGAGAGCACCAGGGCGGTGGACGATGGCGAGGCCTAGGAATTGAACGACGCGGAGGCAGGGAAGACTCGACAGTTGTTTCCCACGCGGAGGGGAGTACGACTATACCAGGGTTTACTGGTTCGTCTGCCGTCGCCGGAGAATAACAACAGGTGTGGGTGAGTAGAGGGATGGCTAGGCTAGCGATGGGAGTATGGTGGGGCGGTGAGGCCTACGCGGCAGCACAGCCGGCCGCGGGGAGGAGGGAGCAGGCAGTCCCGTCGGCGCTTGTTTGAGCGGCTGGAGCAGGAAGAGCAGAGATTGAAGAAGCACGACGGCCGTTGGATGGACATCCAACAGTCACTGCTTGTGCGTCAACCTTTTTTGAGGAAAGCCTCAAATCTGTGGAAAACAGCATACAGCCCATCTGCCATTATTTCTAATAATTTACATCCCATTTGCTAATTCTTAAGGTTTTTTTGGAGCCCATATTCTTTTTGTTAGCATTACAGCCCATATTCTTAAGGTTGGATGAACTGTTTTTAATCCCGAAATTTCGAGTCATATTTAAACTGATTTTAAAAATAAATGTATATCAATATAAAATCCAACAAATTGTCCACGCATAAACATTAATGCAATTTAAAATCTCGAAATGAAAAAAAGAAATTTGAAACCAATTGCCGGTTTGATGTGTTTTAAAAATGTACATCCCATTTCTCATTACTGATAGGCCATTTTCTCGTCCAGCCGAATGAAGCTCTCCTCGTCTTGAAAGATTTGTAGCCCAACAGGCCTGACAAAGCGACTTACTTGGCAAATCACAAAAAAACTGGGCTAGCCATTTTCAGAAAGAAAAAAAAACTACTGGGCTGGTCTGTGGTAAACATAAAAGAGAAGGCTGTCTAGACAGGCCAGAGTGCCCCGCACAGCCCAGTTGACACCCTGCTTCCGTCTCAAAAACAAATTAGATAAATGCCACTCCAATTATGGCGATTCATAAAAATGCCACTGCAATTTCCAAACTTTGAAAAATGCCACTGCAATTTTTGCAAACTTTGGAAAACGCCACTGCAATTTGCAAACTTTTAAAAACGCCACTCCAGACTTCGAAAAATGCCACTGGAAATGGCATGAAATGGCATTTTTCAAAGTTTGGATATTGCAGTGGCATTTCTCGGAAACACCAGATTTGGAGTGGCATTTATCAAATTAACCCAAAACAAAAATAACTGGGCGAGCTGCTGGGTCCCTGGTGTCAGCCGCTCGTTGTGCAATTCTCTCGTTTATTGACTACGTTGACAATGGCATGGGACCCAGATGTCAGAAATCTATTAGGAGGAGCCATTTTTTATTGGCTTGAAATAAGGAGGCACTTGCTTGCGTACTTCCATGACCTTGGTGGGTCCCTGCTGTCATCCTCTCCACGTACAATCATCTCCTGATTGTGTACGCATCAACTTGGTAGGCCCACAAGTCAACCTCTAAACCCGTGGAGGACAAATACAACCCATTTAAAAAAAATAACAACCCATTCCATACGTTCAAACGGAAAGTTCAACATTCAGAGCAAAGTAACAGGTCTGATCCACATATAGAGTACTGAACTTCCACGTTGACATCCATCATAGCCAAGTTAACTATCTACTCCCACTAATACTCTAGTAGCGTACAAGTACTAACTTACTCTTAGCTAACTAGACGATACCGGCCGCCATCTGCGGTACACGCTAAACGCCGGCACCGGCATCCTCCGCCTCGCCTCGGACTTGCCAGAGCTGCGATACGGCGCGTTGCTCGCGCGCGTTGGCCCTTTCCATGCCGGCGTGGTCCACCGAAGCTTCGGCTTGTAAGCGGGAAACCCACTTGACGAGCTGGTAGTAAAAATCGGCGTCGCGAACGCGTGCGTGCCCGACAGCCTCCAGGGCTATTTGCCGAGCGCCGGCCTCCACGTAGTCGGCCCAGTTGCGGGCGCTCTGCTCGCGACTCAGAGCGTCGGTGCGCTGCTGCTCCATGTCCCGCTGGCGGCGCAAATCGGCGATACGCTGCTCCTCCGCCAAGCGGTCGCGCTCCAACAACTCCTGCTCCTCCGCCAGGTGGTCGCGGTCCAACAACTCCTCGATCTCCGCACTGCCATCTAAAGACCGATAGAATGCCTCCTCCCTCTGTTTGCCTTCCGGTGAAAAACCAAACACTAGTTCCGGCGGTGACCGCCTCCGGTGTCGCCTATCGCGGACTGGCGGGGGCATGGCAGACGTGGCGAGAGCGAGGATAAGTGGAGAGCGACGTCGGGCCGGTGGGGGCTTATGAGGATAGGACGAGTTGGGTGATGGTGCCACCGGAGAAGCCCGGGAAACAGTAATTATATGCGGAAGGTAGGCGAACTAGTGTGTCGCGGGAAACGTGACGGTCATCGCGGTCATCGGAATTCAATGCATAAGCAGGCATGGCTTAGCATGCCAGCTTGCCGTGGAAAACTAGAAAAATTGAAATTATGACTGTGCCGTCCCGTCCCTTCAGTGGTGCGTCCCGTCTGTGCTGGGTCGCACGCCGCATGATGGTCAAACGAGTGCACTCGCATCATCCAGATGAGGTACCCCCTCCTTGTCAAAAATGATTCCACCACTCATCATCTACCTTGGTTTGTTAGATTTTTGAATTAAGCCCTCCAAACCGGAAAGGAGGTAGTACGTGCGTGATCCGCTATTTATTCGTGTAGGATCGAGTAGGTCGTTTTTTGAATTGAGCCCTGCAAACCGGAAAGGAGGTAGTACATGCGTGATCCGCTATTTATCCGTGTAGGATCGAGTAGGTCAGATAGTGTACGTGTAGGATCGAGTAGGTCGGATGGTGTACGTGTACGATCGCATTAGCCGACGAACGTTCGCTGGGAGATAAGGCATTTGCGAACGTTTTTGCTGGCAGTTTCTTCAGATTCGCATGGCATTTTCTTCAGAGCAGCTTGTCAGCTTCTTCAGAGGTAGGCATTTTTATTCAAAAAACTACCACTTCGGATCTTGCGTCGGAACTAAAACCGCCAGGAGCGCATTAGTAGGCTAGCTAGTGATCGATCAGTAACTTGTAAACACTGAGCGAACAGAAATAAGGAACTGTTAGTAACTTGTAAACACTGAGAACACAGAAATAAGGATCATGCTGTGCACAGCAGTAAGAGCCGATCCGTTCAAAATGTTCACACGAGACTCACAGGCCTGGCATTGTAATATGTTCACATTAGTAGCCCAAATTCAAAACCAACTAGACGATTCCCATACATAAGATCAACATGTTACTGCATCTCAATGATTCACAGATCATATATAAATATGTAGCTCCAAAAGCAAAGATCTAGAAAAAACATATGTTCTTCCTACTAACATGGATGCTTCTCTTGGCCAACATTCAGTACAGACTGAAAGACAAATTTGTTTGTGAAGTCTACAATTCCTCTTGCAAACGTAAATGGTTTCACCAACAGCTGGAACCATGAGAATGAACCACACATGATGGAGGAACATCCGCTGCAATATGATTTGGTCTTCTCTCTATCACACGGCGAGACTATTTTCGGAATACAAACTTTAACTTAGGCAAAATGATGCCCATTGTATAATAACACCAAAGCAATGAAGCACCTAGTGTTGGCCAATAAATAGTACAATACTACTTTTCTGCAGTCCATGAAGTGACTATCCAATCTTTCTGTGTCTATTTTCAAATGGCACTGCATGCAGTGACTATACTATTCTCTTGTGCAGTTCAACCAAAATTGCGGTCACTTTGTGTGTTTGCCAAATAGCAATGGGCAGACATCTTTGTCTGCACAAATATCAAGCAGCTAGTAAACATATACCCCACCTTGTATTTTCGGTTTAAACATGTCTCTTCCGCTTAGCATCTGTCATGTTTTGCACTGGACAATTTTATACAGTCATGTTTTGCCCTGGACAATTTCATACCGAATTGATTTGCTGGTTCAGAGCAGAAATATAGCTCCTATTCTTCATCATACCAAGGATATCCATGTTCACAGTGATGGAAGAGGTGAAATCGATACAACCGAAATTGAGCATCCAATCATTGAGTCCTGTCCTGCACCTCCAATGTAGGTCCACCCTGCCAATAAATTCACATGCAAACCACTAGTATTACTATCTAATGACAGTACAAAAAGAGTAGCAAGATAGTAGCAAACCATGTACCTTCGTAATGAACAGCTCATAGTGCAACCTATTGGATATAAAGGTTCGGAAGAAAACATGCTCCTAATGTTGAACCAGTTGGACTTTTTGTGCAGTTCCACTAAAATCGAGCATCCCTGTTTCATAGATATTGAAAGTGTGATTACTATAAAAGTGGCACTAGTTGAAGCATAGACTCACAAATATAAGCATTCCAATTTCTTAAAGGGAAAAGGTAGCAAGAATGTTTCTAACCACCTGTTTGAAGGAATAAATAAGGCAACAACGGCTGATGTCAAAAAGGCATATATAGTTCTTTCTGAAAGAATGATCGATTCCTGACCTTTCCTCTTCTTTTAAGCATATTTTGTGCATTCAACTAATATAAAATGCCATCACCACCTTGACAATTCAGTGACACTGTACAAAAGGAAATGACTTAACATTACATCATGATGTCAGGTATGTAGTCAACAGGCATTAGAGACAAACATACAAACCTCCTCCGATAACATAATGAACATTAATTTTAACAAAGGTGTGACTAGCTTTACCGGGATAATTTGAGTGAACTCTACACCCTCTGTTCCTTAATATAAGACTTTTTCGCAGTTCAATTTAAAGTAACCAAACGTTCAGTATTTAGAAAAACAGGTAGTAGTTTTCTTGAGCACATATCTGGGAAAGCTTGCCACACTTTATATATGTCCATATGCTAATGCAACACCATTCAAATAGTACAAATATACACTAATCCAATGGCTAGTGCAACAGTAGAGTAGTTATTTTATTACAGGGTACAGTACAATGGTTTTACTGAACAGATTTCCATAAGCTCTAGCACTGGAAGATTTCTATAAGAATTAACAATACAAAATGTAAAGGTAACAAGTTTCAGCATTGGTATACTAGCTGTGCAAGAGCATTAAACCAAATACAAAAGTCTGAAGGTAACTAGCATTATTAACTAATGATAGTATTAAAAAATTGCAAACCATGTACCTTCAAGGTAAATATCATTTCTAACTCGAGTGGACATGAAAAATTGCTATCCCAATCTTGATAATCGATCAAACATAAAAACTTGATCGAACGAATCAATACAATAGCCAAAGGAGGAGGTGCCCACTCTTGACCTTTCCTCTTGTCTTCATAATTTTTTGTGCAGTTTAACCAAAATAAAATGACATCAGCGCCTTGGCATTTTGGTGATACTGTACAAAAATTAAAGTGAGGTAAGTAATCTATAAGCATTAACAATGCAAAAATCCGAAGGTAGTAACAAGTTTCATCGTTGGTATACTGGCTGTGCAACAACATTAGAATGCCTTAGCTGAAAAATCTTTAATACGTCCACAATCAACAGCTAACTCTGAAATAATCCAGAGACATTAAATGGCATTGCTTAAATTTATCGGTGGCATTAGACTGAGTGCGGCATTAGTTAAATGTGGCATCACTTTAGCAGTAGCATTGGTTGACTTTACCGCTTGCGTTATACTAACAGCAAAAAAGTGGCAATAAGAGCATGGGAGACCCATTCGGACAGTGGGCGCACCAGTACGATGTACCTCCACGGACGCATAGAGTGGTGAGGGAGGTATGGTTGCCCAGAGCAACAAATATCTAGGCAACATATGTGGATTATGTCCCATTTTTGTTCTCTTTAGCCACCTTTTTCCTATGTGAGGACAACAAACCGATCGACCTGGTCATTCTCTATTGCGTTGTCATGTCTTTCTACCCTTCTTCAACCAAGAGACACGCGACTCTTTCCTTAGCTACTAATTTTCCCCTTTTCAACCTAGATGCGGGTTCGATGCCTACTCTCTTGGACAGTACAGTCTCCCTTCCTTTCCTTATTCAACCCAGACATGGATTAGTCTGCATGAAGTAGGGTTTCCTTTAATAGTGCAAATTGAGGTTTTCGTCTGCATGACCAGCAGAGCAGAGGACAGGAAATTGGGAAGATGGTGGAGTGGAAAAAGATCCACATGCAGCGACAGTGGCGGAGCCAGCTCAAGTTTAGAGCCTGGGCAAGATCTAAGTGCTGCCAAATTAATTTGTTTTTGCCCAAACAAAATTCTACTTCACCCAATTTTCTGTACTAGAGCTTCATGGAGTTGCACCATGGGAGCCCGAGCAACAGCCCCAGCTCGCCGGGTGCTGTCTCTGCCACTGTGCAGCGACGTGGCAGATGGGGCAATAGAACAAGGGTATGGTTCGAAAAGAGGTAGCATACCTGAGGGTCAGTGGGAAGTGGCTTCGCTCGTGGTCGTCGTCCTCCGCACGCACTACGGCAGCGAGCTTGGGGACGGAGGCCATCCCGCGCGGGCGCTAGGTCTGAGAGGACGACCTTGTCGTCAGTGCGTGACCTCGCTCGCCGACGACGAGTGCGTCAACACTGCACGTCCTTTTCTTCCCCGGTGGATCTGTGACCACTGGTGAGGAGGGAGAGAGAGGCCGTCTTTTTTAGATCTGGAGAGAGGGTGATAGTGTGATAAGAAGTGGGCAGCCCTTAGCAAGAAAGCTCTGAAGCTCCAGCCTATATATCTTTTTTATACTACTAGTACAAGAGGTGGAGTAGTGGTAGAGTAGTTTATATTTTCTCTGCAAATAGTACCAGTTAGTCGTGCTTCAAAACTGAACGGCGCGCCATTAAAAAAAATAAAGGTCGATAACTCATGCAGCACCTCGGGCCAACGCGGCTAGATCGCATTTTGCACGAGAAATTACACACCATGTTTCGTTGACATGTGGTCCCGTTCCAACATGTTAGTGAGACGATGGCGAGTCCTTTTGTACAATTTCCGAAAGGACGTGTAGGCCGGGGCGCCTCTTCGTGTACCGTGGCAAACTGGCAACCGTCCACCGACTCTTCGCCTTTCCCTCTCAATTTGGAACTGCTGTCGCACGCTCTTCCTCCCTCCTCCATTTTTCTTCACCCTTCCTTCTGCCATTGTTCGATCGCTTTATCCATGGAGGGAACAAGCCAGAAACGACCCCGTTATTCTTGCCCTGATCTGAAAGATGACGTGGTGGAGGAACTCATTGATCGGTGTGACGTCATCACCTCGGCTAGCATGGCAGGTTCGTTCAAGCCAATTCTTGACTCAACTAATAACATCATTACAAGGAACCCAAGGGTCCAAGAGCGGTTTGATCTCCCTTATCTTCTTCGCTATAAGCCTGTTCGCATGGGCGCGGACGACGGAGGCCTCGCCTTGTGCAAGTTGATGCCGCTTGATAATGATACATGTGATGTCAAGATGCCATCGCTTAAGGGTAAGGCCTGGGCTGGCGCAAATGGAGATTGGGTTGTTTATATTGGGTACAATTGCGAGTGGGAACTTGTGAATGTGTACACTCTTCAGCGGATTCCACTTCCAAAAATCTCAGAGTGCCCTGAGGTTGAGCACACAGATGATCTACGTACGTTCAAATACGATCATGGTGACTGTCGTCTACTGAAGATAGCAATTTGTCGAGTTCCCAACCGCTCTTGGAATTACGAGAACTATGAAGTTGTTGCTATCTTCGACAAGCTTGTTGCCGTCCTTACTCATTCCACGGTTCGTCGTCCATGGATATTGCTCAAAAATCAGTTTCTGCACACGGATGAGTACTGTGATGCAATTGAATACGAGGATCTTGTGTTTGCTGCCACCACTCATGGCACTGTTTTTGCATGGGATCCTCGTAGTTTCAGTACGTTTGTCTTCCACCGTAATTATAATTGTTTCATCCACATGCATGCGGGTTAGCAAGTTTCCCTTTACTAATTAACCTTCTTCTTGTGTTTCCAAGGTCCTGTGAACATTCCACCACCTATACTTGAAAAAATTTATAAGCAAGGGGGAGATGACGATGGTGATGATCACGAGCATGAGGAGGAGCAGAACTTATATACTCAGTGGCGCCTGGCAACTAATTCTGATGGATCACCTCTTCTTCTCTGTATACAGTGCACTCAGATTGTTACTACTGAGGAAGCAGGTGTTGTCTCCCATGGCCGCCCTCTCCGGACCTATTCCAACACCCGTTGCATGGTATTCGGGATGGATACTAGTGTGCTAGCGCCAACACCTTCTCCCTGGTTCAGTATTGATAGTCTTGGAGAAAACTCGCTCTTCCTTGGACCAAACTATCCAATGATGGTGAAAGGCGATCCAGCTGCTGTTGACACAACGTTACTACCATTTATGAGAAGCAACTGTATCTATACCTCGGACATTTCAGTGGTTCCCTACCCTGGTCCTGATATATGCCGCTTCAGCCTGGATGATCAGTCCTGCGTTGCTCTCGATATTGACAATAGCTGGCCCTTCCCATAGCACCTATGGTTCAAAGCAAGTGTTTCCAACGCCGAGGATTGGTTGAGTTGAAGTTCATTTCATTGCTTGTTATTTGTTATGTGATGAAAACTTTAGTATTTGCTAGAATGTTTTGTTGGAAATAATCTATAATCCAACATGTATCCTCGTTGTCGTTGTGTTGATGACTTGTTGTATGTATTGAATGGTACATTTGCAAATGCATGTCATAGACTCAATTTATGAATGGTTTTCGAGTCACTTCTTGGAGTGTGAGTACCGTAGTAGTATAGCCAGCATCCGGTTAGTATATGAAGTTGCCACATCACATAGAGCCAACCTAATATTGGAGTATGCTAGCCCTCCAGCGGCGCGTCGCTTCAAATGGCGGAGGAAGTGAGAGGTCGCGTCACCTTGTGTCCAGATCTAAGATGCCACATGTACCATATGAATGACTCCAAGTTCGACCACCGTGATGCTAAGTGCGAGCCAAGGAACACTGTTGGAGAGACCCCCCTCATAATTTTCCTACATTGGTCGTTTGATTCATAGGATAGAATGCTATAGGATTTTTTCCCTATGTAATCATGTTTTAATTGGCAATCTAGCATCCACTCCAACTTTTGTTTCACTTCCTTTGTTCCTACGAAGAGAGTACTTGCTCTAAATGATGTGCCGCAGCAAGAGCCGCCTATATTAATTAACCATGCTCTAAAAAGGTGGACCAGCTTTGGCTATAGTAGTACTGTACTAGGTTAGTAGGTGACCTTGCGCTTGGCTCTTCTCCTCTTCTGGAAGTCGAACAATAATGATGGTACTACAGTAGTATTTCTGGCAATCTGACACCAAATGAACTGCTGCACGTCCACCGCTTGTAAGCAAAAATTTCTCCTCGTGCTGCGAGCCACCGCGCACGCGTTGGCGAGGGAGAAGGCATAGTAAGCAAGCTTCTCGTCGTTCTGCGAATTGACGGGACACATCAAAGTTATCTATTAGTACTCTCTTCAAAAAGGGCCGACCATGTCCATGGCTACCATCCCGTGCTCTGTCATTGAGTACGTGCACTATTCACGTGCCATCGAGGAGAAAAAATATTGCATAGTACTAGGTGCCATCGAAGTGCACGACTCACTTACACACTACATATCTCCATTTTCTTGCGTGAGATGCCACCTTGATGCTAGATGTCCCGCGTGTCATGGAGGCATATAGTATGATTTTGTAAAATGGAGGCATATAGATGTCCCGCGTGTCGGCAACAGGATGAACAAACTCATGTCTTAAATGAAAGAGTGGAAGAACATAGATTCCCGGCGACTGAGAAGGAGCTACAAACCTCGGGGTGGAGCGTCTGCACTCATAATATTTTATATTATTCAGCGATATAAAATCAACCAAATCTCTCCACGTTCCTATACCATTCTATAGTACTCCCTCTGTCTAGGTGTGTAAGTCACCTTACGAAAACGAAATACTTAATCCCAAAACACTTAGGCACGATACATTAACTCCCTCCTCGTTTCTTGTTTCATGACGTATCAACCAATAAGAGATGTGGGCCGTGCATGCTTTTAATGACTTGAGACTAACAAAGATGACATGCAGTGGTTATTTCATTGCATGCAATGCTATTAATTAGCAAAAAGACATTAAGTTCTCTCGTTTTCCCCTTCGCCTTGGTCGCGGTGCACAACCTAAGATGATTTATACACCTAGATAGAGGGAGTATGAGAATAACTTTGAACGTAAGCCATTGATTCACTCTATCCAATGGTCATAGTTGGAAAATCCAAACAAAACCAAGCATTGGATCAACTCTTTTTTCGAGATCAACTCTTTTAGCACTTAGATTGTTGCCGCCCGCCCACCTAGCCCACCTATATATCCGCTCACGTGTGATGACCACAGGAGCTATCCACTCAGATTGTATGTTACTCCCTCCGTCTAGGTGTGTAAGTCACCTTACAAAAACGAAATAATCCCAAAACACTTAGGCACGGTACATTAACTCCCTCCTCGTTTCTTGTTTCATGACGTATCAACCAATAAGAGATGTGGGTCGTGCATGCTTTTAATGACTTGAGACTAACAAAGATGACATGCAGTGGTTATTTCATTGCATGCAATGCTATTAATTAGCAAAAAGACATTAAGTTCTCTCGTTTTCCCCTCCGCCTTGGTCGCGGTGCACAACCTAAGATGACTTATACACCTAGATGGAGGGAGTAAAAAAATAAAGGTCGATAACTAATGCGGCACCTCGGGCCAACGCGGCCAGATCGCATTTTGCACGAGAAATTACACACCATGTTTCGTTGACATGTGGTCCCGTTCCAACATGTCAGTGAGACGACGGCGAGTCCTTTTGTACAATTTCCGAAAGGACGTGTAGGCCGGGGCGCCTCTTCTTGTACTGTGGCAAACTAGCAACCGTCCACCGACTCTTCGCATTTCCCTCTCGATTTGGAACTGCCGTCGCACGCTCTTCCTCCCTCCTCCATTTGCCTTCACCCTTCCTTCTGCCATTGTTCGATCGTCTTCTCCATGGAGGGAACAAGCCGGAAATGACCCCATTATTCTTGCCCCGATCTGAAAGATGACGTGGTGGGGGAACTCCTTGATCGGTGCGACGTCATCACCTCGGCTAGCATGGCAGGTTCGTTCAAGAACATTCTCGACTCAACTAATAACATCATTACAAGGAACCCAAGGGTCCGGGAGTGATTTGATCTCCCCTATCTTCTTTGCCGTGACCCTGCTGACTGGCGCGGGGACGAGGGAAGCCTCGCCTTGTGCAAGTTGATGCCGCTTGATAATGATACGTATGATGTTAAGATGCCATCGCTTGAGGGCAAGGCTTGGGCAGGCGCAAATGGAGATTGGGTTGTTTATATTGGGTACAATTGCGAGTGGGAACTTGTGAATGTGTACACTCGTCAGCGGATTCCACTTCCAAAAATCTCTGAGTGCCCTAAGGTTGAGCACACAGATGATCTACGTACGTTCAAATATGATCATGGTGACTGTCGTCTACGGAAGATAGCAATTTCTCGAGTTCCCAACCGCTCTTGGAGTTACAAGAACTATCAAGTTGTTGCTATCTTCTACAAGTTTGTTGCCGTCCTTCGTGGTTCGACTGGATGGATATTGCTCAGAAATCAGTTTCCATACACGGATGTGTACTATGATGCAATTGAATACGAGGGTCTTGTGTTTGCTGCCACCACTCGTGGCACTGTTTTTGCATGGGATCCTCGTAGTTTCGGTACGTTTATCTTCCACCGTAATTATAATTGTTTCATCCACATGCATGCGAGTTAGCAAGTTTCCCTTCTCTACTAATTAATCTTCTTCTTGTGTTTCCAAGGTCCTGTGAACATTCCACCACCTATACTTGAAAAAATTTATAACCAAGGGGGAGATGACGATGGTGATGATCACGAGCATGAGGACGAGCAGGGCCCATATGCTCACTGGCGGCTGGCAACTAATTCCAATGGATCACCATTTCTTGTCTGTATACAGCCCATTGCTGATGTTACTACTGAGGGAGCAGGTGTTGTCTCCCATGGTCGCACTCTCCGGACCTATTCCAACACCTATTGCATGGTATTCGGGATGGATACTAGTGTGCTAGCGCCAACACCTTCTCCTTGGTACAGTATTGATAGTCTTGGAGCAAACTCACTCTTCCTTGGACAAAACTATCCAATGATGGTGAAAGGCGATCCAACTGTTGTTGACACAACGTTACTACCATTTATGAGAAGCAACTGTATCTATACGTCGGACATTGCGGTGGTTCCCTACCCTGGTCATGATATAGTAGGCCGCTTCAGCCTGGATGATCAGTCATGCGTTGGTCTCGAGATTGACAGTAGCTGGCTCTTCGCAGAGAATCGCTTGTGGTTCAAAGCAAGCGTTTGCAACACCGAGGATTGGTTGAGTTGAAGTTCATTTCATTGCTTGTTATTTGTTGTGTGATGAAAACTTTAGTATTTATAATGTATCCTCATTGTCGTTGTGGGTTGATGACCTGTTGTATGTAATAAAATGATATGCCTGTGATAAACTTACTAAATTTATGAATGGCTTTCGAGTCGCTTCTCTGAGTGGGTGCTGCGACGAGGCAAAAAAATATTTTCTGAATACATAATTGTACGTGCATTGCAACAGGTTATCGGATGAGGCCAATCAACAATAGTACACTATTTGTACTAGCTTCACGTGCTGCACTATCTCTACGTCTACGTACGTAATACAACAAGTTTTAAACTTGAGACCAGCCACCCATCCTCACAAAGAACACTTTTTAACCTAGCACAGACTCTAGGAAATTTGGCCACAGTGTGAGGTGGGCCATATGTTAATGTGTTCGCTGTCCGTAACCAGCACCGCGAATCCTCGATAGGAGTAGTAGGAGTAGTAGGGTGGCATGGGCCAGAACAAGCATTCACGTCCAGGAGTACGGCACACGCCACCAGCACGACTTCCATCTGACACCATATTTCTTGGAGTCCGTGCTACAACAATCTCTTCAACCTCGTCGTTTCTCTAACTCAGCCATCGCGCGGCGGGCGAGGTGGGGGTTTGCCGATAGTCGGTTTCCTCAACTGCGGTCCCACTTGTAAGGCCGACTCCAACGCACGACCCCAAATGGACCTCCGTTTTGCCCGGATTCTGTCCGTTTGGGTAGGGCAATGGGGTCGTGTTCGGGCCATTTCTCGGATGCAGTGGTCGTGCGCCGAACGCGCGGACGCATCCCGGCAATGTACATTTTTCTTTGCGAACACATATCTTTTTTTCATCATTGATTTTTTGGTACATGGAAATACATCACCAAAATTTTGACTAGAAAAACAAGAACCACAAGAATACATTTTAGAAGATATCCAACTTCTATAACTGCTCCTGTAAGTTGGATTAGTGCCTTCTCGATGCATTCATTGTTGATCTGCGGAGGCTCGATCCTGCGTGCCTCTTTCTTCTTCGAGTGTAAAGAAGTAGACGTGTCTAGCCTCTATTCTATCAACAAGTGCACTAGTCTCATCTCTAGCCTCTATGCTAGCTAAAAGTGCTAGAACATCTACTAAATTGCACTCCATCAATATATCGTTGTACTCTTCTTCCCAATACCAAAACTTGCATCCATTCTACACAATAAAATTTTAAGTTAGCACAACTAGTCTAATCCGAGAGCACAACCGAAGATTTGGTCGAGTTCTTCCTCCTTTTGCCGACACGTGGGACATCCAGCATCCAGGACGTGTCATGCAAGAAAATAGAGTGGTAGTTGAAGCCACATGATGTGCATCTTGGGTTAAACTATAAATAGAATCTTACTACTCTTGAGTAACTCCAAAAGCGGGCACTGAAGATCTTTATTGGATTTGTTATTCATCACCAGCACGTCGAGGTGAAAGATGTGCAGGTTCAGTGGGTCCTCTTGCGTTTTCACTGACATGTGGGACCGCATATGAGCAAACAGACGATGGGCTCCGCGCGTCTGCTGGCTGGTGAGAAGAGAGATAGAGGAGGGCTGAGCATGGACTCCAGAAAATTTGTTCTACGTAACCAGCACCTCGATATAGTGGGGTGGCATGGCCCATAACTAGCATTCATGTCTAGCAGTACGACACACGCCACCGACACGAGTCCCATCCGACACCAATTTTCTTGGAGTCCGTGCTACAGCCATCTCTTCTCCCTCTTGTTGTCTCAGCCATCGCGCGGTGGGCGGGGTGGGGGTTTGCCGATAGTCGGTTTGCTCAACTGCGGTCCCACTTGTAAGTGAAAATGCAACACATCATGCATTCCCCCTTGAGTGGCGTGCCGGACCAACCGTGTGGGGGTGCGACGCGAACACGGCAAGCTTTTCCTTTTGAACTTGTAACTTGTAAAATTTGGTTCTGCTCCATGGCGCGACCGATAGATAGAAATAACGATTTTCCCTAGAGTAATGAGAGGTTTGGTTCTGGCACGGTTCATGCATGGAGTACGTAGGAAAATTATGAAGTTGATGCGAAAGGTAAGATAATTACTAGTAGTACCATATACTACTACATGGATTTGACGGAAAGATAAAGATACATACGGATCCATCAACGACATCCTCACACCCTAGTGCACCGGGTCACCAACCGACGTGTGAGGAGCAGCAACATTGGCGGCAAGCTCAACGTGCTTCTGAACAATGCCGTCCAAGGTTGCCCTGCGGTCCAAGAAGGCCAGCGTCCTATCCTCCTCCTCTTGCATGTAGTAGTCCTTGTGGACGATTTGCGCGTAGACGTGGATGATTATGTCGATGGTGTCTTGCTGCGCCAGGCGCTGCGCGGTGAGCGCGGCCTCAAGATGGACATTCTCCAGCGCAACGGCGGGCAGTCGCAGGGCCACCAGTGTGTCGAAGAGGTTGTCACCATAGAGGCCGTTGAGGGTGGCAGGCATCACAGAGCCTGGGCGCGTGGGCTGGAAGCGTATGTCAAGGTCGTCCGCGAGCTTGTTGACGATGGTGAACTTGTCGAGGAAGCCAACGAGGCCCTCGTCGAACAAGGAGAGGAAGCGGTCGTCCAAGCGGCTGCTACCTCTTGAGCACTGCGTTGGTTTTCCCTTGAAGAGGAAAGGGTGATGCAGTAAAGCAGCGTAAGTATTTCCCTCAGTTTTTGAGAACCAAGGTATCAATCCAGTAGGAGGCCACGCACGAGTCCCTCGCACCTACACAAACAAATAAATCCTCGCAACCAATGCAATAAAGGGGTTGTCAATCCCTTCACGGTCACTTACGAGAGTGAGATCTCATAGATATGATAAGATAATATTTTTGGTATTTTTATGATAAAGATGCAAAGTAAAATAAAAGGCAATAAAAATAGCTAAGTGTTGGAAGATTAATATGATGGAAAATAGACCCCGGGGCCATAGGTTTCACTAGTGGCTTCTCTCGAGAGCATAAGTATTACGGTGGGTGAACAAATTACTGTTGAGCAATTGACAGAATTGAGCATAGTTATGAGAATATCTTGGTATGATCATGTATATAGGCATCACGTCCGAGACAAGTAGACCGACTCCTGCCTGCATCTACTACTATTACTCCACACATCGACCGCTATCCAGCATGCATCTAGAGTATTAAGTTCATAAGAACAGAGTAACGCTTTAAGTAAGATGACATGATGTAGAGGGATAAACTCATGCAATATGATATAAACCCCATCTTGTTGTCCTCGATGGCAACAATACAATACGTGCCTTGCTGCCCCTAGTGTCACTGGGATAGGACATCGCATGATTGAACCCAAAGCTAAGCACTTCTCCCATTGCAAGAAAGATCAATCTAGTAGGCCAAACCAAACTGATAATTCGAAGAGACTTGCAAAGATAACCAATCATACATAAAAGAATTCAGAGAAGATTCAAATATTGTTCATAGATAAACTGATCATAAACCCACAATTCATTGATCTCAACAAACACGCCGCAAAATAAGATTACATCGAATAGATCTCCACAAGAGAGGGGGAGAACATTGTATTGAGATCCAAAAAGAGAGAAGAAGCCATCTAGCTAATATCTATGGACCCGAAGGTCTGAGGTAAACTACTCACACATCATCGGAGAGGCTATGGTGTTGATGTAGAAGCCCTCCATGATTGATGCCCCCTCCGGCGGAGCTCCGGTAAAGGCCCCAAGATGGGATCTCACGGGTACAGAAGGTTGCGGCGGTGGAATTAGGTTTTTGGCTCCGTGTCTGGTAGTTTGGGGGTACGTAGGTATTTATAGGAGGAAGAAGTACGTTGGCGGAGCAACGTGGGGCCCACAAGGGTGGAGGGCGCGCCCAGCGGGGGTAGGCGCGCCCCCCTACCTCATGCCTTCCTGGTTGATGTCTTGACGTAGGGTCCAAGTCCTCTGGATCACGTTCGTTCCGAAAATCACGTTCCCGAAGGTTTCATTCCGTTTGGACTCCGTTTGATATTCTTTTTCTGCGAAACTCTGAAATAGGCAAAAAACAGCAATTCTGGTCTGGGCATCCGGTTATTAGGTTAGTCTCAAAAATAATATAAAAGTTTATAATAAAGCCCGATAATGTCCAAAAACAGAATATAATATAGCATGGAACAATAAAAAATTATAGATACGTTGGAGACTTATGAGCGGCCCCTCGCCCTGGCGGCCTAAAGCACTACCTGGAGACGTTCCTCGGTGCCGGGCCGCAGGCCGGCGTCATGGACCATCTGGCACAGCCGGCTGATGCTCGCGCTCATCGCCTCCATGGGTCTAGCTTCTAGTCAACTGATCTTGCGATTGGAGTGATCACTCTTTCCCTTGGGTGCGTAGGTGCATAGGATTTCGTAGATTGGACTGGCAGGAGCCTTTATATGAGAAGTGCAGACTGTGTTGAATTGACGTGCGTGTTGGCCATCTACTCCTCGCCCCTCTACTGCACCTGCCTTTGGCTGTATGACAGGTTGGCCAGCCACCCGTTGGGCCCACGTGTTATACACCCAAAGGCAGGTGCAGTAAGTCAATGAAGCTGCGTCCCCCCTCCGTGCCCATGCATGCTTTCAATGACTGGAGACTTCCAAACATCACATGCAGTGGTTAGTTCATTGCATGTAATCCTATTAAGTAGCAAAAAGACATTAAGTTACCTCGCCGATCGGAATAAAACAATACACAATGTATTTATTTACAGAGGGAGTAGTACATTTTTTCTGACATGCATTACTAGATATTGCTAGTCAAATACTAAATCCAGATGGACGTGGTAGTACTACTAAATCCAGACGGTGGTGCTAGTACTAGTAGTAGTGGTACTACCAATGTAGTAGCACTGTACTACCCGTTGGTCAAATTATTACGTGCTGCTCCTCACAGTGCAGTGACAAGACCCTACGCTGGAGATGACACCTGAGTATAGGTGCCGTGTTCGGCATACCATAGTCAGCCTCACCGTCTGCAGTCACTATCATCATGGCTGTAGACCTAGCCTGCTTACAACTAGCCATGTTCAACATAATTTCCCGTGCGTAGATGCCAGTGCATTGCACGAAACACCAAGATTGGGGGGTGGACGGCGCCGGTAGCGGCCATCACGCCAGATTTTTCCATGGCCTTCTAGATGTGGTGGGGAGGAGATAAGGCTGATTGTGAGAGACAAGGTGTTGTTTGTAAATAGGGAACAAGTGCGGGCATCTTTTTGCAAAACTGGAGAAGTTTGGTTTGTATGCGTCAGATCTAGATCCGACGGCTATTGGTGAAAGATGGCAGGCACAACATCATCACCAACTCAGGACCTGTTTGATTCGCAGGATTTTGAAAACGCAGGAATAGGACACAACAATATTACAAGTTTCAAATTGATATTACAAATGTTAGGAGTAATGCTGCACCTACGAAGAGGGAATTACTAGGAAGTTTACGTAAGAACTTTCGTTACTTTAGGTGGATGCAGCATTATCGTACAAACTAAAATCCACCGCCCTGACAAGTCACTAATGGGCAAATAAGTTTTCGAGTCTCTGGCCACTTGATGTTTCAAAAACAAATTCAGCTTCTGCAGAGACTTTGTCATTTAGGCTTAGACACTTGCGATGATCAGCACGCCATTCATTGTTGCGCCAGAGAACGCCAAACCTCATTACCTTGAGCACACTTGCCTCCCGAACAAAGAACCTGGCCAATTTAATCTCAGATGTGCTGCCTCGGTAGTCGATCAAATCAATTTCTGTAAGATGGAGATCAAGGCATTCGATGAGATTGTTATAGTGCAACACATTTTTCACTTTCGGGTCTTTTTTATCTGCAAAAGAAGAGAACATATTAGAGCAGCTGGCTGTATAAGATTGCCGTGTCATCAAGAGGTACCAATATCATTCGCTCATACGATAGGGTTGGCTGGCTAGTGATATTTTTTCACTCTCTCTCTCTCTTTCTCTTTCCTCTCATTTACCTAGGAGTACATGAAGAGCTTGGGCATTTGTTGCCTTCCACTATGTGGCCGATGCCATATTTCGCAAAAGTATGCCACATAATACGCATCGATGTCAAATCAAAAGATTTTGGCACCGCTCTCGCGATGTGAGAGAGTTGGCACCACTGTGCACACAGACCCACATGTATAAACAAATCAATCAAACCAACTACACCAGCCTCTCACTCTCCCAAACAAGTGTTTTTTTATTGCCTCAGTCCTCTCTCTCCCACGCAAGTGTTCTTTCATTGCGTGAGTTAATTTGGCACCGGAGCAAAGTAGGTGATCCAGATTGGGGCACCAGGTGAGCAATGGAGGGGCATCGATGCCAAATGCATCACAAGTGAATTTGGCACGTGTTTTGGCCTACATAGTGGAGGGCCGTTATAGCCCACTTTTGTACTACCTCTTATTTAGTATAAAATTTTGACCATATATTTATGTAAGAAAATGCCAATGCATGTCACTAAAAATTACACCATTTGAAATTATGTTCAAATACGAATCCAACGATATAGTTCTTAGTGACATGCATTAACATTTGTTAGTTAAATCTATGGTCAAATTTTGATACTACAAAATAGGAAGAGTAAACCAGGACGGAGGTAGTACTTGCTCTTAGGGTAACCATAGAGTTACAGGAGTAGTCTAAGTTACTTTCCACTATGACTAGCCTAGGCTACTATAGTAGTACAACAAAAAATGATGCAGGTGATCATGTGAGAAAAAATACTAAAAACATTTCTTTCAATGTAGTGCGTAGATGCAGTTTTGAACACTACACTTGTCATTGTAATTTGGGAAAATTACGAAAAATTGGAGCTACGTTGTGATTACCGTTTACTAATAGGAAAGAAGTTTCACCTCGATGAGTAGCTTCTCCGTGCACGGAAAGTATGTAAGGAATCCAAAAACTTGATCCAGATTGGGGCCGATAGATTTTATTGCCAAGATCTTCATTGTGCGCATAGACTGGGTCAAGCTTGTGGGAATCATTTTCTGGAAGACGGTCGTAAATACATCAAGAAGAAATTTAAAAATGTGAATTTCAAGAAGACGAGAAGAAGATGAGTGCTGTACCTGAACGATTACAGATCCAATAAAGAGTTCGGAGAATTTGGCAGACGAGTGCACCAACGCTGTCAATTTCGGCGCATCAATGACCCTGATTTTTGTTGGACCTTCTAGATCTGATACAAGCAATCTCTCAAGGAAAGGCGCATTCTCAATGACCATAACGTGGAACAGCTGGAGTGATCTCTTCCCAATTGATGTCTTGTTGCGGGGCCAGCAAGACACATATAAATCCATCAGAGATTTGTCGAGGCAATGTGGAGGCTAATGAACCCGTGGATCTGCTCAAGACGAAGGTACTCGAGCGCAGTACAGCTGCGGAGCAGGTGCTCCATAGCCTTCTTCGAGATGACAACGTCGAAGAGGTCGAGCTGCTTGAGTTGAGGGAGAAGAAGGGCGGGCGCGACATTAATCTGGGGAAGATAGTAGGAGCTGAAGCTGGCGCGGCGCAGCGTTGGCGCGAGGCGGAGCGCGGACGGCGGTAGAGAGCGACTTCGTCCAGCTTCAAAGCTGAGCTCCTCGAGCTGATCTAGGGCGGGGGATAAGAACCACTCGTCGAACTTGGGTTGGACCTTGCAGTTGGTACTAAACATGCGGATGTCAAGGCATCTGGTTGGCCCAGGGTGCGATGAAAGGATCTTGGAGACCGCGGACATCCGTTTGCAATCCCCGTCGCAGAGGCAGCTGTCGACGATGAGGTTGAGGGGGACGCGGCGCCAGAAGGGGCGCCACCGCCGGGAGAGCAGGGTGGTCCGCACGGCAGATTTGGTGGGGAGGAGGCCGATGATGAGGAGCAGCATGTCGTCGGGGAGGCTGCTAATGAAGTCCAGGCTCGCCGGATGCGGTTTTGGCTCGAGCCGCCACCGCTTGTTGGCTGCCTCGCCGTCCATCTCAACCGGCGGCGACGCCGGTGTACACGTGTGCTAGTGTGTGTTGTGTGCTGGGTGTGCGCGAGTGCGTCCTCCACGCGGAAGAAGTGTGTCCTCAATGCGCCCTCAATTTACTAGCATGCGGGGTGCTTCCCCGAGTGGTTTCAACTTTGTTTACTTCACCGCGTGTCAGATGGGCCTCTAGTTTACTTATTTTCACCCACTGCCACATGTGCCAGCACACGAAGATACAGAACATGAGCTGACAAAGCAGCATGTGGACTGGTTGACTGGTCAACTAAACAATATACGGAGCTATATGCTGACACAGTGAGCGTATAATCCGTCGGTATAGAGTGTTCGTGTGAGAGGGGAGGCCCGTGAGAGATAGCAGAGAGAGAGAGAAAGAGCTACTCCCTCCGTTCGATAATGTAGTTCCAACATTTTTTTTAAAGTCAAACTTTTGAAACTTTGACCAAGTTTATAAATAAATTACTTATATCTACAATACCAAAGATAAATGGTAGTATGAAGTAAGTACATGTTGTGATGAATCTAATGACCTTTCCAGATGTATATGTTTTTCTCCACATATACCTGGTCAAATTTTTCTGAGGTTTGACTTTTCAAAACATCCATATGCTTATGGACGTGAGAGAGTCCCTAACTAGAGAGAGAGAGAGTGAAATAGAAAGAGTGAGTGAAAAAAGTCTGTGTGCGTGTGTGAAAGAGACATGGACAACACTCGATAAAAGTCGAGAAAAAACGTGTGTGTCTTATGCAAACATATCACACATGCATCTTCGACAACGGAAGCAAGGTGAGGAGATAGTGTGTGGTTGTTTGCAACCGAGAGAGCAAGACCCCTAGCACGTGGCCAAGAGGGATCTGACAAACAAGGGAGAGAGGTCGAGAGAGACGCACGGAGAAAATGCAAACATGGGGAGGAGAGAGTGTATGTTTGTCATAGAGAGATCCCCTGGAGATCGTGATGGGACTACATGGGTGGGAGATCGAGTGACAAGGTGTGTGCGCGATAGAAGATACCACGAGAGATATCAAGATAGACGTATGGATGGAAGGAGACAATACATGTGTTCCTGATGGCTAGTGAGAGATAATCATACTTAGGGGGAGTGCTTGCGCCTATGATGGAGTGAGGGATTATGGTACTTATTAGGGGGGTGCGTGTCACATAGAGAGAGAACAAGGGCGGAGAGTGTTGGATGGGTCTATATGTATAGCGCGAGCGAGACATGTGTATGTATGAACCAGGGAGATATAAAGTTTGAGAGAGATTGAGGAGCCCCGATAAGGCTGAGTGGTGCGTCAGATAGCTGAGAGGGGGAAAGAGATATTCCATCCGCTCAATAATGCAGTGCATGTAATTTTTTTAGAAGTCAAACTTTGGAAACTTTGATCAGGTTTACACAAATGTTATTTATATCTTCAATACCAAAGATACATCATACGAAACTACATCTCATGGTGAATCTAATGGTATATGTTTGCCGTTCCAGATGTAATTGTTTTTCTCCACGTACATGGTCAAACTTTTTGATGTTTGACTTTTCAATAAATCAATATGCTATGGACCGAGGAGAGTGCCTAAGTCGAGAGGGATCAAGTGCGTGTGAAGGAGAATGAGTAAGTGTGCAAAAATAGTATGTGTGTGAACGAGAAAGTGACAACAAACGATAAATTAGAGAGAGAGTGTGTTTTTTTCGTTTCTTAGGCGAACATATCACGCATGCATCTCCGAGATAGAAAAGCGAGGTGAGGAGATACACGAAGATAGCTAGTGTGTGATTGTTTGCAACGGAGAGAGACACCCCTATAGCACATGTCCAATAGAGGTCTGGCCAACAAGGAACAAAGGTCGAGAGGGACACATGGAGAACATGGACGCATGGGGAGGGCGAGAGGGTGTGTTTGTGATAGAGAGACCCCCTCGAGATCGTGAGGGGACTATATGGGTGGGAGATCGAGGGAGGTGCGTGCGCGATAGAAAGATGACCCGAGAGAAATCGAGATAGACCATGCACATGTTTGTGATGGAGACTAAGATTAGCTAGTCATATACATATAGGGAGGACTGCGTGTGCCTACAATTGAGTGAGAGACCATCATACTTGGCTAGCTAGGCATGAGATTGTGTGTGTGTGTGCGTGTGAGATAGAGAGAGAACGAGGGAGAGGGATAGAGTTTTAGATGGGCCTATCGAGTGCGAGTGAGATATGCACGTGTATGTGTGACCCAGGTAGATGGAGAGTTTGAGAGAGAGGGGGAAGAGCTCCGAGACGACAGAGTGGTGCGTGAGAGAGTTAAGGGCAATGAGCCAAGGAATTTGTGTGTGTACGATGAGTGCACCCAAGATATCTAGCTTGGACTAGAGAATCATACATAGTGTGCGAGAGACCTATAGATGGAGTATATATGCATGCGAACTAGAAAGACCCCCCCACTCACACACACAAAGAGAGAGAGAGATGGAGAGAAAGAGAGAGGACCAACAAGGTTTGTGTGCTGGATGCGTGCGACAGAATTGAAGATTGTCGGCGAGAGAGAGAGAGAGAGCAGGAGTCCGGGAGAAGGCGAGGTCGCGTTTTATGCATCAAAGACTGATATAAACCATGTTTTGATATAAACTTGCATTCAAATATTTAAATTGGAGAACATGTTGTCTGCAATCCACACATGAACGGATATATGCGTATATCAAAGAAGTTCATTAATTTGACTTTCAACATGTTCATGGTGTACTATAATACTGTACAACATGCTATTCGATTGAGGTGTTCAATTTTGGATTTAGTTCACTATTTTGACCTGGTGAACGAGCTATTTCATTGAATCGAGATATTTCATTTTGGGTTTGATTCCCGTTTGAGTGGGTCAACTATTTGTCATATAGTAAATCGCTAGCAACGAGCATGTAAAAACACATTACTCCCGAGCATCATCTCTCCATCTAAAAAAGATGTGGCAAGCTAATATTTCTAAATTTGATTCGAATCGACTTGGTAAGGTAGACGTGGATGCTCGTTCTCCCAAATTTTGAACGAACCGTTAAACATCCTCTGCTCGGTGGAATTCGCCCGAGCAAATAAATGGGAGACGCGAAATTACCGTCCTATGTGGGAGACACATTAATTGGCCCGTTGTGCATCGAGGGTAGGTTCGTAACTTCATCCAAGCGCGCCTTCTCCTCGGCCGAAATGACATGTGCCGAATAATTTATAAACCATGGTCGGCAAAACACGCTCTTCTCGCCTGAAATAGCTCGCGCCCACTATTTCAAAACACGCTCTCCTCGCCCGAAATCGCTCGCGCCCACTATATTTCAAAACACGCCCTCCTCGCCCGAAATCACTCCCGCCCACTATTTGGGTAGAAGCAAAGTTACTCTACTATCCCCGACCCTCAGTACACAGACCCAAGCCGAGAAGCCTAAAGGCAGGGGTAGAACTGTAACTCCCCCTCACATTTCAGACAAATGTGTTCGTATCCCAATTCCCCCCCCCATTCATACCTTGTGGGTGCCAAATCACCTTCTCCCTGGAAGCTCCCTTCTCCCGAGCTATGAAACCTCAGCCCCTCCTCCATGGCGCCCCCACCGCACCAATTTCACAGCCGCCCTCCTCCGTAATGCCGGAGACGCTGTCCATTTGCCGTCGTGCACTGGGCCGTGTGCCTCTTACTCCGTGCTGCTGGAGCTGCCTCGACGACGACGGCGTGAACCGTACCGGAGCCGATTCACCCCCGCCGTTGTTCACGGCGCTGGAGCGGCTCCAACTCCGGATCCGTCCAGAGTCCCGGTGCTGCTTCCCCGTAGCCGTCGACCGTCGCAACATCGCTGTTTCCCTGCCGCCGGTGGCCACCGCAACCGCGCTGGCCTCACTGACTCGGCAGCTGGACCTGCCTACTTCACCATGCCGCCAGATAGGTTGCACCCTCATCTCAAATCACTTTATTTAGGCGTCAGTTGTCTAAATTTTTATTCTGGGCCAATCGATTCCCAATGGGAAGCACCACCCCTCGAGGCGGCGGAGCTCCTAGGCTGCCGGTTGGCTGGTGTCTAACGTAAGGGTGCGGGGCCGCAAGTTCGCCACGGTAGCAGCGCTTAGATGGCTATCTTAGAGTTGCGTGGGTTCAAGGTACTGCCGCCGCCGGATCTGGATGACAGGGAGTCTTTGTGGATTGGCCCCGGGGCGGCGCAACCACGGCAGTGCGGTGGGGCGGGGAGCGGGGTTTTGGCCGGGGCCACGGACGGCGGAGGCAAGCTGCTCTGCCGTTGGTCGCTGGCTCTTCGGGGAAGATTCCTAACAGTGTCAGCCGGGAGGCACAAGGCAGCCATCAAGCCATCCGGCATAGATCGGACAGTACCAAAATAAAATAAAATCGTGTGACCCCAGTTTAGTCTCAGTCAACAGACGTGTGACCACTCTCGTACCTTGCTGTTGATCTCTTAGTGTATTTCTTCAGATCAAAGAGATGTGTCATTCTTAACATTATGCGTTATCTGCATCTTCAGCCACACCGTCTTCCGACTCACCGCAGCTGCTCCAACAAGGGAAGCATACACCAGAAGGGAGCTATAGTCCCCACTCAACAGTTCCCTGAATCGAATGTGCGTGCCCGACATGGACAACCACAACAACTGCAGGGCCATCAACAAGTCAGCACATGATGCTCACTCCTATGGATGGCGGCCAATTAGGTTGTACCCTCATCTTACTTGTGTGCAACATTTATGGCTTTGTTATTCATCTAAGCATGGAAAATAGATTATCACATTTCACTGTATATTCATGCTAATCTCTTAGGGTCTTGTTCAGGAGTTAACGTTGTTCCATAGTTCAGCTAAGATACTTGTTCTTTAGGTAACGATGTTCCATAGTTATCATCCATCAGCCAATGCTATCCCACAGGCTAGTGATTATAGTATTATACCACTTCTAGTATTACCTATGTTGTTCTTTAATACTTTTGTGTGCCATCTAGTTAATCTCGAGTACAAACGATACATATTCTGTAGCTTTCATCTGTGTTCTCCCTTTAGTTTTTGAGACATGTTGCTGCTAGTTAACCCCAGTCCTATTATTTATGTCGTCTCCTACAGGCACTCATTACATAAATCTAACTACTAGTTGTCTTCCATGCATGTCAGATATAATTGCACACACTGATATATCCACAAGAACCTCACGGAGCAATGTAAAGGCCAATAAACTTGATGTCAATGATACCTAATATGATGGAACATGTAAAGGCAGTTATTCAGAAGACTTGCAGAAAGATGTTGAATCCTCTTCACCCCACAAGGTCCTTGCTCTAACTTGTCCCGTGATATGGGTACAACATGCATATAATGTCCTCGAGTGTATGTACTCTATTGCAATGCCATGTGCTTAGCATGCTGATCATGCATGTAAATATGTCATGCCTTCCTGTTTTTCAGTACCTATTCCATTCATGATAACATGTTTTCAAATTCAAGTACTGTCATTCTACTCTATCGCAATGCCATCTGCTTAATTTGGACATCATGCTTCCGAATATCTTATGCATTGTTATTCATCAGTACATACTTCATCTGTCTACCATACCATGTTTTTTACATTGAAGTGTTGTTCTGATGCTCTGTTGGAATGCCATCTTAGTTTCCCAATCATACACGTGTATGCTGCCTTAGTTTTTTCTGTACGTATTCTGCTAGCATATAGTTTTTCATTCAACTAGTGTTTTTTTACTGTGTTGTCCTGTCGTATCCCTAGCTCTTACACCATACTCCCTCCGTCCGGATTACATGTTGCCGAAATGGATAAAAAGGATGTATCTAGAACTGAAATACGCCTAGACCCATCCATTTTTTTCTGGATGGAGGGAATACATGTCAATATGTCATGCCTTTCTATTCTTTAGTACCTATTCCATCTCTCTGCTATAGCATGTTTTATAATTAAAGCACCATTCTTCTATACAAGGCATGCAAGGGGAAGACGACTATGTTAGAATCTGAAGGGTTACAAACCAGGTCTTTGCAAAAGATCCAAACGCCAGGAGATAATAAACCAACTCTAGTTTTTGATACTACTCCAGCACAGAGAAACCCAACTCTACAGATAATAAGCAGATTCCGGTGGCCAAAGAACTAGTCCGCTCCAGTCCAGCAAAAATATGTCAACTCCATTCTAAGAAGCGTGTGCGTATCCTTGCATCATGAAATTTTATAGCATGCTGATCATATTTTCTACATGTTTCTTACCCATCTCTATTTTGGAAAATAAGCTTAACAGATAGAAGAATTTCTGCACTGGTATCGTCTGTGAGGAAAGATTCTTGCAGGAATTCTCTGTACTCCAATGCAGATGTAAGTACCTGTTGTATATCACTATATTTTTACATCAGCATGTATTTTGTTAATCGGCGTGAATCCAACCTTTATCTAATCTAAATTTAGTTGTAGCAAAATGTATGATTAAATGCCACAATGTTGATTTTTGTAAGGAAAACTACCTGGTAGTTTTGCATCCTGAGCTGCATGAGTGTACTATCTCATATCAGTGGGTTTGATTACTTTGGTTCTGCAGTAGGTTTTCAGTGTTTTTTACTGTGTTGTCCTGTCGTATCCCTAGCTCTTACATCATACTCCCTCCGTCCGGATTACATGTCGCAGAAATGGATAAAACTGGATGTATCTCGAACTGAAATACACCTAGACCCATCCATTTATTTCCGGATGGAGGGAATGCATGTCAATATGTCATGCCTTTCTATTCTTCAGTACCTATTCCATCTCTGTTGTATCATGTTTTATAATTGAAGCACCATTCTTCTATATAAGGCATGCATGGGGAAGACGGCTATGTTAGAATTTGAAGGGTTACAAACCAGGTCTTTGCAAAAGATCCAAACGCAAGGAGATAATAAACCAACTCCATTTTTCATAGATACTGCTCCAGCACAGAGAAACCCAACTCCCACTGATAATAAGCAGATTCCAGTGGCCAAAGAACTAGTCCGCTCCAGTCCAGCAAAAGAATGTCAACTCCATTCTAAGAAGCGTGTGCGTATCCTCGCATCATGAAATTTTATAGCATTCTGATCATATTTTCTACATGTTTCTTACCCATCTCTCTTTTATAAAATAAGGTTAAATGATAGAAGATTTTCTTCATTGGGATTGCATTCGAGGAAAATATCTTGCGGGAATTCTCTGTGCTCCAATGTTGATGTAAGTACCTGTTGTATATCACTATATTTTTACATTAGCATGTATTTTGTTAATCGGCGTGAATCTAACCTTTGTCTGATCTAAAATTAGTTGTAGCAAAATGTTAAAGGCGCCAATGTTGATTTTTGTAAAGAAAACTGCCTGGTAGTTTTGCATACCGAGCTGCATGAGTGTACTATCTCATATCATGCACATTACTGAATTGTAGTGCTGCTCTGCTTGCCCATTCATTCATTGTGTCAATGTTGCTTTCGTATTACCTTACCTGGCTGATGATAGCTGTGCCATATTGTGTTAATTTGGTGTTGGCTAGTTGCCCAAACGTTCGTTGTGCCAATGTTGCTTTCCTATTATCTGACTTGGTCAATGATAGCAATGCTAGTGTCTTAATTTGGTGCAGGCTGCTGAATATAAGAAGACAAACTCTGAAAACAGCAAGGCAACCCCATTGTTTCTTTCCAATAAATCTAGGCCAGGTAATATGCCAATAACTCATGATTAATCTATTTGGTTCCCCTCCTAATTTATGTTATGATGCAGTGGTCGAGACACTCTCCACTATCAATAATACAAGCCTGCCAAAATCGCCATCTGAATCTGTTCAGTATCCTCTGTCTTGAATGCAACGGAAAAAATGTATGTTTGTGAACCAATTAATGGCTGAAGGAATGATGGAAATGGTGGAGGAATCAGAGGTGCAGAGTCGTGCGACACAACAACTGATCAATGTTTTCAGAGACAGTGTAGCAAAGCAGCAAGAACTTGCCCACATGCTTATGGGCATCATCCGTGCTAAGGTTGCAGATTGTGACGTTGTAGATCGTTTGGTTCTGTTCATTTATTTGCACTGGCATCAATCTTTGATTGCCCAGTGGATGTAATTTCCTGTAATATATGCTGGATGTGCAACGTTTTTCCCTGTATGTCGTACCTTTGCTTGATCGGTTTTGGTCCTGTGCATAATTGATCGTTGTAATGGGCTCAAATTATCTAATTTGGCCTAAAGACATGTACGAACTTTAGTGGGCCCATTAAGTTAATGGGCCGTTACCAGGCCAAAAGTTAACGGTCGGCCCTCTTAACTCCCGGGTCGTTAACAGGCTGACATCGAAGCGGGCAACGGGTGGGCCCAATTGATTTCACGGGCCGTTAACATGCCATTACTAAGTTCGGGCTACATAAGGCCCACTATACTGTAGGCCTTTAGCAGGCCGAAAGAGACAACGGGCTTGTACTGGACCATGAAGAGCATGGGCTGCTAAGAGGCCGAAAGTCAGGTCGTATTGTAAATGGCCCAACTATGTTGTAGGCCTTTAGCAGGCCGAAAGAGAAACCGGGCTGGTATTGGACCATGAAGGGCATGGGCCGTTAAAAGGCCAAAACTCAGGTCCAAATACAAATGGCCCAACTCATTTATGGTCCGTTAACAGGCTGAAAGGCACACAGGGCCGGGAATTGGCCCAACACTTAAATGGGTCGCTAAAAGGCCAAAACTCAGGTCCGACTACAAATGGCCCAACAGATATATGGGCCGTCACCAGGCTGAAAGACACACCGGGCTAGAAATTGGCCCAACACTTAAATGGGTCGCTAAAAGGCCGAAACTCAGGTCCGACTACAAATGGCCCAACTGATTTATGGGCCGTCAACAGGCTGAGAGATACACCGGGCCGGAAATTAGCCCAATATTTAAATGGGTCGCTAAAAGGCCGAAAGATGTACATCGTGAAAATTGGCCCATCCACTGAATGGGCCATTAACAGGCCGAAATTTCATCGGGCCGATATTGAGCCAAAATATATAGCGGGCTATTAACGGGCTCGAACTGACGATGGGCTGCAATGGTGTCAAATCTTTAACGGGTCATTGACGGGCCGAATTGGCACATCTCGTATGGGCCGTGGGCTTAAATGGACCTGACACAAGTAGGCCTTATATGGGCCGGCATCATGCTATTTTTTACTGGGCCGGCCTTTTTCACCGGAATGGGCCACTGTTGGGCTGTGCCACATGTCGACCTGTCATAGGCGCCTCCTGTCTAATGAGTGGATGACATCTGTCCCAACGGTGAGGCAACACGTGTTTCCTCCGGCCAATGATGATTTTACACGTGGAAAATCCCCATTGGTCTGGGCTGTTAACGGGTTATCGGATCCAAAACCGGACCCGATAGCTTAACAGCGTTCCGTTACGGTGGATGCCACGTGTCGGTCACCCTTGACGAAAGCACTTCTGTGACGCGTGATTTATCGTCATGGAAGTGGACACTTCCGTGATGATAATTTTGGTAATGTCATGGAACACTTCTACGACAACACAGGTATGACTATCTTGATTCTGTCATAAATTTGTCATGGATGTACATGCATGACATAAAACGTGACCTACTGTGACAAACACGTATCATCACGGAAGTGTATTTTTTTTGTAGTGGGTGCCCCTGTCACGCACACATCCGCACAGTACATTGGGCTCCACGAGGCTCCCCCTCTTAAAAATATCTGCCCTCCTCGAGGGTTTTTCTATTTCATAACACACGGTTGTTATCTCCGGACCGTGTGCGATGTTTCTTGTTCCCAATCCCGCCTGCATCCCTAGAAAGTATCTACCCGGCTCGAGGGTTTTTCTGTTTCATAACACACGGTTGTTATCTCCGGACCATGTGCGATGTTTCTTGTTCCCAATCCCGCCTGCATCCCTAGAAAATATTTGCCCGCCTCGAGGGTTTTTCTGTTTCATAACACACGGTTGTTATCTCCGCACCGTGTGCGATGCACTATCATCAAAATTTTCGATAGCCTCGACATTTCACTCCCACGTTTGACTCCCGCGTAGTAAAATTTTCAGTACTCGCGTCATTTCCTCAAACACCTCCTCGGGCATGCGCACACACACGCATACCCCCTCCCTCGCTCGAAACCCTAGCAAGGTCCCCGCCGCCGCCGCCGCCATCGCCGCCGCAAGGCCTCCATTGTCAACATCTGTCGGTTTGCCCGTGCAGCTTACCCACAGATCTCCATACCTAGGACGCCCTTAGTTTCTTAGATGATGTCTGCCAAACGCCCCCTTTCCCACAGATCCCCATCCCCATCCCCATCCCCCACTCCAGAGCGTCACAACCTAAACCCGGCTACGCTTCCCGTGGAGCTCGAGGAGCTACTAGCCCAAAGAGGTTTATCGCGGTCTCTTCGCCCAACATCGCGGAGGTAGCTGACGACCATTACTGGCGGCAGGCACTCAAGCAGCGGGCTAGAGTATGCGGGCATGTCTCGGCCGCCAGCTACGACATCGAGGTCATAGACAGCGATGGCCTGAGGCGGGCTATGTCACAGGTTAAGTGGCCCACCCCCAACCCCTTGGGTTCAACCGCTGTCGATCTCATCCATGGCCCCACCGTTGATCTCCTCTAGCTCGCTGTCAACAATTTGCCATCCTACGTCGCCATCGAGCCCCTTTTGTCATTTCTGAAGGACACGTTCTGCGACGCTGGCTTGGGATCCACAGCTTCCAAGTGAGACCTCATCGACGGCGACCACGAGGAGGGCACTCTCTCCGGCTCTTCAAAGGGGAAAGAGCCCATCTGCTCTTCCAAGGGGAAAGCATCCGTCTGCGACATCAGGGCGGGCACCCTACAGCCGTGCTCTTCCAAGGGGAAGGAGCCCATCTACGACAACATGGAGCACATCCAGGGTCCGTGCTCTTCCCACGGGAATGAGCCCATCTGTGACAAGTGAGGAAACCCATGATTTGTTTTGTCGTGCCTCTTCACAGGGGGAAACCCATGATTTGTTTTGTCGAGTCCCTTTTGTAGTGTAGTGAGAATATGTCCAGTTTTAATTGTTATATTTGGTTGTTTGCAGTATGCCTTGTTTATTTCAGTTGTTCACAATGTGATGCTCTATATGTGCAATTATTTACTGTGCAGTACATTTCATCAATCCAGTTTTAAACATACCGATAGGAATGCATATATTTGCTTGATGTTAAGCCTGTTATAGCTAGCATATGCCTCTTTTAAAGTTTTTTGATTGTTCGGTTGTTTGTAGTTAGCATATGTCTAGTTTCAAATGCTATCTTTGGTTGTTCTTAGTATGCCTTGTTTATTCCAGTTATTCACAACGTGATGTTCTATATGTGCAAGTATGAGCTGTGCAGTTCAATTTCATCAGTACCAGTTTCAACAATACCAATATGAATGACTACATTTGGTTGCTGCATCTTGTAGTTAACACGCCTTTCCATTTTTATTTAACAATAACCAGTGTACTTAGACCGGCACAATACCAGTTTGAATGACTATGTTTGCTTGTTGTTAAATGTTAGGCATGTTGCAGTTAACACACCTTTCCACTTGTTTTTCTTTATTAGCGTGCTTAAACTTGCACACTGAAGCTATCTTTTGGAGATGATTTTGTCTGCCATGGATAATTTTGGTTGATGTTTAGCCTGTTGTGCTTAACATGCTTCTCGATGTACCTACACAGGACAATTTTGGCGACTGGTGTTTTCCATCAAGGTTAGTTTCATCCCATGGCTTATATCTGCTCACTGTTCAGGATATCAGTAGCTGGTACCATATAGGCCGGGGCTGATAAGGGACTAATCGGTGAATCGGACTATTAACTGAATATATCTGCAACCCATTTATCATTAGGTTAACTAGGGCCATATGTAATATATCTGAGGCTGCATAGCAACATGCACTGTACTTAATGTTTAAATATGCAATCCTAGGATACATAGCAACAAGGAAGAGTGTTACATTGATGTTCTAATGATGTCTAGATATACGTAGAAGAGCAGCAGCAGCAACAACAACATAGCCCTGTTTGAATACTCAACTTAGCTAGAGGTTGGAGTTAGTTTCTAGCTCATGACTAACCTTGAACTAACTCCATCCAAAGAGTTGTTTGGATGGCAGGGTTAGATTAACAATAAATGCACTAGGAGAACTAGCTCCAATTAGCACCTCTTGGGTTGGATAGTTTTTTTTGGGTGGGTTATAGATGCAACTAGCTCAAACTAGCCCTCATGTTTAGATATACTTTAGGGCTATTTGAGCCCGAACTAGCTCAAACTAATTGTAACCCATGGATACAACAACAGTAAATCAGCCGATAATTTGTAAGAATGCATTAAACTCCTTCCGGCCCATAATATAAGATGTTAATTCATCTAATATGTGAGTATATTGGATGTTATAAGATACTCCCCCCGTTCCTAAATATTTGTCTTTTTAGAGATTTCAAATGGACTACCACATACGGATGTATATAGACATATTTTAGAGCGTAGATTCACTCATTTTGCTCCGTATGTAGTCACTTGTTGAAATCGCTAGAAAGACAAATATTTAGGAACGGAGGGAGTATTATAAAAGAGTGTTGTACTACATCATTGTGCAATTGCCGTTTAGCTTCTAATATTAACTTGGTGCTTTTAGGTACATATGTCATTTGTAAAGATGCACGCTTCGACCCTTTCTGCGTATGGGGCAATGAGATATCGATGAACCGGCATCAAGTGAGGAAGCTGATAAAGATTGTTAGTAAAATGGGTCCAAAGATGGCAATTAAACTATTTGTTTACACTTTATCCAAGACAACAGCGAACTGCAGGATGGTAAGTAAGAACTCTGCAGCCTTCTTTTTACTGCCCATAATGAGTTGTGTTAGATGATAATGTTTGAATCTTTTTCCTTTGTAGTGGTTGCCAAAGCAGTTTACTCAAGATTACCTCTCAAACTACATGATTGGTGGGCATGCAAAGGTTAAAGTATTTCTACCAGAATACGATGATTATCTAGATGTTTTCATGAAGACCTTGAAGGATGGGCGGTCGGCCATCACAAGGGGTTGGACTAGAGTCATGCGTGCCTTCTACATGGAGGAGGGACAATATGGGCATTATGCTTCACCTTTTTTAGCAACCAAAATGTATTTCGCCTCTTTCTTTACTGTCTTTAATAGTACAAGTATACAACTATGATTCATCATTCTTTGTTTGGTTCTTATGTAATTCTTGAACATATGTACCTATGAATCGAATAATGCACTGGTTGTTTTAACCTGATGGATATGAATAAAGCTGTAGCATACATTCAAATTCAAATTCAAATTCAAATCCGGTACAATCTGAAATAGCAGCAATTGAATTATGGTGAAATTACGCTCGCCAACACACGGTTGGCAAAACACAAACATTTGTGATATACACCATAATTCGAGACGGTTCACAGAGAGGAAACGTGTGCAAGCATGCACACAGTTGCCGTTTGCAAAGCGTGTGCGATGTCAGACAATATCACAAACGGTGCGGGCAAACTAAACGTTTGTGTTAGTTGCCTTATCGTACACGATTCGCAACCATGAACTGTTTTTGACGAAGTATGCATCATAAACGTTGCACCACAGAATAGCGTGTGCGATAGTTGTCGTGTACGATGCTGTTATGACGGCTTGACGTTTCGTAATCCTGTCCGACACTCGTACGATGATTAGCTAATCTTCTTAATAGTGAAGCGTTTGTGATGGGTCGCGCATCATACACGTTCTATAATACTGAACTGTTTGTGATGGGCGGCGCATCGTAAACGTAGAACCATAGAATACCGACTGCGATGGAAATGAGAGCAGAAACGAGTAGGAGTACTGTAGGGTCCCTATCCCCGACGGTTTTTGGGTCGTGTGGGAGGGGCCCCCCTATCGCCGTCACTCACTAGGAGACGGTTCCAAATGCCGTCGTGGAAAGGGGTTAAAAACCGTTTGTATAGCACCGACGCGTACTAGTGTCCATATTAATCTTGTGCTGACATAAAGTGGGACTAATGCCCTTAAGATCATCAAGAGTATATTGTTATGTCTCCAATGTATCTATGATTTTATTCATGCCATGTTTGCAACAATTTTATATGGTTTTGGTATGATTTTATTAGAATTAACCCCTACTGACGTTGTTTTCAGCAAAACTACCGTGGTGGTGTTTCTTGTGCAGAAATAAAAGTTCTCAGAATGGGCTGAAAATTTACGGTGTTTTTTATGGACCAGAAGAGACCCATGGAGCACCAGAGCTGGGCTAGAGGATGGCTGAGGGAGCCACAAGCCTGGGGGCGCCCCCCTAGGGCGTGCCTCCCGAGCTTATGGGCCCCCTGGGGCACCCCCATGACGTGAGATCGATGCCAAAAATTCCTATAAATATCCAAAACCCTGAAAAGAACTCTAGATGAGAAGTTCCGCTGCCGCAAGCCTCTGGATCCATGAAAACTCAATCGGGACCGTGTTCCGGCACCCTGCCGGAAGGGGAAATCATCACCGGAGGCCATCTTCATCATCCCGACAGTCTCCATGATGAGGAGGGAGTAGTTCACCCTCAGGGATGAGGGTATGTACTAGTAGCTATGTGTTTGATCTCTCTCTCTCTCTCGTGTTCTTGATTTGGCATGATCTTGATGTACCGTGAGCTTTTTTTATATGGTTGGATCATATGGTGTTTCTCCCTCTATCCTGTTGTGATGGATTGAGTTTTTACCTTTGAGGTTTCACTATTATCGGATTGAATACTTTTATGGATTTGAAAACACTTGATGTATGTCTTGCATATGGATACCCGTGGTGACAATATGGGGTGTTCTATTATTCACTTGATGTATGTTTTGGCACTCAACTCACGGATTCCCGAGGTAACATTGGGGTAATATATGCATAGGGGTTGATGCATGTTTTCATCCTATTTTCTCTGGTAGAAACCTTGGGGCACTCTTTGAACTTCTTTGTGTTGGATGAATATTATGAATCTGAAGTTGTTTGATGCATATCGAATCATCAACTCACGGATACTTGTGGTGACATTGGAGTATCTAGGTGACATTAGAGTTGGTTGATGTGTATCATATGGTGTTATTTTAGTACGGACTCTAGGGTTGTTTGTGACACTTATAGGTACGGCTCAATAGATTGATCGGAAAAGATAACTTTGAGGTGGTTTCGTACCCTACAACAATTTCATCTTATGTTCTCTGATAGATAAGAACTTTGGAGTGACTCTTTGTCGCATGTTGAGGGATTGTTATATGATTCAGTTATGTTAGCACTGTTGAGAGATTGCACTAGTGAAAGTATGAACCCTAGGCCTTGTTTTCAAGCATTACAATACCATCTGTCCTCACTTTTCTTACTTGCTACCATGCTTTATATTTTCAGATTACAAAAACCTATATCTAGTATCCATACTACACTTGTATCACCATCTCTTCGCCGAACAAGTGCACCTATACAATTTGCCATTGTATTGGGTGTGTTGGGGACACAAGAAATTTCTTGTATTTGATTGCAGGGTTGTTTGAGAGAGACTATCTTCATCCTACGCTTCCCATGGATTGATAAACCTTAGGTCATCCACTTGAGGGAAAATTGTTGCTGTCCTACAAAACTCTGCGCTTGGAGGCCCAACACGAGTCTACAAGAATAAGTTGTGTAGTAGACATAAAGTTCTTTTCTGGTGCAGTTGCCGGGGAGGTGAGTGGTTGAAGGTATATCTTTAGATCTTGCAATTGAATCTTTTAGTTTCTTATCACTAGTTTGGTTTTATAAAAGAAAAGAAATGTTTTTGGAAATGAGGTTGCCTCAAATTCTTCATCTTTATAATGTCTTTCTTGAAAATGATGGATCAAAAAATTGTGCCAAAGTGTTAGAAGAAGAATTCAATAAAATGTTTGGCATAAAATCTTTGAATGATAAGCATGATTGCAATGTTGCTAGTATGAATTCTTTGAATATCCATGATGCTAGTGATATGCAAAGCCATAAGCTTGGGGATGCTATGTTTGATGAGGATGATATTTTTAGTCCCCCAAGTTTTGATGTGCAAATTTGTTATGATGATTGCATGCCTCCTAGTTATGATGATTGCAATATTTATGAAAGTGGGTTCGAAAGAGTGTCAACTTTAGATAATAATGATCCCACTATTTAGGAGGGTGTTGAATCTTATTGTTATAATTACAAAAGTGGATTTGGAGAGGTCATGACTTTATTTAATGATGAATCCACTATTTTGGAAGAGGTTTCAACTGATTATGACAACAAAGTTGCTATCTATGATGATTATGGTGATGACATGTATGCTATAAAGAATAATGATAACCATGGAACTTTTCATCATGATTTTAATATTCAGTTTGGTTACATCAATCAACTATATCATGCTAGTTATTTTGTTGAGTTTGCTCCCACTATTATTGATGAGAAGAAATTTGCATATGTGGAGTAATAAAAATTGTATGCTTATGCATCATGAAAAGAATACTTTATGTGATAGCTATATTGTTGAATTCATTCATGATGCCACTAAAAATTATTATGAGAGAGGAACATATGCTTCTACATATCTCAATAATATGAAGTTTCCTCTCTATGTGTTAAAAGTTTTGAAGCTAGGCTTGTTTTGCCTTCCTATGCTAGTTCATTATTGCTCCCATAAATTGTTTGCTCACAAAATCCCTATGCATAGGAAGTAGTTTTGGCTTAAATATTCTAGTCATATGCTTCATGATGCTCCCGTTATGTTTTAATTCTTTACTTTTATGTGGGTATCATTGGAATCACCATGCCTAGCTAAAAAGGCATTAAAGAAATGCGCTTGCTGGGAGACAAACCAATATTTGACCCTACTGCTTTTGTGCGTTCACATGATTAAGATACTATGGTAATCATGTTTTATATCTTTTGTTTCAATAAAGTACCAAGCAAAGCCTTTGGGATAGTGTGGGTGATAGTTGACTTGATTCTGTGCAAAAACAAAAACTTTTGCGTCTAGTAGTAGAATTGTTGAGTTTTCTGAAGCGTGATAAAATTCTAATTTTTTTACACATGATTGGTATAAAAAATTTCTACGTTATCCTAATTTTTCATAATTTTTGGAGTTACAGAAGTATGGTCATTGTTCAGATCATTATAGACTGTTCTATTTTTGACGGATTCTGTTTTCAATGCATAGTTTGCTTGTTTTATAGTTTCTATGGCTTATATTGGTCAATATAAATTGTAGAAATTGTAGGGTACAATAGGCATTATGTGAGAAAAAATATGAATCTTGTCTTTCACAGTACCAAAGTGAATGATTTGCTCCTTATCGTACTAATCTATCTCACGAAGTTTTGTGTGATTGAAGTTTTCAAGTTTTGGGTGAGATATCGATATGAGGAGAATAAGGAGTGGCAAGAGCCTAAGCTTGGGGATGCCCAAGGCACCCCAAGGTAATATTCAAGGACAACCAAGAGCCTAAGCTTGGGGATGCCCCGGATGGCATCCCCTCTTTCGTCTTCAACATTATCGGTAACCTTACTTGGAGCTATATTTTTATTCGTCACACGACATGTCTTTTGCTTGGAGCATTATTTTTTAATTAGGATTTGCTTGCTGTTATTTAGAATAATTTTTTGCATATTTTATTTCAGTAAAAGTGTCAAGTATTGTAACATCCCAATTTTCAATTTGGATGTTAATCATTAGGTCATCATATGCATCCATGATTCTTGCATTTTGAATTGGTTTTATTTGGACATTTTGATCCTAGAGAACTTAAGCAACTCAAGGACCATTAGAGAGAGTTGGAGGGTTTCATAAAATTCCATTATTGAATTTTCAAAATTGGTAAAATTAGATCAAGGTGATTTTTATTTGAAATTGTTTTCGAGTTATTTCAAAATAAATAAAATAACGAGAGAAGATAATATGACTTCTTCGAGGAAATAATGGAAATTTAATTTTAAATAAAAATATATTTTGTTTGATTTTTCTTTGAGATTTTATTTGGTAAAAATTACGAAAAAACTACATTTTAGCCCAGAAAAATGTTCACGTTGTCCTAAATATTAGTAAAGGACCGTGAAAATTATTTTTGGGATTTTAGGATTTTTATTTAGGATTTTTCTTCCGCGGCGAAATTATATATAAAAAATATATTTTCGGACCGAACTGGGCCGAAGGCCCAGGCGGCCCAAGCACGCCGCCGCCTTCCCCGAGCCGTGGCCGAGGCGGACTCGCCGGAGTCCGGCGCCGCCACGCGCCCCGCGTCGCCCGCTGCCCCAAGTCGGAGCCCCCCGGCCCCTTTATATGCGCTCCCGCCCCCTCTCCTCCTCATCGCCGCGCAAGCCGCCGCCGCCACCGCTAGCTGCTGTCGCTACCATCGCCGCCTCACCGCACGCTGCCGGAGCCGCCGCCGATCCGCCGCCACCGCTAAACCGGTACAAACCGATCCGATTTTTCTCGGTTTAGTTTGTTTTTTTTTAAGTTTTGGTTTATTAGATTAGAGCCGTTTTTTATTTTATTAGGTTATTTAGCGAGCGTTCACCCGTTTACATCGGTTAACAAATGAATTCGCTCGTTAGTCTCTGTTAGCGGACATTCGTCCGATAGATTTTTCTTTTTCTGTTTATTTTGGGCCAGGGACTTGTCCACGAATAGTTCTCTTTACAGATTAGTCCCTGATCTTCAAACCCTCACTACTTTTTGCTCGTTTATCCAAATCCAGTGAAACCAACGCCAAAATCTTCGTCTTGTTCCCCTCTGTCCTGATAAACAGCTTGAGCATGATTTTGAAAATTTAAAATTTGGTTTCAAGTAGATTTGAATTCAAACTTCTTTTGATCGTAGTTTGAGTTTCGTAACTCCGATTTGATTGATTCTTTTTGCAAATCGAAGCTCTTCACTTGAACTTTCTGCTTAGATCTTTTCTCTTGGTTTTACCTTTGCATCTTATGCTTGAGTGCTTATGTACGTTATTGTTTGTTCACGATAGAGTTTCCAGAGTGCGAGGCTTGCTACTACGAATCTCTAGGGTTTTCCGATCGTTAGCAAGGCAAGTAACACTTTGATCATATCCCTTTATTACCCAGTTTTTATGCATTAGTTTCAATCCTCTAACAATGCATGGTTAGGATTTGATAACATGTGGGTATTGGGAAGTAGTTGATGAGGTAGGAACCTATAGTCTTATATCGAACCCCTGGGTTTATTACGTTATGCTTATACTGCTATGCTATGCTCGTAGACGTGGATTGGTTGAGAGATTCATGAAAGATGTGAGAGCTTGTGTTTAACTAAGGGAAACTTAAGGTGGCTACTTTAATACACATCTGGCTGGATTGGTTGAGGGCACCTGGGGTTATACCGATGTTGTCCTAGGAGATCCCGGGGTACCCGTGTGATCATCCTATGGTTCGCCACCCAGGCTCAAAGGGATCATAAGATTATTCATGCTAGAAAATTTCGTGTGCAGCCACAAGCCATTATGGCCTTTGGCATAGTTGAGTAAGTTGTGGGGATCCTTTCCATGATAGGCAAGCAGATGTAGGGGATTGTAGGTGTACCGGCCTATCTATCGGTTAAGGGGACCTCCTCGGAAAGACTGTGTCTCGATCATCCGTTTCTCAAACATCATGAAGTGCGAGAAATTCAACGGAGGAGATCGAGTCTTGTGCGGAAAAGTGCGCAAACCTCTGCAGAGTGTACAAACTAATCATGATTAGCCGTGTCCCCGGTTATGGACATCTTGAGTATCTGGTACTTGAATTATTGATTTGATCTCATCACTTTACTTAATAAACTTGTTGGGTTGTTCATGTTAATTGGGATTGAGTTGGGGATACCTTCTCAATGATTTCAACAAACTTTGTAGTAAAAAACAAATATATTCCTTTGTTGTAGGAAAAAATTAGCTTTATGAAAATGTTAACCATAGAGCCTCCACCAACCATATGTGCATGTAGTGATAGCTGTTATTTGTTCATTGCTCTATAGTGTTATCTTGCCAGCATATTCCATGTGCTGACCTACACGGCTGCAATGTATCATGTTGCAGAGTTTTCAGACAAAGAGTAAGGTGCGCTAGTTCGTTGTCATGCACTCAGTATTGTCGTGGAGTTGGATGGACTCATTTATCTTTGATGCTTCTGCAGTTATCTTATTTTAGATGGCCTTCAGCCATATTATTGTAATAAGTACTCTTTTTGAGACACTCGATGTAATAAGTGTGTGATTGAGCTCTGTTATAAATCCTCGAGTACTGTGTGTGTCAGCAATACCGCCCCATGGATGACACTTAAACACAGAGATTTGACCATCTGAGGTCGGGTCGCTACAAGATGGTATCAGAGCACACGCTGGCTGTAGGACGCGACCACTAGGACAAGCCACCTGATACTCTTCTCTACTCATTTCCAACTCTTCTCCGTTTCTACTATATACATGGCGGACCCAAGGAACAAGTTCACACAACCAGATGACGACACCCCTTTCGGACAACACTTGAACGAAGTCACTAGGCACCTGAGCATCGGCATACCAAGCTTCACCGGAACCTACACCGCCACTTTACCAGAAGAGGAGCGCTGAATGATTTGAGTTCATGTTCCAGGAAGGACGTTCGCGCCAGTTACTGAGGCCATCGAGTTTTCCTTTGATGCACCAACTTGGAGTCTAGGAAAGAGCATGGCTGCCCAAATCGCCATTGGACGCATCGGCGAGGTGTACACTAAGGATCTTAAGGACACCATCTACCAGATATGTGGACACCGAGATGAGCAATAGGAGATGATTTGCAATAGGAAGGATAAATCCATTGCAGCCTACATCCAGGAGTTTCGTCGTCAGGAGAACCAAATGTGCGCCAATATGATAGACATGAAGAAGGTGATGACCCGGGACATGGAGCTAGAAGAGGAACTCAAGTCTACGTGCAATGGATATGAAGAAGAAATAGCTGTACTACTGGAGAAGAATGAAGGAAGAAGCTAGGAATATTCATGGGTGATCCCGAACCTGAAAAGAACATCCGTTCTGAAGACTACATCATAATAGACGACACAGACTCCGACCCAGACAACAATGATGAAGACAGTGATGATTATGAAGACGAAGCTGGAGCTGACGTTATGGAGTCTTCCACCGATCAAAATTTCTAGTCGACCACCATATTACCATTAGTGTTCTCCCATGTATAAAGTAATAGTCCGCAAGATTTTTGTAACGGTAGCTTAGATTGATTGTATGATCTTGTTTGAATTGAGTGGTGTGAAATGAATGTGTTTGTCTCATGTGCATATGGGCAGTGATTTCTCTTTAGACCTCACTGTATTCTGTTCTCACCCCTGTAAACCTATCAGATGCCTCCGAGACGTGACCCCGGATTTGTTTTCCCGCCGGAGCTCACTTAGTTGATCCAACAGCAGAATGCCTTGATGCAGTTACTAGTCCAGAACCAAGGCAACAACAACAACAACAACGACAACAACAACCCACCGCCACCACCTCCAGTTGACAACTTAGCCCGTTTTCTATGGTTGAATCCACCGGTGTTCTCTAGTAGCACCGAGCTGATTGTTGCTGATGACTGGCTCCACAAGATTGGAAGGGAGCTGACCACCGCAGGTTGCACAGATGTTGAGAAGGTGCGCTTTGCCGCACATCAACTAGATGGACCCGCAGCCTCATGGTGGGATAACTACACTGCCAATTTCCCCGTGGCCAATGTCACTTGGGATCAGTTTCAGCAAGCATTCCGCACTGCACATGTTTTAGCTGGAGCTATGAGTATGAAGAAGCGTGAGTTTCGCAACTTACGCCAGGGAAATCGTACTATGGCGCAGTACGTGGATGAGTTCAGCAAGTTGCTCGCTACGCCCCAGATGATGTGGCCACATATGCTGTGAAGCAGGAGAAGTTTATGGAGGGGCTGAATGATGAGCTGAGTATGCAGTTAATGGTGGCAACATTCACCAACTACCAGGAGCTGGTAGACAGAGCTCTCATGATTGAAGGCAAGCAGCAGCAGATAGATAGCCACACAAGGAAGTATGGACAAGGAAAGTACAACTCTGGAGCTCAGCAGAAGCCACGTTTTACCCTGAACTCAGGAGGACATACCCATCATAACCATGGAGGCCATACTCACAATGGAGGAAGTTCACATAACCACAGTGGCCCTAAGAATGGAAATGGGAATGGAGGAAGCAGCAGTCAGCGCCGTTCCAACCCAGCAACACCCGCCAAGAAGGATCTGAGCCATGTTACCTGTTTCAAGTGCGGGAAGACTGGGCACTACCCCAATGATTGTTCTAAGTTAAAGAATGGTAACAGTAATGGAAGCTCTGGAAAGAAGCCCGACCCTTTCACCAGAGGGCGGGTGAACCACGTCAACGTGGAGGAAGTTGAAGAGCAGCCCGATGCAGTTATTGGTAAGTTTTTTATTAAGTCATTTACAGCTATTGTCCTTTTTGACACTGGTGCATCACATTCATACATATCAAGGGGATTTGTGGATAAGTTTAAGTTGCCCACCGTAGCCCTTAAGACACCTATGTTAGTAAGCTCACCTGGAGCGGAGTATATGGCTAGCAGAGGATGTTTTCAGTTGCCATTGACCATAGGTAGGCATGTTTTCCCCTCAGACCTAATAATTTTGGAGTCACAAGGATTGGATGTGATACTAGGCATGGATTGGCTATCGATGTATGGAAGAAATATCGATTGTGCTAGTAAGTCAATTCTCCTCACCACCCCAGAGGGTAAACGGGTCAAGTATGTGTCTAGGCATGCGCCAAGGAGGACCCAAGTAAACTCACTCTCAGGAGTTGTTCAGGAGGAAGTGCCTGTTGTGAAGGATTATCCTGATGTATTTCCAGAGGAATTACCAAGCATGCCACCAGATCGAGATATAGAATTTTTGATAGAGATGTTACCAGGCACCGGACCAATATCGAAGAGGCCGTATCGGATGCCCGCAAATGATCTGGAGGAAATTAAGAAGCAGATTAAGTAGTTATTGGAGAAAGGTTATATTCAACCAAGTTCATCACCCTGGGGAGCCCCAGTGCTCTTAGTTGAGAAGAAGGATGGATCCTTGAGAATGGTTGTTGATTATCGTGGCACTGAATGAGGTGATGATTAAGAACAAATACCCACTACCGATGATCAATGATTTGTTTGACCAGCTGCAGGGAGCTAAAGTATTCTCCAAGATCGATCTTCGATCAGGATACCACCAGCCGAAGATCCGAGAACAGGATATTACCGAAGGTTTATTGAGAATTTTTCCAAGATTGTGAAGCCAATGACGGAGTTATTGAAGAAGGACACCAAGTTCAAATGGACCGAAGAATGTGAGGCTAGTTTTCAAGAGTTGAAGAAACATTTAGTTACAGCGCCAGTGCTAATTCTTCCGGATATACGCAAGGATTTCCAAGTGTATTGCAACGCTTCTCGCCAGGGACTTGGAGGTGTACTTATGCAAGATGGAAGAGTTGTTTCATATGCCTCACGTCAGCTTCGACCTCATGAGTTGAATTATGCCACACATGATTTGGAGTTAGCAGCCGTAGTGCATGCGCTCAAGACCTGGAGACATTTTCTCATTGGAAACCGTTGTGATGTATACACGGATCATAAGAGTTTGAAGTATATCTTCACGCAGAAGGAGTTGAATCTCAGGCAAAGGAGATGGTTGGAGCTCATAAAGGTTTATGATATGAAGCTACATTATCATCTAGGAAAGGCCAATGTTGTAGCCGACGCTTTGAGCCGCAAGAGTTATGTCAATACTATCGTGACCGGAGGATTGCCGCAAGTGTTAGCTAACAATCTCAGAGAACTACATTTGGAGATAGTTCTGAGAGGTTTTGTTGTAGCGTTGGAAGTTCAGTCCACGTTGTTGGGATAGATTTGAGAAGGCCAGAAGACTGATAAGGAGATTGCGGAGATAAAGGAAAAGATGAGTAAAGGAAAGGCCAAAGGTTTTCGTGAGGATGAGCACGAAACTTTATGGTTTGAGGATCGTATTTATGTGCCCAATGACCCAGAGATCAGGAAGTTTTACTTCAGGAAGCTCATGACTCCCCATACTCGATTCACCCCAGAAACACCAAGATGTATTTGGATTTGAAGGAACATTTCTCGTGGACAGGTATGAAGAAGGATATTGTCGAGTATGTAGCAGTATGCGATGTCTGTCAGAGAGTCAAGGCAGAGCACCAGAAGCCAGCAGGTTTACTTCAGCCTATGCCGATACCCGAATGGAAGTGGGATAAGCTTGGCATGGATTTCATCACCGGATTACCCAGGACTCGATCAGGATATGATTCTATTTGGATAGTAGTTGATCGCTTGACCAAAGTAGCTCACTTTCTCCCCGTGAAAACTACTTATACAAGCGCAAAGTTGGCCAAGATATATATGACCAGGATCATATGTCTGCATGGAGTTCCGAGGACCATCATATCAGATAGAGGAACACAGCTTACCTCGAAGTTTTGGAATTAGTTGCACCAGACTTTGGGTACCAGGCTAGAGTTTAGTATAGCCTTTCATTTGCAGATAGATGGACAGACCGAGAGAGTCAGTCAGATTCTGGAGGACATGTTGAGAGCTTGTGCGCTAGATTATGGATCTAGTTGGGACGATAATTTGCCTTATGCAGAATTGTCATATAATAACATCTACCAAGCCAGTTTGAAGATGGCCCCTTTTGAAGCTCTATATGGAAGGAGGTGCAGGACACCATTGATGTGGGATGAAGTTGGAGACCGTTAGTTGTTCGGACCAGATTTAATCAAAGAATCTGAAGAGAAGGTTAAGTTGATTCGCGATAGACTAAAGTAGCTCAGTCCAGGTAGAAGAGTTATGTTGACACTAAACGCAAGGAGGTAGCATATGAAGTCAGAGACAGAGCATATCTCCGTATGTCACCACGTCGAGGAGTTAAACGATTTGGAGTTAAAGGAAAGTTAGCCCCAAGATTTGTAGGACCATACCGAGTTTTGGAACGTATGGGAGAAGTAGCTTACAAGTTGGAGTTACCCAAAGATTGTCAGGAGTTCATGATGTATTTCACGCTTCCCAGTTGAAGAAGTGCCATGCAGAGATGGCTGATATTCCTCTAAGAGATACAGTGCACCTGGAAGTAATTCAGTTGGAGAGTGACCTAACCTACAAGGAGAAACCCGTCAAGATTCTCGAGTTTGCCAGCCGAGTTACACGCAGCAAGGTCATCAAGTTTTGCAAAGTTCAGTGGAGCCACCATACCGAGGAAGAAGCGACCTCGGAGCGAGAAGAAGACCTACGGAAAGACCACCCACACCTATTTTCTAGCCAACCCGAATCTCGAGGGCGAGATTCATCCTAAGGGGGGGTAGGTTTGTAACATCCCAATTTTCAATTTGGATGTTAATCATTAGGTCATCATATGCAGCCATGATTCCTGCATTTTCAATTGGCTTTATTTGGACATTTTGATCCTAGAGAAGTTAAGCAACTCAAGGACCATTAGAGAGAGTTAGAGGTTTTCATAAAATTCAATTTTTGAATTTTCAAAATTGGTAAAATCGGATCAGAGTGATTTTTATTTGAAATTATTTTTCCAATTATTTCGAAATAAATAAAATAACGAGAGAAGATAATATGAATTCTTCGAGGAAATAGTGGAAACTTAATTTTAAATAAAAATATATTTTGTTTGATTTTTATTTGAGATTTTATTCGGTTAAATTAGGAAAAAAATTGCATTTTAGCCTAGAAAAATGTTCACGTTGTCCTAAATATTAGTAGAGGACCGTGAAAATTATTTTTGGGATTTTAGGATTTTAATTTATTTCTATTTTGGATTTTTCTTCTGCGGCGAAATTATATAAAAAATATATACTTTCGGACCGAACTGGGCCGAAGGCCGATCCGGCCCAAGTGCGCCGCCGCCTTCCCCGAGCCATGGCCGAGGCGGACTCGCCGGAGTCCGACGCCGCCACGCGCCCCGCGTCTCCCGCTGCCCCAAGTCGGAGCCCCCCGGCCCCTTTATATGCGCCGCCGCCCCCCTCTCCTCCTCATCGCCGTGCAAGCCGCCGCCGCCCGCTGGCGCTGCTATCGCTGCTATCGCTGCCATCGCCACCTCGCCGCACGCCGCCGGAGCCGCCGCCGATCTGATCCGCCGCCACTGCTGAACCGGTATAAACCGATCCGGTTTTTCTCGGTTTAGTTTTTTTAAGTTCCGAGGACCATCTGTCTGCATGGAGTTTCGAGGACCATCGTATCAGATAGAGGAACACAGTTTACCTCGAAGTTTTGGAATCAGTTGCACCAGACTTTGGGTACCAGGCTAGAGTTTAGTATAGCCTTTCATCCGCAGACAGATGGACAGACCAAGAGAGTCAATCAGATTCTGGAGGACATGTTGAGAGCTTGTGCGCTAGATTATGGATCTAGTTGGGACGATAATTTGCCTTATGCAGAATTCTCATATAACAACATCTACCAAGCCAGTTTCAAGATGGCCCCTTTCGAAGCTCTGTATGGAAGGAGGTGCAGGACACCATTGATGTGGGATGAAGTTGGAGACCGTTAGTTGTTCGGACCAAATTTAATCAAAGAATCTGAAGATAAGGTTAAGTTGATTCGCGATAGACTGAAGGTAGCTCAGTCCAGGTAGAAGAGTTATGTTGACACTAAACGCAAGGAGTTGCATACGAAGTCAGAGACGGAGCATATCTCCGTATGTCACCACGTCAAGGAGTTAAACGATTTGGAGTTAAAGGAAAGTTAGCCCCAAGATTTGTAGGACCATACCGAGTTTTGGAACGTATGGGAGAAGTAGCTTACAAGTTGGAGTTACCCGAAGGATTGTCAAGAGTTCATGATGTATTTCACGTTTCCCAGTTGAAGAAGTGCCATGCAGAGATGGCTGATATTCCTCTAAGAGATACAGTGCCCCTGGAAGTAATTCAGTTGGAGAGTGACCTAACCTACGAGGAGAAACCCGTCAAGATTCTTGAGTTTGCCAGCCGAGTTACACGCAGCAAGGTCATCAAGTTTTGCAAAGTTCAGTGGAGCCACCATACCGAGGAAGAAGCGACCTAGGAGCGAGAAGAAGACCTACGGAAAGACCACCCACACCTATTTTCTAGCCAACCCGAATCTCGAGGGCGAGATTCATCCTAAGGGGGGGGTAGGTTTGTAACATCCCAATTTTCATTTTGGATGTTAATCATTAGGTCATCATATGCATTCATGATTCTTGCATTTTTAATTGATTTTATTTGGACATTCTGATCCTAGAGAACTTAAGCAACTCAAGGACCATTAGAGAGAGTTGGAGGTTTTCATAAAATTGCATTTTTGAATTTTCAAAATTGGTAAAATTGGATCAAGGTGATTTTTATTTGAAATTATTTTTCCAATTATTTCAAAATAAATAAAATAACAAGAGAAGATAATATGAATTCTTCGAGGAAATAATGGAAACTTAATTTCAAATAAAAATATATTTTGTTTGATTTTTATTTGAGATTTTATTCGGTTAAATTAGGAAAAAATTTGCATTTTAGCCCAGAAAAATGTTCACGTTGTCCTAAATATTAGTAGAGGACCGTGAAAATTATTTTCGGGATTTTAGGATTTTTATTTATTACTATTTTGGATTTTTCTTCTGCGGCGAAATTATAAAAAATATATACTTTCGGACCGAACTGGGCCGAAGGCCGAGCTGGCCCAAGCGCGCCGCCACCTTCCCCGTGCCGTGGCCGAGGCAGACTCGCCGGAGTCCGACGCCGCCACGCGCCCCGCGTCGCCCGCTGCCCTAAGTCGGAGCCCCCCGGCCCCTTTATATGCGCTGCCGCCCCCCTCTCCTCCTCATCGCCGTGCAAGCCGCCGCCGCCGCCGCTAGCTGCTGTCGCTGCCATCGCCGCCTCACCGCACGCAGCCGGAGCCGCCGCCAATCTGATCCGCCGCCACCGCCGAACCGGTATGAACCGATCCGATTTTTCTCGGTTTAGTTTTTTTTAAGTTCCGAGGACCATCTGTCTGCATGGAGTTCCGAGGACCATCGTATCAGATAGAGGAACACAGTTTAGCTCGAAGTTTTGGAATCAGTTGCACCAGACTTTGGGTACCAGGCTAGAGTTTAGTATAGCCTTTCATCCGCAGACAGATGGACAGACCGAGAGAGTCAGTCAGATTCTGGAGGACATGTTGAGAGCTTGTGCGCTAGATTATGGATCTAGTTGGGACGATAATTTGCCTTATGCAGAATTCTCATATAACAACATCTACCAAGCCAGTTTCAAGATGGCCCCTTTCGAAGCTCTGTATGGAAGGAGGTGCAGGACACCATTGATGTGGGATGAAGTTGGAGACCGTTAGTTGTTCGGACCAAATTTAATCAAAGAATCTGAAGAGAAGGTTAAGTTGATTCGCGATAGACTGAAGGTAGCTTAGTCCAGGCAGAAGAGTTATGTTGACACTAAACGCAAGGAGGTAGCATATGAAGTCAGAGACAGAGCATATCTCCGTATATCACCATGGCGAGGAGTTAAACGATTTGGAGTTAAAGGAAAGTTAGCCCCAAGATTTGTAGGACCATACCGAGTTTTGGAACGTATGGGAGAAGTAGCTTACAAGTTGGAGTTACCCGAAGGATTGTCAGGAGTTCATGATGTATTTCACGTTTCCCAGTTGAAGAAGTGCCATGCAGAGATGGCTGATATTCCTCTAAGAGATACAGTGCCCCTGGAAGTAATTCAGTTGGAGAGTGACCTAACCTACGAGGAGAAACCTGTCAAGACTCTCGAGTTTGCCAGCCGAGTTACACGCAGCAATGTCATCAAGTTTTGCAAAGTTCAGTGGAGCCACCATACCGAGGAAAAAGCGACCTAGGAGCGAGAAGAAGGCCTAAGGAAAGACCACCCACACCTATTTTCTAGCCAACCCGAATCTCATGGGCGAGATTCATCCTAGGGGGGGGGGGTAGGTTTGTAACGTCCCAATTTTCAATTTGGATGTTAATCATTAGGTCATCATATGCATCCATGGTTCTTGCATTTTCAATTGGTTTTATTTGGACATTTTGATCCTAGAGAACTTAAGCAACTCAAGGACCATTAGAGAGAGTTGGAGGTTTTCATAAAATTCCATTTTTGAATTTTCAAAATTGGTGAAATTGGATCAAGGTGATTTTTATTTGAAATTATTTTTCCAATTATTTCGAAATAAATAAAATAACGAGAGAAGATAATATGAATTCTTCGAGGAAATAATGGAAACTTAATTTTAAATAAAAATATATTTTGTTTGATTTTTATTGAGATTTTATTCGGTTAAATTAGGAAAAAATTTGCATTTTAGCCCAGAAAAATGTTCACGTTGTCTTAAATATTAGTAGAGGACCGTGAATTTTTTTTCGGGATTTTAGGATTTTTATTTATTTCTATTTTGGATTTTTCTTCTGCGGCAAAATTATATAAAAAATATATACTTTCGGACCGAACTGGGCCGAAGGCCGAGCCGGCCCAAGCGCCCACCGTCTTCCCGAGCCGTGGCCGAGGCGGACTCGCCCGAGTCTGACGCCGCCACGTGCCCTGCGTCGCCCGCTCCCCCAAGTCGGAGCCCCCCGGCCCTTTTATATGCGCCGCCGCCCCCCTCTCCTCCTCATCGCCGTGCAACCCGCCGCCGCCGCCCGCTAGCGCCGCCGCCGCCGCCGCTAGCTGCTGTCGCTGCCATCGCCGCCTCGCCGCACGCCGCTGGAGCCGCCGCCGATCTGATCCGCCGCCACTGCCGAACCGGTATAAACCGATCCGGTTTTTCTCGGTTTAGTTTTTTTTGAAGTTTCGGTTTATTAGATTAGATTGGTTTTTATTTTATTTTATTAGGTTATTTAGCGAGCGTTCACCCGTTTAGATCGGTTAACAAACGAATTCGTTCGTTAGTATCTGTTAGCGGATGTTCGTCCGATAGATTTTTCTTTTTCTGTTTATTTTTGGCCAGGGACCTATCCGCGAATAGTTCTCTTTACAGATTAGTCCCTGACCTTCAAACCCTCACTACTTTTTGTTCGTTTATCCAAATCTAGTGAAACCAATGCCAAAATATTTGTCTTGTTCCCCTCTATCCCGATAAACAACTTTAACATGATTTTGAAAATTTAAAATTTGGTTTCAAGCAGATTTGAATTCGAACTTCTTTTGATCGTAGTTTGAGTTTCGTAACTCCGATTCCATTGATTCTTTTTGCAAATCGAAGCTCTTCACTTGAGATTTCTGCTTAGATCTTTTCTCTTGGTTTTACCTTTGAATCTTATACTTGAGTGCTTATGTATGCTATTGTTTGTTCACGATAGAGTTTCCGGAGTGCGAGGCTTGCTACTACGAATTTCTAGGGTTTTCAGATTGTCAGCAAGGCAAGTAACACTTTGATCATATCCCTTTATTACCCAGTTTTTATGCATTACTTTCAATCCTCTAACACTGCATGGTTAGGATTTGATAACGTGTGGGTATTGGGAAGTAGTTGATGAGGTAGGAACCTATTGTCTTATATCGAACCCCTGGGTTTATTACGTTATGCTTATACTGCTATGCTATGCTCGTAGACGTGGATTGGTTGAGAGATTCATGAAAGATGTGAGAGCTTGTGTTTAACTAAGGGAAACTTAAGGTGGCTACTTTAATACACATCTGGCTGGATTGTTTGTGGGCACCTGGGGTTATACCAATGTTGTCCTAGGAGATCCCAGGGTACCCGTGTGATCATCCTATGGTTCGCCACCCAGGCTCAAATGGATCATAAGATTATTCATGCTAGAAACTTTTGTGTGCAACCACAAGCCATTATGGGCTCTGGCATAGTTGAGTAAGTTGTAGGAATCCTTTCCATGATGGGCTAGCAGATGTAGGGGATTGTAGGTGTACCGGCCTATCTATCGGTTAAGGGGACCTCCTCGAAAAGACTGTGTCTTGATCATCCGTTTCTCAAACATCATGCAGTGCGAGAACTTTAACGGAGGAGATCGAGTCTTGTGGGGAAAAGTGCGCAAACCTCTGCAGAGTGTACAGACTAATCATGATTATCCGTGTCCCAGGTTATGGACATCTTGAGTATCTGGTACTTGAATTATTGATTTGATCTAATCACTTTACTTAATAAACTTGTTGGGTTGTTCATTTTAATTGGGATTGAGTTGGGGATACCTTCTCAATGATTTCAACAAACTTTGTAGTAAAAAAACAAATATATTCCTTTGTTGTAGGGAAAAAATTAGCTTTATGCAAATGTTAACCAAAGAGCATCTACTAGCCATATATGCATGTAGTGATAGCTGTTATTTTTTCATTGCTCTATAGTGTTATCTTGCCCGCATATTGCATGTGCTGACCGACACGGCTGCAACGTATCATGTTGCAGAGTTTTCAGACGAAGATTAAGGTGCGATAGGTCGTTGTCGTGCACTCAGTATTGTCGTGGAGTTGGATGGACTCATTTATCTTCGATGCTTCCGTAGTTATCTTATTTTAGAAGGCCTTCAGCCATATTATTGTAATAAGTACTCTTTTTGAGACACTCGATGGAATAAGTGTGTGATTGAACTCTGTTATAAATCCTCGAGTACTGTGTGTGTCAGCAATACCGATGCAGGGATGACACTTAAACACAAAGACTTGACCGTCTGAGGTCGGGTCGCTACAAGTATAGCCCTTACCATGCTTATTTTGCAAGTCTATATATTGCTGTTTGAAAACATAAAGTTTTCTATCAATGTGTGAATTCTTCAGAAGTTTCAGAATGTGATAAAATCTTGACATTTTTTACACGGTTAGATATGACAAATTTTCTGGAGTGTGGTAATTTTTCAAAATGTTTGGAGTTAAAGAATTATGGATCTTACTTCATCCTTTACAGACTGTTCTGTTTAGACAGATTGCTGTTATGTTTGCATTGTTTGCTTCTGTTGGCTTGTTTAATGATTCCATTTGAGCATAGGAGTATTAAATATGTAGAGACATTTAGTATAAAATGCCAAATTATAATTTTAGTGATTTTCTAGAGTAGAGAATGATAAGGTTTTGCATTGATTTATACTAACTTATGTCACAAGTTCTTGTTGAGTTTTGTGTGGATGAAGTTTTTAAGATTTTGGGAAATCGTGATATGAGAGGAATTAAGGAGACACAAGAGCTCAAGCTTGGGTATGCCCAAGGCATCCCAAGTAAATATTTCAAGAAGTCTCAAGCATCTAAGCTTGGGGATGCCATGGTAGGCATCCCACCTTTCTTCATCAACAATTATCGGTTAGTATCGGTTGAGCCTAAGTTTTTGCTTCTTCGCATGAGATGTGCTATTCTTGGAATGTCATTTTATTTTGTTTTGTTTGCTGTTTGAATAAAATACTTAAGATCAAAAACATTTAAATGAGAGAGAGAGTCCTCACATAGGTACTTAATTGTTTAACTACTCATTTTCTCTTCACTTATATCTTTTTGGAGTAGTTTGTCATTTACTCTCGTTCTTCACTTATATCCTAAGAGTAAATTGTTGAAGGAATTGAATATCATAAAGTCGAAATTATATGTGCTTCATATGCTTGTATCATGCCTAGTGGTAGTTTCACATTGGGTTTAGAAATCAAAATATATTGAAGTTTGACAATCACAATATTGGTCATACAAGCAATTCATGAATGATTAGTATAAGGAAAAGAACCTTCATATATAAATATATTATCTTGTACATCTTTTATGATTGTGAATACCCATTAATTACTTTCAAACTTGAGCAAATTAGTTGAAGTTGGACAAGGAAGACAACGTAATGAGTTATGTTTGGGTATATTTGCATAGAAGTTATATTGTTATGGATCCTCCAACATGTGGTGCTTGCTTAGGATCTTTTGCTAGCCAAAAATTCATACTAAGAAGATATACTTGTGCATCCAAAAACCCTTAAACCCAGTTTCCTACCATGAGTGTCCACCATATCTACCTATGGATTGAATAAGATCCCTCAAGTAAGTTGTCATCAGTGCAAAAAGCAATAAAAATTGCTCCTAAAAATGTATGATCTTTTATTGCAAGGGAAAATAAGCGTTGTACAAACTTGTAATGGTAAAGAAATAAAAGCGACATGCTGCATAATAAAGGTTGCTATCAGAAGGGGCAATATAACGTGACATTCCTTTGCATTAAGGGCTTGCACATCCAAGAATAAAAAGCGCATGACAACCTCTGCTTCCATCTATGAAGGGCCTATCTTTTATTGTATGTATTTACTTTTATGCAAGTGTCAATAATGTTCCTTCTCATTTCAGCCTCAATTATTCTCTAGTTGGCAAGTATCATGTGGTGGAGAAAGATCCAGGCACATATGGCCATTCAAATATATTTGATCATGAATTATTATTGTTGAGGGTTATCTCTATGATAAATAAGTTGGGAGGCTAAACATTAAGCACCTATCTTTCTTTGTGTTCGATGAATGCTACTTGTTCTAAAAATATGCTTTGAGTACTAGCAATCATAGAAGACTATACGATAATTGAGTATGTGGAGCTCCTACTTAGACTTTGTTGAAGATAAGTTGAATTGCAATTGTTTTGGTGACTAAGTGTGGGGAACGTAGCAGAAATTCAAACTTTTCTACGCATCACCAAGATCAATCTATGGAGTAATCTAGCAACGAGGGGAAGGGGAGTGCATCTACACACCTTGTAGATCGCGAGCGGAAGCGTTCAAGAGAACGGGGTTGAGGGAGTCGTAATCGTCGTGATCCAAATCACCGATGATCCTAGCGCCGAACGGACGGCACCTCCGCGTTCAACACACGTACGGAGCAGCGACGTCTCCTCCTTCTTGATCCAGCAAGGGGGGAGGAGAGGTTGATGGAGATCCAGCAGCACGACGGCGTGGTGGTGGAAGTAGCGGGATCCCGGCAGGGCTTCGCCAAGCGCAAGCGGGGAGGAAGAGGTGTCACGGGAGGGAGAGGGAGGCGCCAGGGCTTGGGTATTGCTGCCCTCCCTTCCCCCCACTATATATAGGGCCAAGGGAGAGGGGTGGCATAGCCTTGGCCCTTCCTCCAAGGAAGGGTGCGGCCAGGGAGGAGTCCATCCTCCCCAAGGTGCCTTCCCCTTTTAGGACTCTTCCTTTCCCTTATCTCTTGGCGCATGGGCCTCTTGGGGCTGGTTCCCTTGGCCCATATAGGCCAAGGCGCACACCCCACAGCCCATGTGCCCCCCCGGGGCTGGTGGACCCCCTTGGTGGACCCCCGGACCCCTTAAGGCACTCCCGGTACAATACCGATAAAGTGCGAAACTTTTCCGGCGACCAAAATAAGACTTCCCATATATAAATCTTTACCTCCGGACCATTCCGGAACTCCTCGTGATGTCCGGGATCTCATCCGGGACTCCGAACAACTTTCGGGTTACCGCATACTAATATCTCTATAACCCTAGCGTCACCGAACCTTAAGTGTGTAGACCCTACGGGTTCGGGAGACATGCAGACATGACCGAGACGACTCTATGGTCAATAACCAACAGCGGGATCTGGATACCCATGTTGGCTCCCACATGCTCCTCGATGATCTCATCGGATGAACCACGATGTCGAGGATTCAATCAATCCCGTATACAATTCCCTTTGTCTATCGGTATGTTACTTACCCGAGATTCGATCGTCGGTATCCCTATACCTTGTTCAATCTCGTTACCGGCAAGTCTCTTTACTCGTTCCGTAACTCACATCATCCCGTGATCAACTCCTTGGTCACATTGTGCACATTATGATGATGTCCTACCGAGTGGGCCTAGAGATACCTCTCCGTTTACACGGAGTGACAAATCACAGTCTCGATTCGTGCCAACCCAACAGACACTTTCGGAGATACCTGTAGTGCACCTTTATAGCCACCCAGTTATGTTGTGACGTTTGGTACACCCAAAGCATTCCTATGGTATCCGGGAGTTGCACAATCTCATGGTCTAAGGAAATGATACTTGACATTAGAAAAGCTCTGAGCAAACGAACTACACGATCTTGTGCTAGGCTTAGGATTGGGTCTTGTCCATCACATCATTCTCCTAATGATGTGATCCCGTTATCAACGACATCCAATGTCCATGGTCAGGAAACCGTAACCATCTATTGATCAACGAGCTAGTCAACTAGAGGCTTACTAGGGACATGGTGTTGTCTATGTATCCACACATGTATCTGAGTTTCCTATCAATACAATTCTAGCATGGATAATAAACGATTATCATGAACAAGGAAATATAATAATAACCAATTTATTATTGCCTCTAGGGCATATTTCCAACAGTCTCCCACTTGCACTAGAGTCAATAATCTAGTTCACATCACCATGTGATTAACACTCACAGGTCACATCACCATGTGACCAACATCCAAAGAGTTTACTAGAGTCAACAATCTAGTTCACATCACTATGTGATTAACACTCAATGAGTTCTGGTTTGATCATGTTATGCTTGTGAGAGAGGTTATCAGTCAACGGGTCTGAACCTTTCAGATCCGTGTGTGCTTTACGAATATCTATGTCATCTTGTGGATGCTACCACGCGCTACTTGGAGCCATTTCAAATAACTGCTCTACTATACGAATCCGGTTTACTACTCAGAGTCATCCGGATTAGTGTCAAAGTTCGCATCGACGTAACCCTTTACGACGAACTCCTTTTCACCTCCATAATCGAGAAAATTCCTTAGTCCACTAGATACTAAGGATAAGTTCGATCGCTGTCATGTGATCCATTCCCGGATCACTATTGTACCCCTTGACCAACTCATGGCAAGGCACACTTCAAGTGCGGTACACAACATAGCATATGTAGAGCCTACGTCTAAAGCATAGGGGACGACCTTCGTCCTTTCTCTCTCTTCTGCTGTGGTCAGGTCTTGAGTCTTACTCAATACTCACACCTTGTAACACAGCCAAGAACTCCTTCTTTGCTGATCTATTTTGAACTCTTTCAAAATCATGTCAAGGTGTGCGTTCTTTGAAAGTATCATCAGGCGTCTTGATCTATCTCTATAGATCTTGATGCCCAATATGTAAGCAGCTTTATCCAGGTCTTCCTTTGAAAAACTCCTTTCAAACAACCCTTTATGCTTTCCAGAAATTTTACATCATTTCGGATCAACAATATGTCATACTTATCAGAAATGTTGTAGCGCTCCCACTCACTTTATTGTAAATACAAGTTTATAACAAACTTTGTATAAACCCAAAAACTTTGATCACTCCATCAAAGCGTATATTCTGACTCCGAGATGCTTGCTCTAGTCCATGGAAGGATCGCTGGAGCTAGCATACCTTTTAGCATCCTTAGGATTGACAAAACCTTTTTGATTGTATCACATACAACCTTTCCTTACGAAAACTGGTAAGGAAACTTGTTTTGACATCCGTCTGCCAGATTTCATAAATGCAGCTAATGCTAACATGATTCCGACGGACTTAAGCATCGCTACGGATGAGAAAATCTCATCGTAGTCAACTCCTTGAACTTGTGAAAATACTCTTTGCCACAAGTCGAGCTTCATAGAAGGTAACATTACCGTCCATGTCCGTCTTCTTCTTAAAGATCCATTTATCTCAATGGCTTGCCGATCATCGGGCAAGTTCACCAAAGTCCATGCTTTGTTCTGATACATGGATCCTATCTCGTATTTCATGGCTTCTAACCATTTGTCGGAATATGGGCCCACCATCGCTTCTCCATAGCTCGTAGGTTCATTGTTGTCTAGCAACATGACTTCCAAGACAGGATCACGCATTACTCTGAAGTAGTACGCATCCTCGTCGTCCTACGAGGTTTGGTAGTGACTTGATCCGAAGTTTCATGATCACTATCATAAGCTTCCACTTCAATTGGTGTAGGTGCAACAGGAACAACATCATGTGCCCTGCTACACACTAGTTGAAGTTATGGTTCAATAACCTCATCAAGTCTCCACCATCCTCCCACTCAATTCTTTCGAGAGAAACTTTTCCTCAAGAAAGGACTCGTTTCCAGAAGCAATTACTTTTGCTTCCAGATCTGAAATAGGAGGTATACCCAACTGTTTTGGGTATTCTATGAAGATGCATTTATCCGCTTTGGGTTCGAGCTTATCAGCTTGAAACTTTTTCACATAAGCATCGCAGCCCCAAACTTTTAAGAAACGACAACTTAGGTTTCTCTAAACGGTGTCGTCTCAACGGAATTGTGTGGTGCCCCTTTTAAAGTGAATGCGGTTATCTCTAATGCCTAACCCATAAACGATAGTGGTAATTCGATAAGAGACATCATGGCATGCACCATATCCAATAGGGTGCAGTTATGATGTTCGGACACACCATCACACTGTGGTGTTCCACGCGGTATTAATTGTGAAACACTTTCCACAATGTCTTAATTGTGTGCCAAACTCGTAACTCAGACATCTCTATGATCATATCATAGACATTTTATCCTCTTGTCACGACGATCTTCAACTTCACTCTGAAATTACTTGAACCTTTCAATAACTCAGACTTGTGTTTCATCAAGTAAATATTCTCAGCATCTACTCAAATCATCTGTGAAGTAAGAACATATCGATATCCTCTGCATGCCTCAGCACTCATTGGACTGCACACATCAAATGTATTACTTCCAACAAGTTGCTCTCTTGTTCCATCTTACTGAAAACGAGGCCTTTCAGTCATCTTGCCCATGTGGTATGATTTGCATGTCTCAAGTGATTCAAAATCAAGTGAGTCCAAACGATCCATCTGCATGGAGTTTCTTCATGCATATATACCAATAGACATGGTTCGCATGTCTCAATCTTTTCAAAAACGAGTGAGTCCAAAGACCCATCTACATGGAGCTTCTTCATGCGTTCTATACCAATACGACTCAAATGGCAGTGCCACAAGTATGTGGTACTATCATTACTATTTTATATATTTTGGCGCGAACATGTGTATCACTGCGATCGAGATTCATTTTAGGTGCAAGACCATTGAAGGTATTATTCAAATAAACAGAGTAACCATTATTCCCCTTAAATGAATAACCGTATTGCGATAAACATAATCCAATCATGTTTATGCTCAACGCAAACACCAAATAACAATTATTTAGGTTTAACACCAATCTCGATGGTAGAGGGAGCATGCGATGCTTGATCACATCAACCTTGGAAACACTTCCAACACATATCGTCATCTCACCTTTAGCTAGTCTCCGTTTAATCCGCAGCTTTTATTTCGAGTTACTAACACTTAGCAACCGAACCGGTATCTAATACCCTAGTGCTGCTAGGAGTACTAGTAAAGTACACATTCATATAATGTATATCCAATATACTTCTGTCGACCTTGCCTGCCTTCTCATCTACCAAGTATCTAGGGTAGTTCTGCTTCAGTGACCGTTACCCTCATTACAGAAGCACTTAGTCTCGGGTTTGGGTTCAACCTTGGGATTCTTCACTAGAGCAGCAAATGATTTGCTGTTTCATGAAGTATCCCTTTTGCCCTTGCCCTTCTTGAAACTAGTGGTTTTATTAACCATCAAAAAGTGATGCTCCTATTTGATTTCTACTTTCGCGGTGTCAAACATCGTGAGTTGCTCAAGGATCATCATATCTATCCCTGATATGTTATAGTTCATCACGAAGCTCTAATAGCTTGGTGGCAGTGACTATGGAGAACCATCACTATCTTATCTGGAAGATTAACTCCCACTCGATTCAAGCGATTGTAGTACTCAGACAATCTGAGCACATGCTCAACGATTGAGCTTTTCTCCCTCAGTTTGCAGGCTTAAGAAACTTGTCAGAGGTCTCATACCTCTTGACGTGGGCACTAGTCTGAAATCCCAATTTCAGTCTTCGAAACATCTCATATGTTCTGTGACGTTTCAAAACGTCTTTGGTGCCACTATTCTAAACCGTTAGCATTATGCACTGAACTATCACGTAGTCATCAAAACGTGTATGCCAGATGTTTCGCAACATCTACAGACGACGCTGAGGTTCAGCACACCGAGCGGTGCATTAAGGACATAAGCCTTCTGTGCAGCAATGAGGACAATCCTCGGTTTACGGACCCAGTCCGCATAATTGCTACTATCAACTTTCAACTAAATTTTCTCTAGGAACATATCTTAGTAGAACTAAAGCGTAAGCTACGACATTATTTGCAAAGACCTTTTGACTATGTTCATGATAATTAAGTTCATCTGATTATTTAATGAACTCCCACTCAGATAGACATCCTTATAGTCATCTAAGTGATACATGATCCGAGTCAAACTAGGCCGTGTCCGATCATCACGTGAGACGGACTAGTCATCATCGGTGAACATCTCCATGTTGATCGTATCTACTATACGACTCATGTTCGACCTTTCGGTCTCTTGTGTTCCGAGGCCATGTCTGTACATGCTAGGCTCGTCAAGTCAACCTAAGTGTTTCGCATGTGTTCCGAGGCCATGTCTGTACATGCTAGGCTCGTCAACACCCGTTGTATTCGAACGTTAGAATCTATCACACCCGATCATCACGTGGTGCTTCGAAACAACGAACCTTCGCAACGGTGCACAGTTAGGGGGAACACGTCTCTTGAAATTTTAGTGAGGGATCATCTTATTTATGCTACCGTCGTTCTAAGCAAATAAGATGTAAACATGACAAACATCACATGCAAATCATATAGTGACATGATATGGCCAATATCATTTTGCTCCTTTGATCTCCATCTTCGGGGCACCATGATCATCTTTGTCACCGGCATGACACCATGATCTCCATCATCATGATCTCCATCATTGTGTCTTCATGAAGTTGTCACGCCAACGATTACTTCTACTTCTATGGCTAACGCGCTTAGCAATTAAGTAAAGTAATTTACATGGCGTTATTCAATGACACGCAGGTCATACAAAAAATAAAGACAACTCCTATGGCTCCTGCCGGTTGTCATACTCATCGACATGCAAGTCGTGATTCCTATTACAAGAATATGATCAATCTCATACATCACATATATCATTCATCACATCCTTTTGGCCATATCACATCACATAGCATACCCTGCAAAAACAAGTTAGACGTCCTCTAATTGTTGTTGCATGTTTTACGTGGCTGCTATGGGATTCTAGCAAGAATGTTTCTTACCTACGCAAAAGCCACAACGTGATATGCCAATTTCTATTTACCCTTCATAAGGACCCTTTTCATCGAATCCGATCCGACTAAAGTGGGAGAGACAGACACCCGCTAGCCACCTTATGCAACTAGTGCATGTCAGTCGGTGGAACCTGTCTCACGTAAGTGTACGTGTAAGGTCGGTCCGGGCCGCTTCATCCCACGATGCCGCCGAATCAAGATAAGACTAGTAACGGCAAGTAAATTGACAAAATCGACGCCCACAACTACTTTGTGTTCTACTCGTGCATACAAACTACGCATAGACCTAGCTCATGATGCCACTGTGGGGAACGTAGATGAAATTCAAAATTTTCTACGCATCACCAAGATCAATCTATGGAGTAATCTAGCAACGAGGGTGTAACACCCCGCATGTAACTTGCCATATTTGTAACTCCGACTCTTGCCATTTCCGGCTATGTGATATGTTTTTCCCTCCGTTGTCGGGTTTTGTCTTTCGTTTTGTATTTTGTCATGTCATGCATTTTCATATCATGTCATCATGCGCATTACATTTGCATATGTGTTCGTCTCATGCATCCGAGCATTTTCCCCGTTGTCCGTTTTCCAATCCGGCGCTCCTATCTCCTCTGGTGCACCCCTCTAGTTTTCTTTCGTGTGCGTGTGTCAAACTTTCTCGGAATGGACCGAGCCTTGTCAAGTGGTCTTAATATACCACCCGGAGACTACCGGTCAAGTTTCGTTCCATTCGGAGGTCGTTTGGTACTCCAACGGTTAACCGGACATCTGCAAAGTCCATTTGAGTGTCCAGCAAAAACCCCCTCAAAACCAGCCCAAAACCCACCAAACTCTCTTCCATGCTCTAGGTCGTTCGACCACGATCGTGTGGGCAAAAACCGCACCTCATTTGGAGCCTCCTAGCTCCCTCTACCTATAAATGAGTGGGCATCCCGAAAAACGAAATCTCAGACGAAACCCTAACCCTCTCCCTCCGCGCCGCGCCGGACGCGTCCGCTCCGGCCGGACAACGTCCGCCGCGCGCCCGGCCAACCGGAGCGCGCCACGTCACCCGCGCCGCCACCGAGGCCCGCCGGCCCGTCCCCGGCCCTCCGGCCCGTCTCCTCCCGCGCCCGCCTCCGCGCCTGCCCGCGCCGCCGCCGCCTCCGGCCCCGCCGCCGCCGCCTTCACCGCCGGCCGGCCCAGCCGCCGCCGCCTTCACCGCCGGCCAGCCCAGCCGCCTCCGCCGCCGCCCGCCGCCGGCCTCCCCTCCGGCCACCGGCGCCGCCCGCCGCCGCCCTCCGGGCCCCTCCTCCACCGCCGGCGACCGCCACCGCCGGCTCCTTCTCTCCCGCCGGCGACGAGCTCCTGGAGCTCGGGCTCGATCCAGATCCGGTGAGGACGTTGACTTTCTCGTCCTCGTTTTTTCTCCCAAGTCCCAGAATTCTATCAGCATATGCTCCTGTTCTCGATGCCGTAACTTTGTCCATGTAGCTTCGATTCGCGCGTATAATATGTCAAACTGTTCGCCCCGTGATGCTCTTCATTTTGTTCAATTGCACCATTTTCATTAGAGGTCATCTTGATGCCCAAATCTTCGTTGGAAGAGGGCTAGTTGCTGTTAATCTCTGGTTCTTATCAGAACTTGGAGATTTGTCATTTTTGTATCATTTATTCTGTGCATCTTTTGAGCATGAGCGCTACATGTGTTTTGAAGTATGCAATGTCATCTTTCCAGTGGTATAGCCCATGTATTTTTGTGATCTTTGTGGTGACTAGCACAAGCATGCAAAGTAGGTCCCGTAATAATTCTGATTTCAGGGACTTGGTGATTTCCCAAAGTCTTTGTCTGCTGTAATTTTGTTGCCATGTAAACTTGATGCTACAGAGAGATCCATGCATATTTTGGAGATGTTCAGTAAGGATGTTTTGTAGCTGTAGTTTTAGTAGAGTCATTCCTGCAATTGTTTGCAATTTTAGAGTACCATAGCATGACTCAATATTGCTGTACTTTTGCTATAAAATATTTCTGGCAGATTCTTAACATGATTTGCAATTTTGCCAAGCTTATTTTAATTGGTCCATACATATTATGCAATTGTTCTTGCCATGGATAGCTTCATAAGCATGCCATCTTGCTGTAGGTATGCTTGGTTTGTCATGCATTGCTCTGTAGTGAGTGCATCAAGCTCACAAAGAGGCCTACATATTAATAAACTCTGCCATGCTCTGTTTTCTGCTAAGTCTGAAACCTGATAACGAAACTTGCTATGTTTACATGCTTGCCATCATATCATCTGGTCCTTTTTGGCTTACGGTCAGTAAGGGACTTTTGTCATGTGCTTTTAGTAGAACACTACCATGCCTTGTTTTGCTATATTAAGTTTCTGTAGCATATTGATTTCGTGCTCTGAACATTGCTACCTGATGCTGATTTCTGCCATGTCCAGTTTTTCACCAAGTCTGTGAACCTGTAATCTTTTGCACTTTTGCCATGCTTGTTTGGGCTTGATATGTTGTGATCTAGCCGTAGCTCAGTGTTCATCTTTTGTCAAGCATCTCCTGTAGATTACTGTCATGTGCTTTGTTGCTATGTTGGGGTGCTGTAGCATTGCTACTTGTTGTATTTTAAGTGCTATCTTGCTGTTTATCACAGATTAGTGTCATTCTTGTTTTGCTTGCCATTTGCAAACCGTGAATCCGATTCCGGTGATCTTTATATCGATTTCGACCGAAATCATCTCATCTTTCCAGTGGCATGCTTGGTTTGTCAAGTTACTGCCATGTTCATCATTTTCCTTCCGGAGCACGCATATGCATCGCATATCATAACTTGCATATCATACATGTCTTGCATCATGTTGCTTGCGCATTTCTCGTTGTTGATTGTCGTTCCATTTGTTTGTGTTCTTGTCTTGGGTAGAGCCGGGAGGCGAGTTCGTGAACGAGGAACCTGTCGAGTACGCTTACGAGGATCAAGCTTTCGACAACTCTGAGAATCTTGCAGGCAAGATGACCACCCCTCGAAATCACTTCTATCTTTGCTATGCTAGTTGTTCGCTCTATTGCCATGCTCGCTACCTATCGCTTGCTATATCATGTCTCCCATTTTAGCCATGTCAGCCCTAACCATCCTTTCCTAGCAAACCGTTGTTTGGCCATGTCACCGCTTTTGCTCAGCCCCTCTTATAGCGTTGCTAGTTGCAGGTGAAGTTGAAGTGTGTTCCATGTCGGAACATGGATATGTTGGGATATCACAATATCTCTTATTTAATTAATGCATCTATATATTTTGGTAATGGGTGGAAGGCTCGGCCTTATGCCTGGTGTTTTGTTCCACTCTTGCCGCCCTAGTTACTGTTATACCGGGATTATGTTCCTTGAGTTTGCGTTCCTTACGCGGTCGGGTGATTTATGGGACCCCCTTGACAGTTCGCCTTGAATAAAACTCCTCCAGCATGGCCCAACCTTGGTTTTACCAGTTGCTACCTAAGCCTTTTCCCCCGGGTTTTCGCGAGCCCGAGGGTCATCTTATTTTAACCCCCCCGGGCCAGTGCTCCTTCGAGTGTTGGTCCGAACCGAGCAGCCTGCGGGGCCACCTCGGGGAAACTCGAGGTCTGGTTTTACTCGTAGCTTGACTTATCCGGTGTGCCCTGAGAACGAGATATGTGCAGCTCCTATCGGGATTTGTCGGCACATTCGGGCGGCTTTGCTGGTCTTGTTTTACCATTGTCGAGATGTCTTGTAAACCGGGATTCCGAGACTGATCGGGTCTTTTCGGGAGAAGGTTTATCCTTCGTTGACCGTGAGAGCTTATGATGGGCTAAGTTGGGACACCCCTGCAGGGTATTATCTTTCGAAAGCCGTGCCCGCGGTTATGAGGCAGATGGGAATTTGTTAATGTCCGGTTGTAGATAACTTGTCACTTGACCCAATTAAAATACACCAAGTGCGTGTGTAGCCGTGATGGTCTCTTCTCGGCGGAGTCCGGGAAGTGAACACGGTCTGTGTTATGTATGACGTAAGTAGGTGTTCAGGACCTCTTCTTGGTCATTGCTAGATGACGTCCGTTCCTTTGCTTCTCTTCTCGCTCTCATTTGCGCAAGTTAGCCACCATATACGCTTTTGCCGCTGCAGCTCCCCCTCTTTGCACCTCTTGTCCTATAAGCTTAAATAGTCCTGATCTCGCGGGTGTGAGATTGCTGAGTCCCCGTGACTCACAGATACTTCCAAAACCAGTTGCAGGTGCCGACGATGCCAGTGGAGACGACGGCGTCGATCTCAAGTGGGAGTTCGACGAGGAACGTGGCCGTTACTATGTGTCTTTTCCTGATGATCAGTAGTGGAGCCCAGTTGGGACGATCGGGGATCTAGCATTTGGGGTTGTCTTATTTTCTTCTGGATTGTGACCGTACTCGGTCTATATGATTGTATTTTGGATGATGTATGAATGATATTTATGTATTGTGCGAAGTGGCGATTGTAAGCCAACTCTTTATCCCATTCTTGTTCATTACATGGGATTGTGTGAAGATGACCCTTCTTGCGACAAAACCACTATGCGGTTATGCCTCTAAGTCGTGCCCCGACACGTGGGAGATATAGCCGCATCGTGGGCGTTACAAGTTGGTAATCAGATCCATCCCCGACTTAGGAGCCCCCTGCTTGATCGAATCGCTGGCGTTGTTGAGTCCAGAACAAAATGTTTTGAGTCTTAGGATTATATATATCGGAGAGTAGGATTCTTTTTACTCCTCAGTCCCTTCGTGGCTCTGGTGAGGTCTCCTGACGTAGAGTTTTGACTATTCTCTCCTCAAATTTCACAAAAAAAAAAATTTAGGATCACGCGGGTATCTTGGAATCGTTCCGATCGATTTGTGACGAGAACATTGTTCTTGGTGCCTCCTGTCATTTAGGGGTTGTGGCAGTGTCCCGGGGAGTTGAGCTCCGAGGTGTTGTCGTCACAATTTTATCGTTGCAGTTCTGGAATACCTGAGTTTCGCCGACATCGAAATCTCTTTTATGCAGTTGTTGGTGAGATCACCTCGACGCCACCCAGTACTGGGGCGGGAGTTCGGGAGTATTGCCATAACTTGTATAACGGATGTTTTTCGAAGGTTGAGGTAAACGATTTCCGAAGGTTTCTTGGTTATGTGTTGACGGATGGATACAGCTGGATCTAGGGATTGTTAGTTTGGGTGATATATATTTGTGTCCCCTGTATCCCCTACACTAGATTGCATAACCAGAAAGTTTCGGGAGTTTATAAGTGGGAATGCTAGTAGCCTTAGGATTTCTTTCCGACAGACGCATGATATGAGATTGGGGTTCGACGTCTAGTGGTCCGCCTGTATACGGTTGATTTTACAGTGGTCTCGTTGTGTCTTAAAGAGTCCATGGCTTTGCCGACTCGGGGACACTTCGTATGTCATGTGCACAGCCTTGTACATGATGGTGCTGTACGATTGAGCCCGTGTGGGCCCCACCACGAAAACTTCGGACGAAATATCTATCATATGTTTGTTCCGGCTTATTCTGCAAGCCAATACTTGGTTTTATTTTGTATTGTGGTATTCGAGTTTCTTCGAATTCATATGTTCATTCCATATCTTTTTCAAGTGGCTTCTCAACTTATGGAAGTGTGATGATTTACTACGGAAGTCATTCGTTCATCTTCGTTCGAATGTTTATTGTGAAGACTATATGTTGCAAATTTCTATCCGTTGATTCTACTTATCTTTTGTCTATCAAGATGCTAACGGATGTCACCCTCTTCAGGATGGCTCCGCCAACGCGTCAGAATCCGGATCGCAATGAAGGGAGTCAAGCGAACCCTCCGCCACCACCTCCACCTCCGGAGGCATGGCAAGCAATCATGGCAGCCACCAACGCCAATGCTCAGATGATTCTGCAACTCTTGCAAGAACGTACCCAAGGGCAAGGCAATCAAGGCAATCAAGGTCAAGGCAACAATCAGTTTCACTTTGCCACTCTCAACCAGTTTCTTGCAAATCAGCCTAAGTCTTTCAACTACTGTGCCGAGGCCACGGATGCCGATGATTGGCTCGTGGACATCAACAAGCATTTTGAATGTAGCAATGTCAGGCCTGAGGACTTTGTCAAGTTCGCTTCTTTCCAGCTCAAGGACCAAGCTGCTGATTGGTTTCAGCAATACAAAGATTCCAGAGGAGGTCGTGTGATCACTTGGACTGACTTCTGTCGGGACTTCAAAGCGCACCACATTCCACAAAGTGTTGTTGAGAGCAAGCGTGAGGAGTTCCGCAATCTCAAGCAAGGAAACATGTCCGTGTATCAATACAACATTCAGTTTCAGAAACTTGCTCGCTTCGCTAAACAAGACGTTCCTGATGAGAAGAGCATGATCTATCACTTCAGAGGTGGCCTTAAAGAGGATCTGCAGTTAGCTCTCGTTCTTGTTGAGCCTACTCAGTTTGATCAATTCTACAATATGGCACTGAAACAAGAGGCTGCTCAGCTCAAGTGTGAGGCTTCTAAGAAAAGAGTCAGGGACGCAGTTCAGTCTTCTTCTTCCTCACTTGTGTCAGCTAAGCAACAGAAGTTCTGGTTGCCTCCTCCTCCTCCTCCGTTTCGTCAGCCTTATCAGCAGAAGAACAAAGGTGGCCATGGTTCTTGAAACTCTTCCAACTCTGGCTATCAGAACAAGTCTCAGAATCAAGCTCCCAAGTCCAATGCTCCTTATCACCGTCCACTCTCTGAGGTGACTTGCAACAAATGTCAGCAGAAAGGTCACTATGCTAACAAGTGCTTCAACCAGAGGCGTCTTCCTCCTCCTCCTCCTGTCAGATCCTCCAGCAATGCAGTGGTCAAGCATAATCCAAAGTCTGCAAAGGTGAACATGATGAATGCAGCTCAAGCGGAGGAGTCTACTGATGTGATAATGGGTAATCTCTCAGTTAATGATATTCCTGCAAAAGTTCTTTTTGATACTGGTGCATCGCTTTGTTTCATGTCAAGACCGTTTTTTGCCAAGCATGAATTCACTTGTTCTCATCTGAGTAAACCCATGGATGTCGTTTCTCCGGGTAAACGTTTGAGTTCTAGTATGATGGTTCCGGATGTTTCCATCAAGATGGGCGACTATAGATTCCAGTCTTCTCCAATTGTTCTTGGTGACTCGGATATTGATCTTATTCTCGGGATGGACTGGCTTTCTAAGCACAAAGCTCAACTTGATTGTGCTGCCAGGGAAATCCAATTGACACACTCGTCTGAGGATGTGATTATTTTTGCCGCTCGTGACGAAACCATTCGGTTTTACTCTCTCAATGAGAAGGGCGAATTGGATGCCATCTCTCAAATTCCAGTCGTTTGCGAGTATCAATATGTCTTTCCAGAAGAGCTTCCGGGTATGCCCCCGCACCGGCCAGTTGAGTTCGTTATCGAACTAGAGCCTGGTACTGTACCCGTTTGCAAGCGTCCATACAAGCTTGGACCAAACGAGCTGAAGGAATTGAAGAAGCAGCTCGATGAACAAGAACGTCTGGGTTTGATCAGACCGAGTTCTTCTCCATGGGGTTGTGGTGTTCTTTTTGTCAAGAAGAAGGATGGCACGGACCGACTTTGTGTCGACTACCGTCCATTGAACAAGAAAACAATCAAGAACAAGTATCCACTTCCCAACATCAATGAGCTATTTGAGCAACTCAAAGGCGCTAAAGTATTCTCGAAGCTTGACCTTCGTATGGGTTATCATCAGATTCGCATTCGTGAAGAAGATATTCCCAAGACAGCATTCAGAACAAGCTTTGGTTCTTATGAATATACTGTCGTGTCTTTCGGCCTTGTCAATGCTCCCCCGGTGTTCTCTCGGATGATGAATTTTATCTTCAACCCCTATACCAATGATTTCGTTTTGGTGTATCTCGATGATATCTTGGTCTTCTCCAAGAATAAGCAGGATCATGCCAAACATTTGCGATTGGTGCTCGACAAGCTCAGAGAGTATCAATTCTATGCGAAGTTCTCCAAATGTGAGTTTTGGCTCGATGAAGTTCTTTTCCTTGGTCACATCATCTCTGCCAAAGGCATCGCTGTTAACCCCGAGAAGGTGTCCGCAGTTCTGGATTGGGAACCTCCTCAAAATGTCAAGCAGCTCCGCAGTTTCCTGGGTCTTGCAAGCTATTGCCGAAGATTCGTTGAGAATTTCTCCAAGATTGCAAAGCCTCTTTCCAACCTCCTACAGAAGCATGTGAAGTATGTCTGGTCTCCTGAGTGTGACGTTGCTTTCAACACTCTCAAACAGAAACTAGTCACAGCTCCTGTCTTGACTCCTCCTGATGAATCCAAGCCGTATGAAGTTTTCTGTGATGCTTCTCTCCAAGGTCTCGGTGCTGTGTTAATGCAAGAGAAGAAAGTTGTGGCTTATACCTCTTGGCAGTTGAAGCCCAACGAGAAGAACTACCCCACTCATGATCTTGAGTTGGCGGCAGTTGTCCATGCATTGGTTACGTGGAGACATCTCTTGTTGGGAAGACAAGTGGACATTTTCACCGATCACAAGAGTCTCAAGTATATCTTCACTCAGCCCAACCTCAACCTCAGGCAGACTCGATGGGTCGAAATGATTCAAGAGTACAATCCAAGTATTGAATATACTCCAGGCAAGGCAAATGTCATTGCAGATGCTTTAAGCAGGAAAGCTTATTGCAACAGCTTAATTCTCAAGCCTTTCCAACCGGATCTTTGTGAAGCTTTCCGCAAGCTGAATCTCCAAGTTGTTCCTCAAGGCGTTCTTGCCAACCTCATAGTATCTCCTACTTTGGAAGATCAAATTCGTGAGGCACAACTCCTTGATGCCATGGTGAAGAAGGTGAAACGTGGTATCGACAAGGGTCTTTCCAAATACAAGTGCTATCGCATTGATGACAGAGACACTTTGTTCTTCGAGGACCGGATTGTGGTTCCGAAAGGTGATCTAAGGAAAGTCATAATGAACGAAGCGCACAATTCTCTCCTTTCCATTCATCCTGGAAGTATGAAGATGTATCATGACCTCAAGCAGTCGTATTGGTGGACTCGAATGAAGCGAGAAATTGCCCAATTCGTGAATGAATGTGATGTCTGCCGAAGAGTGAAAGCAGAACACCAACGACCAGCTGGTCTCCTCCAACCTCTTGCTATTCCAGAATGGAAGTTTGATCATATCGAAATGGACTTCGTGACTGGATTTCCAAAGTCCAAGCGCGGAAATGATGCTATCTTCGTTGTCATTGACAAGCTTTCTAAAGTGGCTCATTTCCTTCCTATCAAAGAATCCATCACAGCAGCTCAGCTGGCAGAGCTCTACACCTCCAGAATTGTCTCCTTGCACGGCATTCCACAATTGATTTCTTCTGATCGTGGAAGCATCTTCACCTCTAAGTTCTGGGATTCCTTCCAGAAGTCCATGGGCACTAACATTCGCTTCAGCACAGCTTTTCACCCTCAAACTAGTGGCCAAGTCGAGCGAGTCAATCAAATTCTTGAAGATATGCTCAGGGCTTGTGTCATTTCCTTTGGCATGAAATGGGAAGATTGTCTCCCTTATGCTGAATTCTCCTACAACAACAGCTTCCAAGCGAGTTCGGGCAAGGCCCCATTCGAGATTCTCTATGGCAGAAAGTGCCGTACTCCTCTCAATTGGTCAGAGACTGGTGAACGCCAACTTCTTGGCAATGACTTAATCACTGAAGCTGAAGAAATGTGTAAAGTCATCCGTGATAATCTCAAAGCCGTGCAATCGCGTCAGAAGAGTTACTATGATAGTAAGCATCGTGATTTGTCTTTCGAGATCGGAGACCATGTCTACCTCCGCATCTCTCCAATGAAAGGCACTCGTCGCTTCGGTATCAAAGGGAAGCTTGCCCCTAGATACGTGGGTCCTTTCAAGATCATTGGCAAAAGAGGCGACCTCGCCTATCAACTTGAGCTTCCTTCCAACTTCGCGAACGTGCACGATGTGTTCAACGTGTCACAGCTCCGCAAGTGCTTCAAGACGCCTGAGCGCACTATCGACTTCGAAGAGATTGACCTCCAAGAAGATTTGTCTTATCATGAGCACCCCGTTGCTATTCTTGAGGAAACTGAGCGCAAGACTCGCAACAAGTCTATCAAATTCCTGAAAGTAAAGTGGTCGCACCATTCCGACCGGGAAGCCACCTGGGAACGCGAGGATCATCTCCGTTCCGAATATCCGGAGTTCTTTCAGTCCTAGATCTCGGGACGAGATCCTCTCGTAGTGGTGGAGTGTTGTAACACCCCGCATGTAACTTGCCATATTTGTAACTCCGACTCTTGCCATTTCCGGCTATGTGATATGTTTTTCCCTCCGTTGTCGGGTTTTGTCTTTCGTTTTGTATTTTGTCATGTCATGCATTTTCATATCATGTCAGCATGCGCATTACATTTGCATATGTGTTCGTCTCATGCATCCGAGCATTTTCCCCGTTGTCCGTTTTCCAATCCGGCGCTCCTATCTCCTCCGGTGCACCCCTCTAGTTTTCTTTCATGTGCGTGTGTCAAACTTTCTCGGAATGGACCGAGCCTTGTCAAGTGGTCTTAATATACCACCCGGAGACTACCGGTCAAGTTTCGTTCCATTCGGAGGTCGTTTGGTACTCCAACGGTTAACCGGGCATCCGCAAAGTCCATTTGAGTGTCCAGCAAAAACCCCCTCAAAACCAGCCCAAAACCCACCAAACTCTCTTCCATGCTCTAGGTCGTTCGATCATGATCGTGTGGGCGAAAACCGCACCTCATTTGGAGCCTCCTAGCTCCCTCTACCTATAAATGAGTGGGCATCCCGAAAAACGAAATCTCAGACGAAACCCTAACCCTCTCCCTCCGCGTCGCGCCGCTCCGGCCGGACAACGTCCGCCGCGCGCCCGGCCAACCGGAGCGCGCCACGTCACCCGCGCCGCCACCGAGGCCCGCCGGCCCGTCTCCTCCCGCGCCCGCCTCCGCGCCTGCCCACGCCGCCGCCGCCTCCGGCCCCGCCGCCGCCGCCTTCACCGCCGGCCGGCCCAGCCGCCTCCGCCGCCGCCTGACGCGGGCCCGCCGCCGCCCGCCGCCGGCCTCCCCTCCGGCCACCGGCGCCGCCCGCCGCCGCCCTCCGGGCCCCTCCTCCACCGCCGGCGACCGCCACCGCCGGCTCCTTCTCTCCCGCCGGCGACGAGCTCCTGGAGCTCGGGCTCGATCCAGATCCGGTGAGGACGTTGACTTTCTCGTCCTCGTTTTTTCTCCCAAGTCCCAGAATTCTATCAGCATATGCTCCTGTTCCCGATGCCGTAACTTTGTGCATGTAGCTCCGATTCGCGCGTATAATATGTCAAATTGTTCGTCTCATGATGCTCTTCATTTTGTTCAATTGCACCATTTTCATTTGAGGTCATCTTGATGCCCAAATCTTCGTTGGAAAAGGGCTAGTTGCTGTTAATCTCTGGTTCTTATCAGAACTTGGAGATTTGTCATTTTTGTATCATTTATTCTGTGCATCTTTTGAGCATGAGCTATACATGTGTTTTGAAGTATGCCATGCCATATTTACAGTGGTATAGCCCTTGTATTTTTGTGATCTTTGTGGTGACTAGCACAAGCATGCAAAGTAGGTCCCGTAATAATTCTGATTTCAGGGACACTGTGATTTCCCTGTCTTTGTCTGCTGTAATTTTGTTGCCATGTAAACTTGATACTACAGAGAGATCCATGCGTATTTTGGAGATGTTCAGTAAGGATGTTTTGTAGCTATAGTTGTAGTTGATCTATTCCTGCAATGGTTTGCAATTTTAGAGTACCATAGCATGACTCAATATTGCTGTACGTTTGCTATAAAATATTTCTGGCAGATTCTTAACATGATTTGCAATCTTGCCAAGCTTATTTTAATTGGTCCATACATATTATGCAATTGTTCTTGCCATGGATAGCTTCATAAGCATGCCATCTTACTGTAGGTATGCTTGGTTTGTCATGCATTGCTCTGTAGTGAGTGCATCAAGCTCACAAAGAGGCCTACATATTAATAAACTCTGCCATGCTCTGTTTTCTGCTAAGTCTGAAACCTGATAACGAAACTTGCTATGTTTACATGCTTGCCATCATATCATCTGGTCCTTTTTGGCTTACGGTCAGTAAGGGACTTTTGTCATGTGCTTTCAGTAGAACACTACCATGCCTTGTTTTGCTATATTAAGTTTCTGTAGCATATTGATTTCGTGCTCTGAACATTGCTACCTGATGCTGATTTCTGCCATGTCCAGTTTTTCACTAAGTCTGTGAACCTGTAATCTTTTGCACTTTTGCCATGCTTGTTTGGGCTTGATATGTTGTGATCTAGCCGTAGCTCAGTGTTTATCTTTTGTCAAGCATCTCCTGTAGATTACTGTCATGTGCTTTGTTGCTATGTTGGGGTGCTGTAGCATTGCTACTTGTTGTATTTTAAGTGCTATCTTGCTGTTTATCACAGATTAGTGTCATTCTTGTTTTGCTTGCCATTTGCAAACCGTGAATCCGATTCCGGTGATCTTTATATCGATTTCGACCGAAATCATCTCATCTTTCCAGTGGCATGCTTGGTTTGTCAAGTTACTGCCATGTTCATCATTTTCCTTCCGGAGCACGCATATGCATCGCATATCATAACTTGCATATCATACATGTCTTGCATCATGTTGCTTGCGCATTTCTCGTTGTTGATTGTCGTTCCATTTGTTTGTGTTCTTGTCTTGGGTAGAGCCGGGAGGCGAGTTCGTGAACGAGGAACCTGTCGAGTACGCTTACGAGGATCAAGCTTTCGACAACTCTGAGAATCTTGCAGGCAAGATGACCACCCCTCGAAATCACTTCTATCTTTGCTATGCTAGTTGTTCGCTCTATTGCCATGCTCGCTACCTATCGCTTGCTATATCATGTCTCCCATTTTAGCCATGTCAGCCCTAACCATCCTTTCCTAGCAAACCGTTGTTTGGCCATGTCACCGCTTTTGCTCAGCCCCTCTTATAGCGTTGCTAGTTGCAGGTGAAGTTGAAGTGTGTTCCATGTCGGAACATGGATATGTTGGGATATCACAATATCTCTTATTTAATTAATGCATCTATATATTTTGGTAATGGGTGGAAGGCTCGGCCTTATGCCTGGTGTTTTGTTCCACTCTTGCCGCCCTAGTTACTGTTATACCGGGATTATGTTCCTTGAGTTTGCGTTCCTTACGCGGTCGGGTGATTTATGGGACCCCCTTGACAGTTCGCCTTGAATAAAACTCCTCCAGCATGGCCCAACCTTGGTTTTACCAGTTGCTACCTAAGCCTTTTCCCCCGGGTTTTCGCGAGCCCGAGGGTCATCTTATTTTAACCCCCCCGGGCCAGTGCTCCTTCGAGTGTTGGTCCGAACCGAGCAGCCTGCGGGGCCACCTCGGGGAAACTCGAGGTCTGGTTTTACTCGTAGCTTGACTTATCCGGTGTGCCCTGAGAACGAGATATGTGCAGCTCCTATCGGGATTTGTCGGCACATTCGGGCGGCTTTGCTGGTCTTGTTTTACCATTGTCAAGATGTCTTGTAAACCGGGATTCCGAGACTGATCGGGTCTTTTCGGGAGAAGGTTTATCCTTCGTTGACTGTGAGAGCTTATGATGGGCTAAGTTGGGACACCCCTGCAGGGTATTATCTTTCGAAAGCCGTGCCCGCGGTTATGAGGCAGATGGGAATTTGTTAATGTCCGGTTGTAGATAACTTGTCACTTGACCCAATTAAAATACACCAAGTGCGTGTGTAGCCGTGATGGTCTCTTCTCGGCGGAGTCCGGGAAGTGAACACGGTCTGTGTTATGTATGACGTAAGTAGGTGTTCAGGACCTCTTCTTGGTCATTGCTAGATGACGTCCGTTCCTTTGCTTCTCTTCTCGCTCTCATTTGCGCAAGTTAGCCACCATATACGCTTTTGCCGCTGCAGCCCCCCCTCTTTGCACCTCTTGTCCTATAAGCTTAAATAGTCCTGATCTCGCGGGTGTGAGATTGCTGAGTCCCCGTGACTCACAGATACTTCCAAAACCAGTTGTAGGTGCCGACGATGCCAGTGCAGACGACGGCGTTGATCTCAAGTGGGAGTTCGACGAGGAACGTGGCCGTTACTATGTGTCTTTTTCTGATGATCAGTAGTGGAGCCCAGTTGGGACGATCGGGGATCTAGCATTTGGGGTTGTCTTATTTTCTTCTGGATTGTGACCGTACTCAGTCTATATGATTGTATTTTGGATGATGTATGAATGATATTTATGTATTATGTGAAGTGGCGATTGTAAGCCAACTCTTTATCCCATTCTTGTTCATTACATGGGATTGTGTGAAGATGACCCTTCTTGCGACAAAACCACTATGCGGTTATGCCTCTAAGTCGTGCCCCGACACGTGGGAGATATAGCCGCATCGTGGGCGTTACAGAGGGGAAGGGGAGTGCATCTACACACCCTTGTAGATCGCGAGCGGAAGCGTTCAAGAGAACGGGGTTGAGGGAGTCGTACTCGTCGTGATCCAAATCACCGATGATCCTAGCGCCGAACGGACGGCACCTCCGCGTTCAACACACGTACGGAGCAGCGACGTCTCCTCCTTCTGGATCCAGCAAGGGGGGGGAGGAGAGGTTGATGGAGATCCAGCTGCACGACGGCGTGGTGGTGGAAGTAGCGGGATCCCGGCAGGGCTTCGCCAAGCGCAAGCGGGGAGGAAGAGGTGTCACAGGAGGGAGAGGGAGGCGCCAGGGCTTGGGTATTGCTGCCCTCCCTTCCCCCCACTATATATAGGGCCAAGGGAGAGGTGGGCGCAGCCTTGGCCCTTCCTCCAAGGAAGGGTGCGGCCAGGGAGGAGTCCATCCTCCCCAAGGCACCTCGGAGGTGCCTTCCCCTTTTAGGACTATTCCTTTCCCTTATCTCTTGGCGCATGGGCCTCTTGGGGCTGGTTCCCTTGGCCCATATAGGCCAAGGCGCACACCCCACAGCCCATGTGCCCCCCCGGGGCTGGTGGACCCCCTTGGTGGACCCCCGGACCCCTTTCGGCACTCCCAGTACAATACCGATAAAGTGGGAACTTTTCCGGCGACCAAAATAAGATTTCCCATATATAAATCTTTACCTCCGGACCATTCCGGAACTCCTCGTGACGTCCGAGATCTCATCCGGGACTCCGAACAACTTTCGGGTTACCGCATACTAATATCTCTATAACCCTAGCGTCACCGAACCTTAAGTGTGTAGACCCTACGGGTTCGGGAGACATGCAGACATGACCGAGACGACTCTCCGGTCAATAACCAACAGCGGGATCTGGATACCCATGTTGGCTCCCACATGCTCCTCGATGATCTCATCGGATGAACCACGATGTCGAGGATTCAATCAATCCTGTATACAATTCCCTTTGTCTATCGGTATGTTACTTGCCCGAGATTCGATCGTCGGTATCCCTATACCTTGTTCAATCTCGTTACCGGCAAGTCTCTTTACTCGTTCCGTAACTCACATCATCCCGTGATCAACTCCTTGGTCACATTGTGCACATTATGATGATGTCCTACCGAGTGGGCCCAGAGATACCTCTCCGTTTACACGGAGTGACAAATCCCAGTCTCGATTCGTGCCAACCCAACAGACACTTTCGGAGATACCTGTAGTGCACCTTTATAGCCACCCAGTTACGTTGTGACGTTTGGTACACCCAAAGCATTCCTACGGTATCCGGGAGTTGCACAATCTCATGGTTTAAGGAAATGATACTTGACATTAGAAAAGCTCTGAGCAAACGAACTACACGATCTTGTGCTAGGCTTAGGATTGGGTCTTGTCCATCACATCATTCTCCTAATGATGTGATCCCGTTATCAACGACATCCAATGTCCATGGTCAGGAAACCGTAACCATCTATTGATCAACGAGCTAGTCAACTTAGGCTTACTAGGGACATGGTGTTGTCTATGTATCCACACATGTATCTGAGTTTCCTATCAATACAATTCTAGCATGGATAATAAACGATTATCATGAACAAGGAAATATAATAATAACCAATTTATTATTGCCTCTAGGGCATATTTCCAACACTAAGAACATAGGTTGTTAAGTTTCAAGAGAATGCATTGTTTGAATAATAACATGTGAATTGATTGCTACTTTATCATGATGAGTTTTCTGAGAAAGAGTTGCTATTTTGATGCTAGGAAAAGTGATTGAACTTATCATTAATCAAACTTATGCACTATGCTAGCATTCGCACTTCATAAATTATTTCTTTTATCATTTACCTACTCGAGGACGAGCATGAATTAAGCTTGGGGATGCTGATACGTCTCCAACGTATCTATAATTTATGAAGTATTCATGCCATGTTTGCAACAATTCTATATGGTTTTGGTATGATTTGATTAGAACTAACCTGGACTGACGTTGTTTTCAGCAGAACTACCTTGGTGTTGTTTTTTGTGCAGTAATAAAAGTTCTCAGAATGGGCTGAAAAATTTACGATGGTTTTTTATGGACTAGAAGAGATCCACGAAGCATCGGAGCTGCGCCAGGGGATGGCTGGGGGAGCCACAAGCCTGGGGGCGCCCCCTCTAGGGCACGCTTCCCGAGCTTGTGGGCCCCTCGGGCACCCCCCTAACATAAGACTGATGCCAAAAATTCCTCTAAATACCCAAACCCGTGAAAAGAATCCTAGATGAGAAGTTCCGCCGCCGCAAGCCTCTGTATCCATGAGAACTTAATCGGGGCCCTGTTCCGGCACCCTGCTAGAGGGGGAAATCATCATTAGAGGCCATCTTCATCATCCTGGCGATCTCCATGACGAGGAGGGAGTAGTTCACCCTCGGGGATGAGGGTATGTACCAGTAGCTATGTGTTTGATCTCTCTCTCTCTCTCTCTCTCTCTCTCGTGTTCTTGATTTGGCACGATCTTGATGTACCGCGAGCTTTGTTAGTATAGTTGGATCATATGGTGTTTCTCCCTCTCTATCTTGTTGTGATGAATTGAGTTTTTACCTTTGAGGTTTCACTATTATCAGATTGAATACTTTTATTGACTTGAGAACACTTGATGTATGTCTTGCATATGGATACCCGTGGTGACAATGGGGTGTTCTACTAATTCACTTGATGTATGTTGTGTCACTCAACTCGCGGATTCCCGAGGTGACATTGGGGTAATCTATGCATATGGGTTGATGCACGTTTTCATGCTACTTTCTCTGATAGAAACCTTGGGGCACTCTTTGAATATTTTGAATCTGAAGTTGTTTGATGCATATCAAATAATCAACTCACGGATACTTGTGGTGATATTAGAGTTGGTTGATGTGTATCATATGGTGTTATTTTAGTACGAACTCTAGGTCTGTTTGTGACACTTATCGGGATGGCTCAATAGATTGATCGGAAAAGACAACTTTAAGGTGGTTTCGTACCCTACAACAATTTCATCTTATGTTCTCCGCTAGATAAGAAGTTTGGAGTGACTCTTTGTCAGACGTTGAGGGATTGCTATATGATTCAATTATGTTAGCATTGTTGAGAGATTGCACTAGTGAAAGTATGACCCTAGGCCTTGTTTTCAAGCATTGCAATACCGTTTGTGCTCACTTTTGTTACTTGCTACCTTGAAGTTTTTATATTTTCATATTACAAAAACCTATATCTACTATCCATACTACACTTGTATCACCATCTCTTCGCCGAACTAGTGCACCTATACAATTTTCCATTGTATTGGGTGTGTTGGGGACACAAGAGATTTATTGTATTTGATTGCAGGGTTGTTTGAGATAGACTATCTTCATCCTACGCCTCCCATGGATTGATAAACCTTAGGTCATCCACTTGAGGGAAAATTGCCACTTTCCTGCAAAACTCTACGCTTGGAGGCCCAACACGAGTCTACATGAATAAGTTGTGTAGTAGACATCATATATCCAATAGCGGCACAATGCTTCCTTAGCGTTTTAAGTAAACTCTTTTTTTCATGCCCTGAAAGGTTAGCACTAATAATAACGGGATATATTTTCTTTTAATCAAGATAAGCATATTTCAACGTATCAGGTAATTGCTTTAACTCAAACACCGGGTCACCCTTTGGTGGAGGAGGACCTCCAGGTGTTCCAAGGGGCAAATTATGTTTAAGGATAGGTGCTTGATCAAAGAATATATTGTCTTTCTCATTTCTTTCATTCATATGCATATCATTTTCATGGTCTAGCAAATATTGTTCTAACGGATCTGTAGGAGGTACGACAACAGAAGCAAGACCAATAATTTCATCCTTACTAGACAATTCTTTTTCATAAGGTTGTCTATTAAACTTAGAGAAAGCAAAATTTAACTCTTACCTTTTCTTTGTCACAATCAATTTCAGCATTAGCGGCATTCAAGAAAGGTCTACCAAATATAATGAGACAAAAATTATCTTGTTGAGAACCAAGTACTAAGAAATCAGTAGGGTACCTGATCTTACCATACAAGACTTAGACATCTCTATCAATCTCAAGTGGCGAAATAGTATCTCTATTTGCTAGCTTAATAGTGACATCAAGATCTTCAATCTCAGCAGGTGGAATATCATTCATAATTTCTTGATATAGAGTGAAAGTAATAGCGCTAACACTAGCACCCATGTCATATAAACCATGATAGCAATGATCTCCAATTTTAACAGAAACACCAGGCATGCCCACTACTGGTTTATTCTTATCTAGCACATCTTGTTCATTTAACAGGTTTGGCAATTCTAGCAGCATCATCACAAAAGTAAATAACATGCCCATCAATATTATCGACCAAGCACTGGTACGGGTCGATGCTATACAAATGCTTTTTAACCCCATTCCGCGACGACATTTGGAACCGTCGCCAAGCGAGTGTGGGCGATAAGGGGGTCCTTCCCACACGACCTAGAAATCATCAGGGATAGGCCCTCCCGGGACACAGGCTGGGGTAAAATGAGCTCGTGTGCGATCGGGCGAGGCATCGAAACCCAATCATTTCCGTTCGTATGTACATCCCACACGGTGAATCCCAGAAAAACATTTCCGTTCGTATGTATATCACACACAGTCAATCCAAGGAATACGTTTCCGTTCTTATGTACACCCCACACAGTCAATCCATGGAAAATGTTTCCGTTCATATGTATATCGCACACAGTCAATCCAAGGAATATGTTTCCGTTCTTATGTTCACCCCACACAGTCAATCCAGGGAAAACGTTTCCGTTCGTTTGTACATCCCACACAGTTTTATGTGTAGGCTCGTGTGTGAAAGGTGTAACTATCACACACGCTCTGCCTTGGTTAACTGTTTGCCTTTATCAACTACATCAGACACGATTTGATGAATAAAACTATGTGGCATTGGGCTATCCATCACAAGCGCTTTTACTGCTAGAACCGTTTCCAAAGTTCCATCACACATTTAGCAGGTTTATTAGTTTACAATTAATAATTCTAGTATTACGCAAATTCACATTTCATATCGAACAGCTATTTGCCAATTTCATATCAGGCACATAAATATATTTTAACATCACAGTACGATAGCTACATGAAAACAGCACAGTACAACATATAGCTAGTTCAACTTCATAAGAACAATATTAGAACAATATACTCATCCAGGCTCGTATTATCCACCTCTGCTTTCAGTTTACTAAGAACCTATTTTGCACTAGCCAACTGGGAAAGTGCCTCCTCCTTCGCCAACACCATCTTAGCAAAGTCTGATTTAAAAAAATCTGAGCTCATTCTCCACCTTCCTCTTTTTATCCCGCATCTTCAAATATTCTTCAGCGTTGACAACACTTTCTCTGTTCTCTTCCTCATACATGCTCCAGAGCTTCGCTAGGCACATCTTCAAAGACTGTGGCCACTCTTGATCAACCCACTCCAAGTAAGAACACTTCCGTTCATCCTATAATATTTAAAACTAGATCAGTAACAATTGTAGGGGAAATGGGTTTATAGGAACATAGAAAATCTCCAATGCTTACTTTCAAAAACTAAAGAAACATGTTAATTATGACATATCTTCTCAAAAAGATCAATGTGCAAATGAATTAATTGCTACTGAGACAATAACCAAATTCCGGAACATCAGAAGCTATAATTAACTACAACAACGCTACAAGTTCTTACTCATGTACAATAAATAACAAATTGAACATTTTATGAGGAAGGTAAATATAACTGCAACAGCAAAGCGACAATGTTTGGATGACAAAAAATTCATACTAACAGGTGTGTACATGCACAAATTTAGTAACATAGAACTAATAGCACTAAGGTTGTCCACTATGTATGCCCAAACTAGTGTAAAGACAACTGTTGCTACATCTCGCGCCGGCGCCCTGCACTGGCGAGCCGATGCAGTGGAAAAATATCAGGGACCCGGACTCCGGAGCACCTAGTTGCTCCGATGCCCAGTTCCTTCATGCCATAAAGATTTAGTATTTTACTGCTTGGCTCCTCGGATGTGTGGACCAAAGTTGGCTGCACAAACTTCTAAAGCGGTGCCAAATAATTTTCTAATGGCATCGCTGATGAGATGGCAACATTTTAGATACTAGGTACTGAAGGAAATATGCCCTAGAGGCAATAATAAAGTATTATTTATTTCCTTATATCATGATAAATGTTTATTATTCATGCTAGAATTGTATTAACCGGAAACAAAATACATGTGTGAATACATAGACAAACAGTGTGTCACTAGTATGCCTCTACTTGACTAGCTCGTTAATCAAAGATGGTTATGTTTCCTAGCCATAGACATGAGTTGTCATTTGATTAACGGGATCACCTCATTAGGAGAATGACGTGATTGACTTGACCCATTCCGTTAGCTTAGCACCCGATCGTTTAGTATGTTGCTATTGCTTTCTTCATGACTTATACATGTTCCTATGACTATGAGATTATGCAACTCCCGTTTACCGGAGGAACACTTTGTGTGCTACAAAACGTCACAACGTAAATGGGTGATTATAAAGGTGCTCTACAGGTGGCTCCAAAGGTACTTGTTGGGTTGGCGTATTTCGAGATTAGGATTTGTCACTCCGATTGTCGGAGAGGTATCTCTGGGCCCACTCGGTAATGCACATCACTATAAGCCTTGCAAGCATTGTGACTAATGAGTTAGTTGCGGGATGATGTATTACGGAACGAGTAAAGAGACTTGCCAGTAACGAGATTGAACTAGGTATCGAGATACCGACGATCGAATCTCGGGCAAGTAACATACCGATGACAAAGGGAACAACGTATGTTGTTATGCGGTCTGACCGATAAACATCTTTGTAGAATATGTGGGAACCAATATGAGCATCTAGGTTCCGCTATTGGTTACTGACCGGAGAGGTGTCTCGGTCATGTCTACATAGTTCCCGAACCCGTAGGGTCCGCACGCTTAAAGTTACGATGATAGTTATATTATGAGTTTATATGTTTTGATGTACCGAAGGTTGTTCGGAGTCCCGGATGTGATCACGGACAAGACGAGGAGTCTCGAAATGGTCGAGACATAAAGATTGATATATTGGACGACTATATTCGGACACCGGAAGTGTTCCGGAGAAGTTTCGGATAAAATCGGAGTGCCGGAGGGGTTACCGGAACCCCCGGGGAAGTATTGGGCCTTAGTGGGCCTTGAGGGGAGAGAGAGGGCAGCAGCCAGGAGGTGGCGCGCCCCCTCCCATGAGGAGTCCGAATTGGACTAGGGGAGGGGGGCGCGGCCCCTCTTTCCCTCTCCCTCTCCCTCTCTTTCCTTCCCCCCTTCTCTTCCTAGTTGGACTAGGAAAGGGGAGTCCTACTCCTACTAGGAGGAGGACTCCCCCCTCTCTCCTTGGCGCGCCTAGGGCAGCCGGCCTCCCCCTTGCTCCTTTATATACGAGGGCAGGGGGCACCTCTCTTGACACACTTGATATACGATATTTTAGCCGTGTGCGGTGCCCCCTCCACCATATTACACCTCGATAATACCGTTGCGGAGCTTAGGCGAAGCCCTGCGTCGGTGGAACATCAACATCGTCACCACGCCGTCGTGCTGACGAAACTCTCCCTCAACACTCGGCTGGATTAGAGTTCGAGGGACGTCATCGAGCTGAACGTGTGCTGAACTCGGAGGTGCCGTGCGTTCGGTACTTGATCGGTCGGATCGTGATGACGTACGACTACATCAACCGCGTTGTGATAACGCTTCCGCTGTCGGTCTACGAGGGTATATGGACAACACTCTCCCCTCTCGTTGCTATGCATCACCATGATCTTGCGTGTGCGTAGGAATTTTTTTGAAATTACTACGTTCCCCAACAGTGGCATCCGAGCCTGGTTTTATGCGTTGATGCTATGCACGAGTAGAACACAAGTGAGTTGTGGGCGATATAAGTCATACTGCTTACCAGCATGTCATACTTTGGTTCAGCGGTATTGTGAGATGAAGCGGCCCGGACCGACATTACGCGTACGCTTACGCGAGACTGGTTTCACCGTTGCGAGCACTCGTTGCTTAAAGGTGACTGGCGGGTGTCTGTCTCTCTCACTTTAGTTGAACCGAGTGTGGCTACGCCCGGTCCTTGCGAAGTTTAAAACAACACCAACTTGACAAACTATCGTTGTGGTTTTGATGCATAGGTAAGAACGGTTCTTGCTAAGCCCGTAGCAGCCACGTAAAACTTGCAACAACAAAGTAGAGGACGTCTAACTTGTTTTTTTGCAGGGCATGTTGTGATGTGATATGGTCAAGACATGATGCTATATTGTATGAGATGATCATGTTTTGTAACCGAGTTATCGGCAACTGGCAGGAGCCATATGGTTGTCGCTTTATTGTATGCAATGCAATCGCCATGTAATTGTTTTACTTTATCACTAAGCGGTAGCGATAGTCGTAAAAGCAATAAGTTGGCGAGACGACAACGATACTACGATGGAGATCAAGGTGTCGCGCCGGTGACGATGGTGATCATGACGGTGCTTCAGAGATGGAGATCACGAGCACGGTGCTTCGGAGATGGAGATCACAAGCACAAGATGATGATGGCCATATCATATCACTTATATTGATTGCATGTGATGTTAATCTTTTATGCATCTTATCTTTCTTTGATTGACGGTAGCATTATAAGATGATCTCTCACTAAAATTTCAAGATAAAAGTGTTCTCCCTGAGTATGCACCGTTGTGAAAGTTCATCGTGCTGAGACACCACGTGATGATCGGGTGTGATAGGCTCTACGTTCAAATACAACGGGTGCAAAACAGTTGCACACGCGGAATACTCAGGTTAAACTTGACGAGCCTAGCATATGCAGATATGGCCTCAGAACACGGAGACCGAATGGTCGAGCGTGAATCATATAGTAGATATGATCAACATAGTGATGTTCACCATTGAAACTACTCCATCTCACGTGATGATCGGACATGGTTTAGTTGATTTGGATCACGTAATCACTTAGATGATTAGAGGGATGTCTATCTAAGTGGGAGTTCTTAAGTAATATGATTAATTGAACTTAAATTTATCATGAACTTAGTCCTGATAGTATTTTGCAAATTATGTTGTAGATCAATAGCTCGCGTTGTTGCTTCCCTGTGTTTATTTTTGATATGCTCCTAGAGAAAAATTATGTTGAAAGATGTTAGTAGCAAAGATGCGGATTGGATCCGTGATCTGAGGATTATCCTCATTGCTGCACAGAAAAATTATGTCCTTGATGCACCGCTAGGTGACAGACCTATTGCAGGAGCAGATGCAGACGTTATGAACGTTTGGCTAGCTCAATATGATGACTACTTGATAGTTTAGTGCACCATGCTTAACGACTTAGAATCGGGACTTCAAAGACGTTTTGAACGTCATGGACCATATGAGATGTTCCAGGAGTTGAAGTTAATATTTCAAGCAAATACCCGAGTTGAGAGTATGAAGTCTCCAACAAGTTCTATAGCTAAAATATGGAGGAGAATAGCTCAAGCAGTGAGCATGTGCTCAGATTGTCTGGGTACTACAATCGCTTGAATCAAGTGGGAGTTAATCTTCCAGATAAAATAGTGATTGACAGAATTCTCTAGTCACCATCACCAAGTTAGTAGAACTTCGTGATGAACTATAGTATGCAAGGGATGACGAAAGTAATTCCCGAGCTCTTCGTGATGCTGAAATCGACGAAGGTAGAAATCAAGAAAAACATCAAGTGTTGATAGTTGACGAGACCACTAGTTTCAAGAAAAGGGCAAAGGGAAGAAGGGGAACTTCAAGAAGAACGGCAAGCAAGTTGCTGCTCAAGTGAAGAAGCCTAAGTCTGGTCCTAAGCCTGAGACTAAGTACTTCTACTGCAAAGGGACTGGTCACTGGAAGCGGAACTACCCCAACTATTTGGTGGATAAGAAGGATGGCAAAGTGAACAAAGGTATATTGGATATACATGTTATTGATGTGTACTTTACTAGTGTTTATAGCAACCCCTCGGCATTTGATACTGGTTCAGTTGCTAAGAGTAGTAACTCGAAACGGGAGTTGCAGAATAAACAGAGACTAGTAAAAGGTGAGGTGACGATGTGTGTTGGAAGTAGTTCCAAGATTGATATGATCATCATCGCACACTCCCTATACTTTCGGGATTAGTGTTGAAACTAAATAAGTGTTATTTGGTGTTTGCGTTGAGCATGAATATGATTTGATCATGTTTATTGCAATACGATTATTCATTTAAGTTAGAGAACAATTGTTGTTCTATTTACATGAATAAAAACCTTCTATGGTCATACACACCAACGAAAATGGTTTGTTGGATCTCGATCGTAGTGATACACATATTCATAATATTGAATCCAAAAGATGCAAAGTTAATAATGATAGTGCAACTTATTTGTGGCACTGCCGTTTAGGTCATATTGGTGTAAAGCGCATGAAGAAACTCCATACTGATGGGATTTTGGAATCACTTGATTATGAATCACTTGATGCTTGCGAACCTTGCCTCATGGGCAAGATGACTCAAACGCCGTTCTCCGGGACTATGGAGAGAGCAACAGATTTGTTGGAAATCATACATACAGATGTATGTGGTCCGATGAATATTGAGGCTCGTAGCAGGCATCATTATTTTCTGACCTTCACAGATGATTTGAGCAGATATGGGTATACCTTCTTAATGAAATAGAAGTCTGAAACATTTGAAAAGTTCATATAATTTCAGAGTGAAGCAGAAAATCATCGTAACAAGAAAATAAAGTTTCTACGATCTGATCGTGGGGAAGAGTATTTGAGTTACGAGTTTGGCCTTCAATTAAAACAATGTGAAATAGTTTCACTACTCACGCCACCTGGAACACCACGGTGTAATGGTGTGTCCGAACATCGTAACCGTACTTTATTAGATATGGTGCGATATATGATGTCTCTTACCGATCTACCACTATCGTTTTGGGGTTATGCATTAGAGACAGCTGCATTCACGTTAAATAGGGTACCATCTAAATCCGTTGAGACGACACCATATGAACTGTGGTTTGGCAAGAAACCAAAGTCGTCGTTTCTTAAAGTTCGGGGTTGCGATGCTTATGTGAAAAGGTTTCATCCTGATAAGATCAAATCCAAATCGGAGAAATGTGTCTTCATAGGATACCCAAAGGAGACAGTTGGGTACACCTTCTATCACAGATCCGAAGGCAAGACATTCGTTGCTAAGAATGGATCCTTTCTAGAGAAGGAGTTTCTCTCGAAAGAAGTGAGTGGGAGGAAAGTAGAACTTGATGAGGTAACTGTACCTGCTCCCTTATTGGAAAGTAGTTTATCACAGAAATCTGTTCCTGTGACTCCTACACCAATTAGTGAGGAAGTTAATGATGATTATCATGTAACTTCAGATCAAGTTACTACCAAACCTTGTAGGTAAACCAGAGTAAGATCCGCACCAGAGTGGTACGGTAATCCTGTTCTGGAGGTTATGTTACTAGACCATTATGAACCTACGAACTATGAAGAAGCGATGGTGCGCCCAGATTCCGCAAAATGGCTTGAGGCCATGAAATCTGAGATGGGATCCATGTATGAGAACAAAGTATGGACTTTGATTGACTTGCCCAATGATCGGCGAGCCATAAAAAATAAATGGATCTTCAAGAGGAAGACGGACGCTGATAGTAGTGTTACTATCTACAAAGCTAGACTTGTCGGAAAAAGGTTTTTGACAAATTTCAAAGTGTTGAATACGATGAGATTTTCTCACTCGCGGCGATGCTTAAGTCTGTCCGAATCATGTTAGCAATTGCCGCATTTTATGAAATCTGGCAAATGGATAAACAAAACTGCATTCCTTAATGGATTTATTAAAGAAGAGTTGTATATGAAGCAACCAGAAGGTTTTGTCAATCCTAAAGGTGCTAACAAAATATGCAAGCTCCAGCGATCCATCTATGGACTGGTGCAAGTATCTCGGAGTTGGAATATACGCTTTGATAAGTTGATCAAAGGATATAGTTTTATACAGACTTGCGGTGAAGCCTGTATTTACAAGAAAGTGAGTGGAGCACTACAACATTTCTGATAAGTATATGTGAATAACATATTGTTGATCGGAAATAATGTAGAATTATTCTGCAAAGCATAAAGGAGTATATGAAAGGAGTTTTTCAAAGAAGGACCTCGGTGAAGCTGCTTACATATTGAGCATCAAGATCTATAGAGATAGATCAAGATGCTTGATAAGTTTTTTCAATGAGTACATACCTTGACAAGATTTTGAAGTAGTTCAAGATGGAACAGTCAAAGAAAGAGTTCTTGCCTGTGTTACAAGGTGTGAAATTGAGTAAGACTCAAAGCCTGACCACAGCAGAAGATAGAAAGAGAATGAAAGTCATTCCCTATGCCTCGGCCATAGGTTCTATAAAGTATGCCATGCTGTGTACCAGATCTATTGTATACCCTACACTGATTTTGGCAAGGGAGTACAATAGTGATCTAGGAGTAGATCACTGGACAGCGGTCAAAATTATCCTTAGTGGAATAAGGATATGTTTCTCGATTATGGAAGTGATAAAAGGTTCGTCGTAAAGGGTTACGTCGATGCAAGTTTTGACACTAATCTAGATGACTCTAAGTCTCGGTCTAGATACATATTGAAAGTGGGAGCAATTAGTTAGAGTAGCTCCGTGCAGAGCATTGTAAACATAGAAATTTGCAAAATACTTACGGATCTGAATGTGATAGACCCGTTGACTAAAATTATCTCACAAGCAAAACATAATCACACCTTAGTACTCTTTGGGTGTTAATCACATAGCGATGTGAACTAGATTATTGACTCTAGTAAACCCTTTGGGTGTTGGTCACATGACGATGTGAACTATGGGTGTTAATCACATGGTGATGTGAACTATTGATGTTAAATCACATGGCGATGTGAACTAGATTATTGACTCTGGTACAAGTGGGAGACTGAAGGAAATATGCCCTAGAGGCAATAATAAAGTATTATTTATTTCCTTATATCATGATAAATGTTTATTATTCATGCTAGAATTGTATTAACCGGAAACATAATACATGTGTGAATACATAGACAAACAGTGTGTCACTAGTATGCCTCTACTTGACTAGCTCGTTAATCAAAGATGGTTATGTTTCCTAGCCATAGACATGAGTTGTCATTTGATTACCGGGATCACCTCATTAGGAGAATGACGTGATTGACTTGACCCATTCCGTTAGCTTAGCACCCGATCGTTTAGTATGTTGCTATTGCTTTCTTCATGACTTATACATGTTCCTATGACTATGAGATTATGCAACTCCCGTTTACCGGAGGAACACTTTGTGTGCTACCAAACGTCACAATGTAAATGGGTGATTATAAAGGTGCTCTACAGGTGGCTCCAAAGGTACTTGTTGGGTTGGCGTATTTCGAGATTAGGATTTGTCACTCCGATTGTCGGAGAGGTATCTCTGGGCCCACTCGGTAATGCACATCACTATAAGCCTTGCAAGCATTGTGACTAATGAGTTAGTTGCAGGATGATGTATTACGGAACGAGTAAAGAGACTTGCTAGTAACGAGATTGAACTAGGTATCGAGATACCGACGATCGAATCTCGGGCAAGTAACATACCGATGACAAAGGGAACAACGTATGTTGTTATGCAGTCTGACCGATAAAGATCTTCGTAGAATATGTGGGAACCAATATGAGCATCCAGGTTCCGCTATTGGTTATTGACCGGAGAGGTGTCTCGGTCATGTCTACATAGTTCTCGAACCCGTAGGGTCCGCACGCTTAAAGTTACGATGACAGTTATATTATGAGTTTATATGTTTTGATGTACCGAAGGTTGTTCGGAGTCCCGGATGTGATCACAGACAAGACGAGGAGTCTCGAAATGGTCGAGACATGAAGATTGATATATTGGACGACTATATTCGGACACCGGAAGTGTTCCGGAGAAGTTTCGGATAAAATCGGAGTGCCGGAGGGGTTACCGGAACCCCCGGGGAAGTATTGGGCCTTACTGGGCCTTGAGGGGAGAGAGAGGGCAGCAGCCAGGAGGTGGCGCACCCCCTCCCATGAGGAGTCCGAATTGGACTAGGGGAGGGGGGCGCGGCCCCTCTTTCCCTCTCCCTCTCCCTCTCTTTCCTTCCCCCCTTCTCTTCCTAGTTGGACTAGGAAAGGGGAGTCCTACTCCTACTAGGAGGAGGACTCCCCCCTCTCTCCTTGGCGCGCCTAGGGCAGCCGGCCTCCCCCTTGCTCCTTTATATACGGGGGCAGGGGGGCACCTCTCTCGACACACTTGATATACGATATTTTAGCCGTGTGCGGTGCCCCCCTCCACCATATTACACCTCGATAATACTGTTGCGGAGCTTAGGCGAAGCCCTGCGTCGGTGGAACATCAACATCGTCACCACGCCGTCGTGCTGATGAAACTCTCCCTCAACACTCGGCTAGATCGGAGTTCGAGGGACGTCATCGAGCTGAACGTGTGCTGAACTCGGAGGTGCCGTGCGTTCGGTACTTGATCGGTCGGATCGTGAAGACGTACGACTACATCAACCGCGTTGTGATAACGCTTCCGCTGTCGGTCTACGAGGGTACGTGGACAACACTCTCCCCTCTCGTTGCTATGCATCACCATGATCTTGCGTGTGCGTAGGAATTTTTTTGAAATTACTACGTTCCCCAACAGGTACAAACTGTGACACTGTCTTAGAATGCGTTTGGTTGAAGGTGTGGTATGAATGGGTTGGGACCGTGACAGTGTCTGAATCACATCTACCAAATGATTTGTAACAATGAAAGAGGGTCTAACCTTTTCTGCACATGCCAGAAACTTCCTCCCACTGTCCACAGATTCAACGCTACTAGCTTCACGCATGGACATTGATGGTGACAACGATCAGATAGATCTTCAGCCACCCCGCTCCATTCATTGCTACTGATGGTCCTAGGGATCTACAAGAGGAAGAAATGACTCAAATCGACCATCGGGGTAAAAATCCTTCATTCCAAGTCATAGCCCGAGAGAGAAAAGAGAGGCATACCCGGGTGGTGAAGGAGTCATCGCCGGAGGAGGAACCGCTGGAGAGGTCTTTGAAGAAGACCATGGCGACCCCGGTGGTAGGATGCGAGACAATGAGAGCGAGGAAGCGGCTATAGCTTAGGAAGGAAGGAATGAAGGAGGAAACAGGGGAAATGTGACTTGTGGTCGGGGAGAAAAGGGGAGGGGGGCGAGGTAGATATTTTGGCGGTAGGCCAAAATTTTGGAAATGTGGAGGGAAACTTTGCGCGCGGTGCCGTCGGACCATTCACTTTGAACGATTGTGTGCATCGCAAATGATTCTTCTGCTTTACGCGCATGGGATGAGTTTGATAATTCAAATTTTGGTGGAAATTTCCCCAGGTATGTCATTCCATAATTTAACATCGCTTGCTAATTTGGGGACACAAAAGAGCGTACAACAGACAGACCACACTTACTGAATCGAGCAATTTTAGTAATTAAACAGAGCCAGTTGACCTAAACATTGCTCTAACAAAAGACCAGCATTAAAAACAAAGCCTAAGTACGCATAATTTTAACAAATCCGCCGCCGCGCCGGCCTATGCATCGCCGGTGTGAGATGAGACATCGATGACTTGTCCTAGCGACATGCCGCCGTTGGTGGACTCCGCACCCCCCCTGCTGAAGTCGACCGCGTCGTCGTCCTCATCCTCGGCGCCGCCTCAAGGTTGTAGTACTCGTAGTAGTGGCTGCGCCAGAGCTCGCGTTGGTACTCCACCGCCGATTCCTTGACGGACAAACTCTTCTCTACCTCGACCTCGGCCATGCGCAACTCCTCCTCCCGGCGGTCCTCGATCTCCACCGCCTCCTGCATCTCCAGCTCCCGCTCGGCAGGTGCTCCATGGCCACCGCCGCCTTTTTGGACGTGGGTTGCATGCTGGAGTCCGAGGTGGCCTGGAATATCTCGGCATGTGCATCCACGATCTTGGTGTGGATGGCCTCGACCCGGGCCACGGCGTCATCGTGGTACGAATGGCAGCTCGAGCGCTCTCGGCGTTTGCAACCGCCATCGCAGCAGCAGCTGCAGCCGTCTCGGCTGCTGCAGCTGCCCTGTCGGTTGCCGCAGATGCCCTCTTGGCAGAAGCGCCCGCGCTCAATGCGGATGCGGCTGCACTCTCGGTGTAGGCAGCCGCGCTCTCGGCGCAGGCAGCGGTGCTCGGGGGGGGGGGGGACGTGGCCATCGTACGGGCCTTCACGAAGCGTTTCCACGGCGTCATCTTTGCAAGAATGGGGTGCGGGAATGGGGATCGGGATTCATGGATTCGGGGTTGCCGGCACTGGAGCAGACGAGCCAGCGAAGCTTAAGGAGGAAGACTTAAATAGACCCAGCTATTTTCATCGCAAACGGTTCCTAGAAAACAACTGTGTGTGATGTTGTAGATTTTTTTATTAGCTGTGAAAGACGAATTTGGAGTAAAGTGGCAACGGATGGTGTTCTAAATGTATGAGAAAATTTGTAGTACTAATACAACTGTCATGTCAAATTTTGGAAAATTTGAGGGGTCATTTGACCTTTTAAGACATTTAAGTGATTTTCTAGCCATTTAATGACCGTAATTGAAATTTGAACTACATGTACATGCAACAGCTAACCATAACGGTTTGAAAAGTCATATTTTGTGTACTTGTGTGCGATTTAATTCCATGTGCAGTAAATTGGAATGAATTTTCAAACATATTGGTCTAACGGCTATGACACAATTAAGCATGGAGTGCCATCGCATTTAAATTCCAAAAAATTAAAAAAATATCAGAACATGAAACCTTGGTTGATGTAATGTCATGCCACCAAGATGATGTGGTAAAAATTTTGGCATGTGTGACGAAAGTTTGGACACACACCCCTCACAAAACGGAGCAACTCACTAGAAGGCTCGCGGTTCCGAGAGGGAACAATGCATGTTTGATGACGAACGGGAGATAGCTTCCTCTTACAGCCTTCAAATTTTCTCTGCGTGTAATGTGCACTAATATAACTGTCATGTGAAAATTTCAGGGGTCATTTGACCTTTTAAAGACATTTAAGTGATTTTCCAGCCATTTAATGACCGTATAATTTGAACTACATCTACATGCAACGGCTAACCATAACGGTTTAAAAAAAATCATATTTGTGTACTTATGTGCGAGTTAATTCCATGTGCAGTAAATTAGAAGGAATTTTCAAACATATTGGTCTCACGGCATGGGCACATGCATGGAGTGCCATGGCATTTTAATTCCAAACAATTAAAAAATGATCAGAAAAACATGAAACCTTGCTTGATGTAATGTCATGCCACCAAGATGATGTGGTAAAAAAATTGGCCTGTTTCACGAAAGTTTGGACACACCCCTTCACAAACCGGAGCAACTCACTAGAAGTCGTGGTTCCGAGAGGGAACAATGCATGTTTGATGACGAACGGGAGATAGCTTCCTCTTACGGCCTTCAAATTTTTTCCTACGTTTAACGTGCACTAATACAACTGTCATGTGAAAATTTGGAAAATTTTAGGGGTCATTTGACCTTTTAAAGTCATTTAAGTGATTTTCTAGCCATTTAATGACCGTAATTCAAATTTGAACTACATATACATGCAACGGGTAACCATAACGGTTTGAAAAATCATATTTTTGTGTACTTGTGTGCGAGTTAAAAAACCATCAGATGATGTAAATATCTGGTGTTCAAAAAATAAAATGTAAAGATCTGGCAAGACAACCGGCCCCCACACGATTGGCACTCTATCTCGTGGCTCGAAGTTTGGTAGGTGAGTCGTGGTGATCATTAATCAGACACGGTTTTGTATTGGAAACTGTCAGCTATTATGTTCACACACGGATTTTGTTGCGGGAATCGTGTGTAATTCAAACTACAGTACTCGTAAATTCCGGTGACTGGCGTGTGTACTGTTCCCGTCGATCTAGATTCCGGCCGCCAATAAATACTACCTTGCTCATGTCGTCCCGCCTTCATTCTCATCTACATCCTCCCCTCGCTCGCCCTCTCTCTCTCTCAAATCTCTGCCATGGTGCCACTAGTCTGCCCACGTGCCGACGAGGAGTCGCCGCCCCCCGAGGACGCTCACTCGAATAGCAGCAACGAGGACCCCTACCCGCCGCCGGATGAGATTGCGCTGGACCCCCCCCCCCCAACTTTGGATTGGTTTTGTGGCCAGTACAATCTTTGTCTACGGAAGTCGCTGCCGCTGGCTGAGATAGCCTGGCAAGTGGCGTTCAAGAAGGAGATGGCGGAGGAGGAAGCCAGGTACCAGGCGGCCTGTGAAGCCCGTGATGCCGCCTGGAAAAAGGAGGCGGCGGAGCTTTGGAGGCGGGCGCGTCGTCGTGCGGAGGAGGTGTACGAAGACGGGTACTTCGCGAGGAAGGTCAAAGGCGTTGGGCGCCTCATCACTGTGTGGAGGTGGGCCGATAAGCTCCAGCGTGCCACCAACGAGGAGCTCAGGTGGGCGCCCAACAAAATGGCAAGATCATCCGCGCTCGTCCGCCAGCAAGAGGTAGATCAGTACGTCAAGCGCTGCGAGGCGGAGGAGGCATAGTACTGCCTCCGCACTGGGTAGACACCGCGCACCAGGGAGCTGGTGGCGAGGGGCTATGATGCGGAGCATCCTACGATCATCCCCATGGACCTACCATCGTCTCATCAAGAGCCAAGAGGACCCATGACACGAGCACGAGCTAGAGCTCTCGAGAACGTGGTGACTTCCTTCCTTAGTGATATCTCATATGATCCACTCAAGACATGGCTACTACCTAAGTCCGATATGCTATGCATGATCAGGTGTCAAGAGGACTCTCCCGAAGATGCACGTGAAGAAGGACAAGCCGCCAAGTACAGGGATGAAGAGAACCAACGGAAGAAGGCAAGTTCAACTTCCAGGCCCCGTACATCCGGCCAAGGCCCCGGACATCCGGCCCCTGGAGCGACCACATCAGCAGGAGCCCTGCCGCCCATGTCTACAGGGCCCGGACATCCGGCGTCCAGCCCGGAAATTCAGCGCCACGCACCAGAACCTACAGAAGCTATCGCCGTCAGCCCGGACATCTGGCCCCTCCCGAAGCCCCGGACATCCGGCCCGACGCCCGGACATCCGGCTCCGCCTGTCTGCGCACAGTAGAGGGCCGAGCCCCATGTACCCTTTCGCCCCCCTACACTATATATACTTCATCCCCTTCCTCTTTCTAGGGTTAGCCTTGGTTTAGCTCATATGTGAGATAGAGCATTGCTCATCCATTACGGATCTACTCCACGAGAGAGACCGCGACCCCTCTACGGAGAAGATCACCTTGGATTCAAGACCCCCTCTTGGGTGGCCCCCATCAAGACCTCCTTACGGAGAAGAACCGGTTACCTTTGTATCGTCCTTTGTTGGATTTGGATCTTGTATCTCACCTTTGTGTTCATCGATCTAGCGCATGTCTGATCTATTCTTGTTGGTTGAGTGATTCTCTCATGTTTCCTCTTTTGATTTCCCTCGTTTTCCCCTCGTGTTCTTCATGTCCTTAGTTGGGATCCGCTCCTTTCGTGAAAGATCGGCCATCTAGGGTTCCACCCTACATCATCTTGGTATCATGAGCCACGTTGATCACGATTTCGGAGCCCCCTCTCTTTGTTTTCTAGCTTGATTTTGTTGTTTTTGTCCTAATCCGAAAATTGCCCCACAAAAATAGCCCCAATTTGTTTTTGTGATTTGTTGGTGTGATGGAGTTTTGTTGGATTTGATCCGTGGATTTCGTGTGTTGCAGGTAGATCTAGCTTTTCCGCTTCCTTTCCCCAAATTCCATCCACAAATCTTCCGAATTTTGCCCCGGATTTGACCTCTCCACGCGGTGTTCTTCGAGTTCATCCATAGATCCCGAGCCCGGACATCCGACCCAACCCGGACTTCCGGCCATCAGCCCGGACATCCGGCCCCTGACAGCATCACTTCCATCCTCCACTTCATTTCCCGCCTAACTCTCGCCAAATTTTGTCCCGGAGCCCACATACACTTCCGCATACCACCACCACTTTCGCATAGCACCACCATAGCCTTTCCCACTACCAACTTCGACAATTTTGACCCGTTTTGCTTTGAGAATTTGAGTTGTGGTTTCCGTGTCCTATTGTGTTTCGGCTATCTAGGTACGGTTCGACATCACCATCACCACCGCTCATCTTCGCTAAGGACTACTATGAACGGCTACATCACTTTATATCAACCTCACCTTGGTATCACTTTGGTATCGTGATATCATCATACTCTCTTGCATTTGTATTGATAACCCCATAGCCTTACTTTTGCGTAGCTTACCCATCGAGACTAGCCTTTGAGTATTGTTGGCAATGTGACTTGTGCACATTAGTGATCATACTTCCCATAGCATCCATACCATAACATCGTGTTGCATATCTTGGAATCATCTCTTGTGTCACAAAGTTGTCATCGCATACACAATTTCTATCTTGGTTCGTGAAGCATTGCATGAGAAAAGAGCTCAAACAACAAAGAGCCAAACAAGCTTTTAAGCAAAAGAGGAAAGATAAGCAAAGAGCTTATAAGCAAGAACCATAGGATCATACAACATTAAGATTGTCATACACGATCATCTTGGATCAAAGCATAGGAACATCATACATATAGCATAGTTGGGATAGAAGTCGTTGCATTTTTGCTTAGTAGGTTGTGCACAAATTCGTATCCGCCTATTGTGCAATCATGCTAGCGTCTCTCTAGTGTTGTGCAACAAGAGCATCTTGGTGGATTCCACATTTTGGCTCACCCTTGGTTGCACAACCCCACATTATCTATTTGCGTGTGTGTTTCCGTGTACCATATCTTGCTATTGGTCTACTTGTTGCATTTGCAAATTTGCGAATCTTTTCCAACATTATTGAGTCTCACTTACAATTGCATCAAATTTTGTGCCACCATCCTAACCAAGCCCCACCATAAGCTTTTACTTGTGTAGGTGTGAGAAACCGACAAGAATTGGTACCAATTGTGCTATTTCCTTGCTACACATTGGAGTGATCTTTGATCCATTTTCAACATCGGTCAAGGTACATTTGGTATTGGTTCTTCTTTTTCTCCCACTCACATATATTTGTTTGGAATGATGGATAGGCCAAGTACTTCTACCAACCCACTCTTCTTGGAGCAAGACGACGACATGTCATCCTACGTCACCAAGACTCAACTATTTGGTGCACATTGGGCTTTGCATCAAGAACAACTTGCTTTGGGCGACCGCATCGACAAGCTCGCCACCGACCTACGACAATCCGAGCAACGTACAAGAGACTACTTCGACACATCCATGAGTTCCCTCAAAGAAGATATCCGAACCATGATGGTCCGCTCTTCTACAACTTCGTCCTCTTCAAGACGGAGCTGCTCAAGTCGACACTCCGACGACACCCTCTCCGGTTCAAGTACACCGACATCGAATACTCTTCGTCGTGCCGCGCGTCAAGACCGTCAAGCAAACTGCAATCCTCTACACGACACTGACTCTCAAGAGCATCGACATCGTCAAAACCAAGCTGCATTCGCACAAGCACAAGAACGGCAACGCCAACGACAACAAGAACAAGAGGAGCGAGCGCGACAACATCAAGATGCACAAGATGCCGAGGCGCAACGTCAAGAACAACAACTACGTGAAGCTCAAGCACTTGAGGCGCAACGTGCCCTTCAAGATTCAAGTCGTGGCGTAGCCAATCGAGGCCGACAAGCTCGTCTACATCAAGAAGCACTTCGCGACGGAGCTCAAGAAAGGATTTACCAAGCACGTGTGCATCGACAAGCTCCTCGTCAAGATCGACAAGCTCCTCCTCAAGCGAGACAAGAACGTCAAGTCCATCGAGAGCAACATGAGGTCGACAACCCTCCTCGCCGAGCAACATGAGGAAGACAACCCTCCTCGCCAAGAGCAACATGAGGAAGACAACCCTCCTCGCCAAGAGCAACATGAGATCGTCAATCCTCAACGACATGGGCGTCATCATCCCCGACCCCAACACAATGAAGAGCAACGATATGGCAAGCTAAAGTTCACCATGCCCAAGTTTACCGGAAGCAATGACCCCGAAGAGTACATATCATGGGCATTGAAGGTTGACAAAATCTTCCGCTTGCACAACTACGAAGAAGAGAATAAGATCGCAATGGCATCCCTTGAATTCCAAGACTACGTCCTCATTTGGTGGGAACAAGTCATTGAGCGCCGAGCGGCAAGAGGTGAACCACCCATCACCACTTGGGCACAAATGAAGGATGTCATGAGAGCACGATTCGTGTCAAACTACTACAACCGTGACCTCTTCAAGAAACTCCAACAACTCAAGCAAGGAACCAAGAGGGTTGAAGAGTACTACAAGGAAATGGAGATTGCCATGATACGAGCCAATGTCAAAGAAGATGATGAACAAACTATGGCACGTTTCTTGAATTGACTCAATTACCCTATCAAGAAGATTGCCGACTTCCAACCATACTCGAACCTCATCGAGCTAGTGCACCAAGCCACCAAAGCGGAACGGCAAGTACAAGACGACTTTAAGTATGCCAAGTTCTCATCCAAGTCCTATGGCCTCTCTAACAATCAAGCTTCGACGACTCCAACACCTACCTCAACCAAGCCATCTACAAGCAACGGCGACAAGTCAAGTTACGAGAAGACTTCGACAAGCTCAAGTCGTCCTCCTACTTCAAGAAACTTCAAGCCGAAAGCTTCATCATCATCTACTCCAACCGATGAGACCATCAAGACAAGTTCCATCAAATGCTTCACATGCGGAGGCCGAGGCCACAAGTCCTTCGAGTGCACAAACAAGCGCACCATGATCCTCAATGACGACGGAACCTATGACTCAATGAGTGAAGGAGAAATGGAAGCCCTTGAGCAAGTGGCCATGCACCGGCAAGTGAACAATGAAGAAGAAGATGATCACATCTTTTGTGACAAAGATTCAAGCCCCGCTCTTGTTGTCTCCAAGGTCTTGACTCTTCAACATAAACAAGACGAAGACCAAAGATGCCATATATTCCACACAAAGGCTGGCATCAATGGAAGGTCCGTCAAGGTCATCATCGATGGAGGGAGTTGCCATAACTTAGCAAGTGAAGAACTTTGCTCCAAACTCCAATTGGTCAAGATGAAGCACCCGCACCCATACAAGGTTCAATGGCTAAGCGACACCGGCACCATACAAGTCGAGCATAGGGTACAAGTCTCTTTCAAGATCGGAGCTTACGAAGACACTTTGGAGTGTGATGTCCTTCCGATGACCGTGTGCCACCTCCTTCTTAGACGGCCATGGCAATTTGACCGAGGTGTCATCCACAATGGTCGTACAAACCACTATAGCTTCAAGATGAAAGGGAAGGAGTTTGTGCTACGACCTATGTCTCCAAGCCAAGTGCTCGCCGACAAGCGAGCCACCCATCGTGGAGAGAATAGTGAGAGAGCGAACCACCAAAAAGAGAGTGAGCGCCACAAGCCCAAATTGAGTGCCTCCACGATGAGCGACAAGAAGAACTTAGTCCTATTTGCCACCAAACGTGAGATGAGAGAAGTGTGTGAGAACCCATCATGTGTCCTACACTATGTCCTATTGTGCAAGGACGAGGCACCAAAAACTAACACCTCTCACGATCTACCTTTAGTGTTATCTTCTCTATTGCAGGAATTCTAAGATGTTTTCCCCGATGAGCTACCTCCGGGTCTACCTCCACTACGAGGCATTGAGCACCGAATCGACCTCATCCCCGGGGCACCACTTCCAAACAAGGCCCCATACCGCGTCAACCCCGAAGAAACCAAAGAAATACAAAGGCAAGTAAAGCATCTCATAGACCATGGACATGTGCGTGAAAGTTTGAGTCCTTGTGCCATACCGGTCATTCTTGTGCCAAAACGAGACGGTAGCTTTCGCATGTGTTCCGATTGTAGACCTATCAATGCTATCACCGTTCGCTATAGGTACCCCATTCCACGCCTTGATGATATGCTTGATGAACTTAGCGGTGCCACTATCTTTTCCAAAATTGATCTTAAAAGTGGTTACTATCAAATCCGCATACAAGAGGGTGATGAATGGAAAACCGCTTTCAAAACAAAGTTTGGTCTATATGAGCGGTTAGTCATGCCTATGGGTTTATCGGAAGCACCCGGTACCTTCATGCGTCTTATGCATTATGTGTTTCACCCTTAAATTGGTGAATTTGTTGTTGTCTACTTCGATGATATCCTTGTGTTTATCAAATCTCTCAAAGAGCATGTCACCCACCTTCGCACTGTGCTACAAACTCTTCGAAAAGAGCAACTTTATGCTAATATGGAAAAATGCCTATTTGGTGTTGATAAGCTTGTTTTCTTGGGTTTCGTAGTATCTTCTAAGGGTGTTCATGTTGATGAATCTAAGATCAATGCTATTAAAACTTGGCCCCAACCAACCAATTTGCAACAAGTGCGTAGTTTTCTTGGTTTAGCCGGTTTCTACCATAGATTTGTGAAGTATTTTAGCACCATTGCTTCACCTTTGCATGCTTTGAGTAAGAAAAATGCACCGTTTGTTTGGGGAACATCCCAAGATATGGCTTTCAATGAGCTTAAGAATTTGCTTACTCATGCTCCCGTGCTTGCATTACCCAACTTTGACAAACCTTTTGAAATTCATTGCGATGCTAGCGGTAATGGCATAGGAGGTGTGTTAACACAAGAGAAGCGCCCAATTGCTTATTTTAGTGAGAAAATCTCCGGAGCGCAACTAAATTATCCCGTCTATGACAAAGAGCTATATGCTTTAGTGCGAGTTTTGCGTGAATGGGAACATTACCTCCGCCCTCATGAGTTCATCATCCATACCGACCATGAAATCCTTAAATACCTTAAGGGTCAAACTAAGTTGAACAAGCGTCATGCTAAATGGAGTGAGTTTATTGAGTCTTTTCCTTATGTCATCGAGTATATTAAAGGTAAGGAAAATGTTGTGGCGGATGCGCTTTCCCGTATATGCATGCTTATTACTCAACTTGAATTGAATGTCATTGGTTTTGAGCACATAAAAGACTTGTATGAGCATGATCCTACATTTGCAATTCCTTATGCCAAGTGTTTGACGCATACTTCTTGGGATCGATATTACCTCAAGGATGGTTATCTTATGAGAGCTAACAAACTTTGCATCCCCGAGTCTTCTCTTCGTTTGTTACTTTTGCAAGAATCCCATGGAGGAGGACTAATGGGACATTTTGGACGTGACAAGACATTCGCCACGCTCTCCAAGAACTACTTTTGGCCTAAGATGTTTCGCGACGTCAACCGCTTCACCAACCGATGTTCTACATGTCGCAAAGCTAAGTCTAAAGCCCAATATCATGGCCTTTACATGCCACTTCCAATTCCATATCAACCATGGGAAGATATTAGCATGGATTTTGTGCTTGGTTTGCCTAGAACTCGAAATGGCAAGGATTCCGTTTTTGTTGTTGTGGACTGGTTCTCCAAAATGGCTCATTTCATTCCTTGCAACAAGATAGACGATGCTTCACATGTTGCAAATTTGTTTTGTAGGAAAATATTGCGCCTTCATGGAGTGCCAAAGACGATTGTCTCGGACCGCGATGTCAAGTTCTTGAGTTACTTTTGGAAGACCTTGTGCACCAAGCTCGGAATCAAGCTTTTGTTCTCTTCGGCATACCATCCCCAAATCGACGGCCAAACAGAGGTGACGAACCGCACGCTCTCCACTCTACTACGCGTGTTGATAAAGAAGAACATCAAGGAGTGGGAGAAATGCCTACCTATCGCCGAGTACTCCTACAATCGTGCAAGACATTCGACTAGCGGCAAGTCCCCCTTCGAGGTCGTCTATGGCTTCAACCCATTGTCACCATTGGACATTCTACCTCTACCGCTACAAGAGCGCACAAACATGGGCGCGAGTGCCCGAGTCATCTTCCTCAAGAAGATGCATGAAGCTACAAGGAACACCATCAAGCACCAAGTACAACGACTCGCGACCAAGCTCAACGTCAACAAGCAACCCATGATGTTCAATGTAGGAGATCTTGTGTGGCTACACCTTCGAAAGGAACACTTCCCCAACGAACGCAAGTCCAAACTTCTACCACGAGCCGATGGACCCTTCAAGGTGCTTGCACGCTACAACAACAACGCATACAAGATCGACATCCCACGCGACAAGTACTCCGTGAGCGACATCTTCAACATCAAAGATATCTCCCCGTACCATGGTGATGAGGATTTCGATCCGAGGTCGGATCTTTCCCAAGGGAGGGGAGATGATGCGGAGCATCCTACGATCATCCCCATGGACCTACCATCGTCTCATCAAGAGCCAAGAGGACCCATGACACGAGCACGAGCTAGAGCTCTCGAGAACGAGGTGACTTCCTTCCTTAGTGATATCTCATATGATCCACTCGAGACATGGCTACTACCTAAGTCCGATATGCTATGCATGATCAGGTATCAAGAGGACTCTCCCGAAGATGCACGTGAAGAAGGACAAGCCGCCAAGTACATGGATGAAGAGAACCAACGGAAGAAGGCAAGTTCAACTTCCAGGCCCCGGACATCCGGCCCCTGGAGCGACCACATCAGCAGGAGCCCTGCCGCCCACATCTACAGGGCCCGGACATCCGGCGTCCAGCCCGGACATCCGGCTAGAAGCCCGGAAATCCGGCGCCACGCACCAGAACCTACAGAAGCTATCACCGTCAGCTCGGACATCCGCCCCCCTAGCCCAGACATCCGGCCCCTCCCGAAGCCCCGGACATCCGGCCCGACGCCCGGACATCCGGCTCCGCCTGTCTACGCACAGTAGAGGGCCAAGCCCCATGTACCCTTTCGCCCCCCTAGACTATATATACTTCAACCCCTTCCTCTTTCTAGGGTTGGCATTGGTTTAGCTCATATGTGAGATAGAGCATTGCTCATCCATTACGGATCTACTCCACGAGAGAGACCGTGGCCCCTCTACGGAGAAGATCACCTTGGATTCAAGACCTCCTCTTGGGTGGCCCCCATCAAGACCTCCTTACGGAGAAGAACCGGTTACCTTTGTATCGTCCTTTGTTGGATTTGGATCTTGTATCTCACCTTTGTGTTCATCGATCTAGCGCATCTGTGATCTATTCTTGTTGGTTGAGTGATTCTCTCGTGTTTCCTCTTGTGATTTCCCTCGTTTTCCCCTCGTGTTCTTCGTGTCCTTAGTTGGGATCCGCTTCTTTCGTGAAAGATCGGCCATCTAGGGTTCCACCCTACATCAGGCTGCCGGAATACTGGCCCTAGGAGGGATTATTAGTTTTAGTATTGTTCATTTTCAATTGTATGCATTGTACCTAGTAGTTAAGTATCATCACGTATATGTGATGATATTATATATATATATATATATTCTATGATGAACTAATGAGCAATTAATATATATATTATGAATTCCATTTTCTATCTGTTTTTGTATACTAATTTGAATCTAGCTGTTATCATCCACATATACAGAATGGAAAGCGTATATACACACATTGAAACAAAACATATAAGAACGAAAAACATAGTACACACATTGAAACAGAGCAATAAACAGAAAAATACTATGATTGCTGTGAATACATAGATATCCACGTCGAAATGACTCAACAAAATAAAACGCGTCCATGAGACCATGACCAGCAGCCCTTGCCTACGGTAGCTCTTGGCTCTGCCTGAACTCGTGCAGGCGTTCGCCCAAGCGGTCGACATGCTCGCGGTACATTTGGAGCGTGATCTCGAGCTCCAAGTTGCCTATTTCATCGGAGATCACCAGCTCGAGGATGCGACGATCATGTTCCTCTACTGCGCCCAGGTGGACGCCTGGGCCAAGGAGGCGGTCGAGCCTACCGACCAGCGCATTGGCATCGAGCGGGCCATGGAAAAGGGTGAACGGCGCGACCCATGCGAACGGCACGGCGGGCGTCCGGTGCAAGTACGGCGCGGCCGGCCTCGGGTGCAAGTACGGCGCAGAGGGCCTCTGCCCACTCCTGGTGAGGAATGGGGGTACTCACGGGCCGTGTACCCAATAGCAACGACGTGTCAACATCAGGCAAGCGCCGACGGATCCTCTCTTGCTGTGCGGCGCGCCGCGCCCCTCGCTCTGCGGCGCTCCAGCGGTCTCGCCGTGCGGCGAGCCGCAGCCTATCGGCGCGGATGCGCCTAGCTTACTCTGCGGCGCGCCATCGATCATGTTGTGCGACGAGCTGCATCCTGTCAGCGGTGACATGCCTATCTTGATCCACGGCGCTCAAGCGCCATGCGCCAAAGGTCTGCTCAACCCTGGCGATGACGCGCATCACGGCGTCGTCCATCGCGTTGCCGGGGAGCGCCTCGGCCTCGACGGGCCGTGGCGCCTGCTTGTTTTCCTCGTCAACGAGGTTGATGGCAGAGGCGGCGCTTTGGTGGGTTGGCATGCTTGGAAAAGGAGGATGTGCTACAGGCTGCGCTTGTCGCCTCCGTGCATCGTGTGCCGCCTAGGTTTATGCGCAGTATCGCTGGGTGGCGGGAAACAGGTGAGGAAATGGCGGGAAACGGTGGCGTGTTCATAAAACGCCATCAAGTAATGGAAACTTAGCATAGAAGGAACATCGAGCTAGCACAAGAAGTAGATGATGATCAGATGAACACGGACCACACTAGGAAACCCGTCGGTGATGAATTCATCAATCCCAAACGGTTGAATACTAGCAAGCGTTTGACCACAACACACACGGCCTATTTCATCACAAACAGGTCGGATGGATCAACTGTATGCCACGTATCGCACATTGTCAAAAAGTAATGCGTAGACCTTCTTTAACATGTGTTAAAAAATAAAAAAATAAAAAACAAGAACCTCAAGGTTAAATTAACTCATGGGATGGGTCATATCAGTCATTTAATTTGACAGATATAACCCATCCTATCAGGTAATTTAACATCAACACAACTTCCCATTCAGTCACCCATCTGATGGCTGCTCCAGCCTGAGCACACTTAACTTGATAGTTCTCTTACATGAGCTACTGGTGGAACAACTAGTCCTTGCTGATACTAGTTGACCCATTGCGCCAAATGGCGCAGAGACCTGCTGAATACATATTGTCGATGAAAGTAGTTTCATGCTGTAAGAACCTTCAACTAAAGCCATGTTCGCGATGAAAAGAGTTTCCTTTACTAAGGACAGGCCATGTATATACATTCGGTTTAGTTGTGGTCTGCTAAATCCATATGCGCCTTGAAAAAAAACATGGTTTAATTTGCAGAGCCTCACGTGTTTCAAGTATGAATAAGAACTACAAACTCTTTTTGTGAGATTCAAACACATTTCCAGAGTTTTTATTTCTTCGTACATGTTGTCTAAAGTAATATTTGCCCAGAGAGAGAGAGAGAAGCATACCCCTCTCTCATTATGATTATTATTAAAAGGTATTAAATTCGAAATAAACAATTTCATTTACTTGAAGCACTTGAAGAAAGAGAACTTAGACATACTTTTACGCAATGCTCATTTAACCTGTGAAGGACTACGCAATGCTCATTTAACCTGTGAAGGACAAAAATATTCCATCGTCTCTGAATGATGAACTAAACTAAATAAGAAATATATGCAGTAAATTCATTCAAAGTAGAAAAGGGATCTTACATCAAATAAGGCATTACAACAAACATGGTGTTATCTTAGTAAAAGAAATTACATCATTAGAAGAGAAAAGGGAAGAAAACCAAACATGAGACTGAGATTAATACATCTAGGAGGAGGTCGTAGACATCACTGTGATCATTTTGCGGCCTGGGGAGCAAGGATCCATGGTTTTTATATGCCTTGTCCGGCTGCTGGAGTAGATGACATGGAAACGTCGTCTCTACCATCTCGATGGCTTAGACCCAGGGAGCCGGATGTTCATCTCGGCCCTCCCCAGCTTCCATCAATGGAATTTTATAGTCAGGGTTAAAGACTGAGAGGCCCTATGCATGTTCACAAAACACAATTTTGACAAATTATCTCTATTGTAAAATTGAGGGAGTAACTCATTATTCGAGAGAACTGGTCGTACATGAAGCATCAAAAACACACGTGCAAAAATCTAATTCTAACTGAATTTAGCTTTCAGTTGGCATTTCCTCAAACAATCAAGTGCACCTATTATTATTTGGCTGACAAAAATATGAACACCAAACATGCCAATATTGATCCATTCATGAAACACACTCGAATATTAGCTACACCCAATACTTAAGTACGATCATATTGCCTCCTAGTTGGTGCTTTTGTAAGAGAGGATGGAGACTCAAAATAAAAATAAAAATTTCACAAAGTAAAAGAAAGGCCCTTCGCGGAGGGAAGTAGGGATTTGTAGAGGTGCCAGAGCTCAAAGCGAAAAAATTAGAGATAAAAACATTTTGGGAGGTGTATCCATCCCACCAATGAAAACGACTTAGAGTTCCGAACACTTTGCATGCTAGATATGCCATAGGCGGTTCCCAAACAAAAAATAAAGTTTATTCCTTTTTCCACCATTCTTTCACTTTCCATGGCTAGCCGTATCCACGGGTGCCCTCCATACCAACACTTTCCAAGGAATTTATTATTTGACAACATAAAGTAATTCATTTTTGCATTTCGGGACTAGGCATCCATAAAACCTTTGCCTTACTCTCATGCAATGACAAGTGAATAAACACTCATCGTGAAAATAACACATCCAACATGGAAAATATTAGCCACCCGTTACCATTCCGCGAGCGAAACAAACACACAAAAGAGAAGTTTATTTTGAAAATTAGAGATGGCACATGCAAATTTTCTTAGAACGGCAAAAGAATACCGCATATAGGTAGATATAGTGGACTCATGTGGCAAAACTGGTTTAAAGGATTTTGGATGCACAAGTAGAGATCATACTTAGTGCAAAATGAAGGCTAGCAAAAAGATTGAGAAGCAACCAACCAAGAAACGAATAATCTCATAAGCAAGCATTAAGCATAATTAACACCGAATAATGCACCACAAGTAGGATATAATTTTCATTGCATGATTATTGACTTTCGTGGATGCATAGGGAATCACGAACCTTAAGACCAATATTCTTACTAGAGCACAATTACTCATCAACATAACTCACATATCACATCATCATGTCTCAAAACTATTACCAAGAATCAAGTTTATTTTTCCCAATGATCCTCATGACATTTTTTCTTTTCTTTTTCTTTATCCTTCTTGGATATCTATCACTTTGGGACTAATTTTCATGTGTTGCTTTTCATCAGCTCAAACAAATATAAGTGAAGATCATGAGCATAACAAATTTTCTTTCTCTCAAAATAATTTAGGTGAAGCAAGAGAGAATTTCTTCAAAATTTTACTAACTCTCAAATAAGTCTAAGTGAAGCAAGAGAGCATTTCTTAAAAAATACTAAGCACACCGTGCTCAAAAAGATATAAGTGAAGCACTAGAGCAAGTCCTAGCTCATAAAAAAGATTTAAGTGGAGCATAGAGAGCAATTCTAACAAGTCATGATATAATTTTGGCTCTCTCAAATAGGTGTGTCCAGCAAGGATTGATGACTTAAAACAGAAAATAAAACAAGCAAAGACTCATATCATACAAGACGCTCCAAGAAAAACACATATCGTGTGACGAATAAAAATATAGCCTCGAGTAAAATACCGGTGGCCGTTAGAAGAAAGAGGGGATGCCACTCGGGGGGCATCCCCTGGCTTAGTTGTTTGCTCATTCTTTGATAATAGCTTGGGATGCCGGGGAATCCCCAAGCTTAGGCTCTTCTATCCTTCTTTCATTCATCGTAAGATAACCCAAAACTTGAAAACTTCAGTCACACAAAACTCAACAAAGCCTTCGTGAGATCCGTTAGTGTAAGAAAATTAAATCACTACTATAAGTGATGTATCAAACCAATTCTTCTTTTGTTTTCGTATTATATCTACTATATTCCAACTTTTCTATGGCAAAAACTCATCAAAGAAAACCATAGAGCCATCAGAATAAGCACACAACACAAAGACAACAGAATCTGTCAAAACAGAACAGTCTGTAGTAATCCGACTATTACGAATACTTCTGGAACTCCAAAAATTCTACCAAATTAGGACGACCAGGTTAATTTTTATATTAATCTTCTGCAAAAATAATCAGAGCAAAATCTCTTTTCTGTGATTTATGTAAATTATTTTCGTGAGCGCAAAGTTTCTGTCTTTTTCAGCAAGATCAAACAACTATCACCCAAGAAGATCCTAAAGGCTTTACTTGGCACAAACACTAATTAAAACATAAAAACACAATCATAACAATAGAATAATTGTGCAAACACTCAAGAACAGAAAGTAAAAATAAAAAAAGTATTCATTGGGTTGCCTCCCAACAAGCGCTATAGTTTTATGCCTCTAGCTAGGCATAAGATTTTATCGATGCTCACATGAAAGATAATAATTGAAACACAAAGAGAGCATCATAAAACAAGTGACAATAAATTTAAGTCTAACATACCTCCTATGCATAGGAATCTTAGGAAAACAAATTAGCAAGACAAGCAAGATCTAGCATATGCAAGGAAGAAGAAAGAAACAAAAGCAATCTAAACATGAAGAGAGGTAGTTTAGTGACATGAAAATTTCTACAACCATATTTCCCTCTATCATAATAATTACATGTAGGATCATATTCAAATTCAATAGTATAGCTATCACATAACATATTCTCTATATGATCCACATGCATGCAAAGTCGACACTCTTCCAAAATAGTGGGATCATCAAATAAAGTCATGACCTCTCCAAACCCACTTTCATCAAAAATTTCATAAGATTGATCACTCTCCAAATATGTGGGATTATTTTTAGCTAAAGTTAACACTCTTGCAAACCCACTTTCAATATTATCGCAAACATATTCATCAGGAGGCTTAAATAAATTTTCAAGATCATAAGAAACATTATCACCCCAATCATGATCATTGCAATAAGTAGCGGACATAACAAAACAAGCATCCCCAAGCTTGGGGATTTGCATCTTATTAGAACAATTGACATTAATAGAATTTATAGTAATATTATTGCAATCATGCTTTTCATTCAAGGAGCTATCATGAATCACTTCATAAATTTCTTCATCACAATTTGCAGATTCACGAATCTCAAGCAAAACTTCATAAAGATAATCTAGTGCACTCAACTCACTAGCAATTGGTTCATTATGATTGGATCTTTTAAAAAGATTAGCAAGTGGATGGGGATCCATATCAATAGATTTTTAGCAAGCGAAGATGCAAGCATATAGAAGGCACATGGTAACACAAGCAAACAAAAGATCTGACGAGAAAAAGGCGAACAAAAAAGAGGGGCGAATAAAACGGCAAATTTTTGGGAAGTGGGGGAGAGGAAAACGAGAGGAAAATGGCAAATAATGTAAATTGCGAGGAGATGAGATTTGCGATTAGGAACCCGGTTATGTTGAAGATCCTCCCCGACAACGGCGCTAGAAATTCCTTTTGATCGCTCTCTGACTATAGCGACAGAAAAGCTCATGTCTGCTAGTACTACGTCGGTATTTCCCCAAGAGGAAGGGATGATGCAGCACAGCGAGGGTATGTATTTCCCTCAGTGAAGAAACCAAGGTTATCGAACCAGTAGGAGAACCAAGCAACACAACGTAAACAACACCTGCACACAAATAACAACACCTTGCAACCCAACGTGTTAAAGGGGTTGTCAATCACTTTCGGGTAACGATGCCAGAAATTGGTAGTAGATTGAAATAATTGATCGCAAATAAAATAAAGTGCAGCAAAGTATTTTTGTGTTTTTGGTTTAATAGATCTGAATAAAAATTCAAAGGAAAAGTAGATCGCAAGCAAATATATGAGAAAGAAGACCCGAGGGCCGTAGGTTTCACTAGTGGCTTCTCTCGAGAAAGATAGGAAATGGTGGGTAAACAAATTACTGTTGGGCAATTGATAGAACTTCAAATAATTGTGACTTTATCCAGGCAATGATCATTACATAGGCATCACGTCCAAGATTAGTAGACCGACTCCTGCCTGCATCTACTACTATTACTCCACACATCGACCGCTATCCAGCATGCATCTAGTGTATTAAGTTCATGGAAAAATGGAGTAATGCAATAAGAACGATGACATGATGTAGACAAGACCCGTTTATCTATTGCGTAGATATAGATCCCATCTCTTTATCCTTAGTAGCAACAATACATACGTGTCGGTTCCCTTTCTGTCACTGGGATCAAGCACCGTAAGATCGAACCCACTACCGGGCACCTCTTCCCATTGCAAGATAAATAGATCAAGTTGGCCAAACAAAACCCAAATATCAGAGAAGAAATACGAGGCTATAACAGATCATGCATATAAGAGATCTAAGAAACTCAAATAACTTTCATGGATATAAAAAGATATAACTGATCATAAACTCGAAGTTCATCAGATCCCAACAAACACACCGCAAAAAGAGTTACATCATATGGATATCCAAGAGACCATTGTATTGAGAATTCAGAAAGAGAGAGAAAGCCATCTAGCTACTAACTACGGACCCGAAGGTCTACAAAGAACTAGTCACGCATCTTTGGAGAGGCACCAATGGAGGTGGTGAACCCCATCCGAGATGGTGTCTAGATTGGATCTGGTGGTTCTGGACTGCGGCGGCTGGATGAATATTTCGTCGACTGTTCTAGGGTTCTTGTATTTTTGGGGTATTTATAGAGCAAAGAGGCGGTCTGGGGGCACCCGAGGTGGGCACAACCCACCAGGGCACGCCTGGGCCTCCTGGCGTACCCTGGTGGGTTGTCCCCTCCTCGGGACTCCCCCCAGGTGCAACCAGGGCCCAACTTCTTTCTTTTGGTCCATAAAAAATCATCATGAAGTTTCGTTGCATTTGGACTCCGTCTGGTATTGATTTCATGCGATGTAAAAAACATGGAAAAAACAACAACTGGCACTTGGCACTATGTCAATAGGTTAGTACCAAAAAGTGATATAAAATGACTATAAAATGATTATAAAACATCCAAGATTGATAATAAAAAGCATGGAACAATAAAAAATTATAGATACGTTGGAGACGTATCACGCGTATAGAGGTAATGTCAACCCTTGGTAGTTTCCTAGTAGTTCCTCTAATAACTATGGTAATTCCTACAACAATTCTTATGGAAATTATAATAAGATGCCCTCTGATCTTGATAACAATATTAAAGAATTTATTAATTCGCAAAAGGTTTTCAATGCTATGGTTGAATAAAAATTGCTCAAGATTGATTATTTGGCTAGGTACGTTGATAGAATTTCTCTTGAGATTTATTCTTTGAAAATTAAATCTATGCCACCCAAGCATGATATTAATGAATCTCTGAAAGCTATTAAATTTTCTATTGATGAGTGCAAAGAAAGAACCGCTAGGATGCGTGCTAAGCGAGATTGGTTTGTAAAAGCGTGTTCTTTGGTTTCTTGTGATAATAATGATGAAGATCTTAAAGTGATTGGTGTAACTCCTATTGAATCTTTGTTTTCTAATATAAATCTTGATAAAGATGGGACTGGAGATGAGTCAACTTTAGCTTGAAGGCGTCCCAATGATACGGAGTTTATAGATCTTAATGCAAAAATTGATAACAGTGGGATTGAAGAGGTCAAAACTTTAAGTAGCGATGAACCCACTCTTTTGGATTTCAAGAACTTTAATTATGGTAATTGTTCTTTGATAGATTGTATTTCCTTGTTGCAATCCATGTTTAATTCTCCTCATGCTTATAATCAAAATAAAGCTTTTACTAAACATATCGTTGATGCTATGATGAAATCTTTTGAAGAAAAACTTGAATTGGAAGTTTCAATCCCTAGAAAGCTTTATGATGAGTGGGAACCTACAATTAAGATTAAAATTAAATATTATGAGTGCTATGCTTTGTGTGATTTGGGTGCTAGCGTTTCCACGATTCCAAAAAATTCCAGCAGCTCAGGTAAAAAAACATATTTGATCTGACCTGCTGGAATGTGATAAAATAATGTTTTTTACACACGATTGATATATGAATTGCCTCGGTTGTCCTAATTTTTAAGAATTTTTGGACTTACAGAAGTATACGAAGTTTACAGATTACTACAAACTGTTCTGTTTTTTATAGATTCTGTTTTCTATGTGTTGTTTGCTTATTTTGGTGAATCTATGGGTAGTATCAAGGGGTATGAAACATGGAGAAGTTGGAATATAGTAGATATTACACCAATATAAATAAAGAATGAGTTCACAACAATACCAAAAAGTGATGATTTATTTTCTTATACTAACGGATCTCATGAGTTTTGTGTTGTGAAGTTTTTAAGTTTTGGGTAAAGATTTGATGGACTATGGAATAATGAGTGGAAAGAGCCTAAGCTTGGGGAATGGGGATGCCCGAGGAACCCCAAGGTAATATTCAAGGACAACCAAGCATCTAAGCTTGGGGATGCCCCGCATGGCATCCTCTCTTTCGTCTTTGTCTATCGGTAAATTTACTTGAGGCTATATTTTTATTCACCACATGATATGTGTTTTGCTTGGAGTGTCCTGTATGATATGAGTCTTTGCTTTTTAGTTTTCCACAATCATCCTTGCTGTACACACCTTTTGAGAGGAACACACATGAATCATGAATTTATTAGAATACTCTATGTGCTTCATGAAGGAAATATGCCCTAGAGGCAATAATAAAGTTGCTATTTATATTTCCTTATATCATTATAAATGTTTACTATTCATGATAGAATTGTATTAACCGAAAACTTGATACATGTGTGAATACATAGACAAAACAAAGTGTCCCTAGTATGCCTCTCCTAGACTAGCTCGTTAATCAAAGATGGTTAAGTTTCCTGACCATAGACATGTGTTGTCATTTGATGAACGGGATCACATCATTAGAGAATGATGTGATGGACAAGACCCATCCGTTAGCATAGCATTATGATCGTTGAGTTTTATTGCTATTGCTTTCTTCATGACTTATACATGTTCCTCTGACTATGAGATTATGCAACTCCCGAATACCGGAGGAACACCTTGTGTGCTATCAAACGTCACAACGTAACTGGGTGATTATAAAGATGCTCTACAGGTGTCTCCGAAGGTGTTTGTTGGGTTGGCATAGATCGAGATTAGGATTTGTCACTCCGAGTATTGGAGAGGTATCTCTGGGCCCTCTCGGTAATGCACATCACTATAAGCCTTGCAAGCAATGTGACTAATGATTTAGCTGCGGGATGATGCATTATGGAACGAGTAAAGAGACTTGCTGGTAACGAGATTGAACAAGGTATGACGATATCGACGGTCGAATCTCGGGCAAGTAACATACCGTTGACAAAGGGAACAACGTATGTTGTTGTGTGGTTTGACCAATAAAGATCTTCATAGAATTTGTAGGAGTCAATATGAGCATCAGGTTCCGCTATTGGTAATTGACCGGAGAGGTGTCTCGGTCATGTCTACATAGTTCTCGAACCCGTAGGGTCCGCACGCTTAATGTTCGATGACGATTGGTATTATGAGTTGATGTGATTTGATGTACTGAAGGTTGTTCGGAGTCCCAGATGAGATCGCGGACATGACGAGGAGTCTCTAAATGGTCGAGACATAAAGATTCATATATTGGAAGGCTACATTCGGACACCGGAATGGTTCGGGTCGTTTTGGATAAGTTTCGGAGTACCGGGGGTTACCGGAATCCCCCCCGGGAAGTTATTGGGCCTCATCGGCCTAGTGGTGGAAGAAAGGACGCAGGCCAAGGTGTGGCGCGTGCCCCCCCTAGCCCGAACCGAATTGAACTAGGGCTAGGGGGGCCAGCCCCCCCTTTCGTTCTCTTCTTCCTCTCCTTCCTTCTTCTCCTACTTGGACTAGGAAAAGGGGGAACCTACTCCTGCTAGGAGTAGGAATCCCCCCCTTGGGCATGCCCCTTGTGGCCGGCCCTCCTCCTCCTCCCCTCCTTTATATACGGGGGAGGGGGCACCCCATAGACACACAAGTTGATCTTTAGCCGTGTGCGGTGCCCCCCTCCACAGTTTTCCACCTCGGTCTATCGTCGTAGTGCTTAGGCGAAGCCCTGCGCCGGTAACTTCATCATCACCATCACCATGCTGTCATGCTGACGAAACTCTCCCTCGGCCTCAGCTGGATCTAGAGTTCGAGGGACGTCACCGAGCTGAACGTGTGCAGATAGCGGAGGTGTCGTGCGTTCGGTACTTGATCGGTTGGATCGCGAAGACGTTCGACTACATCAACCGCGTTACTTAACGCTTCCGCTTTCGGTCTACGAGGGTACGTGGACACACTCTCCCTGCTCGTTGCTATGCTTCTCCTAGATAGATCTTGCGTGATCGTAGGATTTTTTTTTGAAATACTACGTTCCCCAACAGTGGCATCCGAGCTAGGTCTATGCGTAGATGTTATATGCACGAGTAGAACACAAAGAGTTGTGGGCGATAATAGTCATACTGCTTACCAGCATGTCATACTTTGATTCAGCGGTATTGTTGGATGAAGCGGCCTAGACCGACATTACATGACCGAGTTCATGAGACTGGTTCTACCACCGTGCTTCGCACACAGGTGGCTAGTGGGTGTCTATTTCTCCAGCTTTAGTTGAATCGAGTTTGACTACGCCCGGTCCTTGTTGAAGGTTAAAATGATGAAAAATCGTTGTGGTTTTAATGCGTAGGTAAGAACGGTTCTTGCTAGAAGCCCGTAGCAGCCACGTAAAACTTGCAACAACAAAGTAGAGGACGTCTAACTTGTTTTTGCAGGGCTTGTTGTGATGTGATATGGTCAAGACGTGATGATATATAAATTGTTGTATGAGATGATCATGTTTTGTAATAGTTATCGGCAACTGGCAGGAGCCATATGGTTGTCGCTTTATTGTATGAAATGCAATCGCCATGTAATTGCTTTACTTTATCACTAAGCGGTAGAAATAGTCGTAGACGCAATAGTTGGCGAGACGACAACGATGCTACGATGGAGATCAAGGTGTCAAGCCGGTGATGATGGTGATCATGACGGTGCTTTGGAGATGGATATCAAATGCACAAGATGATGATGGCCATATCATATCACTTATATTGATTGCATGTGATGTTTATCCTTTATGCATCTTATTTTGCTTAGTACGGCGGTAGCATTATAAGACGATGTCTCACTAAATTTCAAGGTATAAGTGTTCTCTCTGAGTATGCACCATTGCGACAGTTCGTCATCCCGAGACACCACGTGATGATCGGGTGTGATAAGCTCTGCGTTCACATACAACGGGTGCAAGCCAGTTTTGCACACGCAGAGTACTCGGGTTAAACTTGACGAGCCTAGCATATGCAGATATGGCCTCGGAACACTGAGACCGAAAGGTCGAGCATGAATCATATAGTAGATATGATCAACATAGTGATGTTCACCATTGAAAACTTCTCCATCTCACGTGATGACCAGACATGGTTTAGTTGATATGGATCACGTGATCATTTAGAGACTAGAGGGATGTCTATCTAAGTGGGAGTTCTTAAGTAATATAATTAATTGAACTTTAATTTATCATGAACTTAGTCCTGATAGTATTTGCATAACTATGTTGTAGATCAATAGCTGGCGATGTAGCTCCCTGTTTATTTTTATGTTCCTAGAGAAAAACATTGTTGAAAGATGATAGTAGCAATGATGCGGACTAGGTCCGTGATCTGAGGATTATCCTCATTGCTGCACAGAAGAATTATGTCCTTGATGCACAGCTAGGTGACAGATCTATTGCAGGAGCAGATGCAGACGTTATGAATGTTTGACAAAGCTCGGTATGATGACTACTTGATAGTTTAGTGCACCATGCTTTACGGCTTTGAACCGGGACTTCAAAAACGTTTTGAATGCCACGGAGCATATGAGATGTTCCAAGAGATGAAATTGGTATTTCAGTCTCATGCCCATGTCGAGAGGTATGAGACCTCTGACAAGTATTTTGCCTACAAGATGGAGGAGAACAGCTCAACCAGTGAGCATGTGCTCAGAATGTCTAAGTACTACAATCGCTTGAATCAAGTGGGAGTTAATCTTCCAGGTAAGATAGTGATTAACAGAGTTCTCTAGGCACTATCACCAAGTTACTGGAACTTCGTGATGAACTATAATATACAAGGGATGATGAAAATGATTCCCCGAGCTCTTCGCGATGCTGAAATCGGCGAAGGTAGAAATCAAGAACAGCATCAAGTGTTGATGGTTGACAAGACTAGTAGTTTCAAGTAAAAGGGCAAGGGAAAGAAAGGGAACTTCAAGAAGAATGGCAAGCAAGTTGCCACTCCCATGAAGAAGCCCAAAGCTAGACCCAAGCCTGAAACTGAGTGCTTCTACTGCAAAGGAAATGGTCACTGGAAGCGGAACTGCCCCAAATACTTGGCGGATAAGAAGGATGACAAACTGAACAAAAGTATATATGATATACATGTTATTGATGTGTATTGTACAAGTGTTCATAGTAGCCCCTGGGTATTTGATACTGGTTTAGTTGCTATGATTAGTAACTCGAAACAGGAGTTACAAAATGAACAAAGACTAGTTGAGGGCAAGGTGACGATGTGTGTTGGAAGTGATTCCAAGGTTGATAAGATCACCATCGCACACTCCCTTTACCTTCGGGATTAGTGTTGAACCTAAAATAAATGTTATTTGGTGTTTGTGTTGAGTAAAATATTATTGGATCATGTTTATTGCAATACGACTATTCATTTAAGTCAAAGAATAATTTTTATTCTGTTTACATGAATAAAACCTTCTGTGGTCATACACCCAAGGTGAATGGTTTATTGAATCTCGATCGTAGTGACACACATATTCATAATATTGATGCCAAAAGATGCATAGTTGATAATGATAGTGCAACATATTTGTGGCACTGCCGTTTAGGTCATATGGGTGTAAAGCGCATGAAGAAACTCCATGCTGATGGGCTTTTGGAATCACTTGATGCTTGCGAACCATGCCTCATGGGCAAGATGACTAAGACTCCGTTCTCCGGAACAATGGAGCGAGCAACTGACTTATTGGAAATAATACATACTGATGTATGGGATCCGATGAGTGTTGAGGCTCGTGGCGGGTATCGTTATTTTCCGACCTTCACAGATGATTTGAGCAGATATGGGCCGGTATATCTGCTTGATGAAACATAAGTCTGAAACATCTGAAAAGTTCAAAGAATTTCAGAGTGAAGTGGAAAATCATCACAACAAGAAAATAAAGTTTCTACGATCTGATCATGGAGACGAATATTTGAGTTACGAGTTTGGTCTTCATTTGAAACAATGTGGAATAGTTTCACAACTCATGCCACCTGGAACACAACAGCGTAATGGTGTGTTCGAACGTCATAACCGTACTTTATTAGATATGGTGCGATCTATGATGTCTCTTACCAATTTATCACTATTGTTTTGGGGTTATGCATTAGAAGACAGCTGCATTCACGTTAAATAGGGCACCATCTAAATCCGTTGAGACGACACCATATGAACTGTGGTTTGGCAAGAAACCTAAGCTGTCGTTTCTTAAAGTTTGGGGCTGCGATGCTTATGTGAAAAAGCTTCAACCTGATAAGCTCGAACCCAAATCGGAGAAATGTGTCTTCATAGGATACCCAAAGGAGACTGTTGGGTACACCTTCTATCACAAATCCGAAGGCAAGATATTCATTGCTAAGAATGGATCCTTTCTAGAGAAGGAGTTTCTCTCGAAAGAAGTGAGTGGGAGGAAAGTAGAACTTGATGAGGTAATTGTACCTGCTCCCTTATTGGAAAGTAGTTCATCACAGAAATCAGTTCTGGTGATGCCTACACCAATTAGTGAGGAAGCTAATGATGATGATCATGAAACTTCAGATCAAGTTACTACCGAACCTCGTAGGTCAACCAGAGTAAGGTCCGCACCAGAGTGGTATGACAATCTTGTTCTGGATGTCATGTTACTTGACCATGACGAACCTACGAACTATGAGGAAGCGATGATGATCCCAGATTCTGTAAAATGGCTTGAAGACATGAAATCTGAGATGGGGATCCATGTATGATAACAAAGTATGAACTTTGATTGACTTGCCCTATGATCGGCGAGCCATTAAGAATAACTGGATCTTCAAGAGGAAGACGGACGCTGATAGTAGTGTTACTATCTACAAAGCTCGAAATTGTCACAAAAAGTTTTCGACAAGTCCAAGTTGTTGACTACGATAAGATTTTCTCACTCGTAGCGATGCTTAAGTCTGTCCGAATCATGTTAGCAATTGCCACATTTTATGAAATCTGGAAAATGGATGTCAAAACTTCATTCCTTAATGGATTTTTTAAAGAAGAGCTGTATATGATACAACAAGAAGGTTTTGCAATCCTAAAGGTGCTAACAAAGTGTGCGAGCTCCAGCGATCCATATATGGATTGGTGCAAGCATATCGGAGTTGGAATATACGCTTTGATGAGTTGATCAAAGCATATAGTTTTATACAGACTTGCGGTGAAGCCTGTATTTATAAGAAAGTGAGTGGGAGCACTACAGCATTTCTGATAAGTATATGTGAATGACATATTGTTGATCGGAAATAGTGTAGAATTTTCTGGAAAGCATAATGGAGTGTTTGAAAGGAGTTTTTCAAAGAAAGACCTTGGTGAAGCTGCTTATATATTAAGCATCAAGATCTATAGAGATAGATTAAGACGCTTGATAAGTTCTTTCAATGATTATATACCTTGATAAGATTTTGAACTAGTTCAAAATGGAACAGTCAAAGAAGGAGTTCTTACCTATGTTGCAAGGTGTAAAGTTGAGTAAAGACTCAAAACCTGACCACGGAAGAAAATAGAAAGAGAATGAAAAGTCATTCCCTATGCCTTAGTCATAGGTTCTATAAAGTATGCTATGCTGTGTACCAAACCTATTGTGTACCTCAACATGAGTTTGGCAAGAGGGTACAATAGTGATCTAGGAGTGGATCACTGGACAACGGTCAAAATTGTCTTTAGTGGAATAAGGATATGTTCTCGGTTATGGAAGTGACAAAAAGGTTCATCGTCAAGGGTTACGTCGATGCAAGCTTTGACACTGATCCGGATGACTCTAAGTCTTAATATGGATACATATTGAAAGTGGGAGCAATTAGCTAGAGTAGCTCCATGCAGAGCATTGTAGACATAGAAATTTGCAAAATACATACGGATCTGAATATGGCAGACCCGTTGACTAAACCTCTCTCATAAGCATGATCACACCTTAGTACTCTTTGGGTGTTAATCACATGGCGATGTGAACTAGATTACTGACTCTAGTAAACCCTTTGGGTGTTGGTCACATGGTGATGTGAACTATGGGTGTTAATCACATGGTGATGTGAACTATTGGTGTTAAATCACATGGCGATGTGAACTAGATTATTAACTCTAGTGCAAGTGGGAGACTGAAGGAAATATGCCCTAGAGGCAGTAATAAAGTTGTTATTTATATTTCCTTATATCATGATAAATGTTTATTATTCATGCTAGAATTGTATTAACCGGAAACTTGATACATGTGTGAATACATAGACAAAACAAAGTGTCCCTAGTATGCCTCTACTAGACTAGCTCGTTAATCAAAGATGGTTAAGTTTCCTGACCATAGACATGTGTTGTCATTTGATGAACGGGATCACATCATTAGAGAATGATGTGATGGACAAGACCCATCCGTTAGCTTAGCATTATGATCGTTGAGTTTTATTGCTATTTCTTTCTTCATGACTTATACATGTTCCTCTGACTATGAGATTATGCAACTCCCGAATACCGGAGGAACACCTTGTGTGCTATCAAACGTCACAATGTAACTGGGTGATTATAAAGATGCTCTACAGGTGCCTTCGAAGGTGTTTGTTGGGTTGGCATAGATCGAGATTAGGATTTGTCACTCCGAGTATCGGAGAGGTATCTCTGGGCCCTCTCGGTAATGCACATCACTATAAGCCTTGCAAGCAATGTGACTAATGAGTTAGTTGCGGGATGATGCATTACGGAACAAGTAAAGAGACTTGCCAGTAACGAGATTGAATTAGGTATTATGATACCGACGATCGAATCTCGGGCAAGTAACATACCGATGACAAAGGGAACACCGTATGTTGTTGTGCGGTTTGACCGATAAAGATCTTCGTAGAATATGTAGGAGCCAATATGAGCATCCAGGTTCCGCTATTGGTTGTTGACCGGAGAGGTGTCTCAGTCAAGTCTACATAGTTCTCGAACCCGTAGGGTCCGCACGCTTAACGTTCGATGACGATTGATATTATGAGTATATGTGATTCGATGTACCGAAGGTTGTTCGGAGTCCCAGATGAGATCACGGACATGACGAGGAGTCTCGAAATGGTCAAGACATAAAGATTCATATATTGGAAGGCTACATTCGGACACCGGAATGGTTTGGTTCGTTTTGGATAATTTTCGGAGTACCGGGGGTTACCTGAACCCCCCCCCCCCCGGGAAGTTATTGGGCCTCATGGGCCTAGTGGTGGAAGAAAGGAGGCAGGCCAAGGTGTGGCGTGCGCCCCCCTAGCCCAAAATGAATTGGACTAGGGCTAGGGGGGGCCCTTTCCTTCTCTTCTTCCTCTCCTTCCTTCTTCTCCTACTTGGACTAGGAAAGGGGGAAACCTACTCCTACTAGGAGTAGGAATCCCCCCTTGGGCGCGTCCCTTGTGGCCGGCCCTCCTCCTCCTCCCCTCCTTTATATACGGGGGAGGGGCACCCCATAGACACACAAGTTGATCTTTAGCCGTGTGCGGTGCCCCCTCCACTGTTTTCCACCTCGATCATATCGTCGTAGTGCTTAGGCGACGCCCTGCACCGGTAACTTCATCATCACCATCACCACGCCGTCGTGCTGACGGAACTCTCCCTCGGCCTGAGCTGGATCTAGAGTTCGAGGGACGTCACCGAGCTGAACGTGTGCAGATCGCGGAGGTGCCGTGCGTTCGGTACTTGATCGGTTGGATCGCAAAGTCGTTCAACTACATCAACCGCGTTACTTAACGCTTCCGCTCTCGGTCTACGAGAGTACATTGACACACTCTCCCCGCTCGTTGCTATGCTTCTCCTAGATAGACCTTGCGTGATCGTAGGATTTTTTTTGAAATACTACGTTCCCCAACACTTCACTTATATCTTTTGAGCTAGTCAATTTTGCTCTAGTGCTTCACTTATATCTTTTTAGAGCACGGCGTGACTTTATTTTATAGAAATTGTTGAACTCTCATGCTTCACTTATATTATTTTGAGAGTCTCTCTAAACAACATGGTAATTTACTTGGGGTATGAATTAGTCCTAATATGATGGGCATCCAAGAGGGATATAATAAAAACTTTCATATAAAGAGCATTGAATACTATGAGAAGTTTGATTCCTTATGTTTTTTTGAGATATAAAGATGGTGATATTAGAGTCATGCTAGTGAGTAATTGTGAATTTATAGAAATACTTGTGTTAAATGATTCCCGTAGCATGCATGTATGGTGAACCATTATGTGATGAAGTCAGAGCATGATTTATTTATCGATTGTCTTCCTTATGAGTGGCGGTCGAGGACGAGCGATTGTCTTTTCCTACCAATCTACCCCCTAGGAGCATGCGTTTAGTACTTTGTTTCGATAGATAATAGACTTTTGCAATAAGTATGTGAGTTCTTTATGACTAATGTTGAGTCCATGGATTATACGCACTCTCACCCTTCCACCATTGCTGCCCCCTCTAGTACCGCGCAAATTTCGCCGGTGCACTACACCCACAATATACCTTCCTCAAAACTGCCACCATACCTACCTATTATGGCATTTCCATAGCCATTCCGAGATATATTGCCATGCAACTTCCACCGTTCCGTTTATTAGGACACGCTTCATCATTGTCATATTGCTTTGCATGATCAAGTAGTTGACTTAGTATTTGTGGCAAGGCCACCGTCCATATTTTTTATACATGTCTCTCTTGAGCATTGCACATCCCGGTACACCGCCGGAGGCATTCATATGGAGTCATATCCTTGTTCTAGTATCGAGTTGTAATTCTTGAGTTGTAAGTAAATAAAAGTGTGATTATCATCATTATTAGGGCATTGTCCCATGTGAGGAAAGGGTGATGGAAGCTATGATTCCCTCACAAGTTGGGATGAGTCTCCGGACTTTACAAAAAATAAAAGAGGCCAAAAGAAACCCAAACTAAAAAATTAGAGAAAAGAGAGAAGGGCCAATGCTACTATCCTTTTACCACACTTGTGCTTCAAAGTAGCACCATGATCTTCATGATAGAGAGTCTCCTATATTGTCACTTTTATATACTAGTGGGAATTTTTCATTACAGAACTTGGCTTGTATATTCTAATGATGGGCTTCCTCAAATTGCCCTAGGTCTTCGTGAGCAAGCGAGTTGGATGCACACCCACTTAGTTTCTTTTTGAGCTTTCATAAACTTATAGCTCTAGTGCATCCATTGCATGGCAATCCCTACTCACTCACATTGATATCTATTAATGAGCATCTCCATAGCACGTTAATACGCCTAGTTGCACTACAAAAAAATACACTTCCGTGATGATACGTGTTTGTCACAGTAGGTCACGTTTTCTATCATGCATGGACATCCATGACGATTTTATGACAGAATCAAGATAGTCATACATGTGCTGTCGTAGAAGTGTTCCATGACATTACCAAAATTATCATCACGGAAGTGTCCACTTCCATGACGATAAATCGCGCGTCATGGAAGTGCTTTCGTCAAGGGTGACCGACACGTGGCATCCACCATAACAGGTCGCCATTAAGCTATCGGGTCCGGTTTTGGATCCGATAACCCGTTAACAGCCCGGAGCAATGAGGATTTTCCCCGTGTAAAATTGTCATTGGCCGGAGGAAACACGTCTGGGCTCATCGTTGGGACATATGTCATCCATTCATTGGACAGGAGGCGCCTATGATAGGTCGACATGTGGCACGACCCAACAGAGGCCCATTCCGGTGAAAAGGCCGGCCCATTTGACTTGGTCAAAAGGTAACGGCCCGGCCCACGGAAAGCCTGTTAACGGCATGTTCGTATATAGCCCATTTACGGCTCGCTAACTCACGGCCCGTTATGGCCTATCGGAATTAAGCCCAGTAGCTTCATCTGGGCCGTCCAATATGATTCCAGCACGTTGTAACTTCCAGCCCATGTATGGCCCATGATGTCTTTCGGCCCATACGAGGCCATTTGTAACTCTTGGCCCATTAACGGCCCGTGGTGAATCTGGCCCGCAATGAACAGTGTTTCGCTTTATCCCCATTAGGATCCATTATTCCATTGGGCCGTTTCCAACCCGTGTTATCTTTCGGCCTTCTCAGGGCCCATTTATTCTTGGGCTTATTTCCAGCATTCGGTTACTTACGACCCGTTACTGGCCTTTTCTGCTTGTGGGCCAAATTCAGCCCGTGGTTATAATCGGCCCGTTTGTGGCCCGTTAACCCGTTGGGCCATTTTCATAGCATCAAATACGTTCGATTAATGACGGCCCATTATGGTCGGCCCATGAATGGGCGATTCCAAATCTAGCCCATTTACCGCCCATAATGCGGCCTGTTATTGGCCCATGTTTGGAAGATCGATCATACGGCCCGTAGAAGGCCCATTGATGTATGACCCGTAGAAGGCCCATTGTTTTTATGGCCCTTAGAATTCCCATTGTTACTACGGCCCGTAGGAGGCCCATGGTAACTACAGTAAATATGTAGCCCATGGTTATTGTGGCCTAGTTTTAAAAAATAGGTTATTGCGGCCACTAGCAAACCGCGGAAAAAGAACTGCACTGACTACAAGCAAACAAATAAACAAGACAATAAGGAAATAAATAAGCAAGAAACTTAGACTAGGCTATCACGTCTATTAAACATATTACATCCACTAGGCATCAAAGTTTGACACCAGTGCAAACATAGGGAACAAAGCAGCATATCATATACACTGCTTGTCAAAGTTGGTGACCAGTGCAAATAAACGCCGCAACAAAACAAGTCCAGAACTGAAACCACTTCAGAAGAGCTCAAGAAACAATATCCTAGGTACCCATAATGCTGGCAAGATGCTTAGCAAGCTTATTAACTTTCTCTTGTTTGGCGCTTAAATCCTCCAGTGCTTGCTGTTGCACAAGAAAGTATGCATCTGAATTCTGCAGGGACTTCCTCAGTCCTTTGACTTCTTGCCGCAGCACAGCTGACTGATGCCTCTCAGCTTGTAGCTGATACTAAAGAAGCCAAAGTGATTCAGGCAGCGAGTTCGAAGAGCTTGTGCCAGCGTTACCGGCCAGTAACTCGAACACTACATCAACGCAGGACTGTGGGGTTTTCTCACCGTCTACAAGATCATTTTTATCACCTTTCTTGGAGACCAACAGGGTTGTCTCACTATCTTGAACCTTATATGCATTACTTTCTCTACCATTTCATAGTGGGGTGCTCTTCTCCAATATTCTGTTTGCATTCTAAAAGAGAAAGAAGCAGACACATCACAGGTTTAGCATGTAGTATACGAACCTCATTTTGGTAAACCGGATCAGTAGTAAGGTGGACAGGATAACTGCATGAAACAAACATATATCTATGTACTATGGTCATTGTATTGTCCATATCATTCTAGTTTATGCTGCCAAATCAAGATAGAGACACAGTTCAACTCATATATTTTTAAGACACAACAACATAGACAAAATATAAGTGTGAGAAACTACACAACATTGGCAACACTTGTAATGTGCATCACATGAGAACATAACTGTTTATACAACTGAAACTGAAATCAACATAGAGACAAGAAGTTAGAACAACAATCCAGTTAGGGAAATAGGTTTAAAACATACCTGTTGCGCCATTGGAGTTTCAATTGGATCCTTCAAATTCAAAAGTAGTTGGTATGAGTAAATACAGTGATGCAAAAGCAAAGGAGTATGGACCATAGCTACGGAATCTGACCTGAGAACAGATGCTCTTCTGCTTTAAACGTGGAGTTTGGGTTTGCTGTGGTGGCCTTCGTGCTTTGGGCACTGCAGTTGCTTTACAAACTGCTCGTGTGGGGGTACTCTGTGGTGGACATGGTACTTTGTCAACTAGAAGTGGGTTACTATCCACTGGGGTTGGGGTTAGATGGGTTGTAGCTAGTTCTCTGCCCAACGGTGCCAGTGTGCAATCTGGAAGAGTCTCGCTTATGTGTGGTGGGGCTAGTTTGTGGGCTAGTACAACTATGGTTCTATCTGCATCAATGGGTAGCGCTGTCTTTTGTGAAGAACGGGTTTTTGCTCCCTTACTGCCATCACCCCCTCCAATTCAAATGGCTGATAAACAAGAAAAGAAATTAAACATACAAACATTGTATGATAGACAGATGTGGTAATTCACATATATGTTGTCTACCAAACAGGACAGCATGACACAATTTCACATATATGATGCCTAACTAAACAGGATAGCATGACACAATTTCAGATATATGATGGATAACTTAACAGGATATAATGGCATAATTCAACATATGATGAGTATCTAAACAGTATGACATGACAAAACTATATGATGTCTTTCTAAAATAGGTTGGGATGAAATAATCACATACATGTTGTCTAAGTATACAGGATGGCATGATATAATTGACATAATTGATTCATATACTAAGCAGCTGGCACTCGCATGTATGATCTCTAAACTAAGCAGATGGAATTCAATATTGTTCATATGATGTCTAAACTAAGCAATGCAAGACACCATATGCATGATATGAGAAATATAAACATTGCAACTTAGAGCATACACCTCAGGTGGGATATAGGACTGGTCATCTGTCTCTGAATCCTCCTCTGAGGAGCTCCCTGTAACCATCGAGATATATGCTTCAACAGGTACCATTACCTTCTTTGAAGACCTTGTTTTCACTCCTGATTTTTCCATAACCGGCTCAAATGGTTGATACACATGAAGATTAGTTCAATATACACAGATTGTCGACAAATGGAATATGTAATGAAAAAAGATGGCATGAGATAATTCACATATATGATGCTTGGCTACGTGGCGGTGCATAATTCACATATATGATAACTGGCTGAAAAACATGGCATTGCATAATTCACATATCTGATATAGAAAGCAAACAGGAGGCATTCACACAAAGCATGTCTAATCTAAGCAGATGGCATGGCAATGCAAGACACCATATGCATGATATATGGCTGATGCACAGGAAGGGTAGATGAATGTATAAACATTGTTGACAAATGGAATACATTATGAAAAAAATGGCATGATACAATTCACATATACGATGACTGGCTAAACAGGATGGCATTGCATGATTCACATATATGATGCCTGGCTAAAGAAGATGGCATTGCATAATTCCCATATACTCCCTCCGTTCCTAAATATTTGTCTTTCTAGAGATTTCAAATGGACTACCACATACGGATGTATATAGACATATTTTAGAGTGTAGATTCACTCATTTTGCTCTGTATGTAGTCACTTGTTGAAATCTCTAAAAAGACAAATATTTAGGAATGGTGGGAGTATGATATAGAAACCAAACAGGTGGCATTCACACAAAGCAAATCTAAACTAAGATGATGACATATAAGATGTATAATGTAAGCAATGCGAGGCGCCATATGCATGATATGACCAACATCAGCATGCCAGGTTATAGCAAACACCTCAGGTGGTAAATAGGAGTGGTCGGCTCCCTCTGAATCCCCATCTAAACAGTTATCTTCCTCTGGAATACAATCTGGAATGGGCGGGAGGGGGGGCACTTCGCCCACATGGAGCGGCGTCTGCATGACATCATATTCCCATGCAACGGTCTTCTCTTTTTCTCTACATGTTCAGTACGATTGTGTACTATAACTGACATGCATAATAAAAAAATAGTTAGATTTTGTAAGGCCTAAGGGGTGCATGCAGAAATCAAGACTGATGGTAGCAAACAAGTGGATAGATCCAAAACTAATGATAGCAGGTAGATTATAGCTTCAGTTTGAAAGGATAGACAATGGATCATCTACTGTTTGTTGCCCACCCAACAGGAACCACATAGAAGACCCCAGATGAACCAGATAGTAGACATATACTATTCATTGCTGCCTCGATATGAAACCCACGGGCATTTTAAAACTCAAGTTTGAACGATAAAGTAGCAGGCAATAATAACCGATGTATAACGTAAGCAAACACGAAACACTGCGACCTCTCTTCCGGAACTGTATAGTTCTCAGGTTCATCTGCTCAGTCGATGATGGTAATGCAGGCAATGGGGAAGATGATCTGAGGCGGCGAAAGAAAGTCTGCAGGGGGAATCTCTGTTGCAGAGAACGCTTCCGTCGATGGTGCACCTCAGGTGGGGTGGATGACGGCATGGCAGGAGCAGGACATAACACACAAAGTTTTCTTTGACGCCTATCTGAAAATGAAGTAAATCTGTAAGGGCTCCTTAGAATTCGAGGATTCTATAAATGCAGGGACAGGAAAAACACAGGAATAGGATAGGAATGCACGTGCAAAACAGAGCATTTCGAAACATAGGATTTCTGTCAACCTGGGTGTTTGGTTCACATGAATTGGAAGAACACGGGAATGGAGAAATATGGTCAAATTAAAGTCAAACCACTTGAAAATGAAAAAAAATAAGAATCTTATTATGCCAGTAATGCAATTAGTTATGTTCTTCATGCATATTAATTTGAAAAGGACGTCCAAGTGGATATTAAAATTCCTACGTTTTTTCTTTGAAATAGACACCAAAGGAAAAAAACCTCCAGTTTTGCTTTGCTCCACTCCTTCTAACCAAATGCACACACAGTAGTACCATAGTAGTTCCATAGCAAAGGATCCCCGAGGGATTGGAATGAATGCAGAGTAACAAAGTGATGCGACGAGTGTACAACCTCTTTGGCATAGCCTTGTCGACCTCAGCATCATTGGGTTGGACGTGGAGGATGGTGATGCTGGTGTGACTGTCAAAGGCGGGGAAGAAGATCTGAGGCCTCTGGAAATGGCTCCGAGGGTACTGCTCCGCTGTGATGGACGGTTCCGTCATTGGAGCGACTCCATTGAGGTGTACGGCGGCGAGGCTGAAGCAGGACAAGATAGACAACGTTAATCTGAAGTGGGACTCTAATACCTTCTGCAATAGATGATATAAAATGCATCACCAAAATGTGCTAGATGTAAAACGCATCAGCCGCCCCACGGCCGCTCCGACAGATGCTGTAAATACTGTTCACTCTGAACTTAACTGAAGAAACTGAACTTTACAATCGAAACTGAATTTTACTGTCCAAACTGATTGAACTAGTAGCAGAGCATTGCAATAGATGTTTAGGGCGTTTGAGCACTAGTAGCAGAGAAGCAGTGATCTAAATCAGCAGACGCTCGAGCAGGGAACACACTAGCAGAGAGCAAGTCGTGCAGCAGCACCGCGAGCGAGTGGTAAAGCAGCAACTCCTGTAGCTGCCGGAGGTCGTGCAGCAGCAGCAGCAGCGCGAGCGAGAGGAAGAGCAGAGCATCAACATGAACGAGAGCAAGAGCGGAGCAGCACCGCAACCGACAACAATAGAAGAGCAGAGCAGTAGCACGAACGAAAGCAAGAGCAATGCAGCAGCGCGATTGACATCAAGAACAGAGCCGCAACACGAGCGAGAGCCGGAGCAGTAGCAGCATCAGCATGAGCAAGAGCCGGAGCAGCTGCAGCTAGTGCCAATGTGGAAGTCGCTGCCGAGGAAGCAACGACATGGGGGAGAGACGCGATGGATGAAGTGGCCGGCGACGGTGCCGTCGATGGAAACCCGCCTTGGCTGCTCGGTATCGAGCACCGGCAGCCCCGTGAGATTGAATAAAAGATAAAATAAAGCGGTGAGTGAAGAACCTCCTTCATGGCGCTGAGTTGGCCTCGGCTTCATCGGAGGAATCGGTGAGGGTGCTGCAGTTCCGGTGGGGCAGGTCAAGACGACGCTGTGGGGATGGAGGTGGGGCGATAGATGAGGCAAACGTCGAGGCAGCTCCTTGGAGGTGGAGGACGGGGTGGCTGATCCGGCGGGATGACGAGATCGATGACAGATCCTCATCTGGTGCAGTGGCTGAGGGACAGCGAGCTGTTGCGGTGGACGACATCGTCGGGGAAGAGTCTCCGGCTCGGCGGCGGTCGGGAGGCCGACGGAGGAGCGTGGGGTTTCACGGGTTTTGGTTTCCTCGGTGTACGAATGGGGGGGCGAAGGGGAAGGTAGGGGGGAGCCATGGCTTAGGGATGCGCTTGCCCAAAATGTAGGGTAAGTTACCAGCATACCCCCACCGGTTTTGACACCGCGACGTCGAGCCGCATTTTCGGCTGAGGGGTAGAAGGGGGATTTCGCGTGTCTGGGCTTCGGGACCGATTTCGGATGAGGAGGGAGTTTTCGCGTGCGTCAAAATTTGGGGATAACCAGGCGCGGCGCGGGTTGAAGAGGTGGGAGTTTCAAAGCAGATGAGACAAAAGATACTCGAGCTTGAAAATTTTGGGATAACAAGGCACGGATTCCTTGTTCGGCAGAACAAACTTAACGTGTACAAAAAAACAATTCATACAAGACACAAGAGAGTCATGTCCCCTTTTACTATATTGCTATACATGCCATTGAAAAAAACTATAAGAAATTTTTTAAAAAATCGGGAGAACAAGATTACCCTGTACAGTACCAAATCGATTTGCACTTCCCTCAACAACAACAAAAAACAAATCAATTCCCACCAAAAGAAATTCATGTCCCTTTTTATGTGATTACAAATGCCAGGATCTCAAATTTCAATTTTTGAATCCACGTTATGTTGAATTCGAATATATCGTTAGGTGACCTTGCGGTTTATAATGGATGTAGTCGTACATTTTGATCTTCCATCATATATGAACATTTTGCTCCACCCTATGAACATATATATTGTCGTCTACCATATGGACTAAATTTGAATCAATTTTCCTTATTTGAATATGATTGTTGTCAAGTTATACAATCATTTAAATATTATCTTGATAACAAAAAATATGCATATAGCAGTAATCGTATTTCACTATGAACTACATGTACCACACGATCTCCAATTCAAATATTTGTATCCATTTTATGTTGAATTCAAATCATAGTACATTGGTCTAGGTAGCGAGATGTTCGGGATAATCTAAACCTTGTTTTCATATGTATAATTTTTGGCTAATTGGGACAAGTTTTGGTATAAGCTTCTTGCAAAACCGGAGATTCTCTCAACAAGCCTCGTGGTTCCGAGAGGGAACGTGTCACCTTTGTGTGCGAAACGATATAAGCTGCCGTCCCCCTAATTTTCTTTATAGAGGCAACATAGAACTATATGAGTGCCCTGTTAAATTTTCGAATTATTCCGGGTTCGTTTGGCCTTTTTATACATTAATTGAGTTTCTGGACATTTAATGTGCATAATCCAAATTTGAACTGCAAGCACATGCTCCGGTGCACCAAAGTTGGTTGAAAAATCACATGTGTGTCCTTGGGTGAATTTCTAGGTCCCATGCAAGAAATGGGAATGAAATTCAAACATCTGGGTGTCGTGACTCGACCGAGAACATCAAGAAACTTGGTTTTTAAATTCATGTAAATCCAAAACTCGCCTGGAAATCATGAAACATGGCATGGTGTCATGTCATGGCACTAACATGCTATGGTAAAAAATTGGGCCAATTTGGAACAAGTTTTGGTATAAGCTTCTTGCAAACCGGAGCTTCTCTCAAGAAGGCTCGTGGTTCTGAGAGGGAATGTGTCACCTTTGAGTGCGAAACGATATACACTGCCCCCCTTGAGTTTCTTTACAGAGGCAACATAGAACTGCATGAGTGCCCTGATAAATTTTGGAATTATTCCGGGTTCGTTTGGCCTTTTTTATACATTAATTGAGTTTCTGGTCATTTAATGTGCATAATTCAAATTTGAACTATAAGCACATGCTCCTGTGCACCAAAGTTGGTTGAAAAATCACAAGTGTGTCCTTGGGTGAATTTCTAGGCCCCATGCAAGAAATGGGAATGAAATTCAAACATCTGGGCATCGTGGCTCAGACGAAAACATTGAGAAACTTGGTTTTAAAATTCTTGTAAATCCAAAACACACCTGAACATCATGAAACTTGGCATGGTGTCATGTCATGGTACTACCATGATGTGGTAAAAAAATTGGCTGAATAGGAATAAGTTTTGGTATAAGCTTCTTGCAAACCGGAGCTTCTCTCAAGAAGGCCCATGGTTCTTAGAGGGAATGTGTCACCTTTGAGTGCCAAACGATATACGCTGCCCCCTTGAGTTTCTTTACAGAGGCAACATAGAACTACATGAGTGCCCTGTTAAATTTTGGGATTATTCCGGGTTCGTTTGGCCTTTTTTATACATTAATTGAGTTTCTGGTCATGTAACGTGCATAATTCAAATTTGAACTACAAGCACATGCTCCCGTGCACCAAAGTTGGTTGAAAAATCACATGTGTGTCCTCGGGTGAATTTCTAGGTCCCATGCAAGAAATGGGAATGAAATTCAAACATCTAGGCATCGTGGCTCGACCGAGAACATTGAGAAACTTGGTTTTAAAATTCTTGTAAATCCAAAATGTCGGGGGAAACGACACCTATGGGATCACAGAGAATCCCTTCTACGGTCGGCGGGCGCGGGGCTGTGGAAAGAGCGGGATTAGAGAATAACACGAGGGAATTATCCAGGTTTGGGCCGCAAGTGATGTGTAATACCCTACTCCTGCTGCTTTGTGTTTATCTGATGTTCTTGGACTAGCTACAGAGCGCGCAGGGTCCAAAAAGTCCGAATCCTCTCACAGTATGCCGTGCGCCTCCTTTTATAGTCGAAGGGGCTGCCACAGTGGCAAACAGGAGGTGGAAAGTTGTACAGTAGTCGAGTTTATTGCCTGTCATCATGGGACAAAACGCATTAAATGCGCTGCTGAGGTGTCCTCTCACTTTATCGGGGATGGCAATGGAGCCTGTCCCGTCCGTCACCGCTTCGCCCTGCTCCGACGCACGTCCAGGCCAATGAGGCATGCAGCGCCATGTACGCTGGCAGGCTGCTGAGCTGGCGCGGTGGCAGAGTCTTCAGGAAGATCTGCATGCCACCACGCAGGTGCTTGACTAGTTGGCTTAGGAGCCACGTACTGCCACCCGGGTACCTGCTTAGTTGGTGGGTCGGCCGTTGAGCTAGGGTGGTGACGGGGCGGCAAGGCCTTGCCGCAGTCTTACTGGTATTCCCGGCAAGGGCCTTGCAGGGGCCTCATGGGTATCTTCGGCAGGAGCCTTGCCGGGGCCTCGTGGGCGTCCTCGGCAAGGAGCCTTGCCATCGTTCTGTCTTCGGGCCCTTATCTAGGCCTCGTGGCCCCGGCAAGGGTCTTTCCGTGGCGTCGTGGGCGTCCCCGGCAAGGGTCTTGTCGGGGGTCTTGTGGTTATCCTCGGCAAGGATCTTGCCAGGGATCTCTGTCTTCTGGTTCTCATATATTCTTGTAGGTTCTTTGTCTTTACAAAGATCTGCATGCCACCATGCAGGCGTCTCCCGAGCCTTGGTCCCAATGTCGCCGATGGTGATGGAACTCTCAGGCTCAAGGGTGGTGGCCTTGCTGGTGTTGGGCAAGTTGCCCCGGCAAGGCTCTTGCTGGGGCTGTGTAGGCCGCCCCGGCAAGGGTCTTGCCTTGGGAGTCTTAACTCGCCCCTCTGCTCTTCATGCTTCTGGTCTCGAGCGCTGCTCTGGTAGTCTTGTGACTTCGCTTCCTTCCTCTGCCCCGCTAAGTGTGGCCGTAGGCGCGGCTCTAACTGCCTGTGCACAAGTAAAGGGGTACAAAGAGGGGCCCCCACTTTTGTACACGGACAGGAGCCCCGGGGCCTGGGCCACACATAAGCGCGATGCGTTGTTGGCCCAGGCCCGAAATGGTGCGCGGGCATGTAGGGCTGAGTTTTACTGCAGTAACTTCCCTCGCCAGTTGCGCTTCCCCACGACCCGCGTTGAATGGGTGACGTGGGGGGTCATGCGTGGGGCGGTTGCTGCACGCGCGCGTCACATCGTGGTAAATGGTAAAGAGGCGGCCCGCGCCTTCCCCATAAATAGGAAAAAACCGCAGGCGCGCTGCTCATTTACCCTCTGCGCCTCTTCCAATCTCGGAACCGTTGTTCCCCTCTTCTTCCTTTGGCGAAAGATTCGAAGCTCTCGCCACTGCTCGCCGCCGCCGCGCCCCCATTGTTCTTAACTCCTCTCCCTCTCCTAGCCGCCATGGCACCCAAAACCAGCAAGGGCAAGGGGGTGGCCGAAGACGCGGGGGAGAAGGAGGCGCTGGAGAGTGAGTTGGCGGCGCTTCGTACGCAGCTCGCCTACTTTTCTTCGACGGTCGATGTGGTCCACCTCAGGGACTACTTCAGGCCCCTGTGGGGAAGGGCGACGACGGGGCACCCTGCCACGCGCATCATCCCCGCCGATTTTGCCAAGCCCGACCCAAATCGGTACCCTTTCTTTGTCGACTACTTTTCTTGCGGGCTCTGCCCCCCTTTCTCTGACTTCTTCAACGACATCATGCACACCTACGACTTTCACCTCCTTGACTTTACGCCGAATGCCATGGCGTGCATGGCCTTCTTTGCCCATCTCTGTGAGGGCTTTGCCGGAGTGCTCCCCAGCACGACGCTCTTCCGCCACTACTTCTACCCCCGCATCCAGTCAGGGGATGCCATTTTTGGGTGCATCACCTGGATCCCGAGGACCCAGGAGAAGGGCACGTACCCGGAGGGTGCCTAGAAGGAGAGGTGGGACGAGTGGCGGAGCCGGTGGCTCTGGATCAGGGAGGAGGATCCGCAGGAGTTCTGCCGAGATCGTCAGAGCCCGCCGACCCACCGCAGGGACTGGAGCGACCTCGACGCCAACGACAAGAAGCTCACGATCGCCCCCACCAGGATCCATCGCCTCACCGTGGCTGGGCTCACCCTTGAGATGATCGGGGCTAATTTCATCTGCCACCGAATCGCTCCGCTGCACAACAAGGGGAGGCTGGCCTGGGACTATTGCAACACGGCTGATGTCATCAGGCTCCGCCCTGGCCTGAAGCACAATTTCACGGTGATGGGGCACGCCCATTTCTTCCAGAGGCTCTTCTAGCTCAACGTGGGCGACGACAGCTGGGCTGAGAGGACCGGCAGGGCCGCTAAGGCCGGCAAGGCCGTCAAGGGGCCCCTGTTTGGGTTGCCGGCGGGAGTGGTCCCGCTGAGCAACAACTCGTGCCAGACCGCCATCATCGCCATGATGCCGGACTTCAACGCGTACGGCCTTGACCCGCTCTGGGTCGAGCCGAAAGCGGAGGAGGTGCAAGCGTTCTTCAATAATTTGTTGGAGAGTTATGTCCACGACGGGCCGGTGCTCATCCACGACACCACCAAGGAGGAGCTGGACTAGATTGCCGCCAGGGCGGCGGAGGCGGCGCTCGCCCAGGAGGCCGGCAGCACTGGTGCCTTGGGGGACGAGGCCGACGCGGTCGTGGAGGAGAAGGAACTCGCCCAAGTGGGCGGAGTCTGCTGGGGAGGCTAGCGGGGCCGGCACCGGGGCTCCCCTCATTGAAGACGTGGGCGACGAGTCGCCCGAAGAGGAGGCTGAGGCGGACAACCCTCCGACCGCGGGGAAGAAACGTGTCCTGTGGCGGGCCAGCTCTGGCGAGCCGGTCTAGCCCGGCAGGACCGCGTAGCGGCAACTGGCTCAGGAGCAGCCCATGCATGAGACGAGGGCGATGAAGGCCGCGGCAGCAAAGGAGATGGCGAAGGCCGCGGTGGCGAAGAAGACAGCGACAGCCTCCTCCTCGTCCAAGCAGTGTCGGACCCCATCCCCTTCCCACCCTCCCTCGGACAACACTCTGGAGGCTGAGTTCGACCTCGGGTCTTTTAGCCCGAAGAGGAAGAGGAAGCCAGTGGAGGAGGAGGTGGAGGACGAGTAAGTATTTCGCTTTCCATCATCTCATGTTCTCACGCCTGCGTTATCCCCCCTTTCTTTTTTGACTTGATGTTATCTTCACAGGGACACGGAGACACTAACCCAGAGGGTGGCGAAGAGGGCCACAGCCTCGACGAGCGACAAGCCCCCGGCCGGCGCTCCGCACTCATCGGTGGTGGTGGCAATCAGCTCGGACAACAGCCCCCGGCGGAGACCCCGCCTCAGTCCCCAGCGCGAGTCCATCACTCACTTCTTGCCGATGCGCCTTGGGGCGTGCATCTTGGTGCTGACCTTGCCGGATTCGCAGGAGGGGAGTAGCGTCAGGTGGAGCCGCTGAGGGCCACCCCCAACGCGCCGCCCCCATCGACCACGCCGCCCTGAGGGGCGTCCCCGACAAGGGCACGTACCACCGAGCCCATGCGCACTGAGGAGGAGGAGAAGGCGAACTTGGGCGGCAGTGGCTCCACCCCGGCAACGAACGTTGGCGGGGAGGGAAACACTTCTTCCCAGCCTGGCACGGGTAAGTTGTTGGCTTCCCATCCCTGCTCTTTTTTCTTGTTCTGAGTTTTGATCTTTGATGTCGGCTTCATCCCATTCTTCTTTTTGGTCTCCAGTCCCTCCCTCGGCGGACCAGGAGGACATCGACACTGTCATCGAGGAGGTCGCCAAGGACGTCGAGGCCGAGGCCGACAAGATCGCTGCCAAGGATGCCGCCAAGACTGCTGCTGAGGAGGCTGCCAAGGGGCCTGCCCGGGAGGCCGGCAAGGCCGCTGCCGAAGGGGACGGCGAGGATGCTGCTGGGGAGGCCGACAGGGCTGCCGCCGAGGAGGAGGTGGCCAATGACCATCCTCCCTCCCCTCCGGCCCCTATCTCGGGTCGGTACTTGAAGGTGGGCGACGTCCTATTCGTCCACCTTCCCGGGACGGCGGGCACCAGGGCGCCGGCCGAGTGGGAGGTGTTTGACTACGAGGCGCTTGCCACCGCCGGGCTTCAGGTTGTTGATGAACCGAGCCCCGGTGACGGCGGTTCTCAAGAAGAGCAACTCCTCCAGGCCATGAGCATCAACTTCCAGAAGCTCCATGCACTCCACCGTGCCCGCCTAGACAAGGCGAAATCCAGGATGGCGGCGGTGGACAAGGCAGGGGCGGATCTTGAGGAGCGCGTCGCCGAGACGCAGGCCTGATTCCGCGAGGCTCAGGAAGGGCTGAAGGCTTCCCAGGATGAGCTGGCTAAGCGCAAACAGGAGCTCGTCCTGAAGCAGGCTGACATCAAGAAGGCCCAGGAGGTGGCGAAGGAACAGGCCGCGAAGGACGAGGCCGCTCGGCAATAGCACCTGGCTCTGCTGCACTCTCAGGAGGAGGACCTTGCCGCCCATGAGGAGGCGCTCGCCGCCACACTCCGCGGCAAGGACGCGGAGGTCGAGAAGCTTGTCGCGTAGCGGACCCAGGAGCTGGAGCAGAGGCACAAGGAGGCACTCGATGCTTAGGCTCTAGTCCACCGCGGCAAGGTGAAGGAGCTGGAGGTGGAGCGGGATGGGCTGAAGAAGAAGGTCCTGGAGCTGACGAAGGAGAAGGACACGGTCAACGACGCTTTGGTGGAGGTGCAGGCCGCAGTCCTCGGCAAGGCCGAGCTACTCTCCAAGGCCAACGACTCCATCAATGACCTGAAGCTGGATGGCCTGGAGGGGACGCTTTCGGAGGTCAGGGCCCGGGAGGAGACCCTGACCAAGGACCTGGAGGAGGAGAAATGGCTGTGGAGGGACGGCGCTGCCGAGTACGAGGATTACGCAAAGGGCATGAACCTCTGGATCAGCCGCCTCGTCGATGTCGCAGAGGAACTCACCGCCCAGCTAGTCGTCATGGGCATGCCGGACGTCAGGCTCTCCGAGGATAGGAACACGAGCCCCAACGCCAGGCTGACCTTGCTTCGAGCGCATCCTCGATGCCCTGGATCAGCTCCACGCCAACCGGGTGAGTTATCTAGCCAACGAGGCCCGGAGGCTCTGCCGGGGTGCCTTGGCCAAGGTGCTCACCAAGGTGGCATTCTGGAACCCCACCATCAACTTCGCCGACGCGTTGGAGAGCTTGCCGGAGGAGGCGGACCTCGCGGCGCTCAAGGAGCGTATCAAGCCCATCATCGACTGCGTCGACGGAGTCCAGAGGGTGGAGGGCCAGTGCCGGGACTAGGCACCCCGTTTCTCGTTGCCGCTGCGGGTTCAAGACCAAGACAATTTTATCTTAAGTTAGAACCGCAGCAATTATTTGATGTAATATAACTTTGTGGTACTTTACGATCAAGCATGCTATCTTCCTGTTAGATCTTTCATTGTATGTTTGCACCCTACGCTTGGTTGGATAAGGCCGCCGGCGCGTAAACCCATGCCGTGGTGCTTTGATGACGGATCCTTGGCACCCTGCCGGGGGGGCGCTTGCTGCCGGGCAAACCACCTTGCCGTTCTCAGCGCGGCCGCTTGAACTGTCGAGCAGACTCGAGACAGAGACAAGGGCGTTGCCAATAGCAGGTAGGCCACCTTGCCGTTCTCAGCGTGGCTGCTTGAACTGTTGAGCAGGCTCGAAACAGAGCAAGGGCGTTGCCAATGGTGGAAGGTCCCATTGCGTGCAGGTTTCCCATACAAGGAACGAGATCCTTCGAGGAAGACCAACTTATATAAATGAAATTAAACAAAATTTTGCGTGACTTAGCTTTTTGTGGCTGCGCAGATGGTTGTCGCGGCTGCGGAGAGCACCAGAGGGCGGCTGATCGACGTCGCCTTTTCCCCTCGAGCCATCGCCATGAAGAGTGTCGGTGTCCTGGGAATGGGGGTACCCAGACTTGCCTGCCTGCGGCCCACGGCGTGGCTCCACCAGCGGCCCCGTATGATACATCTTCATCACCAAACACTCAAGACCCTCGCGAGGGGCCAAGCCTAGCGAGGCGGACAATGCAAGACCCCCTCGGGGGCGGCATCACCAGGCTGGCCCGTGAGGGGCGAAGAGATCAAAGCGAGGGGCACCTCGTGAGGTTTCTGTGACGCAAGCCATGACGACCAAGGCCAGGCGGGCGCCAGCGCGCACAGTGTCCTTGTTTCCTCTTTGGTGCTAAAGAGGCAAGCGCAGGCGAGGAGTCCCAAGGCATCAAGCAAAGGTTTCCATATCGGTGCAACAAGACCAAGACCAGCAGGACGGCAGGACGGAGGTCACCGTGGAGCCCAAGACGGCGTCGCCACCAGAGCCTTTGGCAGATGAGGGAGTCCTGGATTAAGGGGTCCTCGGGCGTCCGGCCTGTTGGACACGGGCCGGACTGATGGGCTGTGAAGATGCAAGACCGAAGACTCTCACCCGTGTCCGGATGGGACTCTCCTTGGCGTTGAAGGCAAGCTTGGCGCGTGGATATGAAGATTCCTTTCTCTGTAACCGACTTTGTGTAACCCTAGTCCCCTCCGGTGTCCATATAAACCAGAGGGCTTAGTCCGTAGAGGCAAGAATAATCATAGTCATACAGGCTAGACTTTTAGGGTTTTAGCCATTACGATCTCATGGTAGATCTACTCTTGTAATACTCATGTTCATCAAGATCAATCAAGCAGGAAGTAGGGTATTACCTCCATAGAGAGGGCCCGAACCTGGGTAAACATCGTGTCCCCCGTCTCCTGTTACCATCGACCTCAGACACACAGTTCGGGACCCCCTACCCGGGATCCGCCGGTTTTGACACCGACATTGGTGCTTTCATTGAGAGTTCCGCTGTGACGTCGAAGACAGGATTGATGGCTCGCCTTGTTGTCGACGACCTCTACGAGGACTGGCTGGACCGCATCGCCGAGCTCGTTAGCGCCGCTGGGGGCTCCCCCACACCGTCCCTCTCGCTGCCTCGCCCACCGCCAGCTGCGGGTGACGTAGCTCACGGAGCACCTCCACCACCTCCGCACCAAGACGGCGCTCTGGCGCCAAGGCACGCCCCCCGGCATGACCCACCACGCCGGGCGCCCGCGGGAGAAGAAGGAAGCTGCCAAGAAGTTCCGCGGTTGCAGGAGAACGCTCCTGCGCTCCCGGCGCCACCACGACAAGACTGCGTGCCACCCGCGGTGGAGGTGCGCGGACCCCAAGGGCAGGCCCCGCCTCCGCAAAGGGCCCCGATGGCCACAGCAGGCTGCTGCGCCTTCACTCCATAGCTGCGTAGCATCATCTGGCCGGGCAAGTTCAAGCTAGACCTGCCTCCTTGCTACGACGGCACCCCCGACCCTGCGGAGTTCTTGCAGCTCTATGAGCTGAGCATCGAGGCGGCCAGCAGCGACGAGAAAGTCATGGCGAACTGGTTCCCCATGGCTCTCAAGGATGATGCTCGCTCGTGGCTCCTGAACCTGCCTCCGGGCTCGATCTCCTCCTGGGGTGAGATGCATGACCGCTTCGTTGCCAACTTCCAGGGCACTCGCGACCGCCCTTCGGCCGCGGGTGGCCTGCGCCGTATCAAGCAGCAGCCAGGAGAGACCTTGCAGAAGTACATCCAGCGCTTCAACAACGTTTGTCTCAAGATCCCCAAGGTGACGGACGAGGCCATCATTTTGGTGTTTTTTGATGGCGTCCGCGACGTCAAGATGAAGGAGGAGCTCGCCATCCACGAGGAGCTATGCACGGCTCTAGAGCTATTCAACATGGCGACCAAGTGCGCAAGAGCTGAGGAAGGGTGCCTTCACCTCCTCGAGCTCCCTGCCATCAATCCAGAGGAGAAGAAAGCCAAGGCCAAAGACGTGAAGCGCAAGGGGGTGGCCGTGCTTGCGGCGGAGCCTGACACGAAGCGCGGATGGGACCATCCCGAGTCGTCCAAGAGCAGTCGTCCATTCTGCGCCTTCCACGACGTACACAGCCACAACACCAATGACTGTCAAGAGCTCAGAGCCATCCGAGATGGACGCTTGGGTTGACGCCCCGAGCGCAACGACCGGGGCTACGGCCGAGGAGGGGGACGAGGCGGAGGACGCTAGGATGATGGCGGCCCCCGCTAGGAGTGGCGCGACCGGCCTCGCGAAGACCGCTGGCAGGACCAGCCTCGTGAGGAAGCATGGAGGGATCAGCCTCGCGAGGACCGCCCTCAGGGCAATGTTGGTCTCCCTCTGCTGCTGCCACAGCCAAGAAGGAACGACGACCATCATCAGGACGAGGGGGCTAGGGGCTTCCAGGAACCACGTGCTATCGCATGCATCTTGGGCTGAGCTCAGGCTCCAGCATCTCAGCGTATCTTCAAGCAGTTTGCTCGTGAGGTGAACGCAGCCCTCCCCAGGCTCGAGGCCACACGCCCGCTCAGGTGGTCCAAGTGCGCCATCACCATCAGCTCGGCAGACCAGCTCAAATGCGCGGCCACTGCTGGCGCCCTCCCGATGCTCTGCTCACCCGTCATCAGCAACGTACAAGTCACCAAGACTCTCATCTACGGCGGCGCAGGGCTTAACGTCCTGTCCATCGAGACATTCGACAGCCTCCAAGTGCCATACGATCAGCTACAGCCCACCAAGCCCTTCTCAGGAGTGACTGACAGCTCCACCACACCGATAGGGCAAGTCCGCCTCCCTGTCACCTTCGGCCAGCGTGACAACTACCGCACCGAGCTCATCGACTTCAACGTCGCCCACATCCGTCTGCCGTACAACGCCATCCTCGGGTATCCTGCATTGGCCAAGTTCATGGCAGTGACCCACCACGGCTACAACGTCCTCAAGATGCCAGGAAGCGGCGGGATCATCACAGTCCCCTACGAGGAAAGAGATGCGGTGTGCTCCCTCGAGCGCGCCTTCCAAGCCGTAGCAATCGAAGACTCCGACAGCGATGGCGCGCACTACCCCCATGAGGCCATCCCCAAGAAGAAGAAGCAACTACCTCATACAGGGCCTCAGGGGAGCGGCGCCTCTAGCGGTGCCACATCAGGATCGGCGCCCGTGCCTGGGGCGCCTCCCTCCCTCGCATAGGAAGGCGCGCCCGGCGCCCTCCCCGGGCAGGGCTTGGGGGCTCTCTTCTGGAGGGCCTTAGACCTAGCCAACATCACAAGGGAGGCGCTCGGGCACCACGTGGAGGCGTGCTTTGCGGCACGTTTCCCTCAGGAGGACAACGGGCGAGGAGCGCCCGGCGCTCAGGAGTTCATCGCCAAGACCACTCAGGAGCTATAGGATGCAAGAGCCATGCGCGGCGACCGCCGCCCACCTGGCGCAACTCCCCATCCAGGCGAGGATGGCGGGCTGCGCGTCTGCATCGACGTCCCAGGGCTCAACAGGGCCGCAGCTCAGGAGCGCTTTTGGCCTTCGCGCATTGGGCATTGCGAGGGCCCACCTCACAGCTATGTCCGCCTGCCATTCGGCCTGCCGAGCATGACAGCCGCCTTCCAGCGCAACCTGCGGAGCGTCCTGGCAGCCCAGGAGGCCAGGCACCACGCGGTCCTGGCGGAGATGGGGATGGTCCTCAAGGAACCGCCTGAGCCCCCAGAGCCTCCCGGGGCTTAGGGCCCTGGCGGCTCATGACGGGCGGCACCTTCGCCATGCATCTTCAGCTACCCCGACGTCCCTTCGACAATGGAACCAGGTGACATTTTCTAAGTTTATTTAGCTGGGAGCGCCCCCGGGCTGCATCATTCCCAGGCCGCATGGGCCTGTCCCCGCGGCATGTATCTTTCTGTATCTTTAGCTTACCCTACTGGGGGCGCCCCTCGGGCTGCATCATCCCCACGCCGCTCAGGTCCGACCCAGTGGCATGCATCGTTCTCGCGTTTATCTAAGTTAGCTTGTTCCATCTCATGAGTTATCCATGGTTGTCACCCGCCCGCCCAGCACTCCACCACCATGGGAGCCGCGCGCCGGTCGTCTTTCTTCAGGATCCTTCGCATGAGAAGACTAGGCATGGCGTCTGTGCTCGGGTCCGTCCCTATAGCGTCGATAAATCCAATGGCCGAGCCCCGTTCACATCACCTCCTGGGGTCGTTGGTGCTTGGCCTTCTCATGCGATAGCCTCAGGAGAGTCGCTCGGCGCAGGTTGCCTAACCATCTCACAGGACCACCACCAGCCATCGAGAACCAAGACCAGGCGCAACCGGCCTTGAGGTAGGGCCTCGTGAGTCCCGCGCTGGCTCACGAGTGTCCAGACACACCTCGTCTAGCCCTGTCGTGCAAGCCACGTGTCAGGGCGGGGCTATACATGCCCCGAGGGCTCCACTTAGAGGGAGCCCTCACCCACGCACCAGTGGAAGCACCATGCTCCGCGCTGGCAGTCGACACGGCTGATGAGTGGTTATGCCCATGCAAGTGCGGAAGCTATGCTCCGCGCTGGTGATAAACAACTGAGGGCGGCCCATGGCCGTATCAACCTCAGGGAGCCTCCGAGCTGAGTGTCTGGCCTCATCGCAACACCTCCCCTCGCGAGAGTCGCGCGAGGGGGCTGGGCATGGGGGTTGCGCTCGGGTCACGCCCAAGCGTACGCCACCCAGCCAGGTCCCTCGGACCTGGTCATCGCGCGCCGCTCCCAAGCGGAGCCTCGACGAGGGAAAAGGTATGAAGGTCGTTTGAGCATCAAGGGGGACTCCTGAGCATCGCGAGTCAGGATCCTAACTGGCCACGTAGCCCCTCACCCCTTGGTCTCGTCCTGGTGATCCGGACGACCCAACGGCGGCTGAGGTATCCGCGGGGCCGGGCCCTGCCGACGTAGAACACTAGACCTGCTCCTGCGTCTCCTTTCTGTAAGCTGTTTGCGCGTCAAGGGGGACTCCTGAGCATCACGAATCAGGAGCCTAACTGGCCACGTAGCCCCTCACCCCTTGGTCTCGTCCTGCTGATCCGGACGACCCGACGGCGGCTGAGGTATGCACGGGGTCGGGCTCTGCCGACGTAGAACGTAAAGCAAACAGGAAGGAAATCGCGGAACTCAAATAAATATTACAAGACATATTGTTCTCCAAATACCAAGCATAAGTTTAAACTCCCCCATGAGGCATGGTACATGTTGCAGATGCAAAGCAGGAAAGAAATCGCCAGCAAGTCATCCCTGGACAATGTTGCCCTCACCTGTGCCGCCTGCCGGAGTCGCAGGTTCAGCAGCACCACCTGTTGGGGGCGCAGGGTCGAAGGCGTGGAACTTCTTCAACAAAGCTTCCACCTCGCCCTTCACGGCTTCGGCAGCAGCTGCGCAGCGCTCGTCATCCACAGGCTCCAGCAGCTCGTCGAGGTTGGCGGCAGGATCACGAAGATGGAGGTGGCTGAAGACGCGCGTCAGCGCGGCCGAGGAAAGTGTGCGGGCTTCTCCCTCCACCAAGGGGCCGATTCCGCCCACGACCTCCTCAAGCGCCCCGACCAGATGAGGAAGCAGCTGGGTGGGGCCCACGTCGTCGGTAGCCAGCGGATCCTCCAAGCCCTTCTCGTAGAGTGCGCGCAGCGCCACACGGGACCTCTCCTTTAGGGACTTGCAGGCCGCGCGATCCTCAGCCAGGACCTTCGCCTTGGCGTCAAGCTCGGCCTTCTCCGTCTCCATCTTCCACTTCAGCTTCTCCAGCCGGCTGTGCTCCACGGCCTGCGTCTTCGCCAACTGCTCCAGCTCGGCGTCGCGACCCTTGACGGCGTCCTCTCGGGCTTTCATCTTCTCCTCCTCATCCTTGTGGCCTCGAGCCTCAGCCGCACGCTCGTTGCGCATGGTCTCCAGCTCGGCCTCCAGTGACTGACAGCAATCCTGGGCGGCCCCGGCATCTTTCAGCGTCGCCTCGCGAGCGGCCGCGGCTTGGGCGGCGACCTGCTTGTCCTTCTCGGACGTTGCTACGGCCTAGCTCAGCACCGCCCGAACGGACATGCCTGAGTGAAGCCAGCCAGAGACCAGCTCCAGGCGCCTGGCTACCAGGTGATGGTTGGTGCCCCGAAGATCCTCTCGCAGTAGGGCCATCGCAGAAAGAGCGCACTCCAGGATGTCAGGGGAGGCGGAAGGATCCGAGGTCAGCAGCGCATCAGGAGGAGGAGGAGGAGGCATCTTCGTCACCATGGCCTAGGAGTCTGGGAGCTCTGAGCCTTGGGGACCCCAGCAACCGAGCCGGGCATTAGCACCTCTAGAGCCAGTGGGGTAGCAGGGGTCGCCTCCTCCTGAGGACGCTCCCCCAAGCCTCGCGAGGACGATCGGGCTGGAGAAACGCGAGCGCTGTTACTGCCTTTCCCCGCGGAGGGGGTGCAGCCGCTGTAGGCGATTGGGTCTCGAGCAGTACCACCGCTTCCTCCTTCGTCCTCTTCGCCGCGGGCGTCGGCCTAATGGCGCAACAGAGAAGCATCAAGAATCAGCAGCAGAAGCAGAAACAAGACATGACAAGAATACTTACTGGTCCACAGCAGTGTAATCTCTGTGCTTCCTAATCTTGAAGCCTGAAAGCATCGCAGCTTGAGGCACGGGCGCGCAAGCACCTGGAACAGAAGAAGAGGCAGCACATGGGTTGGAGGCAGCTCCGGGCGGCATCAAAACAGGGGCGTCGTCTTGGGAGATCAGCGCCGACCTGCCCCTCGTCAGGACCTCGGCCGGCGGCCTCCTCCGGGGACTGACATTGGGCCTTGTGGAGCCTCCAGCCACTGGCGGCTCCCCTCTCTCTAGGGAGACATCGGCCTCGTCATCATCATCAGGCAGGGTGTGGAGAATGTCGGCCTTGCGCAAAGGAGTGGTCTCCCCCTCCCCCTCGTGGGTAGCTTTCGATTCACGCTCCTCCTCCTCCTCTTCCTCCTCCTCCCCTCCGCGAGACTTGTCAGAAGACACGTCCACCGGAGCCGTCGTCACTGGAACACTCGAGGGCGCAGGCAGCACAAGCCAGCGCCCGTCAAAGACGGGCATGGCGGCGCCAACCTCCGCCCCATCTGGGCGACGGAACAAGGGAACGAAGTAGTCCGGCGGATACCCTTGGTCGTCCCTAACCAAGGAGCGAAGATTCAAGCACAATTCCTCGTCAGAAAGGGGCTCCGAGCGCAGACAAAGGTCGTCCCCTTCGTCTCCAAGCTTCCATAGGGGGCAGGCGCGCTTGGAGGGAAGCCACGTGCTGCGCCATGAATTCTTTGGCGATCATGGCCCCTGTCAGCTTGGCCGCCCTCGAGTCGCTGGGCCTCAGGTCGGCAGTTATCCTCTCCAACACCTGCGCCGTCCGGGGGTCGGTGAGCTTCGCACGAAGCCATCCCTCTTGGGATACAGGCATCTCCGTCGGCAGCACCAGCCGGGGGTGGGAGCACTTGGCCTCCATCAGGACCCACTTGCTCCTGAAGCCCTCGGCCTTCTTCCCGGCCTTCGAGATGGCGTTGGTCTTGTTGGCCGCGACGAAGCCAACACACCCAGAGTGGTAGGCGTCCTTGATCCGGAGGAAGAAGAAGTGGCGCAGCAGTGCCACAGACAGCATCACTCCAACATACGCCTCGCAGTAGAAGGCGAAGATCAACAGGAGGAGGATGGAGTTGGGATGAAGATGGAGAGTGTGGATCTTGTAGTGGCTGAGGACGGAATAGAAGAAGTCGGAGAAGGGGGGAACCAACCCGGCGACCATGCTACTCATGAAGAAGGGGTAGAAAGTACTGGTAGAGGCCTTAGGATCGGCGGAGCCGACCCGGAGCACAGTCTTCCTCTTCTCGTCACCCTCCGCCGTCATCAGGCGCACGGCGGCAAGGTTCTTCTCCGACACACTCGGCGCATCGAGCGCGGGCTCGTACCAGGATGGCGGAGGAGTAGCCCGAGCTTTCTTGGGCGCCATTGGCGGCAGGCTTGAAGGAGGACCTGGGTAGATCTGGAGTCTATGGAAGCGAAGGGCAAGGAAGGGGATCTGGAAGACAAAGGAAGACAATAAAGGCAAATGCAGCCCGCACCAGCCTTTTGTCAGTCGGCAGTTGCCGAGGCAGCGTGGGGAAACGGAGGCGCCCACGTCTCATCAATCGCCACGCGTCAACCAAGGCCGCAGGCTGTTGGGGCCCGCGGCGCTCCGCACTTGCCCCTTGGCTTCGCCTCGAAGCCAAGTCCGAGCGTGCCTTGGGCCCGGGGGCTACTGTCGGCGTCCTGGGAACGGGGGACCCCAGACTTGCCTGCCTGTGGCCCACGGCGTGGCTCCACAAGCGGCCTCGTACGACCCATCTTCATCAGCAAACACTCAAGACCCTCGCGAGGGGCCAAGCCTCGCGAGGCGGACGACGCATGACCCCCTCGAGGGCGGCCTCACCAGGCTGGCTCGCGAGGGGCAGAGAGATCAAGAGGAGGGGCCCCTCGTGAGGTTTCTGTGACGCAAGCCATGACGACCAAGGCCAAGCGGGCGCTAGCGCGCATAGTGTCCTTGTTTCCTCTTTGGTGCTAAAGAGGCAAGCACAGGCGAGGAGTCCCGAGGCATCAAGCAAAGGTTTCCATATCGGTGCAACAAGATCAAGACTAGCAGGACGGCAGGACGGAGGTCACCATGGAGCCCAAGACAGCGTCATTGCCAGAGCCTTTGGCAGGCGAAGACCACCTTTAGTCGGGATAACTTGTACTAGTTGTCTCCCTTCAAATTTGGCCATTGTTGGATCCCTTCCCGCCTACATTTGGGTAGAGGACCAGGGCCTCTATAAATAGGACTAGCCACCACAATAGGAGGCAACGGATCCAAGGCTATTCAGAGAACTGATCCTGGGCTATTCAGATCACCCTCATCCACACATGCTCACCTAGCACAAGAGCACCTCTCCTCAGGAGGCTGTTCTTCCCTTGTAACTATTCATCATCAGCCCAAGAGGCAATCCACCACACCACACTAGAGTAGGGTATTACACCATATCGGTGGCCCTAACCAGTATAAACCTTGTGTCTCTTGTTCTGTGAGTTCGACACGCTGAGCTTTGAGATCGCGGTGAGGGCGTGAGCTAGGGGAGGAGAGACCTTCGTGCGTACCCAGAGTTCGAACCTCAAGGGTTTTCCCAGAACCCGAAAGCCGACAAAGAGGTCGATGCACTGACCTTCAAACCGGATTTTCACAGCTTGCGCCCCCTACCTAGCGCGCCAAAGATGTCGGGGGAAACGACACCTATGGGATCACAGAGAATCCCTTCTACGGTCGGCGGGCGCGGGGTTGTGGAAAGAGTGGGATTGGAGATCAACATGGGGGAATTATCCAGGTTCGGGCCGCAAGTGATGTGTAATAAACTACTCCTGCTGGTTTGTGTTTATCTGATGTTCTTGGACTAGCTACCGAGTGTACAGGGTCCAAAAAGTCAGAATCTTCTCACAGTACGCTATGGGCCTCCTTTTATAGTCGAAGGGGCTGCCACAGTGGCACACAGGAGGTGGAAAGTTGTACAGTAGTCGAGTTTATCGCCTGTCATCATGGGACAAAATGCATTAAATGCGCTGCTGAGGTGTCCTCTCGCTTTATCGGGGATGGCAATGGAGCCTGTCCCGTCCGTCGCTGCTTCACCCTGCTCCGACGCACGTCCAGGCCAACGAGGCATGCAGCACCATGTAGGCTGGCAGGCTGCTGAGCTGGCGCGGTGGCAGAGTCTTCAGGAAGATCTGCATGCCACCACGCAGGTGCTTGACTAGTTGGCTTAGGAGCCACGTACCGCCACGCGGGTACCTGCTTAGTTGGTGGGTTGGCCGCTGAGCTGGGGCGGTGTCGGGGCACCAAGGCCTTGCCGCGGTCTTGCTGGTATTCCCGGCAAGGGCCTTGCCGGGGCCTCGTGGGTATCTTCGGTAGGAGCCTTGCTAGGGCCTCGTGGGCGTCCTCGGCAAGGATCCTTGCTGTTGTTCTGTCTTCGGGCCCTTATCTAGGCCTCGTGGCCCTGGCAAGGGTCTTGCCGTGGCGTCGTGGGCATCCCCGGCAAGGGTCTTGCCGAGGGTCTTGTGGTTATCCTCGGCAAGATATCCTCGGCAAGGATCTTACCGGGAATCTCCATCTTCTGGTTCTCATTTAGTCTTGTAGGTTCTTTGTCTTTACAAAGATCTGCGTGCCACCATGCAGGCGCCTCCCGAGCCTTGGTCCCAATGTCACCGATGGTGTCGGAACTCTCAGGCTCAAGGGTGGTGGCCTTGCTGGTGTTGGGCAAGTTGCCCCGGCAAGGCTCTTGCCGGGGCTGTGTAGGCCGCCCCGACAAGGGTCTTGCCGAGGGAGTCTTACCTCGCCCCTCTGCTCTTCATGCTTCTGGTCTCGAGCGCTGCTCTGGTAGTCCTGTGACTTCGCTTCCTTCCTCTACCCTGCTAAGTGTGGCCGTAGGTGCGGCTCTAACTGCCCGTGCACAAGTAAAGGGGTACAAAGAGGGGGGCCCACTTTTGTACACCGACACAAAACACGCCTAAAAATCATGAAACTTGGCATGGTGTCATGTCATGGTACTACCATGCTGTGGTAAAAAAATTGGCCGAATGGGAGTAAGTTTTGGTATAAGCTTCTTGTAAACCGGAGCTTCTCTCAAGAAGGCTCTTTGTTCTGAGAGGGAACATGTCACCTTTGTGTGCATAATTCAAATTTGAAATACAAGCACGTGCTCAAGTGCATCAAAGTTGGTTGAAAAATCACATGTGTTCCTCGGGTAAATTTCTAGGTCCCATGCAAGAAATGGGAATGAAATTCAAACATCTGGGCATCGTGGCTCGGCTGGGAACATTGAGAAACTTGGTTTTTTAATTCCTGTAAATCCAAAACACGCATGAAAATCATGAAACTTGGCTTGGTGTCATGACATGGCACCAACATCCTGTGGTAATTTTGTTGTCCGATTTGCTAAGGCGCACACATTAACAACCAGCAAAGTCATTTTGGAACAAGTGCTGTCACGTTAAAATCGAAAACACAAGTATTATTGAAACCATGGGCGTTCTATTTACCATTTACGTGCCACCACGCGTCCCCTTTTTTTATTAGCTAGGAGGCGCCGTGCAGGGTAGCTAATTGAGTACGGGAGGCGCGCGATAAGACTCCTGCGCGTGCTTATCGGGAGGAGAGCCCTTTGACCTCATCTGCCATCCACCTCTCTCCCAAGGTCTCCATTAATGGCGCCCGAGCCTCTGTTTGATGGCGTGGCTATGTCTCACTCGACTGAGATTTAAGAGAGAAAAAAGAAAATCTAAAAAGAAAATTTTGCACGGATCTTGGTGTAAGATCCGACGGACCTATATAACATCTACTGCGACTTATAGCAAGACTGATGAATATATAAGGATGATGACAGTGGATAATAATTGTCTTACATAATTAGGAAGATAATTGAAAAAGCGACATGCGGCTATGCCCAAAATACACAAGGGCAAAAGAAGAAGGAAGACAATGATCTGGCTCGCTGATCTCTACTTTCTTGATGCGTTGCTGCAGGCCGCGGGAACTAGTCTCCGCGGCGAGCGGCGATGAGCTCTGTCGTGTCCTCAAGACGCTGCTTGGGAGCATCCATGGATTCCTCCACCAGCCTTTGGCACTCGATGCGGAGCATGTAATTCTTGTCCATAAGTTTCTTGACTTTAACGACGGTCCTCTTCAACAAGGCACTGGTCTCCTCCTGCTGCTTTGCACTTCGGACGATCTTCGCCCTCAGCAGGTCATGCTTGGCCCAGAGCCTCTCATTTCCCTCCCTTAGTTGCCGGATGATGCCGGTAGCCTATTCAAACGAGGCTTTCATGTTGTCCTGCAACCTTGCCTAGCCGGAGATCTGATCCATCTGGCTATGGACAATCGCATGCATGCGCCTGTAAGAGTTGTCGCCTGTCTGCGATACATTTTCCCAGGCCGCTGCGACATGGTGGGACATCTCTGCTGCTTCCGCGGCGGGGCCGGACCAGTCTGCTGCATCGATGGCGCGGCGGGACCTCCGTGCTGCTTCGGCAGGACCTCTGTGCTGCTACTTCCGCGCGGTGGGACATGTCGGCTTCTTTCACGGTGAGGGGAGACATCTCTCGTGCTTCCCCTTCCATGCTCGCCTCTCCCTGGTGGTAATCTCTCGACCCAGAACTCACGCTGGCCATGGCAGACACAAGGAAAGGATGCTGAATGACTTGTTTGTTTTTGTCGATGAGGAGTTGAGGAGGAATGTGCAGTCATCTTAGCATAGTAGTATTTATAACCGAGTACTAATACGCTCCTACTACCTCCATCCTGGTTTATAGGTCACCTTTGTAGTTCGTGCCAAATTTTGACCAAATATTTAGCTAACAAAATGTTAATGCATGTCAACAAAAAATATATCGTTGGATTCATATTTCAACATAGTTTTCAATGATATAATTTTTGGTTACATGCATGAACATTTTGTTAGTTCAATCTATAGTCAAAATTTGACACAATATACAATCGGGACCAATAAACCAGGACGGAGGTAGTAAGTGGGAAACCGTTTAGGTAGTGATCGGTGTGAACATGTTTGCAATTAAATATAGCGTGGTAGTAGTAATTTGGAATGTGACGAGACGCAAGCTCAAAATTTATTGATGGTTCTAGTTTTGAAGTGCGGCACTATTCCCGGATGGCGTAACGTGGGCACGTGTTCTCGGCCGTGGTGTAGCATATGCCATGGTAGTTCTTTTTCTACTGCTGTGTACGTGCAATAATTGGCACCGTTGGATACATATCTTACGATTATTGGGGCGTTCGACAGGAATAGCCTCGTGGCGAGTTATCGACTAGTCTTTTTTTCAGACGCATTACACCTATCTCTCGGGGCTTCTCGCACGCACCATCTCTAGCTCCCTAGGTCGATGCCACCCACATACACTTCTACTCTGAGTTTAGTACGTTATACATGAAGAGAAGAGGTGCACGCACGCACTCGTCCTCTCTCACACACGCATGTTTAGCTACGAATTGTAGTGTTCTCAACCATCCGATTGGCTCTATCATAGGTTTCACGTTGCTCCTTGGCCTTGAGATTGGGAAGTTTAAAACGCTGAGGCTAAGCTCGAGGCGCGAGGTTTTGGTTAATGTGCGGGACGCACACGGCACCAACACGACACGAGCTTCATCTGCCTGGTGCACAGTCGGGTGAGTTGTCCAAGTATAGACACAACCAGGCCCTCCTTGGTATCTGTGCCTCGACTTATGCGCAGAGAAATTAGGATCGGAGGGAGTACTACTAGTAGTAGTACTACTTTGATGTGTCGTGTCAACTCGCACAAGTATGCAACACTTCCTGAACAAACAAGCATATAAGCTGTTATACTTCTTACCCAAATGAACTTTATATCCAACAGACACAAAAATATCCGTTCGACTATTGGAAATTACTTTAACTGTTGATCTGATGTCGAAGTAATTGCTGCATCGCCACCAAAACCCACCATCTCTTAAGCTAAAGTAGACCGAGCTAACCCCTATATTAGCATATTACTAAGATAAACAGAAGGCACTTTAGAATCATTTAGGACGTGAGCTTGTCAATCTAAATGTGGAGGGACACCAGCTTAGCCCTGGCTAGCAGCTTGGGCGGAACTATGAAGAAGGTCAGCTCTTGCACGGCGACGTCGCCGGGATCCTTGCTGCTTGTCACCTCCATTTCCACCTTGACGGCGTCTATCCTGCCTTTGGGCTCCCCCGGCAGGCCGTTCGCCCACAGCTTGGTCACGTAGTGTGGCAGTGGGGACGCCCCCGCTCTGATGCAGACGACTAACACGGCGATAAGCGCGCCAATGTTGAGCACACCACCGATCAAGAAAAATGTGCGGCCATCCTCATCCGCGAGCAGCAAGAGCCGTGGCTCCGACAGTGGCACTTGCAGCTGGAGCACCTTGCCGTACTGGATCATGTGCACGGGCATGGGATGCATGGTGCTGATGTGGTGGGAGAGCGCTAGCGGCGGGCCTTCGTAGCCACATACGGGCACGGGGAATTTGTAGGGCGCGAGCGGACACATGCTCTGGTGATCGGCGAGCTTGTGGTAAGTGACGTAGAGCCCACAGCCTTCGTGCGGGCACTCCATCCTCACCGAGGAGAGGACGGCATCCACCACCATGTTCCGCACGTCGAAGCCACCGCCACACTCGCACTTCTGGCACTGCCGCTGGTTCTCGGGGTGCTCGACGCGACAGTCCGTGCAGGCCTGGTGCCTTCCCTTGCACTGCACAAATCAATCGAATAGCACATCAATCAAGAAACATCCACCTTGCTCGATCAGCCGAACGGACGAGGTGTATTCGAACCTCATACACTGGAGGCTTCAAGGACAAGGGGTAGTGGAGCAAGGTGAGGTCCATCGAGACCATAGAGAGCTCCATCGTCGGGTCCTATTCCATCTACATGATCTCGCCCTCCTTGTGCAAAACCATCTCTCGCTTTAGGGCTGGGGCATTACAAAGCTTTACCGTCACATATTCATACTACTTCAAGGTGCATTAAATCAACACATGCAAGTATCAAAAGGAGAGTCACGGCATGCATGTAAACGCAAATTATTGAAATATATCGAGTACAGTGCTTTGATGTGTCGCGTCAACTCGTACAAGACCGAGAAGTTTGATTACTACAACGCCCTCTCCCTCGCGGACTGAGCTCCGGTGCCTTAACTGCACCTGCCTTTGGATGCATGACAGGTGGGCCACCCACCTATTGGGCCCACCTATCATACACGCAAAGGTAGGAGCAGTAAGTCAATGAAGCCACGTCCCTCCCTCGCCCATGAGTGTGGTGGCTGGCAGGACTAGGAGAAGCTTTCGCTACACGCTCTCCCTCCCGCACGCGGTGGACATGCAGCAGTTCATTCGGTGTCAGATGGCCAGAAGCATACTGTAGTACTCCTCCACTTCAGTAGTACTCCATCATTGTTCGACTTCCCGAAGAGGCGAAGAGCCAAGCGCAGCCCGGACGCTCGTGTGGCAGTTTCATGTGTAGAGTAGTCTAGGATAGCGTGTACCGTGTCTGTAAGCTTAAAATCGTTGGGGTCGGCTCTATGCTATGAGGCTGTCTCGAAGCATTTTTTTGTTGATTAAAATAATCTACTGGCCCTAACTGTCATCCTAGTGATTGTAGTTTGGACGCTCATCTGGTCAAGACAGGAATATATATTTTAATTTGTGGTGGCGTAAATGTTAGAGGTTGCAGCAAATATATTGTACACTGCGGGTCTTTTAGCCAAGTTTAGAGGCAAGCATGTGGGGACAGTGCTATGATGTGTCGCGTCAACTCGTACAACGAGGAGAAGCTTGATTTTACTACTACACGCCTTCTCCCTCACCCATGCACGCGCTGGCTATCCCTCCCGCACGCGGTGGACGGACATGCCACAGTGGGTTTGATACTGTAGAAGTAGTAGTAACATCATTGTTCGTCTTCTCGAAACGCAACCCGAACGTGGAAGTTGCGAACGCGCGCATGGCAGTCTTTGTGTAGGGGTGGGCGTGGTGCGGTGCCTTGGAGCATGCATATAGCCAGGCTCTTGCATGAGACAAAATTTCTATTTGAGCCCACTATTGTAGTACTAGTACTTGCTAGTATAGCCCTGTAAAACGGAAAGGAGTATTTGCCTTTCTAGAGATTTCAACAAGTGACTAGACTACACCCTAAATGAGTATAGTACATATGGAGCAAAATGAGTGAATATACACCGTAAATAAATATGTAGTTCTCTTGTTTTCCTCTCCGCCTTGGTCGCGGTGCACAATATTGAGTATACTAGTACTCACTAGTCTCTTTTTGACACGCATTTACGTTTTTTAACACAGTACAGACGCAAGCGCTCATATACACGTGCATACACTCACCCCTATGAACGCACACACGCACACCCTACCTCTATGAGCACCTCCCGAAAGACTAAGCCGCCATATCATCTTGAAATTTACGAAGTCACTAGCAAGATGCCCGTGCATTGCACGGAACATCAAGATCTTGTGGGAGAAAAGGATGAACGAGGGAAGGCCTTATCTTCAAATGTGGAGAGGAGTGCGGGTAAATTGTCATGGTTTCCTTCCTATCTGTTAGATATAGATCGTACGGCCTATATTACAGGATGGCAGGCACACCATCATCACAACTCTGCTTTTTATAAGAGTGTAGATTGTAGGCACCTAGTCGTCGACGGGAACGTCTGCTGACCCACATTTACGTTGACACGGTTTGAATGCCAACGACACAGAGGGTAGCGGTTCCCGAAACGTTGAACGGTCAATGATGCCTCCGCATTCAAGTAACATGCAGAGGTAGGAGTAAGTAATTGCAGAAGCAGAATGGAGCATGTGAATGCAACGCAGTTTGGACTGTCATATAAAGGCGCCACACCACTCCAATCCATCTACACCTAGTCTCTGCGCAACACTGCCCACTCCAATCCAAGACCAAGTGACCAGAAGCCACAAGCACCCATGGCGTCAATGGACGCATGCGGCAGTCGGCTATGCCAGGTCGTCTAAGATGCCGACCTGCGGCCCTGCACCGTGGAGCGTTTCCAGACAGTGCTGGCGACCGCAGGCGTCATAGCCCTCGTCGACACCGGCTTCGCCTCTTGCATGCGCCAGATGATGGCCGACTCCATCCGCAGGTTCACCGCCGTCAAGAAGCGCGCGGACAACCTTGCCGTACTGCTCTAGCCCGCGCGCCCATGCTCCTCGTTGCCTGCCACCCTCATCGGCCTCCAAGGTGACGAACTCTTTGAAGCACCAGTGGCCCTGCAGCTGCCGGAGGTCGCGACGAAGAATGTGCACCTCGAGGCCGCGCTCGCCGCGTAGCACCTCGCCATGCAAGAAACCGTCGATCTGCACATCCACGTCTACGAGGAAATCGTCTACATAGGCCACTACAAGGCCAGCGAGGATAGAAAGACAATGACCTTCTTCCAGCGGCTGGAATTGTTGGGCGAAACGACACCTATGGGATCACGAGGATCCCTTCTACGGTTGGTAGGTGAGGGAGTTTTGGACTAAGGGGTCCTCGGGCGTCCGACCTGTTATCCATGGGCCGGACTGGTGGGCTATGAAGACATGAAGACCGAAGACTATACCCGTGTCCGGATAGGACTCTCCTTGGCGTGGAAGGCAAGCTACGCGACCAACTATGAAGATTCCTTCTTATGTAACTGACTCTATGTAACCCTAGATCCCTCCGGTGTCTATATAAACCGGAGGGCATAGTCCAGAAACGATATACTCATTACCATAGTCATACAGGCTAGACTTCTAGGGTTTAGCCATTATGATCTCGTGGTAGATCAACTCTTGTAACACTCATATTCATCAAGATCAATCAAGCAGGAAGTAGGGTATTACCTCCATAGAGAGGGCCCGTACCTGGGTAAACATCGTGTCCCCCGTCTCCTGTTACCATCGACCTCAGACGCACAGTTCGGGACCCCCTACCCGAGATCCACCGGTTTTGACACCGACATTGGTGCTTTCATTGAGAGTCCCACAATGACGTCGATGAAAGGTTTGATGGCTCGCCTTGTCCTTAAAGACAACATCACCTCCAGGGGAGTCCTGGCCCCAGGCCAAACCCTCCGGCTGGGCGGCTTTACCATGATTGCCCGTTCAGCTGTTGAGCCGACGACGACCTCTCGGGCCATCGAAAACCCCCTTCGCATCAACTCCGAACACTCCAGGCAGATGGATCCGACAGAGTTTTCGTCCTTGAACGAGCTCCTAGATCGCATCGCCGCTTTGGGAATCGCCACAGGTTACGATCGGATCGGGCCTAAGACCGATCAAGGAGAAATTAAAACTCCATCGGTCACCCACCAGATAGCGGTAGTCGAGGAGCAGGACGGCGAGTCTTCTTCTATATCGAAGACAGACTATGTCCGGATCGCCGATCTGGAAGAACCGGATACCCACCAGCGAAAGGATGCGACTAGCCCTCCGAACATAGAATCGGACGGCAGTCCTAAACAATCAGAAGATACTCCGGAACCCGGGCTATTGAGTCTGGAAGGTCTTCAGACTCCGGGTAATCGGTCGGGTCAGGGTTCGGGTTTAATTCCACCCACCCACCCGGACATAGAAACTCTCATGAGCATCAAACAGCAGTCTCAGGAAACGGTCCACCACTTCTGGGCCAGATTCCTCCTTGTCAAAGATAAGGTAAAAGATCGCCGCAACGAGGACGCGATATCAGCGTTCTTCAACAACTGCGCAGACGAAGGTATCCCTAACGCCATCAATCGCCGCCGCATACTGAAGTTCGCTGACTTAGCAACTATCGTACAAAAGTACAGCGCGATTGAATGCGCCTGGAAAACTCAGGCAGCTTGCTGGGAACCGTCGGTCCGAACTCAACTCCTCCTACAGGCGAAGAGGGCGCACCCCCGTGGGACGCCCAGTTCAACAGTCAAGAAACATAAGCCCATTACGCGGCGTGGCACCGTTCTGGAGGGATGGCTCGATGGCCCATGCAAAATACACACGATGCCAGATACCGTGGCAACCCACAGCCTTAGAGCATGTTGGATACTCCGGCAGGTAGCCAAGAGCGGCGAGGACATCCTTATCAAGGACATCCCAGAACAGCACCCTCCAGAAAATGACGATACAAGAGTATTGACGGTCTTCGAGACATTCACTTCAAACAACAAACGCAAAAGGGCACTTCGCGACCTCGCCGAAATCTGCCAAATCGCTGCAATAAACCCTTGGAACGACACGGCTATAACATTTAATGCCAGTGACGAACCGAGGTACAGGACAGTCCGAGTGCCAGCCACATTAGTCCTCAGCCCTATCGTGGACGGGTTTTGACTTACTAAGGTCCTCATGGATGGCGGCAGTGGACTAAATCTCATTTATAAGGACACACTCCACAAAATGGAAATAGACAGGAGCCGCATCAAGCAAAGTAGCACAACCTTCCGCGGAATCATTCCCAGCAGGGAGGCATGGTGCGCGGGCAAAATCACACTTGACGTGGTATTCGGCACGCTGGAGAATTATCAGTCCGAAGAATCACTTTCCAAGTGGCCCCTTTCAGCAGCGGATACCAAGCCCTGTTGGGGCGGGATGCTTTTACACGCTTCCAAGCTATACCTCATTACGGGTATATGAAGCTCAAAATGCCCGGACCAAATGGTATAATCACTCTCGTCAGTGATCCGGACGTAGCACTCCACGCTGAAAACAAAACCGCATCCTTGGCCCTTGAGGCGCTATCCGAAGCCCTCACCGCCGAAGAGTTATCCGCACTGCGCTCCAGGTGGACAGGGACGATGTGATACTCGACAAACGCCCAAAATCCACCTCCTTCAAACCAGCAGAAGAAATAGTCAAATTCCAGGTCCACCCAACGGACCCCAAGAAGACAGCATCTATCGGAGCGCAACTGAACCCAACAGTTGACGCCGCACTATGAGAATTCCTGCGGGAAAACTGGGACATATTTGCCTGGCACCCTTCGGATATGCCAGGGATCCCACGCAAGTTGGCCGAACATAGCCTCAATATATCAAAGGTATTTGAACCGGTCAAACAAACATTGCGACGCTTTTCCGAACCCAAGCGACAAGCCATGGGGGAGGAGCTGGCCAAACTTATCGAAGCCGGATTCATTAGAGAAATCAAACATCCGGACTGGCTGGCAAACCTGGTGATGGTACCAAAGAAGGACAAATCCTGGCGCCTGTGTGTCGATTTCAAAGACCTCAACAAGGCTTGTCCTAAGGATCCCTTCCCCCTCCCCCGCATTGATCAAATCATTGACGCCACCGCAGGACACGATTCACTGTGTTTCCTCGATGCATATCCCAGATACCATCAAATCAAAATGAAGGAGTCCGATCAAGCTGCAACAGCATTTATTACCCCATATGGGCCATTTTGCTTCAACACCATGCCCTTCGGGCTCAAGAACGCCGGCGCCACATACCAACGCATGATTCAAACCTGCCTGGAAAAGCAGATCGGCAAGACAGTAGAAACTTACGGCAATGACGTCGTCATCAAAACTAGGCACGTCGAAACACTAATAGACGACTTACGTCTTACATTCGACAACCTCCGCGCGTATGACATTAAACTCAACCCAGAAAAGTGTGTCTTCGGCGTCCCCGCTGGAAAACTGCTGGGCTTCATCGTCTCCAATAGAGGGATAGAAGCAAACCTAGCTAAAATCCGAGCCTTGTCACAGTTGGCCACACCAACAGACCTCAAACAAGTCCAAAAACTAGCTGGTTGCGTGGCAGCGTTAAGCCGCTTTATCTTCAGATTAGGAGAAAAGGCAGTGCTACTCTATCGCCTCTTACGGCGCACCGATAACTTCGAATGGACTGATGCGGCGACTGCCGGACTGGAGGAAATAAAGGCCCTCCTAGCAAGCAACCCAATCCTGGCCGCACCAAAAGCTGGCGAACCCATGTTGCTATACATATCGACAACACATCAGGTGGTGAGCGCCGTGCTCGTCGTCGAACGAGAACAGGACGGACACAAATTCCCACTTCAAAAACTAGTATACTACGTATCTACTGTCCTCACACCATGCAAATCCCCGTACCCCCATTATCAAAAGATAGCATACGCGGTCTTCATGGCATCCCGAAAGCTAAGACACTACTTCCAGGAGTGTTCAATCACGGCGGCTTCTGAAGTCCCACTCAATGACATAATAAGCAACCGCGATGCCACGGGACGGATAGCCAAATGGGCCATAGAGCTACTTCCATTTGACATAACATACAAGCCACGTCGAGCCATCAAATCCCAAGTACTGGCTGACTTCGTCGCCGAATGGACAGAGGCCGAACTCCCTAAAGAGTACGGCGCATATTCCAATTGGGTTATGTATTTTGGCGGATCCAAAATGCTGGTGGGGCTAGGAACGGGAGTCGTGTTAACATCCCCCACTGGAGATGTCATCCAGTATGTACTCCAAATACTATACACAGACTCCAACAACGCAGCCGAATATGAGGCTCTATTGCATGGTCTTCGGATGGCCGTATCCATGGGCATACAACGTCTAGAGGTACGCGGGGATTCAAACCTCGCAATATCTCAAACAAACGGAGACTTTGTTGCCAAGGATCCAAAGATGGCAGCTTATCGTAATGCCGTCTTAAAAATATCGGCTCGGTTCGAGGGGCTCGAATTTCATCACGTCGCCCGGGAAAGCAATCAAGTAGCGGACGTCCTTGCTCGCAATTGCGCCAAGCGCGACCCTGTCCCACCCAACATTTTCCTGGAAAGGCTTTTCAAGCCATCCGTGGTGTGGCAAGGGGAGGGCAGCAATGACAGTACATATCCGAATACAACCCCAAATCCCGAACACACCGATAGTATCGGGGGCTTAGCTACCGAAATAACACCGTCGGCCCATCTCATCATGGTAGTCATTGCCCCATGGACCAAACCCTTCTTGGCCTACATTAATAGGAAGGAGCTTCCCGACGACCAGAACGAGGCTCGCCGCATTGTCCGGCGTTCGAAGGCTTACAAGGTTCACGATGGAGAGCTCTACAATAAATTACTACCGGAGTACTTCAAAGATGTATCTCCGAGGAAGAGGGGCGGCAGCTTTTAGCGGAAATTCACGCTGGTCTCGGCGGACACCATGCCGCAGCTCGGGCCCTTGTTAGCAAGGCCATCCGCACTGGGTTTTATTGGTCGACAGCACGAGCAGACGCGCAGGACCTCGTCCAACGCTGCGTCGGATGCCAACTCTTCACCAACCAAAGCCACATGCCCCCCAACTACCTTACAAACTATCCCCATTACTTGGCCTTTCGTGGTCAGGGGACTGGATATGGTTGGACCTCTTAAAGGGGGAAGCCATAAGAAAAAATATTTGCTGGTCATGGTGGACAAATTCACTAAGTGGATAGAGGCTAAACCGGTCAAAACGGCTGAGTCCGACCCGGTGATAGAATTCATATCCGGCGATGTGCACCGTTACGGTGTCCCACACAGCATCATCACCGACAACGGCTCTAATTTCACGGCCGATGAGGTAAAAACCTGGTGTACTAATCTTGGCATTAAACTCGATTACGCCTCCGTCTACCACCCGCAAACCAACGGTCAGGTCGAACGGGCCAATGGTCTTATCATGAGAGGCATCAAGCCCAGACTAGTGCGGTCTTTGAAAGAATCAGACAAGCACTGGGTTGAGGAGCTCGACTCCGTACTCTGGGGGCTGCAGACCACGCCCAACCGTACTACCGGATACACACCTTTCTTCATGGTGTACATCGCAGAGGCTGTTTTGCCCTGCGATATTATTCATGACTCACCTCGAGTGCGTATGTACGAAGAGAGAGAAGCCGAGCTAGATCGGCAGGACAGCCTTGATGCCTTGGAGGAGGAGCGCGACATCGCAAAGGCCCGTTCAGCATTTTACCAACAGCAGGCTCGACGATATCAAAGCAGAGAAGTACGGGCCAAGACTTACAATGTTGGCGAACTCGTTCTACGCCTGCCGGAGAAGAAAAAGGACAAACTCAAGCCCAAATGGGAGGGTCCCTTCATCATCGACGAAGTTCTCACAGGAGGAGTGTACCGTCTGCGTGATGCATCGGACAACCATCTAGAGCCGAACCCCTAGAACGCGGCCAGACTCCGAAGATTCTATGCCTAGCGCCAAACTCTTTGTTCATCTCCTTCTCCCCTGAAGTTTCCATTCTTTTTTCTCTCTTTTACGTTTTTCATTTTTAAGCTTTAAAGCTCCTGTACGGCTAAACCGCACACCCCTGACGAATACATCTTTAAATATGTACGTCTATTACACCTGGGGGCTTCTCAGACAGAAGCTTGTTATTATTTCCTGAGCATTAAGCTCTTCACATATGAGTTTTTCCATATGTACCTTTTCTTTGCCACTGTATGCATTGATATGACTTAAGTTTTGGCCAAGCTGGGTTGCCTGGCTCCTGTGCTTATGCCCTACGTTCCCGTTAGTTTGGCTAGGGCATAAAGGGAGCACCTCTGCGATTGTTACTGCCGGGTCATCCGGATGTGTACCTCATACTGGGTGAAGCCGAAAGCTAGTGTTTTTAACGGAATTTTTGGTTGGTGAATTAAAGATATTTTTTGCACTCACTCCATTGCGAACCCCCAGAAGCTATACACACTGTGATTCTCACATCACAATTCTGACATGTACACTAATGCATGCAAACCCAGGGAAAGGAACCCTTAACGGAACTATTCTCTTTGGAAGATGTTTCTTACAATCTCAATGTAATATAACATAGCTAGCCGGATACAACTTGTCTGTTCAAGCAACTATGACCCCTACGCCTAGTTTTCCGTGCATACCCCGGTCTATTCGGCCGTGCGGGTATCCGGAAACACTTCGCACCTTCGGGTCCGGAGGTTGAAGTGAAAAGGTCTGCCATGACAAATGCTATACAATTCAGCTAGAGTTACATATATCAAGGAAAGTACATAGTCACATAGACTCAAACACTTCCTCCTCTACACCGTCCAAAAGGCGGTCTAATTTACAATCCTGTTGGGAATATTTGGCGGCCACCTCTACTTGGTCATATACTAAACTAACGGGAATTTCTTCCCCATTCGACCCTAGCGGTCCGACACGGGCCATGTGATTAGGATCCAGCTTGGTATACCACCCTCTCGGTAGGCGGATATCTTCCACAGTCGGATACGCCGTCGCGCTCCTTTGAACAGCTCTACAAGCTCCTCCATACTTCCTGGAGGGGAGGCGGATGGCCATAGGGCCTTGGCAACACTCCGCATCGCCAGCCGAGCCTGTTCGTGCACTTGCGACAGCCTTTGCAGCAGATCACTTGATGATCCGGACACCTCCTCTTTAGGACGGCCCGTCAATATGCCTGCAATCATAACTATGTTAGTTCCATTTATCTCCGAACTACTTTAAAAATAGTTTGGACACATACTGAATATGCCGCCCCGCAGCCTCCTATTTTCCTTTACGGAGTCGGCTAGCTGGGCCCGCACATCCTTCAGCTCTTCGCCCAGCTGAGTTTTGGAATCCTGGAGTTGGTTTTTCTCATCAATGACCTGTTTCAACACACGTTCTCCTGCAGCATGTAGCCTTTTGGCTTCTTGTTCATTCTCTTGTGCGACTTCCAGTGCCTCCTTGAGTCCATCTGCCAATTATGTCATGGTATAGGCAACACTGTTAGCATTAATGGCATATAATTATATTTTCTCGATGGAGGGGAATATTACCAGGTGACGCCTTCTTGGATTTCTCCAGTTCGGCGGTGATAGCAGTTAGCTGTGTCTGACACCTTTTTAGCTCTTGGCCTAACATGCCGTTCTTCTCCGTAAGAGCCTGGTTATACAACGATCCTCAAATCAGTTGTACCAACTACTTTAAGTCTCGGGGGCTACTGGCACATGGTTATCATATTTTGGGCACAGTAAACTTACCTACACATATGTTAAATGCTGCGTTGTGGATCTACTAAGCCCGTTTCGAGCAGCTCGGATGTATGCGTCAGTCGAGCTGAAGGCATTAAATGCCTCTTCCGAGAACTCAGGGTCTCGTAAAACAGCCATGCAGCGCTGATGATTCATGGAGCTCTCTACCTCCGAGTTGGTAACGGACATATTTTCCGAACCCTCAGCCGAAGGACAGTCCGGCATTGTTCCCGTACCGGTTCCCATTTCTTTGGCGGGGTCTAAATCCCGGTCGTTGGGAGTACGGCTGGCCGGACCCCCGGACATAGTCCGGCGAACCTTTTTTCTGTTGCAAGATAAACGCACAAGTTACAGTTGGATGTGACTACTAAAGTGTACCTTCAAATCCGTACCTCTTCAACGAGGGACCAGTCGTGTCTTCACCGGCCTTCCTTTTAGAGGCCTTGCTCGGTGCTAGAGCCGCTCTCTTTGGAGTTGGACCCAGAGTAGCAGGGTGTGCCGAACGCCTCCCCTTTGGAGCACGAGGTAGTGCGGTAGGTGAGGCAGTGCGAGGAAACTATTTCGAGGGGGATTTTTCTTGATGACTTACGTGGGAAGAAGGAAGAAGACCAGGATAGTCGGCGATAATGGCCACTTCAGTGCCATCATAGCTCGCCTGGTAAAACACCCCTCCCGCAAGTACCACGAATATAGCCGGGTCCTCTTCAAACCCACGATCCAGTTCCCGGTTGTGGTTCTGTGGCTGTGGGGCAGGGTTGTGAAGCCCCTCAGTGGTTTTTCGCCAATGCTATTATAAGCGGATTAGAAATTTATCAAAGGTGATCCGGGAAGCGGAATGAATAAAGCAGAAGGATTGGGGCTTACCCAACTGGGAGGATCATACATAGAATACCCATCTCTGCGCTTAATGCGAAGAAATTCCTCTTCCTCCCCTTTAAAAAGCTCGGCCAATATCTTGTCCAGAGCGGCAGGGGTATCCGGACCTTTCCGGCCACAGCGGGAGGCGTCATCCTCTCCATTATAGTGCCACATTGACAGCCCTCTGTATTGTAGCGGCTGAACCCCTCGCACTATGGAGGTCGCCATTACCTCGATTATTGTGAGTCTGGACTGAGTGAGCATCTTTATCTTGCTCATAAGCTAACGAACTTCTGCGCTGTCATCCTCTTCAAGACTCCGGGGACGCCAACTATGGCGTTTCTTCAGCGAAATACTCGCAAATTCAGGAAGACCCTTTCGAACTGGGTCAGGAAGCACGACGTCCTCAATGTAGAACCATTTGGAAGGCCATTCTTCAGATGCCTTCCTTGGTGTGCCGGACAGATATCCGGTATCGGCGATACGCCATACTTTGGCTCCACCCACTTCAAATATTGACCCCTCATGATTGCACGGGACAAGACAGAACAACTTCCTCCACAGCTCAAAATGGGCCTCAATGCGCAGAAATAATTCGCATAAGGCGACATAACCTGCGATGTGTAGAATGGAGGCAGGGTGAAGTTGTGCAGCTGGAGGCCGTAATATTCCAAAAGCCCTCGGATGAACGAATGGATTGGAAATCCGACGCCTCTTAGCAGGTAGGGGACAAAACACACCCGCTCTCCCCGGATGGATTGGGGAAGCCCTCTGCCTGAGTCTCACCATTGAAGGAAGCTAGCCTCGCTCTAATAGGGACTAGATCTGCACGGAGAAGAAATCCCTGCGTCTGCAGCTTCGTCAATTGATTGTGGGAAACAGAACACCTCTCCCACCCGCCTTTCTTTGGGCCGAAACGGAAGGAGGAGTTGGGAACGCTAGCCATGTTGGAATGGTTTCTCCTAGCAGTCTCTGGGGATTTTTCTCTGCGTGGTGCCGAATGGATCTAGGATCCAATCTCTTTAAATAGGCGCTCTTCCTTGCCTGGACGGGGTGCTATTTGCAAAAATACCCTGACCTTCCGCATTCACTCGACACGTGGAAGACGAAGTTATTAGCGCACAGAAGCCGAGGGGAGCGATATTGAATCAATGACCGAATACATTACTTGGAGAAGGAACCCGCCTTGCAATGCCGAAGACAATCTGCGCGCCGAACACCTCATCATTGAAGCCTGGTTCGGGGGCTACTGAGGGAGTCCTGGACTAAGGAGTCCTCGGGCGTCCGGTCTGTTATCCATGGGCCGGACTGGTGGGCTGTGAAGACATGAAGACCGAAGACTATACCCGTGTCCGGATAGGACTCTCCTTGGCATGGAAGGCAAGCTAGGCGACCAACTATGAAGATTTCTTCTTATGTAACCGACTCTATGTAACCCTAGATCCCTCCGGTGTCTATATAAACCGGAGGGCTTAGTCCGGAAAGGATATACTCATTACCATAGTCATACAGGCTAGACTTCTAGGGTTTAGCCATTACGATCTCGTGGTAGATCAACTCTTGTAACACTCATATTCATCAAGATCAATCAAGCAGGAAGTAGGGTATTACCTCCATAGAGAGAGCCCGAACCTGGGTAAACATCGTGTCCCCTGTCTCCTGTTACCATCGACCTTAGACGCACAGTTCGGGACCCCCTACCCGAGATCCGCCGGTTTTGACACCGACAGCGGGCGCGGGGCTGTGCAAACAGCGGGTTTGGGAGATCAACACGGGGGAATTTTATCCAGGTTTGGGCCTCAAGCGATGCGTAATACCCTACTCCTGCTGGTTTGTGTTTATCTAGTGTTCTTGGACTAGCTACAAAGCGTGCAGGGTCCAAAAAGTCTAAATCCTTCCCCAGTACGCCTAGGGCCTCCTTTTATAGTTCAAAGGGGTCACCACAGTGGCACACAGGAGGTGGAAAGTTTGCACTGTATACAAGCCTATCCCTGGCAACATAGGACAAGACGCATTTAATGCGCTGCCGACGTGCCCTCTCACTTTATCGGGGACAACAAGGAAGCTCGTCCCGTCCGTCACCCCTTCGCCTCGCTCCAACGCGCGTCCAGGCTGACGAGGCATGCAGCGCCACGCTGGCTAGCTGGCTGCTGAGCTGTTGCAGTGGCAGAGTCTTCACGAAGATCCACATGCCACCACGAGGGTGCTTGCTGAGTTGGTCTGGAAGCTGCACGTCGCCGCACAGGTGCCTGCCTAGTTGGCGGGCCGACTGCTATGTTGGAACGGCGGTGGAGCCTTGGCAGGTGTGGGCCTGGCTGCGGCCCCGCAGATGTCCCCGGCAAGGGTCTTGCCAGGGTCTCGCAGGTTTCCCTGGCAAGGGTCTTGCTGGGGGTTTTGTGAGCGGCCCCGGCAAGGATCTTGTCGGGGGTTTCCGTCTTATGGTTCTCATCTAGCCTTGTATGTTCTTGGTCTTCACAAAGATCTGCATGCCACCATGCAGGCGCCTCCCGAACCTTGGTTCCAATGTCGTTGATGGTGTTGGAACTCTTAGGCTCAAGGCTGGCGGCCTCGCTGGTGTTGGGCAAGTTGCCCCGGCAAGGCTCTTGCCGGGAAAAGCCCACCTTGTCCCTTTGCTCCTCGCGCCTCTGGCTTGGCGTTGCTCTGGTTGTCTTGTGTCTTCGCTTCCTCTGCCCCGCCAAGCGTGGCTGCAGGTGTGGCTACAACTGCCCGCGCACAAGTAAACGGGAACAGAAGGCCCCTACTTTTGTACACCGACAGGAGCCCCCAGGCCTGGGCCACACATAAGCGCAGAGCGTTGTTGGGCCAGGCCCAGAATGGTGCGCGGACATGTGTGGCAGAGTCTTTACTGCGGTAATTCCTTCGCGAGTTGCACTTCCCCACGAGCTGCATTGAATGCGTGACGTGGGGGTCGTGTGTGGAGCGGTTGCAGCACACTTGCGTCACATCGTGGTGGATAGTAAAGAGGCGGCTCGCGCCTTCCCCATAAAAGGAGGAACACGCAGGGGCACGGCTCATTTACTAAGTGGACTCGGGTCGTGGCCTTCAAGGCGCCCGCGTCCCACGATCACGGGGTGGAAAATAGTCGCTTCACTTGTCTTCTCAATTCTGGCCCGCTCGCCACGTGTCCTCCATGCCCCAAGGAGGGTAGGTGGTGGACGCGGAGGGCACGGGCCTTAATGCCAAGGCGGGATACCGGGTCGTCGCTGATTGGAGCAGCGGGTCGGTCCCGATTCCCTTCGCCCCTGGCGGCCGGATTGGTTAAATGGGGTGGCCGTCCTTAGATTGGGGAGGCCGAGCCCCGGCCACGCCCCTTTATAAGAAGGGGAGGGGGATCGCATCCTTCAATCCTTCAACATTCATCTCCTTTCATCTTGACTCCTTCCTTCCCTTCGCTATGGCGAGGGGGTGCGCCGGCGCTCCAATGGCAGCGACGAGGGTCTCCGCTCGACAGCGCGCCCCTCCTCCCCAGGAGCTCGTGGGGGCGGAGCCCACCGCGAGAGGAAGAGGGAGGGGGCGAGGCCGAGGCCGCCGTGGCACTCAGGGGAGAGGAGGATGGGGCGGTGCACCGGCCGCGCCTCCGCCAGCGGCTCTTCCCCCAATGGAGGGCCATGTCAGAGACCAGCCCCACGAATTCTTCATCAAGCTGCACAAGCCAGTGCGCGGTCGCCTCTGTCTTCCCACTCCATTCGCTCAGGAGATGGAGCTTGACCCGCCACAGGCCTTGAGGCTGCATATGAGGGGCTGCGGGAATGGCAGTATGCGGGTCGACGTCGACTTCCCCGCCCCTCACGTCATGTATCTCCGCCACGGGTGGAAGACCTTCGCCCGTTCTCATAGCCTGTCGGAGGGGCTCGTCCTCCACTTCGCATTGACGGAGAGCGGCCTGCTTTCTGTCAAGGTCTTTTGGCGCTCGGGAACTCGCCTAAGGTGTTGTGTGGAGAGCTCCACGGGCGACGAAACCTCCTCCTCAAGCAAGAGTGACGAGGAGGACAGCGACAGCGACGACGAGGCGGTCAAGCGGGAGGACGCCGGCTCCGACTCTGACTGACCGCGTCCTTCCGAGGGCCTTCCTCGTCAAGCTCTCCATCGGCGCATTCCCTGTCGCACCCTTTTTGCCTTCACCTACCGCACCTGGGAGGAAAGGGGCAAGAACGGAGATCACGGGGCACTTATCTTTCTTTTAAATTGTAGGCACTTGCCAAATCTTAATTTCTAGAAAATGTAATCTCCCGAGCCCATGCTTGTGTTATGTAACCTCTGTTCTTGCATCAGCATGTTAATGAAAAAGTCTAGCCTTGCCGGGAACCCGTGCACGCCTACGTTCGTGCGGAGGCGAAATGCCTCCTTAGGGTAAATAAACGAGTCCTCCCGGCAAGCCGCCTTGCCGGCGCCCTTTGCCCCTGCCGGAGAATCATATCTGCCGAGTTACAGACAAAGGGTCCAGCCCCCCGTCCACCTCCTTTTAGCAAGGGCTACTACGACCACTCCGACCGAAGCAGCGCTCGGGCCGAAAATGGGAGCACCCCAGTTTTTAAAGAAGAGTGGCGAGGTTTTCTAATGCACAAGTCATAGGTTACCAACACGAATGGGCAAGAGGTAAACTTGATCTGTTTGGTTTGCCGGGGATCGCCGTGCCGGGCGGTCTTCTCAACTTCTTGTCGGAGCCGGGTCCTTGGCGGGATCGCGCGTCCTTGCCGTGGCTGGAAAGAAGAGAGGGCATGTCACGCCCAATATGCGATACTATCCTAAAGAGACTCGAAGGCCCCACCAAGGATAGAACCGCATATTGAAACGCTTTTGCAAGGTGGATATCATTACATCAACATTACATAATATTTGGGGATACATACAAGGCATACTAATGCCGCAAGAATATATCAATACAACATACATAAGAACAACATCCGGCTACGGATGAAACATAAACAGAAACTCAAACGACATCCACCCTGCTAGCCCAGGCTGCCGACCTGGAACCTATCCCCTGAACGAAGAAGAAGCAGAAGAAGAACTCCGAACAAGTAAACATCGCTCTCGCGTCATGATCATCGCAAAACCTGTACCTGCAACTGGTGGTGTAGTAATCTGTGAGCCACGAGGACTCAGCAATCCCATTACCATGGGTATCAAGACTAGCAAAGCTTAAAGGGAAAGGAAGGGGTAAAGGTGGTGAGGTTGCAGCAGCGACTAAGCAAGTATGGTGGCTAACTTACGCAAATAAGAGCGAGAAGAGAAGCAATGGAATGGTCGTGAACTAGCCATGATCAAGAAGTGATCCTGAACTCCTACTTACGTCAAACATAACCCAGAAACCGTGTTCACTTCCCGGACTCCGCCGAGAAGAGACCATCACGGCTACACACGCGGTTGATGCGTTTTAATTAAGGTCAAGTGTCAAGTTCTCTACAACCGGATATTAACAAATTCCCATCTGCCACATAACCGCGGGCACGGCTTCCGAAAGATAATACCCTGCAGGGGTGTCCCAACTTAGCCCATGATAAGCTCTCACGGTCAACGAAGGATATTCCTTCTCCCGGGAAGACCCGATCAGTCTCGGAATCCCGGTTACAAGACTTTTCGACAATGGTAAAACAAAACCAGCAAAGCCGCCCGATGCGCCGACATCCTGATAGGAGCTGCACATATCTCGGTCTCAGGGCAACACCGGATGAGCACTACGTACAACTAAAACCAGACCTCAAGTTTCCCCGAGGTGGCGCTGCAAGTGGCTCTAGTTCGGACCAACACTTAGACAAGCATTGGCCCGAGGGGGTAAAATAAGATGACCCTCGAGAGAGCGACTCCCTAGGGAAAAGAAATAGGCTGGATAAATGGTAAAACCAAGGTTGGGCCTTGCTGGAAGAGTTTTATTCAAGGCGAACTGTCAAGGGGGTCCCATAAATCACCCGACCGTGTAAGGAACGCAAAATCCGGGAACATAACACCGGTATGACGAAAACTAGGGCGGCAAGAGTGGAACAAAACACCAGGCATAAGGCCGAGCCTTCCACCCTTTACCAAAAATAAAGATGCATTAATAATATAAGAGATATTGTGATATCCCAACATAAACATAATCCAACATGGAGCAATCTTCATCTTCACCTGCAGCTGGCAACGCTATAAGAGGGGCTGAGCAAAGCGGTAACATAGCCAAACAACGGTTTGCTGGGAAGGGTGACAAAGGTTAGTGGTTCATGGCAATTTGGGAGGCTTGAAGGACAAGTGAATAGGTAGCGCAGCAAAGCGATAGAACGAGCAACTAGCATAGCAATGATAGTAATGAGATCCAAGGTGACGGTCATCTTGCCTGAAATCCCGCTAGGAAGAAGAACGAATCCATGAAGAAGATGAAGCCACGAAGACGAACGAATCCTCACGATCGCAACGACACGGGAACTAACGAGAAGAAGCACACAACAAGGTAAACACACCACACAAGTACAAGTCATGATGCTCAAACAAGAATGATGCATGACGAGTCTACATGAAGCTACTCGTGACAAGAGATGAAGCATACAAGAACAACACACCAAGGCAAGTTTAAATGAGGCCGGAAACAACATATAACAATTCCGATAAGTCCTCATATGCAATTTTCGAAATTGGTCCAGAACTGAACAAGCATTAAGTTGAAGTTGTTAAACAGCAAGTTAAAGAGCACCATGATGATCTACACGAAATTCTAGTCAAGTTACATATAAAGTACTTTAGATTCGGAGCTACGGCCTAGAAGATATGAGCAAGACAAGATAAACATGGCATTGATAAAAAATGCATACAAACATCAAGCAAACACCTCAAAACAAGGACGCAACATGATAATATGGAACTACATACAAATCTAAACAGGTTTCATAAAGAGCATGCTCAAAACGGAGCAACGGTGCAACACATACACTCCAAACAAGACATAGCAAAAATCTGACCAAAACAGCAACTAGGCATATGGCAAACATCAAAACAATATGCTACAGCTACCCAACATGAAAACAAAAGACATGGGCATGATTTACAGGTAAAGCACAACAAAACATGAACACTGAGCTATCTCCAGAAATCACTAGAACATGCTCAAAAGGACATGGCAATATTGCAAATAATAACAGGTTCACAGAATTAGTAGAATTACTGGACATGGCAGAAATAACATCAGGTTGCAATGTTCAGAGCATGATATCAACATGCTACAGGAGCTTAACATAGCAAAGAAAGGCATGGTATGATTCTACTCAAAGCATATAACAAAAGTCCCTTACTGACCATAAGTCAAAAAGGACCAGAAGATATGATGGCAAGCATGTAAACATAGCAAGTTTCGTTATCAGGTTTCAGACTTGGCAGAAAACAGAGCATGGCAGAAATAACAATATGTAGGTATGTTTGTGAGCTTGATGCACTCACTACAGAGCAATTCATAACAAACCAAGCATACATACAGAAAGATGGCATGTTTATGAAGCTAACCATGGCAAGAACAATTACATAGGATGTATGGATCAACTACAATAAGCTTGGCAAGAATGCAAAACATGTTAAGAATCTGCCAGAAATATTTTATAGCAAAAGTAGAGCAAGATTGAGTCATGCTATGACACTCCATAATTTCAAACAATTGCAGGAATGGATCAATTACAACTATAGCTACAAAACATCCTTACTGAACAAAATATGCATGGATCTCTCTGTAGCATCAAGTTTACATGGCAACAAAATTACAGCAGACAAAGACTTCGAGAAATCACTAAGTCCCTGAAATCAGAAATATTACGGGGCCTACTTTGCATGCTTGTGCTAGTCACCACAGAGATCACAAAAATACATGGACTATACCACTGGAAATATGGCATGGCATACTTCAAAACACATATAGAGCTCATGCTCAAAAGATGCACAGAATAAATGATACAAAAATGACAAATCTCCAAGTTCTGATAAGAACCATAGATTAACAGCAACTAGCCCTCTTCCAACGAAGATTTGGGCATCAAGATGACCTCTAATGAACATGGTACAATTGAACAAAATGAAGAGCATCACGAGGCGAACAATTTGACATATTACACGCACGAATCGAAGCTACATGCACGGAGTTACGATGCTATGAACATGCCATGATAATGATAATTTTCAGGACAGTATATTCGGAGGGGGGGAGGAAAGTCAACGTACAGGGGATCTCACCGGATCCAGATCGGCCGAACTCGGGCCGGCTCGGGACGGAGGACGGCGGCAGAGGCTCGCCGGCGGGGAGAGGAGGGAGGAGGCCGGAGGGGCGGCGCCCAGAGGGAGGAGAGGAGGCGGCGGCCATGGCGCGGGGCGGCGGCGCGGCGTCCTCGGGCGGCGCGCGGGCGAGCGCCGGGCGTCGGCGGCTGCGGTCGGGCGGGGCACGGGCGAAGGGCGGCGGGGCCGGCCGGGCGGAGGCGCGAGGCGGGCGCCTCGGGGCGGCGGCTCGGGCCCGCGCGGGCCCCGGATGGGCTCCGCGGGCCACGGCGGCGGGGAGGAGAGAGAGAGGCGGCGTGGGTGACGTGTCGCCTCCGGATTGGCTGGGAGCGGCGGCGGACGGCGTCCGGCCCGGGACGGACATGTCCGGCGGTGCGAGGAGGGGATTTTTAGGGTTTGGACTGCGGGATTTCGGGGAAGAGGCATATTTATAGGTAGAGGGAGCTAGGAGAGTCCAAATAAGGAGCGGTTTTCGCCCACGCGATCGTGATCGAACGACCGAGAGCATGGCGGAGACTTAGAGGGGTTTTGGGGCTGTTTGAAAGGGGGTTTTGCTGCAATGCCAAAACGGACTTCGCGGTTACCCGGTTAACCGTTGGAGTACCAAACGACCTCCAAATGGAACGAAACTTGACCGGTGGTCTACCGGTGGTATACCAAGGCCACTTGAAAAGACTCGGTCCATTCCGAGAAAGTTTGACACCCGCACACGAAAGACAACAAGAGGGGTGCACCGGAGGAGATAGGAGCGCCGGATTGCAAAACGGACAACGGGGAAAATGCTCGGATGCAAGAGACGAACACGTATGCAAATGCAAAGCACATGATGACATGATATGAAATGCAGATGATGACATGGCAAAATGCAACACGCAAGCAGATGACATGGCAACGGCAGCGAATAACTGGCAGACACCTGGCGCATCGGATCCGGGGCGTTACAGGGCAAGAGCATGGAACCTCGGTGGTCCACTAACATTTATTGGAATAAAAAAGTAGTACAGTACCCTGGACAAGCATGCATATACGTATACACATAAACATGGAAATCGACAGGAAACTATACATACTAAGGGATTCCTTTCCCTGACTGCGCACAGGGTCTGCGCCTGGCTCTGTACATAGGGTTACATGCCTCGCCGGCAAGGCTAGTACAAAATGGGGGTTGCCGGGGCTCCCGGCAACCGCGCCTTAGGAGTAAAACTTGCGAAGATGTTCGATATTCTAGGAATTGCTCACTGGAATGCCATCTTCGGTCTCCAGGCGGACTGCGCTGGGCCTGGTGACTCGTATTACCCGATAAGGGTGTTCCCACTTTGGTGTCAACCTGTTTGAATTCTTGGCGGATTGAATCTGCCGAAGAACAAGGTCGCCTTCCTCAAGGCTTCGGGCGTGAACCTTGCGGCTATGATAGCGGCGCAAGGCTTGCTGGTAGCGAGCGGCTCGCACAGCGCCCGAAGACGATCTTCCTCAAGGAGCATCGCATCCTCTTGGCGCAACTGCTCTTGCTCAAGCTCATCATAAGCGAGGACTCGAGGTGACCCGTATATGAGTTCCATGGGGAGAACTGCTTCTGCCCCGTATACCAGGGCAAAGGGTGTTTGGCCAGTGGCTCGATTTGGCGTCATTCTGATCGACCAAAGAACTGTTGGCAACTCATCAATCCAGCGCCTTCCGCACTTGTGGAGCTTGTCAAAAGTTCTGGTCTTGAGGCCCCGCAGCACTTCTGCATTCGCCCTCTTAGCCTGGTCGTTACTTCTAGGATGAGCAACAGAAGCAAAACAGACCTTGCTGCCGAGGTCTTGAATGTACTGCATGAAGGTGCGGCTTGTGAACTGTGTGCCGTTGTCGGTGATGACCCTATTAGGCACACCAAAACGACAGACTAGCCCCTTGAAGAACTTGACGGCTGACTGTGCCGTCACCTTTCTCACCGGCTCCACTTCCGGCCACTTTGTGAACTTGTCGATTGCGACGTACAAGTACTCAAAGCCCCCGACAGCATGGGGAAAAGGGCCCAGTATGTCGAGCCCCCAGACCGAAAATGGCCAGGAAAGAGGGACGGTCTGAAGAGCTTGAGCCGGTTAATGAAGCTTCTTTGAATGGAACTGGCACGCTTCACACTTGGTTACTAGTGCAGTCGCATCCTAGAGAGCGGTGGGCCAAAAGAAACCTTGCCGGAATGCCTTGCCGGCAAGGGCTCTCGACCCTATGTGGGAGCCACACATGCCTCCATGTATCTCTGCCGACAACCTCAGTCTGTCTTCCCGAGGAATGCACTTCAACTTCACGCCGTTCGGTCTCCTTCTGTATAGGGCATCATCCACAAACTGGTACATGCTAGACTGACGGGCTACTTTCTCTGCTTCTTCCTGCTCCTCGGGGAGCTCTCTTGTTTGGAGGAAACGGATGATGGGCTGTGCCCATGCCGGAGCCTGGGTCTCGACGGCAAGCATCTTCAGCCGTAAGGGCAGCTGCCTCTAGGTCCAGGGCTTGAGGCCCTGCCGGGGGTTGCTTCTCTCTGGCAAGCTTGGGGCACCCGACTACGTCCTTGTCAGCGGCTCCTGGTAGCTCAGCGGGAAAGTACTTGCCGGGGCCTGCCTTCCTTCGTTTGCTCTGTCCTGCTGATGGTTCAATGGTTGACTGAGTTAATTGAAGCACAAAGGTACCTGGTTCCATAGGCAACTTGAGGGCAGCGCGTTTTGACAGGTCGTCAGCAATGTCGTTCTCCGCTCGGGGAACATGCTCTGCTTGCAATCCGTCAAAGCGCTCTTCCAACTTCCTCACTTCATCCACATAGGCCTCCATCAACGGGCTCTGGTAATCCTTGTTCACTTCCTTGACGACGAGTTGTGAATCACCTCTGATGATGAGCTTCCTGATTCCGAGGTCTGCCGCGATCCTGAGACCGGCCAGCAATCCCTCGTACTCTGCCGTGTTGTTCGTTGATATCTCCCGAGGAAAGTGCATCTGGATTACGTACTTGAGGCGCTCTCCGATGGGTGCGACGAGTAGTACGCCAGCACCAGCACCTTGGAGTGAGAAAGCTCCATCAAAGTACATAATCCACTCACTGCTCATCTCCTTGCCGGGAAGGGTGGTCTCTTGAATCTCCTCGTCGGGCGTTGCGGTCCATTCTGCTATGAACTCTGCCAAGGCTCGGCTCTTGATTATCGGAGTACTTTCAAACTTGAGGCCAAAGCTTGACAATTCCAAGGCCCACTCAACAATCCTCCCGGTTGCATCCGCGTTGTGCAGGATTCATTGCAATGGGAGGCGGGTGACGACGGTGATCTCATGTGCTTGGAAATAGTGGCGCAGCTTTCTCGAGGCCATGAGGAGGCCGAAAAGTAGCTTCTGCATACCAGAATATCTTGATCTAGCCCCCTGTAGGAGGGATCTGACAAAATAAACCAGGTGTTGCACCACCTTCTTCTTCTATTCCACTTTGCCCATCTGCACAGACTCTGCCTTGCTGGGAAGGACTCCGGCCGACCATCCGACGGCTCCGCTGCTACTGCTGCTTCTTTCTCAAGTTCCCTCCGTGCCACCAGCGCAGCACTAACCACTTGATTCGTTGCTGCTAAGTATAGCAGCAGCGGCTCTTGTGGTTTAGGCACGACTAGTATTGGCGTGGAGGAGAGGTACCTCTTCAAATCTTGCAGCGCTGCTTCTGCCTCCGGAGTCCACTTTACTGGACCCGCCTTTTTCAAAACTTTGAAAAAAGGGGAGGGCGCGCTCAGCAGATTTGGAGATGAACCTACTCAGGGCAGCAACGCAGCCGGCGAGCCTACGGACGTCTTTGACCCGTTTTGGCGCCTCAATCTGCTCAATTGCCTTGATCTTGTCGGGATTTGCTTCGATTCCGCGTTGAGAAACAAAGAACCCAAGAACTTTGCTGGAGGGGACACCGAACACGCACTTCTCTGGGTTGAGCTTGAGGTTGATCTTGCGCAGATTTGCAAATGTTTCTTCTAGATCTTGCATGAGCGTGGCCCTATCCTTGGTTTTGACCACTATGTCGTCCATATAAGCTTCCATATTTCTATGTAGCTGGGGCTCAAAACCAATTTGGACCGCTCGGGCAAACGTCAAACCAGCGCTCTTCAACCCGAAAGGCATTCGTACAAAACAGTACGTTCCACGTGGGGTGATGAACATGGTCTTTTCTTTGTCTTCCTTCACCATGAAGATCTGGTGGTATCCTGAATAGGCATCGAGGAATGACAGCAGGTCACACCTGGCAGTGGAGTCCACAATCTGGTCGATGCGTGGCAGAGGGAAAGGATCCTTTGGACAGGCTTTATTGATATCTGTGTAGTCAATACACAGCCTCCATTTCCCATTTGCCTTACGCACCACCACTGGATTGGCCAACCACGTGGGGTGGAGCACTCCTCTAACTAGGCCTACCGCCTCCAACTTCCTGATCTCCTCGATGATGAACTCTTGTCGCTCCAAAGCTTGCTTCCTGACCTTCTGCTGGACGGGCCGCGCATGAGGACAGACAGCAAGATGGTGCTCAATCACCTCCCTGGGAACGCCGGGGATGTCGGATGCTTGCCATGAAAACACATCAACATTTGCTCGCAGGAAGGCGACGAGCGCGTTTTCCTATTTGCTATCGAGGGTGGAGCTTATAGTAAAAGCCCCGCATGTGCCGTCCTCCTTGACGGACACCTTCTTGGTTTCCGGTGGTGCAGCCTTGGATTTCTTGCTCTTGCCGGTGGAGCTCTCTGGCACGTCCTCAACGGGAGCGCTGCACTCCGAAGAGGCGCGCTTGCCGGAGTGGGTGCCGAAGGTCTTGCCGGAAGAGGTCTCGCTGGAAGGGGTCTTGCCGGCAGAGGTCTGGGTCTTGCCGGCAGAGGTCTTGCCGGCCTTCTTCCTTCCCGGGTCTTCAGCGGCAGGAGCAAGTGCCTTGGCGGCAGCTGCTGAAACTGCCTCTCAGTAGAGTTGGTCGGTGCAGATGAGCGCGTCTTTCTTGTCAGAGGGGACGGTGATGATGGTCAGCGGCCCCGGCATCTTCAATGTGTTTTAGGCGTAGTGTGACGCCGCCATGAACTTGGCCAGCGCTGGGCGGCCAAGGATCCCATTGTATGGCAAGGGGATCTCGACGACATCGAAAACGATCTTCTCTGTCCTATAGTTCAGCTCGCCCCCAAATGTAACGGGCAGCGTGATTTCACCTTTTGGTTGGCTCCTTCCCGGGTTGACCCCTTGAAACGTGCCCGTCTCCTCGAGATCTCCATCAGGAATCTGCAACCTCTTGATCACATCGGGCGAGATCAAATTCAGACCGGCCCCACCGTCAACCAGAACTTTTGTCACTTTGAGGTTGCGTATTGTTGGTGAAACCAACAACGTCAAACACCCGACCGCAGTTGTGCGATCCGGGTGGTCCTCGGTGTCAAAAATGATGGGCATGCGGGACCACTTCAGTGGCTTCTGGGCATCGAACGATGGCTCCACCGTAGTGACCTCACGCGCCCACTACTGCAGTTGGCGGTGTGAGGTGTGCAACGAGGCGCCACCGTCGACGCACAAGGCCTGTGTAGCTTTCTAGAACTCGTGCTCGCCAGACTCGTCATCCTTGTCATGATCATCATCTTCCTCCTTCTTATCGCGGCCCCGAGCGGGCCTCTCTTGTTGATTATCTTTGCCGCAGTGACCTCCTTGGCCGCCACGCTTCTTGCCGGACCCCTCAGCACCATCTTGACCCTTCTCCTTGTCCCGCCTTTCATATTCAGCTTTGTGCTTTTCTGCAAGCAGCTCAACCTATCGGCAGTTCTGGAGGTCATGGCCCTTGGAGCGGTGGATCTTGCAGTACTGCTTGTCGGAGCCTCCTGGCTTGTCGGCGGCCGCCAAGGCCCGGCAGGCGGCGCACCCGGCAACCTCCTTGCCGGGGTCGTCAGCCTTGGCCTTCTTGGCGGCGCCGGGGTCGCCGGATCACTCAACGGCAAGCACAGTCTTGCCCTTACGCTTCCTGTTGCGGCGCCGGCCCTTCTTCGTCGGGGCGGCGGTGTCTTCGTCAGTGGAGTCGGTTTCCGTGCCGGCATCCTCGCCGGGGTACTTCCTTCCTTCCTCAGCCCGAGCACATCTATCAGCCAGAACATAAAGTTCAGCTACATCCTTGACCTTGTTCATTGTCAGCTCTTCACGCATCTTGTGGTTGCGTACGTTCTGATGGAACGCACTGATGACAGCGGCGGGATGAACATCTGGGATGGTGTACTGCACACGGCCGAATCTTTGTATGTACTTACCCAGGGACTCACCATCTTTCTGGGGGATGACATGCAAGTCACTCGCCTGGCCAAGAGCTTGGTGGCCTCCGGTGAAGGCGCCAACAAACTCGTGGCACAGATCCAACCAGGAAGAGATGGAATCCACTAGAAGGTGCATCAACCACGACATGATGTTGGGCTTAAGTGCCAAGGAAAAGTAGTTGGCGAGCACCTTGTCGTTGCGAGCCCCGGCGGCTTGCATCACGATGGTGTAGATGTTGAGGAACTCCGACAGGTGAGTCTTGCCGTTGTACTTTTCCCCAACATCAGGCTTGAACGTGCGGTGGGAGGGCCACTGGAACTGCCGCAGCTCTCGGGTAAAGGCTGGACAACCCACCTCGTAAGGCAGGTCGCCGGGGCCCCCCGGCGCCGGGTGGTCCATAGTAGGCCCCGCACGCCGATCTGACTGATCGCGCGTCTCCCGCCATCCCTCGATGGTGGTTCGAGCGTCTTCCTGAGCTCGCTCCCGAAGGACTTGGCGTTGGTCGCGGTGGGCTCGCGTGTCGGACGATGCCATAGAAACATCGTCACGGGGCGTCGGCCCGGTGAGCCAGCGGCTTCTCTCGCGGCCGCGGGGGAGGAGAGTGCACTGTGGTCGCAGCATCCCCGGTCCTCCCACCGCCGGCACGCGTCGGCTCGACAGAACACCGGCACGAGGGTCCCGTTGGGAGTGGCTCATCTTTGTTGCCGAAGCTGACGAGGCTTCGAATGGTGGCTCTCCACTCGTCGAGCTTCTCCGCGGCGGGCGGGAAGTCGAGGAGAAATTGTACGCGCGCAACGCTTCTGCTGGCGTGGGTGGCGGCAAAAGCTGCGTGGACCGTGACACGCTCCGACTTCTAACCACATTAGAAGGAGCTCTATCACGGTCTCGCAGTTGCCCGCCACTTCCGCCAGTGTCCCAGTGCGCACGCTGGCTTGATGCGTCCTGAGAGTGACGCAAAGGGCTCTTCCCGCGGCGGTGCCCGGGGGCACCGACGTCGCGGTGTTGCTCACCGCGCGCGGCCTGGGAAGGCTATAGCACGGGCGCTGGCAGGGGCGTCCGGGAGGTCAATGCGCCGTCCGTGGGCAGCACAGCCCCGTCCCTGGGCCCAGTGCGTGTGGCTCGTCGTCTTGGACCCGGACAGCGCCGCTCCCCTGGCTCCGATTGCCAGAGTGTCGTGGACGCTCGCGAGCGGAGCCTCCGGCGCCATTCGTGGCCTCCCCGTCGCCCGCCCCGGACGACCCGATGGCAGTGATCCCCTTCTTCTTGGGGGCCATGGTGATGATGAAGCCGATATGCTAACTTCCAAACCGGATTTTCACAGCTTGCGCTCCCTACCTGGCGCGCCAAAGATGTCGGGGGAAATGACACCTATGGGATAATGAGGATCCCTTCTACGGTTGGCGGGCGCGCGGCTGTGCAAAGAGCGGGTTTGGGAGATCAACACGGGGGAATTTTATCCAGGTTCGGTCCGCAAGCGATGCGTAATACCCTACTCCTACTGTTTTGTGTTTATCTGGTGTTCTTGGAGTAGCTACAAAGCGTGCAGGGTCCAAAAAGTCTGAATCCTTCCCCAGTACACCTCAGGCCTCATTTTATAGTTCAAAGGGGTCGCCACACTGGCACACAGGAGGTGCAAAGTTTGCACTGTGTACAAGCCTATCCCTCGCACCGTAGGACAAGACGCATTTAATGCGCTGCCGACGTGTCCTCTCACTTTATCGGGGACGACAAGGAAGCTCGTCCCGTCCGTCACCGCTTTGCCTTGCTCTGACGCGCATCCAGGCTGACGAGGCATCCAGCGCCACGCTGGCTGGCTGGCTGCTGAGCTGGTGCGGTGGTAGAGTCTTCACGAAGATCTGCATGCCACCACACAGGTGCTTTCTAAGTTGGTCTGGAAGCTGCACGTCGCCACGCAGGTGCCTGCCTAGTTGGCGGGCCGACTGCTGTGTTGGAACGGCGGTGGAGCCTTGGCAGGTGTGGGCCTGGCTGCGGCCCCGCAGATGTCCCCGGCAAGGGTCTTGCGGGGGTCTCGCAGGTGTCCCCGGCAAGGGTCTTGCCGGGGGTTTTGTGAGCGTCCTCGGCAAGGATCTTGTCGGGGGTTTCCATCTTCTGGTTCTCATCTAGCCTTGTATGTCCTTGGTCTTCACAAAGATCTGCATGCCACCATGCAGGCGCCCCCCAAGCCTTGGTTCCGATGTAGTTGATGGTGTTGGAGCTCTTAGGCTCAAGGGTGGTGGCCTCGCTGGTGTTGGACAAGTTGCCCCAGCAAGGCTGTTGCCGGGGCTACGTAAACTGCCCCGGCAAGGCTCTTGCCAGGGAAAGCCCACCTTGTCCCTTTGCTCCTCGCGCCTCTGGCTTGGCGCTGCTCTGGTTGTCTTGTGTCTTCGCTTCCTCTGCCCCGCCAAGCGTGGCCGCAGGCGTGGCTACAACTGCCCACGCACAAGTAAAGTGGTACAGAAGGCCCCTACTTTTGTACACCAATAGGAATCTTTGGACGCCATTGTTCAGAAGCACGTCGACCTGGGCACGAATGCCACTGCTACTTAGCCGCCGTTTGATGGGCCGGCGCCCTGAGTCGAGGAGGGAGAGGGTAGCGGTTCCCGAGACGTTGAACGGTCAATGATGCATCCTCAATTAGCATGCAGAGGGAATTAATTGGAGAAGCATATAGAGCCAGCACGATGTGAATGCAACAGAGTTTGGACTCTCATATAAAGGCGCCCCACCACTCCAATCCATCTACTCCTAGTCTCTGCACAACACTGCCCACTCCAATCCAAGACCAAGTGACCAGAAGCCACAAGCACCTATGGAGGGATGGACGCGAGCGGCACTCGGCTGTGCCAAATCATCCAAGACACCAGCCTACGGCCCCGCACCGCAGCATTTCCAGACGGTACTGGCCACCAACGGCATCGTAGCCCTCACCGATGCCGGCTTCGCCTCTCGCATGGACGACATGATGGTCCACTCCATCCGCAAGTTCACCGCCATCAAGAAGCGCGCGGGGACCTTGCTGTACTGCTCCAGCCCGTGCGCCCAGGCTCCTGATTGCATGCCGCCCTCATCGGCCTCCATGGCGACGAACTCTTTCAAGCCCTGGTGGCCCTACAGGTGCTGGAGGTCACGACGAAGAATGTGCACCTCGAGGCCGCGCTCGCCGCGCAGCGCCTCGCCATGCAAAAACCGTCGACCTGCACATCCACGTCTACGAGGAAATCGTCTACATAGGCCACTACAAGGCCAGCGAGGACAGAAAGACTTTGGCCTTCTTCTAGCAGCTGGAATCTGTGGACGCCATTGTTCAGAAGCACGTCGACCTGGCCACGAAAGCCGCTGCTACTTAGCCGCCGTTCAGTGGGCCGGCGCCCTGAGTCGAGGTGGTGGACGTCGTCGCTAGATGCATCTCTTCTTCTTGCCTCCTGTAACTAGCACTGCATCGCCTCGTGGCCTTAATGTTTTATTAGTATAGTACTCCCTTCGTTCCCAAATATAAGTTTTTCTAGAGATTCTAGCAAGTGACTACATACGGAGCAAAATGAGTGAATTTACACTCTAAAATATGTCTACATACATCTGTATGTTGTATTCCATTTGAAATATCTAAAAAGGCTTATATTTAGGAATAGAGGGAGTATATGGCATTTTTATTCTAGTCGTAACGTTTTCACTGTGAGGTGGGGCCGCAATTGAGCAAACCGACCATCGACAAATCCCCACCCCGCCCACCGGGCGTCGGCTGAGTTTAGAATTACTAGAAGAGAGAAATGAGGGAGAAGAGCTAGCTGTAGCACGGACGCTGTTGTCAGATGGGACTCGTGTTGATAGAATAGAACTACTGAGCACTCGTACCTCTTTTTTGGGGAAAAAGTAGTCGTATGTCTAGTACCACTAGTTGGGTCCGTGCGACCTATACCTGTCATCACTTTAGGTCTCCTTTTCAAACCGCAACTACGCTTCACAGTACATCTTTTTTCATGCATTTATCCTCCTATATGTACTCCTAGGCTATTTCCACGTGCTCCCTTTCGCCGACATGTGGGCCATAGAGCATCTGGGTCGTAGTGCATGCACGACTCGGAGCATATGCTGGGGTACTTTACATTTTAGACCTCACGAATTACATGCAAACCCCCCGCAGAAGAATAAATAAATGAATGAATTACTACATGAAACCGGATTATTTTCGTAGAAACCGGAGCACGTTCATTAAATTTTGGACATAACACGTTTGTAAGAAACGACCGGACCTAAACCAGTCTAAGGGCCTCTTTGATTCGCAGGATACTGAAAACACAGGAATGGGGAAAGTATGATGGTGATGAACCGAGACAAGGAGAACTCTAACTCAGTTAGAGGTTAGAGTTAGATTCTAACCCTGAACTAACCCTGAACTAACTCTAAACAAAAGAGGTGTATGGATGGTAGGGTTAGATTGACAATAGATGCTCTTTCTGACTACTTTCGACCCTATTTCCTACCAGATTTGCTATGGCCGGCTCTTGTGTGGCCTCCTCCCGCTCACAATTGACATAAACGAACCATCTTTACAAATCAAGCATGCAAAACATGATAAATTCTACTTTGTCCATACAAATGAGATACTCACAAGTCGTCAATCAAGCTTCACAAAAACACTCCATGAACCCCTCCGACGACTTGTATGTTTAAGTGGGATACTCCATGAGATCCCACTTAAACATACAAGTCATCAATCAAGCTTCACAAAAAAAGTACTCTCCATGAAACAAAGCATGAGCTAACTCATCACGGAAGTCATTCACGATAGGGAGGGAGCCCGGAGCCCCTCACGCACCCAAGGAGGAGCTCGTCATCGTCGCTCTGGAGGAAGGCTCTGTAGAGCCCAATCCCCGGGAACCCCTCCGACGCCGGTGCTTGCGAGTTGAGGTCAACACCGGTATGGGTAGCAGGGCCGCTTGCCGACGACTGCGAACCGAATCTTTGGTCCTCTAGAAGTAATGCAAGCCTGAATCTGAAATACCTAGAAAGGTGAACTGAATTTTTGGGCCTCTAGAAATAATGCAAGCCTGAAACTGAAATACCTAGAAAGGTGAACTGAATGTTTGGGCCTCTAGAAAGATTTATTACCTCCTCAAGCAGCATCAAACAATTCCATGCGTGCACCACAAATCTATACCAAGTTTAATTAGGATCTACTTTTCCAAATCAGAATTAGCGCTAGAGTGAGCAAGATCAATGATATGGCTATGAGACAGAGAAGGAACGAACAAACTCACCCCTCTCACGACCTCCCTGGTAGATGTGCCGCCGCCGCACACGACAGAGGGAGAAAAACGAACGGTGAAGGGGGAGCGGGACGAGCTTTGAAGGCTGGAGGGAGAGGGCTGCTGGAGGAGGGCGGCGGAGGCCGGAGGGAGAGGACGGCCGGAGGAGGGCGGCGGAGGCCGGAGGGAGAGGGCGGCCGGAGGAGAGAGAGGGCGAGCGGCGAAGCGGCGCTTGGGCGGGCGACCCGATGGGGAACAAAGAGGAGTCATGCTAGGGGGGAGCGATCTGGTGCAGGCAGGGGAGATTTTTTTAGTTCTCTTTTAGTGGGCCCGAGGAGAACTAACCCAGTTAGAACCTCTGCACTGGGCTAGTTTTTTTAGCTGGGTTAGAGCAAACTAGCTCAAACTAACCCCTCCTGTTTGGATAATTTGAGGCTATTTCAACCCAAAGTAGCTCTAACTCAGGGATCCAAACAAAGAGGAGTAGTACTGTACATGCTACAGTCTGGACCATAGCACAATGTTTTTTATGGCCATATCTCTACTCTTATAAAAACAGAGTTGGTGATGATGGTGTGCCTGCCATCCTGCAATATAGGCCATCCGAATTATATCTGACGGATAGGAAGGAAACTATGGCAATTTTGCAAAAAGATACCCACAACCCTATCCACATTTGCAAATAAGGCATTCCCTCGTTCATCCTTTTCTCCCACAAGATAAACTACTCATACAAATGCATCTTGATGTTTCGTGCAACGCATGGGCATCTTGCTAGTCACCACATTGTTTTCTACTGCTGGTTCACTGGGCTGCCGTGGTTCGCACTGCTGGTTCACTGGGCTGCCGTGGTTAGCACTCCTCCGACGTGAGTAGTAGTACTAGTATATACCGCATCATTCTTTGCTCCTTCTTAGCGTACTACGTACTTCGCCAACATGTGGGAGAGCCAGCATCCGGGCCGACGTGTCATGCACCAGATTAGAGTGCAGAACGGAAGGGGGGCATCACCCCGGTCGTAGCACCAGTAATTCATGACTATAGTGAGTAGTCACATCACAAGTCTTTCCATCAGTAACGCGCCGTCAAATCGCACAGCCCGACCTTTCCAGCAATAAGTAAGTTGAATCTGCTACTCCCTCACCCTCCTCGCCTCTTTGTCAAACCGCGTACGCGAAAACTGTCGCGCGTACTGCCCGGGAAAAGCTCCGCCCTCAACTTTTAACTACGCGAAAATAGTTCGAGCTTGTTCGTTCTATATAATACCAGTACTGTATGTCTATTCACCCATGGGGTTGTTCAATGAATGGAGGGCTGGGGAGCACAAGTGAACAATACTACCACTACTAGTAGTAAGTAGGAGTTGTATAGTTAGTCACCTTAAATACAGAGTTTCTTTTCTTTAATGCCACATACAAAAATTGAAACGCTTGTTGTGGAGAGAAAAAGATAATCACTCCACTATATATGTACGCAGGGGCCTGGGCGCTTGCTTTACTAGGGTTGCTCTCTTCATTCTCTCATCCTCTCCAGATCTAAACAAGACAGCGGTATTGACATTTTCTCTCTGCTCACCGCTGGTCAAAGGTCCGGCCGGATCCCTTCGGCCAGTGTGTGTAGAGGACTAAAAGGTGTATCGTGCATGCGGTCATCGCCGGCGAGGGAGGAAACCCACAACTACCGGCGGGGCTCGATCCTCTGCCCGTGCCGTTCTCTCCGACACAGCACCGGCTCGGGAGGTCCTCCGACCCTTCTTCCTTCCTGTCGTATTGTGCGCAGATCAGACCTGCCGCCGCCGACATCCCGACGACCCTCAGGTACAAGTACTTCGAAAGCGGCCTTGCTCTACCACCCCAGCTCCCCACGTGTCTACATGTGCATCTTTTTCTACTTCCATCAGCTCTTCCAAATCCACCTAAATTTTTAGTATTATTAGAGGTAAAGCTACTTCATGCATTCGAATCTAGGACTTGGTTCAAACAACGAAGAAGGGGGAAAAGTCGTAGCATGAATCTAGGACTTGATTCAAAGAGGAAATAACAGGGGGAAAGTAGTAGAGACCGGATACCCAATAGGTCTCTTGGTTGAAAAGGGAAATAATGGGAAAACTCAGTACAAACTGGATAAGGAACATATCTATTATTGGTTAAAAAAAGGATAGAAAGTGGCGGCTGGTGGACAAGTCAACAGAGTATGTCCAGGATTAGATTTGCTGCCCTCACATAGTAAAAGGTCTCCAGGATTAGATTTGCTGCCATCACATAGTAAAAGGTCTCCAGGATTAGATTTGCTGCCCTCACATAGTAAAAGGTCTCCAGGATTAGATTTGCTGCCCTCACAGAGCATGAACAAACTCGGCATCACCACTTTATGCCTCCTTGTAGGTACATTGTGCTGAAGCGTCCACTGTCGCATGTCCTATACCAACCTTTTGCTGTTGTTAATGTAAGGGCGCATGTAAAATGAAGTAATTACACTATTACCTTAAGGACATGTCTAACCAGTGTTATTGTTAATCTAATGCCTACAGTGATATGATGCAATTAAACTATGTTACAAATGGTACTCCAGCTGTTTTCCCTAGTATGATAAGTAAGTTGCTTCTTTACGCTGCTGAGTGACCCCCACAGTCCCATGCCCTTAAACCAACTCTTTAGCTGCTGTTGATTTACTGTATCTGGTAAACAAGCAATGCCACCATTAAAGTAATCCCATATTTGACGAATCTCATAGTTGATTGTAATGCTTCCGATAACATGAAGCATTGCTGACGTTTTAAAATTTCTACTGTCCTTGCGTGATTGCCATGAACATAATTAAGATGCTTCTTTTCATTTCGTGTATGTTTCGTATATTCTTATTGACCAACAACTATTTACTTTCTATCTTTTTGTGCAGATAGGGATATCCATTTCACCATGTTGCTATTGTGACCTTTTGGTGAACTGCTCAAAACACTTTTTTTGGAATGAGTGTCTTGTGCAGTTCAACTAAAATGTCACGTCGGCAACATCTCTCAATGTTGGTGGAACTGCACAAAATGGTGATTGGAGTTTCCAAAACCTCCATCAAATTCTGCTGGTAATCTCGTGCAACATTTTATTAGCTTTTGCAAGATGAGCCGTCACTGTCACCACAATGGCACTTTATTTTAGTGGAACTCCACAAAAGGATAAGCAAATTATAGATGCACCTTACATGAGCAGGACATCCAACCTTAATGTTGTTGAATTTTAGTGCAACTACTAAAGAAGAACGTGGCAGCTCACGAGAGAAAGTACTTCTTGCTAGCTGAATGATGCAATCTTTGCTTCATTTCAAGTGAACTGCAGAAAAAGGCGCATGAATTAAATCATGGAACTCCAGGCTGGCCTCATCCGAGTGGATTTGCTGGTTCACCACATCGAGTCGTGGCGGCATAGGGCCCCTCACACCGGTCAGTATCGTCCTTTATCAACATGATTGTGCTTTGTCATACTGTGCTAATGTTCTATTTTTTAAATAAAGCTATTCTATCGCAATCTTTTCCCGTTTTGGAAACAAAGTTTGCTTCAACTAGTGCCACTATTATAGTAATCATGCTCTTTCTTATCTGTGCAAACAGGAATACTCAATTACAGATGTTGTGATGGTCAAGAGCATTCGCCAAGTTCTTGGGTTGTATGACATGGCTAGCCAAGCTGGATTTAATCCCGATATTCAGTTTATCAAAAGGCTCTAATGGGTTGGTTCTGAATCTTGCCAGGTGGGAATCAATGAGATGTGTAGGCATCTTTGTTGTACTTATTGTTTGAATCTTATTTGTTGGTTCTGAATCTTGCAAGCTGGGAACCAATGAGATGTGTAGGCATATTTGATGTACTTATTATTTGAATCTTATTTGTTGGTTCTGAATCTTGCAAGCTGGGAAACACGGCATGATGATGCAGAGGACAGCAACCATAAGAAACAGTTCAAACTTGGTAGTATTATCTGTGTGAAAGTGCGACAAATGTGCTGATCGTGTGCGTCCTGAGAATAATAATTCTAATTGTTGTGCATGTTGATCCTGTGGCACTGATAGAACGAGCCAATGCATTGCTTGTTTTAAGAATAAATTTCTATTAATGCTAATTAAATTTAAGTAAAGTGACCACTAACACTTGTTATTACAGTACCAATACTGACCCGCTCGTGAACCGACGTGTGGCCGGAATAAGTTTCTTAATGGAGGCATTTGAATGCGCCGAGGGTGCATGTTCTGTCATGCGTGCAGCGGGGAGGGAGGGGTAGTAACTGTTGTTGCCTGTACACACTCGGTTTACTGTTGAATCCAGTTCCCCAAGAGCTGAAAACGAACTGCTGCCGCCGCCTATCCACTCGTTCACTTGAAGATACTCCAATGGCGATCTGAGGGGTGAGCCTGCTGGATATGGACTTCAGCAACGAGTTCACCTTTGAGTTCGCCGTTAAGTCCCATGGCTGCACCAAGTTGAATGTGATGTACACCAACGATCCGGACTCGGTGAAGCTCTGCCTCGCCGAGTTCAAGCAGTACCTACAGGACGAGAAAGCACAAGGTCGCAGGACTAGACCTTGTGGCCATCCATTCGTCTCCTGACAGGGACCAGCGGATCGCGGTCGCCCAGGTATGCGTGCGGGACGAGGTTCTCGTCTACCACTGCTATAGGGCCATCATAGGTTCTGGAGCATTCGCCCGTTTCATCGGCAGCGCCGACTGCACCTTCACTAAGGTGGAGAGAAGGAAGAATGCGACGATTTGGCCATCTGGTGCAACAAGGTTGTCGACATCCAGAAGCAATACAAGATCATCGGCAACGGGCAGGAGAAGGACTTCGTGGTTGACCTCGCCGAGACCATCATTGACCCCTACTACGCCAACATGAAAGAAGACAACGATACCAAGGACCTGAACACGTGGGAGGTAGCTCTGAATCTAGCCTACATAACCTACACGACCAAGGACGCATACGCATGCTACGACATGTACAGGCAGATCTTGGACATGAGGGTGTGTTTGCTTCCCGTAACCGACGAGTACACGGACAGCCGCAGCATCATGATCAAGCGTGCCAGGAAGGTCTAGATGTTGTACTTTATCTGTTTATAAGCACCTTTATCATCTGAGTGTTTCATGCATTAGCCTATGTGTCGTAATTATCTGTTTTGTCTGAAATATTTCTTCTAAGAACCCATTAACCTGTTAGCTTTTTTAGTGGCTATTTCCTTATGTATGTACCTAGTTCACTCATCCGTTTGAAAAAACAGTTCACTCGGCTGCCGTGCTTTGAATCTCCTACCTCCAAACATATTCCCCTTACCAGGTGGACCCATCAGGTCTTGTACACAGACATATGGGACCAACCACCTATCCATTTGTATTTCTTTATTTTGTTCAATCTTTCGTCCTCTTCCTATATAGCGCCTGGCCATCATAGCCTATGGCGTTGGCCAGGCCATCCCTCTACTCCCACACATTGTCTGGCGGCGGCAGCTCCACTGGCCCACCCTGCACCCGAACGAGTCAACCCTCGTACTCCCCTCCGCCTGCGTCTTCCCCCTCTCCAGTTCGTTCGGTCCGAGGTCTCGACATCGTCCTCCGCCTTGGTGCTCTCGCCGCGACGCCGCCGTTTTTCATTCCCAACATGGTCAGCAAAACAAGAGGAATCGGGAGACAACTATTCGTCGAGAGGCTGATAGTCCCGGGCCCACCAGGTCCATGGCCTAGGTTTTGTTGTTTAATATGGGTAGCCCACGACATGTTTTAACGTTTTTTGGATCCAGAAGGTATCAAGCGGCCTCTGGGCCTCCCAACCTAGCTTGTCGATAACATCAACAGCCCAAGTTATGTTTGTTCTTTCAAGACGACGCACAGCTCAGTTCTATTTTCTATAAGAATGCAAAAATGAACCTATGTTTTCCCTTCTATAATAGTATATATTATATCTTATTTTATTACACATATATATAATAGAAACAACATAAGGTTCCGTTAAACCTGTCGTTCGTCCAACCATTTTATAGACCTTCCCACTTCCTTTACTTTTCGTTTTCATTAATCCTATATCAGAATTTTCTCCCACTTTATTTTTCGATGTAAACTGAGTTTTATCCCAGTACTTTTCCCTAGAACCAACTCAACTGTCACACGTCTAGCCTAAAAAATAATAATACCCCATGTCCTATTAACTCATCAAATTAAAATGATATTTTATTTCATAAATTGAAATTTCTTAAAAAAATAATTGTTTACATATAACTTGGTAAGTTAACTCCTAGTGATTGCGTACATAAGCTTGCAAAGATTTTACTGACCAATGCAGTAATAGACGTGCAATCATGTGTTTATGTTTTTATAACATTTATCCGTCCAGCCCAACATGATATTTTCACCTAGCCCAGCAAGTCCGCGGATTTCGAGAAAAATGCAAATGTGCTTTAAATTCTACCATATATATATAAATGGGTTGCATAGATGCTACATCATTGTTTCACCCACCCCACCAAATGGACTAAAAAACTAATGGACTGGCTGACATGTGGGCCAGTAGGTCGAAGCCTAACCAAGGCGTTGGATTTACATCCAACGGGCGGCATTCTTCTTCAATCTCTCGTCTTCCTCGCCCAGCGCTGCCGGGACCGCCTGCTCCAGTCTCCGGCGTCCAGCGGCGTTGTTTTGGGCGCCTCGCAGCGAAACACTACCCCGCCGACGGCCAGGCCATCCCTCCACTCCGCACCTCCTGTTATTCTCTGTCGAGCGTAGGCCCACCCCGCACCCGAACCAGTCAAGTTTCCCACTCCTCTCCGCCTGCGACTCCACTTCCGCATCTTCCCCATCTCCGGGTCGTTCCAGTCTGGGGCCTCGCCGTCGTACACTGCCTCGCTGCACTCGGCGTGGCATGGTCAACAAACGAGAGTCATCGGAAGAGGACTGTACGTGGAGAGCCTAACAGCTGGGACCCACGAGGTCCATGGTCGCACGCAAGGAAAGTTCCTCCTTATTAAGTTGTTTCCTCCCCCTGACAGCTGGGACCCACCGGCTGTATCTTCGTACGAAAGGAAGTGCCTCCTTGTTATGCAAAAAAACTATTCCTCCCGATGACAGTTGGGACCCGACAGATTTGGTGGCGGACTTGTGGGCCTACTAAGCAGACGTGTATGCAGGGCTTTGTCAACTTAATCAACAAATGATTCTAGCAGCTGGACCATTGGATGTTAATCCAATAGCCGTGCTCCTTCTTCAACCTCTGTTCTTGCTCATGTCTCCCATGGGCGGCAGTGCTGCTGCGCACCCGAACCAGTCAAGTTTCCCACTCCTCTCCATCCGTGACTCCACTTTCGCGTCTTCCCCATCTTCGGGTCGTTCTAGTCTAGGGCCTCGCCGTTGTCCACCGGCCTTGGTGCACTCGGCACTGTGTGGTCAACGTGGTCAACAAACGAGAGTCATCGGAAGATGACTGTACGTGAGAGGCTGACAGTGGGGACGCACCACGCCTATGGACACATGCATGCAACTACATCCTTTTTACCCTGAAAAACAATGTTTTCTCCCCTGACTGCTGGGACCCACCAGCTACATCTTCGCATGCAAGGCAGTGCGTGCTTATTACGGGCAAAAAAAATCCCCCCTGACAGCTGGGACCCAGCAGCTATATCTTCGCACGCAAGGAAGTGCGTCCTTATCCTCTCTGACAGCTGGGACCAACCCGGTCGAAGCGTATGTATCGTTGTCTGTCTTGTCGGAACGTGTACGTACATACTGGTCGATCGGTCGCTCTGCAAGTATGAACCGTGGCCGAGTAAGTAGCGACACATGTCATAGTAGAGCCCCCCACATAGCAGTTTAGGTTGTCCCGTCTAAACCGTGTACACGTACATACAACCACACGCCAAAAAATACGACCACGTACGTACATAAGGCGGGGTCTCGAACGCCTACTTGCGCATACGTACGGCAAGGGCTCGTGTACATGGCTGGGTCGGAACGGAGAAACTGCGTCGGTGTCATGTTCATGGGGAGGCAACGGAATGCGTGGTGTTCATCGAGAGGCAACGGAATACGTCGTGTTCATCGGGAGCCAACCGGCTTAGACAGACAGTCGATCGAAACGAGGCCTGGCATACCACAGAACGGAGGAAACGACCTTTTGTTCGACGGGCCACGGTCGAAACGGGATCCTGTTAATCGGGGGGGTATGGCATACCGCAAAACGGAGGAAACAGACTTCTGTTGGACCTCCTACGGTCGAAACGGGGCCCTGTTGATCGGGAGGGGTGTGGCGTACCGCAAAACGGAGGAAACTTGTGTTGGAGCGTTACGGTCGAAACGGGGGTCCTGTCCATCGGGAGGGGTGTGGCGTATGGCAAAACGGGACTCCCCGGGATACTGTTCATCTCCACCATCGACCTCCTCTAGCCTCCATGGGCTACTGTTCATCCACCGTCGACCTCCTCTAGCCTCCACCTGCGACTGTTCATCCACGGGCTCCTATTCATCCAGCCTCCACCGCTCCTCCACCGGCTACTATTCAACCAGCCCTCTCCACGGGTCATGTTCAACCACCCCTCCATGGGCTACTATTCAACTAGCCCTCTCCACGGGGTCCTGTTCAACCACCCCTCCACGGGCTACTATTCATCCAGCCCTCCACCGGCTACTGTTCAACCAGCCCTCCACGGGGTCCTATTCATCCAGCCCTCCACGGGGTCCTGTTCATCCACCCCAACCGGCTCGATCGATCGGGGTCCTATTCATCCAGCGGCAACGGCCTCTACTACCACGGGGTCCTGTTCATCCAACCCCCCCCAACAACGCTCATTGTTCATCAAGAGGCAGCAGGTTCAATCGGCTTCAGTTAGCAGTAGTAGCGAAGGAATCGCTCGATCGGGTTCAGTTAACAGCCATCGATCGATCGCTCGGGTTCAGTAACCCGTAGCCTGCAGTGCAATTGCTCAGGTTCAGTAGGCGAACACCTCACTCGGGTTCAGTTAGAGCACAACGCCTCGCACACACGCGCGTACGTGTACGAGAGAAATGTGCATCGCTCGGCCCCCGACCACCCACCGTAACCAGGAACTCCCCGATTTTACCATAGTTTTTTCCATCATGGACGGCCCAAAGAATGCCATGCGGCTGCGTCTCCGGCCCACCTAGGATGAAAAGCCCATTTTCTGTCATGATTTTTTGTTATAGAAGTAGGAGGCCACCACATCTATGATGATATCGGGTTTTGTCACAATTATCGTCATAGAAGTGTCATAAGCATGATAGAAAAAAAAATCGTTCGGCCCAAAATGTCATGGATGTGTCTATTTTTTGTAGTGTTGATGTGAGACTATCTCCTTCTTTTTGTCTTCTCCACAACCACCATATTCTATTCCACCTAAAATGCTATATCAGTGGCTCACGCTCATATATTGCGTGGAAGTTGAAAAAGTTTGAGAACATCAAAAGTATGAAACAATTGCTTGGCTTGTCATTGGGGGTGTGCATGATTTAATACTTTATGTGATGAAGATGGAGCATAGCCAGACTATATGATTTTGTAGGGATAACTTTCTTTGGCCATGTTATTTTGAGAAGACATAATTGCTTTATTAGTATGCTTGAATTATTATTGTTTTTATGTCAATATTAAACTTTTTTTTGAATCTTATGGATCTGAATATTCATGCCACAATAAAGAAAATTACATGGATGAATATGTTAGGTAGCATTCCACATCAAAAATTCTGTTTTTATCATCTACCCACTCGAGGACGAGCAGGAATTAAGATTGGGGATGCTCGATATGTCTCCAACGTATCTATAATTTTTGATTGTTCCATGCTATTATATTATCTGTTTTGGATGTTTTATATGCATTAATATGCTATTTTATATTATTTTTCGGACTAACTTATTAACCTAGAGCCCAGTGCCAGTCTCTTTTTTCCCTTGTTTTTGTTTTACAGAAAAGGATTATCAAATAGAGTCCAAACGGAATAAAACTTTCACGATGATTTTTCTTGGACCAGGAAACACACGTAGGACTTGGAGAGGAAGGCTGAAGAGTCCCGAGGGCTCCACAAGCCCTCAGGGCGCGCCCTAGGGGGCACCCTTGGCTTGTGGGCCCCACAGGAGTCCTCCAACCCTAATCTTTGGCCTATAAATTAATAAATATTCCCAAACCACCATAAGTGTCCACCAAAATACTTTTCCGCCACCGTAACCTTCTATACCCGTGAGATACCATCTTGGGGCCTTTTTCAGCATCCTGCCGGAGGGGGATTCGATCACGGAGGGCTTCTACATCAACTCTATTGCCCTTCCGACGAAGCATACATAGTTTACCATAGACCTACGGGTCCATAGCTAGTAGCTAGATGGCTTCTTCTCTCTCTTTGATCCTCAATACCATGTTCTCCTCGTTGTTCTTGGAGATCTATCTGATGTAATATTCTTTTGCAGTGTGTTTGTCGAGATCTGATGAATTGTGGATTTATGATCAGTTTATCTATGAATATTATTTGAATCTTCTCTAAATTCTTATATGCATGAGTTGATATCTTTGTATTTCTCTTCGAAATATCAGTTTGGTTTGGCCAACTAGATTGGTTCTTCTTGCAATGGGAGAGGTGCTTTGTTTTGGGTTCAATCTTGCGGTGTCCTCACCCAGTGACAAAGTAGGGGTAGCGAGGCACATATTGTATTGTTGCCATCAAGGGTAAAAAGATGGGGTTTTCATCATATTGCTTGAGTTTATCCCTCTACATCATGTCATCTTACTTAAGGCGTTACTCCATTCTTATGAACTTAATACTCTAGATGCATGCTGGATAGCGATCAATGTGTGGAGTAATAGTAGTAGATGCAGGCAGGAGTCGGTCTACTTGACACGGACGTGATGCCTATATTCATAATCATTGCCTTGGATATCGTCATAACTTTGCGCTTTTCTATCAATTTCTCGACAGTAATTTGTTCACCCACCGTATTATTTTCCTTCAAGAGAGAAGCCTCTAGTGAAACCTATGGCCCCCGGGTCTATTTTCCATCATATATTTTCAGATCTATAAAACAAAAAACCCAAAAATACCTTGCTGCAATTTATTTACTTTTACTTTGTTTTACGTTTTAGTAACAATTTATATCTATCTCTATTGGATCTCACCTTTGCAAGTGACCGTGAAGGGATTCACAACCCCTTTATCGCGTTGGGTGCAAGTGTTTGATTGTTAGTGCAGGTGCATAGATTGGAGACTTGCGTGTATATCCTACTGGATTGATACCTTGGTTCTTAACTGAGGGAAATACTTATCTCTACTTTGTTGCATCACCCTTTCCTCTTTAAGGGATAAACCAACGCAAGCTCAAAGAAGTAGCAAGCCACGCCACGCCGTTGACCTGCGCCAGCCATCTCGTTCGAGTCCACTATGCCGCCCCGCCTTCACCGGAACTCAGTGGAGCTCCGCCGCTTCTCACTACCACCGCCAGGTATCTCTTTCTTCCTCCTTAGATCTACATTAGGTTACTCGAGTCCATGGTGTTCGTCGGTGTTCATCCCTGTCGGATTTCGGGTTCCGCAGACCCTTGAGAGGTTCGAACTCTGGGGTGCGTGCGAAGAACTCACCCTCCCCAGTCCGCCTGCTCGCTAATCTCATGGCCTAGCTTGATGAACTGAATGGAAAAGAGACACAACAGTTTACCCAGGTTTGGGCCACCTTGCGGTGTAATACCCTAATCCTGCTTTGTGGTGGATTGGACTCGAGGGACTGAGGGTGAACTAGTACAATGGCGAACAACCTCCGGAGGAGAGGTGTTCTTGGGCTCGATGAGCTAGTGGGTATGAGGATGATCTGAATGATCCCCACCTCTATGGCAGTGGCTAAGTCCTATTTATAGCGGCCTTGGTCCTCTTCCCAAATGAAGGCCGAAAGGGATCCCACAACGGCCAAATTCGAAGGGGGATAGCTAGTACATGCTATCCTAACAAAAGTGGTCTTTGCCTACAAAAGTCTCTCGTCGTGACACCATGGTGGGCTCGGCGATGACCTCCGTCCTGGCGGTCTTGGCCTCGTTGCACCGGAATGGAAACCTTTGACTGATTCCTCGGGACTTCGCGCCTGCGCTTGCCTCCTTAGCGCCAAAAAGGAAACTGGTACACTGCGCCTGCTGGCGCTCGCCTGGCCTCGGTCGTCATGGCTCACATCTTCTGAACCTCACGAGGTGAGCCTTGCATAGAGATCTCCGCTCCTGGGGAGCCAGCCTGAGGAGGCCGCCCCTCGCGGAGGTCTTGGTGTCGTCTGCCTCGCGAGGGTCTGGAGTTGTTGATGCTGAAGCTGGGCCATACCAGGCCGTCGATGGAGCCACATCATGGGTCGCAGGCAGGCAAGTCTGGGTACCCCATTCCCAGAACACCGACAGTAGCCCCCGGGCCCAAGGCGCGCTCGAACTTGGCTTTTAGGTGAAGCCAAAGGGCAAGTGAGGAGCGCCGCGGGCCCTAACCGCCTGCGGCCTTGGTCGACGCATGCCGATTGATGGGATGTGGGCGTCTCCGCTTCCCCATGCGGCCTCGGAAACCGTCCCGGGCTGGCAAAAAGGCTGGTGCCTGCTGCGAAGCCTTCATTGCCCTTCCTTCGTCTTACTCCAGATCCCCTTCTCCTTCTGCCCAGAAAACCTCCAGATCCGCCAATCTTCCCTGAGCTTGCTACCAATGGCTTCCGATAAGGCGCAGTCTTTGGCTCCGGCCGCGTGCCCGGATCTTTGGTTCGAGCCAGCCCTGAGCGCGTCCACCATCATCAAGGAGAAGCACCTCGCCGCCGCGCTCCAACTGACAGCGAGCAGCAGCAACGAGGGGGGAGAGATCCGCTCCGGATCGGCTCTACCAGGCTTGATACTTTGGGCGGTACTTTTTACCCCTTCTTCCTGCACAACGTCTTCGCCAGGCTGGTTCCCCCTTTCTCCAGCTTCTTCTACGCCATTCTCCGCCATTACAAGTTCCACATTCTCTATCTTCGTCCCAACTCCATCCTCCTCCTGTAAATCTTCGCCTTCTATTTGAGGCATTTGTGGGGGTGATGCCCTCCGTGGCGCTGTTCTGCCACTTCTCCTCTCTCCGGATCAATGGCAGCCAGTGCTCGGGGTGCGCCTGCTTCATCACAACCAATGGCAGCAACGCGATTTCACGGGCCGGGAAGAAGGTGGAAGAGTTCCGGAACAAGTGGATCTTCATGGACGCCGAGTGCTCCTATCCTCGACTGGAACTGTCGACCGGGCTGCCGACGCCCCGGGAGGGGTGGTCTCACGAGAAGCTCACCGATCCCCGGGCGGAGGAGTTGCTGGAGAAGATGGTGGCCGACCTGAAGGTGGACGACCCGAAGGCGGAGAGGCTGATGGGGGCCATGATCGTCAGTGATTTCCTGACGCAACGCCTGACGTTGCTCTGGAGGAGGCCAGGGCAAAACTCCTTGCCAAGGGGCGTGCCACCTTCGACTCCCTCGAGCAGAGGTCCCGCAAGGCACTGCGGGATCTCTACGGGAGGGGGTTGAAAGAGCCGCTTGTGACTTTGGAGGAAGGCCCCGCCGAGCTGCTCCCCCAGCTTGTCACGGCGCTCGAGGGCGTTGTCGTTGGGGTTGGCCCCATGGTGGAAGGAGAAGCCCGTGCGCTCTCCACCTCAGGATGCGCGTCTTCAGCCACCTCCATCTTCATGACCCCAGCTTCGACTTTGGTGCCTTGCTTGAGCCTGTGGACGCCGCCGACTGTACGACCCGGCTGACGGCACGGGCGATGGCGGCACCCAAGGCTGAAGAAGAGGCTCGATGGTGGCATTCCCTCCGTTTAACTCCTGCAACATGCATCGTGCCTCGTGGAGGCACAAGAACTTATGCTTGGTACTTTTAGAGACAGTATGTTTTGTAATAATTTGCCAGGATTCTGCGATTTCCTTCCCGTTTGCTTTAATGTTCTGCGTCGACAGGGCCCGACCCCACGCGTACCTCAGCCACCGTTGGGTCGTCCGTATCACCAGGACGAGGCCAAGGGGTGAGGGGCTACGTGAACAGTTAGGCTGCTGAGTCGCGATGCTCAGGAGTACCCCTTAATGTACGAACAGACCTCCATACCTTTCCTCGCCGAGGTCTCGCTCGGGAGGGGTGCGCGAAGACCAGGTCCGAGGGACCTGGTAGGGTGGCGTACGCTAGGCGTGACCTGAGCGTAGCCCCCGTGCCCAGCCCCTCGCATGATTCTCCCGAAGGGAAAGCGTTGCGGTGAGGCTGAACACTGAGCCTGGCGGCTCCTTGAGGTTATTGCGGCCATGGGGCCGCCCTCAGTAGTTTATCACCAGCGCGGAGCATGGCGCTTCTGCACTTGCACGGGCATAGCCACTCCTCGACCGTATCGACTGCCAGCACGGAGCATGGTGCTTCCACTAGTGCGTGGGTGGGGGCTCCCTCTGAGTGGAGCCGCCGGGCATGTACAGCCCCGCCCTGACACGTGGCTTGCACGACAGGGCTAGAGGTGGTGTGTATGGGCACTCGTGAGCCAGTGCGGGACTCACAAGGCCCTACCTCAAGGCGGGTTGCACCTGAATTTGATTCGGAACACTTGTGATGGCCCTGCGAGATGGTTAGACAACCTGCGTCGAATGAATCTCCTGAGATTATCACATGAGACGGCCAAACACCAACGACCCCAGGAGGTGACGTGAAAGGGGCCGGCCCGCCAGACAGAGCTCGGTCGTTGGGTTTATCGACGCTGCAGGGACAGACCCGAGCACAGACGTCGTGCCCAGTCTTCTCATGCAAAATTCCTGAAGAAAGACAGTCGGCGTGCGGCTCCCGTGGTGACGAGGCACCGGGTTGCGCGCCCTAGCTCATCCCCACGTGATTAGCTCATGTGAGAACAAGGCACCAAGGACCATGGGAGGTGACGTGCACGGGAGCTTGCTGATACGTCTCCAACGTATCTATAATTTTTTATTGTTCCATGTTGTTTTATTATAAATCTTGGATGTTTTATAATCATTTTATAGTCATTTTATATCATTTTTTGGTACTAACCTATTGACATAGTGCCAAGTGCCAGTTGCTGTTTTTTTCATGTTTTTTACATCGCAGGAAATCAATATCGGATGGAGTCCAAATGCCACGAAACTCCACGATGATTTTTTATGGGCCAGAAGGAAGAAGTTGGGCCCTGGTTGCACCTGGGGGGAGTCCCGAGGAGGGGACAACCCACTAGGGCGCGCTAGGAGGCCCAGGCGCGCCCTGGGGGGTTGTTCCCACCTCGAGTGCCCCCCGGACCGCCTATTTTCTCTATAAATACCCCAAAAATACCAGAACCCTAGAAGCATTGACAAAATATTCATCCAGCTGCCGCAGAGTCCAGAACCACCAAATCCAATCTAGACACCATCTCGGATGGGGTTCACCACCTCCATTGGTGCCTCTCTGATGATGCGTGAGTAGTTCTTTGTAGACCTTCGGGTCCGTAGTTAGTAGCTAGATGGCTTCCTCTCTCTCGCTGAATTCTCAGTACAATGGTCTCTTGGAGATCCATATGATGTAACTCTTTTTGCGGTGTGTTTGTTGGGATCTGATGAACTTTGAGTTTATGATCAGTCATATCTTTTTATACCCATGAAAGTTATTTGAGTTTCATTGATCTCTTATATGCATGATCTCTTATAGCCTCGTATTTCTTCTCCGATATTTGGGTTTTGTTTGGCCAACTTGATCTATTTATCTTGCAATGGGAAGAGGTGCAGGCAGGAGTAGGTATACTAAACTTGGACGTGATGCCTATGTAATGATCATTGCCTGGATATCGTCATAATTATTTGAGGTTCTATCAATTGCCCAACATTAATTTGTTTACCCACCGTTTGCTATCTTTCTCGAGAGAAGCCACTAGTGAAACGTACGGCCCCGGGGTCTTCTTTCTCATATATTTGCTTTGCGATCTATTTTATTTGCACTTTTTATTCAGATCTATTAAACCAAAAATACTTTGCTGCACTTTATTTTATTTGCGATCTATTTATTCAATCTTTTACAACTTTCTCCTATCAACACGCAATTTCTGGCGCCGCTACCTGAAAGGGATTGACAACCCCTTTTAACACTTCGGGTTGCGAGGTGTTGTTATTTGTGTGCAGGGGCTGTTTATGTTGTGTTGCTTGGTTCTCCTACTGGTTCGATAACCTTGGTTTCATATCTAAGGGAAATACCTACCGCCGCTGTGCTGCATCATCCCTTCCTCTTTGGGAAATACCGACGTAGCTTCAAGCGACATCAAAATGAATTTCTGGCGCCGTTGCCGGGGAGGATCTTCAACATATACCAGGTTCCTAATCACAAATCTCACCTCCTCGCAATTTACATTATTTGCCAATTGCCTCTCATTTTCCTCTCCCCCACTTCACAAAAAATTGCCGTTTTATTTGCCCTCCTTTTCGTTCGCCATTTTCTCGTCAGATCTTTTGTTTGCTTGTGTTTCCATGTGCCTTCTATATGCTTGCATCTTTGCTTGCGAAAAATCTATTGATATGGATCCCCATCCACTTGCTAATATTTTTAAAAGATCCAATCATGATGAACCAATTGGTAGTGAGTTTAGTGCACTAGATTATCTTTATGAAGTTTTGCTTGAGAATCGTGAATCTGAAAATTGTGATAAAGAAATTTATGAAGTCATTCATGATAGATCCTTGAATGAAAAGCATGATTGCAATAATTTCACTATAAATTCTATTAATGTCAATTGTGCTAATAATAGGCAAAACCCAAGCTTGGGGATGCTAGTTTTGTTATGTCTACTACTTATTGCAATGATCATGATTGGGGTGACAATGTTTCTTACGATCTTGAAAATTTATTTAAGCCTCATGATGAATATGTTTGTGATAATATTGAAAGTGGGTTTGGAAGAGTGTCAACTTTAGCTAAAAATAATCCCACATATTTAGAGAGTGTTCGATCTTATGATTTTTTTGATGAAAGTGGGTTTGGAGAGGTCATGACTTTATTTGATGATAATCCCACTATTTTGTAAGTGTCAACTTTGCATGCATGTGGATCATAAAGGGAAAATTTTATATGATAGTTATATTATTGAATTTGATTATGATCCTACATATAATTATTTTGAGAGAGGAAAACATGGTTGTAGAAATTTTGATGTTATTAAATTTCCTCTCGTTGTGTTGAGATTGTCAATGTTTTATTCCTCTCCTTTGAATATGCTATATATTTGTTGTCTTGATAATTTGTTTTCCTATAAAATTCCTATGCATAGGAAGTATGTTAGACTTAAATGTGTTTGTCACATGTTTGATGGTGCTCTCTTCGTGCTTCAACTACTATCTTTCTTGTGAGCATCATTGAAATATTATGCCTAGCTAAGGGCGTAAAACTATAGCGCTTGTTGGGAGGCAACCCAATGAATAAATTTTATTTTTGCTTTTTGCTTTCTGTTCTTGAGTGTTAGCACAATTATGCTATTGTTATGATTGTGTTTTTTGTGTTTTAATTAGTGTTTGTGCCAAGTAAAGCCGTTAAGATCTTCTTGGGTGATAGTTGTTTGATCTTGCTGAAAAAGATAGAAACTTTGCGCTCACGAAATAATTTTCATAAATCACAGAAAAGAGCTTTTGCTCTGATTCTTTTTGAATAAGATTAATATACAAATTACCCTAGTCTTCCTAATTTGGTAGAATTTTTGGAGTTCCAGAAGTACTCGCAAAAGTGAGATTACTATAGACTGTTCTGTTTTGACAGATTCTGTTTTCTTTGTGTTGTGTGCTTATTTTGATGGCTCTATGGTTTTCTTTGATGAGTTTTTTACATAGAAAAGTTTAAATACATTAGATATAATACAAAAACAAAATATTAATTGGTTTGATACAACACTTATAGTAGTGATTTATTTTTCTTACACTAACGGATCTCACAAAGGTTTTGTTGAGCTTTGTGTGATTGAAGTTTTCAAGTTTTGAGTTATCTTATGATGGATGAAGGAAGGATGTAAGAGCCTAAGCTTGGGGATGCCCCGGCATCCCAAGCTATTATCCAAGAATGAGAAACCAACTAAGCTTGCGGATGCCCCCGAGTGGCATCCCCACTTTCTTCCAACAATTATCGATATTTTACTCGAGGCTATATTTTTATTCGTCACATGATATGTGTTTTGCTTGGAGCGTCTTGTATGATATGAGTCTTTGCTTGTTTTATTTTGTGTTTTAAGTCATCAATCCTTGCTGGACACACCTATTTGAGAGAGCCAAAATTATATCATGACTTGTTAGAATTGCTCTATGTGCTTCACTTAAATCTTTTATGAGCTAGGACTTGCTCTAGTGCTTCACTTATATCTTTTTTAGCACGGTGTGCTTAGTATTTTTTAAGAAATGCTCTCTTGCTTCGCTTAGATTTATTTGAGAGTTAGTAAAATTTTGAAGAAATTCTCTCTTGCTTCATTTAAATTATTTTGAGAGAAAGAAAATTTGTTATGCTCATGATCTTCACTTATATTTGTTTGAGCTTATGAAAAGCAACACATGAAAATTAGTCCCAAAGTGATAGATATCCAAGAAGGATAAAGAAAATGATAAAGTAAAAGAATGTCATGAAGATCATTGGACAAAATAAACTTGATTCTTAGTAATAGTTTTGAGATGTGATGATGTGATATGTGAGTTATGTTGATGAGTAATTGTGCTCTAGTAAGAATATTGGTGTTAAGGTTTGTGATTCCCTATGCATGCACGAAAGTCAATAATCATGCAATGAAAATTATATCCTACTTGTGGTGCATTATTTAGTGTTAATTATGCTTAATGCTTGCTTATGAGATTATTCGTTTCTTGGTTTGTCGCTTCTCAATCTTTTTGCTAGCCTTCATTTTGCACTAAGTATGATCTCTACTTGTGCATCCAAAATCCTTTAAACCAGTTTTGCCACATGAGTCCACTATATCTACCTATATGCAGTATTCTTTTGCCGTTCTAAGCAAATTTGCATGTGCCATCTCTAATTTTCTAAATAAACTTCTCTTTTGTGTGTTTGTTTTGCTCGCGGAATGGTAATGGGTGGCTAATATTTTCCATGCTGGATGTGTTATTCTCACGATGAGTGTTTATTCACTTGTCATTGCACGAGAGTAAGGCAAAGGTCTTAGGGATGCCCAGTCCCGAAATGCAAAAATGAATTTACTTTATGTTGTCAAATAATAAATTCCTTGGAAAGTGTTGGTATGGAGGGCACCCGTGGATACGGCTAGCCTTGGAAAGTAAAAGTATGGTGGAAAAAGGAATAAACTTTATTTTCTGTTTGGGAACCACCTATGGCATATCTAGCATGGAAAGTGTTCGGAACTCTGAGTCGTTTTCGTTGGTGGGATGGATACACCTCCCAAAATGTTTTTATCTCTAATTTTTTCGCATTGAGCTCGGGCACCTCTACAAATCCCTACTTCCCTCCACGAAGGGCCTTTCTTTTACTATATGAAATTTTTATTTTTGAAATTTGAGTCTCCATCCTCTCTTATAAAAGCACCAACTAGGAGGGAATATGATCGTACTTAAGTATTGGGTGTAGCTAATATTCGAGTGTGTTTCATGAATGGATCAATGTTTGAGCATGATGGGCTAGGGATAACTTGTTTTAGCATTGATATTTTGAAAGACATGGTTGCTTGTTGATATGCTTGAGTATCTAAATTATTATGTCAAAACTAGACTATTGCTTTGAATCACATAAACGTCCAAATGTCCATGCTATAAAGAAAAGAATATGATATGACATGATGAACAGCACTCCACATCAAAAATTCTGTTTTTATCACTTACCTACTCGAGGACGAGTAGGAGTTAAGCTTGGGGATGCTGATACGTCTCCAACGTATCTATAATTTTTGATTGTTCCATGCTGTTTTATAATCATTTTATATCATTTTTTGGTACTAACCTATTGACATAGTGCCAAGTGCCTGTTGCTGTTTTTTCCATGTTTTTTACATCGCAGGAAATCAATATCAGACGGAGTCCAAATGCCACGAAACTCCACGATGATTTTTTATGGGCCAGAAGGAAGAAGTTGGGCCCTGGTTGCACCTGGGGGAGTCCCGAGGAGGGGACAACCCACCAGGGCGCTCCAGGAGGCCCAGGCGCGCCCTGGTGGGTTGTGCCCACCTCGGGTGCCCCCCGGACCGCCTCTTTGCTCTATAAATACCCCAAAAATACCAGAACCCTAGAAGCATCGATGAAATATTCATCTAGCCGCTGCAGAGTCCAGAACCACCAGATCCAATCTAGACACCATCTCGGCTGGGGTTCACCACCTCCATTGGTGCCTCTCCGATGATGCGTGAGTAGTTCTTTGTAGACCTTCGGGTCCGTAGTTAGTAGCTAGATGGCTTTCTCTCGCTCGCTGAATTCTCAATACAATGGTCTCTTGGAGATCCATATGATGTAACTCTTTTTGCGGTGTGTTTTTTGGGATCTGATGAACTTTCAGTTTATGATCAGTCATATCTTTTTATATCCATGAAAGTTATTTGAGTTTCTTTGATCTCTTATATGCATGATCTCTTATAGCCTCGTATTTCTTCTCCGATATTTGGGTTTTGTTTGGCCAACTTGATCTATTTATCTTGCAATGGGAAGAGGTGCCCGGTAGTGGGTTCAATCTTACGGTGCTTGATCCCAGTGACAGAAAGGGAACCGACACGTATGTATCATTGCTACTAAGGATAAAAAGATGGGATCTATATCTACCGCCATAGATGAACGTATCTTGTCTACATCATGTCATCGTTCTTATTGCATTACTCCGTTTTTCCATGAACTTAATACACTAGATGCATGCTGGATAGCGGTCGATGTGTGGAGTAATAGTAGTAGATGCAAGCAGGAGTCGGTCTACTAATCTTGGACGTGATGCCTATGTAATGATCATTGCCTGGATATCGTCATAATTATTTGAGGTTCTATCAATTGCCCAACAGTAATTTGTTTACCCACTGTTTGCTATCTTTCTCGAGAGAAGCCACTAGTGAAACCTACGGCCCCCGGGTCTTCTTTCTCATATATTTGCTTTGCGATCTATTTTATTTGCACTTTTTATTCAGATCTATTAAACCAAAAATACAAAAATACTTTGCTGCCCTTTATTTTCTTTGCTATCTATTTATTGAATCTTTTACAACTTTCTCCCGTCAACACGCAATTTCTGGCGCCGCTACCCGAAAGGGATTGACAACCCCTTTAACACGTCGGGTTGTGAGGTGTTGTTACTTGTCTGCAGGGGCTGTTTACATTGTGTTGCTTGGTTCTCCTACTGGTTCGATAACCTTGGTTTCATATCTAAGGGAAATACGTACCGTCACTGTGCTGCATCATCCCTTCCTCTTTGGGGAAATACCGACATAGCTTCAAGCGACATCACTTGCCCGCGAGCCAGAGCTAGCCACTTGGGTTTAGCGACGCTGCATGGATGGACCCGAGCACAGACGCCGTGCCAGTCCTTAATCATGAGGCGGTCGAGGGTGGGTTTGCAAGGGCGTACGACATTCATGGCAATGAAGTACCGGACAGGCAGATGATAATCATAAAGCAACTCATGGAAGGAAGTAAAGCCAGTTCTGATAAAGTCAAAACGATACATGCCGCAGGGACGGACCCACGCGGCTTGGGGATAATGCAGCCCGAGGGGTGCCCCCACTGAATGAACCAGAAAATGTCAACTGGCACCGTTGCTGAAGAGATGTTGGAGTAAATGAAGACGCGTGCTGAAGAAGTCGCTCCTCATGAGCCACCTAGGTCCTGAACCCCGGGAGGCTCGTGAAGAACCATCGCCATTTCCGCGAGGACCGCCTGGTGCCTGGCCTCCTGAGCCGCCAGAACGCTCTGCTGGTGGCGCCGGAATGTAACAGCCGCGTTAGGCAAGCCAAATGGCATGCGAACGTAGATATGAGGGGGGCCGTCACACCGACCGATGCGCGATGGCCAGAAACGCTCCTGAGACGCGGCCCTGTTGAGCCCTGGAATGTTGACACAGTCGCGCAGCTCGTTATCCTCGCTAGGACAAGGAGCCGCGTCGGGTGGTGGGTGGCGATCGCCGCGCATGGCTCTCGCCTCTTGAAGCTCCTCGGTTGCCTTGATGATGAACTCCTGAGCACCTGGCACTCCGTGCCTTGTGCCCTTCTAGCGGAAGCGCGCGCTGAAGCACGCATCCACGTGGTGCCCGAGCGCCTCCCTCGTGATGTTGGCTAGGTCAGAGGCCCTCCAGAGGAGAGCCCTCGAGCCCAGCCTGAGAGGGACGCCGGGAGCGCCTTCCTATGCGAGAGAGGGAGGCGCCCCACCTGTGGGCGCAGGTCCTGAGGTGGTACCGCCGAACACACCGCTCTCCTGAGGCTCTTGGCGGAGCAGCTGCTTCTTCTTCTTGGGGACAGCCTCAGGAGGGTAGACCGTGCCTTCGTTGTCTAGGCTCTCGACCGCCACAGCCTGGTAGGCGCGCTCGAGAGAGCACAACACGTCCTTCTCCTCGCAGGCGATCATGATGATGTCGTAGTTCCCTGGCATCTTGAGGTAATTGTAACCATGATGCGTCACCGCCTTGAACTTGGCCAGGGCCGGATACCCGAGGATGGCATTGTATGGGAGGCTGATGTGGGTGACGTCAAAGTCGATGAGCTCAGTGCGGTCGTTGTCACGCTTGCTGAAGGGGACAGGGAGGCGGATCTGCCCTATCGGGGTGGTGGGGCCATCGGTCACTCCTGAGAAAGCTTGGTTGGCTGCAGCTGGTCATAGGGCACTTGGAGGCGGTCGAACGTCTCGACGGAAAGAACATTGAGCCCCGCACCGCCATCAATGAGAGTCTTGGTGATGAGGACGTTGCTGATGACGGGCGAGTAGAGCATCGGGAGGGCACCGACAGTTTCCGCGCACTTGAGCTGGTCGGACGAGCTGAAGGTGATGGTGCGCTTGGACCACCTAAGCGGACGTGTCGCCTCGAGCCTGGGGAGGGCCGCGTTTACCTCACGGGCGAACTGCTTGAAGATGCGATGAGAGGCAGGGGACTGGGCGCCGCCCAGGATGCAGGCGATGCCACGAGGCTCCTGGAAGCCCCCAACCCCCTCGTCTTGGTGGTGATCGTCGTTCCTCCTTGGTGGTGGTGGCAGCGGAGGGAGGCCAGCGTTGCCCTGAGGCCGGTCCTCACAAGGCTGGTCGTGCCACTACTGGCGGGGGCCATGGTCGTCCCAGCGTCCTCCACTTCGCCCTCCTCCGCGGTCGTAGCCTCGATCGTTGCGCTCGGGGCGACGACCGAGGTGCCCGTCGTGGATGGGCCTGAGCTCCTGACAGTCATTGGTGTTGTGGCTATGCACGTTGTGGAAGACGCAGAATGGGCGACTGCCCTTGGATGACTCCGGGTGATCGCAGCCGCGCTTCATCTCTGGCTCGGCTGCAAGCATGGCCGGTCCCTTGCGCTTCACGTCCTTGGCTTTGGCCTTCTTGTCTTCTGGGTCAGCCCCCGGGAGCTCCAAGAGGGAGAGGCGACCCTCGTCAGCTCTCGCACACTTGGTTGCCATGTTGAACATCTCCAGAGATGCGCACATTTCCTCGTGGCGAGCTCCTCCTTCATCTTGACATCGCGGACGCTATCAGAGAATGCTGAGATGATGGCCTCGTGCGAAACCTTGGGGATCTTGAGGCAGACACTGTTGAAGCGCTGGATGTACTTCTGCAAGGTCTCTCCTGGCTGCTGCTTGATGCGGCGTAGGTCACCCGCAACCGGCGGCCGGTCGAGGGTGCCCTGGAAGTTTGTGACGAAACGCTCCCGCATCTGGTCCCAGGAGGAGACGATCCCACGGGCAGGTTCATGAGCCACGAGCGCGCACCATCCTTGAGGGCCATGGGAAACCAGTTCGCCATGACCTTCTCGTCGCCGTTGGCTGCCTCGATGCTCAGCCCGTAGAGCTGCAGGAACTCAGCAGGGTCAGGGGTGCCGTCGTAGTGTGGAGGCAGGTCGGGCTTGAACTTCCCTGGCCAGACGACGCTGCAAAGCTCCGGAGTGAAGGCACGACAACCCGCGGTAGTCATGGGAGCCCGTCGTGGAGCTGGAGCCTGATCTTGGCGCTCGCGCGCCACCGCCGCAGGCGGCGCGCGGTCTTGACGTTGTGTTGCTGGGAGTGCAGGAGCATCTTCTTGCAGGCGCTGGACCTCCCGGCAGCTTTCTTCTTCACGCGCGGGTGCCCTGCATGGCGGGGCACGCCGCGGGGCCTCACGCCTTAGACCAAGGGCGACATCTTGACGGGGAGGTGGAGGAGGTGCTCCATGGGCTATGTCACCTGCGGCACGCGGCGGGCGAGGCAGTGAGAGAGACGATGCATGAGATGAAGGAAATATGCCCTAGAGGCAATAATAAAGTTATTATTTATTTCCTTATATCATGATAAATGTTTATTATTCATGCTAGAATTGTATTAACCGGAAACATGATACATGTGTGATTACATAGACAAACAGAGTGTCACTAGTATGCCTCTACTTGACTAGCTCGTTGATCAAAGATGGTTATGTTTCCTAGCCATAGACATGAGTTGTCATTTGATTAACGGGATCACATCATTAGGAGAATGATGTGATTGACTTGACCCATTCCGTTAGCTTAGCACTCGATCGTTTAGTATGTTGCTATTGCTTTCTTCATGACTTATACATGTTCCCATGACTATGAGATTATGCAACTCCCGTTTACCGGAGGAACACTTTGTGTGCTACCAAACGTCACAACGTAACTGGGTGATTATAAAGGTGCTCTGCATGTGTCTCCAAAGGTACTTGTTGGGTTGGCGTATTTCGAGATTAGGATTTGTCACTCCGATTGTCGGAGAGGTATCTCTGGGCCCACTCAGTAATGCACATCACTATAAGCCTTGCAAGCATTGTAACTAGTGAGTTAGTTGGGGGATGATGTATTACGGAACGAGTAAAGAGACTTGCCGGTAACGAGATTGAACTAGGTATCGAGATACCGACGATCGAATCTCGGGCAAGTAACATACCGATGACAAAGGGAACAACGTATGTTGTTATGCGGTCTGACCGATGAAGATCTTCGTAGAATATGTGGGAGCCAATATGAGCATCCAGGTTCCGCTATTGGTTATTGACCGGAGAGGTGTCTCGGTCATGTCTACATAGTTCTCGAACCCGTAGGGTCCGCACGCTTAACGTTACGATGATACTTTTATTATGAGTTTATGTATTTTGATGTACCGAAGGAGTTCGGAGTCCCGGATGAGATCGGGGACTTGACGAGGAGTCTCGAAATGGCCTAGACGTAAAGATCGATATATTGGACGACTATATTCGGACTTCGGAAAGGTTCCGAGTGATTCGGGTATTTTTCGGAGTACTGAAGAGTTACAGGAATTCGTATTGGGCCTTAATGGGCCATATGGGAAAGGAGAGAAAGGCCCCAAAGGGAGGCCGCACCCCTCCCCATGGACTAGTCCGAATTGGACTAGGGAGGGGGGCGCCCCCTTCCTTCTTTCTCCTTCTCCCTTCCCTTTTCCTACTCCGACAAGGAAAGGAGGAGTCCTACTCCCGGTGGGAGTAGGACTCCCCCCTTGGCGCGCCTCTCCCCTTGGCCAGCCACCTCCCCCTTGCTCCCTTATATACGGGGGCAAGGGGGCACCCCAGAGACACAACAATTGATCTATGATCTTTTAGCCGTGTGCGGTGCCCCCCTCCACCATATTACACCTCGATAATACCGTTGCGGAGCTTAGGCGAAGCCCTGCGTCGGTGGAACATCATCATCGTCACCACGCCGTCGTGCTGACGAAACTCTCCCTCAACACTCGGCTGGATCGGAGTTCGAGGGACGTCATCGAGCTGAATGTGTGCTGAACTCGGAGGTGCCGTGCGTTCGGTACTTGATCGGTCGGATCGTGAAGACGTACGACTACATCAACCGCGTTGTAATAACGCTTCCGCTGTCGGTCTACGAGGGTACGTGGACAACACTCTCCCCTCTCATTGCTATGCATCACCATGATCTTGCGTGTGCGTAGGAATTTTTTTGAAATTACTACGTTCCCCAACAGGAGAGCCCCCTGCGGCACTGACAAGCTCGGTGATGCGGTCCAGCCAGTCTTCGTAGAAGTCGTCGACGGGGCGATAGCGCAGGAGCTCGCGCGCCATGAGCAACACAGCCTCCGCATTCGCAGGCACGCAACGAGCATGAGACGACGAGCCAGCCGGAGTCAGCGACAAGGTGGCGGTACGCCCATCACGCCGCATAGAGGGTTGCAGCGATGAAGCTTGCTGCTCATGCCCGGCCGGGCCGGTGGTGGCGTTGGCGGCAGTCGATGGAGAACGACGGGGAGGCCCGCAAGCAGGCGCCGTCTGGGCGACGCGTGCGGCGAGGGCGGCCCGATGCTCAGCACAGGCTCGACGGGCGTCAGCCATGGAAGCGGTGGAGCGGTGGCGAGTCGACCGGTGGAAGAGAGGCTCCGACGCACCCCTACCTGGCGCGCCAAATGTCGGATTTCGGGTTCTGCAGACCCTTGAGAGGTTCGAACTCTGGGGTACGTGCAAAGAACTCGTCCTCCCCAGTATACCTGCTCGCTAATCTCACGGCCTAGCTCGACGAACTGAATCGAAAAGAGACACAACAGTCTACCCAGGTTCGGGCCACCTTGTGGTGTAATACCTTACTCCTGCTTTGTGGTGGATTAGCCTCGAGGGGCTGAGGGTGAACTAGTATAGTGGTGAACAACCTCCGGAGGAGAGGTGTCCTTGGGCTCGATGAGCTAGTGGGTGTGAGGATGATCTCAATGATCCCCACCTCTATGGTGGTGGCTAAGTCCTATTTATAGTGGCCTTGGTCCTCTTCCCAAATGAAGGCGGAAAGGGATCCCACAACGGCCAAATTCGAAGGGGGACAGCTAGTACATGCTATCCTGACAAAAGTGGTCTTTGCCTGCAAAAGCCTCTGGTCGTGACGCCGTGGTGGGCTCGGCGATGACCTCCGTCCTGCCGGTCTTGGTCTCGTTGCACCGGAATGGAAACCTTTGACTGATTCCTCGGGACTCCGCGCCTGCGCTTGCCTCCTTAGCACCAAAAAGGGACCTGGTACACTGCACCTGCTGGCGCCCGCCTGGCCTCGGTCGTCATGGCTCACGTCATCTGAACCTCATGAGGTGAGCCTTGCATAGAGATCTTCGCTCCTCGAGAGCCAGCCTGAGGAGGCCGCCCCTCGTGGAGGTCTTGGTGTTGTCCGCCTTGCGAGACTTGGCCCCTCGCGAGGATCTTGAGTTGTTGATGCTGAAGCTGGGCCGTACCAGGCCATCGATGGAGCCACGTCATGGGCCACATGCACGCAAGTCTGGGTACCCCCGTTCCCAGAACGCCGACAATCCCTTTCTTAGTTCACCATATCCTGAGTAGAAACTTGTTTTTTTATTTGAAAATCCATGGAAATACTACGGTTGTAGGTTTGACATCCATCTTCCATCTTGAACAAATTGCCTTCTGCCCAGATTCGATGGGTAACTCATTAGTACTACAGTCACCACTGTTTTAGGTTTAGCAATTATTTTTCTACTTTAAACTGCTCATAGATCCAAAAATATAGTTGTTGATACTGAAACTTGTTTGCTCCATACTTAGCAGAATTTAGCAATCCTGAACCATAGATAACTCACCCTTACATCTTGGGCGGCTCACCAACACATCCGTAACCCGCCTCCGTCTAGGGCGAGTTACCCCTTATGTTGCTTATTCATATACTGTTGATGATAAATCATTGCCTTTTTAAATAACCCGCCTCTTCATATTTAGGCGGCTCAATATGTCGAAAACCACTATCTGCAATTGGGGGCCTTCCTCTAGTTACCGTAACTATTCTTAAGGATTATCAAGCCAATGGTCTCCTCGTGACTCGGGAGGAAATTGGCTAGCGAGTCGGTCAAGGGGAAGAAGTCCCTAAACCCAGTGACGAACAGGTCGTAGTTTTCGCTGACCATATCCTCAGAGGGTTTACACCGCCCGGGTCAAAGTTCTTTCGGGAGGTCTTGCATTATTTCAACCTTCATCCTCAAGATATAGGCCCGAATTCAGTGTCAAACATCTGTCACCCTTCCAAATTTTCTGCAAAGTCTATTTGCAAATAGAGTCTATTATTGCTCTTTTAAAGGAATTTTTTTATATAAACCGCCAGACTGAATGCACAAATGGCCCGAGTCAGGAATTGGGCGGAATCTCAATTCAGAGACGCCGAGATGGCGGCTTAATTTCCTTTAGCCACCTTGCCAGGCCACCCTAAAGGGTGGATAACAACTTGGTTTTATTGTAAAAACACTGCCCCAGCTAATGAGAAGCCTCTGCCGGGTATAGAGCTGATCGTCTTCCAATAGACTTTGACCCCCCGAGCAAGATCCTTCCAGAGGACATGTTGAAGCACTCCCTTATATTTCAAAGGTCAAAGCCCTACTAGCCAATGGGCTAACTAGAGTTTATCTAACCCGGTGATGGGTCTCTTGGAGAATTCTCCCCCTAAGCCGCCGACCCAGCTTAATGTATGAATATGCAAGCGAACCAAATGACCCTCAGTGGTATAGTTCTTAAAATTTTACTGCTAAAGAGGTCAACAAGGCTATAAAGGGTTTGCTTGGGGAGTCTCAAGAGAACTACAATAATACGGGGTTGGCACCGTTCTATAAAACAAACCCGGCCCCACCTGTAAGTATTCATTTACATCCGGCTTAAATATCTTTTGTCTCTCTTCATGTCTCACTGGTTAATCCTTTTTTATTACACAACCCAACTCTGCTTTTTGGAACAGAAAGATAAAGACTGTTGTGGCCAAAGCCAGGACTAGCCCAAAGTTGAAGAAGAACAAGCCAGCTGCTGTAATTGATTCGGCTACTGTGGGCGAGTCAGCTGATGCGGACGATCAATCAGAAATAGAACTTGACTCTCTTGGCCGACTCTTTATTGAATTAGCTGATGCCTCTTATTCTCAGGGTGAGCCTACCACTAGCCGGGCTGACGACATTTAGGTAATTCCTATCTCTTCCGGCTCAAACTCCACACCTCCAGAGAGAATATGGCGGGTCGTCCGGAAAGTAAAGTTTTCTCATCTAGATGCTCACTTAGATCCACACTTTATTTTGAAGAAAACTCAGCATGAGCTAAGATGCCAGACTCGGAGTGGCGGCTCAAGTGATCTAATGGATGGGCTGACTCATGAGTCGTCCCGCAAGCGGCCTAACAAGGTGCCACATAGCCCAACTTTTTCTTTACCTAAAGCAGGCCTTATCAGACAACCTCTTAACCCATCTGATTCAAATTACCAGGAGTCGCCACCATCTTCGGGCGACTCATGTTCAACGTAGATGCCTCCCTTGATTATAAATGCAGGGTAAGTACTTGTACTCAACTTGTTGGCGGCTTAACTTATTATCATATACATCTTACTATCCAACTTGATCACAGGGTCAAAGCCAAGAACAAGAAAAGAAAGATTGGCGATTCTTCCAAGGCCCCTGAAATTCCTGAGTCGGAGGAACAGGTGCTGGTAACCCCTGAGGCCAACACCAAAAACCCTAAAGCGCATCACAACAAACAAGATGACCCGCCGCCACAGCTGAAGCAACTGTTGTTGAAGATACGACCATTGATGCCAACCCGGCAGATAATCGTGATCCGCCAAGTCCTATTCCTTCAACTCCTATCAAGCCCACTAAAGAAACTCTTCCTGAGAAGAACAATGATGCCATTTCGATCATTGGGGCGAGTCAGAAAACACCCAAGACCTCCAACATGCTAGCTAAGCACTCAGCCAAAGAGTCGCCCTTGCTAGAAAAGGGCAAAACAAAACTTGAACTACCGAACTGTGAGGCACTTAGTGCAGAAGAGGTGTATGCAGCCTATTTGAGCCGCTTAAGTACAAGTCGGGACATGGAGGCCAGCTTGGTACATATAATGAAGAAAAAGTATGAGGTATGCTTCATTTTTTCTCCTATTATGTCCTTGTACGTAGCCCCCAAGTCTTTATCATAGGAAAATCTTTGAGTATGGTGAAGACTTGAAGAAATATCTATAGATTCCAAATTGTAGACCCAAGGGACGGGTTATCATGCAAATGATAAGCCGGTTCTTTCAAGTATAACTACTTTGAAGAATCACCTATAACCCCCAAGGGTTGGGTTATCATGTCAATGATAAGTCGGTTTTTTCAAGTACAACTACTTCGAAGAATCACCTGTAGCCCCCAAGGGTCGGGTTATCATGTCAATGATAAGCCAGTTCTATAAACTTATTAGAACAAAACATCATGTAGCCCCCAAGGGCTGGCTTATCATCATGAGATGAGCCAGGTCTTCTTCAGTATAAATTGAAAAGGGCGACGTACATTAGCCCCCAAGTGCCAAGGATATTGCTTGCAATGTGCTTGGGACTTAAATAGTTTTTCCCTAACATCTGTGTCAAAGTCCGTCTTAACCAAAGCAACAAACTCATAGTGTTTAACTTTTGCAGGAAGCATTAAGCCTAGGCGAGTCATATCTGGGCGGCTTAAAAAAGAACTCAGAGTCTGAACAAGCGGAACACGCCAAAGTTGAATCAAACTTGAAGTCTTCTTTGGAGGACTTAGAAAAAGTGAAGGCCAATTTTAACGCTGAAAGATCTGCCTTGGAAACTGAAAAGGCCACCTTATTGAAGCGCGCAAAAGACACTGAGAACCAACTTAAGCCGGTGGCTGTAGAATTGGTCGGCTTAAAACATCACATCTCTCAAATGACTGCTGCTATCTTTAGTAAGTGAGACTTTCAATTAATTGAAATAACTCGCCCGATGATTTAAAAAATTTAATGCTAACTCGCCTGGCGACTCTTGCTGTCAATGCATTACAGGTGCCAGAAGTGCCAGCCTTGGGAAAAATGCATTGATGAAGCTGAAAGCCATCTACTCCTTAACGGAGAAATTATATGTCGGAAGCCTTCGTACTCTTGTGGCTGCATCCAATGGGAAAAAGCCGCCACAACTCATAAAAGATGTGTTGGACCAATTGTCCACAATGCCTAAGCAGATTGAAGAGTTGAAATTGCCAGCTGCCCGTGCAGGGGCAATCACTGTGCTAAGCCGGGCTAAGGCTTATCAATCAGAGTTGGACCCAACAGAAATGGCTGGTGGGTGTCCAGAGTATAATGATGACGGGTTTGTCTTCAACGAAGCAGATTTTGCCACATGTGTCAAGGAGATGCGGCCTTTGTCTTGTCAACTGGCACAAGAGCTGGATCTGAAGAAGTACCAGCTAGCTTATGACAGTAACAACACTCGCATCAAGGCGCCCTCCTTCGACGTTGTTGACTTAACTCCTCAAAGGCGTAAGCATATTTTTGCCTCTGACATTGACCCTTCTCTTGTCATGAATGATGAAGCAACCTTCGAAGCCTTAACTGGTATCGACTGGATGTCGGACAATCTTTAGATTGCAAGCAAAGAAGAGCCGACACAGGATTACCCGAAAGCTTCCACTGCAAGACGCCAGGACGATGTTAACCCGGCAGGGCATAACCCGAGCGACACAGATGCCGGCTCAACGGAGTGATATAACTCCTGAAAAACTTGTTTGAATCACTTTTGGGCTCAACTGTAGCCTTGTAATAGCCTTAGCTTAAACCAATTGGTCGCCTTGTCATGCCTTTGTTCATATTTTTAACTGATGATCAAACAACTGTATGATCAAGCTTCGTTGTATGCCTGATCAAGTTGTATATGCAACTTTGCTTTGCACCATCTTTGAATTCAAGCACTTTCTTGATATTTTGACATATAATCTGTAAGGGTTCCGTCAATTCCTGTACTGGCAACCTATAGTGAAAAGCCAGGGCGGGTTAATAACCCAATGACCCATGGTCAAGAAAAATCTTAAGTGGATCACCTTGCGGCTCATGGCAATAATAAGCTCAATTTTGAGCATTGCTAACCCGGACCTTCTTTGATCCAGGGACTTGTAGTCTGCATATACATATGAAAAAACATCAAAAATATCTGTAAAGACAGAAACAGAGAATATAAACATGTATATCTCAATATTGATAAGTCGACTTTTAAGGCTCGACCCAAAAAATTGGCCTTTTAAGGCTCAAATCTTGCTTCCATGAAGCATGGCTTAATAGCCTTTCTTCCCATGAGCCGGCTCTCACGTGACATAATCCACCGTTTTAACCTTAACTAGTTTAGGGTCATAGAGATTGACTATTAAGAGTATGACGGGTCACATATTGGAGTAGCAACAAGAAGACAGGGTGAGTTTATCCCCGCTTTCTGTAAGCCGGCTCTCATGTGACATAAGCCGTCGTTTTAACCTTGACTAGTTCAGGGTCATAAAAGATTGACTGCCAAGAGTACGACGGGTCACCTGTTGGAGTAGCATCAAGCATACAGATAGGTTTAACCCATACTATGGCGTTTATTTGCCAGTCAAGAGGGTAAGAAAGCTAAACTCAGTGAGTTGGAAGCGTCCAAGTGACCTTATGATCAATTAATGAAGACTCATGCATAGAAAATATGAGATGACACAACAGAGGCCCCGAATTTTGGGGATGTCGGTTTCATTACGTTGATCATAAAAAGATATATACATTGGCAAATTTATGTACAATGACGAGAGCCGGTGGCTCAAGTGTAGTAAGGCCGAAGATGAGCAATATTCCAAGGCATGTTGGTCTCCTCCTCAGAAGTACGTGACTTATTGTGTTCATGTATGTCAATGAGATAATATGACCCATTGTTGAGGTTCTTGCTGACCACAAAAGGCCCTTCCCAAGGGGTGATAGCTCATGCATGCCTGTCTGATCTTGAATCAAATGGAGCACTAAGTCGCCCTCTTGAAACGTCCGGCTTCGAACTCTGCGGCTATGATAGCATCGCAGGTCTTGTTGGTAAATCGCCGATCGTGCTGCTGCGAGATCACGTTCTTCATCCAAGGCATCAAGAGCATTCTGATGCACCGTCTCATTATCTGCTTCCACATAAGCCGCCACCATGGGTGAGTCATGACGAATATCACTTGGGAGAACCGCCTCAACACCATAAACCATGAAGAAGGGCGTGTAGCCTGTTAATCTGTTGGGGTGGTCTTGATACTACAAAGAACTATAGGAAGCTCTTCAACCCAACAACCCGACATTCGTTCCAAAGGACCAGAAGCTGAGGTTTGATTCCTCGTAGTATCTCTTGGTTAGCTTGTTCTACCTGACCATTGGACTGTGGATGAGCCACCGATGACACATCAAGACGGATATGTTCTCTTTGACAAAACTCCTTCATAGCACCTTTAGACAGATTTGTCCCAATATCAGTAATGACACAATGAGGATAACCAAAGCGGAAGATCAGCTTTTTAACAAACTGAACTGCAGTCGCTGCTTCACAATTGCTAACTGGCTCTGCTTCAACCCACTTGGTAAACTTATCAACTGCCACCAAAAGATGGGTCTTCTTATCCTTAGACCGCTTGAATGGTCCGACCATATCAAGCCCCCAGACCGCAAACGGCCAAGTGATTGGTATCATCCGCAATTCCTGAGCCAGCACATGAGCTTGCCTTGCAAATTCCTGACACCCATCGCACTTGCCAACAATGTCCTCTGCATCAGCATGAGCCGTCAACTAGAAAAACCCGTGATGAAAAGCTTTAGCCACCAAATATCATGACCCGGGATGATGACCACAATCACTTGCATGAATTTCTTGTAGGATCTCACGGCCTTGTTCAGGGGAAACACAACGTTGAAACATGCCAGTCACACTACATCTGTGTAACTCACTATTGATAATAGTCATAGACTTAGACCATCTTGTAATCTGTCGAGCCAAATTTTCATCTTGAGGTAACTCGCCTCGTGTCAGGTAAGCCAGATAAGGCATCGTCAAGTCAGGGATGGCATGAAGAGGTGCCACCAGCTGTCCCTCCAGGTCATGAATAGCAAGATCTTCCTCTGAAGGCAATTTAACAGAAGGATTGTGTAGCACATCAAGGAACACGTTGGGGGGAACCGGCTTATGCTGCGACCCCAACCGAGACAATGCATCAGCTTCCTCATTTTTCCATCGCTCAATGTGATCCACTTGGTATCCCTTAAAGTGGCCAGCAATATTGATCACTTACTGGTGATAAGCCGCCATAGGCGGGTCTTTAGAATCCCACTTTCTTGGAACTTGCTGTGCCACCAAGTCTGAGTCACCCAGACACCTGACCCGGCTCAAGTTCATTTCCTTGGCCATTCAGAGTCCATGGAGCAAGGCTTCATACTCAGCTGCATTGCCATTACAAGGGAACATGAGCCTTAAAATAAAACAAAATTTATCACCTCGTGGAGATTCCAAAATAACCCCAGCTCCTAAACCTTCCAACTGCCTGGACCCATCAAAGTATATAGTCCAATATGTATTGTCAGGCTTCTCCTCAAGTGTCTGCAACTCTGTCTAATCATTTATAAAATCCACCAAAGCTTGAGACTTGATGGCTGTTCTGGGCACATACTTCAGATGATGTGGTCCAAGCTCAATCGCCCACTTAGCAACACGGCCAATAGCCTCTATGTTTTGAATTATGTCACCATGTGGAGCAGAATTGACCACGGTGATCGGATGTCCAAGAAAATAATGCTTAAGTTTATGGCTGGCCATGAACACCCCAAATATTAGCTTCTGCCAATGTGGGTATCTTTGCTTGGACTCCATAAGAACTTCACTAACATAAGAAGCTGGCCGCTGAGCTGGATACTCTTTACCCTCCTCCTTGCGCTCCACGACAACTACTACACTGACAGCCTTATTATTAGCCGCCACGTACAGGAGCAAAGGCTCTTTGTCTATAGGAGCAACCAAGATGGGAGGCTCAGCCAACTGTTTTTAAGCGCCTCAAATGCTTCATTAGCAGCACCACTCCAGACAAAGTGATCAGTCTTTCTCATTATTTGATACAACGGGATTGCCTTCTCTCTAAGGCGGCTTATAAACCGGCTCAGGGCTGCAATACGACCCACCAGACACTGAACGTCATTGACACATGCCGGCTTAGACAGAGATGTAATAGCCTCAATATTTTCCGGGTTAGCTTCGATGCCCCGCTCTGAGACCAGAAAACCTAACAATTTGCCTGCTAGTACGCCAAAAACACACTTGGCCAGGTTATGCATCATTTTATACACCCTGAGATTATCAAAGGTCTCCTTCAGATCATCAAGCAAGGTTTCTTTCTTCCTTTACTTAACCATGTCATCCACATAGGCATGAACGTTCCGTCCGATTTGCCCATGAAAGCAATTCTAAACACAACGCTGATAAGTCGCCAGGGCAAGCCCAAAAGGCATAGACACATAACAGAAAGCTCCAAAGGGGGTGATGAAAGCTGTCTTTTCCTGATCTTCCACTGCCATCTTGATCTGATGATAACCAGAATAAGCGTCCAGAAAGCACAAACTCTCGCAACCCACCGTGGCATCCACAATATGATCAATACGGGGGAGAGCAAAAGGATCAGTTGGACACGCTTTGTTCAGATCTGTGTAATCAGCACACATACGCCAATTGCCATTCTTCTTAAGCACAAGCACAGGGTTAGCCAGCCACTAAGGGGGGAACACCTCAATTATGAACTCGTCAGCTAGGAGCCGGGCCACTTCTTCCCCAATAGCCTTACACCTCTCCTCATTAAAACGATGAAGGAATTGGCAAACAGGTTTCATGTTAGGATCAATATTAAGATGGTGTTCAGCGAGCTCTCTCGGTACACCTGGCATCTCAGAAGGTTTACATGCAAAGATGTCCCGGTTCTCATGGATGAATTCGATGAGCACGCTTTCCTATTTGGGATCCATCCCTGTCCCAATGGTGAACTGTTGAGAGGAATCACCAGGGATAAAATCAACTTGCTGTGTATCCTTCGCCAACATAAACTTAAGTGGCAGGTCTGTCTCTATAATGGGCTTCTTTAGAGGGGTCATATCAGCCGGGTCAACATTATCTTCGTAATACTTGAGCTCCTCCGTGGCACAAGCTGACTCTGCGTAAGCCGCATCTCCTTCCTCACACTCCAAGGCGAGTTTGTGATTCCCATGAACTGTGATAGTCCCCTCTGGCCCTGGCATCTTAAGTTGCAGATACACATAACAAGGGCGAGCCATGAATTTGGCGTAAGCCAGCCGTCCAAATAAAGCATGATAAGGACTTTTAATCTTAACTACCTCAAACCACAGTGTCTCTGCTCTATAATTGTACTCATCACTAAAGGCCACTTCCATTGTGTCGGTGCAACAAACCCCGGTGCATGTTGCCCGGACTATACACAGGCTCTAGAGCAAAGTTACAACATCCAAGACAACGCCAAGCAGAAGAGATAGCTCTTTGAGAAATCAAAGGGCGGATCAAGAAGACCAAAATAAGCCAAAGGAAAATATATCACTAAGGAACAACCTCCCTTGTTGGGCAGGCGAGCCTGGCAGGGTCGAGGTCACCCCAAAGACAAGTCTCAAGACTCCCCCTGCAAGCTTGCCGAGGACGCCGAGGGCGGATTACCCCGCCAAGAGGCCACCGCTCACCTCACAGCGACGCAAGTCACTTATCAGTGCGGTGTCGAGCCCCCAAGTAAATAAGTGGTTGTCATTTGGCACGTGGCAACCATTTGTGAGGAAGATCACCTCCAAATGACACCCGTCCAGAGGCGTGTCACACAGGCAGGCGAGAAGGTGGATAAATAATACGGCAAGGCTTGCCGGGCTACCCCCATGATGTGACACTAAGCGGTGCACTTAATGCACCTTGTCATGTCTGCAGAGTTAGGTATGATAGAACTATGGCTATCTAATCATTGGATAATGACAGTTTTGCCATTGTGGTAACCCCTTGACCGATAAAAGGAGGGTCGTGGCTACCTTAGAAAGGATTCGGACCCTTGTACACTCATACGCGTGTAGCTGCTCTCGTCCCAAGGCGACCTTGCCGGGCTAGAGCGCCGCGTCTCCACCACGGTCCATTCATCAATCCACCAAAGTAGAAGTAGGGTTTTACGCCTCGCGGTGGCCCGAACCTGGGTAAAAACTGCCCGTGTCATTGCTATCGTGCTGCTCTACAGCCTCCGCTCTTTGTGCAATGCGCCCTCCCCCTTGTCGAACCACAAAGGGGCCAATGGTCCCATAGGTGGCCGTGTTGAACCACGGCATCTTTGGCGCCCCAGGTAGGGGGGAGTGTTTGTGCGAACCCGAGGGTGTAAGCAATGCGTCATCTTCATCATTGTCTTCTCCATCGACGGCTCCATCATCCATGGTGCCCAAGAAAAATCCTGACGCTACAGCTCACCCGTCCACCTCGAAGGCCCCTTTGCATGCAGCCACTGATGCCATGGGAGCTACGGGGACACACGGGGACGTGGACGCCATGGGGGACGTGGCCGGCGCAGGCGGCGCCATCACCGTTCCCCCTGCGGCCGAAGTGGGAGCAGGAGGCGCCGGAGGAAGACAACATCAACAGGATGCTAGCAGCCATGCTCCGCAAGATGCGGGTGGGGGAACATTCCATCTCCGCCTTTCCACCTCGCTGAAGGACGCAGCCACAGTAATGGCACTCGCTCTGGTGCGAATCGCAACCCTCTAGCTGCCACCGCCGCGGGTGCGGCAGCCGGGCATGCACACTCCCCAGGGCAAGCTCGCCAAGACGATGCACCGAATGCGGTCGTCAATCCCCAAGCACATCCGCCTCGTCACCACGCCACCCTGGTGACCAGCTCGCGACGACGAGAACACGGCGCCGCCACTACCGGCACCATCAGGATCCAGGCGACGTCGTGATCTGTGTTGTCGTCTGTGCCAAGCACCGCTTCGGAAGCCATGGCGCGGGCCCAACTCCTGTTGAGATTTCCACCAGCAGCCGATCAAATGGATGAGTGGAGAGCCACCATTCAGAGCCTGATTGGTTTCGCTGAGGCGGAATGATCACAGCGAGCAGGCCCGCCACGGCCATCACAGGCGGCGACAATGGCCCGAGCCGCTGGCCATATCGAAGGGGCCACTCCTATGGTGTAGTCCCCTCCGTGGCAGCCAGCGTAGGGGCCATGGCCAGAGCCACGCGATCAAGGACCCGACGACGTGTCGATGGCTTCGTCTGATCCTCGAGCCCATCGAGGCCAGCGGCAGGCCCTGGCAGACAAGCGGAGGGAAGACACGCTAGTCACCATAGAGCGACGCCGCGAAACCCACCGCCAGTCTGATAGGCGCAATGGCCCCGACGTCGACGAGCCCGTGCCCAGTGGAGACGGATACCTGCCTTTCGAGGTTGGGTGCCCCACCTTCACTCGTGAGCTACGGCAAGTCCGTTGGCCATCTGCCTGTGTGTTCAAGCCAGAGATACCAGAAAATACGACGGAAGAGTGAACCCGACAGAGTTCTTGAACATCTACACCATCGCCATTCAAGCTGCCGGAGGAAGAGATGAAAAGGTATTTGCCAACTAGTCCCCTTTGGCACTCAAGCCAAACATGAGGTCGTGGCTAATGCACTTGCCGGAAAACTCCATCTCGACCTGGGGTGACCTGTGCCATGAGTTTGTTGGCGCCTTCACGGGCGGTCATCAAGAACCAGGATGGCCCAGCGATTTGCAGCTCCTTCCACAAAAGGAAGGGGAGAGTTTGCGGAAGTACATGCAGAGGTTCAGCCGGGTGCACAGGAACATTTCGGATATCCACCCGGCAGCTGTGATTGCTACGTTCCAGCCCAACGCACGCCACCGCAGGCTAGGTTCCAAGATGGACGTTCGGTTGCCCAAGACTGTGAATGAACTTTACACCTTGGTAGATAAGTGTGCCTGTACAAAGGAGGGGAGGCGTCTCCCAGGAGAAGAGGATGGCATCGACATCAACTCAGAAGGTGACGACGATACCGCCAGCCAGAAGATGAAGAACAAGAAACGCAACAAGAAGCACTAGGAGAAAACAGTTTTGGGTGTCGAGGGATCTGGCGTTCCTAGTACCGGCAAGAAGGCCAAGACCGAAGCCCCCGACAAGGAAGTTGCCGCGTGCACTGACTGTCGGGAAGCTGCAGCGGCCGAGAAGGCTGGGAAGGCTGACGGGCCGTACTGCAAGATCCATCAGACCAAGGGCCATGATCTCCAAGAGTGTCATCAAGTTGAGCAACTCGTCAAGAAGCAGAAGGCTGAGTACGAGAAGCGTAACAAAGAGAGAGACCAAGATGGCATTGGCAGGAAGGGCCGAGGTGGTAGAGGAGGTCGCCCCGGCAAGGTCCCTCGGCATCAAGGGAAACCTGCCAGAGGCCATGAGAAGAAGGAATGCGATGAAGAGAGCGATGAAGAGGACACCAGTGAGCAGGAGTTCCAGAAGGCCACTGTAACACCCTGGTGTAATGATGCTACAGTAATCCCTGAGATCAAGCTAATCATTTTGCTATAACAGTGCTTAGTCACTTTAATCAATATTCCATTTGAAATTCCAGTTGAATTCAATTTCAAATTATGAGTGAAATTCAAAATGCTCAAACATGAAAACTAAAATGTTCATCATGTGAAACATATTCTTCTCGTAATATTGGTGGTGAACCAACATTTTTGCAAAATGTCTAAGTGGCCTAAACTACTTAAAACAGTGACCTAAGCAATAAATTAAATGCCTTTTTAATTTATGAAATTGGCAAACTATTTCAAAAGTCTCACAATATTTTTGTGGCAGTGCACTTTAATTCTTTGAAATTGTTTTGGCCAGTGGCATAATTTTGCAAATTCATTATTGGATAAAAAGAAAATGCAAAAGCTGCTGACAATAAAAAGAAAAACTAAAAGAAAAGGAAAAGGATGAGAGAGAGAGCAACCCCCCTCCCTGGACTACACCCACCTGGGCCGGCCCACTCCAGCTGGCCAGCCCACTCCCCCTCCCCGGTTGTCTCCCCCCTCGCACTGTTCCACGACCCGAGTCGCTACAGACGCCGTCCCCGCCGGACCCGCCTCGCCGGCGACGCCTGGGCGAGGGGATAAGGCCTGCGCCTCCTCGCCTCCTCGATCCCCGCCTCCACTTGCACCACCCCACTCCCCCTGGTGTCCTCATCCATTTCTCCCCCTCCCCCTCTCCGCGGATTTGGAGAAGGGCCGACGACACCGTCGCCTAGTCCTCGCCATAGGCGCGGCCGCCGGCCACCACGCGCCGTTTGCGCATCTCCAGTAGCGCCGGCGCCTTCACCTACGCCGCCTACGCCCTTGGATCGGAGCGGGGGCGCTCCACTGTCGCCGCACACATCGTCTTCTTGCTCGACGGCCGCTGGCGATCCCCTTCCTCCCTGGCGAGCTCTGCTGCTCCTAAGCCACCAAGGGTCTTTCTTGACCACTCGGTGAGCTCCACTCCGTCCTCTCCTCTCTCCTTCCTTGCCTCACCGCGCCCCTAGTCGTAGCTACCGCCCTGGCCGTAGCGCGCCTCCGCTGCCGTACTCGTCGCCGTGTCCACACTCTCCGTCCAGCTCGGACGAGAACGACATCGTGCTCAGCACGCTCCCAGCAGTCCAACGCCACCTCCCACGGTCCTTGCCGTGCCCTGCAGCGACGAGCGCGAGCACGCCCGAAAGCCACCGCCGCCAAGCTCGACGCAGGCGACGTTTCCGGCCTCCCCGGCGTAGTCTAGCAGCACCACTCGACGGGGCTCCCTCCTAGCTTTCGAACGCAGGTCGTGGCACGCGAAATGGTGAACCGTAGGCGATTTCCGACCTCGTCGGCGTTAGGCCGCCGCGCACGAGCTCGCCGGAGCCACTCCGGCAGCTCCGCTGAGCTGGCGCCGTGCGGGCCACCCCCGGGCCACCACCTAGGTCACTGACCCGTGGGCCCTAGGGGCCCGGCCGGCCTGTTGACCGGTTAGCTCTGCTGACTGGACCGGCCCATGTAACTGACAGATGGGGCCCACACCCCCCTAATTAACGAAGTTAATTAAGCTAATTTAAATAACCTAATTAGACACTGACAGGTGGGCCCCTTCTAATTAATTAACTTAGTTAGTTTAGGTTAACCTTTGTTTGCCCTACTGTCTATGATAGGTGGGACCCACTGGTCAGTTTGACCAGTCAGCGGGTTTGTTGACCTGCTGATGTCATGCTGACACTCTGCTGACGTCATAATTTCTTTTCTGTTAATTTAAATAAATCCAGAAAATGGTTTAATCTTTGAAAATTCATAGAAAATAAACCGTAACTCGGATGAAAATGTTTTCTATATGAAAGTTGCTCAGAAAAATCCAAGGAATCCGAATACGCGGTCCATTCATCAGTCAGATGCCTCTAGATATCTGAACATGGAACATTCCACCTCCGGTCATCTGTCTGACACAGGTCCGGAACCGGGAAAACATTCCCGGTTGAATTCCCCCTTCACCTATATCGTGTAGCCTTACGTTAGGTCACACCCGGCACCGCATATTGCCATGTTATGCTTTGTGATGCTTTGTCTGCTTTATATTTACTGTTTCTTCCCCCTCTTCTCTCTGGTAGACCCCGAGACTGATGTTGCCCCTGTGATCGACTACGTCGACGACGACCCCTCCTTGCCAGAGCAACCAGGCAAGCCCCCCCCTTTGATCATCCCGATATCGCCCATTCCATTCTCTTATGCTTGCATTAGATTTTGCTACTGTTATTTTTTGCTCCTATTCTGATGCATAGCCTCTTTTGTAACCTGTTCATTGTTACCTACCTGCTTAGCCTAAACTACTTAGTATAGGTTGGTTAGTGATCCACCAGTGACCCCCACCTTGTCCTTGTTGCCCCTGCTTCATCATCGAAGACCAGGCCCCGACACCGCACATCACTTCCCCTTAGTTGCTCGACACTACTGGGATACTATCGAGTGCCAAGGGTGAGGCCTCATCAGCACTTCTGATGTTAACCCGCTAGTGTAGTTATTCGGTCGGGGTCATCGAGGGTGATTCTGCCTTAACCACTTCCGATACGACTCTGTCGTGCAACCCCTCAAGCGTGAACCTCGAGGGTGGTCCCTCTTACGTTCACCTTGATGATTACATCGAGTGGAATTCACCGGGGGTGATTCCTCGGGTTTTCCCCTTGATGTTTGGACTCACGGTTACTATGACTTTACACTGAACCATGTTACTAAAGACGGGTCGACCCTGAAGGGTACCCGCGCGAGCATAATTGCGAGTGATGTGGAGTCGGGTTGACCTGGAAGGTGCCCGCGAGATAATTACGAGGCGTGGCCGGGCATTCCTAGCCCTTGTCACAAGTCCTCGAGACGGGGCGACGGGGTCAAATCTTTCGTGAGTCTCTGCTTGTTACCGCGCGTTCCTAATCCACTACGATTTGGATATTTGATCCGAGGGGCCTCTGCCTCATAGCACTAACCATCACGTGGGCATAGTATGGGCGTTCTGCGTCGTATGCATCAGCCGAAGCTTAATAGACGTCATGCGACTGAGCGGCGCGCGCCGGGTTGGACTGGTAAGCTACCGCCTTTTTTTAAGGAGGTAGCTAGGTCTGCTCACCGGCCGCCCACGCAACGTGCAGGAGTTCCCGGGGCGATGGCCCATGACCCCTGGGGGCATAGGTTTAGTCCGGCATGCTTGACCTCTCTATTAAGCCTAGGTCGGGTTGCGGCGTATTGTTTGGCCGAGGCCGGGCATGACCCAGGAAAGTGTGTCCGGCCGGAGTTAATCGAGCGTGGTGGGTAAGTTGGTGCACCCCTGCAAGGAAGAAAACATCTATCGATAGCCTGTCCTACGGTAACGGATACTTGGAGTTGTATCCCGATCGATACAACTAGAACTGGATACTTGTGATGATAATTGGATTGTGATGATAACTGGATAGTATGGCTCTGGGATTGCTTTCTCACAGGGAGTCGAGAAAGGATCTCTGGCCGAGGTTGATAACACTTCTACTACTTTACTTTATGCTACTCTACTCCCTCCTGTTGCTGCAAGATGGTGATTTCCAGAAGATGCTAGTCTTCGATAGGCTAGGCTTTCCCCTTCTCTTCTGGCATTCTGCAGTCCAGTCCACAGATACAACCCTTTTCATTGATACCGATGCATTTGTAGAGTAAATCCTTGCTTGCGAGTACTTTGGATGAGTACTCACGGTTGCTTTGCTCCCCCTTTGCCCTTTCTTCTTCTTTCCGGTTGATGCAACCAGATGTCGGAGCCCAGGAGCCAGATGCCACCGCCGATGCTTACTACTACATGGAGGTCGGCCACGACCAGGAGTAGTTAGGAGGCTCCCAGGCAGGAGGCCTTGCCTTTTCGATCGATATTGCTTTGGTGCTAGCCTTCTTAAGGCAAACTTGTTTAACTCATGTCTGTACTCAGATATTGTTGTTTCAGCTGACTTTTGTGTATTCGAGCTTATGTATTCGAGCCCTCGAGGCCCATGGCTTGTAATATAAAGCTTGTACTATTTTAATTTGTGTCTAGAGTTGTGTTGTGATATCTTCCCGTGAGTCCTTGATCTTGGTCGTACACATTTGCGTGTATGATTAATGTACGATTGAATCGAGGGCGTCACAAGTTGGTATCAGAGCCGACTGCCTGTAGGTAGCCCCCTTTCCAACTCCTTGGCCGAAGTTGAGTCTAGTCACTGAAAAACTTTTACTAACATTGGCTGTGTGGCTTACGGGCCCACGTCGCCATTGGGTGGTATTAGGATCTTTTACTCCTCATCTATACTCTGGGACTCTGATCTCTCTTCCATTCGGGTTAAATGAATTTACTAACTCTAACATTAGGATCCCGTGACCACATTCACCCCAAAGTTGGATAAGCCATAGCTATTCCTTAGAATAGTATTTTGAGTAGTGCACACACTGTCGTGTTGACTACTAAGTGGTATCCATCGTACCTCTTTCTTTATGCATGTTTCATCATGAATGATCCTTGACTTTGCAAATGCTCAATGCTGAACTACCCCCCTGTTACTTGTTAGCAGGATGGTTAGACCCGCTGGTCGTGGTCGTGGTGCCAACGATCCACCACTGCCCGAATTCTTTGCTGGAATGATGCAACAATTTGAGCTGAACCGCCAGTTCATGGAAGGAATGATGGCTCAGTTTCCTCGTCCGAATATGAATCAACAGCCAACCCCAGTAACTCTGCAGGACTTCATGCGCCTCAACCCAACTATCTACCGCAGCTCAACTCAACCCCTTGATGCTGATGACTGGCTCCACGACATCACGTATGAAATGGAGTCTGCTAGTGTGGCCCCTGCTAGCTACGTCACCTTTGCATCCTTCTTTCTGAAGGGTCCCGCTGCTCAATGGTGGGACAGCCACAGGCGTACCCTACCTGCTGGAACGGTCATCACTTGTCCGGATTTCCAAGCTGCCTTTCGTGCCCGCTTCATTCCTCAGGGAATCATGGACAAGAAGAAGCGAGAGTTCTGCAACCTCACCCAAGGCAACAAGTCTGTAGATGCTTATCAGCGGGAATTCTTGGACTTGTCTCGTTATGCTGAAGAAGACATCGCGAATGATGCTCGTAAGCAAGAGAAGTTTCGTGATGGACTTCACCCTGATATCAAGCTAGCATTGCTCGTTCATGACTTTGCTGACTTTGCCACCTTGGTGAACAAGGCTATTCATGTCGAAACTGGTCTGCAGGAACATCAGGGATCCCTCAGGCGCGGCCGTGACGCTGGCTCATCTTGGGGCCCGTCCGCGCAGAAGCGTCGGATATGGATCCCCCACAGCATGTATCATCCAACTGCACCCGCACCAAGATAGTCCTATGCTGCACCTCGTCTGCCTCCTCCACCGCAGAGGCAACCTCTTCGAGATGTACCATCCCAAGCTCCTACTCCCGATCCCAATGATGGTCTGTGCTTTAGATGTGGCCGCCCAGGCCAGCTTGCTAAAGAGTGCAATCAGAGAAAGAGCCAGCTGGCTCTGCCTTCAACTGGTCGTAGCAATCAGCCCCATAACAACAATGCTAGACCTTATGGTCGTGGTCAGGCTAATCATGTTGATCTGAATGAAGCACAAGACCAGCCTGCCACGGTGATGGGTACTCTTCTTGTTAATTCAGTACCGGCTTCTGTTTTATTCGATTCAGGAGCATCGCATTCATTCATGTCAGAAAATTTTGCATACGCACACGACATTCGATGCGAGCCCATGAACACTCTGATAGTGGTACGCACCCCTGCGGGTCAGTGTCGAACTACCATGATTGGTCGCGACGTCCCCGTTGAAATTGAAGGGTTGGAATTCCTTGTTTCTCCCATTATTCTGGAGTCTTCCAATATTGACCTCATTCTGGGAATGGAATGGTTGAAAGCGCATACTGCCTCTATCGTTTGCGCCACCAAGGTCGTTCACCTCCTACATCCTTCCGATGAGATAGTAACCTACCATGCTCAGCTTGTTCAAAACGCTGAAGCACGACTTTATGCTTTGAATGCGTTGAACGTAGCACCTCTTGAGGGAATTGAAAAGATTCCAGTCATTCACGACTTCCAAGACGTATTTCCAGAAGAACTTCCAGGAATACCCCCTGCCCGGGCTGTCGAGTTCGTCATCGACTTGAAACCAGGCACCGTTCCTATTGTCAACGACCCTACAAGAGGCCACCTCATGAACTCCTTGAACTTAAGGAGGAAATCGACAAATCTCTTCGCAAGGGTTTCATTCGTCCAAGTTCCTCTGCTTGGGGAGCACCTTCTCTCTTCGTCAAGAAGAAGGACGGAACGAACCGTTTGGTCCAAGACTATCGTCCTATCAACCAAGCTACAATTCAGAACAAATATCCCCTTCCTCGGATCAATGATCTGTATGATCAACTGGCTGGTTCATCGATATTCTCTAAACTCGACTTGAGGTTGGGTTACCACCAGATCCGTGTTCGTGAAGAGGATATTCCAAAGACCGCATTCGTCACTCGTTATGGTTCTTACGAGTACACCGTCATGTCTTTTGGCTTGACCAATGCTCCAGCTACATTCTCCCGTCTGATGAACTACATATTCATGGATTACCTCGACAAGTTCGTCGTAGTCTATCTGGATGATATCCTGGTATATTCGAAGAACAAAGAAGAACATGCTGAACATCTTCGACTTGTTCTAGAGAAGCTTCGAGAGCATCAACTTTATGCCAAGTATTCCAAGTGCGAATTCTGGTTACCCGAAGTCACCTACCTTGGGCATGTCATCTCCAAGGATGGTATTGCCGTCAACCCAGAGCGAGTTCAGGCTATTCTTGACTGGACCCCTCCGAAGACTGTCAAGCAAGTCAGAAGCTTTCTCGGACTTGCCTGTTATTGCCGCCGTTTCGTCGAGAACTTCTCCAAGATCGCCAAGCCACTGACCAATCTGCTTCACAAGGGCGTTAAGTTCGATTGGACAGACAAATGTCAGGAAAGTTTCCAGGCACTCAAGGACAAGCCGACTTCTGCCCCAGTGCTTGCTCCCCCTGATTCTCGCAAGGACTTCGTCATCTATTGCGACGCTTCACGTCAAGGATTAGGCTGTGTCCTAATGCAAGAGCACAAAGTAATTGCGTATGCCTCCCGTCAAGTGCGTCCTCATGAAGAGAACTACCCAGTTCATGATCTCGAGCTTGCTGCGGTTATCTTTGCACTGAAGCTATGGTGACAATACCTTCTCGGTAATCGTTGCGAGATCTTCACCGATCATCAGAGTCTGAAGTACCTGTTTACTCAGCCAGATCTGAACCTCCGTCAGCAGCAATGGATGGAAGCTATTGCTGACTATAACTGCGGTATATCCTATACCCCTGGCAAGGCTAATGTAATGGCCGATGCCCTGAGTCGTAAGTCTTATTGCAACAATCACATGGTCTTCAAAGCTCAACCCCGCCTTTATGAAGAGCTATGCAAGCTGAACCTTCAACTAGTTCCACAGGGTTCTCTGAATAACCTTGTCTTGGAACCAACTCTTCTGAAAGCAATCAAGTCTGCTCAAGCCAAAGATGCACATGTTGATCTGATGAAAAGGGATCTTGCATTAGAGAAATCCAGAGATTTCTCACTTGGTGAAGATGGAACCTTATACTTCAGAGATCGCATTGTAGTACCCCGGTTCGAGCTTATGACAGAGAAGGTGATGAAAGAAGCGCATGACACCCCTCTCTCTATTCATCCGGGAAGTACCAAGATGTATCTAGACATCCATCAGAAGTACTGGTAGTCTAATATGAAGCAAGAAATTGCTCGATATATTGAAGAATGTGACATTTGTCGTCGCGTCAAAGCAGAACATAAGAAACCGGCTGGACTTCTACAACCGCTTCCGATTCCTGAATGGAAGTGGGATAAGATCCAAATGGACTTCGTCACTGGCCTTCCCAAGTCTCAGAAAGGTAACGATGTTATCTTTGTCGTCATCGACCAATTCTCGAAGGTTGCTCACTTTCTGCCAGTGAAGGAGACTATCACTGCTAGTCAATTAGCAAACTTGTATATCTCCAGAATTGTGTCACTCCACGGCATTCCGAAGGAGATCAGTTCAGATCGCGGCAGTATATTCACTTCAAAGTTCTGGGATAGTTTCCAAGAGGCAATGGGAACTCATATTGCCTGGAGCACTGCTTATCATGCCCAATCCCAAGGGCAAGTCGAGCGAGTCAATCAAATTCTTGAAGACATGCTTCGAGCTTGTGTTATTTCTTTCGGCAAGAAGTGGGAAGAATCTCTCCCTTATGCGGAGTTCTCTTATAACAACAGTTATCAGGCCAGCTTCAAGATGGCACCCTTCGAAGTGCTTTATGGATGCAAGTGCCGAACCCCTCTGAATTGGTCAGAAACTGGGGAACGGATGCTCATTGGTCCAGACATTATTCAACAAGCTGAAGAGCATGTTCGCATTGTCCGGGATAATCTCAAGGCGGCCCAGTCCCGCCAGAAGAGCAACTATGACCGGAAACACTGGGGTTCAACTTATCAACCTGGTGAACAAGCTTATCTGCGTGTCACTCCTTTGCGAGGCACTCATCGGTTCGGAGTCAAGGGCAAGCTAGCTCCGCACTACATTGGTCCTTTCCGCATTCTGGCCTGTCGTGGACTGGTGGCTTATCAACTGGAGTTGCCACCTCAGTTCTCTCACGTCCATGATGTCTTCCATGTGTTGCAACTTCGTCGTTGCTTCAAGGACCCAGAACGTGAAGTGGATCCGGAATTGATTGAATTTCAAGATGATCTCACATACAAAGAGCATCCGATCCGCATTCTTGAAGAAGCTGAATGATGAACCCGCCAGAAGGTTACCAAGTTCCTCAAGGTGCAATGGTCGAATCATACTAAAGATGAAGCCACTTGGGAACACGAAGATAACCTCCGGGCTGAATACCCCGACGTGTTCCCTTCTACCTCTTAATTCCCGGGACGAGAATTTCTTTTAGAGGAGGAGAGTTGTAACACCCCGGTGTAATGATGCTACAGTAATCCCTGTGATCAAGCTAATCATTTTGCTATAACAGTGCTTAGTCACTTTAATCAATATTCCATTTCAAATTCCAGTTGAATTCAATTTCAAATTATGAGTGAAATTCAAAATGCTCAAACATGAAAACTAAAATGTTCATCATGTGAAACATATTCTTCTCGTAATATTGGTGGTGAACCAACATTTTTGCAAAATGTCTAAGTCGCCTAAACTACTTCAAACAGTGACCTAAGCAATAAATTAAATGCCTTTTTAATTTATAAAATTGGCAAACTATTTCAAAAGTCTCACAATATTTTTGTGGCAGTGCACTTTAATTCTTTGAAATTGTTTTGGCCAGTGGCATAATTTTGCAAAGTCATTATTGGCTAAAAATAAAATGCAAAAGCTGCTGACAACAAAAAGAAAAACTAAAAGAAAAGGAAATGGGTGAGAGAGAGAGCAACCCCCTCCGTGGACTACACCCACCTGGGCCGGCCCACTCCAGCTGGCCAGCCCACTCCCCCTCCCCGGTCGTCTCCCCCTCGCACTGTTCCACGACCCGAGTCGCTACAGACGCCGTCCCCGCCGGGCCCGCCTCGCCAGCGACGCCTGGGCGAGGGGATAAGGCCTGCGCCTCCTCGCCTCCTCGATTCCCGCCTCCACTTGCACCACCTCACTCCCCCTGGTGTCCTCATCCATTTCTCCCCCTCTCCCTCTCCGCGGATTTGGAGAAGGGCCGACGACACCGTCGCCTAGTCCTCGCCATAGGCGCGGCCGCCGGCCACCCACGCCGTTTGCGCATGTCCAGTAGCGCCGACGCCTTCACCTACGTCGCCTACGCCCTTGGATCGGAGCGGGGGAGCTCCACTGTCGCCGCACACATCGTCTTCTTCCTCGATGGCCGCCGGCAATCCCCTTCCTCCCCGGCGAGCTCTGCTGCTCCTAAGCCACCAAGGGTCTTTCTTGACCGCTCGGTGAGCTCCACTCCGTCCTCTCCCCTCTCCTTCCTCGCCTCACCACGCCCCTAGCCGTAGCTACCCTCCTAGCCGTAGCGCGCCTCCGTCGCCGTACTCGTCGCCGTGTCCACACTCTCTGTCCAGCTCGGCGAGCACGGCATCGTGCTCAGCACGCTCCCAGCAGTCCAATGCCACCTCCCATGGTCCTTGCCGTGCCCTGCAGCGACAAGTGCGAGCACGCCCGAAAGCCACCGCCGCCAAGCTCGACGCCGGCGACGTTTCCAGCCTCCCCGACGTAGTCTAGCAGCACCACTCGACGCGGCTCCCTCCTAGCTTTCGAACGCAAGTCGTGGCACGCGAAATGGTGAATCGTAGGCGATTTCCGACCTCGTCAGCGTTCGGCCGCCGCGCACGAGCTCGCCGGAGCCACTCCGGCAGCTCCGCTGAGCTGGCGCCGTGTGGGCCACCCCCGGGCCACCACCTAGGTCACTGACCCGTGGGCCCCAGGGGCCCGGCCAGCCTGTTGACCGGTCAGCTCTGCTGACTGGACCGGCCCATGTAACTGACAGATGGGGCCCACACCCCGCTAATTAACGAAGTTAATTAAGCTAATTTAATTAACCTAATTAGACACTCACAGGTGGGCCCCTTCTAATTAATTAACTTAGTTAGTTTAGGTTAACCTTTGTTAGCCCTACTGTCTATGACAGGTGGGACCCACTGGTCAGTTTGACCAGTCAGCGGGTCTGTTGACCTGCTGATGTCATGCTGACACTCTGCTGATGTCATAATTTCTTTTCTGTTAATTTAAATAAATCCAGAAAATGGTTTAATCTTTGAAAATTCATAAAAAATAAACCATAACTCGGATGAAAATGTTTTCTATATGAAAGTTGCTCAGAAAAATCCAACGAATCCGAATACGTGGTCCATTCATCAGTCAGATGCGTCTAACTATTTGAACATGGAACATTCCCCCTCCGGTCATCTGTCTGACATAGGTCCGGAACCGGGAAAACATTCCCGGTTGAATTCCCCCTTCACCTATATCGTGTAGCCTTACGTTAGGTCACACCCGGCACCGCATATTGCCATGTTATGCTTTGTCTGCTTTATATTTACTGTTTCTTCCCCCTCTTCTCTCCGGTAGACCCCGAGACTGATGCCGCCCCTGTGATCGACTACGTCGACGACGACCCCTCCTTGCCAGAGCAACCAGGCAAGCCCCCCTTTGATCATCCCGATATCGCCCATTCCATTCTCTTATGCTTGCATTAGATTTTGCTACTGTTATTGTTTGCTCCTATTCTGATGCATAGCCTCTTTTGTAACCTGTTCATTGTTACCTACCTGCTTATCCTAAACTGCTTAGTATAGGTTGGTTAGTGATCCACCAGTGACCCCCACCTTGTCCTTGTTGCCCCTGCTTCATCATCGAAGACCAGGCCCCGACACCGCACATCACTTCCCCTTAGTTGCTCGACACTACTGGGATACTATCGAGTGCCGAGGGTGAGGCCTCATCAGCACTTCTGATGTTAACCCGCTAGTGTAGTTATTCGGTCGTGGTCATCGAGGGTGATTCCCCCTTAACCACTTCCGATACGACTCTGTCGTGCAACCCCTCAAGCGTGAACCTCGAGGGTGGTCCCTCTTACGTTCACCTTGATGATTACATCGAGTGGAATTCACCAGGGGTGATTCCTCGGGTTTTCCCCTTGATGTTTGGACTCATGGTTACTATGACTTTACACTGAACCATGTTACTAAAGACGGGTCGACCCTGAGAGGTACCCGCGCGAGCATAATTGCGAGTGATGTGGAGTCGGGTTGACCTAGAAGGTGCCCGCGAGATAATTACGAGGCGTGGCTGGGCATTCCTAGCCCTTGCCGCAAGTCCTCGAGACGGGGCGACGGGGTCACATCTTTCGTGAGTCTCTGCTTGTTACCGCGCGTTCCTAATCCACTACGATTTGGATATTTGATCCGAGGGGCCTCTGGCCTGATAGCACTAACCATCACGTGGGCATAGTATGGGCGTTCTGCGTCGTATGCATCAGCCGAAGCTTAATAGACGTCATGTGACTGAGCGGCGCGCACCGGGTTGGACTGGTAAGCTACCGCCTTTTTTTAAGGAGGTAGCTAGGTCTGCTCACCGGCCGCCCACGCAACGTGCAGGAGTTCCCGGGGCGATGGCCCATGACCCCTGGGGGCATAGGTTTAGTCCGGCGTGCTTGACCTCTCTATTAAGCCTAGGTCGGGTTGCGGCGTATTGTTTGGCCAAGGCCGGGCATGACCCAGGAAAGTGTGTCCGGCCGGAGTTAATCGAGTGTGGTGGGTAAGTTGGTGCACCCCTGCAGGGAAGAAAACATCTATCGATAGCCTGTCCTACGGTAACGGACACTTGGAGTTGTATCCCGATCGATACAACTAGAACTGCATACTTGTGATGATAATTGGATTGTGATGATAACTGGATAGTATGGCTCTGGGATTGCTTTCTCGCAGGGAGTCGAGAAAGGATCTCTGGCCGAGGTTGATAACACTTCTACTACTTTACTTTATGCTACTCTACTCCCTCCTGTTGCTGCAAGATGGTGATTTCCAGAAGATGCTAGTCTTCGATAGGCTAGGCTTTCCCCTTCTCTTCTGGCATTCTGCAGTCCAGTCCACAGATACAACCCTTTTCATTGATACCGATGCATTTGTAGAGTAGATCCTTGCTTGCGAGTACTTTGGATGAGTACTCACGGTTGCTTTGCTCCCCTTTTGCCCTTTCTTCTTCTTTCCGGTTGATGCAACCAGATGTCGGAGCCTAGGAGCCAGATGCCACCGCCGATGCTTACTACGATGTGGAGGTCGCCGATGACTAGGAGTAGTTAGGAGGCTCCCAGGCAGGAGGCCTTGCCTTTTTGATCGATATTGCTTTGGTGCTAGCCTTCTTAAGGCAAACTTGTTTAACTCATGTCTGTACTCAGATATTGTTGCTTCCGCTGACTTTTGTGTATTCGAGCTTCTGTATTCGAGCCCTCGAGGCCCATGGCTTGTAATATAAAGCTTGTATTATTTTAATTTGTGTCTAGAGTTGTGTTGTGATATCTTCCCGTGAGTCCTTGATCTTGATCGTACACATTTGCGTGTATGATTAGTGTACGGTTTAATTGAGGGCGTCTCACTGACGCCCTATGCATTGACGGAGGTGCGTCTTTGCACTCCTCTCACCGCCAGCTTAAACAGTGGGCGCGTGAGGTCAATGCTGTGGTGCCAGCAGCAGATTCTCGGAACCCACTCAAGTGGTCCTGCACGCCCATCATATTTGATGAAGAGGATCACCCTGACCGGACCACCGCGGTAGGGTGCTTGCCATTGTTGGTTTCACCAACAATCCACAACCTCAAGGTCATGAAAAGGTTGGTTGAGAGCGCGGCCGGGTTGAATCTGATTTCTCCCAAGATCATCACCAAGTTACAAATCACAGAAGAAGAGCTCAAGGTTACTGGTATGTTTCAAGGAATCAACCCCGGCAGGAGCCATCCGAAGGGAAAGATCACGCTACCAGTGACGTCTGGAGGAGAATTGAACTACCGGACTAAGAATATTGTGTTTGATGTGGTTGAGCTTCCGTTGCCATACAATGGGACACTTGGACGACCTACTCTAGCAAAGTTCATGGCGGCATCCCACTATGCCTACAACACCCTGAAGATGCCAGGACCAATGGGCGTTATTTCTATCCCATCCGACAAGAAGGACGCAATTATATGCATAGACAAGATGTATCGGGACGCGGTCGCTGCCGCGGCCGCGGAAGCCGCAGTCCCTGCCAAGGAAAACAAACAAGGGAGAAAAGCTGGCAAGGATACCAGCAAGGAATCCGGGAAACGCGCCTCTCCAGAGTGCGCTGCACCTGTCGATGACTTACCGGAGAGTTCCTCCAGCAAAAGATCCAAGATTGCTGCACCTACTGTGAAGAAGGTCCCGGCAGGGCTGGTTGGCACTGATGGTACATTTACTATCAGCTCCACCCTTGACGAGGAAAGCGCGCTCGTTTCCTTCCTGCGGGCGAATGTCGATGTGTTTGCTTGGCAACCATCTAACATCCCCGGTGTTTCCAGGGAGGTAATCGACCACCACCTTGTTGTCTGCCCTCATGCCCGGCCCGTCAAGCAGAAGGTCTGGAAGCAAGCCTTGGAGCGGCAGTAGTTCATTCCCGACGAGATCAAGAAGCTTGAAGTTGCTGGTTTGGTCAGAGGAGTATTGCATCCAACATGGTTAGCAAATCCAGTGGTAGTGCGCAAGGCGAATGGGAAGGGAGGCTTTGCATAGATTTCACAGATCTGAATAAAGCATGCTCGAAGGACCAATTCCCCTTGCGCGCATCGATCAGATTATGGATTCCACCTCTGGATGTGACTTGCTTTCCTTCTTGGATGCCTCCTCCGATACCACCAGATTTTCATGTCCAAGGAACATGAAGAGAAGACCGCGTTCATAACCCCATGTGGCACATACTGTTTTGTACGGATTCCCTTCGGGTTAAAGAGTGCTGGATCCACTTTTGCAAGACCAGTGTAAATTGGTTTTGAGTCCCAGCTGCACAGGAATATTGAAGCTTACATGGATGACATAGTGGTCAAAACCAAGGACAAATCAACTCTCATTCAGGATTTGGAAGAGACCTTTGCCAATTTGCGCAAGATCAACTTGAAGCTAAACCCAGAGAAGTGTGTGTTTGGCGTTACTTCCGGCAAGCTACTTTCCTTTTTCATATCCCACCGGGGGATAGAAGCCAACCCCGACAAGATCAAGGCGATCGAGCATATTCAAGCACCCAAGACAGTTAAGGATGTGAGGCGTTCGACTCGATGTGTTGCCGCGTTAAGAAGGTTCATTTCCAAGTCGCCAAGCGTGCTTTGTCGTTCTTAAAAATCTTGAAGAAGGCATGGCCCGTGGAGTGGACCCTGGAGGCGGACGCTACACTTCAAGATCTGAAGACCTATCTTTCCTCTATTCCTACCTTAGTCGCTCCTAAACCACAAGTGTCGTTGTTGCTGTACCTAGCGGTAACCAATCAAGTGGTTAGTGCAGGATTGGTGGCACAGCGGGAGGTATATGAAGGAGCAACCGCGACTACCGTCCCCTCCAGAGAGGAAAGTGAACTTGTCCCAGCAGGATCAAGTACAGATCAGAACAAAGAGGAGCGGGGCAACGGAGACAATTCCAGAGTAACGACAAGGAAGAAGGTGGTGCAGCGGCCAGTGTACTTTGTCAGCTCCCTACTGCAGGGGGCTAGATCAAGATATTTTGGCGTGCAAAAGTTGATCTTTGGCCTCATCATGGCCTCAAGGAAGCTGCGCCATTACTTCCAAGCCCACGAGATCACGGTTGTCACCCGCTTCCCCTTGCAACTCATACTGAGGAACCCTTAGGCCACTCGCAGAATAGTGGAATGGGCTTCGGAGTTATCAAGCTTTGGTTTGAAGTTCGAGAGCTTGTCAACTATCCAGAGCAGAGCACTGGCGGAGTTTATTGCAGAATGGATGCCTACCCCTGATGAAGAAGCGTTGAAGATAGTTATCCCCAGCAAGGAAGCGCCCCAAGAATGGATCATGTACTTTGATGGTGCCTTCTCCCTACAAGGTGCAGGAGCTGGCGTGCTTTTCCTCGCACCCACTGGGGAGCACCTCAAGTACGTGGTTCAAATGCATTTCCCCTTGGAGAAGGCTACCAACAACACTGCAGAATATGAAGGGCTCCTTGCCGGGCTCAGTATCGCAACAGAATTGGGAACCAAGAAGTTGATCATTCGTGGAGACTCACAACTTGTGGTGAGGCAGGTGAACAAGGATTACCAAAGCCCATTGATGGAGGCATACGTAGAGGAAGTGAGGAAGTTGGAGGAGCATTTCGATGGATTGCAAACAGAGCACGTGCCACGTGCGGAAAACAACATTGTTGATCATCTGTCAAAATGCGTTACGCAAAAACTTCCTGTGGAACCAGGGACTTTTGTTCTCCATCTGACTCAACCCTCCATAACCCTGGCAACAATGGCCAGAAAGTGGAGGAAATTGGACGCCGGCAAGCCTCTCTCGGCAGAGCTTCCCAAAGCCCCCGGCAGAGAGCTTGGTGGGAAGAACTCCCCTTCGCTCAGTGAGTAGCACCCTCCCGCCGAACTACCAGTCTTTGTGGTTGAGGCATGCGCTCCCGTGAATGACGAGGTGCCGCTGATCCTTGTTGTCGAGCCCCAGGCTCCAACTTGGGCGCGGCACATAGTCCATTACCTCCAAACAGGAGAACTTCCCGAAGAGCAGGAAGAAGCTGAAACAGTAGCCCGGAGGGCCAGCATATATCAGTTCGTCGACGACAGGCTATACAGAAGGAGGCCCAATGGCGTGAAATTGAAGTGCATCTGGTAGGAAGAAGGGAAGGAACTGTTGGCAGAGATACACAAAGCCATGTGCGACTCCCATATTGGATCGAGGGCCCTGGTTGGAAAAGCTTTTCGGCAAGGTTTCTACTGGCCCACGACCCTCCAAGATGCAATTGAGCTAGTCACCAGATGTGAAGCCTGCCAGTTCCACTCCAAGAATATCCATCACCCTGCTCAAGCTCTCCAGATGATCCCTTTGTCATGGTCCTTTTCGGTCTGGGGGCTCGACATCTTGGGCCCCTTTCCCCGTGCTACCGGCGGCTTTGAATTCTTTTACGTTGCGATCGACAAGTTTACAAAGTGGCCGGAAGTGGTTGATGTCTACTACACAACTTTATTCTTGTAGACACGTGTTGGGCCTCCAAGCGCAGAGTTTTGTAGGACAGTAGCAATTTTCCCTCAAGTGGATAACCTAAGGTTTATCAATCCGTGGGAGGCAAAGGATGAAGATAGTCTCTCTCAAACAACCCTGCAACCAAATAATAAAAAGTCTCTTGTGTCCCCCAACACACCAAATACAATGGTAATTTGTATAGGTGCACTAGTTCGGCGAAGAGATGGTGATACAAGTGTAATATGGATAGTAGATATTGATTTTTGTAATAAGAACAATAAAAATCAGCAAGGTAGCAATTGATAAAACGGAGCACGAACGGTATTGCAATGCTTGAAAATGAGGCCTAGGGTTCGTACTTTCACAAGTGCAATCTCTCAACAATGCTAATATAATTGGATCATATAGCCATCCCTCAAAGCACAATGAAGAATCACTCCAAAGTTCCTATCTAGCGGAGAACATAAGAAGAAATTGTTTGTAGGGTACGAAACCACCTCAAAGCTATTCTTTTCTGATCGATCTATCCAAGAGTTTGTACTGAAATAACACCAAATAATTTCAGATTCATAATACTCAATCCAACACAAAGAACCTCAAAGAGTGCCCCCAGAATTCTACCGGAGAAACAAAGACAAGAACATGCATCAACCCCTATGCATAGATTACCCCAATGTCACCTCGGGAATCCGCGAGTTGAGTGCCAAAACATATATCAAGTGAATCAATACGATACCCCATTGTCACCATGAGTATCCATATGCAAGACATATATCACGTGCTCTCAAATCCATAAAAGTGTTCAATCCGATAAGAACGAAATCTCAAAGGGAAAACTCAATTCATCACCACAAGATAGAGAGGGGAAAACACCATATGATCTGACTATATTAACAAAGCCCGTGATACATCAAGATCGTGACATCTCAAGAACATGAGAGAGAGAGAGAGATTAAACACATAGCTACTGGTACAAACCCTCAGCCCCGAGGGTGGACTACTCCCTTACTACTAGGGAAAAGCTTATAGACAGGCGCTTACTAGTAGCGCGGGTTTATACCCCTCGCTGCTGCTACTTACTAGTAATGCGGTTTTTTACCCCTCGCTGCTATTAAGTTGATAGTAGTAGCGCGGGTTTTAACCCACGCTACTACTAAGTAGTCTCTACCGTGCCCCCCGGGACATGCCATAGTAGTAGCGAGGGGTATGAACCCGCGCTACTACTAAGTCGATAGTAGTAGTGCGGGTTTATACCCCTCGCTACTACTAAGTACAAGGTAGGTGAAGTCTCCATATCCTCGGTCGAATCCCTCCTCTCTCCCTCACTCTCCCCCTCTCTCCATAGGCTCTCCCATTCCGCTTCTCCCTCCCACCCGCGATTTCCTTCCTCATCCACCACCACCGCCGGCCTCGCACCTCATGCCTCCCCCAAATCCGGCGACCTCCACACCCACCGCAGCCCCCTCCCCCTCCTTCCTCCTCCTTCTCTGGTATTGGAAGGAGAGGGAGATCCAGCATAGCGCCATCCATGGCGGCGGCCAGATCTGCCATGGAGACAACCACAGGTGAGTTGTTCTTCCTACTCCTCTCTCTCTCTCTCTCTCTCTCTCTCTCTCTCTCTCTTCCAGATCGAGCAGAGCGCTATCCATGGCGTCATCTAGGGTTTCGGCTCCAACTCCGGCGACCACCGGTGACTTGCTGCACCTACTCCTCTCTATCTCCCTCTTCCTCTTCTAATCCTTGTCTCTTTTTTTGTAGCAGCAGCAAAGCAGAGGTGTATCACCATGGATGACTTCATCCCCTCTAGGATCAGCATCGACCATGGATGAAGAGGACGATGACGTCTAGCTAGCAGGAGTAGCCATGGCTGGAATTTATTTTTTAATTCCTAATTAGTTAGCAGTAGCGAGGGTACAGACCACGCTACTACTAGTTAGTAGTAGCACGGGTGGTATCCACGCTACTACTAACGGACGTAGTAGTAGCGCGGGTGGCACCCGCGCTACTACTACCAGTTAGCTGTAGCGTCGTATCAGTAGCGCGGGCACCCGCGCTACTGATGTACCTAAAACCCGCGCTACTGCTAGGCTTTTCCCTAGTAGTGCCTCCTCATCATGGTGGCCGCCGGGATGATGAAGATGGCCACCTGTGATGATCTCCCCCTCCGGCGGAGTGCCAAAACAGGGTATAGATTGGATTTTCATGGCTACAGAGGCTTGCGGCGGTAGAACTTCTGATCTAGGGTTACCCCAAGGGTTTTTGGAATAATAAATTTATAGGGCGAAGAGGGGGTGCGGGAGGCCATCGAGGGTCGCTCAACCCACCAGGGCGCGCCTGGGCCCCCAGGCGCGCCCAGGTGGGTGTTGCCCCCCTGGAGCACCCCTCTGGTACTTCTCTAGCCCACTGGATGTCTTCTAGTTAAAAAAATCTCCAAAAAGTTTTGTTGCGTTTGGACGTTGGTATTGATTTTTTGCGATGTAAAAAACAAGAAAAAACAGCAACTAGCACTGGGCACTATGTCAATAGGTTAGTCCCAAAAAATGATATAAAGTTGCTACAAATGATTGTATAACATCCAAGAATGATAACTTCATAACTTATAGATACGTCGGAGACGTATCAGCATCCCCAAGCTTAATTGCTACTCGTCCTCGAGTAGGTAAATGATAAAAGAAATAATTTATGAAGTGTGAATGCTAGCAAAGTGCATAAGTTTGATCAATGATAATTTCAATCACTTTCCCTAGCATCATAACAGCAACTCTTTCTCATAAACTCATTATGACAAAGTAGCAATCAATTCACATGTTAAGGTTCAAACAATGAATTCTCTTGAAACTCAACAACCTATATTCTTAGTCACCAAGCAATTGCAATTCAACTTATTCAACAGAGTCTAAGTAAGAGCTCCACATAATCAACCATCATATAGTCTTCTATGATTGCTAACACTCACCGCATACATATGAGCAAAATGTTTCAACCGGACACATAGAAAGATAGGTTTTATAATTTCGCCTCCCAATGTATTCACCTCAAGGGTGATGTCAACAATAATAACTCATGCTACCCATATCTAACTAGAAATATGTGCCTAGATCTTTCCTCACCACATGATGCTTGCCAAAAGAGAAAAATAAAAAGAAATAGAAAGAAAAACTTTGACTCTTGCGTGAAAGTAAATACACAAAAGTAAAAGGTAGGCCCTTCGCAGAGGGAGTAGAGGTTGCCATGCGCTTTTTGTTTGTATGCTCAATCCCTTAGTGCAAAAGAACGTCACGTTATATTGCCCCTTACGATAGCAACCTTTATTATGCAGTCTATCTCTTTTATTCTTTGCCATCACAAGTTCGTACAACTCTCAATTTTCTCTTACACTAAATGATCTAACACTTTTAGAAGCAATTTTTATTGCCTTATTGCACTTATGACAACTTACTTGAAGGATCTTACTCAATACTTAGGTCGGTATGGTGGACTCCTGGAAATAAGATTTGGGTTTAAGGGTTTATGATGCACAAGTAGTATCTCTACTTGGTGCGGTATTTTTTGGCTAGCAAAGATGGGGGGCAAGCACCATATGTTGAAGGATCTATGAAAATATAACTTCTATGTGAATATGAACAAACATAAATCATTACGTTGTCTTGCTTGTCCAACGTCAACAATTTTGGCATATAATATTTTGATGGGGGCTCACAATCACAAAAGATTTGCAAGATAGTGTATTTGCATGTGAAAGTTTCTTCCTTATAGTAATCAGTCAGGAATTGCTTGTATGACCAATATTGTGATTGTCAAGCTTCAAAAGATTTCACTTTCTAAACCCAATGTGAAGCTACCACTAGCCATGATATGAACATATAATTTGAACTTCATGATATTCAATTCATTCAACAATTTACTCATAGGATATAAGTGAAGCACAAGAGTAAATGACAAACTACTCCAAAAAAGATATAATTGAAGATCAAGCGAGTAGTTATGTAAATGGGTAGCTATTTGAGGACTCTCTCTTATTTACAACTTTCAGACCTAAGTATTTTATTAAAACAGCAAGCAAAACAAAACAAAATGACATTCCAAGAATAGCACAACTCATGCGAAGAAGCAAAAAAACTTAGGCTCAACCGATACTAACCGATAATTGCTGAAGAAGAAAGGTGGGATGCCTACCGGGGCATCCCCAAGCTTAGATGCTTGAGACATCTTGAAATATTTTGTTGGAATGCCTTGGGCATCCCCAACCTTGAGCCTTTGTGTCTCGTTAATTCCTTTTATATCACGGTTTCCCTAATTCTTAAAAAACTTCATCCACACAAAACTCAACAAGAACTCGTGAGATACGTTAGCATAAATCAATGCAAAACCTTATCATTCTCTACTGTAGCAAAACACTAATATTATTATTCAACATTGCATACTAAATGTCTCTGCATATTTAATACTCCTATCCTCAAATAGAATCATTAAACAAGCAAACATATGCAAACATAACAGCAATCTGCCAAAACAATATAGTCTGTAAATAAGTAAAGAATGCTAGAGTATCAATACTTCTTTAACTCCAAAAATTCGAAAAATTTACCACACTGTAGAAAATTTATGAGAGCTTATTTTTCAAAAAGTTTCAACATTTTATCACATTCTGAGTTTTCTCGGGAATTTTTACAACAGCGATATACTTTCTATTTTGAAACAGCAACATGTAGACTTGCAAAATAAGCATGGTAAATGCTATTCTTGAAATTTTTATTGAAAATAAAGATGCAAAACATCATTCTAAATAACAGCAAGCAAATCCTAGCAAAAGAAAATTACGCTCCAAGTAAAACTCATATCACGTGACGAATAAAAATATAGCTCCAAGTGAGGTTACCGATAATGTTGGAGATGAAAGAGGGGATACCTTCCAGGGCATCCCCAAACTTAGTTGCTTGTGTCTTCCTTGAATATTACCTGGGGGTTCCTTGGGCATCCCCAAGCTTAGGGTCATGTCACTCCTTATTCTCCTCATATCGACATCTCACCCAAAACTTGAAAACTTCAATCACACAAAACTTAACGGAACTTCGTGATATAGGTTAGTATGATAAAGAGCAAACCATTTCACTTTGGTACTATCAAAGACAAGATTCATAATTGTTTCCACACAATGCCTACTGTAGCATATCGTTTCCACAATTTATATTGAGAAATATAAGCCATAGAAACTAGGAAGCAAGCAAACTACGCATTGAAAACAGAATCTGTCAAAAAACAGAATAGTCTGTAGTAGTCTGTACTCCAACCATACTTCTGCTACTCCAAAAATTCTGAAACATTAGGACAACGTAGGTCATTTGTATATCTATCACCTGTGAAAAATTCAGATCAAAACCACGTTCCAGTGAATTTTGAAAATTCCTGGAATGAGCACAAAAGTTTCTGTTTTCGCACAAATTCAAGTCAACTATCATCCACACTATCCCGAAGGCTTTACTTGGCACTTTATTGAGACAGAAGCAATAAAACATGATTACTATAGTAGCATAATCATGTTAACACACAAAAATAGTAGGTAAAAGTGTTGAGTTGTGTCCCAACAAGCGCTTTTCTTTAATGCCTTTTAGCTAGGCATGATGAGTTCAATGATGCTCGCATAAAAGATAAGGATTGAAACATAACAAGAGCATCATGAATCATAAGTTCCTATCTCATAATAATTTTCAGTAGCATCATGAATAGATTCATCAATATAACCATCACATAAAGTATTCTTTTCATGGTCCAAAAGCATAGAAAATTTATTACTCTCCATATAAGCAATTTTATTCTCATTCACAATAGTGGGAGTATCATATGAAACTCGAATACTTCAAAAATCCACATTAAAATAGTAATATTTAGTAAAAGGATATTCAAAATTATTACAATAATTATCACTACTTTTTATAACATAAGTATCATCACAATAATCATCATAAGTAGCGACTTTGTTCTCATCATAGATAGGGGGCATGCAATCATCATAACAAATTTGATCATTCGAAGTAGGGGGGCTAAAAAGATCATCTTCATTAAGCATATCATCCCCAAGCTTGGGACAAACATTAATTGCTGCAAATAAATTCTCAAACATGGCATTCTCATCAAACATAGCATCCCCAAGCTTGTGGCTTGGCATATCATAAGCATAATCACTCTCATCATTAGTAGTATGAATAGCACCAACGGTATAACAATTGTTATCATCATAATTTCCCAAGTTGGTGCCAAAAATATTTCCAAGATTATAAGAAGTATCATTATCTTCCCTATCATAATCATCACAACAAGCAATAGGCATAACAAAATCATCATCAAGTGCATCATCTTCCACAATTTTTTTGATTCATTTTCATGAGGCACAACAATAATAGTAGCAACATTATTTGTGAGAGATACCTTTTTACCTCTATTCTTTCTTATTTTCTTCTTCTTCACCACATCATGTGTGGGTTTAATTAATTTTTTCAAGCTCCTTATTGATGAGATTGCTTGGATAGGAAGCTCCTCCTCGTTACCTAATTCATCATAATAAACACTATGAGGGCATTGGGAAATATTTCCCTTTCACTAGTACTCTCTTCGTATTCTATTTGTTTTCTTGTCTTTAGATAGTTGGTAATATAAGGATTATCAATGCAATTTACCACACAAAACATATAAATTTACTCTAGATCAAAATCAAGAAATCTTTTGAGATTAAATTTTGGAATACCCTCAGTTATACGTTTCATTTCTTCATACCCCAAAAGAAGACTAAGCTCTTTATGATGCTCAATAATCAAGTTATCACAATTTTTGGACATGATTTGATCATGAAACAATTTGCATTGGAGATTTAAATGAACATGTTTATTGCAAAGTTCACATGGATGGCAAGAAAAATTAAATCTTTCATCACAATCATCTAGCCTCTCTTTTAACTTTTTCGTTTCTAAATATTTATGCTTCTTACAAAATCTATCTTCCCTTTTTGGTGTGTATTTGCACTCCCAATTCACTCTGCAAAAATTGACATTCTTATAGAGACATCATTATCATGACTAATGCGATCATCATTAGCATCGTGGATATTCAAAGAATTCATACTAGCAATATTGCAATCATGCCCATCATCCAACATTTTTATGCCATAAATTTTGTTGAATTCTTTTTCTAGCAATTGAGCACAATTATCGGAATCCTTATTCCCAAGATAGACATTATAAAGATAAAGAACAACTTGAGGTAACCCAATCTCCATTTTTTGTAGTTTTCTATTATAAAACCAAACTAGTGACAAAACAAGAAACTAAAAGATTCAATTGCAAGATCTAAAGATATACCTTCAAGCACTCACCTCCCCGGTAACAGCGCCAGAAAAGAGCTTGATGTCTACTACGCAACTTTATTCTTGTGGACACGTGTTGGGCCTCCAAGCGCATACTTCTGTAGGACAATAGCAATTTTCCCTCAAGTGGATGACCTAAGGTTTATCAATCCGTGGGAGGCGTAGGATGAAGATAGTCTCTCTCAAACAACCCTGCAACCAAATAATAAAAAGTCTCTGGTGTCCCCAACACACCAAATACAATGGTATTTTGTATAGGTGCACTAGTTCGGCGAAGAGATGGTGATACAAGTGTAATATGGATAGGATATATTGATTTTTGTAATAAGAACAATAAAAATCAGCAAGGTAGCAATTGATAAAATGGAGTACGAACGGTATTGCAATGCTTGAAAATGAGGCCTAGGGTCCGTACTTTCACTAGTGCAATCTCTCAACAATGCTAATATAATTGGATCATATAACCATCCCTCAAAGTACGATGAAGAATCACTCCAAAGTTCCTATCTAGCGGAGAACATAAGAAGAAATTGTTTGTAGGGTACGAAACCACCTCGAAGCTATTCTTTCCGATCAATCTATCCAAGAGTTTGTACTAAAATAACACCAAATAATTTCAGATTCATAATACTCAATCCAACACAAAGTACCTCAAAGAGTGCCCCAGATTTCTACCGGATAAACAAAGACAAGAACGTGCATCAACCCCTATGCATAGATTACCCCAATGTCACCTCGGGAATCCGCGAGTTGAGTGTCAAAACATATATCAAGTGAATAAATACGATACCCCATTGTCCCACGAGTATTCATATGCAAGACAGATATCAAGTTCTCTCAAATCCATAAAACTATTCAATACGATAAGAACAAAATCTCAAAGGGAAAACTCAATTCATCACAACAAGATAGAGAGGGGAAAACACCATATGATCTGACTATATTAACAAAGCCCGTGATACATCAAGATCGTGACATCTCAAGGACACGAGAGAGAGAGAGAGAGAGATTAAACACATAGCTACTGGTACAAACCCTCAGCCCCGAGGGTGGACTACTCCCTCCTCATCATGGTGGCCGCCGGGATGATGATGATGGCCACCGGTGATGATCTCCCCCTTCGGCGGAGTGTCTGAACGAGGTCTAGATTGGTTTTTCATGGCTACAGAGGCTTGCGGTGGTGGAACTTATGATCTAGGGTTACCCCGAGGGTTTTTGGAATATTTTGGAATTTATAGGGTGAAGAGGGGGTGCGGGAGGCCACCGAGGTGGGCACAATCCACCAGGGCGTGCCTGGTCCCCCAGGCGCGCCCAGGTGGGTTGTGCCCCCTCGGGGCACCCCTCTGGTACTTCTCTAGGCCACTGGATGTCTTCTGGTCCAAAAAAAATCTCCAAAACATTTTGCTGCATTTGGACTCCGTTTGGTATTGATTTTCTGCGATGTAAAAAACAAGCAAAAAAACAGCAACTGGCACTGGGCACCATGTCAATAGGTTAGTACCAAAAAATGATATAAAGTTGCTATAAAATGATTGTAAAACATCCAAGAATGATAATATAACAGCATGAATACTTCATAAATTATAGATACATTGGAGACGTAACAGTGGAGCCCATGAGGAAGGTGACCACACAGTCAGCTATCAAGTTCTTGAAAGGATTGGTGTGCCGCTTCGAAGTACCCGCCAGAGTCATCACTGACAACGGCACCCAATTCACAAGCCGCACCTTCATGCAATACGTTCATGCCCTCGGAAGCAAGGTCTCGTTTGCCTCTGTTGCCTATTCCAGAAGCAACAGACAAGCTGAGAGGGCGAATGCTGAAGTGTCGCGAGGACTCAAGAAAAGAACATTTGATAAGCTGTGGAAATGTGGCAAGCGATGGATCGACTAGCTGCCGGTGCTTCTTTGGTCCCTCCGTACAACACCAAATCGAGCTACCGGCTAGACTCCCTTCTCCCCTAGTCTATGGGGCAGAAGCAGTAATCCCCACGGAACTCATATACGGGTCACCTCGAGTACTTGCCTACGATGGAGTAGCGCAAGAACGACACCAGCGTGATGATGCTATGCTACGTGAAGAGAACTGTCTCCGGGCTGCTACGCGTGCTGCACGCTATCAGCAAGCCCTGCGTCGCTATCACAGCCGCAGGGTTCATGCCCGGAGCCTTGAGGAAGGCGACCTTGTCCTTAGGCGCATTCAGTCCGTCAAGGGTACAAACAAGTTGATGCTGAAGTGGGAAGGCCCTTACCGGGTAGTACGAGTCACCAGACCTGGCGCAGTTCATCTGGAGACCGGAGATGGCATTCAGTTGCAAAACTCATGGAACATTGAGCATCTCCGTAAGTTCTACCCGTAAGGTGTGGCTGTCGAGCCCTGCCCGGCAGCCACCCTTTTGTACAAGCCTTGCCGATGTTGCATGTAACCCTTTGTACAAAGCCAGGCACATACCCTGAGCAGCAGATAAATAAACGACGCGCTGGGGGGCCCAAAAACTTGCATGCATGCATAAGCATAACAAGAGCATCGCATGATCATGTAGATAAGGGCATATGTAGCCTTGTTTTCCTCTGTACTTAACTGCAGGGCTCTTGTCGTGGACCCAGTACCAAAAAGAAGAAATGAAGACAAGCCTACATATCAGACCCCGACAAGCCAAACAGATAAGTTCCTTCTTATCCATACATGTTCTGTAAGGTGAAAACTTGTGCATATGAAAACCTCATCACCTTCGAAGCATAGGTGCTCCCATCCTTTGTCCCGAATGTTGCTTCGATCGAGGTGGTTGTATTGGCCTATGACGGAGAGGGTTCGACGAGGAGCTGGTCCATTTCCAAAGTTTTGTGCCCGGCAGGCCAAGCCCCGTGGCAACAAATGAAAGGCACCGGCAGGATAGCTTCACTACAAAAAAAAGACACATCCGTGACATTTTGGGCCGAACGAATGTTTTTCGTCATGCTTATGACACTTCTATGACGATAATTGTGACAAAACCCGGTATCATCATAGATGTGGTGGGCTCCTACTTCTATGACAAAAAATCATGACAGACAATGGGCTTTTCGTCCTGGGTGGGCGGGAGACGCAGTTGCATGACATTCTTCGGGCCGTCCATGACGGAGAAAACCGTGGTAGAAGCGAGGGCGAGGAAAATATCGGGGGAGTTCCCGGTTACGGTGGGTGGTCGGGGGCCGAGCGATGCGCGTTTCTCTCATACGTACGCGCGTGTGTGCGAGGCGTTGCACTCTAACTGAACCCGAGCGAGGCGTTGGGCTCTAACTGAACCCGAGCGATTGCACTGCAGGCTACGCGTTACTGAACCCGAGCGATCGATCGATGGCTGTTAACTGAACCCGATCGAGCGATTCCTTCGCTACTGCTGCTAACTGAAGCCGATCGATGCTGCCTCTAGATGAACAGTTAGTGTTGTTGGGGTGTTTGGATGAACAGTTCCCGGTGGGGTTGGATGAACAGGAACCCGTGGTAGTAGAGGCCGTTGTCGCTGGATGAACAGTACCTCGATCGATCAAGCCGGTGGATGAACAGGACCCCGTGGAGGGCTGGATTAACAGGACCCCGTGGAGGTCTGGTAAACAGGAGCCGGTGGAGGGCTGGTTGAACAGTAGCCGGTGGAGGGCTAGATGAACAGTAGCCCATGGAGGGGTGGTTGAACAGGACCCCCATGGAGAGGGCTGGTTGAATAGTAGCCGGTGGAGGAGCGCGCGGCGGAGGCTGGACGAACAGGAGCCCGTGGATAAACAGTCGCAGGTGGAGGCTGCAGGATGTCGACGGTGGATGAACAGTAGCCCGTTGAGGCTGGAGGAGGTCGACGGTGGAGATGAACAGTATCCCGTGGAGTCCCATTTTGCGGTACACCACACCCCTCCCGATGAACAGGACCCCCGTTTCGACCGTAGCGCTCCAACACAAGTCCATTTCCTCCGTTTTGCGGTATGCCACACCCCTCCCGATCAACAGGACCCCATTTCGACCACAGGAGGTTTGTTTCCTCTGTTTTGCGGTACGCCAGACCCCTCCCGATGAACAGGATCCTGTTTCCACCGTGGTCGGTCGAACACAAGGCCGTTTCCTCCATTCTGCAATACGCCAGGCCTCGTTTGCATCGCCTGTTCCGTCCAAGCCGGTTGGCTCCCGATGAACATCACGCGTTCCGTTGCCTCCCGATGAACATGACGCATTCCGTTTCCTCCCCATGAACACGACGACAATGTAGTTTCTCCGTTCCGACCCAGCCACGGCAATGTACACGAGCCCTGGCCGTACGTATGCACGAGTAGGCGTTCGAGACCCCGCCCGTATGTACTTACGTGGCCGTATTTACTTTCTTGCACCCTGGCCGCTGTACGTACGTGTACATGCTACGTGCGCGCCTCTAGTACCACATGTGCCCTTCCTTACACGGCCACGGTTCATCACTGCAGCCTGCAGACAAACCGATCGACCAGTATGTACGTACACGTTCGCGACCAGAATGACAACGCTACGTACGCTTCGACCGGGTGGGTCCCGACTGTCAGGCACTTCCTTGCGTGCGAAGATGTAGCTAGTGGGTCCCAGCAGTCAGGGGGGCGAATCATTTTTTTGCCCGTAATATGGACGCACTTCCTTGCGTGCAAAGATGTAGCTGGTGGTCCCAGCAGTCAGGGAGGAAACGTTTTTTCGTGAAATACGATGGCCCGTCCGGTGGGTCCCCGCTGTCAGGTGGAGGAATCAATATTTTCCGCGTAATAAAGAGGCACTTCCTTGCTACGGCCGTGGACCCAGCTGTCAGCATCTCCACGTACAGTACTCTTCCGATGGAAGTCGTTCCTTGACCACGTTGACAACGCAGCGCCGAGAGCACTAGTGTGGTGGACGACGGCGAGGCCTAGTAAGGGGACGACGCGGAGCCGGGGAAGACGCGGCAGTGGATGCCCACGCGGAGAGGAGTACGAGGGTTCACTGGTTTGGCTTTGGTGTGAGGCTGCCGTCGCCGCAGAATAATAGGGGTGTGGGTGAGTGGAGGGATGGCCTGGCCAGCGGTGGGAGTAGTAGGGGGCGGTGAGGCCTCAGCGGTAGCACAGCCGGTCACGGGAGGCAGGAGCAAGCGGCACGACCGGCGCTGCTTTGGGCGGCTGGAGCGAGAAGACCAGAGGTTGAAGAAGCACTACGGCCATTGGATGGACATCGTACGGTCGCTGGAGCTATAATCGTTCATATTGACTAAGTTGACAAAGCCCTCTGTCCTCGTCATCTTAGTAGGCCCACAAGTCAGCCTCCCATAATGATGGGTTCCAGCTAGCAGGGGGAGTATTCATTTTTTTGTGCGTAATAAGGAGGCACTTCCTTGTGTGCGAAGATATAGCTGGTGGGTCCGAGCTGACAGCGGGGGGAACGTTTTTTCAAGAAATACAGAGGCCCTTCTGGTGGGTCCCAGCTGTCAGGTGGAGGAATCATTATTTTGCGCGTAATAAGGAGGCATTTCCTTGTGTGGACCCCTACTGTCAGCCTCTTCCGATGGTTGTTGTTTGTTGACCATGTTGACCTCGCCGCGCCGAGAGCACAAACGCGATGGACGAGGGCGAGGCCCAGGAAGGGAATGACCCGGAGCCGGCGAAGCCACCGCAGCGGATGCCCATGCTGAGGGGTGTACGAGCGCTGACTGGTCGGCTGCGGGGTGAGGCTGACGTCGCCGGAAAATAACAGGATGTGCGGGTGTGTAGAGGGATGGCCTGGCGGCAGCACAGCCAGCCATAAGAGGAGGGAGCAGGCAGTCCAGCTGGCGCTGGTTTGGGCGGCTGGAGCAGGAAGATCAGAGATTGAAGAAGCACGGTGGCCATTGGATGGACATCCGACAGTCACTGATCTGTGTTGACTAAGTTGACAAAGCCTTGCGTACGCGTCAAAAAAAATTTAGGACAGCGTCATCGTCAACCTAGTAGGCCCAGAAGTCAGCCTCCAAATCTGTGGAAAACAACATACAACCCATTAGCCAATATTTTCAATAATTTACAGCCCATTTGCTAATTCTTAAGGATATTTGAAGCCCATATTCTTTTTGTTAGCATTACAGACCATATATTTTGGGCACTGCTAAAAAATTCAACGAAAATTTTCATATTTCGGTTTGGTCCAAACTCTTTTAATCACGAAAATTCGAGTCGCGTTAAAAATAATTTTTTAAAAATTATATCAAAATAAAATTCGAAAAACAATTCTCCGCAAAAAAAATTAATGAAATTTAAAATCTTAACTAGCAAGATGCCCGTGCGTTGCACGGAACATGAAGATGCATTTGTATGAGTAGTTTATCTTATGGGAGAAAAGACGATCTTTTGATGTAATTGCTAGTTGGCTTTGGTTTTTATAAGAGTAGAGAGTAGAGAACTCCAGAAAAAATGATATTTTAATGTAATTGCCGGTTGGCTTTGGTTTAAAATTTACAGCCCATTTCTTACAACTTATAGCCCATTTTCTGGGGAAGCCCATTTCTTACTACTTTACATCCCTCCCTCCTCGTCTTGAAAGATTTGCTGCCCAGCAGGGCTGAGAAAAGCAAGTAAGCCTCGGTTTTGGTGTTCTCCAAAAAAAACTGGGCTAGCCATTTTTACAAAGAAAAAAGATATCAACTGGGCACGTCATGTGCTTAAATAAAAGTGTAAGTGTGGGCTAGATGGGCTATAGCCCCTGCATAGCGTGCAGTTGAGCTCCGTCTCTGAAACTAAAAAAACAACTGGGCGAGTTGCTCGGTCCCTGGTGTTATCCGCTCGTTGTGTAATTTTAACAAATCCGCCGCCGCGACGGCCTATGCATCGTCGGTGTGAGATAAGACGTCTATGACTTGTCCTGGCGACATGCTGCAGTTGGTGAACTCCGCGTCCCCCCTGCTGAAGTCGACCGCGTCCTCGTCCTCGTCCTCGTCCTCGTGGTCGGCCTCATCGTCGGCGCCGCCCTCAAGGTTGTAGTACTCGTAGTAGTGGCTACGCCAGAGCTCGCGTTGGTACTCCACCGCCGATTCCTCGACGGACAGACTCTTCTCTACCTCGACCTCAGCCACGCACAACTCCTCCTCCCGGCGCTCCTCGATCTCTGCCGCCTCATGCATCTCCAGCTCCTACTCGGTGACCTCATGAGGAAGCAGGTGCTCCATGGCCACCGCCGCCTTTTCAGACGTGGGTTGCATGCTGGAGTCCGAGGTGGCCTGGAATATCTTGGCATGTGCATCCTCGATCTTGGTGTGGATGGCCTGGACCTGGGCCAGGGCGACATCGGCGGCACGGACGGCAGCTCGAGCGCTCTCAGCGTTTGCAGCCGCCGTCGCAGGAGCAGCCGCAGCCGTCTCGGCTGCCGCGACTGCCCTGTCGGCTGCCGCAGACGCCCTCTCGGCGGAAGCGGCCGCGCTGAATGCGGATGTGGCGGCACTCTCGGCGTAGGCGGCCACGCTCTCAGCGTAGGCGGCGGCGCTCCGGGGGGACGCGGCCATCGTACGGGCCTTCACGAAGCGTTTCCACGGCGTCATCTTTGCAAGAAGGGGGTACGGAAATGGGGATTGGGACTCGTGGATTCGGGGGTTGCCAGCACTGGAGCAGACGAGCCGGCGAAGCTTAACGAGGAAGACTTAAATAGACCCAGATATTTTCATGGCAAACGGTTCCTAGAAAACAACTGCGTGTGATGTTGTACATATTTTTTATTAGCTGTGAAAGACGAATTTGGAGTATAGTGGCAACGGATGGTGTTTTAAATGAACGAGAAATTTTGTAGTATTAATACAATTGTCATGTCAAATTTTGGAAAAATTTAGGGGTCATTTGACCTTTTAAGACATTTAAGTGATTTTCTAGCAGTGAGGAATTAGGAGGAAGTATTTTTTTGGCTTGTAATAACGAGGCACCTGCTTGTGTAATGCAATGACCTTGGTGGGTCCATACTGTCAGCCTCTCCACGTACAGTCATCTCCTGATTCCTCTTGGTTGTTGACCATGTTGACAACGCCAGACGGAGGCAGGCACAGCGAGCGAACCAAGGCGGAGAACGACGGCCTGGCCTCAGACGGGAAGGAACAGCAGCCGTGGAAGATGCGGCAGTGTAGTGGCAAGTGGAGGGGAGTACGAGGGCAACAACATGCAACTCAAGCTTACGAATGGTACAAAAAGCCCAAGGATTAATTGTTCATCAAATTTTTAGACAAAACCCAGATTGAACATGGCAGTAACATCTAACCCAACCACTCTTTTTCGCAGTCACAAACAAATGGATCGGTCTGATCCATAAAGTCAACATCCTGTGCATAAAAATTTATTGCACGATGACTACAACTTGTTGTAAATAGAAGCCGAGCACGTTTAGAAGCCCATTTGTCCACCTGAAACTTCTTTTTTTGCTCTTCAACGTGTCCGTCCGTGAGAAATCTCTTGCGGTAAAACTTAAGCCTCAGGGACAATAGTAACCTCACATTCAACAGGAAGAATGTGACAAAGCTTCTGTTTGCCTGGTTGGACGCATATCCTTCCATCGTTATTGTCCTCAAACGAATGTCATGAGAACTGAGAAAATCCTGGTGCTTATTATGCCACTGATTGGTTATACATTTTTGTCCATGTGCTTGCAGTACCTAAGTAGACATGAAGATTTGAAAACAGTTAAGGTCTGAAAAAAGAGTATGTCGAAAGAGCAACAGCTGAACGGTTAATTCTAGTACAATATATACAGTCTTTCAATGTGCATGAAATCATCACCTCCATATATAAATTCTCCAGAGACCGAAAGCATCGCAGCAAGCCAATAATTATGTTCAGATCATAACTATACATTCCGATATATAAGATCTTGACAGAATCTAACAGCATTGATAGGCTATCCATGGACGAACTCTTCATTGAGCATATAACATAATATTAGTACCCAAAGTGTACTCCAAGATGATATAAAACTTATGCGCACAAATGAAAAATGCAGCTTATGATTACAAATGTGCAGATGATAATATATGGTACCTGAAAAAGTGAGGAGCCAAACACGAACTTCTTGTGATCATTAAACGGATCACGAATTACACCCAAGGTCTCTAGTTTGGGCGCAGAGACGACAGTTATTTGCGAAGGTTTATAACAATTATCAAGGAGAAACCTTTCAAGTGAAGGGGCATCTTCGATGATGAGCTGTTGTCCTTCAAAACCAATTCCAATGATCTTAAGGTGAGGCGACTTTATTTGGAGATAACTGATAGGGATTTCTATTCCCAAAACAATCAGCAGGCGCTCCAGGGCAAGGCAACTGGAGTGGATGATGTTGTGAGGTGAGGCCTCCGACAGATAAACCATCACAAGTGAAAGTCTTTTTAGAAGTGGGAGTCGAAGCATTTGTACCAAATCGTCTGGTAGATGGCACCGGGTGAAGGTGGCGGTGTGGAGAGAGGAGGAAAACCGCGAGATGGACAATGGTGGTGTGGGCACGAATTCTTGGTATGTTCGTGGTATGAAACTTTCGTGGTAATGGTAGAACTCAAACTGCTGGAGTTTTCCGAATTCAGGGGATGTCAGCCAAGCGTCCACCGTGCCGGGTATGGACAGCAGGTAGCGTGTCGGGATGCAGAGGCGTTGAACGGGGCCCTGCTGGTGAGAGGAGACGATGGCTCCGAGGAGATCAAATTCAGGAAGGACAGATATCTGACGAGAGTCGAGATTGAGGGGCGCGGTGTGCCATAGAGGGCGCCACCAAGTTGAGAGGATTTGTGTGCGGCAGCAATCCTTGGTGGGGAGAAGCGAGATGATCTCCTCAAGGATGACGTCCGGGAGATCGCTGATGCGGTCCACCAGAGATTCTACCGGTTCCTCAGATCCGGGTGGGGGGGCTCGCCGCTTCTCCCCGCGATGCCGAGTGCGGGATCTACAACCGGAGTCGCCGCTGGCGGGAGCCTCATCTTCTTGGCGCTGGGGCCAGCCAACTCCATTTTCCTTGTGGGCGTCGCGCCGAGCTCACGGGTTTGAGCAGAGTAGCCAGAGACGATCCTAGTGGCAGTGCGAGTGGGGAAGAAGGAGGGCTGGGGTTTTCTGTAGGAGTGGAAGAAGAGGAGCATGTGTTTTCTGTACGAGTGAGGAAGAAGGTGAGCGGTGGCTTTTTTGGAAGAGTGAGGAAGATGGTGAGCGGGGGGAATTGGGGCGAGACGGAAGCGTAAGTGGAAGCGAGGAGGAAGGAGGGTTTTCCTGGGATCGCCCCCTCTTCAAGAAATATGGGCTTCTCCTCGCAAAAAAAACAAATGGGCTTTAAGATGGATAGGCTTTTGTATCGGCCCAGTCGGCTGCCCATGTTTCATACTGGAGGGCCTTGTGCTACAGGCAGCCCGAGACACTCTCCAGCTTATTGCCCATTCGAAGGAAAAAAAGAGACGCCTCCAGCTTATGGCTACTCATCGGTAACCTTTTTCAACTTGGCATCCACCAAATTAGAGGATGCGGTACTGGATACAGACACTCACACTGGTCGCGTAGCACAGAAAGTGAGGTGTCAAATAACAGGCCTACAATATACTTACTAGATTGTGAAGGTTCACAGGCTAGTCAACATTTACATTAAACTAAGCTTCAGAAGATACGGTATGCATACTAACATTCAGAAGAACAAAAGTTCAGCATGTTTATGCATCTCGATGATTCACCATACTATAACCAATACAAAGCTATGAGAAGGTGTGGAAATAAAGAAAATCGGTCGATGCTTCTCTGAGCAAAGGGACTCCCTGCACACGCATTAATTTCCTTAATTTCCTGGGCATGCTTGTTTCTTCTCAATGTTGCGAGCACTTTGAGCATGTAGGCAACCCCACAGCTAGCTAGCTGCCTCATCTTGCAATTGATGCTGACACAGTTGCAGCAAACACATGAGGCAATAGAGATGACTCAACATGAGTCCATATTGTGCTGTTCCCCTGAAATCATCTTCATTGTCCTGAATCTGAAAAGATAGGAAAACAATAGCTATACTTAAACGGTGTTGCAAAATAGTAGCACATATCAATAGCTCGGCATGACAAAACTTGATCATCTGGACGAAGGGGATACTGACCTACCTGAGGAAGATTATATATAATTTCATAAGTCCTTGGTTGATTTCCACCTTCGGCTGCACTGCTTGTTTGCTACTCCACACATGACAGGATCGTTCCTCACTGCAATCAGCAAGTCAACGTACGAATAAGCTTATTTCATCTTGCGGTGGTGATTGTACCTAGTTACGAATGTAGGAATACCTGGAGCACCATGAGGTTAGCTGACAGCAGGTAGATGCAGCCATATAAGTTTTGTGCGGTGCTACCAAAATTGAGATTTGTATCGCTTCCCGTTATGAGAATTCTTCTTGAAGTTGGTAGAATGTGACGGCTTGTTCTTTGCATCGAACTTGCCTTTCCCCTGAGATTTGTTCTTGTTGTTTTGGGGCTGGTTGGGCTGGAAGTTTTTCTCGTGTACCATGTGGGCACTAGAAGCTCCCTTGGTGACCCAAGCACGTGTGTCTTTTGCTCTCGCCTTCTATTCAAAATGAAGAGTGCTAATGAGATCCGAAATGGAAAACTCATGTCTCTTGTTTTTCAGAGATGTAGCAAAATCGTTCCACGAAGGTGGAAGCTTGGCAATGATGGTCCCAGCAACAAATTTGTCCGGCAACACACACTTGAAGTACTCGAGTTCCTTAGCGAGTGACTGTATCTCATGAGTCTGCTGAACAACAGAGCGCTCATCAGTCATCTTGTAGTCACAGAATTGCTCCATGACGTACAACTCGTTGCCAGCGCCCGAGGCCCCAAACGTGGCCTCGAGCGCAGCCCACATGTCTTTGCCGCTATCAAACGACATATATGAATCCACAATGGAATCATCAAGAACACTCAGCAGGGCGGCTTTGAAGAGGGTATCCATGTTCCAAAAACTTCCTACTGTATAGGATTAAGATCGCCCTCAGGCTTACCCTTAGTGGCGTCATAGCAGTACATGATCTGAAACCAATATACTTCTCTTGTGCGCCACCTTTTATATTGCACCCCCTTAAAAGTAGGCGGCTTCAAAAGCGCAGCAAAACCACTTGCCTATAATCAGGTTTTTGGATTGGATTGTTGAATATATGAGCAATTTACTATGAGATGTAATCCGAATCAACAGTAAATAGATCATGACGACAATTGCAAAGATCAAAGTAATGATGCGGACTAAACGAGGAGGACAGAATCCCATACTGTACAGCGGGAGCAGAACCGCTGTGGTTGATGTTGTAAATCATGTCATTGATGAAGAGGTTACCGAGGTCGGGGAAGAAGGCTGTCATTGAGGAAGTCGTCGCTGGCAGCAGTCACAGGAGTGTGCTCCCCAAAAACCTGATCGCCCCTCTCCCGTACAGGATCATGAAAGGCGGGGTTCGGAGCACTGCTGTCCCTTCTCGCGGTGCATGCTGGAAGGAGGGATGGAGAAGAATTGCGTGGCGGCGCTAACATCTGGAACGGTGCGAAACCATATGATACCACGGAGGCTAGGGTAGAGCCTGTCAGGTCGGTCATGCGAGTAAGACCAAGTATATTAGTAGGCCTTTGGCCCAAACCCCACGTCCAAGTCAATAATAGCCCCACTATCCAAAAGAATCAGAAACGGCTGAGTAATTAAGGCGTCCGTTAATTATTAATTAATGACTTAATAAATTTTCTGACTCACACCACACTTAGAGCATGGTTAATAGTATAGCCAACATCCAGCTATATGAAGTTGACACATCATCTAGAACCAACCTAATACGTAGCCTGCTTACAATAGTTAGTCCCTTTAGTATAATACTATATCATTAATAATGGCCCCACCTTTTGTCTCGCAAAGTATGCGTAGTCTGAAATTCCGGGCGTCCAGCAGGCAGTGCCCTCGGTTGGCGCGCCGCTTCAACGGCGGAAGCAGTGAGAGGTCGCGTCGCCCTGACTTTCCATCAATGTGGAGTGGCGGGCTCAGCTGGCGCCGGGCGGGAAGGTTTCGATTTTTGATTCAGTTGTTGTGCTGCTATCGTCCAATATTTGCGTGTGGTTGTTTCTAGAATAAAATAAAGGAGGTACTCCTACTTATGTTACTCCCACTGTGGCTAGCCTTGCGCTTGGCTCTTCGCCTCTTCCGGAAGTCGAACAATAATGGTGGTACTACAGTAGTACTTCTGGCAATCTGACACCAAATGAACTGCTGCACGTCCACCGCTTGTAAGCAAAAGTTTCCCTCGTGCTGAGAGCCACCGCGCACGCGTTGGCGAGGGAGAAGGCGTAGTAAGCAAGCTTCTCGTCGTTCTGCGAGTTGACGGGACACATCAAAGTTATTTAGTACGTACTCTCTCCAAAATAGGGCTGACCATGTCATGGCTACCATCCCGTGCTCCGTCGTTGAGTACATGCACTATTCACGTGCTCTCGAGGAGAAAAAATATTGCGTATAGGAGTAGGTGCCATCGAAGTGCACGACTCACTTACGCACTGCTTATCTGATTATCTCCATTTTCTTGCATGACATGTGCACCTTGATGCTAGATGTCTCGCGTGTTGGCAAAAGGATGAACAAAGCTCATGTAAAAAAAGAGTGGAAGAACATAGATTCCCGACGACCGAGAAGGAGCAAGGAACCTCGCGGTGGAGCGTCTGCAAGGAACCTTGCGCGTTTTCCCCTGTTTTTTGTCGCCTGCCCGCCTATAAACAAATAAAAGAACATGAACTCTTCGCTAACCACTAGAGACGATACATCAGGATGCTAAGTTGAAGATATTTTATTAGTTTATATTGATAACCATGCAAGAATCCACGCATGTACAGGACGCATGCAGCCACGCATGTACACACGCCAACGCACTAACTCATGCCGATCCAACTCATGCACAAACGTGCACAGCATGGAGCACACAATGCACGTACACAACACATGCATGCACACACACTCGGCCACAGAATGCACATGAATAACACATGCATGCGCACACACTCGGCTGCATGGAGGCGTGCGCCATCTGCGGTGACGTCCGGTTCGTCGTGCTACGGCGAAGCTCGCACACAACGGCACCTACGCATCTCTTGCAGCACCTCTTTGCCGTCGTTGCTCAATGACTAGTCGGAGACAAAGACGACCGCAGCCTCGGCCTTAGAGCTAGCACTGATGGAAAAGCACGCACACTGCACGCACACGAGCACGTACGGAGTGCCCACAATGTGGTGCGTCCCCAGTCGCCTCTACTCCTTCTGCGTACGTTGTCTATGAAGGCGGCTGCATGCCTAATGATGATGTGGGTGAGATCTTCTAGGACTCAGATGATGACGAGGAGGGTGTCTCCAATAACGTTCCTCGGCTCGCACCTCTTGCATCACGATGGTCGAGCTTGGAGTCACTCATCTGGTACACGTGGCATCTCAGATCTGGACACAAGTTGACGTGCACCGTCAAGGGGGTCAGGGCGGACGCGAGCTCTCACTACATCCGCCATTTGAAGCGACGCGCCGGCCCAGGGCGCCACCCGCTGCACTCCCAGCTGTACCCGCCTCCTCGCCGCATTCAACAACCTACATTTACTAGTATGTATACACGTGCAAGGCACGTCTTAATATAACAGAGTGATTTTGGTAAAAGGGAAAAGAAGTAATATATGTGCTAATAGATTCAAAGAAAAAGAAATTATAGTGATGTATAAATGCCGATATTAGTTCAATATTGTAAAAGCGGGAAGTAGTATTCATGCCATAAAACTGTACGTTCATTTAAAAAGAACTGCACGTTGCTTCACTTTTTCCACGTGTTCTTTTTTTGAGAAATATCCACATTCTCCTACTAAACCATCTCGACTGGGCTCAATCAAACCATCTGGTGGTCATGTGGCAACACAGCCCATTGGAGCTAGTTATGAGCTAGTTATGTGGGTTTAACAGAGGGGTTTGATGGAGGCGAGGAGGCGTGTTCAGCCGGGCGTGCAGCAGACGGCGCAGTACTATTCGATTTGACAGCTACTACTAGTATATTATAAAAAACAAAGAAGAGTAGTAGAGATAGAAATAAGAGTAGAGACTAGGGAGGAGCACCATCTACTGCTTCGTGGGCTCCTCCTGCGCTCCATTCGGCGGCTGCAACGTCCCCTACAGCCACTCCCTCCTGCGCTCCATTCGGCGGGCGCTGTTGAAATTTGGGGAGCGCACTCTCGCGACTGCTGACAACGACGACTTCACCGACGACGACTTCTTCCCCGACCTCAGCAACCTCTTCCTCAACGACATGGGCGACAACCTCAACACCAACGGTGCTGCTCCCGTTGCACCGTATGTGTTTCTTTCCTTCCTGTTCGAAATCGTGGTAGAATTCATGTTTCTAGTCTGTGTCCTAGATTCGATCTGTTCATCTACTATGCTAGTCCATATGATTAGTTTAATCTCTGTTATAGCCGTCATGATTTATTTTGTGCTTATTCAGACTAAATCTCGTAGTAACTTGCTCATATATTCAACTGGAGCACCGTCCCCTATAGCCACTCTCATTTCATGGACGGCCTGGTCGATGCCTCCAAGGAGCCCTTCGTCTATTGCTATGAGTGCCCGATGCTGTTTTGGGGCTCACTGGCGGACCTCGTGCATCACCTCACGCAGGCGTCCGTCTATCACTACTGGCCCGCGGCGAAGAACATCAAGTACGAGACGTGCTACCCGTTCACTATGCCGGAGTCGCTGGAGGATCACCATCGCCTCCTAGTCTCGGAGGAGGACGTCAGCGTCTTCCTCTTGATCGTGGGCACCGGCGAGGCCCCCGCAGGCCGCCGCCCCATCTCTGTAGTGTGCGTCAGGGGTGACGCCGCTGACGCTGACACTGACACGAGTCCGATGTACGGGTGCGTGCTCACTATTACTACCCCTCGGAGGTACGTGGGCGGCGACACTGGCTACGTCAAGCTGACTAGGACTATGCCGAGCTGGGACCTTCCCACTGATGTGGACATGGAAGACGCATGGCATGATTTAACCCCCAACAATGTGCACGGGGACTCCAAGGAGGTTCACCTGGACATATGCATTACCAAGTTAAGTGTTGATCATTAGTCTTCGCTCAATGTAATCTGCTGTCTAAGCATGTGGAGACTTCCATGCATGATCCTGCTCTATTGGAGTATCGCACATGAATAAAAGTGTATCCATTTATGGTTTAGTCTAGAATCTTCCATGTATGAAATTTTTACTACAGTACTGGTGAAAGACTTATGATGAACCATTTCTTACATCTCCTCTGCCCCCTTCCAAGTCATCCTGATATAATGCCTCTGTCTAGGTGTATAAGGGCATGGTTAATACTTAATAGTATAGCCAACTATTGACTATAAGAAAGTGCCATGTCATCTGTAGCCAACATGTATAACAATCGATACTCAAAAACTAATTCTTAAAGATCATTTCTTGCGAAGCACAATAAGTGTTATTTCTTCATAAGTTTTGGATGCAGGTTGAACAATTGAACGCTTTTGTTTGCAAAAGATACTTTTTTTATCTATTTCACCCGGATGTTTGTGAGCTCTAGAGATGAAATAGTATTCAAGAATAGTTTTGTTGTGTCTTAGTTGACTGAGACTTCGTTATGTCTCAGTCGATGATATAGTCCTTTGATTTTGCATGGAGATTAGTACAAAAAAATTATTTTCAGTTTTTTTATTTTTCTTCTTATACTATATCATTTGACTGAGACTTGGACTAAGACCTAGCCACACCCTTCGAAGAAACCTATCGATACCCGTTATACATGAGATGACCCCCACATCTTTTGTCAAAATAAACAACTCCCCGATCAATGCATTTCACTGTTCCGTGCAACGCACGGGCACCTTACTATAGATTAGTATGACCAAAAATTGAACTAACATTATATATAGTACGATAAATGCTGATGCATGTCACCTAAAATTATATCATTGAAAATTATGTTCAAATACTAATCCAACGATATAGTTTTTGTTGACATGCACTAACATTTCGTCAGTTAAATCTTCAGTCAAATTCAATCGGGGACTAATAAACCACGACCGATGTAGTACTAGTGTAGAGGGCGGCGCTACACGCGAGTCTCGCGGCAGTAAAGCCGTCATATCACAAAACCCAACCACTAATAAGTGGCCTGGTAAAATAAACGGACAAGCAACCATCACATCCCTCCGTCTTGATTGTTCTAGAACACAGGTGAGGTAGCAACAGTGTACTGTTCATGCGAATCCTACTGATATTGGCCGTTGGATTTAGAAGATCAACAGTTATGATTGATGTTCTTAGTCCTACTTAAAATTGGTACACTATATAGTAGTATAGATATAGATATAGATATGGAAACCCCCGTGGAATGCGAGAAACCAACTCCGGCCACACACGTCCGTTCAGGAGCAGGACGCCGGCCAAGCTCCTCCTTCCACCATTTTGTCCACTCTTTCGGCAGCGCCCGACGAGCAGGAAGAGCAGTTCTCCGGCATAAAAGCTGTTTGGGTGGCCCACCGAGCCCGGTAGCTCGCTTCTCCACCTACCTAGCCTAGCCCATCGGAGGTAGTTGCCGCACTAAGCCAGCACGTGGTTCCACGGCTGGCCTCTCCAATACAGCTTGAGGAAGAGTGCCGACTTGCTCCGCGCCGGCTTGTCGAGGAGCACGGTGGCACGGGCATCGTCGCTGCCCTCGACACCGCCGCGTCGTACAGCACCTCCAGTGTCTGCGACTGCGCCATCCACCGTTGACGTGCGCGTAGCCGCGGCATGCTGTTGGGGAACGTAGTAATTTCAAAAAAATTCCTACGCACACGCAAGATCATGGTGATGCATAGCAACGAGAGGGGAGAGTGTTGTCCACGTACCCTCGTAGACCGACAGCGGAAGCGTTAATACAACGCGGTTGATGTAGTCGTACGTCTTCACGATCCGACCGATCAAGTACCGAACGCACGGCACCTCCGAGTTCTACACACGTTCAGCTCGACGTCCCTCGAACTCCGATCCAGCCGAGTGTTGAGGGAGAGTTTCGTCAGCACGACGGCGTGGTGATGATGATGATGTTCCACCGACGCAGGGCTTCGCCTAAGCTCCGCAACGGTATTATCGAGGTGTAATATGGTGGAGGGGGGCACCGCACACGGCTAAGAGATCTCAAGGATCAATTGTTGTGTCTTTGGGGTGCCCCCCTGCCCCTGTATATAAAGGAGCAAGGGAGGAGGAGGCCGGCCCTAGGAGGGGGCGCACCAAGTGTGGAGTCCTACTAGGACTCCCTAGTCCTAGTAGGATTCCACCTCCCATATGGAATAGGAAAAGAGGAAGGGAAAAAGAGAAGGAAGGAAGGGGGAGCCCCCCTTCCCTAGTCCAATTCGGACCAGACCAAGGGGAGGGGTGCGGCCACCCTTGAGGCCCTTTTTCTTCTTTCCCGTATGGCCCAATAAGGCCCAATACGTATTCCCGTAACTCTCCGGTACTCCGAAAAATACCCAAATCACTCGGAACCTTTCCGAAGTCCGAATATAGTCGTCCAATATATCGATCTTTACGTCTCGACCATTTCGAGACTCCTCGTCATGTCCTCGATCTCATCCGGGACTCCGAACTCCTTCGGTACATCAACATACATAAACTCATAATAAAACTGTCATCGTAACTTTAAGTGTGCGGACCCTACGGGTTCGAGAACTATGTAGACATGACCAAGACACGTCTCCGGTCAATAACCAATAGCGGCACCTGGATGCCCATATTGGCTCCCACATATTCTACGAAGATTTTATTGGTCAGACCGCATAACAACATACGTTGTTCCCTTTGTCATCAGTATGTTACTTGCCCGAGATTCGATCGTCGGTATCTCGATACCTAGTTCAATCTCGTTACCGGCAAGTCTCTTTACTCGTTCTGTAACACATCATCCCGCAACTAACTTATTAGTCACAATGCTTGCAAGGCTTATAGTGATGTGCATTACCGAGTGGGCCCAGAGATACCTCTCCGACAATCGGAGTGACAAATCCTAATCTCGAAATACGCCAACCCAACAAGTACCTTTGGAGACACCTGTAGAGCACCTTTATAATCACCCATTTACGTTGTGACGTTTGGTAGCACACAAAGTGTTCCTCCGGTAAACGGGAGTTGCATAATCTCATAGTCAGAGGAACATGTATAAGTCATGAAGAAAGCAATAGCAACATACTAAACGATCGGGTGCTAAGCTAACGGAATGGGTCAAGTCAATCACGTCATTCTCCTAATGAGGTGATCTCATTAATCAAATGACAACTCATGTCTATGGCTAGGAAACATAACCATCTTTGATTAACGAGCTAGTCAAGTAGAGGCATACTAGTGACACTCTGTTTGTCTATGTATTCACACATGTATTATGTTTCCGATTAATACAATTCTAGCATGAATAATAAACATTTATCATGATATAAGGAAATATATAATACTTTATTATTGCCTCTAGGGCATATTTCCTTCACATGCAGGCAGAGAAAGAAGCCGCCGCGGATGTCGACGAGGTGATGCGGCTACGCGGATGTGGACGAGGTGACGGGCAGCACGTCCCCGCCTACCGCCATCATCGAGGAGAAGTAGAACACGGGAGGCCGCCGCTGATTGTATCCCATGAAGGCCACCGCCGAGGCGACGCCGGCGAATACAGCCGGTGTCTTACTCGATTCTTCTTCTGCCGGATGCTGGAGGAGGACAAAGAGATCAGGCAGCGACCATTTAGATTATGTATTTTAATTCTACCAGGCTGGTTGTAATGGGAGTATTATAGGTAGTATCATGCATGCCAACTACTCCTTCCGTTCCTAAATATAGGAGTATTATAAGAGCATGGTTAATAGTATAACTAGCTGATGGCTACATGACACTGCCACGTCATCTATAGCCAACCTTGTAGCCTTCAAGTATAATACTCCCTCCGTCTAGGTGTCATCTTACGAAAACCAAATAATCCCAAAATACTTAGGCGCGGTGCATTAACTTCTACCTCGTTTCTTGTTTCTTGACATATCAACCAAAGAGATGTGGGTGTGCATGCTTTTAATGACTTGAGACTAGAAAACACGACATGCAGTGGTTAGTTCATTGCATGCAATGCTATTAATTAGCAAATAAACATTAAGTTCTCTCGTCTCTTCCGAAAGTCGAACAATGATGGTGGTACTACACTCGATAGTGTACTACTAGTAAGCAAAGCTTCTCCGCGTTTGCGAGTAGACTGGACACATCAAAAGTAGTGCATTAGTCTCCAAAAAGGGTTGACCATGTCCATGGCTACCATCCCGTGCTCCGTCATTCAATGTGTGCTTCACGTCGTTCTGCGAGTTGACGGGACACATCAAATTTAATATGTATTCAATACTCTCTCCAAAAAGGGCCGACCATGTCCATCAGTCCATGGCTACCATCCCGTGCTCCGTCATTGAGTACGTGCAGTATTCACATGCCATCGAGGCGGAAAAATATTACGTAGTACTAGGTGCCATCGTAGTGCACGACTCACTTACGCACTGCTTATCTCCATTTTCTTGCATGACACGTGCACCTTGATGCTAGATTTCCCGCGTGTTGGCAAAAGGATGAACAAAGCTCATGTCAAAAAAAAGAGTGGAAGAACATAGATTCCCGACGACTGAGAAGGGGCAAGGAACCTCGTGGTGGAGCGTCTGCACTCATAGTATTTTATATTATTTAGCGATATAAAATCAACCAATCATCTCCACGGTAGACCAGAAGAGTACGAAACACGGCAGCCCAGTGTAGTTACATCATACTATACGTGGCCAACCCACGCTATCACCATATTTCTTGGCCTTCGTGCGACACCTAGCTCTAATAATCCACCAGCCCGTATCGCTTCTTGCTCCTCATCTCTCTCAAAGTGCGGCGGGCTGGCGTTTTTGTCGTCTATTGAGGTCGGTTAACTCATCACATGTTAGCGACATGCCAAGAGCATTCTAAAAAAATTACTATACTCTATTGTTATGCCAAGAAGAGGAAGCGCTTTGACCGACGGACCAAACGAGACAGGCGTGTCGTGCCATGAGTGGGTCCAGTTTCTCGTTTTGAACTTGTTTGGTGTAGTAGCAACACTTGGTTTTGACTATTGGTAAGATTTTATATACTCCCTCCGTCTAGTGAATAAGTCCTCTTAGATTGTGCACCGTGACCAAGGAAGAGGGGAAAACGAGAGAAATTAATATTTATTTGCTAATTAATAGCATTGCATGCAATGAACTAACCATTGCATCTCGTGTTTGGTAGTCTAAGTCATTGAAAACATGCACACCCCACATCTCTTATTGGTGGATATGTCAAGAAACAAGAAACGAGGTGGGAGTTAATGCACCGCGCCTAAGTATTTTGGGATTATTTGGTTTTTGTAAGGTGACTTATACACCTAGACGGAGGGAGTAGGGCCTAATGTATTCTTCGAGGATGCCTTTAACTACTGATAAGATTTTATATAATTTGAAAATTATATCATTCAAAGATCCTTTCACGTTCCGTTTTCAAAAAGAAAAAAGATCCTTTCACGTACGAATTTGACTGTATGCTTTGAGCAACTTGCATGTCCTATACTGCTCCTGTTTGGATACTCTAACTTAGCTAGAGGTTAGACTAACTCATGACTAACCCTGAACTAACTATAGCCAAAGAGGTGTTTCGGTGACAGGGTTAGATTGACAATAAATGCACTTGATGGAGAGAGAAAAGTGATTTTTCAGTGGGCCCAAGGAGGTACTTACTGTGGGAAAGTTGAAGTGATGGTTGCTTCGCCCGAGCAACTTATTACTCTGGGAATATGGGAGTACCAGCGGATTCAAGGAACAGGGAAATGATGGTTGCTTCGTCCGAGGAACTTACTGTGGCGAAGGTGGGGCTCTGTGATTTGACTGCTCACTAGTCATTACTAATGCGGCGCAACGACCAGGGTGAATCTTTCCCTGCAATTGTGCACTCAATATTGTTGCACGGCAGGTGGAGCCGGATGAAGGATGTCCCACATGTCGGCGAAATGAAGTTGAATTGTTTCTGGCATTGCTATCAATCCTTCAGGATTTGTTTATATGTACGCATAATTTTAATGAAATTGTACTGTGATGATATGAAGGTTTCAACTTTGGTTCCCGCAGGAAAAAAAGGTTTCAACTTAGGATTCATGTGTCCTCTTGCCTCAAGATTATCTCGTTACAACATTCCATCAAATACAAATGAAACTACCATGGCTGCTAATGCATCTCAATGGTTCGCAGATCAGCGCCAATATTCACATCACAACTGAACACAAAGTTGTGAGAAGGTGTACAAATAAAGAAAAATATATAGTTGATCGATGTTGTTCGTAGGCATGGGTCAATTTCCTGGGCACAGTGTTCATTGCTTGGCAGCTAGTTTCACCCAGCGCTGTAGCCAAAAAGGGGGTGAACGGAGGACACCACAATCCGATCATTTTGTGCAGCTCCACTAAAATCAAGCTAACCATCCCTGTTTGCAAGATATCCAGTCAGTGTGATTACAATAATAATGGAACTAGATGATGAAACATAACACACACAAATAGAAGCCGATCACCTTTGCGATATCTCTTTAGGACAAACTACTTGTTGGAGAAGATTAGGCAGGAGTTGGATGAGGAGGATAGAAAAACCAATCTCCCTTTCTGCAGTCCCACAGAAATGTAAAAACGTTGCCCGTGTGACATTTTGGCGGAACTGCACAAAACACTCTTAAGAAAAAAAGTGATTTGTGCAGTTCACCAAAAGGTCGCAATAGCAACGAGGTGAAATGGCTAGCCCTATTTGCAAAAAAGAGGTAGAAAGGAAACAATTACTGGCGAATAACACGAGTTGAAGACACATACGCCGACAAAAAAGAAGCATATTTCATGTAATAAGGGAAAGATAGCAGCATGGTGGTTTATCAAAAATGGTTTGAGGACGAGATTGCCAGATGGAAAGTACGCCGGCCGAGATACATTTTAAGCAAACAACTAAAGAAGATCCACATGCAGCAACGTGGGAAGATGGGCAGTGGAGCAAGGCCGGAGGAAGCTGTACCTGAGGGTCGTCGGGATGTTACTAGGAGGGCACCGGCGGCCGGGATCTGCCCATACTGCGGCAGCGAGAAGTGGCGAAGGCCCTACTGCGCCGAAGCTTGGTCAGAGAGAACGGCGGGTACCACAGACCGGGACGTGCTGCCTCAAGGCCGTCGAACGGAGAAACGATACACATCCTCCCTTTCCGCCGGCGGACGGGATGCGGCCAGATCACTGACCAACGGTGAGAGAGAGAGAGGCCACCGCCGCCTTGTGTGAGATGGTGTGATGAGAGACAAACCCCGGCAGGCAGGCTCCGTTGTATAGAGTGGAGCGGATTTTTCCATTTTCCCCACGGCGATCGTTCTATATTCTGTACTACACGCCATTGAGGAGGAATATATAACTTTATTTAATACAAACGCGTCAAGTCAAACTTTGTTCCGTCTAGGCGTGGTACCCGACCCTCCTTCGAGTAAACAACCGCTACAAGCGTCAAATTATCAAGCGAGCTTCCTTTTCGTACAGAAACGAACTCCACCGTGTACCCGCGCGGGTGTGGCCGGGAACGAGCCGTGAGTACGTGCATCCTGCGTGCACCTCTTCTTTAGGTGCAGGTACGTACGTGGGTGGGTGTGAGAGAGATGGTCTGTGCGAAACCGAGGCAATGTGTCGATGATATCTCAAACAAAAAAACGTAACATATGCAATGTGTGTGAAACAGAATCATGGATATATCATATATAGAGGGAGCGATCCACGGGAAGAGAGTGGAGGGATCATCGGCGTGAGATATAGATAGTATCAAAAACAGGGATGAAGTGTGTGGCTGCGTGATCGATAAAGAGTGCCACCGAATTTGTGTTTGCCCACGTCAAAGATACAGGGCGGCTGGCCTACTAGAATTTGAGACGGCAGAGGTGCAGTTTTTCTCTGTGGCATGGATACCTACCTACAATGTTCGACTATCGGTGGGGGGGGAGGGGGCAGAGACCTAAATATAGAGAGGTAGATTGACTAGTATATATCTGGACAAGGAGAGAGACCTAGCTATGTATAGAGGGAGATCGATCGGCATCCATGGATATGTGTAGCAGAGGAATAAGGTTGGGAGAAAGACAAAGGTAGAGTGTCAGCGTTGGTGGTGGAGTGGCGTCTCACAAATGGTGGGAGAGGCCTGCTAGACAAATGGAGGGTACGAGTGCAATATCAATAAGAGAGGGCGGGGATGTCTGTCTGTCTATGCACGTGCATGTGAGAGACGGGTCGGGAGGTATGCAAGGATTATGAGGGGAGACGATATGGTTGTGGTAAGCATACGTAACTACATAGGAAGATCAACTGTCGTGTGTCCGAGAAAGGGAGAGACATAACTAGTGAGGTAAGTCTATCGGTGCGTGGGGAAAAGAATTATAGTCGACCTAGCTATATGTAGGGAGATCAGTACGTATACATGCATGCATGTGTTAGAAGCAAATAAGGTCCAGAGATACAGACAGGGGGAGAGGGGTGCGGCTAGGAGGTGGTGCGAGAGGCCTACTATGTCGAGGGGGGAGGAGTGTGCGACTATGAGATCGATGAAAAGAGGGGCGGGAGTGTGCACCTGCGTGGAACCGTATTGGACATAGGGGGCATGGACGGTGAGAAGAGAAGAGGGGAAGTATGTGTTTGTGGTAGGCACACTTGGCTAGAGAGGTATATCGACCGGTGTGTGCCGGAAAGAAGGAGTCGGGGGGCCTACACACACCGCGAGTGAACGACCTAAAGAGAAATAACGAACGTGCGCGATGGAGGGGACGCTGAGGGAGGGTGAGAGGGGGGCGGGCGTGTGCATGCACGATAGAAAATTAGCGCTAGCTAGCTACAAAGAGAAGAGGATCGTGAAGGTGTTAAAGACGAACATAGATCAAAATTCATTATAAAAAAGTGGATATGGATACTTGAAGAAGATATCATAATGTAGAACATTGATTATAATTTGGGCTAATGTGTGGCTTTTGCAGCTCAGGGCTAAATACTTGTCATAATGTAGGGGGCGTGGCACTATACTTTGTGGGATAAACACGGTATACGTTAGATTATGAATATCTAGTTAGTACATCAAATGTACTATTATTTGGAATCAACATCAAGTGTATTCAAAAAATTGAATTCGAGTTCATATAGTACACAATGTTCATATCTATCTCTATAGTAATCATGCGGGGTGTTGTTAAGGTAATACACGAATGATGGTTGAAGTTGGCAACAATCATGATTGTAGATTCCTATTAAAATAGAGAAACGAATTCAAATTCAGTTCGAATTGCAGCGGTAGTATAGACATTTGGAATTCACTAAAATGTTGGCATGAGTAGGTTACATGCATTATACAGCCAGTGAAAAAATTTAATTGGACATGATCCATACTCCCTCCTTCCATCTATAGAGGGCCTAATGCGTTTTTTAAGACCGCCTTTGACTATTGACAAGATTAATAGTACATGACATGCACAATGTGAAAATTATATCATTGAAAGCTCCTTTCACAAATGAATTTAACTGTGTGCTTTGTGTAAGTTGCATGTCATATATTATTGCTCTAATATTTGGTTGGTCAAATTTAGCCTTGAAAAACGCATTAGGCCCTATATAGATGGAAGGAGGGAGTAGCTTTTAATAGCATTTGTATAGTAAAACGGGACAAGACTCTCTCTTTGTGTGGTGTGAAGAGTTTTTTTTTCGTTTTTTTCGTTGAGGGGAGTGCGAATTGATTTGGTACGTACAAGTACAATATTACATGTTAGGCTTGTCCCTAAAATTCAACCCGCGCCCTGTTATATCCCGAAAATTCAGATATCTTGCTCCCAAAACTGGCGCCTTCACAACCCGCGCCTTGCTATCCCGAAATTACAACGCGCGCGAAAACTCCCTCCAGCTGCCAAATCCCGACACGTGAAATCCCCCTTCTAACCCTGAGCCGAAAGGGCCGCTAGTTCAAATCGGTGGGGGTACTTTTGTAACACACCCTACATTTTGGACAAGCGCGTCCCTAAGTCATGGTTCCCCCTCCCATCGCCTCCTTTTCGCCATTAGAAATCTGGCCGCCATAACCTCTCCGCTCCAGCAGCGAAACCCCACCCTCCTCCGTTCGCCACCTCACCGCTGCCCAGCCGGAGCCTCTTCCCCGACGACGTCCTCCACCACAACAGCTCGACGTCCCTCATCCGCCATCCCGTCATCCCGCCGGTTCAGCCGCCCCATCCTCCACCTCCAAGGAGCTGCTCTGACAATCGCCTCATCTATCGCGGCTGCTCCATCCCCACAGCGCCGCCTTAACCTGCTCCACCGAAACCGCGACATCCTCACCGACTCCTCGGACGAAGCCGAGGCCTACTCGGCGCCACCAAAGAGCTTGTACACTCATCGCATCGCACCTTCTCCGTAACTCGACCTCCTGGCGCCGACGGTGCTCCATCCCGCACCCCCATGGAGCGGCTACCTCGAAGCCGACGCCGCGGGTGACATCTCCACGGCGGCTCTCCCTAGTGCGAGGCCCCTTCGGCGGCGGCGTCCATACCAGCCGGATCTGTTGCTGCTGCTCCGGCTGTCGCTCGCGCTGCTGCTGCTGCTCCGGCTCTCGCTCCCGCTGGTGCTGCTGCCCGGGCTCTCGCTCGCTCGCGCTGCTGCTCTCCCCCTCGCTTGTGCTGCTGCTCTGCTCCGATTTAGCTACACTTCAGCCGACTGAATCGAATTTTGGGTCAGTCGATTTTCAGGGGGTGGTGGGTCTCGCCGGAGTTAAGGAAGAACCACCCGCAGCGGGGAGGGGGCTCGCCGGAGAGGTACCCCACTATCTATCTTAGGGTTCTGGGTGGGGTGCCACTCGCCGGCGGTGGGGGCGCGGTGGTGGGACGGTGGCGTGGGGATCGCCGGAGAAAAAGCTTGGCGCGGGGGGGGGGGCTAGAGGGCTGGTCGGGGCGGCGGCGGACCGACGGTGGGGAGTTGTTTCGGGGCGGCGGCGGACCGGCGGTGGGGAGTTGTTTCGGGGCGGCGAGGCGGCGGCGGACCAGCGGTGGAGAGTTATTTCGGGGCGGCGAGGCGGCGCGGGGTTCGGCCGGTGGTGGCTGGCGGCTCATGGGGGTGCAGGTTGAAGATGAACTGCAGGCCCTCCCTAAACTATCCCATGTGAAGTGCCTCTCTGCTACCATTGCGTTCAGTTTCGACAGTAACATTCAGATTCCACAGTAAATTTTAGTTTCGACAGTTAAGTTCAGAGTCAACAGTTTTTACCTCATCTGTTGTGGTCAGATGGTTTTTGGTGATGTAAATTTTACATCTATCACTTTTTGGTAATGCATTTTACATCATCTATTGAAGATGCTATTAGAATCCCACTTGAGATTAACGATGTATGTCTTGTGCTGCTTCAGCCTTGACGTCTTACGGCTCACCGGAGCTGGTCCAAGGACGGAACGATCCATCACAATAGAGCAGTGCCCTGGACGCCATCTACAGATTCCTCAGATCTTCCTCCACACCTCCGACAGCCACCTCTGCATCAACTTCTTCAGCGACCAACCCAATGATGCTGAGGTCGACACGGCTACGGCAAAGAGGTTGTACACTTGTCGCATCACTTATTACTCTATATTCATGTCAATCCATTAGGGCTATTGTGGTTCAACGGAAAACATAGCAATAGGAAATTTTCCTATGGCACTCTACTATTCAATTATTCATGCATTTTGTTGAAAGGAATGGAGCAAAACATCCACCTAGACCTACTTTTCAAAATCCTATGCATGAAAACAAGACCAAATGCATTAGTGGCAGAATAACATTCTAACTGTACACGCTTTCATATGGTTTCACTTTATTTTGGCCATGTTTCTTTGCATTCCTCTGCTCCTCCTTTTCCTATGAACCAAACACCCAAGTTCACAGAAATCCTGTGTTCACAAATGCCATGTTTCCCATGTGCATTCCTATTCTATTCCGGTGTTTTTCCTCCTATCCCTGCGTTTTTAGAATCATGCAAGCCAAACGAGCCCTTACAGAATTACTACAGTTACAGGTAGGTGTCAAAGAAAACTTTGTGTGGTTTTTCCTGCTCCTGCCACGACGTCGTCCACCTCACCTGAGCTGCTCCATCGACAGAAGCATCCACCAAACCATACATCACAACTCCTGACCGTCTTTCACCACCTCAGATCTCCTTCCCTGCCACCGGCACCCACCGCAACGGCATCACCATCATCGACTCAGCAGATGAACCTGAGGAGTACACGGGTCCACAAGACAGGTCACACTCTTTGTTTCTGCTTATGTTATGCATTGCTTAATATTACCTGCTACTTTCTTGTCCTGTTCACCTCTTAGACTCCAAGTCAGGTCCAAATTGATGTTCAAACTTGAGTTCTAAATTTGTTGTGGGGCACATATCGAGGCAATAATGAATAGTATCTCTGTCTAATATCTGGTTCACCTAGGGTATGCCTATGTTGTTCATCTTGGGTGGGAAACAAATAGTAAAGCAATCATCATCATCTGTTTTTTATTAAATTAAAGCAATCATCAGCCTGCTATCATTATTTTTGGATCCATCCACTGGTTGTTACCATTACTCTAGATTTCTGCATGCTCTCCTTACATAATCTCACTATATTTTTTTGTATGCATGTCAGATATTGTACACAGTCATGCTGAACATGTAGAGAAAAAGAGAAGAGTTTTGCGCGGCAATACAATGTCATGCAGACATCGCTCCATGGTGGGTTTAATGGCAAACCCTCCCCCCCCCCCTCTCCAGATTGTAATCCAGAGGAAGATATCTGTTCTGAGGCGGATTTAGACGCAGCTGACCACTCCTATTTACCCCCAAGGTGTTTGCTCTAACTTGGCATGATGATGTTAGTCATATCATGCATATGTTGCCTTGCAGTGCCTACTTTCGACATCATATATGTCATCCGCTTAGTTTAGACATGTTCTGTAATGCCACCTGTTTAGTTTCAATATCATATATGGGAATTATGCAGTCTCATGTCTTTTAGCCAGCCATAATATATGTGAAATGTGCAATGTCATCCTGTTTAACCAGACATCATATATTTGAATGATATCTAGCCCATCCTTTTCTTCATTAAATTTCCATTTGTCGACAATGTTTGTACATTAAACTACTCTTCCTGTGAATCAGCCATTTGAGTGGGTGATGGAAAATCTGGAGTGAAACCAAGGCCTTCAGAGCAGACAGTGCTACCTGTCGAAGCAGATCTCTTGCTGGGTCCTGATAGCTCCTTAGAGATGGATTCAGACACAGATGACCAGTCCTATTCCCCCACCGAGGTGTATGCTCTAACTTGGCACGGTTCTACTGCTCATATCATGCATATTGTGTCTTGCATTGCATAGTTTAGACATCATATACACAATATTCAACACCACGTTCTTAGTTCAGACATCATATATGCGAATGCCTCCTCTTAGCATATAAATCACATATGTGAATTAAATCATGCGATCCTGGTTACTTAGATAACATGTATGTGAATTATGTCATGCGATCCTGTTTAGTTAGTCATCATATCTTTGAATTATGTTATGCTATGCTATCTAGTTTAGATAGACATCATATATGTGAAATTATGTCATGCTATCCGTTTTAGTTCAACAATATACATGTCAATTATTTAATGCCCTCTTTTTTCCACACTATCTACTGCATCTGTCTCTCATACAATGTATGTACATTCAATTATGTTTCCTGTTTATCAGCCATTCGAATTGGAGCGGGTGATGGCAGTATCTAGCGGAGTAAAACACTGTCTTCAAATAAAACAGTGCTACCTCTTGGTGGAGATAGCACCCCGGTTGTACATGCACGAGAACCAGCCCTACCACATATAACCCAGACTCTCGCAGATTTTACCCCTACTGCGATGGATAGAGAACCAGCTTCACCCAATCTAACTCCAACCCTGGCAGATAGTAACCCAGTTCCTGTTGACACAGCACCATCTCCAGCATAGAGCTCCCAAACAAGAGCAGTTAGTAAGGCAGCTCACGTTCCCAAAGCGCCAGTACTACCATGGCGAACCCCAACTCCACCAGTTAGTACACCTATTCCTGTGGAGGAAGCACAACCAGCCATTCATAGTTTAGCATCTATCGCATTTGATGTTGTTAAATCATATGTGCGTATGTTCCCATCATGGAAATATTATACTGAAGATGAAGGAAAATGCCAGTTGCAGGTGTTTGTCCAGGAGTTATGTGTAAGTAATGTTATTCATGGCAATTACTTTGCTTTGTCCCATACATTCTACCTCCATGATTTTCCCATTTTTCTCTATAGAGAAGGACCGATTTGGAAACTCAGGATGAGGTAACCTGTGCTAATACCTCTGCTATCTTTAAGAATGCTTGGTGGCAGTATCGGAATTACCTGAAGAAAATGTACTTCACTGGCAAAGAAACTCATCAAATTCCCTTACGTTCTCCTGAGACACATTTACTGGACGATGACTGGGAATGCCTTGTTCTTTACTGGTCCAAAACCAAGAATGTGGTAAGGTCTATGAGCTCATTTTATTTTAAGTACTATATGCTTGCGTCTTACTGTACTCTGTTCATGTAGAACAAGTGCTTAAACCTGAAGAACAACTGTTCTCATTTAAGATTCCATTGCTATCGTGCATACTGCTTTCCTCTTGTATCACTGTATTTACTCATACAAAATTATTTTTAAATTGAACTATCCAATGGAAACTCCAATGGCACAACAGGTATGTTTACGCATGTTTCTTTAACAGGTTTGCTCTTATAAATAGCTCTGTTGATTTCAATTTAAATTGTGTATACAGTTGACTTCTCATATCATGCACATTACTAGCATCATAACAGGGCCAATAGTGTTGTTGTACATGTAGACCCATGGTACCCATCTGAAATCTTGTTGTGCCATTTAGTTTCCCACACTTTGTATTCTTTCAGTGCTGCTTTCTCTTGAATTGATATGATTTGAACCGCGTCTCTATTTTGATTTGGCAAAACAATGCAGTGACCATAGGACATAGATATATGTTTGTTTGATGCTTTTATAATGTACTACTTGGCAATAGAAGACTTGGTAGTTTAATCTTGTCCACCTTACTAATGAACTGGTTCACTGAAATGAGTTTCATATACTAGTACATGCTAAACCTGTTATGTGTCTGCTTGTTTCTTCTTTTAGAATGCTGATAGAATATTGGGGAAGAGTGCCTTATTAAGCAATGATAAAGGAAGTAATGTAGATAAGGTTCAGGATCGTGAGACATCCTTGTTGGTCTCCAACAAAGCTGATAAAACAGCTAAGGAAAACTATCTTGAAGACAGTGAGGCAACCCCAAAGTCCTGTCTTGGTTTGCTGTTCGAGTTACTGGCCACTACCGCTTGCACAAGCTATTCAAACTCACTGTCTGAATCAGTTCGGTTTCTTGAGTCTCAACTACAAGCTGAAAGACATCGATCAGTTGTGCTGCGACAAGAAGCGGAAGGACTGCAGAAGTCCCTGGAGCATTCAGATGCATACTTTCTGGTGCAACAGCAAGCGTTGGAGGATTTTAGCGCCAAACAGGACAAAGCTAATAAGCTTGCTAAGCTTATTGCCAGCATGGTGGATACCCAGGATAACGTTTCTTGAGCTATTCTGAAGTTGTTTCAGTTATGGACTTGTTTTGCTGCTGCGTTTATTTGCACTGGTGGCCAATTTTAACGGCCGGTGTATGTAATATGCTGCTTTGTTCCCTATATTTGCACTGGTGGCGAACTTTGATGCCCAGTGGATGTAATATGTGTAATAGCTGTAATAGGCTAGCGTTAGTTGCTTGCTTATTTATTTCCTTATTGTCTTGTTTAGTTGTTTGCTTGTAGTCACTGCAGTTCTTTTTCCGCATTTTTTAGTGGCCACAATAACCTAGTTTTGGTAGCTAGGCCACAATAATCATGCCAACGCACGAACTGTTGTAACCATGGGCCTCCTGCGGGCCGTAGGATCCGTGGGCCTTCTACGGACCGTAGGATCCAGGGACTTTCTACGGGCCGTATGATCCATGGGCTTTCTACGGGCCGTAGGATCCATTGGTCTTCTACGGGCCATAGGATCCATGGGCCTTCTACGGGGTGTATAATCATTTCGCCAAACATGGGTCGTACTATTCGTGGACCATAACGGGCCGTTAACAGGCCGTATTTGATAACGCTATGAAAACAGCCCAACGGGTTAACGGGCCACAAACGGGCCAAATGTAACCACGGGTTGTATTTGGACCACAAACGGAACAGGCCAATAACGGACCGTATCTAACCGAATTCTAGAAAGAGCCCAAGAATAAATGGGCCCTTAGAAGGCCGAAAGTTAACACGGGCTGGAAACGGCCGACGGAATAGTGGGCCGTTTATGGGTATAAAGCGATACACTGTTCATTATGGAGCAGTTTCATCTCGGGCCTTTAATGGGCCAAGAGTTACAAAGGGCCACATATGGGCCGAAAGACATCATGGGCCATACATGGGCCGGAAGTTACAACGGGCTGGATCATATTGGACCGCCCAGATGAAGCTACTGGGCTTAATTCCGATAGGCCGTAACGGGCCGGTACTAAGCGGGCCGTAAATGGGCCATATACGAACAGGCCGTTAACAGGCTTTCTGTGGGCCGGCCCGTTACCTTTTGACCAAGTCAAACGGGCCGGCCTTTTCACCGGAATGGGCCTCTGTTGGGCCGTGGCACGTGTCGATGTATCATAGGCGCCTCCTATCCAATGAGTGGATGACATCTGTCCGAACGTTGAGCCGACACATGTTTCCTCCAGCCAATGATAATTTTACACGTGGAAAATTCCCATTGGTCCGGGCTGTTAAAGGGTTATCGGATCCAAAACCGGACCCGATAGCTTAACAACGTCCCGTTACAGTGGATGCCACGTGTCGGTCACCCTTGACGAAAGCACTTCTATGACGCGCGATTTATCGTCATGGAAGTGGACACTTCCGTGATGATAATTTTGGTAATGTCATGGAACACTTCTACAATAGCACAGGTATGACTATCTTGATTTTGTCATAAATTTGTCATGGATGTACATGCATGACAGAAAACGTGACCTACTGTGACAAACACGTATCATCACGGAAGTGTCTTTTTTTGTAGTGCTTGCCGGAGAAAACTTGTTTACTTAAACATATAGAGGCATCTCACATGTGCATGGACATGGTACATGCACAAGTACCCAGCAAGGCTCATCTTTTTTCATTAATATGCGGATATGCAAGTACAGATCTTACAGGACACAAACATGGATAAAGAAGATTACATATTTTAGACTAAAGTTTGGCAAATCCCTATACATTTTAGACTAAAAAAAGACAAGTGCCCCGTAATCCCTCTTTTGTCCTTCTCCTCCTAGGAACTACAGCAGGAGGCGAAGAGGGCAAAAGGAGTGCCTGGACAAAAGCCCCGCCCGATCCCGTTAGGACCTAACGGGCGCAGCCTGACAAGATCGGGAGTGGCAAGGCTGCGAAGGAGGGAGACAGAGAGAGCAGCTCGGCGGTGCCCTGGTCACCATCCGTAGGGCCAGCAAGAAGCCCTAGCACAAGCGTCGATGGGGAGAGCCGCCGGAGCTCAGCTGGAAGACTACTGGAGGAGGCGAAGGCACCAAGAGAGCATCCCCCTCCCCGACAGTCGTCCAAAAGATGTCGGTGATGATGGTGCCAGGGAGGGAGGGGAAGAGCGGAAAGATGAGGCAGCGGGCCGGCAATACAAGACGAAGGCGTCGGTGCCATTGTACTCCGACCTGACGGCCTGCCACCCGCCTTCTCCATCTTCCCTTGTTTTTTCCTCATCACCATCGCTCCAGGAGGACGTCGATCCCTTGGCCCGTCGCCTCCCCCGGAGAAGCGGCAGGCGGCACCGGCATCCGAGGTGTGCGAGGAGCACCACTCGCCACCTTGGCGGGCAGGAAGACACCGTCGTCTTTAGCATCAACCCCGACCCCGCTGGAAGGAGCAGTGCTAGGATTACCAAGGATCCCGAGCACTGCACCACAGGCGGGCGCCGAAAGCCCAGGGGTCTCGCCGATGGGACAGCGAGCCTCGACGACTTGCGGCAAAGGCAAGTACTCCCCTCAACGCGGCTAGCTTGTGTGGGGGAAACGAGCGCTCCGCCATCCTGGAGAGGCGCAACACCCTCCACGCTGCGGTCGATTCGGCGCCCACATCTATGACCGCCGCATCTCCTACAACCCCGGACCAGACTCACTCCCCAAGCATCAACACGAGTATTCGACATCGTCACCCCCGAGCTAGAGCCCAGGGCCTGGCCCCGGACTCCCTCCCTCAACATAACAAAGAAGGCGGCAAGAAATAAAAGGGGAGAGGTGCGTGGATGGGCGTCTCCGCTCCCTCTCGCACCCCCTTTTATAAGCAGGCTGGGGCTGGGGGCTGATCCTTCACCCCCACCCCAGAGGGGCTCTTTCCGATCCGACCCGTCCAAGCTACCACCGACGGTCGGATCTGATTATCGCGCACTTACACCAATCCAAGAAGGCCAGGCCTTTGCCATGACACTCTATCCCGCACCACGCGCCTCCGTTACCTACACCACTTGATGCGTGCAGCATATGTGGCAAATGATAAGGGCGTGGTGGGATGAGTGAATTGGCAGTTACTCCCCCGTTGGATAAAGTCATTCACAGGCCATTACAGAAACGGCCCCACTGCAATTGGCATCACGTGACGCGCGGGAAAACCAGAAACTGACTCAAGCACAGATTAATAAAGAAGCAAAGAAAATCTCAAGGATGAGCTACCACAACTCTTCGCCTGTGTACTAGATAGGGCAAACCCCGGCGACGCTTTGCAGCGCGTTCGGGCCAGGCTTGGGGGATCCTGTCGGTGCAATAAACCCCGGTATATGTTGCCCGGACTATACACAGGCTCAAGAGCAAAGTTACAGCATCCAAGACAAGGGCAAGCAGAAGAGATAGCTCTTTGAGAAATCAAATGGCGGATCAAGAAGACCAAGATAAGCCAAAGGAACAATATATCACTAAGGAACAACCTCCCTTGTCGGGCAGGCGAGCCTGGCAGGGTCAAGGTCACCCCAAAGACAAGTCTCAAGACTCCCTCGGCAATTTGCCGAGGATGCCGAGGGCGGATTACCCTGCCAAGACGCCACCGCTCCACCTCACAGCGATGCAAGTCACTTATCAGTGTGGTGTCGAGCCCCCGAGTGAATAAGTGGCTGTCATTTGGCACGTGGCAGCCATTTCTGAGGAAGATCACCTCCAAATGACACCTGTCTAAAGGTGTGTCACGCAGGCAGGCGAGAAGGTGGATAAATAGCACGGCAAGGCTTGCCGGGCTACCCCAACGACGTGACACTAAGAGGTCCATTTAATGCTCCTTGTCCTATTTGTAGAGTTAGGTATGATAGCACTGTGGCTATCTAATCACTGGATAATTACTGTTTTGCCATTGTGGTAACCCCTTGACCTATAAAAGGAGGGTCGTGGCTACCTTAGAAAGGATTCGGACCCTTGTACCTCATACGCGCGTAGCTGCTCTCGCCCCAAGGCGACCTTGCCGGGGTAGAGCGTTGCGTCTCCACCACAGTCCATTCATCAATCCACCAAAGCAGGAGTAGGGTTTTACGCCTCGCGGTGGCCCGAACCTGGGTAAAAACTGCCTGTGTCATTGCTGTTGTGCTGCTCTACAGCCTCCGCTCTTTGTGCAACGCGCCCTTCCTCCTTGTCGAACCACAAAGGGGCCAATGGTCCCATAGGTGGCCGTGTTGAACCATGACACAATGATATATTTCCAACAGGGTAAGCTGACTTGCGAGGCACCACTCCATGAAACACTGTGGAGGACGGCTTGAGGTCCTTGCTGTTGGGAAACGTAGCATGCAATTTCAAAAAAAAAATCCTCGTGTGGAGGATCTATCTAGGAGATGCATAGCAACGAGAGGAGGAGAGTGTGTCTACGTACCCTCGTACACCGAAAGCGGAAGCGTTTGTTAACGCGGTTGATGTAGTCGAACTTCTTCTCGTTCCGACCGATCAAGCACCGAACGTACGGCACCTCCGAGTTCTGCACATGTTCAGCTCGATGACGTCCCTCGAACTCTTGATCCAGCAAAGTGTTAAGGGAGTAGATGAGTTCCATCAGCACGACGGCGTGGTGACGGTGATGGTGAAGTGATCCGCGCAGGGCTTCGCCTAAGCACTACGAAGATATGATCGGAGGCGTAAACTGTGGAGGGGGCGCCACACACGGCTAACAATTGTTGGTGTGTGTTCTAGCGGTGCCCCCCCCACATATATATATATATATATATATATATATATATATATATATATATATATATATATATATATATATATATATATATATATATAGGTTGGAGGGGAGGAGAGCAACCAAGGGGGCGCCCCAAATAGAAGGAATCCTACTTGGGGTCCTCCCAATTCGGCCTCCCCCCTTTCCTATTCCTATTCGGAGTAGGAAGGGAAGAGGGGGAAGGGGGAATCCTATTCCCTTTTTCCTTTCCTCCTTCCCCTTTGTGGCTGGTGTGTTTCCCCTCTTGGCCCATAAGGCCCATATCTTTTGCCGGGGGTGTCTGGAACCCCTTCCGGTGACCCGATAAGTACCAGGTGCATCCTGAAACACTTCTGGTGCCGAATACCATCGTCCTATATATCAATCTTTACCTCTCGACCATTTCAATACTCCTCGTCATGTCCACGATCTCATCCGGGACTTTGAACAACATTTGGTCACCAAATCACATAACTCATATAATACAAAATCGTCATCGAACGTTAAGCGTGCAGACCCTACGGGTTCGAGAACTATGTAGACATGACCGAGACACCTCTTCGGTTAATAACCAACAGCGGAACCTGGATGCTCATATTGGTTCCCACATATTCTATGAAGATCTTTATCGGTCGTACCGTAATGACAACATACATCATTCTCTTTGTCATCGGTATGTTACTTGCCCGAGATTCGGTCGTCGGTATCTTCATACCTAGTTCAATCTCGTTACCGGCAAGTCTCTTTACTCATTCCGTAATGCATCATCCCGCAACTAACTCATTAGTCATATTGCTTGCAAGGCTTATTATGATGTGCATTACCGAGAGGGCCCAGAGACACTTCTCCGATACTCGGAGTGACAAATCCTAATCTCGATCTATGCCAACCCAACAAACACCTTCAGAGATACCTGTAGAGCATCTTTATAATCATCCAGTTATGTTGTGACGTTTGATAACACAAAAGACATTCCTCCGTTATCTGAGAGTTGCATAATCTCATAGTCAAAGGAATATGTATATGACATGAAAAAAACTATAGCAATAAAACTGAACGATCATTATGCTAAGCTAACGGATGGGTCTTGTCCATCACATCATCTATTATATTATTAAGACAAGAGACAAATAAGTCATCACGTTCGTCCACATCTGCTAATATTATTTGCACCGTCTGATTAGAAAAAATAATGGCTAAGATTTAAAGTTTTTACGTAACATGGTTTTGTTAGGAGAACATATACGTAACAACATATTGGACCGTCGCATTGTCACGTATATGCATATGTAAAGTGCATGTAAGGAAAGACATGAGGCTAGGCTAAGTTCAGAAGAAAAAAACAAGGCTTTGTTAGCAACAATCATGACCACGTACAGTATTTAGGGATAAACCGTTGAAGATACGGAAGCTCACGTGCATCCAATTCCAAACGTGGACACAACGTCAAAAACAAAGAGTCAAACGTGAACACGCAGATACAAATAAGACACATACATGGACTACATACAGAACTCCACACGGACTCAACCAAAATTGCTCAACACGTAATACTTGCCAAGTCAACCATAACACATAAGAAGACATACGGCCGACCGCTCGCAGCACACACCTAAAAATCAAAGTAAGCCAAATCTGCTACCTAACCAGCACACTACCAACAACATCAAAGTCTTCTGATTGAACTACGCAACGTCGCGCCGTCGGACGAAGTCACACCAAGCAACCTACTGAGTGGCCTCTCACCTGAATCATCAAGGTTCATAACTTCTATGCCAGATCAAATCTATCTTTCGAGTGGCCTCTCATGTAGATCATCAAGGTTTCATAACTTCTATTCTAGATCAAATCTATCTTTCGAGTGGCCTCTCATTTGGAGCATCAAGGTTTGTAATTGTTATTCTGGATAAAATATTCATAGGTACAATATTAATTGACTAGCAATTGTATGATCCTTTTGCAGCAAGGGCATACAACAATCTTTGTGAGTTCATAGCAAAAGAACGAGATTGACATTCAAGTGCAAGTAATGAGAATATGAGATTCAATCAATTTTATAAGTCATTGGCTTAGGAGCCTCGATATGATGATTCATGGACAAAAATGTATAGTCATTACGTATTTACTTACAAATTGTTCTATTGTTTTATACAACAACTAAGTATATTTTGCCGATATGATATTCATGGATGATAAGGTTTTGTCATTACATATTGACTTGCAAGTTTTTCTATTTTTTATACAATAACTACTAACTATATTTTGATTTTTCTAACAGGGCCAAACAATTCAGGATACTATCGGGAAGTTGATAGAATCAACTTATGCATTTAGGAATTTTAAGTGCGGATTCCACAAAGTATTACCAGCTAAGTAGTGAAATATAATTATTTTTGCATACAATACAAAAGTAAAGGAGGTGAAAGAATCAAAGGTTACCCAGATTACTACTTCGAGTTTGCTACAGAGGAAATATTAGAATCAAAGTATTACGAGCTAAGATGAAGAATGCTCAGGTATCTCTATAATTTATAGTTGTAAATGAGATTTCAAAATATTAATATTTTAGACTTTCAAATAATTAATCTCCAATTTTACAGATGTCATTGGATTACTCACCCAAATGAAGCATGTGAAACCAAACTGTCCTTATTGTGACCTCACAATGGTGCAGAAGTTCAATTGTAAGTTCATTAATGTTACTAGCTCTTCTATTTTTTACCAAAGATATATCTAACAGATTTTTCATTGATAGACATGGTTGTGCTTAAAGTCAACCAGTGCCACAAAAATACATACAGATCAAGTTATACCAAAACTTGGGAAATTCTTGACATGCATGGGAGACTATTTTTTACTATTAATCAACTAATTTTTCACTAGAAGAACAAGTGTTTTACAAGAGGAGAACATTGCAAGAACTTACTGAAATGAGGCGCAAAAACTAGGCAAGTGAGGTAATGCATGAGACTTCTTATAAGATATGAAATCGCCACTTTTTTACGACAAAAATGATGTTAATACCTGCAGTGAAAACAATTCAATATCAGTTAATATGGAACCATATTTTACTTAATTATGTCTCCCACTTGCTGAACTCATTGGATGAGAAATATGAAGAAGCACCAAAGATTATACAACAATAATGTCGCCGAAGACTTATTTTCAATTAAACTCGCAATGGCAATCTCACTTCCGAAACAAAAACTATGCAGTAGAGTGAATATTTATGCCTGATAATTAATAGGCTTGAGATGTTGTACTTGAAAGATAAAACCGAGGTAATTCCATTTAATTCTTTACAAAATAAATACTATTTTTGTAGTTTCCTAACTAAGACATCAGATATTATGCGTAGATTTTGATGGATGATAAGGTGGACGCCGTGTTAAAAAAATCAAGGAAGAAGCATAACATGGAGGATAAAAGGGTGACTGATTTTCTCAGCTACATACTTCTCAATTTTTAGAGATGGGCCTAATCTTTGAAATGTACTTTTATTTCGCTGACAAATAACAACAGAGCTTCACCTCAGAAAAAGATGTCAACTGGTGCCTACGGAAGAAGAACCCCACAATACTAATGAGGCTATATTAAATGATGATAGGTGTGAAGAAAAAATGTTAGAATCACATGGACTCTGCAATGAAAAAAGAAAAATATAAAGATCTACTGTATTATCGGATGGCTCTGAGGATGAATGAGCCGAGATAAGCGTGCCAAAAAGAAAGGAGAAATTGTAACGCTGGGAACAAGAAAAATGTTGAAGCAAAAGTAAAAACTACGATGCTTGAAGAGACAGTAAAGGGTTTCCCCCCGCTTTAAGATGAAGAGTCAGTTGTCGTTGTGGCAAAATAATATGTACTTTTACTGCAGCCGCAAGGAGAGCACAAAAAAATACCAAAGAGGTTGATGAAGGCTCTGAAGTTAGCACTACCAGAAGCAAGCCATATAGTATTTATTTGAAATATGAGGTTTGTGTTCTTCATATAACAACTCTTCTAACCTACAGTCTTTTCAGCTCGAGAGAAACATTAGAAAAGCTCCAACGTTATATTCATCATATAGAAAACCCATTCTATGTCAAATAACACATGTGTATTGCTTCACGTTAAATACATGTACAAGTAATATCACTTGCTAATATATGGTAACAACAAATAAAACCATTATATCCTTTTAGCTTGGTTAGAGGGGGAAAACATACATGTGAAGAATCACCTGCTATGGAGGAAGTAGGAATGATGTGAAGCTGTAGCAAATTACGTAGGTGGAAACCCGACATCATGAACAACGAGGAGGCCCACAACTGGGCTCAGCCAGCAGACACATATCCTGTCTTACTATTTCTTCAAAATCTGCTTTGGCACCTCTGCTTCATTCTAACGACCAAAAAAATTGAATTAATAAATACAAACTTCTTGCATTCACTTATTTATGTATAAATAATCTAATTTGACAGGGCATGGTGATAACAAATAAAACACAATGTACTGTATAGTGCTATGGACAGAGTACAACAGACGATCTGTACCAGAAACTATGCAAAGCAGTACTGTAAGACTTACATTGGCGGAGGGCCGACCGCACCAGAAATGAGGAAGGCGAGAACTCGCGCCAACGAGCTGAGACCTACACACACGGGTTCGTCGCAGCTTTGTGCCCAACCTAAGATCAGCAGAGCTAGGGTTTGAGGACAGCGCCAAAACAAAAAAAATTGAAGATAAGAGACAAGAAGTAGCGCCTGGATAGGTCGGGAATTAGTTTCGCATAAGCCAGCAGTGGAATCTTCCTTCGGCGGATCCTTATTTAAGGCACTGGTGTATGTGGATGTGGTCATGAGCAGGCTAGGATTGACGGAGTTTTTTTTTGTTTTGAGAAGAGGATTGACGGAGATGATAGAGACGAAGAGGCACCAGTGCTTTAACTTCGAGAAAAGGTTTTTTTTAGGGGGAACTTGAGGATTTGCCATACCTTTCCCTGCACTTTGAGGATTTGCCCTCTTTTTTATTGATGTTGATGATTTACCACAACTTTGTCAAAAACTTGAGGATTTGCCCTTTCTAACCGATTTGAGATTACACTATAGTTTGAATGACCAAAATGCCACTCTTGCCAAAACCAATCCAAATTAGATGCTTACGTCTTCTTCTCTGTTCGTCCCGCAACCGACTGCTCGAATACCTCATCCATCTGCCGCCCTGTGTTGTGCTGCTTGTGCTCCTCCTCTCCCCACGCTCCGGTAGCGTCGCCGAGATGCTGCTGCTCCTGTGCGTGTGCCGGATGTGGTGCGCGGAGGGTACCGTCGACGGTCCGAGCCCGGGGACGGTGGTGTCTGTCCATGGTGAGCTCGGCGAGGGCGCGCCAGACAGGGGGCGAGCTCGTACTACGGCGGTTTTCTCCGTGTATGCAACAGTAGCAGCAGCAACAGTCGGGCGCCCAGGTGCTAGAGCACGCACGCACACAACACACGCACAGATCACGCACTCAAGCCCACGTGCAAGAGCATGCACGCACAAAATGTACGTACAGCAGTAACTAACACACACAAGCACGCCCAGGCACACGCACGCCTAGCACACATCGCGCACGGCCAGGTGCTAGAGCACACAGCGCAGATAGAGCACTCATGCCCAGGCACACATCCGGTGGCCACCCGCCTCGTGGCCACCCGCCTCGAGGCGTCGCCATTTGTCCGGCTCGAGCGCGACATGCTTTTCAAGGAGGCCGTCCAGTGGTCGCCGCTGTCCACGGCGGACCGCGAGCTCGACGGCGATGAGGCCTGTGTTGTGGCCGAGCCTGGCTGCTCTCTTTCTCTCAGCTCACTCACGGACAGAGGTAGGAGAAAGGAGACACACTGGACACGAGGATTTTTCCGGTCGGCGCACGAACGCCCAAATCTTTTCCCTCTTTTCAATGGCTACATCACAGCAACTCCACCCTTTGGCTACATCAAGTCTGGGGTTTTTATACCTGCGCGTACACATATCCCAGCACACACGCACGCACACATCACCGGCCTGAACTCACGGCCACTAACCCATTCACACACAAGTACTAACTATACCATTAAGCTAGCTACATGCACGGCGTCCATATCCATGCGCGCATCAGTTCCTCAACGGCCGGCCACACGACCTGGTAGCTAGCATGCATGCATCTAACTAACTCCACGTATGACCCGGCCGGCCGCTCCACTCTCATGTCAAAGATTATGCCTAACAATTCTCCCTCTAATCTTGACATGGCTAGTCGTCGACCGTTGCCTTGACCGTCTCCGTCCGACAATGTGACGTGCCGCCTGCTCGCCGTCATCGGAGTTGTTGCAGCTCCTGTCATTGTCATCGTCACGGCCGTGACCCAGCCCGCGGACCCGACCCGACGCATCGACGTCGGTCGCACCGCCACGGACCCGACCTGGCGCACTGACGCCGGTCGCACCGTGCTCTGTCACGACCCCGGCGACATACGCCGAGCTCCTTCTCCGCAAGCGACACACGCCTAGCGTCCCTCTGCCCCCCGCATGTCCCGCGCGCACCCGACGCGCCCGACGAGCCCGACCGCACCAGTGCATCCCGCACGTCTCGCGCGCACCCGACGAGCCCGACCGCACGAGACGCTCACCGCGCGCCGCCTCCGCGTCCGCCATGGCAGCCGCCAGCGACAAACGCCGGAAGGATGTAGCCGAACTCGAGCACGGACTCGAGCACAACGGCGACATACGCCTCCTCCCAACGTCAACCGCACGCTCATACATGCGCCCGCGGTCCCGGCGCGCCCGACGCGTCCAGTGCGCACCCATAACACGCAACGATCGCGCCCGGCTCACCGCCATGGCTTATTGCCCTGCACCGCTGCGGCCTCAACCGCAGCGCAGCATCTCCATGCCGCCATGCCGCTGTTTGTCATTGAAGCCGCCACCACGCAGGTCCTCCGCGGCCTCCTCACCGTGCCGCCGCAGCCACTGCGGCCTCCTCGCCACGCCGCGCACCTCCATAGACCGACACACGGCCCGAAGCTTCACCGCACAGCCGCCGGCGAACGCCGCCACCGCTGGCACGCCTCCGGCAAGGGGACGACAGCCAAGATGAACCAGCTCCTGATACCAATTGTTGGAACCACAGCCCTCTAGCTACCTCTCCTCTCACTCGAACGGAGGTGGAAGAAGAAGAACACTGGACACGAGGATTTTTCCGGCCGGCGCACGAACGCCGCCACGGGCGCATGAACGCCCAAATCTTTTCCCTCTTTTCAATTGCTACATCACGGCAACTCCACCGTTTGGCTACATCAAGTCTGGGGTTTTTATACCTGCGCGTACACATATCCCAGCACACACGCACGCACACATCACCGGCCTGAACTCATGGCCGCTAACCCATTCACACGCAAGTACTAACTATACCACTAAGCTAGCTACATGCACGGCGTCCATATCCATGCGCGCATCAGTTCCTCAACGGCCGGCCACACGACCTGGTAGCTAGCATGCATGCATCTAACTAACTCCACGTATGACCCGGCCGGCCGCTCCATTCTCATGTCAAAGATTATGCCTAACAGCCTGCCTGCCGGATTGAGTCATTAGAGTGGATATGTGCGTTGCCGGCAGCCGCTTCTTCCCCCGTGCGACGCGTATGCCTGATGATGCTGCTCGTTGGCCTCCCGCCTCGACGATGAGAGCGTTCCTCGCAACGTCAGTCATGCTGCTCGCCGAGGCCGTCTGCGTGGCCACTGCAGCCTCGCGCGGCACCGGCCCGAACGGCGGTACACGAAGGTTCTGTGCCACGAGATAGCGAGCGAGGAGCAGATATGGCAGGGAGAGGCGGGAGCCTGATAGAGGTCAGCAGCGGTTGGGGATAGCCGGCGGTGAAGCAGCAGCAACCGGGGAGAAGAGTGGCGAAGGGGAGGTCGACGCGACGCCCAATAGGTGAGAGAGAATGGGAGAGATCCGAGCGTTCAGGGGTATTTTCGTCATCTCATGGTGGGCCTATCTTGTCGGGGGTAAATCATCAAGTTTTTGGCAAAGTTGTGGCAAATCATCAGTGTCAAAATAAAGGAGGGCAAATCCTCAAAGTGCAGGGAAAGGTGTGGCAAATCCTCAAATTCCCCTTTTTAGGGGGAATTTGAGGATTTGCCATACCAAGGGGAATTTGAGGATTTGCCACACCTTTCCCTGCACTTTGAGGATTTGCCCTCTTTTTTATTGATGTTGATGATTTACCACAACTTTGTCAAAAACTTGAGGATTTGCCCTTTCTAACCGATTTGAGATTACACTATAGTTTGAATGACCAAAATGCCACTCTTGCCAAAACCAATCCAAATTAGATGCTTACGTCTTCTCCTCTGTTCGTCCCGCAGCCGACTGCTCGAATACCTCATCCACCTGCCGCCCTGTGTTGTGCTGCTTGTGCTCCTCCTCTCCCCACGCTCCGGTAGCGTCGCCGAGCTGCTGCTGCTCCTGTGCGTGTGCCGGATGTGGTGCGCGGAGGGTACCATCGACGGTCCGAGCCCGGGGACGGTGGTGTCTGTCCATGGTGAGCTCGGCGAGGGCACGCGAGACAGGGGGCGAGCTCGTACTACGGCGGTTTTCTCCGTGTATGCAACAGTAGCAGCAGCAACAGCCGGGCGCCCAGGTGCTAGAGCACGCACGCACACAACACACGCACAGATCACGCACTCAAGCCCAGGTGCCAGAGCATGCACGCACAAAATGTACGTACAACAGTAACTAACACACACAAGCACGCCCAGGCACACGCACGCCTAGCACACATCGCGCACGGCCAGGTGCTAGAGCACACAGCGCAGATAGAGCACTCATGCCCAGGCACACATCCGGTGGCCACCCGCCTCGTGGCCACCCGCCTCGAGGCGTCGCCATCTGTCCGGCTCGAGCGCGACATGCTTTTCAAGGAGGCCATCCAGTGGTCGCCGCTGTCCACGGCGGACCGCGAGCTCGACGGCGATGAGGCCTGTGTTGTTGCCGAGCCTGGCTGCTCTCTTTCTCTCAGCTCACTCACGGACAGAGGTAGGAGAAAGGAGACACACTGGACACGAGGATTTTTCCGGTCGGCGCACGAACGCCCAAATCTTTTCCCTCTTTTCAATGGCTACATCACAGCAACTCCACCCTTTGGCTACATCAAGTCTGGGGGTTTTATACCTGCGCGTACACATATCCCAGCACACACGCACGCACACATCACCGGCCTGAACTCACGGCCACTAACCCATTCACACGCAAGTACTAACTATACCATTAAGCTAGCTACATGCACGGCGTCCATATCCATGCGCGCATCAGTTCCTCAACGGCCGGCCACACGACCTGGTAGCTAGCATGCATGCATCTAACTAACTCCACGTATGACCCGGCCGGCCGCTCCACTCTCATGTCAAAGATTATGCCTAACAATTCTCCCTCTAATCTTGACATGGCTAGTCGTCGACCGTCGCCTTGACCGTCTCCGTCCGACAATGTGACGTGCCGCCTGCTCGCCGTCATCGGAGTTGTTGCAGCTCCTGTCATTGTCATCGTCACGGCCGTGACCCAGCCCGCGGACCCGACCCGACGCATCGACGTCGGTCGCACTGCCACGGACCCGACCTGGCGCACTGACGCCGGTCGCACCGTGCTCCGTCACGACCCCGGCGACATACGCCGAGCTCCTTCTCCGCAAGCGACACGCGCCTAGCGTCCCTCTGCCCCCCGCATGTCCCGCGCGCACCCGACGCGCCCGACGAGCCCGACCGCACCAGTGCATCCCGCACGTCTCGCGCGCACCCGACGAGCCCGACCGCACCAGACGCTCACCGCGCGCCGCTTCCGCGTCCGCCATGGCAGCCGCCAGCGACAAACGCCGGAAGGATGTAGCCGAACTCGAGCACGGACTCGAGCACAACGGCGACATACGCCTCCTCCCAACGTCAACCGCACGCTCATACATGCGCCCGCGGTCCCGGCGCGCCCGACGCGTCCAGTGTGCACCCATAACACGCAACGATCGCGCCCGGCTCGCCGCCATGGCTTATTGCCCTGCACCGCTGCGGCCTCAACCGCAGCGCAGCATCTCCATGCCGCCATGCCGCTGTTTGTCATTGAAGCCGCCACCACGCAGGTCCTCAGCGGCCTCCTCACCGTGCCGCCGCAGCCACTGCGGCCTCCTCGCCACGCCGCGCACCTCCATAGACCGACACACGGCCCGGAGCTTCACCGCGCAGCCGCCAGCGAACGCCGCCACCGCCGGCACGCCTCCGGCAAGGGGACGACAGCCAAGATGAACCAACTCATGATACCAATTGTTGGAACCACAGCCCTCTAGCTACCTCTCCTCTCACTCGAACGGAGGTGGAAGAAGAAGAACACTGGACACGAGGATTTTTCCGGCCGGCCTCCCTCTTTTCAATGGCTACATCACGGCAACTCCACCGTTTGGCTACATCAAGTCTGGGGTTTTTATACCTGCGCGTACACATATCCCAGCACACACGCACGCACACATCACCGGCCTGAACTCATGGCCGCTAACCCATTCACACGCAAGTACTAACTATACCACTAAGCTAGCTACATGCACGGCGTCCATATCCATGCGCGCATCAGTTCCTCAACGGCCGGCCACACGACCTGGTAGCTAGCATGCATGCATCTAACTAACTCCACGTATGACCCGGCCGGCCGCTCCACTCTCATGTCAAAGATTATGCCTAACAGCCTGCCTGCCGGATTGAGTCATTAGAGTGGATATGTGCGTTGCCGGCAGCCGCTTCTTCCCCCGTGCGACGCGTATGCCTGATGATGCTGCTCGTTGGCCTCCCGCCTCGACGATGAGAGCGTTCCTCGCAACGTCAGTCATGCTGCTCGCCGAGGCCGTCTGCGTGGCCACTGCAGCCTCGCGCGGCACCGGCCCGAACGGCGGTACACGAAGGTTCTGTGCCACGAGATAGCGAGCGAGGAGCAGATATGGCAGGGGGAGGCGGGAGCCTGATAGAGGTCAGCAGCGGTTGGGGATAGCCGGCGGTGAAGCAGCAGCAGCCGGGGAGAAGAGAGGCGAAGGGGAGGTCGACGCGACGCCCAATAGGTGAGAGAGAATGGGAGAGATCCGAGCGTTCAAGGGTATTTTCGTCATCTCATGGTGGGCCTATCTTGTCGGGGGTAAATCCTCAAGTTTTTGGCAAAGTTGTGGCAAATCATCAGTGTCAAAATAAAGGAGGGCAAATCCTCAAAGTGCAGGGAAAGGTGTGGCAAATCCTCAAATTCCCCTTTTATAGGTGAACTTGGAGAAAAAGGTAGTAGTTTACTAAATGACTCACATGGGCCTGAATCACGATTGCTGTGCCTCTACCAGCCATACATGGGCAAGGCAAAGTTGACTGTTTCATATAGGAAGTAAAGTCACCCCTCAAAAAAAAGGAAGTAAAGTCGTGTTTCTCAAAAAACAAAAACAGGAAGTAAGTTGTTGCCTAAAAAAGGAAGTAAGTCGAGTCTAAAAAAAGGACGTAAGTTAGTTACTTCTGCGTATCAAATTAGAAAAATACCAGTTTCATTTTTTTTTTGAAAATCCCATCGTACTAGGCTCTCCGAAAAAAACTTAGGCTTCTTACAAGGTACCGTAACTAATATTGATTCAAAAGCAAAAATACATACAAAAATCCTGGACCCTCTGAAAACAAAAAAATTTGCGCGCCCTCTCAAAGCAGATACTCAACAACCGACAAGATCAAATATGCATTATTAAGGTATTATTTTTCATCTCTTCTTTTATCCGCAAGCATTACAAACTAATTTCTTTTGTATTGTAATCTTTCCCCGAAAAAAATATTTTAGTAGTTTAATAGTTAACATCTAGAAGTTTGTGTTTACAAATATTCTCACATGTCCTGAGGTGTCTCTTCTCTTGAGTCGCTTCTTTTATTTGAGAAACACTGACAACTTCGAACCACTCGCCATGACCCTTTTTTGCGAAAAATATGGTGCCAATGACATACAAGTCAAAACACACACTCTAATAGTCATGAAATCAATATGGAGATATAAACTAATAATTTACTCTGCAAAACAAGGCTGGCATTATCAGGCATATTATTGATCTATTTTTTGACGGGCTAACTTCTTTGTAGCTTCCTAACTAAGATTTTAAGGTTTGTCTTTGTAAATATTCGTTGGATCCTTATACTTTCACATATAGTCTCAAATCTAATTTTCTAAAATGAATTATTGTACCAACTACAATGAAGCAACTACTTCTCTTTTTAGTAAAAATAATGGAACGGTAGCAGGGTCACACTAATAGTGATAGGACCTTCAAGTACTCAATGTACATCTAAATTTTAGATAAAAAAGTAGAAAGACTTTTCAATAGGCAAATGTATCGACATACAAATATAAATATATCAATAGACATTTTAATAAGTAATCATATTAGAGAAATATGTACGCTGGGAAAAAGATAGAGATCTACTGTATTATTAGATGACTCAAATGATGAATTTCGATAGACAATAATCATAAATTTCCACAAAGGCACAAACGAAAGCAAAAATTATTTATCAAAAATATGAATATAACAAAACATAGCCGCGCAATTGCGCGGGTACACCTGCTAGTTAACATGTATAATGTATAAGCTAAGCAGAATAGCACATGCAGTTTAACCAGATTGGAAGAATTACAATCTAGACACCATATGCAACATGCAACCACATATCACGCTGCCAAGCTAGAGCAAGCACCTGCGATGCTAGTGTAGGGGAAATGCGGTAATCAACTACAGAGCTACGTTCACTATCTTCATCTAGCCTTGCTGTTTCCTGAGAATCATGTCGGGAGGCTGACGCTGCACTCTTTAAATGAGGAGTAAACCACTTGCCTGACTGCCTCATCATAAGTGATTGATGAGGGATACACAAGAACATTAGTTTGATGTAAGAACATGGTTAATACACAGATGTACTAGCATGTACCAAAAACAGAAAGGCATGTCATATTCAAAGGCATAATGTGTAAGCTAAGCAGATGCAATTTAACCAAATTGGAAGCAATACATGCTAGACATCCGGCTGGAGTAGTGAGCATGATCATCTAGGACCTGAGAGCCTGGTGGGAGGCGGGCTGCTTCACCACCATCGCGGCTTTTTAGTTGGCTTCCAGGTGATGCCTCTCTTTGCTGGGCTTGTCACTGGCTCGGCCAGTGCCCTGACTAGCTATTTGCCTTCTGGTGCTCACGGGATGGTGGTTCATGTAAAAAATATCTTTCCTTATCTTAATAAAGACCGACTTCGGCCTTTCGAATACAAGCTAGACACCATATGGAACATGCAACCACATATGACACCGCGAAGTTAAAGCAAGCACCTGGGATGGTGGTTCATTGCGAGCGAGGTCATCAACTTCAGAGCTACGTTTACGATCTCCATCTGCTGACACTGCACCTATTATAAGGCTGAAACGTGTCTGGCCTATCCGCGTACGACGCTGGAGCGCCTTCTCTCTTTTCTTTTTTGCTTCTCTCATAGCAGCAGAGTCTGAAATACCCTTGCATAAAAACACAATAGTGAGAGTATGGGTGAAGTGTGTGCAGAACTAGTGCACTGTAAAAGTAGCAGATAGCAGGTGGCTGAAAAATAAATGACAGGAGACATATGATAACTCTACAACCTTGCATGGCAAACAAAATTAGATTCTACTCCGTATGATTTTATAATATATGAGCACAGGAAATGCAGGTACTCCTCCAGCACACCACCACATGTGGTCATATCAAGATAACAGTCGACTGAAAATAAATAGGTCAGTCAATTTTTTTAATGAACCGTCCGATCTATAAGGAACAGGCAGATGGCCTTCGTCTACCTCCCGCCAGTCACTGTTGACGATCTTTCTCGAACCGCCAGCGACCACCGGCCCAGACCCCTGCCTCCGCCGCCCCGCCCTCCCCTCGACCTCACACCACCGTCGTGCTTGGCAGCGCCCCCAGGCCATCCCTTTAATCCCGGCCGACCTCCAGATCGGGCGCCAGTAGCTCTAGGCCCCACACGCCCCTAAGATAAACACCGAGGCGCTGCTTCCCTGGCGTAATAGGCGGACTAGCGCCAGTTACGCCGGGGAATGCTTCCATTAATTGGGAATCAACTGACCAGGAACTAAAATTCAGGGGGGGGCGGACCTCTAGCTAAGGTGAAATAGTATAAGAGGAGAAACCTTGTGCATCATGAGTTACTAGGAACATCTAGTATCAAGAAGAAGCGGTCAACTAGTGTCTTCTGTGGGATGAATACCGTGCAAGCAGACACGTAAGATTTGCACGAATAAGGGGAGAGGAGTACCATTTTCGGTTGCCGGTGTGGTCGCCTCCATAATGCCGATCTTCTTCTTTTTGCCGGGGAAACCGATGTTCTGGAGGGTGCAGGCTTGGATGAACCCATGGCCAAATTGTTGACTGTGTTGCCGTGGCCGTATGTCGGCGGAGGGGAAGCAGATCCGAGGCGGTGAAGGACGGCGTAGCAGGAACAACTCCGGTGCGGTGGAGGGTGGCGAAGTTGGAGCGGCAGCGGTGAGGAGCAGGACGGCGTGGTTGAACTGGCTCGGGTACGGACGGCTCGGCCTCGGCTTCAACTACTAGCCGTGGAGAGCGTTGCGGTTGAGGTTGCGGTGGACGACGACGTCGGGGTATCGGCTCCGGCGTGATGGAGGAGGGCGGCGGTTGATGGGTGGAATGGGGTGGCGGACGAAGGACGCCGGGGTTTCGCGGCTGGTGGAGAGGTAGTTTTTGCGCCCATGGAGTACGAATGGGGATTCAGACGGGTGGGCGGGGGGAGGGGAGGGGGGAGAACCATGTTTCGGTCTGGGATGCGCTTGTTTTTGGCTTTTTTGAATAGAAGATGGGACACGCTTGTTTGAAATTTGGGGAAAGTACAAACTTTGCCCCCCTCTTAAATTTCGGACCTACTGCGGGTCGGGGGTAGGATGATAATCCCAGGTGTCCCAAATAGTGGGCGGGAGCGATTTTGGCCGCGCGCATGTGTGCTTAGGCGGCCATTGTGTATGAATGTTTTTCGGAGGCGGTTGCGTGGCATCTAGATGAAGCTACAAACCTACCCCGGTTTAGACCTTTGGACGTCGGGCCGGTAGGTTTCACGGGTCGGAGTTATTAGAAAAGTAATTTCCTAGTACTACCAAACATTGGTCTCACACGGTTTCGGGCGAGTAGAGGCTCTTTTGGCGCTTCGTTCGAAATTTTGAAACACAAGCATTCACGTTTAGAGTACTCTTGAACTTTGAGGATTGACCTAAATAGACAATGTTAAATTTGACCTTGTATGTTTGAAAACCTCATTAAATTATCCGCTTCTTTTTGAAATTTTGACACTTGAAAATCCTATAACTACGATTATTTTGGAATGGAGGAGCTAAATTAGAATCTATTTTGTACACGACTACATATGCTATTATGTACAAAATCAGAGCAAAGATTGGTGCCCCCATAATTTAGGTATGATTTACAAATGCCATAATATCAAATTTAAATAATTGAATGGACTTCATGTTGAATTCAATTTTTTAAAACCACCTTAAGTTGAATTCAAATGTATGCTAGTTCATAGGTAGCTATTTATAAAGTTCATTGTGTAACTTTCGTATGTATAATGTGCTTTACACACACAACATGAACTATACTCATGTTTATATTCGATTGCTAAAGCGATGCATTGTCTGGAGTTCAAAATACTAACTATGTGGATCAATTGTGTCGAATAATAACATAGACATGCTCAAATTCGATAGAATCTAGATGTCTGATGGATCAATGACCGTTCCTTACGCGAATTGCAAATATCATCATCCCATCCTAATATTTGGATACAATTTATATCTTTAATCAATGTGTACAGCAGTCTTGTACGTGTAGTTTCACTCTCCATCGGTGGTCTCTCACACATGCTCACACACTCTCTCCCGAGGTGTCTTTCTCGCACACATGCTCTTGATATAACCCTCCCTCCCTCTCGTAACCATTTACGACTGTTTTCACTAACCTTTATCACAAGCACTCTTCCTCTCGCAAGCATACACACGCACAATCCCCATCGACCCTTTCTATATACATAGACCTGCCTACGTGTCTCCTGTACGCACATTATCTTTAGGCCTGTCTCTCACGCATTGTCTCACACCTCTCTTCCTAATCGACGAGTATGATTCTAGCAGAGCATTCTGTAGGATGCCCCTTAAAGTTAGGTTGGATGAATAGAAATATCAGAGATAAAGGGGTTACCTTAGTCCGAGAACCCAGGGTTACAAATCCTAGTCGGCTTTGTCAGTGGACATAGAGTCCTTCACAATTATGCTATCTTTGTCTTGTACGACTAGTCATCCATGGGTCTCCCTAAATGCGTCACGGGCCGACCAATGTGGCGCAGTACGGAACCGAATGAAGGGCCTCACCTCGACCCACCAGACCTCATGCGGTGACACACCCTCTGCCCCCACGTCTCGTTATCTTCTCACACCCACACATACCAACACAGACACCACACACAAAAAATATATTCTCCTGGTGCCTCTATCCACTCCCCCTTGCATATACACACTCAAGGGAATCTCTCGTCGTGACGTCATATTCATCTCTCTCTCTCTAGACCACTCTCATTTCTCGTGCTATCTCTCCCACGCCCCCCTGTCGGCCCCTCTATCCATGCCTCCCTCGGATACGTAATACACACACATACCTCTCTAGGCCCTGCCAAATGCATCAACTACACATTCACACATGTTACATCACGTACCCCATTGATCTAAAAAGCCCTCTCTTCACGTTTATTTCGCATACAACATTCCTTTTGAATAAAGTGTGGCCAAAAAAATATTTTAGAATTTCTACATATATACAACATTACAAAGTTATATGGAGGAGTATGAACGCTTCCATTGCATGGTGCCCATAATGATATTTATTCCGCACTGTGAATTTGTATATTTTTATACTATATATAAAGTTAGTCATAAACTCATAATAAAGAGAAATGAGGAGCATCTCTCTCTCCATCGCATACCCCCCCTCTACGCCCCTTTCACGTACACACACAAACTATCTCTAGGTCCTCTAGAAGTAAGCCCCCAGCACATTCATGCATGTTTCATCTTTCTCTCGTGATATATACAGTGACGATCATTGTATTGAAGAGAAAGCACGATACGTACATTGGACTTCAGAATCCACTCATTATGGTGACCATTTACGTTTTGTGGTTATTATACAGTCACGGGCTCACCGTACAACTCTGTATTTGTTCAAGACACGACTAGTTGACCAGTTAAACGCTCTACGTGGCACCTCTAGTGTTGCATCACATTATCTCACTACCATCAGGCCCACCTGTCGGCTTGTATCTACTCTACACACTACAAAAAAGACACATCCGTGACATTTTGGGCCGAATGATTTTTTTCTGTCATACTTATGACACTTCTATGACAATAATTATGACAAAACACGGTATCATCATAGATGTGGTGGGGTCCTACTTCTATGAAAAAATTCATGACAGAAAATGGGTTTTTTGTCCTGGGCGGGCCGGAGAAGCAGCTGCATGGCATTCTTTGGGCCGTCCATGACGGAAAAACCCGTGGTAGAAGCGAGGGCAAGGAAAATATCGGGGTCTTCCCGGTTACAGTGGGTGGTCAGGGCCGAGCGATGCGCGTTTCTCTCATACACGCACGCGCGTGGGTGCGAGGCGTTGGGCTCTAACTGAACCTGAGCGATTGCACTGTAGGCTACGTGTTACTGAACCCGATCGATCGATGGCTGTTAACTGAACCCGATCGAGCGATTCCTTCGCTACTGCCGCTAACTGAAGCCGATCAATGCTACCTCTGGATGAATAGTGAGCATTGCTGGGGGGTTTGGATGAACAGTTCCCTGTGGGGGAGGATGAACAGGACCCCGTGGCGTTTCCTCTGGATGAACAAGACCCCGATCGTTCGAGCCGGTTGGGGCTGGATGAACAGGACCCCGTGGAGTGTAGGATGAATAGGACCACCCCGTGGAGGGCAGGATGAACAGTAGACGGTGGAGGGCTGAATGAACAGTAGCCCGTGGAGGGGTGGTTGAACAGGAGCCCGTGGAGAGGGCTGGTTGAACAGTAGCCGGTGGAGTAGCGCACGGTGGAGGCTGGATGAACAGGAGCCCGTGGATGAACAGTCATAGGTGGAGGCTGGAGGAGGTCGACGGTGGATGAACAGTAGCCCGTGGAGGCTGGTGAGGGTCGACGGTGGAGATGAACAGTATCCCGTGGAGTCTCGTTTTGCGGTACGCCACACCCCTCCCGATGAACAGGACCCCCGTTTCGACCGTAGCGCTCTAACACAAGTCTGTTTCCTCCGTTTTGCGGTACGCCACACCCCTCTTGATCAACAGGACCCCTGTTTCGACCGTAGGAGGTCCGTTTCCTTCGTTTTGCGGTACGCTAGACCCCTCCCGATGAACAGGATCCCGTTTCGAACGCGGCCGGTCGAACACAAGGCCGTTTCCTCCGTTCTGCGGTATGCCAGGCCTCATTTCCATCGGCTGTTCCGTCCAAGCCGGTTGGCTCCCACGCGTTTCGGTGCCTCCCGATGAACACGACGCATTCCGTTGCCTCCCCATGAACACGACGACGATGCTGTTTCTCCGTTCCGACCCAGCCATGTACACGAGCCCTGGCCGTACGTACGCGCGAGTAGGCGTTCGAGACACGCCCGTATGTACGTACATGGCCGTATTTACTTTCTTGCACCCTGGCCGCTATACGTACGTGTACATGCTACGTGCGCGCCTCTACTACGACACGTGCGCGCCTCTACATCGACCAGTATGTACGTACACGTTTGCGACCAGAATGACAACGCTACGTACACTTCGACCAGGTGGGTCCCGACTGTCAGGCACTTCCTTGCGTGCGAAGATGTAGCTGGTGGGTCCCAGCAGTTAGGGGGCGAATCGTTTTTTTTGTTTTTGCCCGGATGCACTTCCTTGCGTGCAAAGATGTAGCTGGTGGGTCCCAGCAGTCGGGGGGAAACATTTTTTTTGCGAAATACGGTGGCCCGTCCGGTGGGTCCCCGTAGTCAGGTGGAGGAATAATTATTTTGTGTGTAATAAGGAGGCACTTCCTTGCTGCGGCCGTGGACCCAGCTGTCAGCCTCTCCACGTACAGTCCACGTCCGATGGAAGCCGTTCCTTGACCACGTTGACCACGCCGCGCCGAGAGCACCAGGGCGGTGGACGACGGCGAGGCCTAGGAAGGGGACGACGCAGAGCCGGGGAAGACGCGGCACTGGAAGCCCGCGCGGAGAGGAGTACGAGGGTTCACTGGTTCGGCTGCGGTGTGAGGCTGCCGTCGCCGCAGGGCCTGGCTAGCGGTGGGAATAGTAGGGGGCGGTGAGGCCTCCGAGGCAGCACAGCCGGCCACAGGAGGCAGGAGCATGTGGCACGACCGGCGCTGCTTTGGGCGGCTGGAGCAACAAGACCAGAGGTTGAAGAAGCACTACGGCCGTTGGATGGACATCGTACGGTCACTGGAGCTAGAATCGTTCATATTGACTAAGTTGACAAAGCACTCCGTCCCCGTCAACTTAGTAGGCCGACAAGTCAGCCTCCCACCAAGGTGGGTCCCAACCAGCAGGGGGAGTATTCATTTTTTTGTGCGTAATAAGGAGGCACTTCCAGTGGGTCCGAGCTGACAGCGGGGGGAACGTTTTTTTCACGCAATACGGTGGCCCGTCCGGTGGGTCCCAGCAGTCAGGGGGCAAACATTTTTTTCACGAAATACGATGGCCCGTCCGGTGGGTCCCTGCTGTCAGGTGGAGGAATCATTATTTTTTGCGTAATAAGGAGGCACTTCCTTGCTGCCGTCGTGGACCCAGCTGTCAGCCTCTCCACGTATAGTCCATGTCCGATGGAAGCCGTTCCTTGACCACGTTGACCACGCCGCGCCGAGAGCACCAGGGCGGTGGACGACGGCGAGGCCTAGGAAGGGGACGACGCGGAGCCGGGGAAGACGCGGCAGTGGAAGCCCGCGCGGAGAGGAGTACGAGGGTTCACTGGTTCGGCTGCCGTGTGAGGCTGCCGTCGCCGCGGAATAACAGGGGGTGCGGGTGAGTAGAGGGATGGCCTGGCCAGCGGTGGGAGTAGTAGGGGGCGGTGAGGCCTCCGCGGCATCACAGCCGGCCACGGGAGGCAGGAGCACGCGGCACGACCGGCGCTGCTTTGGGCGGCTGGAGCAAGAAGTCCAGAGGTTGAAGAAGCACTACGGCCGTTGGATGGACATCGTACGGTCACTGCAGCTAGAATCGTTCACATTTACTAAGTTGACAAAGCCCTTTGTACGCGTAAACTTAGTAGGCCCACAGGTCAGCTTCTGAAACGGTGCGCCCCAGATGTCAGGGGGAGGAATCATTTTTTGGGCGGGTGAAGCTAGAATGTCCGAGATTGAAGAAGAAGCACGGCATCCGTTGGATGGACATCCAACGGCCACTGCTACTAGAACCGTGTGTTGACTATAATAAGTTGACAAAGCCTTGCATACGCGTCAACTTCTTTTTTTAGGGGACACGTCAACTTAGTAGGCCCACAAGTGTGTGGGAGAGAACTTATAGCCCATTTGCGATTTGTAAGAATGTACAGCCCATTTTTTGAGTTCTAATGGAATTTACTACAGCCCATTTACATTTTGTTAAAGGTACAACCCATTTTCTAGCTAGGACAACGATTAATCATTTCAACCAACCGTTAAAGACAGAATTCAATAAAATTTCCCACATTTTGATGGGATCCGAAATATTTTTATCCCGAAATTTCTAGTCAGATTAAATATAAATTTGTATTACGTAAAAATCTAACAAAACATTGCGCGCGCAACAATAAAAAATAAAGATTTTCAAAATTCATAAATAATATTTTATAAACTAATTCCGTGCTTGGTGCATTTTTTTATAGTTACTGCCCAGTTTTTATAATTACATCCCATTTATTATTTTTTAAAGCCCATTTTCCTGTTGAGCCTAATGCATCCCTCCTAGGAAAGATTTGCAGCCCAGCGGGGCGGAGAGTAACAAGTTGACCTTGCCTGGGTATTCCTCAAAAAAATGTATAGCTGGGCTAGCCATTTTCATCTTGAAAAAAATTAATATCTGGGCTGGATATCTGTCCTGGGCTAGACGGGCCACAGCCCGCCCAGTTAATACCCTGCTCTCCTCAGAACAACAACGAAAATATCGCCAAGAAAAACTCTACAGTGCTCATGCCTCAAAAACACAAATACTGCTCGAGCTGCTTGGTCCCAGCTGTCAGCCGCACCTTGTGCAATTCTCTCGTTTATTGACTACATAGGTTGACAATGGTGTGGGGCCGTGATGTCAAGAAACCAGGAGGAAGCAAAAAAAATATAGTTGTACATAATAAGGTGGCACTTGCGTACGTACGGCTATGGCCCTAGTGGGTCCCTACTGTCAACCAGTCAAAATAAAGTCATCTCCTGAATCCTCATGTTCATTGACCATGTTAACAATGCTCGGTGCCACGACGAGCGCAACAACTCGAAGGACGACGGAGAGGGCCTCACGGGCCCTACGGATGGTCTGATACAGCGCCCGCTGCTCATTCAGGAAGCCAGGATCATCGGACACCTATGAGCACCTTGGAGAGACTGAGACGGCATGAAACGGTAAGGCCGCGCTTGGGAGCTCTGGTTTATTTCACAACTGTATTAAGATACAAGTGTAATTTACTCGTCATCGGAAACAATGCGTAAAATACAGGCGTAATGAAACCGAGGGCCCGAGGTCTGTAAGTAAAACCAGCGGGTTACGCGTGTAATTTGAGAGACCGGTGTATATTTTACTAGTCGAAATCGACCAACCAAGCGCTTCGCCCGAGACCATCTGCTTTTATTTACAAGCAGTTTTGGTTGGAAAACGACGATCCAATCACGGCCTAAGATGATGAGTTGGTCGGAAGATCATATGGTTTCAAGTCTAACCTACCCGACTTGTCGTATAGGCTATGAATGAAACATAAGACGATGAACTTCTTAAGCATGGAAACAACAGAAGAGGATGATCTTCCTAACAAGCAAATCACTGTCATTAGATCGACATGCAAAACAATACGCGGCATTATTCTCAGGAGGCACGGTGAACAACTCGTGATGCCGCATGCCACAACATTCCAAGCTCAACTTTGCAATCAAACACAAGGCCTGGCATTACATAGACAATACTCAGAACAAACTCTTAAAATATCTTACATAAGTCAACATTCATGTGACTATGCATATCAGCAGAGTAAATATTTACTTCTGAACCGAAGAGAGGAATAGGAAGAAACGATCGACGTTGCTCATAGCAAAGGGCGTCCCACTCAAAAATATCAAATGCATGTCTTCTGGCTAACATCAATCAGCAAAAATTCACAAGGTTTTCCAATTCCAATATATTAAACTAATGTCAACTTTGACAAGCTTTTCCCATTCAAAATATGTAATGCCTATGATTGTGGAACGGGCAGGGTTTGTCATCAGCTTGTCATCTGATAGTCCGGTGGCTCAAGGTGACGACGAATGATTAGAGAACCATTCGATGTATTGTGCATGATGAAGCATTATTATGGAGGACACGAACCATCTGAACATTTTGTGCAGTTCCACTAAAATCAAGCTGAGCATCCCTGTGGATTTCGTACTTATATGCTGCCAGAAAACAAAGACACATCAGCACACACATGAATATTGGCCCCAGTGTCAACCCACCAATCGGTGGACTAACAAACTGAAAGTACGGTAAACAGATTACCATACCCAGATGCCCCATCATTGTTGCTTAGAGTGACATTGACAGACTTGGAGTCCTGTCCTGGCTTCTTGGTACTTTTTTGGGCACTTGTTTGCCCAGTGTTCCTCCGAACCACAAGTAAAGCAGCCATCTCTGCAGACTAGTCATGTCACCAGCGTCTACTAATACTCTGTAAAGCTTCTCGATCATTCCTTGTGTAATGTAGCGCAAACAGTGACTGCTTCTTTCTGCAAAGTGGTAAGACCAACTGGACCCACTAATGCAGCAGTTTGCCTTAGACACATTGGCTCCTTTTGTGCAGTTCAACTAAAATCAAAGTCGGAATAAAACCAAGCTTTAATTTTGATATCCCTGTAAGCAACAAAAGGTATAAGGGAAACAATTATTGAGAAATAACGGTTGATGACTTGTACTCCCAGAAGAAAAACATCTACTGATCTACCTTATCTTAATGGGAAACAAAGCAGGAGAGTAGCAATTCTCAATCAGTGTGATTCATTCATATTAACTGAGACATTATCTTAACAATGCCTTGTTTCAACATGTATAAAGAACGACAAAGCAGAAAAGTATCATTCTTAAAGCAATGCGACTGATTCATTTTAACAAAGACATTATCTTAACAATACCTCGGTTAAACATGTAGAAAGAACTACAAAGCATGATAGTACCATTTGTAAAACACTGTAACTGATATATAATAACAGAGACATTATCTGAACAATACATTTCTTAAACATGTACTCCGACCGATCCCTAACAGAAATGGTACTCCCGCCGATCCCTAACAAGTGTTGCAGTTCTGAACTAAAATTCAGTAGTTAATTATGAGGAAAGTAGGTACTGACCTTTCAAGACCAAGATTTGAAACAACGCCTGAGGTGGATCTAAAAGAGATCTCAACACATATATGGAAATCCGGTCTCATTCTGTGCAGTTCCACCAAAATTAAGCGAAGCAAAATGTCGCAATAGCAACAAGTTGAATAGATATCCCTGTTTTAACAGAGGCAAAAAAGGAATCAATTACTGGCCAATAAAGGAGGATGAAACATGCGGCCACAAAAATGGTAATCCCGCCAATCCCTAATAAGTGTTGCAGTTTTGAAATAAGATTCAGTAGTTAATTCTGAGAGTGACATTGCTTAATTTTACCAGCGGCATTAGATTAACAAAAAGCATAAACAGTTCCAGGGGAGAGTGGGCACAACAACAACATGTGATTCCATCTACTTAAAAAGGGGGTGATGCAGAGTTTGTTGTAACAAAGCAACAAGCATAATGTCTGGGCTGGTCCCATTTTTTTTCACTACTTAATGGGAAAAGACAGCAATGCAATAGCTTCAATTCAACATTTATTTAAAACAGTACCAATACAAGTAGCACAGCATCTCAAAACACACTGCACGATCATGTGGATGAAGGCAAGTACCAACCTGTCATGACGCACACAGGATCACGTACGAATCTGCCAACACGAATAGGAAATCCAATCTCGTTTTGTGCAGTTACTCTGAAATCAAGTAAAGTCGCCGGTGAGACATTTCAGTTTGCTATAGCAACAAGTTGAATACATATCCCTGATTTAACAGAGGCAAAAAAGGAAACAATTACTGCCAATAAAGGAGGATGAAACATGCGGCCACAAAAAGAAGCATCTACCTTATCTTGATGGAAAACAAAGTATAGGACAGTAGCATTTCTAAAACGGTTGCATTGATTCATATTAACAGAGAAATTCTCTTAAAATAGTTCAGTAGTTAATTCTGAGAGTGGCATTGCTTAAAATACAATAGCTTCAATTCAACATTTATTTAAAACAGTACCAATACAAGTAGCACAACATCTCAATACACACTGCACGATCATGTGGATGGGACATGGGACATGCCAGCACCATGTGCGTCCACACGTATAAATGGGTGATGCAGAGTATGTAGCCAAGCAGCATATCTGTGTTGGTCCCATATTTGTTCTCTTTGAAACTTTTTCTGATGTGAGGGCAGCAAATCTAGTCCTGCACAAACTACCCGACCCCCCAGTTTCTTTCCCTTTTCAACAAAGAGTTGGGTTCCTTACAGATGTGTGTACTGGTTTACCCCCCTTTTCCCTTTTCGACCAACAAAGCGGCTGGATAGCTAGTCTATACTACTTTCCCTCCCTCCTTTCCTCATTGAACCACGTCCTAGATTCATGCTCCACCCCACCGCACCCTTCTTTCCTCTTTGAACCAAGACCTAGATTCGATTACAGAATCGAAAAAGATCAGCATGTAGCTAGACCAATGACGGTTTCAAGGAAACTTATACCTTAGGGTCGTTGGGATGTGGCAAGGCGTGCGGTGGGAGGTCGGATCTGCCCACACTACGTACGGCAGCGAGGAAGAAGGGGTCGGTGGCCCTCCCGCACAGGCGTTGGGTGAAAGAGAAAAGCGCAGCCGGCAGTGGATTGCCTCCCTCGCTGAAGGCGATAGAGTGAACGCTGCACCTCCTCCCCTTCCCGGTGCGACGGGATCCGGACGCCTCCTTCGCCAGCTGTCTGTGATGGGGTGAGAGAGACAGAGGCCACAACACAGTCTTGTTTAGATCTGGTGAAGAGGGTGAGAGACAGTGAATATAGCAAACCCTAACAAAGGAATGCTGAGCCTCCAGCGTGTGTATATATATGTAGTGCGGCGAGAGTGTGGAGAGTGCAAACCCTAGCGAACAAGCGCTGAGGCTCCAGCTTATATATATACTGTAGTACGGACTGAGCTCCGGTGCCTTAACTGCACCTGCTTTTGGCTGTATGACAGGTGGGCCAGCCACATTTTGGGCCCACCTGTCGTAAACCCAAAGGCAGGTGCACTAAAGTCAATGAAGCTGCGTCCATATAGTACTCGTGTATACGACTAATATATAGTGGAGTGGTTTTCTTATTCTCTCCATAACAATCATTTTAAATTGTGTAAGTACGAAATGAAACTCTTTATTTAACGTACCAGTGAAGAAAACTACTACTCCCTCTATTCCTATATATTTGTCTTTCTAGAGATTTCAACAAATGACTACATACGGAGCAAAATGAGTGAATCTACACTGTAAAAAATGTCTATATACATCCGTATGTGCTAGTCCATTGCAAACCACTTGAAAGACAAAAATTTAGGAACAGAGGGATTACTTCCGATGAACTAACATCCACGCGTCCTGGTCGCACTTCCTGTCCTTCACGTGCAGTACACTACCCTCCCTTAAGTGAACAACCACACATGCGCCAAATTATCGGAAACGTGTGAGAGTGTGTACAAATAAAGAATTTTAATTTCAATTATCGGAAAGGTTTGAGAGTATGTACAGTTTTCCCTCTCTAATAATTATGGTTTGTTGTGTTCGGCCTAAACTTGGTCAAACTTTACAAAGTTTGACTTCAGTCAAATCTAATATGCGGAGTAAATAAAAATGGAGGGCAACTACATCCATCCGGGTTTTTAGTCCACACCATTTTTTTAATCAAAGTTAATAGCTGGACAAATAAAATTACAGGGGGATGGAGACAAAGTTGTGAGAAGGCTTAGAAATCAATACAAAACTTATGCTCTTAGTACCAACGTCAATCCTTCTTCGAGGAAACATTTGGTTCATAGCCAATTGTGTGATAAAATTGCACCAACGTGAAAGACGACTGCGTCTCCAATGCAACCAAGGTGAACTGACGAAGGATATCATCTTTGTGGGTAACAAGCAAAGAGCACTGATGGAAGACAGCTTGTTTTTCATTGAAAATCGACCAGCTTCACCAGCCGACGCAACCATGAGGCGCAACCATGAGCATCCATAGGTCATCGTGGTGATGCATCATCCATTTGGCATCAAGTTTGGGTGAGGCACCTATGAAGTTTGACAAATCCTCACTGTGGTCTGTTTCTTCTCAGGAGTCAAGCTCGAGGAAGGAAGAACCATGTGGCAGAGGACAGTGAGGCGGAACAACAATGGCCATCCAATTTTGTGCAGTTCCACTAAAATCGAGAAAGACATGCCTGGGTATGGAGATACGCATCGTTGTTTCCAAAAATATAAAAAAGGGATATTGTCGGGGATATACCCCGCAGCGTAAACCGGCCGGAAGTATAACCCGGCCGGACCTGGCGGTTTACTTGAGACCCGGCCGACACTTGGCGATTCATTAGTGACCCGCTCTGACCTGGCGGTTTACAAGCAACCCGCCTGGTCATTATGACTCACTGGTGACCCGGCGGGCGGGTCAGACGGATTACAAGGCCCAAGGCCCAGAAGGCCGGTTCATGTTAATGGTGGGCTGGTTTATGAGGAAAGCACAAGGAATATTCTCCTACAATGGAAGCAAGACTAGGGCTCCACTTGTAATAGAGTAATCCTAATCCAACTAGGACTAGTCATGTAAACCGCCCCTTCAACATATATAAGGAGGGGCAGGGCTCCCCAAAGAGGGACAAGCAAGAAGAAACAATCAACTAGGGCTAGACACAAAGAGCCGGTTTACGGCGACTCCCTCATGAGCATAATGAGACCTAGCCACAAACAGCATGTAGGGCTATTACCGGATGATGTTTCCCGGGGCCCGAAGCTGTCTAAATCCTTGTCTTGTGTGTTGATCCGCCTTGCGTCTCTTGATTCCGACCAACCCCTTCAAGCTACCGCATAGATGTGTTGGCCTCACGACTAAGTCCTCACACTAGGACATCTTCCATGACAATTCCACGACAGTTGGCGCCCACCATGGGGCCTGCGCACGGTGGTGTTGAGTCTTGGAGGGATCTCTTTAAGGATCGAGAACCTCGCGCTTGGTCAGATGAAGAAAAGCTATTTTGATGATCAAAATCATGATTAAATTTGAGTTCACAGTTCGAGGTTTTGAGATCAAGAGGTTAGGGTTCCATCGTTTGAACTGCCAGACTCGACGAGATCGGTCGAAGCTGCATCTACGTCAGGTCCGACATCGAAGGAGTTAATCTGGTGTGTGTACGCGGACAAATCTGACCCGGATCCATTAAGTTTCCCCTACTCCTCGCCTCCAGACATAGGCTTCGAGTCTCGGGAGGGCCACCGACGATTACTCGATTTTCAATTGACCGGTGCGGCTACTGCTCCCGTCACATTGCAAGATTTCGCTGCTGTCATTTCCTATCAAGCCAACAGGAGTATAATACTACTACTCTACACGTGGGGATCAAGGCTGAACTACAAGATTAGATCTTTTGTCTCCTGTTGCACGTGTTCAACGATTGAGCAAGCTGGTCAAACCCACCACGAACCGGAGAAGGAGTTGGACATGAGTATGAACTTGGCTTTCTTCTCGAGTCACCGATTGCCTCTGCGCGCTTGCTTGTCGTCGCTCCGAGCGCCCTCAAGCAGCCCCAATGCCGTTGTAGCCACGGCCTCGCCACCGAGTTACCTCTGTCGTTGCGGCTGAGCCGCCCGTTCCTGCGGGTGCGACCTTGCCTCCACTGCTTGTTTCTGCCGTCGCGGCTTTGAGTTTGAACCAATCCGCCGAGACCGAGTCGCCTCGCTCCGCCTCCAACTTGTCTTCACCGCGCCTACAAATCGCCGCCGCTTATACTGCCATGGTTTTCATCTGCCTCTCTGGCCTTGCTTCGACCGGCCGATGCCTGCGGCCCCTACATCGAGCCGCCAGAACCTGTGGCAGGCGCAGGCTTGCGCACCACGGACTCCGCCGCGTCCGACCTCCTCTGCCGCGGTTTTCTGCCATGGCCGGCCCTCCGCCGCCGTGGTCCTCCGCGAGTTGCCGTCTACGAGCCCCTCTTTCTCAGCCGCCCCGGCCGAGCAGCCTCATTGCTGTGGCCTCCAAGTCGCTGTGCAAACCGCCGGCCGCCTCTGCCATTGAAGCTATGACCCGTTGGCCTCGAGCCGCTTCGCCTCTGCCGCTGTGGCCGTAGGCTCGCCTGAGCCTCCCCTTCAGCCGTGATGTCTACTACGCAACCTTCTTCTTGTAGACATTGTTGGGCCTCCAAGTGCAGAGGTTTGTAGGACACTAGCAAATTTCCCTCAAGTGGATGACCTAAGGTTTATCAATCCGTGGGAGGCGTAGGATGAAGATGGTCTCTCTCAAGCAACCCTGCAACCAAATAACAAAGAGTCTCTTGTGTCCCCAACACACCCAATACAATGGTAAATTGTATAGGTGCACTAGTTCGGCGAAGAGATGGTGATACAAGTGCAATATGGATGGTAGATATAGGTTTTTGTAATCTGAAAATATAAAAATAGCAAGGTAACTAATAATAAAAATGAGCACAAACGATATTGCAATGCTAGGAAACAAGGCCTAGGGTTCATACTTTCACTAGTGCAAGTTCTCTCAACAATAATAACATAATTGGATCATATAAATATCCCTCAACATGCAACAAAGAGTCACTCCAAAGTCACTAATAGCGGAGAACAAACGAAGAGATTATGGTAGGGTACGAAACCACCTCAAAGTTATTCTTTCCGATCAATCCATTGGGCTATTCCTATAAGTGTCACAAACAGCCCTAGAGTTCGTAGTAAAATAACACCTTCAGACACACATCAACCAAAACCCTAATGTCACCTAGATACTCCAATGTCACCTCAAGTATCCGTGGGTATGATTATACGATATGCATCACACAATCTCAGATTCATCTATTCAACTAACACATAGAACCTCAAAGAGTGCCCCAAAGTTTCTACCGGAGAATCAAGACGAAAACGTGTGCCAACCCCTATGCATAGGTTCATGGGCAGAACCCGCAAGTTGATCACCAAAATATACATCAAGTGGATCAATAGAATACCCCATTGTCACCACGGGTATCCCATGCAAGACATACATCAAGTGTTCTCAAATCATTAAAAGACTCAATCCGATAAGATAACTTCAAAGGGGAAACTCAATCCATTACAAGAGAGTAGAGGGGGAGAAACATCATAAGATCCAACTATAATAGCAAAGCTCGCGATACATCAAGATCGTATCACCTCAAGAACATGAGAGAGAGAGATATCAAACACATAGCTACTGGTACATACCCTCAGCCCCGAGGGTGAACTACTCCCTCCTCGTCATGGAGAGCGCCGGGATGATGAAGATGGCCACCGGTGAGGGTTCCCCCCTCCGGCAGGGTGCCGGAACAGGGTCCCGATTGGTTTTGGTTGGCTACAGAGGCTTGCGGCGGCGGAACTCCTGATCTCTTCTGTTCCGCGAAGGTTTTAGGGTATATGGATATATAGGCGGAAGAAATACGTCAGGGGAGCCACGAGGGGCCCACGAGGGTGGAGGGCGCGCCCAGGGGGTGGGCGCGCCCCCTGCCTCGTGCCTCCCTCGTTGCTTTCCTGACGTGCACTCCAAGTCCCCCGGACTGCTTTCTTTACAAAAATAACTTCTCCAGAAGGTTTCATTCCGTTTCGACTCCGTTTGATATTCCTTTCCTGCGAAACACTGAAACAAAGGAAAAAACAGAAACTGGCACTGGGCTCTGGGTCAATAGCTTAGTCCCAAAAATAATATAAAAGTGTTTAATAAAGCCCATAAACATCTAAAACAGATAATATAATAGCATGGAACAATCAAAAATTATAGATACGTTGGAGACGTATCAGCATCCCCAAGCTTAATTCCTGCTCGTCCTCGAGTAGGTAAATGATAAAAATAGAATTTTTGTTGTGGGATGCTACCTAACATATTTATCAATATAATCTTCTTTAATGTGGCAAGAATATTCAGATCCATAAGATTCAAGATAAAAGTTCAATATTGACATAAAAATAATAATACTTCAAGCATACTAACTAAGCAATTATGTCCTCTCAAAATAACATGGCCAAAGAAAGTTCATCCCTACAAAATCATATAGTTTAATCATGGTCCATTTTCGTCACACAAGAATGCTCTCATCATGCACAACCCCGATGACAAGCCAAGCAATTGTTTCATACTTTAGTAATCTCAAACTTTTTCAACCTTCACGCAGTACATGAGCGTGAGCCATGGATATAGCACTATGGGTGGAATAGAATATAATGATGGGGATTAGGTGGAGAAGACAAAAAAGTAGAAAGTCTCACATCAACGAGGCTAATCAATGAGCTATGGAGATGCCCATCGATTGATGTTAATGCAAGGAGTAGGGACTGCCATGCAACGGATGCACTAGAGCTATAAATATGTGAAAGCTCAACAAAAGAAACTAAGTGGGTGTGCATCCATCTTGCTTGCTCACGAAGACCTAGGGCACTTAAGGAGGCCCATTGTTGGAATATACAAGCCAAGTTCTATAATGAAAAAATCCCACTAGTATATGAAAGTGAAAAACAAGAGACTCTCTATCATGAAGATTATGGTGCTACTTTGAAGCACAAGTGTGGTAAAAGGATAGTAACATTGTCCCTTCTCTCTTTTTCTCTCATTTTTTTGGGCCTTCTCTTTTTTTGTGGCCTTTCTCTCTTTTTTTTATTCCTCACTTGGGACAATGCTCTAGAAAATTATGATCATCACACTTCTATTTATTTACAACTCAATGATTACAACTCGATACTAGAACAAAGTATGACTCTATATGGATGCCTCCGGCGGTATACCGGGATAGGCAATGAACCAAGAGTGACATGTATGAAAGAATTATGAACGGTGGCTTTGCCACAAATACTATGTCAACTACATGATCATGCAAAGCAATATCACAATGATGAACGTGTCATGATAAATGGAACGGTGGAAAGTTGCATGGCAATATATCTCGGAATGGCTATGGAAATGCCACAATAGGTAGGTATGGTGGCTGTTTTGAGGAAGATATAAGGAGGTTTATGTGTGAAAGAGCGTATCATATCACGGGGTTTGGATTCACCGGCGAAGTTTGCACCAACTCTCAATGTGAGAAAGGGAAATGCACGGTACCGAAGAGGCTAGCAATGATGGAAAGGTGAGAGTGTGTATAATCCATGGACTCAACATTAGTCATAAAGAACTCACATACTTATTGCAAAAATCTACAAGTCATCAAAAACCAAGCACTATGCGCATGCTCCTAGGGGGATAGATTGGAAAATACCATCGCTCGTCCCCGACCGCCACTCATAAGGAAGACAATCAAAGAACACCTCATGTTTCAAATTTGTTACATAACGTTTACCATACGTGCATGCTAGGGACTTGCAAACTTCAACATAAGTATTTCTCAAATTCACAACTACTCAAATAGCACAACTTTAATATCACTACCTCCATATCTCCAAACAATCATCAAGCATCAAACTTCTCTTAGTATTCAGCACACTCATAAGAAAGTTTTTACTAGTCTTGAATACCAAACATATTAGGATTGATTTCCCAATTTAAGCAAACTACCATGCTGTTTAGGACTCTCAAAATAATATAAGTGAAGCATGAGAGTTCATCTATTTCTTCAAAATAAAACTACCATCGTGCTCTAAAAGATATAAGTGAAGCACTAGAGCAAACAACAAACTACTCCAAAAGGTATGAGTGAAGATCAATGAGTAGTCGAATAATTATGCAACTATGTGAAGACTCTCCCATTTTAAGAATTTCAGATCTTGATACTTTATTCAAACAGCAAGCAAAACAAAATAAAATGACATGACGCTCCAAGCAAAACACATATCATGTGGTGAATAAAAATATAGCTCCAAGTAAAGTTACCAATGAACGAAGACGAAAGAGGGGATGCCTTCCCGGGCATCCCCAAGCTTAGGCTCTTAGTTGTCCTTGATTATTACCTTGGGGTGCCTTGGGCATCCCCAAGCTTAGGCTCTTGCTACTCCTTATTCCATAGTCCATCGAATCTTTACCCAAAACTTGAAAACTTCACAACACAAAACTTAACAGAAAACTCGTAAGCTCCGTTAGCAAAAGAAAACAGAACACCACTTCAAGGTACTGTAATGAACTTATTCTTTATTTATATTGGTGTTAAACCTACTGTATTCCAACTTATCTATGGTTTATAAACTATTTTACTAGCCATAGATGCATTAAAATAAGCAAACAACACACGAAAAACAGAATCTGTCAAAAACAGAACAGTCTGTAGTAATCTGTAACTAACGCAAACTTATGGAACTCCAAAAATTCTAAAATAAATTTTTGGACCTGAGGAATTTGTCTAGTAATCATCTGCAAAAAGAATCGACTAAATATCACTCTCCAGTAAAAAGTTTTAGCTAATATCGTGAGCGCTAAAGTTTCTGTTTTTTACAGCATGATCATAAAGACTTCACCCAAGTCTTCCCAAAGGTTCCACTTGGCACAAACACTAATTAAAACACAAAACCACATCTAAACAGAAGCTAGATGGATTATTTATTCCTAAACAGAACCAAAAAGCAAGAAAATAAAATAAAATTGGGTTGCCTCCCAACAAGCGCTATCGTTTAACGCCCCTAGCTAGGCATGATGATTTCAATGATGCTCGCATAAAAGATAAGAATTGAAACATAAAGAGAGCATCATGAAGAATATGACTAGCACATTTAAGTCTAACCCACTTCCTATGCATATGGATTTTGTGAGCAAACAACTCATGGGAACAAGAATTAATTTGCATAGGAAGGTAAAACAAGCATAACTTCAAGACTTTAAGCACATAGAGAGGAAACTTGATATTATTGCTATTCCTACAAGCGTATATTCCTCCCCCATAATAATTTTCAGTAGCATCATGAATGAATTAAACAATATAACCAGCACTTAAAGCATTCTTTTCACGATCTTCAAGCATAGAAAATTTACTACTCTCCACACAAGCATTTTTATTCTCATCCATAGTAGTGGGAGCAAACTCAACAAAATAACTATCATGTGAAGCATAATCCAATTGAAAATTAAAATCATGATGACAAGTTTCATGGTTATCTTTATTCTTTATAGCATACGTGTCATCACAATAATCATCATAAATAGGAGGCATGCTTTCATCATAATAAATTTGCTCATCAAAACTTGGGGGACAAAAAATATCATCTTCATCAAACATAGCATCCCCAAGCTTGTGGCTTTGCATATCATTAGCATCATGGGTATTCAAAGAATTCATACTAACAACATTGCAATCATGCTCATTCACATATTTTATGCCAAGCATTCTATGTAATTCTTCTTCTAGTACTTGAGCACAGTTTTCCTTCTCATCATTTTCACGAAAGATGTTAAAAAGATGAAGCATATGAGGCACTCTCAATTCCATTTTTTTGTAGTTTTCTTTTATAAAATAAACTAGTGATAAAACAAGAAACTAAAAGATTCGATTGCAAGATCTAAAGATATACCTTTAAGAACTCACCTCCCCGGCAACGGCGCCAGAAAAGAGCTTAGTTGACGGGGTGTGAGTGCCGCTTACCTAGCCTCCCCGGCAACGGCGCCAGAAAAGAGCTTGATGTCTACTACGCAACCTTCTTCTTGTAGACGTTGTTGGGCCTCCAAGTGCAGAGGTTTGTAGGACAGTAGCAAATTTCCCTCAAGTGGATGACCTAAGGTTTATCAATCCGAGGGAGGCGTAGGATGAAGATGGTCTCTCTCAAGCAACCCTGCAACCAAATAACAAAGAGTCTCTTGTGTCCCCAACACACCCAATACAATGGTAAATTGTATAGGTGCACTAGTTCGGCGAAGAGATGGTGATACAAGTGCAATATGGATGGTAGATATAGGTTTTCGTAATCTGAAAATATAAAAATAGCAAGGTAACTAATAATAAAACTGAGCACAAACGATATTGCAATGCTAGGAAACAAGGCATAGGGTTCATACTTTCACTAGTGCAAGTTCTCTCAACAATAATAACATAATTGGATCATATAAATATCCCTCAACATGCAACAAAGAGTCACTCCAAAGTCACTAATAGCGGAGAACAAACGAAGAGATTATGGTAGGGTACGAAACCACCTCAAAGTTATTCTTTCCGATCAATCCATTGGGCTATTCCTATAAGTGTCACAAACAGCCCTAGAGTTCGTAGTAAAATAACACCTTAAGAAACACATCAACCAAAACCCTAATGTCACCTAGATACTCCAATGTCACCTCAAGTATCCGTGGGTATGATTATACATTATGCATCACACAATCTCAGATTCATCTATTCAACCAACACATAGAACCTCAAAGAGTGCCCCAAAGTTTCTACCGGAGAATCAAGACGAAAACGTGTGCCAACCCCTATGCATAGGTTCATGGGCGGAACCCGCAAGTTCAGCACCAAAACATACATCAAGTGGATCAATAGAATACCCCATTGTCACCACGGGTATCCCACGCAAGACATACATCAAGTGTTCTCAAATCATTAAAAGACTCAATCCGATAAGATAACTTCAAAGGGGAAACTCAATCCATTACAAGAGAGTAGAGGGGGAGAAACATCATAAGATCCAACTATAATAGCAAAGCTCGCGATACATCAAGATCGTATCACCTCAAGAACATGAGAGAGAGAGAGATCAAACACATAGCTACTGGTACATACCCTCAGCCCCGAGGGTGAACTACTCCCTCCTCGTCACGAAGAGCGTCGGGATGATGAACATGGCCACCGGTGAGGGTTCCCCCCTCCGGCAGGGTGCCAGAACAGGGTCCCGATTGGTTTTTGGTGGCTACAGAGGCTTGCGGCGGCGGAACTCCCGATATCTTCTATTCCCCGAAGGTTTTAGGGTATATGGATATATATAGGCGGAAGAAATACGTCAGGAGAGCCACGAGGGGCCCACGAGGGTGGAGGGCGCGCCCAGGGGGGTGGGCGCGCCCCTGCCTCGTGCCTCCCTCGTTGCTTTCCTGATGTGCACTCCAAGTCCCCCGGATTGCTTTCTTTCCAAAAATAACTTCTCCAGAAGGTTTCATTCCGTTTCGACTCCGTTTGATATTCCTTTTCCGCGAAACACTGAAACAAAGGAAAAAACATAAACTGGCACTGGGCTCTGGGTCAATAGGTTAGTCCCAAAAATAATATAAAAGTGTTTAATAAATCCCATAAACATCCAAAATAGATAATATAATAGCATGGAACAATCAAAAATTATAGATACGTTGGAGATGTATCAAGCCGCGCCATGAGTCGGCCGTTTCGCCACGATTGGCCGCGACGTACAAAAACCGTGCAACTCAGTTGGGGGCATGACACTGGAGATTGACAGTGTAAGAAAGGCCTTTGACCGAATTGTTGAAAAAGCATGTGTTATCTTCTGCTAAAGTTCAGGAAGCTATTGGTCAGATAGTGAATGAAGTTGAGCAGGCCATATTGAAGATGCAGATGATGAATGCGGATACCATGGGTAGTTATGACCGTTCATCCATCCTTGCAGAACTAAAGGCCAAGTTAAACAAAAAAGGTGTTATTGATCCAACTTGAAGAATGAGGAAAGAAATTGAATATTGCCTTGAGCAGATATCTCAAGCTCCTAGAGAAGTTTTTTTAATCCAGATGTATGAATACTTGAAGCGATGCACGCGAGAAACCTTGAGCCTGCGCTCAGTTGGGTTGCTAAAGAATCATGATCGCTTATTCCAGAATAGCTCAATGCTTGAGATAAATGCCAGGTTCTCACATGTTTACACAGGCGTTTGGGAAATCAAGGGAACAGTACAGAGTCCAGAAACATCTCATATTGTTTTCAATGTGTGAGGCCACACCATGTGGGGCAGGCCGCGGCAGGCACGGCGCAGACCCAAGTAGGTGTTCAGCTTCATCAGTAACAGAGTACCAGTACAGTGGTTAGAAACGCCAGGCATTGACATGACCAGTCGTCCCATCTCAAAAATCAACTACTAGTATTGTTGTCACCTATAAATTGCCTCCAATGCAGAACACAAAATCGTCAGGTGATATCCATCCAAGTCTATTTCCTATTAAACACTTATTGTTTTTCTGTCAAAGAACAATTATTCTGCCCTGTAATATTTTTACACAGGACAATTGTTTATGCCATTATACCGCGGATGCACGTTCGGCTGTGCCGCGCAGCTTCACGGACATGTGTGTCGCGGTCCAGTTTGCATCAACACGCCAGGCTGAATCGCCCGTCCGCGCCGTCTTACAACGCCACGGACGGATCGCCCGTCCACCCGCGAGACCGGTTCACGCATCCACGCCGGCTTACAACGCGGAGGGCAACTTGCTCGTCCGCACCGGCTTACAAACGTCGTGACCGGCTCATATGTCTGCTTATGTGGCCGACTCGGCTGTGATTGATTTCATGTTCACCGTGATAATTACTGGCCTGACATACCAGGTGATATCCGTCTAGTTTGTTTTCATAGCACATATTAATTTTTGTGTGCACAATTACTTTGGCATGTGATATTTTTTGACGCAGGACAATTGTTCATTACAAATGAGGCGTTATATTACGGGCACGGAGCACGCGCTAGCAACGATCTGCACTGGCGTTTCGTCCGTGTCATACCGCCCGGTGAATGAACGTGCGCAAGTCGCCGTCCCTGTGGCCCGGTTTACATCAGCTTGCCGGGACCGCGCCCGCGATTAACTCGCCCATCCGTGCCGGTTTACGACACCAGTGCCGATTTTCCCCGTCCGCACCGGCTTACGATGTCGCGACCGACTCATCTATCTGAGCTGCCTCTGATGCTGCGGTCGTCTTTGCTGTCCGTCTCTCGCGGCCTGGTCTACATCAACATACCAGGCCGCACCTGTCTGCATGAGCTGTTTATTGAGTATGAGCAAGTCACAGCTTGGGTAGCCCGGTTTTCTTTCAACAAAATGGAGGCAAATTATCATATACTATCAACCGTCGTCTGCACTGGGTGGTTCAATGGGCAGGCGCACAAGTCGCCGCCACTACAGTTTGGTTAACTTCAAATCACCAGTTGGAAGGAACCATTGGCCGAGTTGCTGACACGGCTCATACGGGATCATTTATAACCCGCCGCAGTCACCTCAACCTTCTGTGAATTCACACCGTGCTATCAACACCAATGATATACAAGTTATACCGGTTTATGTCACGGTCAAATATGGAGAGTCTCAAGCCAACTCCTCGAGTCACCTTTGAGACTCGGGGGCTATGATGACATGACTCAGCAAATCTTGCCAGTTTCAGCAAATTTAAGAACCCCAGGACGATGGAGGGAAAGAGAACCCGGTCCCGGAGGCTACTGTTATATTGATGAAAATTTAAAGGCCGTCAGAAAATTTCCGGCTTAGAAAGTATATAACAGTTACAAAATCCCGGCTCAATGAAGAAGTTCCGGGTCATCAGAAAGGATTCCGGTTTAAGATCCGACTCAAGGGAAGTCAGTCTCACTGAAGCTCTCAAATATCCGGTTTAAGATCCAGCTCAAGGGAAATCTTTTCTCCCATGAAGCTCTGAAGCTCTCAAATCCAGTTTAAAAATGTCCGGTTCAAAAAGGAATTAACTTCTAGCAAGTTCGAGTTTAAAGGCCGTCAGAAAATTTCCGGCTGAAAATGAAGATTCCGGTTTAAAATCCGGTTCAAGGGAAAGATGTCTCCCACAAAGCTTTGAAGCTCTCAATATCTGGTTCAAAATCCCGGTTCAAGAAGAATTCATCTCTCGCAAGTTCGAGTTAAGCTTGCCAAAGAGAACTTGCTGCCATGATATGCGGTTCAAACATGGGTATCCTGCCTTATGGGCTCAGCTTATTATATGTCACTTGGGGGCTTCTTGTTCAAACATAGGTGTATTCACCAAAGAGAACATAGTGTTACTACCTTTTTGACTGGGTTATCTTGTTCAAACATAGGTGTATTCACCAAAGAGGACATAACCCTTCCGGGTCATCCTGCCTGTATGCCAGCTGCTTCTTCATCAGGTAATCCTGATTGGCCCGGCAAACTCTTAACAGTCAATCTTTAAAACAAGACCCTGAACTCGTTAAGGTTAAAATGCCGGTTTGTCATGTGAGGGCACGGCTTACAGATAGCGAGGATGAACCCAGGCTACTAAGACGCCTTCATTGAAACTTGGTTAAACCTGCCTGTTTGCATGATGCTACTCCGACCTCGTGTACTCTCGATAAGTAAATCTTTAAACAAGACCCTGAACTTATCCAGGTTAAAACATCGATTGGGTCATGTGAGAGCCGGCTTACAGAAAGCGAGGATACTCTGTCGGTGTTCTGGGAACGGGGGTCCCAAGACTTGCCTGCCTGCGGCCCACGGCGTGGCTAAGCTAGCAGGCCGTACGGCCCATCTTCATGAACAAGGCATCCAAGACCCTCGTGAGGGTCCAAGCCTCGCGAGGCGGGCGACGCAAGACCTCCTCTGGAGTGGCCTAGCCAGCCAGGCTCACGAGGAGCGGAGATATCAAGGCAGGGCAAACCTCACGAGGCTCTCGTGACGTGAGCCATGACGAACGACACCAGGCAGGCGCCAGCGCGTGCAGCGTCCTTATTTCCTCTTTGGTGCTAAGGAGGCTAGCGCAGGCGAAGAGTACCGAGGCATCAGGAAAAGGTTTCTATATTGGTGCAACGAGACCAAGACCAGGAGGACGGCAAGATGGAGGTCATCGTGGAGCCCAAGACGACGTCACCACCAGAGCTTTTCACAGGCGAAGACCACTTTTGTCAGGATAGCCTATACTAGCTGTCCCCCTTCAAATTTGCCCGCCGTTGTTGGCTCCCTTCCCACTCGATATTTGGGAAGAGGACCAGGGCCTATATAAGTAGAGCTAGCCACCATAGTAGGGGCATCTCATCTTAGCTTGATCCAACCCGATCGAGAGCCTACCCTAGCCACAAGAACACCTCAACCTCAGGAGGCTGTTCTTCCCTTGTACTATTCATCATCAGCCCTAGAGGCAATCCACCACCACCACACTGGAGTAGGGTATTACACCACAACGGTGGCCCGAACTAGTATAAACCCCGTGTCTTTCTGTGTTGCAAGTTCGTCGAGTTCGTCCGCGAGATCTTAGCGAGCTAGGGCGTAGATCGGTAGGGGGGAAAGAGTTTGCGCGCACCCCTGTGTTCGAACCTTAAGGGTTTGCCGGAACCCCACATCCGACATTTGGCGCGCTAGGTAGGGGTGCGCCGGGGCTTCTTCTCCGCCAACCAGCTCGCCGACGCTCCGCAGCCACAATGTCTGGCGACTCAAGGGCCGGATCTGACCGCTGGGCAGCTTGGCCAGCCGGGGCAGCGCCACCTGCCCATGAAGACCTCGGCCTCGTGCTCCAGGCGGCGCGAGCGCTGCCAAACTCCGCCGGGCGTGGGCAGCGCGGCCAGGCGTCGTCCACCCTCACCCCGCGGCAAGTACGAGCCGCTGCAAGAGCAGCGAGTCATACCGCAGCAACGGCGCCGCACTCACGGTGGGAGCAAGCAAACATGCGGGCGGCACTCACGGTGGCAAGGGAGCTGCTGCGATGCAGGCTGATGGAGAGCGACCGGGATGCACTGCTGGAGCGGGTTGCCGAGCTGCTGGATGCGGCAGCGTCCGGGGCACCACCTTTCTTCTATCGGCTTCCTCCTCAGGCCACTGCAGGGCCACACGGCGGTCCTCACCACAACCGCGCGCCGTCAGCAACGCCCGGGGGCCTCATCAACATCAGCACAGCCGGCAGCGTAGGGGGCTCCACTGCCCCCATGCCGCACGCAACAAGCATGGGCGCAAGCGTCGCCCCCCATGGTCCTCGCCGGATGCCATGCTACCATCCTCAGGACACCACCCTGGGCCGAGCAACATGGAGCGTGGGGCACTACGGCGAGGTGTTCGGGGTGACGGCCCCGGAAGCCTACGTGCCCCGCATGATGGACCAAGAGTACGCACCGGAGGACGACCCCGGCTCATTCGTTGGAGAAGATTGGGGAGAGGGGGCGCTAGGAGCTGAAGCCTTCCAAGAACCAACGGAGAACCACGACGGTCGCGCCGGCGACGGCAACTACAGGGTACCGCTAATCTCTCAGGAACAGGCTTATGCTAACCATGGGCTGCAGATGAATCAGGTTGCAGCGTCGATCGACGACCTTGGCACGGCAGCACCCGTTCCAACAAGGGAAACACGCTGGGGGCCGCCAGGAGGGAGCCAGGAGCAAGGCCCCTCCCCGCATCGCGCGACGCTTGGCGACACACGGAGAGCCTTCTGCCGGGGAGGCCTCGACAACCCTTCCCCCGGCAAAGGACCTGTGGTCGCCGAGGGCACCGCTGGCGTCTCCTTTCCCTCTTTTGTGTCGTCCTGGTGACCGGTCGGCTCAAAGGAGGTCAAGGGTGGCGCAAGGCGGGACCCTCGACTGGCGATATGGAGCAAGGCTGGTACCTGTGAAGAAGGCCCAGTGCCTGTGAAGCTCGCCGCCCGTGACACTCTCACGTAATAATGAGTTGGGGCTGTACACGCCCCGGAGTCTCAGGGGTGCCGACCTCAGGCCCTAGGGCTCCCTCCCACGCCTAGTGGCAGCACTTAGCTCCGCGCTGGTGAGAAGACTTGAAGACCGGAAGACTAGACTAGGTGCCGGACGCGGCCTTTCGCTTTGGATCTCTCTTTCGGTAGCTTTGCTTTCTGGATCTGGATTTAAGTTGAAACCGAGTTTTTATCGTTGTGCGCGGGGGTTGCTTTTTCTTGCTCGAGCAATTTCTTGCCTTCTGGATCTCGTTTTGTCTGGGACTCATGTCCGTCTCCTTCCCCTCACGAGCTCCTCGCGAGCGGGACTGCGCGAAGCACGCGCACGCCAAGTGCGCGCTAGCACTGCAACTAGTGCTCACCTCTTGTGGGGCCCCTTTTGGCGGGGCGACAAGCACCGCAGGGTTCACAGAAACTCGATGCCTCGCGACCCAGCTCAAAGCTGGTGCTGACTAAGGTAAACCATGATAGAAAACTCGCACCCGGATTCACGAGTTCACGAGGACACAAACTCACATCGCACAGGAAAGTAAAAACTGAAATTTGCTTACATGAGGGGCTTCCCCTCCCAAAATGCCCTTACAAGTTTTCCAAGGGCCATGCCCGAGTTTTGTGTGCAGGGTGAAGCGGCAGGAGAACATGGGGTCAGCCAGAAATATCGCTCGCTACATCACCCGCGGACGCGTCACTCGCGTCGTCACCATCTTCATCGGCATCGTCGCCGCCATCGGCGACGCCCCCGACGCCGTCGTCAACCACGTCGCCTTTGTCTGCGGCGACCACCACCCCGTCATCTTCCGAAGAGAAGGCCCTGACCAACGCATCCAAGTTGTCTTCAATCCAACGCGCCAGGTCACCCCGGACGGCTGTGGGAACGGGGGCGATGGCGGCGTCAAAATCAAAGTTGGGGTCGGCATTCAGAAGGTGGCTGAAGACACGGGAGAAAGCACGCTCAAGTAGGCCACGCCCCCTTTCCTCCACAAGCTGGCGAGCTCTGGCAGATCGAGCCTCCAGGTGCGTCACCACCTCAGTGAAGAAGGTCAGGTGGCTGGCATAGTCATTCGAGTGAGGGGCCGGCACCTCCACGTTGCAAATATGGCCCAGGGCGGTGTTGGCCCTGTTCCGGAGGTCCTGAAGCATAGGGGCATGCTCGCGCTCCAGTGTTCGTCGTTGGAGCACTTCCTCCGTGTTCTGTCGTGCAACGGCCTCAGCATCATTAACCCGCCTACGAAGGGAGCGCAGCTCGGCGCGGGCGGAGGCCAAGTCCGCCTGCGCCGTAACCAGGGCGGCGGCCGTGGCCTCCGCGCGCCTCTCAGCCTCATCCAACCTGGGCCTGAGGGCAGCGGCCCTGCCCGCATCCTTCGTACCCGTGAGCTTCAGCTTCATGTCGTACCTACCCTCCAGGTCCGCGCGAACCTCGGCCACCCGGCGATTCACCTCCTCCTCAACTCGGGCCTCGCGAGCCCCGACGGCATCTTCTGCTTGAGCAACTTGATGCTCCCTCATCTCTAGTCGCTCGAGCTCGAGGCTGCGCTCCACGGCTTCCAGAGCCAGTGCCTCACCGCGCTTCCGGACCTCCTCATCCTCCGCAGGCGTCCCCCTCAGCGATGCAAGAGCGGCCCTGCGCGCCTCCACCTGCTGCTCAAGGGACGCGCTCCAGGCCTGGAGCTCCCACACGCGTTCCTCCGCAGCCTCGCGAGCCTCTTCCAAGGCTCGCGAGCGGGCTTCATGGGCGATCTTGAGGGACGCCTCGGCCTTCGCATTCTCAAGGTCGCGCTGGTAGCGACCGAGGTTGATGGCCACCCTCAGCTTGCGCCGCTCCTCCACCAGCCGGAGACCTTCGACCACAAGGCGCGAGTCAACACCCGCGAGCTCTTCACCAAGTCGGCTCATCGCGCCCATCGCCTCCTGGAAGAGCTCGTGAAAAACCACGCTCCGCCCGTGCTCGAGCTCGAACGCTCGACCCTCCTCATCCTCCACCTCGGGGGCTGCGGGGGGGAGCCAAGCGGCGCGCCACCCCCCGGCAGGGGGCTGGGGGCTGACGCCGCACCTGACGCCAGCCCGTCCTCGCGAGAAGCCCAAGCCGACTGGGGCTCGCTGCTTGAAGAGGAACCAAAGATCGAAGCCAACCAGCTGCTGCCCATGAGCAAACGAGGAGCCTTGGGCACGCCTGCCAAGCTCCACGCCAGACCGTGGGGGAGGGATGGCCAAGCCGCGGGCTCAGCGCGCCACAAAGGCAGAGATGCTCCCCCAACCGACCCGGCTGCAAGGGCGGTAGGAAGACCAGGAACGCTCAAGGCAGACGGGGGAGTTGATGAAGGAGGAGGCCGCTTCTTGGGAGACGCAACAGCCTCAACAGAAGGAGCCCTAGAGAACTGATGTCAGGATAAGGAGACTACACGCAGGAAGCCGTAACAACAAGATACTTGCGCGTTAATGGCAATTTACTTTCGCCGCTTCAACGGCCCGAAGATGTTGCTGCCACTAGGGGATCCTTTCCTCTTGCGGAGCTCCTCGATGTCCATGCAAAGATGACCGAAACGCTGGACGTGACGGCCGGTACGCGGCGGGGCCGAAGAAGAGCCTGGAAGGATGTCTTCAGGGGGCCCGGTTGCGGCAAACAGCCGGGCACCGTCTCACCACAACCTCCCGAGGCTCCTGGAGCCTTGGCCTTGGGAGTCGCATGCTGCGCCTCCTCAATAATCGGCGCCTCAAGAGGGGGGTCGCAGGCCCCTGAGGATGACGCCCCAGGACCACCACTTGGCATGTGCTCCTCAGTACTCGAGCCACCGGCCCCCGTCGGAGCTCGCCCTCCCGCACCTTCACCTAGGGAGAGCTCGGCACCGGCGGCGAAGAAGGGGACCATGACGACTGGGTTCTCGCGAGGCCCCACCAGTCCGATCGGCGCAGGCCCCATTCGTCGAAAGAAGGCATGCTCGCAGCAAACTCATCTTTGTTCTTGCAGTGGTATAGCAGGCAATTCTTCCCAGGCATTTCGGCCGGCAAAGGGACACCCGTCAAGACCTTGAGCACTGTTTGCCGCATCCCGAGAGGGAGCCCAGACTCCTAGAACCTCATGTGGTCCTGACTGTTGAGCAAGGTCCACATTGGGCGAGAGTGGCACTGAAGCGGAGCAGCCCGACGTTTAACGAACTCCTTCACCACCATCGGCGCGGTCACGCCACGGTCCTTCAGCAGCCTCAGCCTGGCCCAGACAAGAGCAAGGCGGGGGCTCGAGAGCTTCTGGTGGCCGCAGCCGGAGTTTGGAACAGCCGGCCCCGTCGGGAGACGAAGCAGGGGGCTGAGCACGCCAGCATCAACAAACACCCATCGCGTGCGAAACTCGCTCGTAGATGAAGGGAGCTCGAAGTCAATCCCCGCGCCAGCAGTCGCGGCCACAACCTGGAAGCTCATGCACCCCGAGCATTGCTGAGGGTCAGCTAGGTGCAGCGAGAAGAAATGACGGAGGAGGGCCACCGAAGGAGCGATACCCACCATGGCTTCGCACACGAAAGCCAAGACAGCAAGAAGAGTCACCGATTGGGGATCAAGATGCAACATGTGGATCTGGTAATGCTCTAGCACCGCATTGAGAAAGGCGGAGAAGGGAGGAATCAGGCCAGCCCAGAGGGCATCTATGAAGATTGGGACCTCAGTGGCTGCCCGAGCCATACGAGTGCGAGATGCAAGCCAAGCCACAGTCTCTCCCCACTCGTTGAAGCTGGAAGCAAGCATCGGACGCACCTTGTCCATGGCCTCGTCGTTGAGCACCCGAGATCGGCCAAGCGCCGGCTCGACAGCAAGAGGAGTGCCTGACGGAGACATTGGCTTCTTCCCTTTGTCTGCTTGTTTCGGCGCCATGGCAATGAAGCAGGGGGAGGGCAGGTCAGATCGGAGAAGGGAAGCAGAGTCTTGAGGAAGCAGAGAGGTTGGGGGAGCGAGGCGCAGGCGACGGGGGAATAACTGTGTAGGCCGCAGGGGCCGCATAGCTAGGCGGATTCAAAGGCGGCATGGGGAAGTAGAGACGCCCACGTCCAATCAATCGCCACGCATCAACCGAGGCCGCAGGCTTTTGGGGCCCGCGGTGCTCCGAACTTGACCCTTGGCTTCGCCGCGAAGCCAAGCCCGAGCGCACCTTGGGCCCGGGGGCTACTGTCGGTGTTCTGGGAACAGGGGTCCCCAGACTTGTCTGCCTGCGGCCCACGGCGTGGCTAAGCCAGCAGGCCGTACGGCCCATCTTCATCAACAAGGCATCCAAGACCCTCGCGAGGGTCCAAGCCTCGCGAGGCGGGCGACGCAAGACCTCCTCTGGAGTGGCCTAGCCAGGCAGGCTCACGAGGAGCGGAGATATCAAGGCGGGGCAAACCTCACGAGGCTCTCTTGACGTGAGCCATGACGAACAACACCAGGCAGGCGCCAGCGCGCGCAGCGTCCTTATTTCCTCTTTGGTGCTAAGGAGGCCAGCGCAGGCGAATAGTACCGAGGCATCAGGCAAAGGTTGCTATATTGGTGCAACGAGACCAAGACCAGGAGGACGGCAATACGGAGGTCATCGTGGAGCCCAAGACGGCGTCACCACCAGAGCTTTTCGCAGGCGAAGACCACTTTTGTCAGGATAGCTTGTACAAGCTGTCCCCCTTCAAATTTGCCCGCCGTTGTTGGCTCCCTTCCCGCTCGATATTTGGGAAGAGGACCAGGGCCTATATAAGTAGAGCTAGCCACCACAGTAGGGGCATCCCATCTTAGCTTGATCCAACCCGATCGAGAGCCTACCCTAGCCACAAGAACACCTCAACCTCAGGAGGCTGTTCTTCCCTTGTACTGTTCATCATCAGCCCTAGAGGCAATCCACCACCACCACACTGGAGTAGGGTATTACACCACAACGGTGGCCCGAACCAGTATAAACCTCGTGTCTTTTTGTGTTGCAAGTTCGTCGAGTTCGTCCACGAGATCTTAGCGAGAGCTAGGGCGTAGATCGGTAGGGCGAAAGACTTCGCGCGCACCCAGTGTTCGAACCTTAAGGGTTTGCCGGAACCCCACATCCGACATACTCCAGTGGCTATCATGCTAGTTTCATTGAAGTATTATGTTATCATACACATACATCATCATATATTGCATCATACATTGCATCATAATTACATCATCATAGCATACATCATATCTGCATGGATATACTGGTTTATATTGCAGGAACCGGTTTTCAAACCGGGTTATATGATTCAAATCTTTAATAGCCAACATGGCTGGATTTTTATTATGGTTATCAATAACCAGTATTATGATTGAGGTTTTCAAAGTCGCTTTAGCGCAATGGCTATTATTTTATCAATGGATATAATTTATTCTACAATGGAGGGAATAGTCCCGAGTCGCTGCAGGCTTACGACCCGGCACTTGGGGGCTACATTATTCAAGTTGATTTTATATCAAATATGCAAGTCTCATGTCGCTGCAAGCATGCACCATGACACTTGAGGGCTAATGCAAAGTCATTTTTATTTGGCCTTATTGAAGACCCGGCTCATCACATCATAATGAGCCGGCCCTTGGGGGATACCAATTGCTCCTATCAATGATTCAAGGTACACAAGTCTTAATCCATTATATTCAAGGGTCCAATGCTCAGTTGGTAAAACACAAAGCTCTTAACCTTGTGGACGTGGGTTCAAGCCCATGGTGGAGTTACATCATATGATGTTATTTTCAATGAAGCATGATCATATTTATAAAGTCCCTGCTCATTATTGCATAATGACCCGGCACTTGGGGGCTACATAATATGGAGTATTCAGTTTTTACTAGTGACTGGGATGAACAACATGGATTTTTTCAAAAGTGGCAGTATTTATATTGAAGCAAGTCTTAAGCCATCACTTTGTTCTGCTCAAGACTTGGGGGCTACAGGTATTATATTATTATCGAAGAAATATTTTCAAATTCTCTGTTTTGAGCAAACCATATTGACCCGGCATCACCAATCATTATGATCCTGTGTCTGCAAACCGGCGTCATCAATAATCATGAACCGGCAACAATCATGAACCGGCGTTGGCAACAATCATGAACCATCGTTGGAAACAATCATGACCCGGTATTATCAGTTTTATAACCCGGCGATTTTGGAAATTATAGATCGACAAGTTCTATATTTTCAAGCCAGCTGAATATCAGTTGAATATTTGAAGACCAATATTTTTGTCAAGTCAGAGCATTGAAGGCCGAGTCAAATGGATTCTTTATTTACAACATTTTTTCTACAAGAAAATTGATTATGAAGCTGGTCTACTGACCCGGATTTTCTAGAAGGAGGAAATAACAAGGATTTAAGGATGATCAGGTGCCGGTTTACAAGAATTTTTAACCTGGAGTACAACTTGTCAAAGTTGTTCTTGTGTTTGTTTACAGGATCAGTTTACCATGGATAAATCCAAGCTAAACTGGGGACTAATGTCGGGGATATACGCCGCAGCGTAAACCGGCTGGAAGTATAACCCGGCCGGACCTGGCGGTTTACTTGAAACCCGACTGACACTTGGCGATTCACTGGTGACCCGCTCTGACCTAGCGGTTTACAAGCAACCCGCCTGGTCATTATGACTCACTGGTGACCCGGCGGGTGGGTCAGACGGATCACAAGGCCCAAGGCCCAGAAGGCCGGTTCATGATAATGGTGGGCCGGTTTATGAGGAAAGCACAAGGAATATTCTCCTACAAAGGAAGCAAGACTAGGACTCCACTTGTAATAGAGTAATCCTGATCCAACTAGGACTAGTCATGTAAACCGCCCCTTCAACAGATATAAGGAGGGGCAGGGCTCACCAAAGAGGGACAAGCAAGAAGAAACAATCAACTAGGGCTAGACACAAAGAGCCGGTTTACGGCGACTCCCTCATGAGCGTAATGAGACCTAGCCACAAATAGCATGTAGGGCTATTACCGGATGATGTTTCCCGGGGCTCGAAGCTGTCTAAATCCTTGTCTTGTGTGTTGATCCGCCTTGCGTCTCTCGATTCCGACCAACCCCTTCAAGCTACCGCATAGATGCGTTGGCCTCACGACTAAGTCCTCACACTAGGATATCTGCCGTGACAATTCCACGACAGATATAGTGTTGTTACTTTGTTTTACAAGATTAACAACGACATCTCAATTGTCAATAAGAATTATGAAAAGTACACCAACAAACAGAAGCATCATGATTATCTTGATGGGAACTAAACTAGGATACCCGAGAAAAAAAAGCATTTCTTCATTTAACCAGTGATAGTATTAGATTGGCAGCAGCAATAGGAGCATATGGACAATGACCGCACAACCACCATGTACTTTTTGTCGAAACAAAATGTATACCTCCACCAAGGCATAAATCAGGAGAACTTTTCGAGTGGAATTTCCTCTATAATAGTAGGTGATGTTGGACCAGCCGACGAACCCTAGCTACTATACATGGGGAGCTGGGGAGTAGTCGCACAGAAGAAAACCCGCATGCAGCGACCTGGGGAGCTGGACCAGTACAAGAAGTTATACCTCAGGTGGGGAGATGTCGCTTAGGCGGGCGGACGGGATCTGCCCACACGCAGCAGGGAACAAGGGCGCGGAGGACCTTCGTCTGCGCCAGCGCCGACTCCGAGAGGACGGTGCGCATCGGCTTCCTCCATCGCCAACGGCGACAACGTCAACGCTGCACCTCCTCACCTCCCGCAGCGGACGGGATTCAGCCGGATTTGTGACCACCGGTGAGGAGAGAGATAGTGTGGACACTATCATCTTGTTTTGATATGGAGAGGGTGAGAGAGCGAGACGCGAGAAACTCTATCAAACAAGAGGCTATAATGGAGTAAAACAATCTCTCCATAGCAGTGGTTTTAAATAGAATATGCGCGTTCCCGGAAAAAACAAACGAAAACTGGCGGACAATTTTTTAACGTACCAAGAAAGAAAACTCGATCAAAAACACGCCCCCGCTTCCAAGTCGCGCGAGTCGTCGCACACACACACATAGACATAGACATGCATATCCGTGTTTACGCAAAATTCCATTTCCATCTCCATCTCCAACATATTTGTCCAACTGGCACATTATTTACGTTGTTAATTATATACGCGGCAATATTAACGTACAACATCTCTTGTTTGCGGGCGTCCGGACCGCTGCCACGACCGCTCTTGACCAACCCGAACCCTCTTCATCACCTGCGCGTGCTTCCCGCCCGAAACGGTCAGTGCAACATTCATGCCCGGCCAGAGCGGATGCGACCTCTCACTAGCGCCGGCATTGAAGCGGCGCGCCGGCCGAGAGAGAGTCGCCCGCGCCGCTTCCTGGTGCACGCGACTGCTCCGCGTTCAAAGGTCGCAATAGCTGGCCACAACATGCATGTAAAAAGTTCTTGGGAGTCCGTGCTACAGCTAGCTGTCCTCCCCAACTCGTCAATCTCTTCCAGTAGTACTAGTACTCCATGGCGCGATCCATCGACAAGCAGGCGGGAAAGTTATTGTATACTCGGTTTGCGGTGAGTGGCATGCCGAGTGACCGTGTGGGGTCGAGCCATGGAGGAGAGTGAGACACGAACGTGACAGACGTGATTTAAACGTTGGTTTTGCTCGATGGCGCGATCCAACGAAACGAAACGTTGGTTTCTCTCCGTTTCCATTTTTTCTCCGGAAAAACGGAAACTTTCCACTCCATTTTCAATCCTACTCCAAGGTTGCCCCGTTACAACATTCCATCAAATACAAAGGAAAACTAACACGCATGCTGATGCATCTCAATGATTCACAGATCATAGCCAATATTTACTTCACAACTAAAGACAAAAGTTGTGAGAGCGTGTACGAAAGAAAAACTACTGATGGGGTCACTACGACTTAAACCCTAAACCCTAAACAGGATTTAATTTCCTGGCCAGGTTGAACCTGTCAAAGGAAAGACGGTTGGCACCCTCGGATCATACGATGCTTTTGTGCAGTGCACTAAAATCGAGCTGAGCATCCCTGATGGCAAAGATATTGAAGAAGTGTGATTAGAATAATAATACTGGCACTAGTTCATGATACATAAACTCATCACAAGTAGAAGCCGGTAGAAGTAGAGAAAGATCGACATGGAGATGGAGCTACGTGGGGAGCTGCGGCAGTGGAGCAAGCTGGCTCCAAAAGGAAGATGGACTACCTGGGATGTCGGGCTGTAGCTAGAAGGGCGGTTGGGATGCGGCATCGGCCCATACCGCGGTGAGCCCCGATTGGGACGCACCGACTGTGGATTTTCTCCCTCGCCGATGTCGACCGCGTCTACGCAGAACATTGTTCCCTTCCCCTAGCTGCGGGATCAGGCCGGATATGTGACCAGCGGGGTGGCCACCATCGTTCTATGCTTGTGAAGAGAGCAACCCAAGCAAGCAGGCTTGTAGCTTAGGCTCCTGCTAGTGTATATATAGTGGTTTTCTTTTTCTCTCCGTATCAACCATTTTATATTGCGTACGTGTCATTGAAGAGTGTAATGATGGTTGCTTCTTCCGACTAACTTACTGTGTGATTTGACTGCTCCTTTAGTGGCCCCTACACGTACTCCCCCTACGTGTATGCAACATTCCCACGTACACATGGATGCAAAAACGCGAGCGATGCCCTAATGCATTCATGTCCGAGCACATGACGGAACACACACGATCACGCTCAAGTGCTCCACCTACACGTGCATGCACACACATACTCAGCCAGGGTGAGCTAGTGACCGTATAAACACCGGAAAATGTATATATTGAGCGCAATGAGCATATTATGAAGTCAACTGACCGTATTTTTACAAATATACAGTGACAGACAGTGTATTTATCTCGTTTGAAATTAAGCCATATTAACCGGAGAGGAGGCACTATGGACTAGCATTACTTTGCTGTGTCCCGTCAACTTGCCGAACGAGGAGAAGCTTGCAGGATGGGAGAAGCTTGCGCGCGGTGGCTCGCAGGACAAGGAGAAACTTTTGACTAATGCAAGCTGTCCTTCACTCAGGCGGTGGACGTGCAACCGTTAATTCGGTGTCAGATTGCCAGAAGCATACACTATACTAGTAGTACTATTATTGTTGCACTTCCCGAAGAGGCGAACAGCCAAGCGCAAAGTTTACTAGTACTACTACTATAGTCTATAGAGGTACTACTATACTAGTACTAGGAACCGGATGGAGGAGCGTCTGCACTCTTATTATATTTTTAAAATGTGATAAAGCAATCTTCAACACATTTGGTTCTCTTCGAGGGTTCTCGCATGTGATAATGGAAGTTGATTGCATGGAACACTCGCCACAATTCTCGCTTAATTCTGGCTCATATCCTGTTACAAATAGGAGCGCTCGGTAATATTTCCTCTTTTTTTGTTATTCAGCATGTAAACAGGTCAGCAAACCTTGCGACGCATCTTTGTGCGAACCGTGCTTGCTGCACTTTGAATGTGGCCGAGAGCTGGCTTGATGAAACACCTCGCTTCCTACTTCTTTTTTTGCGGGGTACCTCGCTTTCTAGTGACCAGTGTCTTGGCTGATCATCCTAAGAATGCTTATATATGAATAAAGCTCTCTCATTTACCCGCAAAAAAGATTAAGCCATATTAACCGGAAAGGAGGGAGTATGGACTAGCACTACTTGTTGGTGTGTCCCGTCAACTCGCAGAACGAGGAGAAGCTTGCAGGACAAGGTGAAGCTCGCTTACGCCTTTTGACTAATGCAACGTACCCTCGCCCAGGTGGCGGACATGCATCAGTTCATTCGGTGTCAGATTGCCAGAGGCATACACTGTAGTACCGAACATGCGGAGTACCATCATTGTTCGACTTCACGAAGAGGCGAAGAGCCAAGCGCAAGGTTTAGTAGTACGAGTAGTACTACTACTAGAACCGCATGGTGGAGCCTCTGTACTCTTATTTTTCTTAATCTTTGATAAAGTACATATTTATTCCGGAGAAGGGCAGAAAACGGCAGCCCAACATGTAATGATGATATCGATCAACCATGCTCGAATATATCTTAGCCTCCGTGCGAGCCCGTATGTGTGTTCTCGCTCCTCGTCTCTCTCAAGGAACGGCGGGTTGGCCATTTTGCCGTCAATTGAGATCGGTTTGCTCACACTCCAGTCCCACATGTCAGTGATATGCCAAGAGGAGGTGCGTTGACCGACTGGCCATACGCATACTTGGTTTTGCACCTTCATACTACTACTTCCTCCGTCACAGTTTATAGGGCGTGCTTCATTATGATGCATTTCTCTCAATGCATTTCCACCACCAGAGAGACTTTAGACGCGTTTGGTTTAATGCTCAATTAATTAGGGTGTGGTAACCGCAATTTTCTCTCGATGTAGTACTACGGAGTGGAGTAAGTGCATGCATGTGTCTACCCAGGGTGGAAGCACTGCATGCATGTGTGTAGGCATTATTTCCTCTAGTAATAGACGTCGTGCTATAACTACTAATGCTATTTTTCAGGCCAATCGCTAGTCGCCTTGGTCCCAGAGATTTTCTCTTTTTCTGAAGCGCGCTCTATAAACAGTGACGGATGGAGTAGTACGAGCGGATTCAAAGAAGAGCGTATTGATGGTTGCTTCTTCTGAGCAACTTACAGTGGGAAAGGTGGCGCTTATGATTTGATTGCTCATTACTCACTATTAATGCGGCGCAACGACCGGTCTGAGTCTCCCATGCGGCTGTGGACTATCCCCACGGTTCTTAAATATACTCCGGAGTATTTGTCTTTCTAGAGATTTCAACGAGTGACTACTCAAATATTTGTCTTTTTAGAGATTCAAATGGACTACTACATACGGATGTATATAGACATATTTTAGAGTGTAGATTCACTCATTTTGCTCTGTATGTAGTCACCTATTGAAATCTCTAGAAAGACAAATATTTAGGAACGGAGGGACTACACATACGAAGCAAAATGAGTGAATCTACACTCTAAAATATGCCCATTTGAAATTTGTAAAAAGACAAATATTTACGAATGAAGGAGTATAATTTTGTGCATGGAACATGGACCCGGATGCCGAAGAGGCTTCTGGCAATGCTATCAAGCTTCTAGCATTTGTTTACATAATTGACGTACTATACAAATAATTTTCCAGCGACATGAAATTGTACAATGGTGTGAGCTTTCAGCTTTTGTTTCGTGTGTCTTGCCATCGATGCTCTTTCGAAAACAATAAAAAAACTAACTTCCTTGCTAATCAGAGCTAATATTTACATCACAACTGAAGACAAAGTTGTGAGAAGGTGTTAAATTAAAATTGATCCATGCTTTCATTGGCAGCAACGTCCCCCCAGCTCTGTCTAAATCAACAAGGCATGTTGGGGAAAAAAGTAGCTGTCTGGAGCATGCAACATTCCGATCATTTTGTGCAGTTCTACTAAAATAGAGCTGAGTGTCCCTGTTCCAAAGATATTAAGTGTGATTACGATAATAGAGGACTGCTGATGAAACAATAATCACACAAATAGAAGCCCGTCACCTTTGCAGTCTCTCTTAAGACTAACTAGTTGGAGAAGATTAGGCCCGGAGTTGGATGAGGAGGATAGAGCAAAACCAATCTCCCTTTGTGCAGTCGCAATGAAATGTAGAGACGTTGCCCGTGTGACATTTTGGCAGAACTGCACAAAACACTCTTAAGAAAAAAGTGATTTGTGCAGTTCACCAAAAGGTCACAATAGCAACGAGGTGAAATGGATAGCCCTATTTGCAAAAAAGAGGTAGAAAGGAAACAATTACTGGCCAATAACAGTTGATGACACATGCGACGACAAAAAAGAAGCATATTCCTTGTCCTAAGGGAAGATAACAACACGGTTGTGTTTGTCTAAAACGGTGTGAGGACGAGATTGCAATATGGAAAGTACGCCGGACGAGCTACGTTTTGGGCAAAGAACTATGGAAGATCCACATGCAGCAACGTGGGAAGATGGGCAGTGGAGCAAGGCCGGAGGGGATACCTGGAGGTCGTCGGGATGTAACTAGGTGAGCAGCGGCAGGCGGAATCTGCCCATACTGCGGCAGCGAGCAGGCGGCGTAGGCCCTACCACGCCGGAGCTTGGTCAGAGAGAACGGCGTGTACCGCAGATCGGGATGTGCTGCCTCGGCGCTGTCGAACGGAGAAATGATGCACGTCCTCCGTTTCCGCCGGTGGACGGGATGCGGCCAGATCAGTGACCAACGGTGAGAAAGAGAGAGAGGCCACCACAGCCTTGTGTGAGATACTCTGAAGAGAAACAAACCAGGCAGGCAGGCTCCATTGTATATAGTGGAGCGGACTACCTTTTTCTCCATAAAAATCGTTTTATATTCTTTGTACGTGCCATTGAGCAATATAACTTTATTTAAAAATAACGCGCCAACGCATCAAGTCGAACTTTGTATCATGCACGCGTGGTACACGACCTCCGTAGGTAAACAACCGCTACACGCGTTCAAATTAGCACGTGGGCTGCCATTTCGTACAGAAATGAGCTCCACCGTGTACCCGCGCGGGTGTGGCTGGGCACAAAGCGTGAGTACATGCACGGTGCACCTATTCTCTTCTTGTATACGTACACCACCTACGTGGGGTTGTGTGAGAGAGATACAAACGTAGAGAGATATAGTGTGTTGGTTTGTGAGAGTTTTTTTGGGGGGGGGGGTCAATCAAAAAATGTAACATATGCAATGTGTGTGAAATAGAGTCCTGGATATATCATATATATAGAGGGGGTGATCCACAAGAAGAGAGTGGAGGTACCATCGGCTTGAGGTGTCCATAGAATCGAAGAGAGGGATGATGTGTGTGTGCCCACGACCGATAAAGAGTGCCATCGAATTTGTGTGTGCCCACGTCAAAGATATAGAGTGACTGGCCTACTGGAACGTGAGAGGGGACAGGTGCAGTCTATCTCTGTGGCATGGATACCTACCTACAGCGCTCGACTATCGGTGTGTGGTGGGGGGAGGGAGGCCTAATTAACTATAGAGGTACAATGGCTGGTATATGTGTGGAGGAGGAGAGAGGCCTACCTCATGTATTAAGGGAGATCGATCTACCTCATGTATTAAGGGAGATCGATCGGCATCCATGCATATGTGTAGGAGAGGAATAAGGTTGGGAGAGAGACAGAGCTAGAGTGTTGGAGGGGGTGGTAGTGGAGTTGCTTCTAACAAATGGTGGGATAGGCTTGCTAGACAACCGGAGGGCACGCCTACAAAATCAATAAGAGAGGGGATGGCTGCCTGTCTGTGCACGTGCGTGTGAGAGGCGGGTCAGGAGGCATGCACGAATGATGAGGGGGGCGATATGGATGTGGTAAGCAGACATAACTACATAGGAAGATCAATCGTCCTTTGTCAGAGAAAGGAGAAACATAACTTGTGAGGTACGTCGATCGATGAGGGGGGGAATAGTTAAAGTCGACCTAGGTATATGTTGGGAGATCGATCGGTATACATGCATGTGTGTGTTAGAAGCAAATGAGGCACGGGGAGAAGGATAGAGAGAGAGGGATGCATCTAGGAGGTGGTGCGAGAGTCATAGTATATCGAGGGGGAGAAGTGTGCGAGTACGAGATCGATGAAAAGAGTGGTGGGAGTGAGGCATGGACGGTGATAAGAGAAGAGGGGAAGCTTGTGTTTTGTGCTAGGCACACCTGGCTAGAGAGGCATATCGATCGATGTGTGCCGTAAAGAAGGAGCTGGGGGGCCTACACACACCGTGGGTGAACGACCTAAAGTGAAAAGACGAATTTGCGCGATGGAGCTAGAGAATGCTGAGGGAGGGTTAGAGGGATGCGGGCGTCTGCATGCATGAGAGAAAGTTAGCGCTAGCTAGCTACAAAGATAAGAGGATTGTGTGGGTGTAAAAGACGAACATAGATCATACTTCATTATAAAAAGCGAATTCGGATATTTGAAGAATTTATCATAGTGTTTTAAACCGACGCATGTGTGAATATATATAACGGTGATACACATGGTGTGGTTATGAACATGTTATACTACATATAATATATTTTATCTCTACTCTTATAAAAAACGGAGTTGTTGATGATGGTGCCATCCTGCAATATAGGCCGTCCGATTTATATCTGACGGATAGGAAGGAAACTATGGCAATTTTGAAAAAAGATACCCACACCCCTCTCCATATTTGCAAATTAGGCCTCCCCTTGATCATGTTGATGTTCTGTGGAACGCATGGGCATCTTGCTAGTACTACGTATAACATATAGAACATTGATCATAATTTGGGCTAATGTGTGGCTTTTGCAGCTGAGGTCTAAATACTTGTCATAATGTAGGGGGCAGGGCACTATACTATGTGTGATAAACACGGTGTACACGTATGGAACATGGTTTAGATTATGAATATATAGTTAGTACATCAAATGTACTATTATTTGGAATCAACATCAAGTGTATTCAAAAAATAGAATTCGAGTTCATGTAGTACACATAGTTCATATCTATCTCTATAGTAATCATGTGGTGTGTTATTAAGGTAATACACGAATGATGGTTGAAGTTGGCAACAATCATGATTGTAGATTTGTTATTGAAATAGAGAAACGAATTCAAATTCAGTTCGAATTGCAGCGGTAGTATAGACATTTGGAATGCACTAAAATGTTGGTATGAGTAGGTTACATGCATTATACAGCAAGCGAAAAAAATTAATTGGACATAGCATGGATTCATACTACCGAATAACATTTAATTGCACTAAATTGTTGGTATGAGTAGCTTTAAATAGCATTTTATTACTCCCTCCTTTCCGGTTTATAGGGCTCAATTCAAAAATCTCACCAACCAAGGTAGATGGTGAGTGGTGGAATATTTTTTGTAGTTTGCAAAAACACCGAATTAATGCTCTTGTTTTCCTCAAAAAATTATGTTTACCAATGTATTAATTGCAATGCATGCATGCATAAAGTATATGCATTGGTCAATTTTCTCTTAATACTTGCATGCAATGATTTAATGCACCTTGGAATCTGAACATGTGATGGGGAACAACCAAATTGAGCCTTATAAAATGAAAAAAACTAAAATTTTGAGATAAGCCCTATAAACCAGAAAGGAGGGAGTAGTAAACCGGGGCAAGACTCTCTTTGTGTGGTGTGAATAGTTTTATTTTTTCGTTTTCTTTTTGGTTGAGGGAAGTGCGAATTGATTTGGTACTACGTACAAGTACAATATTACACGTTAGGCTTGTCCCTAAAATTCAACCCGCGCCTTGTTATATCCCGAAAATTCAGATATCGTGCTCCCAAAACTGGCGCCTTCACAACCCGTGCCTTGCTATCCCGAAATTACAACACGCGCGAAAACTCCCTCCAGCTGCCAAATCCCGACACGCGAAATCCCCCTTCTAACCCTGAGCCGAAAGGGCCGCTAGTTCAAATCGGTGCGGGGTACTTTTGTAACACACCCTACATTTTGGACAAGCGCGTCCCTAAGTCATGGTTCACCCCCTCCCATCGCCTCCTTTTTGCCATTCGAAATCCCAGGCCGCCATAACCTCTCCGCTCCAGCCGTGAAACCCCACCCTCCTCCGTCTGCCACCTCACCGCTGCCCAGCCAGAGCCTCTTCCCCGACGACGTCATCCACCGCAACAGCTCGACGTCCCTCGTCCACCTCCCCGGATGAGGATCCGTCGTCCATCTCGTCGTCCCGCCGGTTCAGCCGCCCCGTCCTCCACCTCCAAGGAGCTGCTCCGACGATCGCCTCGTCTATCACGACTGCTCCATCCCCATAGTGTCGCCTTAACCTGATCCACCGGAACGGCAACATCCTCACCGACTCCTCGAACGAAGCCGATGCCTACTCGGCACCACCAAAGAGGTTGTACACTCATCGCATCGCACCTTCTCCTTAGCTCGACCTCCCGGCGCCGACGGTGCTCCATCCCGCACCCCCATGGAGCGGCTACCTTGAAGCCGGCACCGCGGGCGACATCTCCACGACGGCTCTCCCCTAGTGCGAGGCCCCTTCGGCGGCGGCGTCCATACTAGCCAGATCTGCTGCTGCTGCTCCGGCTCTCGCTCGCTCGCTCGCGCTACTGCTGTTGCTCTGGCTCTCGCTCGATCGCTCGCTCGCCCAGCTGCTGCTGCTCTGGCTCTCGCTCGCTCGCTCCGCTGTTGCTGCTGCTCTCCCCCTCGCTCGTGCTGTTGCTCTGCTCCGATTTAGCTACACTTCAGTCGACTGAATCGACTTTTGGGTCAGTCGATTTTCAGGGGGTGGAGTGCTCGCCGGAGTTAAGGAAGAACCACCCGCAGCGGGGACGGGGGCTCACCGGAGAGGTACCCCACTATCTATCTTAGGGTACAAGATGGGGGGTGGGGGGCCTATAGGGCTGGCCGGGGCGGCGGCGGACCGGCGGTGGGGAGTTGTTTCGGGGCGGCGAGGCGACGCTGGGGCCGGCGGTTCGGCCGGTGGTGGCTGGCGGCTCAGGGGGGTGCAGGTTGAAGATGAACTGCATGCCCTCCCTAAACTACATGTCAAGTGCCTCTCTGCTACCATTGCGTTCAGTTTTGACAGTAACATTCAGATTTCACAGTAAATTTCAGTTTCGACAGTTAAGTTCAGAGTCAAAAGTTTTTACCTCATCTGTTGTAGTCGGGTGGTTTTTGGTGACGTAAATTTTACATCTATTTTACATCATGTATTGGAGATGCTATTAGAATCCCACTTGAGATTGACGATGTCTGTCTTGTGCTGCCTCAGCCTGGACGTCTTACGGCTCACCGGGGCTGCTTCAGCCTTGACGTCTTACGGCACATATCGAGGAAGCAATGAATAGTATCTCTGTCTAATATCTGGTTCACCTAGGGTATGCATATGTTGTTCATCTTGGGTGGGAAACAAATAGTAAAGCAATCATCATCTGTCTTTTTATTAAATTAAAGCAATCATCAGCCTGTTATCATTATTTTTGGATCCATCCACTGGTTGTTACCATCACTCTAAATTTCTGCATGCTCTCCTTACATAATCTCACCATATTTTTTTCGTATGCATGTCAGATATTGTACACAGTCATGCTGAACATGTAGAGAAAAAGAGAAGAGTTTTGCGCGGCAATACAATGTCATGCAGACATCGCTCCATGGTGGGTTCAATGGAAAACCCTCCCCACCCCTCTCCAGATTGTAATCCAGAGGAAGATATCTGTTCTAAGGCGGATTCAGACGCCACTGACCACTCCTATTTACCCCCAAGGTGTTTGCTCTACCTTGGCATGATGATGTTAGTCATATCATGCATATGTTGCCTTGCAGTGCCTACTTTTGACATCATATATGTCATCTGCTTAGTTTAGACATGTTTTGTAATGCCACCTGTTTAGTTTCTATATCATATATGGGAATTGTGCAGTCTCATGTCTTTTAGCCAGCCATAATATACGTGAAATGTGCAATGCCATCCTGTTTAACCAGGCATCATATATTTGAATGATATCTTTCCCATCCTTTTCTTCATTACATTTCCATTTGTTGACAATGTTTGTACATTAAACTACTCTTCCTGTGAATCAGCCATTTGGGTGGGAGATTGAAAAATCTGGAGTGAAAACAAGGCCTTCAGCGCAGACAGTGCTACCTGTCGAAGCAGATCTCTTGTTGGGTCCCGATAGCTCCTCAGAGATGGATTCAGAGACAGATGACTAGTCCTATTCCCCCACCGAGGTGTATGCTCTAACTTGGCACGGTTATACTGCTCATATCATGCATATGGTGTCTTGCATTGCATAGATTAGACATCATATACACAATATTCAACACCATGTTCTTAGTTCACACATCATATCTAATGCCCTCTGTTTAGCATATAAATCACATATGTGAATTAAATGATGCGATCCTGATTACTTAGATAACATGTAGGTGAATTATGTCATGCGATCCTGTTTAGTTATTCATCATATCTTTGAATTATGTTATGCTATGCTATCCAGTTTAGATAGACATCATATATGTGAAATTATGTCATGCTATCCGTTTTAGTTAAACAATATACATGTCAACTATTTCATGCCCTCTTTTTTCCACACTATCTATTGCATCTGTCTCTCATACAACGTCTATACATTCAACTATGTTTCCTGTTTATCAGCCATTTGAATTGGAGCGGGTGATGCCAGCATCTAGCGGACTAAAAACACGGTCTTTAAATAAAACAGTGCTACCTCTTGGTGGAGATAGCACCCCAGTTGTACATGCACGAGAACCAGCCCTACCACACATAACCCAAACTCTCGCAGATTGTACCCCTACTGCGATGGACAGAGAACCAGCTTCACCAAATCTAACCCCAACCCCAGCAGATAGTAACCCAGTTCCTGTTGACACAGCACCATCTCCACCACAGAGCTTCCAAACAAGAGCAGTTAGTAAGGCAGCTCTAGTGCCAAAAGGGCCAGTACTACCACGACGAACCCCAACTCCACCAGTTAGTACGCCTATTCCTGTGGAGGAAGCACAACCAGCTAGTCGTAGTTTAGCATCTATCGCATTTGATGTTGTTAAATCGTATGTGCGTATCTTTCCATCTTGGAAATATTATACTAAAGATGAAGGAAAATGCCAGTTGCAGGTGTTTGTCCAGGAGTTATGTGTAAGTAATGTTATTCATGGCAATTACTTTGCTTTGTCCTATACATCCTACCTCCATGATGGTTACAATATAGAAAAATTTCCCATTTTTCTCTATAGAGAAGGGCCGATTTGGAACTCAGGATGAGGTAACCTGTGCTAATACCTCTGCTATCTTCAAGAATGCTTGGTGGCAGTATCGGAATTACCTTGTAACATCCCAAATTTTCAATTTGGAATGTTATACATTAGATCATCAAGCATAACATATTTTATTGCATTTTGTTTTGCGATCCTAGAAATTCTACGCAACTCAAGGACCCGCGGAGAGAGTTGGTGATTTCATTATTTTCATATTTGGGTTTTCTCAAAATTTGAAAATAGGATCATTTGTTTTAATTATTTTCTCTCCGAAAATATTTCATATCAAATATATGAGAGGGGATAATATGACTTCTCCAAAATAATGAAATATTGGAGGGAAAATATTAAAAACAAATATTTGATTTTATTTGATTTTATTTGAATTAGGAAAAATATGCGTTTTTCAGAATTGCATTTTAGGCCCAAATAAATGTTCATCTTGTCGGACATATTTTTAGAGGACGGGGAAAATTTATTTCAGGATTTTTGGAGTCCGTTTAGTATTTCTTTTCTTTCTTTTTCTGCACGTCCGATTTAAAAAAAAAGAACCGACCTACCGGGCCGTGTCCGGCTAGGACTCTGGCCCGCCCGGCCTTTATAAGCCGGGAGGCCGAGCCCCGCAGCCCAGCCCGAGCCGCCGTCGCCCGCCCCGCGAAACCCTAGCGTCGCCGCCGCCGAACCGCCCCGCCGCCGATCCCGCCCGACACCGGAGCCGCCCCCGCCGCCGCCGTCCCGCCACCCGAGGTTGACAGCCGCTGCCGCCGGTTTTCTCCGGAAAACCGTGCGTGTTTTTTTTGGACCCCGGTTTATTTTATTATTATTAGATCAGTTTTATTTTTTTCCGGTTTAGTCTATTTCGCGGACGTTCGTCCGTACGTTCGTTTTAACAAACGGTTTTCGTCGTTTAACCGCAGACAGCGAACGTTCGTTCGTTAGCCTGTTCGTCAGTTTTTCTTTTTCTCGGATTTTTCGCGATTATTTTCGATTGCGATTTCTGATCTGTTTTTCGTTTTAGTATAACTTTTCACTCGTTTATCGGAATCAGGCGATTCAAGCGCCTAGAGTTTCTTCTCGAAACCCTCTTTCTGTTTAACCAACTCAAACAAGTTTTTGATACTGTAAATTTGATTTAGGTCCAGATTAGTAAACGAAGCTGGTTTCTTTCGCCGTTTGAGTTTCGTTGCTTCGTTCGATTTGATTCTTTTTGCAAACCGGAGTTCTTAAGTTGAACTTTCTGGTTAGATTTTTTATGATGAGTTTTACCTGTGCACCCTTACTTGATTGCTTATGTATGTATTGTTTGTTTGCGATAGAGTACCCGGAGTGCGAAGTGTGCTACTACGAGTCTCTAGGTTTCACGGATCATCAGCAAGGCAAGTGACACTTTGATCATACCTCTTTACCACCCAGTTTTATTGCATTAGATCAATCCTCAAACTATTGCATGATTAGGATTTGATTAAAATGTGGGTTTTGGGAAGTAGTTGAGGTAGTACCTATTGCCCTGTTTATATCAAACCATTGGGAGTTACTTTTACGTTTGCTTATATTGCTATGCTATGCTCGTAGACGTGGATTGGGTTTGAGAGTTTTCCATGACAGATGTGAGCTTGTTAATTAATGGTTCAACTTAAGGTGGTTACCTTAATTTACATCTGGGTGGATTGAGGCACCTGGAGAACCCAGTGTCGCCTGTATTTTTGGATATCCCGGAGTACCCGTGTGATCATCCTATGGACCGCCACCCAGACTCAAAGGGATCATGAGATTATTCATGCTAGGAACTTCCGTGTGCAGCCATAAGCTATTATGGGCTCTAGCATAGTTGAGTAGGTTACATGACCTCTTGAAGAGGTGGGCTAGAAGATGTAGGGGAAAGTAGGTGTAACTGTCCACCCGGAGTAAAGAGTATTGTTTCTGAAAGACTGTGTCTCGGTCATCCGTTTCTCAAACACCATGTAGTGCGAGAAATCAAGCGGAGGCGATCGAGTCTTGTGGGGAAAAGTGCGCAAACCTCTGCAGAGTGTACAATCTAATCATGGTTAGCCGTGTCCCCGGTTATGGACATCTTGAGTATCTAGTTCTTGGATTATCATGTGAATCTCATCATCATGTTACTTAATTTAATTTGATTGGGTTAATCACGTTCTTAATTGGGATTGAGTTGGAGGTACCTTCTCAATGTTTAACAACCACCATGATAGTTAAATAAAATTTATTCCTTTGTGGTAGGGAAAAATTGGCTTTTCGCAAAACTGTAACCATAGAGCTTTCCACCGGCCAAACATGCATGTAGTGATAGCATTATTTTATTCATTTCTCTCTATGTGTTACATTGCCAGCATATTCCATGTGCTAACCCGTTTTCGGGCTACAACGTATCATGTTGCAGACTTTTCAGACGACGAGTAAGGTGCCATAGGTCGTGGTCTTATACTCAGTGATGCCGTTGGAGTTGATGGACTCACTTTATCTTCCAAGCCTTCCGCTGTTATCGTTTTTAGATGGCCTTAAGCCGTATTTATTGTATTAAGTTCTCTTTTGAGACATTCGATGTAATAAGTGTGTGATTGCTACTCTGTTATAAATCCTTCAAGTACTGTGCGTGTCAGCATTACCGATCCAGGGATGACACTGATGCACAGAGACTAGACTGTTTGAGGTCTGGTCGCTACAAAGATGGTATAAGAGCACACGCTAACTGTTGGACACGGTCACTAAGCTAAAGCCCTAGATTACCACTCTCTTCTCATTTCCGACTCCTCTCCTCTCTTCCACTCTTTTACGATGGCGAATACAGGGAACAAGTTCGCCCAACCGGATGAGGATACACCTTTTGGACGACACTTGAAGGAAGTTACTAAGTACCTGAACATCGGAATACCAAGCTTCACCGGAACCTACAACGCCACACTACCAGAAGAGGAGCGCTGGATGATTCAAGTTCAAGTTCCAGGAAGGACGTTCATGCCAGTCACTGAGCCCATAGAGTTTTCCTTTGATGCACCAACCTGGAGTCTAGGAAAGAGCATGGCAGCCCACATCACCATGGGACGCATTGGAGAAGTGTACCACAATGAGCTCAAGGATACTATCTATCAAATTTGTGGGCGCCGAGACGAGCAATGGGAGATGATCAGTACAAGGAAGGATATATCTATTGCAGCTTTCATTCAGGAGTTAAACCAGCACATTCGTCGCCAGGAGAACCAGATGTGCACAGACATGATCGAACTGAAGAAGGCAAAGACAAGGATCATGGAACTGGAGGAAGAACTCAAGGCTACACGCGATGGATATGAGGAGGAAATCGCAACATTGTTGGAGAAGAATGACGACCTGATAAAGAAGCTAAGAGTTTTCATGGGAGACCCAGCACCAGGAGGAGATGATGATGATTCTACCTGCCCGGAAAACTACATCATCATCGACGACACCGACTCGGACCACAGTGATGATGATTGGGAGGATGAAGCCGGAGCAGATATCATGGAGTCTTTGACTGAGCAATTTTTCTAGTAGACCACCAAATTAGTAGTAGTATTCCACCATGTATATAGTATAGTCCAAGCACTTTGTAACGATAGTTAGAACGTTTGTATGCCTTGTTTGAACTGATTGGAGTGATATGATTGTGTTTGTCTCATGTGCATATGGGTAGTTTTTTCCCTCTAGACCTCATTCTATCCTATTTCCTCATCTTTTCTAAAACCCATCAGATGCCTCCGAGACGCGACACCAGATTTGTTTTCCCACCGGAGATCACTTAGTTGATTCAGCAGCAGAATGCCTTGATGCAAGTGCTAGTTCAGAACCAAGGCAACAACAACAACAACAACAACAACAACAACAACAACCCACCACCACCACCACCTGTTGATCACTTAGCCCGTTTTCTTAGGCTGAATCCGCCGGTGTTCTCCAGTAGCACCGAGCCGATTGTGGCAGATGATTGGCTCCACAAGGTTGGAAGGGAGCTGACCACTGCAGGATGCACAGATGCGGAGAGGGTGCGTTTTGCCGCACATCAGCTTGATGGACCCGCAGCATCATGGTGGGAGAATTACACAGCCACTCACCCCATTGACACCGTCACATGGGACCAGTTTCAGCAAGCTTTCCGTACTGCCCACGTTTCAGCAGGAGCTATGGCCATGAAGAAGCGTGAGTTTCGCAACTTACGCCAAGGAGGACGTACCATTGGCCAATACGTGGAGGATTTCAGTAAGTTAGCACGTTATGCCCCAGATGACGTTGCTACGGATGCAGCTAAGCGGGAGAAGTTTCTGGAAGGACTGAATGATGAGCTGAGCATGCAGTTGATGGTGGCAACTTTTAATAACTACCAGGAGTTGGTAGATAGAGCTCTCATGATTGAAGGGAAGCAGCAGCAGATTGAGAGTCGTAAGAGGAAGTATGGACAAGGAAAGTATAGTACAGGAGCTCACCAGAAGCCTCGTTTTACCCCGAACTTGGGAGGACACCTTCAGCATAACCATGGAGGTCACAATCACAATGGAGGGAGCTCGCACAATCATAGTGGCCCAAAGAATGGCAATGGGAACGGATGAAGCAACGGACAGAACCGTACCAACCCATCAACCCCAGCCAAGAGGGATCTAAGCCACATTACTTGTTTCAAGTGCCAGAAGACTGGACATTATGCAACTGAATGTCCGGAAGCTAAGAATGGAAATGGCAATGGAAGCTCGGGGAAGAAGCCGAACCCTTTCAACAGAGGACAAGTGAACCACGTTAATGTGGAGGAGGTTGAAGCACAGCCTGATGCAGTAATAGGTAAGTTTTTGGTTAAGACATTTACTCCAGTCGTTCTTTTTGATACTGGTGCATCACATTCATACATATCAAGGGGATTTGTGGATAAGTTTAAGTTGCCCACCAAAGTTCTTAGAACACCTATGTTAGTAACCTCGCCAGGAGCTGAGTATATGGCAAGCCAAGGATGTTTTCAGATACCATTGGCCATAGGTAGGCATGTTTTCCCCTCAGACCTAATAGTTTTGGAGTCGCAAGGTTTGGATGTGATTTTGGGAATGGATTGGCTATCGATGTATGGAGGAAACATCGATTGCGCCAGTAAGACGATTTTGCTTACTACCCCAGAAGGAAGAAGGATTAAGTATGTATCCCGGCATGTGCCGAAGAGGACTCAAGTGAATTCCTTATCAGGAGTTGTACAGGAGGAAGTGCCAGTAGTGAAGGATTTCCCTGACGTATTTCCAGAGGAGTTGCCAGGCATGCCACCGGATAGAGACATTGAGTGTTTGATTGAGCTTTTGCCAGGCACTGTGCCAATATCTAAGAGACCGTACCGGATGCCCGCTAAGGATTTGGAAGAAATTAAGAAGCAGATTAAGGAGTTACTGGATAAAGGATATATTCGCCCAAGTTCGTCACCTTGGGGATCACCCGTACTTCTAGTGGAGAAAAAAGATGGATCGTTGAGGATGGTTGTTGATTATCATGGATTGAATGAAGCAACAATCAAGAACAAGTACCCACTGCCGATGATCAATTACCTGTTTGACTGACTACAAGGAGCTAAAGTATTTTCCAAGATTGATTTGCGATCAGGATACCACCAGTTGAAGATTCGAGAGCAGGATATACCCAAGACAGCTTTTACCACAAGGTATGGGCTATATGAGTGCACCGTTATGTCATTTGGCCTGACTAACGCACCCACCTATTTCATGAACATGATGAACAAAGTGTTTATGGAGTTTTTGGATAAGTTCATCGTAGTGCTCATTGATGATATTCTAGTCTATTCGAAGAATGAAGAAGAGCATAAGGAGCATTTGCGTTTGGTACTTGGAAAGCTCAGAGAACATCAGTTATATGCCAGGTTCAGCAAGTGCGAGTTTTGGTTAAAGGAAGTTGGATTCCTTGGACATGTTATATCCGGAGAAGGAATAGCAGTAGATCCCACCAAGGTCAACACTGTGACAAATTGGGAGTCACCCACGACAGTTGGAGAAATCCGGAGTTTTCTTGGACTCGCAGGATATTACCGAAGATTCATCGAGAATTTCTCGAAGATTGCAAAGCCTATGACGGAGTTGTTGAAGAAGGACACCAAATTCAATTTGACTGAGGAATGTGAGGCTAGTTTCCAGGAGTTGAAGAAATGTTTGGTTACAACGCCAGTGTTGATTTTGCCAGATCAACGCAAGGATTATGAAGTATATTGCGACGCTTCTCGTCGAGGACTTGGAGCAGTGCTAATGTAGGAGGGAAGAGTTGTTTCATATGCCTCACGATAGCTTAAACCCCATGAGTTGAATTATGCTACACACGATTTGGAGTTAGCAGCCGTAGTGCATGCGTTGAAGACGTGGAGACATTTTCTCATCGGAAACCATTGTGAGGTGTACACGGATCACAAGAGTTTGAAGTACATTTTCACACAGAAGGAGTTGAATCTCATGCAAAGGAGATGGTTGGAGCTCATTAAGGATTATGATATGAGATTGCATTATCACCCAGGGAAGGCTAACGTAGTAGCCGATGCGTTGAGCCGCAAGAGCCATGTCAACACACTCATGACCGGAGAGTTACCCAAGGAGTTAGCCGAAGATCTTCGTGAACTATGTTTGGAAATAGTTCCGAGAGGCTATGTACCAGCATTGGAGATTCAGTCTACCTTGATGGATAAGATCAGAGAAGCTCAGAAGACAGACAAGGAAATTGCTGAGATAAAGGAAAGGATGAGTAAAGGAAAAGCCAGGGGATTTCGTGTGGATGAGCACGATACCTTATGGTTTGAGGACCGCGTTTATGTGCCCAATGATCCAGAGATCAGGAAGTTGATCTTGCAAGAGGCCCATGATTCACCATATTCGATTCACCCAGGAAAATACCAAGATGAACCTGGATTTAAAGGACAGTTTCTGGTGGACCGGAATGAAGAAGGATATTGCGGAGTATGTAGCAGTTTGTGATGTATGTCAGAGAGTAAAGGCAGAGCATCAGAAGCCAGCAGGATTGCTACAACCATTGCCGATACCCGAATGGAAGTGGGATAAGCTAGGCATGGATTTTATCACAGGATTGCCTAGGACTCGTTCAGGCTATGACTCGATATGGGTTGTAGTCGATCGTTTGACGAAGGTAGCTCATTTCATCCCAGTAAAGACCACTTATACAAGTGCTAAGTTGGCAAAGATATACATGACCAGGATCGTATGTCTGCATGGAGTTCCGAGGACCATTGTATCAGATAGAGGATCCCAATTTACTTCAAAGTTTTGGAATCAATTGCACGAAACTTTGGGTACCAGGCTAGATTTCAGTACAACCTTTCATCCACAGACAGACGAACAGACCGAGAGAGTCAATCAGATTTTGGAGGACATGCTGAGAGCTTGTGCGCTAGATTATGGATCTAGTTGGGACGACAATTTGCCGTATGCAGAGTTCTCTTACAACAACAGTTATCAATCCAGTTTGAAGATGGCCCCTTTCGAAGCTCTGTACGGAAGGAGGTGCAGGACACCGTTGTTGTGGGATGAAGTTGGAGACCGCCAGTTGTTTGGACCAGATTTGATTAAAGAGTTTGAACAGAAGGTGAAGTTGATTCGCGATAGGCTCAAGGTAGCTCAGTCCAGGCAGAAGAGTTATGCGGATTCTAAACGCAGACAGTTTACGAAGTCGGAGGCAGAGTGTATCTTAGAGTATCACCACTTCGAGGAGTGAAGCGCTTTGGAGTTAAGGGAAAGTTAGCGCCACGTTTTGTAGGACCATACAAAGTCTTGGAGCGTATGGGAGAAGTTGCTTACAAGTTGGAAATGCCCGGAGGATTGTCGGGAGTTCACGATGTGTTCCATGTTTCTCAGCTGAAGAAGTGCCACGTAGAGATGGCTGAGATACCACTGAGAGATACAGTGCCATTGGAAGCGATTCAGCTGGATAGTGATTTGACCTATGAGGAGAAACCAGTCAAGATTCTCGAATATGCCAGCCGAGTCACCCGCAGCAAGGTTATGAAGTTTTGCAAAGTTCAGTGGAGTCACTATACCGAGGATGAAGCCACCTGGGAGCGAGAGGAAGATCTACGGAAGGACCACTCTCACCTATTTTCTAGCCAACCCGAATCTCGAGGGCGAGATTCATCTTAAGGGGGGTAGGTTTGTAACATCCCAAATTTTCATTTTGGAATGTTATACATTAGATCATCAAGCATAACATATTTTATTGCATTTTGTTTTGCGATCCTACAAATTCTACGCAACTCAAGGACCCACGGAGAGAGTCGGGGATTTCATTATTTTCATATTTGGGTTTTCTCAAATTTTGAAAATAGGATCATTTGTAATTATTTTCTCTCCGAAAAAATTTCATATCAAATATATGAGAGGGGATAATACGACTTCTCCAAAAATAATGAAATATTGGAGGAAAAATATTAAAAACAAATATTTAATTTTATCTGGATTTTATTTGAATTAGGAAAAATATGCATTTTGAAAATTGCATTTTAGGCCCAAATAAATGTTCATTTTGTCCGGATTATTTTTGGAGGACGGGGAAAATTTATTTCAGGATTTTTGGAGTCCGTTTAGTATTTATTTTCTTTCTTTTTCTGCACATCCGATTTAAAAAAAACGAACCGACCTACCGGGCCGTGTCCGGCTAGGACTCTGGCCCGGCCGGCCCTTATAAGCCGGGAGGCCGAGCCCCGCAGCCCAGCCCGAGCCGCCGTCGCCCGCCCCGTGAAACCCTAGCGCCGCCGCCGCCGAACCGCCCCGCCGCCGCCGGTTCCGCGCCGCCGTCGCCGCGTCGCCGCCCCGCCGCTCGGAGCTGCCGCCATCGCCGCCCCGCCGTCGCTGCCCGGCCGCCGCCCGGATCCCCACCGCCGACCCCGCCCGACGCCGGAGCCGCCCCCGCCGCCGCCGTCCCGCCACCCGAGGTTGACAGTCGCCGCTGCCGGTTTTCTCCGGAAAACCGTGCGTCTTTTTTTAGGACCCCGGTTTATTTTTTTATATTAGATCGGTTTTTTTTTCGGTTTAGTCTATTTCGCGGACGTTCGTCCATACGTTCGTTTTAATGAACGGTTTTCGTCATTTAACCGCAGACAGCGAACGTTCGTTCATTAGCCTGTTCGTCAGTTTTTCTTTTGTCCGATTTTTCGCGATTATTTCCAATCGCGATTTCCGATCTGTTTTTCGTTTTAGTATAACTTTTCACTCATTTATCGGAATCAGGCGATTCAAGCGCCTAAAGTTTCGTCTCGAAACCCTCTTTCTGTTTAACCAACTCAAACAAGTTTTTGCTACTGTAAAATTTGACTTAGGTCCAGATTAGTAAACGAAGCTTGTTTCTTTCGCCGTTTGAGTTTCGTTGCTTCGTTCGATTTGATTGTTTTTGCAAACCGGAGTTCTTAAATTGAACTTTCTGGTTAGATTTTTTATTATGAGTTTTACCCATGCACCTTTGCTTGATTGCTTATGTATGTATTGTTTGTTTGCGATAGAGTCTCGGAGTGCGAAGCGTGCTACTACGAGTCTCTAGGTTTCACGGATCATCAGCAAGGCAAGTAACACTCAGTTTGTCTTTACCACCCAGTTTTATTGCATTGATCAATCCTCAAACTATTGCATGATTAGGATTTGATTAAAATGTGGGTTTTGGGAAGTAGTTGAGGTAGTACCTATTGCCCTGTTTATATCAAACCATTGGGAGTTACTTCTACGTTTGCTTATATTGCTATGCTATGCTCGTAGACGTGGATTGGGTTTGAGAGTTTTCCATGACAGATGGGAGATTGTTAATTAATGGTTCAACTTAAGGTGGTTACCTTAATTTACATCTAGGTGGATTGAGGCACCTGGAGAACCCAGTGTTGCCTGTATTTTTGGATATCCCGGAGTACCCGTGTGATCATCCTATGGACCGCCACCCAGACTCAAAGGGATCATGAGATTATTCATGCTAGAAACTTCCGTGTGTAGCCACAAGCTATTATGGGCTCTAGCATAGTTGAGTAGGTTATATGACCTCTTGAAGAGGTGGGCTAGAAGATGTAGGGGAAAGTAGGTGTAACTGTCCACCCGGAGTAAAGAGTATTGTTTCTGAAAGACTGTGTCTCGGTCATCCGTTTCTCAAACACCATGTAGTGCGAGAAATCAAGCGGAGGCGATCGAGTCTTGTGGGGAAAAGTGCGCAAACCTCTGCAGAGTGTGCAATCTAATCATGGTTAGCCGTGTCCCCGGTTATGGACATATTGAGTATCTAGTTCTTGGATTATCATGTGAATCTCATCATCATGTTACTTAATTTAATTTGATTGGGTTAATCACGTTCTTAATTGGGATTGAGTTGGAGGTACCTTCTCAATGTTTAACAACCACCATGATAGTTAAATAAAATTTATTCCTTTGTGGTAGGGAAAAATTGGCTTTTCGCAAAACTGTAACCATAGAGCTTTCCACCGGCCAAACATGCATGTAGTGATAGCATTATTTTATTCATTTCTCTCTATGTGTTACATTGCCAGCATATTCCATGTGCTGACCCGTTTTCGGGCTGCAACGTATCATGTTGCAGACTTTTCAGACGACGAGTAAGGTGCCATAGGTCGTGGTCTTATACTCAGTGATGCCGTTGGAGTTGATGGACTCACTTTATCTTCCAAGCCTTCCGCTGTTATCATTTTTAGATGGCCTTAAGCCATATTTATTGTATTAAGTTCTCTTTTGAGACATTCGATGTAATAAGTGTGTGATTGCTACTCTGTTATAAATCCTTCAAGTACTGTGCGTGTCAGCATTACCGATCCAGGGATGACACTGATGCACAGAGACTAGACTGTTTGAGGTCTGGTCGCTACATACCTGAAGAAAACGTACTTCACTGGCAAAGAAACTCATCAAATTCCCTTACGTTCTCGCGAGACACATTTACTGGACGATGATTGGGAACGCCTTGTTCTGTACTGGTCCCGAACCAAGAATGTGGTAAGGTCTATGGGCTCATTTTCTATTTTTAAGTACTATATTCTTACTGTAACGCCCACGATGCGGCTATATCTCCCACGTGTCGAGGCACGACTTAGAGGCATAACCGCATTGTGGTTTTGTCGCAAGATGGGTCATCTTCACACAATCCCATGTAATGAACAAGAATGGGATAACGAGAGTTGGCTTACAATCGCCACTTCACACAATACATAAATATAATTCATACATCATCCAAAATCCACACATAGACCGACTACGGTCGAAATCCAAATGAAAATAAGATAACCCCAAATGCTAGATCCCCGATCGTCCCAACTGGGCTCCACTACTGATCATCAGGAAAAGAAACATAGTAACGACCACGTTCCTCGTCGAACTCCCACTTGAGGTCGATTGCATCATCTGCACTGGCATCGTCGGCACCTGCAACTGTTTTGGTAGAATCTGTGAGTCACGAGGACTCAGCAATCTCACACTCGCGAGATCAAGACTATTTAAGCTTATAGGAAAGGATGGTGTAATGAGGTGGAACTGCAGCAGGCACTAAGCATATAAGGTGGCTAACATACGCAAATGAGAGCGAGAAGAGAAGCAGCGGAACGGTCGTCAACTAGTAATGACCAAGAAGTGATCCTGAACTCCTACTTACGTCAAAGCATAACTCAAACCGTGTTCACTTCCCGGACTCCACCGAGAAGAGACCATCACGGCTACACACACGGTTGATGTATTTTAATTAAATCAAGTGACAAGTTCTCTACCACCGGACATTAACAAATTCCCATCTGCCTCATAACCGCGGGCACGGCTTTTGAAAGATAATACCCTACAGGGGTGTCCCAACTTAGCCCATCATAAGCTCTCACGGTCAACGAAGGATAAACCTTCTCCCGGAAAGACCCGATCAGTCTCAGAATCCCGGTTTACAAGACATTTCGACAATGGTAAAACAAGACCAGCAAAGCCGCCCGATGCGCCGACAAATCCCGATAGGAGCTGCACATATCTCGTTCTCAGGGCACACCGGATAAGTCAAGCTACGAGTAAAACCAGTCCTCGAGTTTCCCTGAGGTGGCCCTACGGGCTGCTCGGTTCGGGGGGGGGGGGGGTAAAATAAAGATGACCCTCGGGCTCGCGAAAACCCGAGGGAAGAAGGCTTAGGTGGCAAATGGTAAAACCAAGGTTGGGCCTTGCTGGAGGAGTTTTATTCAAGGCGAACTGTCAAGGGGGTCCCATAAATCACCCAACCGCGTAAGGAACGCAAACTCAAGGAACATAATATCGGTATGACGGAAAACTAGGGTGGCAAGAGTGGAACAAAACACCAGGCATAAGGCCGAGCCTTCCACCCTTTACCAAATATATAGATGCATTAAATAAATAAGAGATATTGTGATATTTCAACATATCCATGTTCCAACATGGAACCAACTTCAACTTCACCTGCAACTAGCAACGCTATAAGAAGGGCTGAGCAAAAGCGGTAACTTAGCCAAACAACAGTTTGCTAGGAAGGGATGGTTAGAGGCTGACATGGAAAAATAGGAGGCATGATATAGCAAGTGGTAGGTAGCGCAGCATGGCAATAGAGCAAACAACTAGCATGGCAAAAGTGCAAAAGTGCAAAAGATATCAGCTTCACAGACTTAGTGAAATTACTGCACATGACTGAAACAGCATCAGGTAGCAATGTTCAGAGCACGAAATCAACATGCTACAGGAACTTAACTCTGCAAATGCACATTCACGCATTTCACATTTTTCTACATCTACGGGAACCTACGAAAGGGTTAGCGTAAATTGCCTCTCTCTCTCCTCCCCTGATTTTCATGGTGGTGGGCCCCTCCCTCCCCCAATCTACAGTCAACAGCTCACACGTTTCACATTATGTTAATTACGTAACTTGGACTACGTAGGTGTAGCATTACTCGTCCTAAAAAACCCAACTAAGCCAACCTCCCAGCATATCGCGTGGGAAAAGATCCGGCCGCGCCGTTTTAGTCGGGATTGCCGGATTACTAGTAGTAGTTTCGATGGATCGCGCGAAGCAACAAGTTTTTTTAGGGGGCGAAGCACCTAGTTTAAAAGGAAAAAAGGCGGTACACTCACAGCACCCCTGTCGCGGTCGCATTGCACCCCACACACGTTCGGTCCTGCACACGGCTCACGCAAACAGAACGCGCTTCGGCTTGCCTCTTCACTGACATGTGGGACTGCACTTAGAGAAACCGACCATGCGCCAAACTCCCCCCGCCCACCGCGCGAAAATCCTCCCCCCACCCAAAAATTCCCCCCAAATCCTAGATTCAACCACCCTTCGGCCAACTAGCCAATAATATTCCCCAAACCCCCCTCCCCCCGTCTCCCTCCACTCCATTCGCTCTGCCAAAGACGCCCTCCCCGCCACGCCGATACGTCGGTGCCGTGGTTCGTCAAGGGGACGCACGGCGATCCTCTCGCTCCCACAGTACGCTCTCGTAGACTGCCGTCCTCTAGCCGCGCCGCCACCGCTGGCGACGTTCTTGTGGAGGCGCACGGCGGTCAGCGCCGCCATCACTGGCGATGTTCGTGTGGAGACGCATGGCGGTCAGCTTCTCCCACGGTACACGCATTCTAGACTGAGGCCCCATGCATGTCGGTGTAGCGTTGAATGTTAGCTGATAGACGCTGTTAATCTCACTGTTTGCCGAAGTAGTTTACAGTCAATATGCTCTGCTTAAGAAGCTTCCTTGCCCTGTTCTCCACTCAATCTGCTTAGCTGAGATGGCATGCCAAGTCCGATTAGTTGCTAAAATATCCTGCCATATATTTATTGTGACGTAGATTGCCATGGTCTAGTAGCCAATCTGTTAGGTGAAATAGCTCTACACCATTTTTATACTCGATCTTTGTTGCTGCGATGGCCTTCGATAGTTTGATGGATGTGTGCTCGGCCTCATTGACTGCTGAAACAGCCTGCCATAATTTAGCACTCAAATCTGTTTGCTGAATTAGCTTTACATATATTTCGTTACTTAGATCTGCTCGTCCAAATATCTTGCCATAGCTTTAGACATCGACCTAGGTATTTTCTTCTGGACTTCATAAAAAAGCACATATGTTTTTCCTGTAATATCTAGTAGAAGAACTAATTTGTATGTCTAACAGATGGATAGGACTTGGATAACTTCTGCTCGAAGATTCTCCGCTGCATATGTCGAGGGGGTTGAAAACTTCATGAACTTTATCAGAGCTGAGTACGGTGGTCCGAAATCAGATGTGCTCTGCCCGTGTAGCAGTTGTATGAATTCAGTTACAAGACCCCAGTGAACTATGCAAAATCATCTACACTTGTATGGGATGTCGGTCACATATACTAGGTGGGTTCATCACGGTGAAGCTGTGAACGTCAATGTTATTGACTACGTGGAAGCAGCAGATCACCATCTTGATCTGCCTGATGCTCAGGTGGAAGAGGAGGAGGTGGTGGCGGAGCCAGTGAGTTTGACCAACATTGAAACAATGCTACGAAATGCTCGTGCATTCCGTGAACTTTTACCTGCAGAAGAAAAGCGGTGGGCCCGCATGTTGGAACAGTGCAACGTGGCTGTCACCCCAGGAAATAAGCTGTTAGTATTCTCAGCTATGGTCACCTTTCTTCAGGTGAAGACATCTGAGCGGATGACCAACAAATCATTCGATGCGATGTTGGCTGCTTTCCGCAAAGCTTTCCCAGATGCGTCTGAGATGCCACACACCTACAGTAAAATGAAGAATTTCCTTCGTGCAGTTGGAATTGGATATGATATGATCCATGTTTCTAAGAATAATTGTGTTCTGTTCCGAAAGGATTATGCCAACTTAAGTGAATGCCCGAAATGCAAATCATCAAGATGGAAAGATGGCGATGCTGTGAAGAGGATTCCTCATAATGTTCTGAGACATTTTCCAATTACACCAAGATTGCAGAGGTTGTTTCATGATGCTGAAACAAGAGAGGATGCACCGTGGCATTCTAGGAACCAGGAGTACAGAGATCAGAATGTAATGAGCCATCCATCACATGGTAGTGAGTGGAAAAGCTTCAATCAGAAGCACAAACAGTTTGCTGCTGACCCGAGAAACATTAGACTTGGCTTAGCTTCAGATGGATTTAACCCATTTGGCCACCAGAGCGCCACATATAGCATGTGGCCAGTGCTTGTTATCCCTTACAACATGCCTCCAAATGTCTGCACCAAAGAATCAAACTACATGATGGCCTTGCTCATCCCAGGTCCAAAAAGTCCTGGAAAGGATTTTGATTTGTTCATGGAGCCTCTTGTGGAGGAACTTCAACAGCTATGGAGGGGTGTTCTCACTGGAGACCTATATAGTAGCCCACAAGATGATTTCTTTCTATGTGTTGTTATAATAAGGCGCATCCATGATTATCCGGCTTTGGGCACTATGTCAGGGCGAACGACACATGGTTACAATGCATGTGTTCGCTCTAACAGGAATCCGCTGTCATACGCAATACTTAGCAAGATCTGTTACATTGGACACCACCATTTCCTTACCAAGGACAAGCCGCATCCTAGAAAATACCGAAGACATGTGTTCAATGCAAAGCATGAAAACCGTGATGCGCCAAAGAGGCTCACCGCCGATGACTTGCAAGTGGAATTAGAGAAGGTCAGGCATATTACACCAGGAAACCATCCTGATAATGGTAGCGGGAAAAGGAAGTGTGGCAGGGCCGAAGAGAGATTATTGTTTACCCGCAGGTCCACTTTGTGGGACTTGGAGTATTGGAAAGATTTGGATCTGCGGCATAATCTTGATGTGATGCACATCGAGAAAAATATATGTGACAGCATTATTGGCACACTTCTTAATATTGAAGGCAAGACAAAAGATACCTTAAAATCTAGGATTGATTTGACACACCTGGGTATCAGACAGGATTTGCAGGTGCAAGATGAAGGTAAACCACGGGATATGGCACCAACTGTGTACGACTTGGACAAGGTAAAAAGAAAAGAATTCTGCAAGGTCCTGTCACGTGTGAGATTCCCACATGGATTTGCTTCCAACCCTGAAAGGAGAGTCAGTGCAGATGGAGACAAGGTACAAGGGTTGAAAATTCATGACTGCCACGTCCTACTTCAAAGGGTTTTACCTATTATCCTTAGAGGATTGGGCCGCCCTGACTTATATAGAGCAGTTGCAGAGTTGGGACAATTCTTCAGGGAACTCTGCAGTAGAAATATCAGGATAGATGCTTTGGAGCGTCTTAGAGACAAGATACCAACTATCCTATGCGACCTTGAGAAGATATATCCTCCAGCCTTCTTTGATGTGATGGTGCATTTGGCTGATCATCTACCTGATGAGGCACTACTTAGAGGTCCAGTACAGTATGGCTGGATGTACCCTATTGAAAGGCGGCTAGGCACTTTCAAGGGCTATGTTAGGAACAGAGCTAGACCCGAGGGTTCCATTGCAGAGGCCTACATTGCTACAGAAGCGTTGACATTCTGCTCAAAATACATTGAAACAGCTGATCAGCTTAGCAAAGACGTGGATGAAGACAATCCCGGGCTCAATGTTTTCGATTATTCTGTTCGAGTTACAGGGAAGAGTCGTCAAGAGGACAAACCTAAAGATTTGGACAAAATGGTTTGGTATGTGTTGAATAACTGTCCTGAGATACTACCTTATATCAAGTAAGCGCTAAGTACTGCAGCTTATACATCGTAATCTACTAAACTTGCGGCACATTCTTATATATTTAGATGTTTGACGCGATCACTATGTTGTGCAGCATCTACAAAAAGGAGTTACTGCCGCAAAATCCAAGAAACATTGACAAACCGGTTATGGCAGGATTTGCGAAATGGTTCAAGAGCCATGTAAGCTTTTGAATTGCACTGTCAGTTTTTTTAATATATTGAGTACATAAGATGACCAGCTTGTCTATTTTCTAACCATAGGTTAAGAAGATGCAGGAGGATGAGCAGGCAGTTGATGATGCCCTTTACTCACTAGCAATGGGTCCTGATACTCGGGTAAGACATTATGAATCTTGCGTTGTTGGAGATGTGCGCTACAACACCCTTGCACGAGACGAGGGCAGGAAGACACAAAACAGTGCCATCATGAGCACGGATACATATGACAAAGAGACAACTGAAATGTATGCTAACATAACAGACATTGTTCAGTTGCAGTATATCTCCAGTTTCAAGGATCATCGGTGTGTGGTTCTGTTGTGCTGTCGTTGGTATAACCTGTTTTCCATGATCGCAAAACCCAGAGCTGATGATTATTTCAAATCCATCAATGTCAAGGCAGCGTACCAGACCAACGAGCCTTTTATTTTGGCAAATCAAGCAACACAGATATTTTTCTTAGAAGACACATTTGCACGTAGCGATGACTGGAGAGTAGTGCAAAGGTTTGAGCAGAGGAATTCATTTAATGAAGTTGCACAACAAGATGATGCTTACACTGCTCCTAATGTACAAGATAACACAGATGTTCCTAATATCTTTGAGAACCATCACGTCAATGGCGCCGGCGAAAAGATTGCCTGTCATGCTGTGGACATACAAGAGTTGATCAAGAAGAAGCCAACGTTCGAGGACGTTGAGGACGAAGAAGAAGATGACACCGTGGGGAATTACGATACAGACTGATACACATGGCGAAGATGTTGACGCTGCTGCTGCGGATGATGATACATTGTTTTTGTCGTATTTGCGTGTCAGAAGACGTTTTTTTATCTACTATGTGAAATTGTGTTTGCTATGACAACTGAAACTTGATGAACATGTTGTTTAGTATTTTCTTGTGAGAACATCACTTGTTATGTATGCTGATTTGTGTTTGGTGATTGTATGACGACTAAAACATGATGACATTATTGTTTAGTTGTACTCATATTTGGCTGTGAAACTTGAATTTGATGACATAGTTTGCTGTTGGACTGCAATTTGCTCGACGTCTTCGAATGAGAACAACGCTGACCTGACAGGTCCTCTGCTAATTAATTTATTTATTACCAAAAGGGCCTCTGCTATTTATTTATTTATGAGCAAAAGGGGACACCCTCTGATTTCCGTTAATAGAAATCATTAGATGTTCACAACACTACGCCCAGCCTGCTACACAGGTTTCATTCATTACTACTTTCAGCAAAGTGCTCATGTCATAGCCACTGAATACATCACGAGTGCTACATACACTGCAAATAAAGAGACAATCATCCTACAGAGCACATCGATTTTGCCCATTATCTTCACAAGCTCTTTCATCTCCTCATTGCTGTCAAGGCCGTTCAGCAGCTGTTGCTTGGCCATGATCAGAGGAACTGCATCTTTAACCTTCTGCTCTGCATCTTCCTCTTCTGTCGTTCCTTCAGTTACTTGTCCAACACCCCAACCTGCTGGTATTGGGATTCCTCGACTAACCAAATAATCAGCGTAGTTGCACTCCCCCACATCAGCAACTTCCCAGAAATACAAATCACACGAATCTTCCCTTTTCTGCACGAATCAAATTGGAAGATCATCAACCAACCTATTAAAAAAATCAGCAACTGAAAGCAGCGGAACAACACTTAAACATATTATTACCCCATGATTCGGGCATTTGTAGAAGACTCGACCAGGGTTGAGGATTGTGGTTGAGACGCGATGGATGACTCTGCGTGATTTGCAGCAGTGGCACCACACCAACGGCAGTGGGTTGCGATGAGCAACTGGCTGCGGTGCGCGTGCCGGGCGGGGTGTGATGAGACCCATAGGCGATGGTACGGGTGGCGACTTGGCGCATATTTGGTTGTTGCCTGCTGAAGAGCAGGTGGACGAGCAGCCATCGGACATGGTTGCTGCGGCCAGAGCTTCTGATGCTAGGCAGAGTAAGTAGAGAAGAGGAGAAGCGAACGTTGGATATGTCAGTTTCATTACTTGCAGAGTAGCATAGCACCATATATAGTCATAGTCTAGGTTTGTATTCGAACCAGCTACATGAGCCCGTCTCTCTTTTTTCTAGAACTCAGCAACGTCTCTTTACTGGTACACTAGCTTGTTCTGTACGCCTTCTCAAGTCTTTGATTCCTCCACCTAACATCTGGGACCCACTGGAAGGGCCTCTGTATTTCGCGAAAAAAACGTGCCGCCCGCTGACAGGTCGGACCCACCAGCTATCTTCGCACGCAAGGAAGTGCCTCCTTATTACGCACAAAAAATGAATACTCCCCCTGCCAGCTGGAACCCAGCATCGTGGGAGGCTGACTTGTGGGCCTACCAAGTTGACGGGGACGGAGGGCTTTGTCAACTTAGTCAATATGAACAATTCTGGCTCCAGTTACCATACGATGTTCATCCAACGGCAGTAGTGCTTGCTCAACCTTTGGTCTTCTTGCTCCAGCCGCCCAAACCAGCGTCGGTCGTGCCGCGTGCTCCTGCCTCCCGTGGCCGGCTGTGATGCCGCGGAGGCCTCACCCCCTACTACTCCCACCGCTGGCCAGGCCATCCATCTACTCACCCACACCCCCTGTTATTCTGCGGCGACGGCAGCCTCACTCCGCAGCCGAACCAGTGAACCCTCGTACTCCTCTCCGCGTGGGCATCCACTGTCGCGTCTTCCCCGGCTCCGCGTCATCCCCTTCCTAGGCCTCGCCATCGTCCACCGGCTTGGTGCTCTCGGCGCGGCATGGTCAATGTGGTCAACGAACGACTTCCATCGGAAGAGTACTGTACGTGGAGAGGCTGACAGCTGGGTCCACGGCCACAGCCCAGTTTTTTTGTGATTTGCCAAGTAAGTCGCTTTGTCAGGCCTGTTGGGCTGCAAATCTTTCACGAGGAGAGCTTCATTCGGCTGGCCGAGAAAATGGCCTATCAGTAATGAGAAATGGGTTGTACATTTTTGAAACACATCAAATCGGCAATTAGTTTCAAATTTCTTTTTTTCATTTCGAGATTTTAAATTGCATTGATTTTTATGCGTGGACAATTTGCTGGACTTTATATTGATATACATTTATTTTTAAAATCAGTTTGAATGTGACTCGAAATTTAGGGATTAAAAATAGTTCGGACCGCACCGAAATATGCAAAATTTCGTATAATTTTGTAACCGTGGCCACAATATGGGCTGTAATGCTAACAAAAAGAATATGGGCTCCAAAAAAACCTTAAGAATTAGCAAATGGGCTTTAAATTATTAGAAATAATGGCAGATGGGATGTATGATGTTTTCCACAGATTTGAGGCTTTCCAAAAAAAATGGTTGACGCACAAGCAGTGACTGTTGGATGTCCATCCAACGGCCGTCGTGCTTCTTCAATCTCTGCTCTTCCTGCTCCAGCCGCTCAAACAAGCGCCTACGGGACTGCCTGCTCTCTCCTCCCCACGGCCGGCTGTGCTGCCGCGCAGGCCTCACCGCCCCACCGTACTCCCATCGCCCACCTAGCCATCCCTCTACTCACCCACACATGTTGTTATTCTCCGGCGATGGCAGACGAACCAGTAAACCCTCGTACAGTCGTACTCCCCTCCGCGTGGGAAACAACTGCCGAGTCTTCCCTGCCTCCGTGTCGTTCCCTTCCTAGGCCTCACCGTCGTCCACCGCCCTGGTGCTCTCGGTGCGGCCTGGTCAATGTGGTCAACGACCGACATGCATCTGAAGTGGACTGTACGTGGAGAGGCTGACAGCTGGGTCCACGGCCGCACGCAAGGAAATGCCTCCTTATTACACGCAAAATAATGATTCCTCCACCTAACATCTGGGACCCACCGAAAGGGCCTCTGTATTTCGCGAAAAAACGTTACCGCCGGTGACAGCTTGGACCCACTAGCTATATCTTCGCACGTAAGGAAGTGCCTCCTTATTACACAAAAAAATGAATACTCCCCTGCTAGCTGGGACCCAGTATAGTGGTAGGCTGGCTTGTGGGCCTACTAAGTTGACGGGGATGAAAGGCTTTGTCAACTTAGTCAATATGCACGATTCTAGCTCCAGTGACCGTACAATGTCCATCCAACGGCCGTAGTGCTTCTTCAACCTCTGGTCTTCTTGCTCCAGCCGCCCAAACCAGCGCCGGTCGTGCCTCGTGCTCCTGCCTCTCGTGGCCGGCTGCGATGCGGCGGAGGCCTCACCGCCCCCTACTACTCCCACCGCTGGCTAGGCCAGCCCTCTACTCACCCACACCCCCTGTTATTCTGCGGCGACGGCAGCCTCACACCGCAGCGAACCAGTGAACCCTCGTACTCCTCTCCGTGTGGGCATCCACTGCCGCGTCTTCCCCGGCTCCGCGTCGTCCCCTTCCTAGGCCTCACCGTCGTCCACGGCCCTGGTGCTCTCAGCGCGGTGTGGTCAACGTGGTCAAGGAATGACTTCCATCGGAAGAGTACTGTACCTGGAGAGGCTGACAGCTGGGTCCACGGCAGCCGCAAGGAAGTGCCTCCTTATTACGCGGAAAATAATTATTCCTCCACCTGACAGCAGGGACCCACCGGACGGGCCACCGTATTTGGCGAAAAAAGGTTTCCCCCTGACTGCTGGGACCCACCGGACGGGCCACCGTATTTGGCGAAAAAAGGTTTCCCCCTGACTGCTGGGACCCACCGGACGGGCCAACGTATTTCGTGAAAAAAACGTTCCCCCCGTTGTCAGCTCGGACCCACCGGAGGTGCCTCCTTATTACGCACAAAAAAATGAATACTCCCCCTGCTAGTTGGGACGCACCTTGGTGGGACTTTTGGGCCTACTAAGTTGACGGGGATGAAAGGCTTTGTCAGCTTAGTCAATATGCACGATTCTAGCTCCAGTGACCGTACGATGTCCACCCAACGGCCGTAGTGCTTCTTCAACCTCTGGTCTTCTTGCTCCAGCCGCCCAAACCAGCGCCGGTCGTGCCTCGTGATCCTGCCTCCCATGGCCGGCTGCGATGCGGTGGAGGCCTCACCGCCCCCTACTACACCCACCGCTGGCCAGGCCATCCCTCTACTCACCCACACCCCCTGTTATTCTGTGGCGACGGCAGCCTCACACCGCAGCGAACCATTGAACCCTCGTACTCCTCTCCGTGTGGGCATCCACTGCCGCGTCTTCCCCGGCTCCGCGTCGTGCCCTTCCTAGGCCTTGCCGTCGTCCACCGCCCTGGTGCTCTAGGCGCGGCGTGGTCAACGTGGTCAAGGAATGAGTTCCATCGGAAGAGTACTGTACCTGGAGAGGCTGACAGCTAGGTCCACGGCAGCGGCAAGGAAGTGCCTCCTTATTACGCGAAAAATAATTATTCCTCCACCTGACAGCAGGGACCCACCGGACGGGCCACCGTATTTGGCGAAAAAAAGGTTTCCCTCTGACTGCTAGGACCCACCGGACGGGCCAACGTATTTCGCGAAAAAACGTTCCCCCCGTTGTCAGCTCGGACCCACCGGAGGTGCCTCCTTATTACGCACAAAAAAATGAATACTCCCCCTGCTAGTTGGGACGCACCTTGGTGGGAGGCTAACTTGTGGGCCTACTAAGTTGACGGGGATGGAGTGCTTTGTCAACTTAGTCAATATGAACGATTCTAGCTCCAGCGACCATACGATGTCCATCCAACGGCCGTAGTGATTCTTCAACCTCTGCTCTTCTTGCTCCAGCCGCCCAAAGCAGCGCCGGTCGTGCCGCATGCTCCTACCTCCCGTGGCCGGTTGTGCTGCCGCAGAGGCCTCACCGCCCCCTACTATTCCTACCGCTGGCCAGGCCCTGCGGCAACGACAGCCTCACACCGCAGCCGAACCAGTGAACCCTCGTACTCCTCTCCGCGCGGGCTTCCACTGCCGCATCTTCCCCGGCTCTGCGTCGTCCCCTTCCTAGGCCTCGCCTTCGTCCACCGCCCTGGTGCTCTCGGCGCGGCGTGGTGAACGTGGTCAAGGAACGACTTCCATCGGAATAGTACTATACGTGGAGAGGCTGACAGCTAGGTCCATAGCGGCCGCAAGGAAGTGCCTCCTTATTACGCGCAAAATAATTATTCCTCCACCTGACAGCTGGGACCCACCGGACGGGCAACTGTATTTCACAAAAAAACGTTTCCCCCTGACTGTTGGGACCTACCAGCTACATCTTCTTACGCAAGGAAGTGCATCCGGGCAAAAAAATGATTCGCCCCCCTGACTGCTAGGACCCACCAGCTACATCTTCGCAGGCAAGGAAGTTCCTGACAGTCGGGACCCACCTGGTCGAAGCATACGTAGCGTTGTCATTCTGGTCGCGAACGTGTACGTACATACTGGTCGATGTAGAGGCGCGCACGTGTCGTAGTAGAGGCGCGCACGTAGCATGTACACATACGTACAGCGGCCAGTGTGCAAGAAAGAAAATACGGCCACGTACGTATATACGGGCAGGGTCTCGAACGCCTACTCGCAGATGCGTACGGCCAGGGCTCGTGTACATAGCTGGGTCGGAACGGAGAAACAGCGTCATCGTCGTGTTCATGGGGAGCCAACCGACTGGGTCGGAACGGAATGCGTCGTCGTGTTCATCGGGAGGGCTTGGACGGAATAGCCGATGGAAACGAGGCCCGGCGTACCGCAGAACGGAGGAAACGGCCTTGTGTTCGACCGACCACGGTCGAAACGGGATCCTGTTCATCGGGAGGGGTCTGGCGTACCGCAAAACGGAGGAAACGGACCTCCTACGGTCGAAACAGGGGTCCTGTTGATCGGGAGGGGTGTGGCGTACCGCAAAACGGAGGAAACGGACTTGTGTTGGAGCGCTACAGTCGAAACGGGGGTCCTGTTCATCGGGAGGGGTGTGGCATACTGCAAAACGGGACTCCACGGGATACTGTTCATCTCCACCGTCGACCCCCTCCAGCCTCCACGGGCTACTGTTCATCCACCGTCGACCTCCTCCAGCCTCCACCTACGACTGTTCATCCACGGGCTCCTGTTCATCCAGCCTCCACCGCGCGCTACTCCACCGGCTCCTGTTCAACCACCCCTCTCCACGGGCTCCTGTTCAACCACCCCTCCACGGGCTACTGTTCATCCAGCCCTCCACCGTCTATTGTTCATCCTGCCCTCCACGGGGTGGTCCTGTTCATCCTGCCCTCCACGGGATCCTGTTCAGCCAGCCCCAACCGGCTCGATCGCTCGGGGTCCTGTTCATCCAGAGGCAACACCACGGGGTCCTGTTCATCCACCCCCACCGGGAACTGTTCATCCAAACCCCCCGAGCATCATCCAGAGGCAACACCGCGGGGTCCTGTTCATCCACCCCCACCGGCTCAGAAAATAGTATATACATCAATTTTTGAACTTAGATTCTCCACTTGGCTCTACCCCCTTTTCCCGCCAAAGCCCCTCTAGAGTGACCTAAGCCGTTGATTTGCAAGCTGGGGCTGCTAAGGGTCCTTCATCTACCCAAGATCAACTAGATCGAACAGCTGAAAACACTTGGATTCGTCACCTGTCATTCCACTCATGGACATGGTACTGGTAGAAGCGACTAGACACTACGGGATGAGATTCCATGGTCTGCAAAGGTGGTGTGCACATGCACATTCGGTCCCACCGAAGATCTGATGTGCACGCTAGGCTGTGAGGTCAGTTTTGCAAACATCATCAACAAGTACAGTTTACACCTCGAGATTCCCAACAACACACACGCCCGCACGCCCACGCACACAGAGTCTGTGTAATTCCTGCTGCAACACAAAAGATTACACTTACAACAACAAGATATGTGTTGCATAATTTTTCGTAAAAAGAAAGAAAGAAAGATATGTGTTGCATAATTTTTGTGGACAAAGCTTTTCCTCTATATGGTGCCGCATGCAAAGATGCATATATTCAAACTGTTGGTAGCAGGGGGCGTGCTTGGAACGTGCCTGCATACTAGTCAACAATAGTACTACTATTTCTACTAGCTTCACATGCTTCGTACGTCGGGCAAGTGTTTTTACTGTAGCTGCAAATCCCATCATCCTAGGTCCTCGGATGAGTGTAGTAGAAATTGCATTCTGATGATTGGGTTCAAACTTTCAAAATTGCTGCACTATCTCTACGTCTACGTATACGTAATACAACAAGTTTTAAATTTGAGACCAGCCACCCACCCTCACAAAGAACACTTTTTTACCTAGCACAGACTCCAGGAAATTTGGCCACAGTGTGAGGTGGGCCATATATTAATGTGTTCCCTGTACGTAACCAGCACCTCGAATCCTCGATATATAGTAGGGTGGCATGGGCCAGAACAAGCATTCACGTCCAGGAGTACGGCACACGCCACCAGCATGACTTCCATCTGACACCATATTTCTTGGAGTCCGTGCTACAGCTATCTCTTCAACCTCCTCATTTCTCTAACTCAGCCATCGCGCGACGGGCGAGGTGGGGGTTTGCCGATAGTCGGTTTCCACATCTATGGTCCCACCTGTAAGGCCAACTCCAACGCACGACCCCAAACGAACCTCCGTTTTGCCCGGATTCTGTCCGTTTGGGTAGGGCAATGGGGTCGTGTCCGGGCCATTTCTCGGATGCGGTGGCCGTGCGCCCAACGCGTGGACGCATCCCGGCCGCGTACATTTTTCTTTGCAAACACATATCTTTTTTCATCATTGATTTTTGGTACATGGAAATACATCACCAAATTTTGACTAGAAAAGCAAGACCAAAGAAAACAAGAACCACAAGAATACATTTTAGAAGATATCCAACTTCCATAACTGCTCCTGTAAGTTGGATTAGTCCCTTCTTGATGCATTCATTGTTGATCTACAGAGGCTCGATCTTGCATGCTTCTTTCTTCTTCGAATGTAAAGAAGTAGACGTTGCTTCCTCGCATCCAGTCTCATGTCTAGCCTCTATTCTATCAACAAGTGCACTAGTCTCATCTCTAGCCCCTATGCTAGCTAAAAGTGCTAGAACATCTACTAAATTTCACACTATCAATATATCGATGTACTCTTCTTCCCAATACCAAAACTTGCATCCATTCTACACAATAAAATTTTAAGTTAGCACAACTAGTCTAATCCGAGAGCACAACCGAAGCTAAAGTAGAACATACCCCATTGATACGTCTCCAACGTATCTATAATTTATGAAGTATTAATGTTGTTATTTTATCATTCTTGGATGTTTTCAATCATTTTATAGCAACTTTATATCATTTTTTGGGATTAACCGATTGACCCAATGCCTAGTGCCAGTTGCTGTATTTTGCTTGTATTTTACATCGCATGAAATCAATACCAAACGGAGTCCAAACGCAACAAAACTCCACGGAGATTTTTTATGGACTAGAAGGAACCCAATGGGCCAAAGAAGCACCTGGGGGTGCCCCTGAGGGGGGCACAACCCACCAGGGCGCGCCAGGCCCCCCTAGCGCGCCCAGGTGGATTGTGCCCACCTCGGTGCTGTAGCGACCAGACCTCAAACAGTCTAGTCTCTGTGCATCAGTGTCATCCCTGGATCGGTAATGCTGACACGCACAGTACTTGAAGGATTTATAACAGAGTAGCAATCACACACTTATTACATCGAATGTCTCAAAAGAGAACTTAATACAATAAATACGGCTTAAGGCCATCTAAAATGATAACAGCGGAAGGCTTGGAAGATAAAGTGAGTCCATCAACTCTAACGGCATCACTGAGTAAAAGACCACGACCTATGGCACCTTACTCATCGTCTGAAAAGTCTGCAACATGATACGTTGCAGCCCGAAAACGGGTCAGCACATGGAATATGCTGGCAATGTAACACATAGAGAGTAATGAACAGAATAAAGCTATCACTACATGCATGTTTGGCTGGTGGAAAGCTCTATGGTTACAGTTTTGCGAAAAGCCAATTTTTCCCTACCACAAAGGAATAAATTTTATTTAACTATCATGGTGGTTGTTAAACATTGAGAAGGTACCTCCAACTCAATCCCAATTAAGAACGTGATTAACCCAATCAAATTAAATTAAGTAACATGATGATGAGATTCACATGATAATCCAAGAACTAGATACTCAAGATGTCCATAACCGGGGACACGGCTAACCATGATTAGATTGTACACTCTGCAGAGGTTTGCGCACTTTTCCCCACAAGACTTGATCGCCTCCGCTTGATTTCTCGCACTACATGGTGTTTGAGAAACGGATGACCGAGACACAGTCTTTCAGAAACAATACTCTTTACTCCGGGTGGACAATTACACCTACTTTCCCCTACATCTACTAGCCCACCTCTTCAAGAGGTCATGTAACCTACTCAACTATGCTAGAGCCCATAATAGATTGTGGCTGCACACGGAAGTTTCTAGCATGAATAATCTCATGATCCCTTTGAGTCTGGGTGGCGGTCCATAGGATGATCACACGGGTACTCCGGGATATCCAAAAATACAGGCAACACTGGGTTCTCCAGGTGCCTCAATCCACCCAGATGTAAATTAAAGTAGCCACCTTAAGTTGAACCATTAATTAATAATCTCACATCTGTCATGGAAAAATTCACTCAAACCCAATCCACATCTACGAGCATAGCATAGCAATATAAGCAAACGTAGAAGTAACTCCCAATGGTTTGATATAAACAGGGCAATAGGTACTACCTCATCTACTTCCCAAAACCCACATTTTAATCAGATCCTAATCATGCAATAGTTTGAGGATTGATCTAATGCAATAAAACTGGGTGGTAAAGAGGTATGATCAAAGTGTTACTTGCCTTGCTGATGATCCGTGAAACCTAGGGACTCGTAGTAGCACGCTTCGCACTCCGGGTACTCTATCGCAAACAAACAATACATACATAAGCAATCAAGCAAGGGTGCACAGATAAAACTCAAAATAAGAGATCTAACCAGAAAGTTCAACTTAAGAACTCCGGTTTGCAAAAAGAATCAAATCGAACGAAGCAACGAAACTCAAACGGCGAAAGAAACATGCTTCGTTTACTAATCTAGACCTAAGTCAAATTTTACAGTAGCAAAAACTTGTTTGAGTTGGTTAATCAGAAAGAGGGTTTCGAGACGAAACTCTAGGCGCTTGAATCGCCTGATTCTGATAAACGAGCGAAAAGTTATACTAAAACGAAAAACAGATCGGAAATCGCGATCGAAAATAATCGCGAAAAATCCGAGAAAAAGAAAAACTGACGAACAGGCTAACGAACGAACGTTCGCTGTCTGCGGTTAAACGACGAAAACCGTTCGTTAAAACGAACATACGGACGAACGTCCGCAAAATAAATAAACCGGAAAAAAACTAAACCGATCTATAAAAAACAAACCGCGGTTTCTAAAAAAGAAACCCACGGTTTTAAGAAGAAAACCGGCGGCGGTGCGGGGCGGCGGCTAGGGTTTCGCGGGGTGGGCGGGTGGCTCGGGCTGGGCTGCGGGGCTCGGCCTCCCGGCTTATAAAGGCCAGCCGGGCCAGAGTCCTAGCGGGACATGGCCCGGTAGGTCGGTTCGTTTTTTTAACGGACGTGCAGTAAAAGAAAGAAAAAGAAATAATAAACGGACTCCAAAAATACCGAAATAAATTTTCCCCGTCCTCTAAAAATAAGCCGGACAAGATGAACATTTATTTGGGTCTAAAATACAATTTTGAAAAACGCGTATTTTTCCTAATTCAAAGAAAATCAAATCTTTGTTTTTAATATTTTTCCTCCAATATTTCATTATTTTTGGAGAAGTCATATTATCCCCTCTCATATATTTGATATGAAATATTTTCGAAGAGAAAATAATTAAAACAAATGATCCTATTTTCAAAATTTGAGAAACCCAAATATGAAAATAACGAAATCCCCAACTCTCTCCGTGGGTCCTTGAGTTGCGTAGAATTTCTAGGATCGCAAAACAAAATGCAATAAAATATGTTATGCATGATGATCTAATATATGACATTCCAAATTGAAAATTTGGGATGTTACAAACCTACCCCCCCTTAAGATGAATCTCGCCCTGGAGATTCAGGTTGGCTAGAAAATAGGTGAGAGTGGTCCTTCCGTAGATCTTCCTCTCACTCCCAGGTGGCTTCATCCTCGGTATGGTGAATCCACTGAACTTTGCAAAACTTCATAACCTTGCTGCGGGTGACTCGGCTGGCATATTCGAGAATCTTGACTGGTTTCTCCTCATAGGTCAAAGCACTATCCAGCTGAATCGCTTCCAATGGCACTGTATCTCTCAGTGGTATCTCAGCCATCTCTGCGTGGCACTTCTTCAACTGAGAAACATGGAACACATCATGAACTCCCGACAATCCTCCGGGCAATTCCAAATTGTAAGCAACTTCTCCCATACGCTCCAAAGCGCTTCACTCCTCGAAGTGGTGATACTCGAAGATAAACTCTGTCTCCGACTTCGTAAACTGTCTCCTTGCGTTTAGAATCCGCATAACTCTTCTGCCTGGACTGGGCTACCTTGAGCCTATCGCGAATCAACTTCACCCTCTGTTCAGACTCTTTAATCAAATCTGGTCCAAACAACTGGCGGTCTCCAACTTCATCCCACAACAACGGTGTCCTGCACCTCCTTCCATACAGAGCTTCGAAAGGGGCCATCTTCAAACTGTATTGATAACTGTTGTTGTAAGAGAACTCTGCATACGGCAAATTGTCGTCCCAACTAGATCCATAATCTAGCGCACAAGCTCTCAGCATGTCCTCCAAAATTTGATTGACTCTCTCGGTTTGTCCGTCTGTTTGTGGATGAAAGGCTGTACTGAACTCTAGCCTGGTACCCAAAGTTTCATGCAATTGATTCCAAAACTTTGAAGTAAACTGGGTTCCTCTATTTGATACAATGGTCCTTGGAACTCCATGGAGACATACGATCCTGGTCATGTATATCTTTGCCAATTTAGCACTTGTATAAGTGGTCTTTACTGGGATGAAATGAGCTACCTTCATCAAACGATCGACTACAACCCATATCGAGTCATAGCCTGAACGAGTCCTGGGCAATCCTGTGATAAAATCCATGCCTAGCTTATCCCACTTCCATTCGGGTATCGGCAATGGTTGTAGCAATCCTGCTGGCTTCTGATGCTCTGCCTTTACTCTCTGACATACATCACAAACTGCTACATACTCCGCAATATCCTTCTTCATTCCGGTCCACCAAAAACTGTCCTTTAAATCCAGGTACATCTTGGTATTTCCTGGGTGAATCGAATACGGTGAATCATGGGCCTCTTGCAAGATCAACTTCCTGATCTCCGGATCATTGGGCACATAAACGCAGTCCTCAAACCATAAGGTATCGTGCTCATCCTCACGAAATCCCTTGGCTTTTCCTTCACTCATCCTTTCCTTTATCTCGGCAATTTCCTTGTCTGTCTTCTGAGCTTCTCTAATCTTATCCATCAAAGTAGACTGAATCTCCAATGCTGCTACATAGCCTCTCGGAACTATTTCCAAACATAGTTCGCGAAGATCTTCTGCTAACTCCTCGGGTAACTCTCCGGTCATGAGTGTGTTGACATGGCTCTTGCGGCTCAACGCATCGGCTACTACGTTAGCCTTCCCTGGGTGATAATGCAATCTCATATCATAATCCTTAATGTGCTCCAACCATCTCCTTTTCCTGAGATTCAACTCCTTCTGCGTGAAAATGTACTTCAAACTCTTGTGATCCGTGTACACCTCACAATGGTTTCCGATGAGAAAATGTCTCCACGTCTTCAACGCATGCACTACGGCTGCTAACTCCAAATCATGTGTAGCATAATTCAACTCATGGGGTTTAAGTTGTCGTGAGGCATATGAAACAACTCTTCCCTCCTGCATTAGCACTGCTCCAAGTCCTCGACGAGAAGCGTCGCAATATACTTCATAATCCTTGCGTTGATCTGGCAAAATCAACAATGGCGCTGTAACCAAACATTTCTTCAACTCCTGGAAACTAGCCTCACATTCCTTAGTCCAATTGAATTTGGTGTCCTTCTTCAACAACTCCGTCATAGGCTTTGCAATCTTCGAGAAATTCTCGATGAATCTCCGCTAATATCCTGCGAGTCCAAGAAAACTCCGGATTTCTCCAACCGTCGTGGGTGACTCCCAATTGTCACAGTGTTAACCTTGGTGGGTTCTACTGCTATTCCTTCTCCGGATATAACATGTCCAAGGAATCCAACTTCCTTTAACCAAAACTCGCACTTGCTGAACTTGGCATATAACTGATGTTCTTTGAGCTTTCCAAGTACCAAACGCAAATGCTCCTTATGCTCTTCTTCATTCTTCGAATAGACCAGAATATCATCAATGAACACTACGACGAACTTATCCAAAAACTCCATAAACACTTTGTTCATCATGTTCATGAAATAGGCGGGTGCGTTAGTCAGGCCAAATGACATAACGGTGTACTCATATAGCCCATACCTTGTGGTAAAAGCTGTCTTGGGTATATCCTGCTCTCGAATCTTCAACTGGTGGTATCCTGATCGCAAATCAATCTTGGAAAATACTTTAGCTCCTTGTAGTCGGTCAAACAGATCATTGATCATCGGTAGTGGGTACTTGTTCTTGATTGTTACTTCATTCAATCCACGATAATCAACAACCATCCTCAACGATCCATCTTTCTTCTCCACTAGAAATACAGGTGATCCCCAAGGTGACGAACTTGGGCGAATATATCCTTTATCCAGTAACTCCTTAATCTGCTTCTTAATTTCTTCCAAATCCTTAGCCGGCATCCTGTATGGTCTCTTAGATATTGGCCCAGTGACTGGCAAAAGCTCAATCAAAAACTCGATGTCTCTATCCGGTGGCATGCCTGGCAACTCTTCTGGAAATACGTCAGGGAACTCCCTCACCACTGGCACTTCCTCCTGTACAACTCCTGATAAGGAATTCACTTGAGTCCTCTTCGGCACATGCCGAGATACATACTTAATCCTTCTTCCTTCTGGGGTAGTAAGCAAAATCGTCTTACTGGCGCAATCGATGTTTCCTCCATACATCGATAGCCAATCCATTCCCAAAATCACATCCAAACCTTGCGACTCCAAAACTATTAGGTCTGAGGGGAAAACATGCCTACCTATGGCCAATGGCATCTGAAAACATCCTTGGCTTGCCATATACTCTGCTCCTGGCGAGGTTACTAACATAGGTGTTCTAAGAACTTTGGTGGGCAACTTAAACTTATCCACAAATCCCCTTGATATGTATGATTGTGATGCACCAGTATCAAAAAGAACGATTGCAGTAAATGACTTAACCAAAAACTTACCTATTACTGCATCAGGCTGTGCTTCAACCTCCTCCACATTAACGTGGTTCACCTGTCCCCTGTTGAAAGGGTTCGGATTCTTCCCCGAGCTTCCATTTCCATTTCCATTCTTAGCTTCCGGACATTCAGTTGCATAATGTCCAGTCTTCTGGCACTTGAAACAAGTAACGTGGCTTAGATCCCTCTTGGCTGGGGTTGATGGGTTGGTACGGTTCTGTCCGTTGCTTCCTTCATTCCCAGTGCCATTCTTGGGGCCACTATGATTGTGCGAGCTCCCTCCATTGTGATTGTGACCTCCATGGTTATGCTGAAGGTTTCCTCCCGAGTTCGGGGTAAAACGAGGCTTCTGGTGAGCTCATGTACCGTACTTTCCTTGTCCATACTTCCTCTTACGACTCTCAATCTGCTGTTGCTTCCCTTCAATCATGAGAGCTCTATCTACCAACTTCTGGTAGTTGTTAAAAGTTGCCACCATCAACTGCATGCTCAGCTCATCATTCAGTCCTTCCAGAAACTTCTCCTGCTTAGCTGCATCCGTAGCAATGTCATCTGGGCATAACGTGCTAACTTACTGAAATCCTCCATGTACTGGCCAACGGTACGTCCTCCTTGGCGTAAGTTGCGAAACTCACGCTTCTTCATGGCCATAGATCCTGCTGAAACGTGGGCAGTACGGAAAGCTTGCTGAAACTGGTCCCATGTGACAGTGTCAATGGGGTGAGTGGCTGTGTAATTCTCCCACCATGATGCTGCGGGTCCATCAAGCTGATGTGCGGCAAAAACGCACCCTCTCCGCATCTGTCCATCCTGCAGTGGTCAGCTCCCTTCCAACCTTGCGGAGCCAATCATCTGCCACAATCGTCTCGGTGCTACTGGAGAACACCGGCGGATTCAGCCTAAGAAAACGGGCTAAGTGATCAACAGGTGGTGGTGGTGGTGGGTTGTTGTTGTTGTTGCCTTGGTTCTGAACTAGCACTTGCATCAGGGCATTCTGCTACTGAATCAACTGAGTGATCTCCGGTGGGTAAACAAATCCGGTGTCCCGTCTCGGAGGCATCTGATGGGTTTTAGAAAAGATGAGAAAATAGGATAGAATGAGGTCTAGAGGGAAAACACTACCCATATGCACATGAGACAAACACAATCATATCACTCCAATCAATTCAAACAAGGCATACAATCAATCTAACTATCGTTACAAAGTGCTTGGACTATACTATATACATGGTGGAATACTACTACTAATTTGGTGGTCTACTAGAAAAATTGCTCAGTCGGAGACTCCATGATATCTGCTCCGGCTTCATCCTCCCAATCATCATCACTGGGGTCCGAGTCAGTGTCGTCGATGATGATGTAGTTCTCCAGGCAAGTAGAATCATTATCATCTCCTCCTGGTGCTGGGTCTCCCATGAAAACTCTTAGCTTCTTTATCAGGTCGTCATTCTTCTCCAACAATGTTGCGATTTCCTCCTCATATCCATCGCGTGTAGCCTTGAGTTCTTCCTCCAGTTCCATGATCCTTGTCTTTGCCTTCTTCAGTTCTATCATGTCTGCGCACATCTGGTTCTCCTGGCGACGAATGTGCTGGTTTAACTCCTGAATGAAAGCTGCAATAGATCTATCCTTCCTGGTACTGATCATCTCCCATTGCTCATCTCGGCGCCCACAAATCTGATAGATAGTATCCTTGAGATCATTGTGGTACACTTCTCCAATGCGTCCCATGGTGATGTGGGCTGCCATGCTCTTTCCTAGACTCGAGGTTGGTGCATCAAAGGAAAACTCTATGGGCTCAGTGACTGGCATGAACGTCCTTCCTGGAACTTGAACTTGAATCATCCAGCGCTCCTCTTCTGGTAGTGTGGCGTTGTAGGTTCCGGTGAAGCTTGGTATTCCGATGTTCAGGTACTTAGTAACTTCCTTCAAGTGTCGTCCAAAAGGTGTATCCTCATCCGGTTGGGCGAACTTGTTCCTTGCATCCGCCATCCTAAAAGAGTGGAAGAGAGGAGAGGAGTCAGAAATGAGAAGAGAGTAGTAGTCTAGGGCTTTAGCTTAGTGGTAGTGTCCTACAGTCAGCGTGTGCTCTGATACCATCTTTGTAGCGACCAGACCTCAAACAGTCTAGTCTCTGTGCATCAGTGTCATCCCTGGATCGGTAATGCTGACACGCACAGTACTTGAAGGATTTATAACAGAGTAGCAATCACACACTTATTACATCGAATGTCTCAAAAGAGAACTTAATACAATAAATACGGCTTAAGGCCATCTAAAACGATAACATCGGAAGGCTTGGAAGATAAAGTGAGTCCATCAACTCCAACGGCATCACTGAGTAAAAGACCATGACCTATGGCACCTTACTCGTCGTCTGAAAAGTCTGCAACATGATACGTTGCAGCCCAAAAATGGGTCAGCACATGGAATATGCTGGCAATGTAACACATAGAGAGTAATGAACAGAATAAAGCTATCACTACATGCATGTTTGGCTGGTGGAAAGCTCTATGGTTACAGTTTTGCGAAAAGCCAATTTTTCCCTACCACAAAGGAATAAATTTTATTTAACTATCATGGTGGTTGTTAAACATTGAGAAGGTACCTCCAACTCAATCCCAATTAAGAACGTGATTAACCCAATCAAATTAAATTAAGTAACATGATGATGAGATTCACATGATAATCCAAGAACTAGATACTCAAGATGTCCATAACCGGGGACACGGCTAACCATGATTAGATTGTACACTCTGCAGAGGTTTGCGCACTTTTCCCCACAAGACTTGATCGCCTCCGCTTGATTTCTCGCACTACATGGTGTTTGAGAAACGGATGACCGAGACACAGTCTTTCAGAAACAATACTCTTTACTCCGGGTGGACAATTACACCTACTTTCCCCTACATCTGCTAGCCCACCTCTTCAAGAGGTCATGTAACCTACTCAACTATGCTAGAGCCCATAATAGATTGTGGCTGCACACGGAAGTTTCTAGCATGAATAATCTCATGATCCCTTTGAGTCTGGGTGGCGGTCCATAGGATGATCACACGGGTACTCCGGGATATCCAAAAATACAGGCAACACTGGGTTCTCCAGGTGCCTCAATCCACCCAGATGTAAATTAAAGTAGCCACCTTAAGTTGAACCATTAATTAATAATCTCACATCTGTCATGGAAAAATTCACTCAAACCCAATCCACATCTACGAGCATAGCATAGCAATATAAGCAAACGTAGAAGTAACTCCCAATGGTTTGATATAAACAGGGCAATAGGTACTACCTCATCTACTTCCCAAAACCCACATTTTAATCAGATCCTAATCATGCAATAGTTTGAGGATTGATCTAATGCAATAAAACTGGGTGGTAAAGACAAACTGAGTGTTACTTGCCTTGCTGATGATCCGTGAAACCTAGAGACTCGTAGTAGCACGCTTCGCACTCCGGGTACTCTATCGCAAACAAACAATACATACATAAGCAATCAAGCAAGGGTGCACGGATAAAACTCAAAATAAGAGATCTAACCAGAAAGTTCAACTTAAGAACTCCGGTTTGCAAAAAGTATCAAATCGAACGAAGCAACGAAACTCAAACGGCGAAAGAAACAAGCTTCGTTTACTAATCTGGACCTAAGTCAAATTTTACAGTAGCAAAAACTTGTTTGAGTTGGTTAAACAGAAAGAGGGTTTCGAGACGAAACTCTAGGCACTTGAATCGCCTGATTCCGATAAACGAGAGAAAAGTTATACTAAAATGAAAAACAGATCGGAAATCGCGATCGAAAATAATCGCGAAAAATCCGAGAAAAAGAAAAACTGACGAACAGGTTAACGAACGATCGTTCGCTGTCTGTGGTTAAACGATGAAAACCGTTCGTTAAAACGAAAGTACGGACGAATGTCCGCAAAATAAATAAACCGGAAAAAAACTAAACCGATCTATACAAAAACAAACCACGGTTTCCAAAAAAGCACGGTTTTCCGAAGAAAACCGGCGGCGGCGCGGGGCGGCGGCTAGGGTTTCACGGGGCGGGCGGGCGGCTCGGGCTGGGCTGCGGTGCTCGGCCTCCCGGCTTATAAAGGCCGGCCGGGCCAGAGTCCGAGCCGGACACGACCCGGTAGGTCGGTTCGTTTTTTTTAAACGGACGTGCAGAAAAAGAAAGAAAAGAAATATTAAACGGACTTCAAAAGTCCCGAAATAAATTTTCCCCGTCCTCTAAAAATAATCCGGACAAGATGAACATTTCGTTGGGCCTAAAATGCAATTTTGAAAAACGCGTATTTTTCCTAATTCAAAGAAAATCAAATAAAATCCAAATAAAATCAAATATTTGTTTTTAATATTTTTCCTCCAATATTTTATTATTTTTGGAGAAGTCATATTATCCCCTCTCATATATTTGATATGAAATATTTTTGAAGAGAAAATAATTAAAACAAATGATCCTATTTTCCAAATTTGAGAAAACCCAAATCTGAAAATAACGAAATCCCCAACTCTCTCCGTGGGTCCTTGAGTTGCGTAGAATTTCTAGGATCGCAAAACAAAATGCAATAAAATATGTTATGCATGATGATCTAATGTATAACATTCCAAATTGAAAATTTGGGATGTTACAGGTGGCTTCCCGTACCCCCTCTTTGCACTAGAAATTCCCAAATATTCCGAAACCCTTTGGGGTTAACCTAGATCAGAAGTTCTGCCTCCGCAAGGCTCTGTAGGCACCGAAAACCAATCTAGAGCCGTTCCGGCACCCTGCCGGAGGGGGGAATCATCACCGGTAGCCATCTACATCCTCCCGGCGGCCACCACGATGAGGAGGGAGTAGTCCACCCTCGGGGTGAGGGTTTGTACCAGTAGCTATGTGTTTAATCTCTCTCTCGTGATCTATATCATGGGCATTGTTGATATAGTCGGATCATATGATGTTTCTACCCTCTATACTATTGTTATGATGAATTGAATCTTTACCCTTTGAAGTTTTTTCTTGTCGGATTGAATATTCAGAGATGAGAACACATGATATATATCTTGCAATATGAATACTTGAGGTGACAATTCGGGTATCTTATTGATTAATTGATATATGTTATGGCATTCAACTCATGGATTCCCGCGGTGATATTGGGGTAATCTATGCATAGGGTTTGATGCACGTTTTTCTCCGACAGAAACTTCGGGGTCTCTTTATAGTTCTTTGTGATGGATTGAGTATTATGAATATGAATTTGCTTTGTTGTTATTCTAGTACGAACTCTAGGATAGATCAAACAGAAAAAATAGCTTTGTGTTAATCTAGTACGAACTCTTGAATATCGAACGGGAAGAATAGCTTTGAGGTGGTCTCGTACCCTACAAACAATATCTATCTTTTGTTCTCCGCTAATAGTAACTCGGGAGTGATTCTTTATTACATTTTGAGGGATAATCATATGATCCAACTATGTTAGCATTGTTGAAAGGTTGCACTAGTGAAAGTAAGGACCCTAGGCCTCATTTTTAAGCATTGCAATACCGTTTTTGTGGCCGTTTACTAATTGCTACCTTGTTGTTTTTATTTATTCTGATTATAAGAATATATTTCTACCATCAATATTACACATTGATCACCATCTCTTCGCCGAACTAGTGCACCTAAACAATTTGCCATTGTATTGGGTGTGTTGGGGACACAAGAGATTTCTTGTATTTGGTTGCAGGATCGTTTGAGAGAGACCATCTTCATCCTACACCTCCCACGGATTGATAAACCTTAGGTCATCCACTTGAGGGACAATTGCTACTCTCGTACAAAACTCTGCGCTTGGAGGCCCAACACGTGTCTACAAGAATAAAGTTGCATAGTAGACATCAAGCTCTTTTCTGGCACCGTTGCCGGGGAGGTGAGTGCTTGAAGGTATATCTTTAGATCTTGCAATTGAATCTTTTACTTTCTTGTTTATCACTAGTTTGTTTATAAAAGAAAACTACATAAAAAGATGGAATTGAGGTTGCATCATATTATTAATCATCTTTATATGTCTTTCTTGAAAATGATGGTTCGGAAAATTGTGCTCAGTTGTTAGAAGAAGAAGTCAATAAAATGTTTGGCACAAAATATTTGAATGATGAGCATGATTGCAATATTGGTAGTATGAATTCTTTGAATATCCATGATGCTAGTGATATGCAAAGCCATAAGCTTGGGGATGCTATATTTGATGAAGATGATATTTTAGTCCCCCAAGTTTTGATGAGAAAATTTATTATGATGATTGCACACCTCATATTTATGATGAAAGTGGATTCGGAGAGGTCATGACTCTATTTAATGATGAATCCACTATTTTGGAAGAGGTTGCAATTGATTATGACAACAAAGTTGCTATCTGTGATGATTATGGTGATGACATGTATGCTATAAAGAATAATGATAACCATGAAACTTGTCATCATGATTTTAATTTTCACTCTCATGATAGTTATTTTGTTGAGTTTGCTCCCACTACTATTGATGAGAAGAAATTTTCTTATGTGGAGAGTAATAAGTTCTCTATGCTTTTGTGTCATGAAAAGAATGCTTTATGTGATGTTTATATTGTTGAATTTCTTAATGATGCTACTGAAAATTATTATGAGGGAGGAACTTATGCTTGCAGGAATTGCAATAATATCAAGTTTCCTCTCTATATGTTGAAAGTTTTGAAGTTATGCTTGTTTTGCCTTCCTATGCTAGTTGATTCTTGTTCCCATAAGTTGTTTGCTCAAAAAATCCCTATGCATAGGAAGTGGGTTAGACTTAAATGTGCTTGCCATGTGATTCATGATGTTCTCTTTATGTTTCACTTCTTATCTTTTATGCGAGCATCATTGAAATCATCATGCCTAGCTTAAAAGGCATTAAAGAAAAGCGCTTGTTGGGAGACAACCCAACACTTTTACCTACTGTTTTTGTGTGTTCACATGATTATGCTACTGTATTAATCATGTTTTATTGCTTTTGTTTCAATAAAGTGCCAAGTAAAGCCTTTGGGATCATGTTGGGTGATAGTTGATTTGCCCCTGCTGAAAAACAGAAACTTTTGCACTCACGAAAATAAGTCCTATTTTTAATAGAAGAGTGATTTTGAGTTGATTATTTTTTGCAGAAGTTTAATATACAAATTTCTCACGTGGTCCATTTTTGTCATAATTTTTGGAGTATCAGAAGTATGGTAGTTGTCCAGATCATTACAGACTGGTCTGTTTTAGACAGATTCTGTTTTCAATGCATAGTTTGCTTGTTTTCTAGTTTCTATGGTTTATATTGCTCAATATAAATTGTGGAAATGATATTATACAGTAGGAATTGTGTGGAACAAATTATGAATCTTGTCTTTGACAGTACCAAAGTGAAATGTTTTGCTCTTTATCATACTAACCTATCTCACGGAGTTCCGTTAAGTTTTGTGTGATTGAAGTTTTCAAGTTTTGGGCGAGACATCAATATGAGGAGAATAAGGAGTGACAAGACCCTAAGCTTGGGGATGACCAAGGCACCCAAGGTAATATTCAAGGATGATCCAAGCAACTAAGCTTGGGGATGCCCTTGAAGGCATCCCCTCTTTCATCTCCGACATTATCGGTAACCTCACTTGGAGCTATGTTTCATTCGTCTCATGATATGTGTTTTACTTGGAGCATCATTTTATTTGTTAGTATTTGCTTGCTGTTATTTAGAATAATGTTGTGCATCTTTTATTTCAATAAAAATGTCAAGTATAGCCTTTGCCATGCTTATCTTGCAAGTATACATGTTGCTGTTTGAAAACAGAAAGTTTATCGATGTTACAAAAATTCCCGAGGAAAGTCAGAATGTGACAAAATTTTGAAACCTTTTGCATAATAAGATCTGATAAATTTTCTACAGTTTGCTAGAATTTCATAATGTTTGGAGTTGAATAAGTATTGATACTCTTGCATTCTTTACAGACTGTACTGTTTTGGCAGATTGCTGTTATGTTTGCATTGTTTGCATATGCTTGCTTGTTTAATGAATCTATTTGAGGATAGGAGTATTAAATATGCAGAGGCATTTAGTATGCAATGTTGAATAATTTTAGTGATTTGCTACAGTAGAGTAGGATAAGGTTTTTGCATTGGTTTATACTAACTTATCTCACGAGTTCTTGTTGAGTTTTTTGTGGATGAAGCTTTTAAGATTTAGGAAAACCGTGGAATAAAAGGAATTAAGGAGAACAAAAGCTCAAGCTTCGGGATTCCTAAGGCACCCCAAGATAATATTTCAAGAAGTCTCAAGCACCTAAGCTTGGGGTTGACCCGGTAGGCATCCCACCTTTCTTCCTTCAACAATTATCGGTTAGTATCGGTTGAGCCTAAGCTTTTGCTTCTTCACTTGATGTGTGCTATCCTTGGAACATCATTTTATTTTGTTTTTCTTGCTGTTTTAATAAAGTACTTAGATTTGAAAGATTTTAAATAAAATAGAGTCCTCAAATAGTTGCCAAGGAGGCTAAGTAAGCGGCATTCACATCCCATCAACGAAGCTCTTTTCTTTGGAATTGCTCTTGTGCTTCACTTATATCCTATGAGTAAATTGTTAAATAAATTGAATGTCACGAAGATGAAATTATATCATGCCTAGCGGTAGCTTCACATTTGGGTTTAGAAAGTGAAACCTTTTGAGGCTTGACAATCACAATATTGGCCATACAAGCAATTCACGAATAATTAGTATAAGGAAGAGAACTTTCACATGCAAATACACTATCATGGAAATCTTTTGTGATTGTGAGCCCCCATCAAAATATTATATGCCAAAATTGTTGACGTTGGACAAGGAAGACAACGTAATGATTTATGTTTGCTCATATTCACATAGAAGTCATATTGTCATAGATCCTTCAACATGTGGTGCTTGCCCCCCATCTTTGCTAGCCAAAAATTCCGCACCAAGTAGAGATACTACTTGTGCATCCAAAAACCCTTAAACCCAAATCTTATTTTCAAGAGTCCACCATACCTACCTAAGGATTGAGCAAGATCCTTCAAGTAAGTTGTCATCGGTGCAATAAGGCAATAAAAATTGCTTCTAAAAGTGTTAGATCATTTACTGTAAGAGAAAATTGAGAGTTGTACAAACTTATGATGGCAAAGCAATAAAAGCGACGGACTGCATAATAAAGGTTGCTATCATAAGGGGCAATATAACGTGACGTTCTTTTTCACTAAGGGGTTGAGCATACAAACAAATAAGCGCATGGCAACCTCTGCTTCCCTCTGCGAATGGCCTATCTTTTACTTTTCAGTATTTACTTTTATGCAAAGAGTCAAAGTTTTTATCTCTATTCCTTTTTATTTTTCTCTTTTGGCAAGCATCATGTTGTGAGGAAAGATCTAGGCACATATGTCCAGTTGAATATGGGTAGCATGAGTTATTATGGTTGACATCACCCTTTAGGTGAATACGTTGGGAGGCAAAACAATAAGCCCCTATCTTTCTATGTGTCCGGTTGAAACATTTTGCTCATGTGTATGCGGTGAGTGTTAGCAATCATAGAATACCATATGATGGTTGAGTATGTGGAGCTCTTACTTAAACCCTGTTGAATAAGTTGAATTGCAATTGCTTGGTGACTAAGAACATAGGTTGTTGAGTTTCAAGAGAGTTCATTGTTTGAACCTTAACATGTGAATTGGTTGCTACTATAACATGAGAAGTTTTATAAGAAATAATTGCTGTTATGATGCTAGGAAAAGTGATTGAAACTATCATTGATCAAACTTATGCACTTTGCTAGCATTCACACTTCATAAATTGTTTCTTTAATCATTACCTACTCGAGGACGAGTAGGAATTAAGCTTGGGGATGCTGATACGTCTCCAACGTATCTATAATTGATGAAGTATTCATGTTGTTATTTTATCATTCTTGGATGTTTTACAATCATTTTATAGCAACTTTATATCATTTTTGGGGACTAACCTATTGACCCAGTGCCTAGTGCCAGTTGTTGTTTTTTGCTTGTTTTTTACATCACAGGAAATCAATACCAAACGCAACGAAACTCCACGGAGATTTTTTATAGACCAGAAGGAACCCAATGGGCCAAAGAAGCACCTAGGGGGTGCCCCGAGGGGGGCACAACCCACCAGGGCGCGCCAGGCCCCCCCCTGGCGTGCCCAGGTGGGTTGTGCCCACCTCGGTGGCCTCCCGTACCCCCTCTTTGCACTATAAATTCCCAAATATTCCGAAACCCTTCGGGGTTAACCTAGATAAGAAGTTCCGCCGCCGCAAGGCTCTGTAGCCACCGAAAAACAATCTAGACCCGTTCTGACACCCTGCCGGAGGGGGGAATCATCACCGGTGTCCATCTTCATCATCCCGTTGGCCACCACGATGAGGAGGGAGTAGTCCACCCTCGGGGCTGAGGGTTTGTACCAGTAGCTTTGTGTTTAATCTCTCTCTCGTGATCTATATCATGGGCTTTGTTAACATAGTCGGATGATATGATGTTTCTACCCTCTATACTCTTGTTATGATGAATTGAATCTTTACCCTTTGAAATTTTGTCTTGTCAGATTGAATATTCAGAGATGAGAACACATGCTATATATCTTGCAATATGAATACTTGAGGTGACAATTGGGGTATCTTATTGATTCACTTGATATATGTTATGGCAATCATATCGCGGATTCCCGCGGTGATATTGGGGTAATCTATGCATAGGGATTGATGCACGTTTTTCTCCGACGGAAACTTTGGGGTCTCTTTATAGTTCTTTGTGATGGATTCAGTATTATGAATATGAATTTGCTTTGTGTTATTCTAGTACGAACTCTAGGATAGATCGAACGGAAAAAATAGCTTTGTGTTATTTTAGTACGAACTCTTGAATAGATCGAATGGAAAGAATAGCTTGAGGTGGTCTCGTACCCTACAAACAATATCTATCTTTTGTTCTCCGCTAATAGGAACTCGGGAGTGATTCTTTATTGCACTTTGAGGGATAATCATATGATCCAACTATGTTAGCATTGTTGAAAGGTTGCACTAGTGAAAGTACGGACCCTAGGCCTCACTTTTAAACATTGCAATACCGTTTTTGTGCCCATTTACTAATTGCTACCTTGCTGTTTTTATTTATTCAGATTATAAAAATATATTTCTACCATCAATATTACACTTTTATCACCATCACTTCGCCGAACTAGTGCACCTATACAATTTGCCATTGTATTGGGTGTGTTGGGGACACAAGAGATTTCTTGTATTTGATTGCAGGATCGTTTGAGAGAGACCATCTTCATCCTACGCCTCCCGCAGATTGATAAACCTTAGGTCATACACTTGAGGGAAAATTGCTACTGTCCCATAAAACTCTGTGCTTGGAGGCCCAACACGTGTCTACACGAATAAAGTTGCATAGTAGACATCAAGCTCTTTTCTGGCGCCGTTGCCGGGGAGGTGAGTGCTTGAAGGTATATCTTTAGATCTTGCAATTGAATCTTTTAGTTTCTTGTTTATCACTAGTTTGGTTTTTAAAACAAAACTATATAAAAAATGGAATTGAGGTTGCATCATATTATTGATCATCTTTATAATATCTTTCTTGAAAATGATGGTTCGGAAAATTGTGCTCAATTGTTAGAAGAAGAAGTCAATAAAATGTTTGGCACAAAATATTTGAATGATGAGGATGATTGCAATATTGCTAGTATAAATTCTTTGAATATCCATGATGCTAATGATATGCAAAGCCATAAGCTTGGGGATGCTATATTTGATGAAGATGATATTTTTAGTCCCCCAAGTTTTGATGAGAAAATTTATTATGATGATTGCACACCTCCTATTTATGATGATTATATTGATGAAAGTGGATTCGGAGAGGTCATGACTTTATTTAATGATGAATCCACTATTTTGGAAGAGGTTGCAATTGATTATGACAACAAAGTTGCTATCTATGATAATTACGGTGATGACATGTATGCTATAAAGAATAATGATAACCATGAAACTTTTCATCATGATTTTAATTTTCACTCTCATGATAGTTATTTTGTTGAGTTTGCTCCCACTACTATTGATGAGAAGAAATTTGCTTATGTGGAGAGTAATAAGTTTTGTATGCTTTTGTGTCATGAAAATAATGCTTTATGTGATGGTTATATTGTTGAATTTCTTCATGATTCTACTGAAAATTATTATGAGGGAGGAACTTATGCTTGTAGGGATTGCAATAATATCAAGTTTCCTCTCTATATGTTGAAAGTTTTGAAGTTATGCTTGTTTTGCCTTCCTATGCTAGTTGATTCTTGTTCCCATAAGTTGTTTGCTCACAAAATCCATATGCATAGGAAGTGGTTTAGACCTAAATGTGATTGCCATGTGATTCATGATGCTCTGTTTATGTTTCAATTCTTATCTTTTATGCGAGCATCATTGAAATCATCATGCCTAGCTTGAAAGGCATTAAAGAAAAGCGCTTGTTGGGAGACAACCCAACACTTTTACCTACTGTTTTTGTGTGTTCACATGATTATGCTACTGTAGTAATCATGTTTTATTGCTTTTGTTTCAATAAAGTGCCAAGTAAAGCCTTTGGGATCATGTTGGGTGATAGTTGATTTGCCCCTGCTGAAAAACAGAAACTTTTGCACTCACGAAAATAAGTCCCATTTTTAACAAAAGAGTGATTTTGAGTTCATTATTTTTGCAGCAGTTTAATATACAAATTGCTCACGTGGTCCATATTTGTTCATAATTTTTGGAGTAGCAGAAGTATGGTAGTTATCCAGATCATTACAGACTATTCTGTTTTTGACAGATTCTGTTTTCAATGCATAGTTTGCTTGTTTTATAGTTTCTATGGTTTATATTGCTCAATATAAATTGTGGAAATGATATGATACAGTAGGTATTGTGTGGAAACAATTATGACTCTTGTCTTTGACAGTAACAAAGTGAAATGGTTTGCTCTTCATCATACTAACCCACGGAGTTCCGTTAAGTTTTGTGTGATTGAAGTTTTCAAGTTTTGGGTGAGATATCGATATGAGGAGAATAAGGAGTGACAAGACCCTAAGCTTGGAGATGCCCAAGGCACCCCAAGGTAATATTCAAGGATGATCCAAGCAACCAAGCTCGGGGATGCCCTGGAAGGCATCCCCTCTTTCATCTCCAACATTATCGGTAACCTCACTTGGAGCTATGTTTTCATTCGTCACATGATATGAGTTTTACTTGGAGCGTCATTTTATTTTGTTAGGATTTGCTTGCTGTTATTTAGAATAATGTTTTGTATCTTTTATTTCAATAAAAATGTTAAGTATAGCCTTTGCCATGCTTATCTTGCAAGTATACATGTTGTTGTTTGAAAACAGAAAGTTTATCGATGTTGCAAAAATTCCCGAGGAAAGTCAGAATGTGATAAAATGTTGAAACCTTTTGCATAATAAGCTCTGGTAAATTTTCTATAGTGTGGTAGAATTTCATAATGTTTGGAGTTGAATAAGTATTGATACTCTTGCATTCTTTACAGACTGTACTGTTTTGGCAGATTGCTGTTATGTTTGCATTGTTTGCATATGCTTGCTTGTTTAATGAATCTATTTGAGAATAGGAGTATTAAATATGCAGAGGAATTTAGTATGCAATGTGGAATTTTTTTAGTGATTTGCTACAATAGAGTATGATTAGGTTTTTGCATTGGTTTATACTAACTTATCTCACGGGTTCTTGTTGAGTTTTTTTGTGGATGATGCTTTTAAGATTTAGGAAAACCGTGAAATAAAAGGAATTAAGGAGAACAAAAGCTGGGGATGGCCAAGGCACCCCAAGATAATATTTCAAGACATCTCAAGCACCTAAGCTTGGGGATGCCCCGGTAGGCATCCCACCTTTCTTCCTTCAACAATTATCGGTTAGTATCGGTTGAGTCTAAGCTTTTGCTTCTTCACTTGACATGTGGTCCCATTCCAACATGTCAGTGAGACGACAGCGAGTCCTTCTATACAATTTCCGAAGGGACGTCTATGTAGGCCGAGGCGCCTCTTCGTGTACTGTGGCAACCGTCCACCGCATCTGCGGCTTTCCCTCTCGATTTGGAACTGCTGTCGCACGCTCTTCATCCCTCCTCCATTTGCCTTCACCTTTCCCTCTGCCATTGTTCGATCGTCTTCTCCATGGAGGGAACAGGCCGGAAATGACCCCGTCATTCTTGCCCCAATCTGAATGATGACGTGGTGGAGGAACTCATTGATCGGTGCGGCGTCATCACCTCGTCTAACATGGCAGGTTCATTCAAGACCATTCTCGACTCAACTAATAACATCATTACAAAGAACCCAAGGGTCCAGGAGCAGTTTGATCTCCCCTATCTTCTTCACTGTGACCCTGGTCACTGGCGCATGGACGACGCAAGCCTCGTCTTGTCCAAGTTGGTGCCGCTTGATAAGGATACGTGTGATGTTAAGATGCCATCGCTTGAGGGTAAGGCTTGGGCAGGCGCAAATGGAGATTGGATTGTTTATATTGGGTACAACTGCGAGTGGGAACTTGTGAATGTGTACACTCGTCACCGGGTTCCACTTCCAAAAATCTCAGACTGCCCAGAGGTTGAGCACACCGGTATTCTACGTATGTTCAACTACAATCATGGTGACTATCGTCTATAGAAGATAGCAATTTGTCGAGTTCCCGACCGCTCTTGGGATTACACGGACTATGAAGTTTTTGCTATCTTCGACAAGCTTGTTGCCATCCTTCATCCTTCGACTGGATGGATATTGCTCAAAAATCAGTTTCTATACACGGATGTGTACTGTGATGCAATTCAATACGAGGGTCTTGTGTTTTCTGCCACCACTCATGGCACTATTTTTGCATGGGATCCTTATGCTTTTGGTACGTTTGTCTTCCACCGTAATTATAATTGTTTCATCCACATGCATGCGGGTTAGCTAGTTTCCCTTTACTAATTAACCTTCTTGTGTTTCCAAGGTCCTGTGAACATTCCACCACCTATACTTGAAAAAAAATAACCAAGGGGGGGATGACAACGATGATGATCACGAGCATGAGGGCCCATATACTCAATGGCGTCTGGCAACTTATTCCGATGGATCACCTCTTCTTGTCTGTATACAGGTCACCACTGATGTTACTAAGGAAGCAGGTGTTGTCTCCCATGGTCGCACTCTCTGGACCTATTCCAACATCCATTGCAGGGTATTCGGGATGGATACTACTGTGCTAGCGCCAACACCTTCTCCCTGGTTTAGTATTGATACTCTTGGAGGAAACTCGCTCTTCCTTGGACAAACTATCCAGTGATGGTGAAAGGCGATCCAGCTGCTGTTCACACAACGTTAGTACCATTTATGAGAAGCAACTGTATCTATACCTCGGACATTGCTATGCTTCCCTACCGTGGCTATCACAATATGGGTCATGAAATAGGCCGCTTCAGCCTGGATGATCAGTCCCGCGTTGGTCTCGAGATTGACAGTAGCTGGCCCTTCCGAGACAAACTCTTCTGGTTCAAAGCAAGCATTTCCAACGCCGAGGATTGGTTGAGCTGAAGTTCATTTCATTGCTTGTTATTTGTTGTGTGATGAAAACTTTAGTATTTACTAGAATGTTTTGTTGGAACTAATCTATAATCCAACATGTATCTTCGTAGTCGTTGTGTGTTGATGACTTGTTGTATGTAATGAATGGTACATTTGCATATGCATGTCATAAACTCCATTTATAAATGGTTTTCGACTCACTTCTTGGAGTGTTAGTGCCGTAGTAGTATAGCCAGCATCCGGTTATATGAAGTTGCCACATCACATAGAGCCAACCAATAGTTAGTTCTAGTTAGATCAACTAGAGCTAGGTGTCGCACGGAGGCCGAGAAATATGGTGATAGCTTGACTGCGTGAGGTGGGCTTGTAAGCAGTATGATGTAGGCACAGGGCTTGCCGTGTTTCCAACTCCTCCGGTCTAAATGTGGAGAAGATTTGAGATACGTCTCCAACGTATCTATAATTTTTGATTGCTCCATGCTATTATATATTCTGTTTTGGCTGTTTAATGGGCTTATTTATACTCTTTTATATTATTTTTGGGACTAACCTATTAACCCAAGCCCAGTGCAAATTGTTGTTTTTTTGCCTATTTTAGTGTTTCGCAGAAAAGGAATATCAAACGGAGTCCAAACGGAATGAAACCTTCGGGAGCGTGATTTTTGGAACAAACGTGATCCACAGGACTTGGAGTGGACGTCAACAAAGGAACGAGGAGGCCACGAGGTAGGGAGGCGCCCCCCACCCTCGTGGGCCCCTCGTGGCTCCACCGACCTACTTATTCCTCCTATATATACCTATGTACCCCGAAACCATCGAGGAGCACCACAGAACCCTATTTCCACCACCGCAACCTTTTGTACCCGTGAGATCCCATCTTGGGGCCTTTTCCGGCGCTCGGCCGGAGGGGGCATCGATCACGGAGGGCTTCTACATCAACACCATAGCCTCTCCGATGATGTGTGAGTAGTTTACCTCAGACCTTCGGGTCCATAGTTATTAGCTAGATGACTTCTTCTCTCTCTTTGGATCTCAATACAAAGTTCTCCTCGATCTTCTTGGAGATCTATTCGATGTAATTCTTTTTGCGGTGTGTTTGTCGAGATCCGATGAATTGTGGGTTTATGATCAAGATTATCTATGAACAATATTTGAATCTTCTCTGAATTCTTTTATGTATGATTGGTTATCTTTGCAAGTCTCTTTGAATTATCAGTTTGGTTTGGCCTACTAGATTGATCTTTCTTGCAATGGGAGAAGTGATTAGCTTTGGGTTCAATCATGCGGTGCTCGATCCCAGTGACAGTAGGGGAAACGACACGTATTGTATTGTTGCCGTCGAGGATAAAAAGATGGGGTTTATATCATATTGCTTGAGTTTACCCCTCTACATCATTTCATCTTGCCTAATGCATTACTCTGTTCTTATGAACTTAATACTCTAGATGCATGCTCGATAGCGGTCGATGTGTGGAGTAATAGTAGTAGATGCAGGCAGGAGTCAGTCTACTTGTTGCGGACGTGATGCCTATATATACAAGATCATGCCTAGATATTCTCATAACTATGCTCAACTCTATCAATTGCTCGACAGTAATTTGTTCACCCACCGCAATACTTATGCTATCTTGAGAGAAGCCACTAGTGAAACCTATGGCCCCCGAGTCTATTTTCCATCATATTAATCTCCCGTCAATTAGCTATTTCTGGCGCCGTTTATTTTGCAATCTTTACTTTTAATCTTTATCATAAAAATACCAAAAATATTATCTTATCATCTTTATCAGATCTCACTTGTGCAAGTGGCCGTGAAGGGATTGACAACCCCTTTATCACGTTGTTTAAAGGTTCTTATTTGTTTGTGTAGGTACGAGGGACTTGCGTGTGGCCTCCTACTGGATTGATACCTTGGTTCTCGAAAACTGAGGGAAATACTTAGGCTACTTTGCTGCATCACCCTTTCCTCTTCAAGGGAAAAACCAACGCATGCTCAAGAGGTAGCAAGAAGGATTTCTGGCGCCGTTGCTGGGGAGACTACGCACAAGTCAAGACATACCAAGTACCCATCACAAACTCTTATCCTCGCATTACATTATTTGCCATTTTCCTCTCATTTTCCTCTCCCCCACTTCACCTTTGCCTTTTCTTCGCCCTCCTTCTGCTCGATCTTGTGTTACCATGTGCCTTCTTTTTGCTTGCATCTTCGCTTGCTAAAAGTTTATGGATCCTCATCCCCTTTCTAATCTTTTTAAGAGATCCAATTATGATGAACCAATTTCTAGTGATTTGAGTGCACTAGATTATCTTTATGAGGGTTTTGCTTCAAATTCGTGAATCTGAAAATTGTGATGAAGAAATTTATGAAGAGATTCACAATAGCTCCTTGAATAAAAAGCATGATTGCAATGATTTTACTATAAATTCTCTTGATGTCAATTGTGCTAATGATATGCAAAACCCTAAGCTTGGGGATGCTAGTTTTTCTATGTCTACTACTTGTTGCAATGATCATGATTGGGGTGATTCTTCTTATGATCTTCAAAATTTATTTAAGCCCCATGATGAATATGAGATTGATAATAGTGTTTGCAATAATATTGAAAGTTGGTTTGGAAGATTGTCAACTTTAGATCCCACATATTTGGGGAATGTTCAATCTTATGGTATTTTTGATAAAAGTGGGATTGGAGAGGTCATGACTTTAGTTAATGATAATCCCACTATTTTGGAAGAGTGTCAACTTCGCATGCATGTGGATCGTGTTGAGAATATGTTATGTGATAGCTATTTTGTTGAATTTTCCTATGATCCTACATTTGATTATTATGAGAGAGGAAAATATGGTTGTAGAAATTTTTATCTTACTAAATTACCTCTCGTCATGTTGAGATTGCTATCGTCTCTTTCTTCTTCCTTGCATATGCTAATTTTTGCTTTCTATGATAATTTGTTTGCTTATAAAATGCCTATGCATAGGAAGTATGTTAGACTTAGATGAGTTTATCACGTGTTCTATGATGCTCTCTTTGTGTTTCAATTATTAGCTTTCATGTGAGCATCATTGAAATCGTAATGCCTAACTAAAAGGGCTTTAAAGAAAAGCGCTTGTTGGGAGGCAACCTAATTTTATTTTTGTTTCTTGCTTTTTGGTTCTGTTTAGTAATAAATCTTTGATATAGCCTCTGGTTAGATGTGGTTTTATGTTTTAATTAGTGTTTGTGCCAAGTAAAACCTATAGGATCTTCTTGGATGATAGTTATTTGATCTTGCTGAAAAAAACCAGAAACTTTCTGCTCACGAAAACAATTGTTAAAAATCACCAGAACATGGTAAAATACTGATTCCAATTTCAGTAGATCAATAAACAAATTATCTAGGTCTTCCTATTTTGTTAGATTTTTCTGAGTTCCAGAAGTTTGCGTTAGATACAGATTACTACAGACTGTTCTGTTTTTGACAGATTATGTTTTTCGTGTGTTGTTTGCTTATTTTGATGAACCTATGGCTAGTAATGGAGTTTATGAATCATAGAGAAGTTGGAATACAGTAGGTTTAACACCAATAAAAATAAATAATGAGTTCATTACAGTACCTTGAAGTGGTGTTTTGTTTTCTTTCGCTAACGGAGCTCACGAGATTTTCTGTTAAGTTTTGTGTTGTGAAGTTTTCAAGTTTTGGGTAAAGATTTGATGGATTATGGAACAAGGAGTGGCAAGAGCCTAAGCTTGGGGATGCCCAAGGCACCCCAAGGTAAAATCCAAGGACAACCAAAAAGCCTAAGTTTGGGGATGCCCCGGAAGGCATCCCCTCTTTCGTCTTCGTCCATCGGTAACTTTACTTGGAGCTATATTTTTATTCACCACATGATATGTGTTTTGCTTGGAGCATCTTGTATGATTTGAGTCTTTGATTTTTAGTTCACCACAATCATCCTTGCTGTACACACCTTTTGAGGGAGACACACTTGAATCAGGATTTATTAGAATACTCTATACGCTTCACTTATATCTTTTGAGCTATATAGTTTTTGCTCTAGTGCTTCACTTATATTTTTTAGAGCACGGCGGTGGTTCTATTTTATAGAAATATTTGTTCTCTCATGCTTCACTTATATTATTTTGAGAGTCCTTTATAACAGCATGGTAATTTGCTTTGGTTATAAATTTAGTCCTAATATGATAGGCATCCAAGATAAAAACTTTAAAATTGCATTGAATTCTAAGAGAAGTTTGATACTTGATGATTATTTTGAGATATGGAGATAGTGATATTAAAGTGCTAGTTGAGTAGTTGTGAATTTGATAAATACTTGTGTTGAAGTTTGCAAGTCCCGTAGCATGCACGTATGGTAAATGTTGTGTAACAAATTTGAAACATGAGGTGTTCTTTGATTGTCATCCTTATGAGTGGCGGTCGCGGACGAACGATGGTCTTTTCCTACCAATCTATCCCCTTAGGAGCATGCATGTAGTGCTTGGTTTTTGATGACTTGTAGATTTTTGCAATAAGTATGTGAGTTCTTTATGACTAATGTTGAGTCCATGGATTATACGCACTCTCAACCTTCCCTAGCCTCTTCGGTACCGTGCATTGCCCTTTCTCACCTTGAGAGTTGGTGCAAACTTCGCCGGTGCATCCAAACCCCGTGATACGATACGCTCTATCACACATAAACCTCCTTATATCTTCCTCAAAACAGCCACCATACCTACCTATTATGGCATTTCCATAGCCATTCCGAGATATATTGCCATGCAACTTTCCACCGTTCTGTTTATTATGACACGCTTCATCATTGTCATATTGCCTTGCATGATCATGTAGTTGATATCGTATTTTTGGCAAAGCCACCATGCATATTATTTCATACATGTCACTCTTGTTCATTGCCCATCCCGGTACACTGCCGGAGGCATTCATATAGAGTCATATTTTGTTCTAGTATCGAGTTGTACTCATTGAGCTGTAAATGAGTAGAAGTGTAATGATCATCATTTATAGAGCATTGTCCCCAAAAAAGGAAAAAAAAGAGAAAGGCCAAATAAAAAGAAGGCCCAAAAAAAGAGAAATAAAAAGGGACAATGCTACTATCCTTTTTCCACACTTGTCCTTCAAAGTAGCACCATGATCTTTATGATAGAGAGTCTCTTGTTTTGTCATTTTCATATACTAGTGGGAATTTTTCATTATAGAACTTGGCTTGTATATTCCAACGATGGGCTTCCTCAAATGCCCTAGGTCTTCGTGAGCAAGCAAGTTGGATGCACACCCACTTAGTTTCTTTTGGTGAGCTTTCATACATTTATAGCTCTAGTGCATCCGTTGCATGGCAATCCCTACTCCTTGCATTGACATCAATTGACGAGCATCTCCCTAGCCCGTTGATTAGCCGCGTCAATGTGAGACTTTCTCCTTTTTTGTCTTCTCCACACAACCCCCATCATTATATTCTATTCCACCCATAGTGCTATATCCATGGCTCACGCTCATGTATTGCGTGAAAGTTGAATTTTTTTTGAGATTACTAAAGTATGAAACAATTGCTTGGCTTGTCATCGGGGTTATGCAAGATGAGAGCATTCTTGTGTGACGAAAATGAAGCATGGCCAAACTATATGATTTTGTAGGGATGAGCTTTCTTTGGCTATGTTATTTTGAGAAGACATAATTACTTGGTTAGTATACTTTAAGTATTATTATTTTTATGTCAATAATAAACTTTTATCTTGAATCTTTCGGATCTGAACATTCATGCCACAATAAAAAAATTACATTGAAGAATATGCTAGGTAGCATTCCACATCAATAATTATGTTTTTATCATTTACCTACTCGAGGACGAGCAGGAATTAAGCTTGGGGATGCTTGATACGTCTCCAACGTATCTATAATTTTTGATTTCTCCATGCTATTATATCTTCTGTTTTGGATGTTTAATGGGCTTATTTATACACTTTTATATTATTTTTGGGACTAACCTATTAACCTAAGGCCCAGTGCAAATTGCTGTTTTTTGCCTATTTCAGTGTTTCGCAGAAAAGGAATATCAAATGGAATGAAACCTTCGGGAGCGTGATTTTTGGAACAAACATGATCCAGAGAACTTGAAGTAGACGTCAAGAAACGAACGAGGAGGCCACAAGGCAGGGAGGCGCGCCTGCCCCCCTGGGCGCGCCCCCCACCCTCATGGGCCCCTCATGGCTCCACTGACCTACTTCTTCCTCCTATATATATACCTACGTACCCCAAAACCATCGAGGAGCACCACGAAACCCTATTTCCACCGCCGCAACCTTCTGTACCCGTGAGATCCCATCTTGGGGCCTTTTCAGGCGCTCCGCCGAAGGGGGCATCGATCACGGAGGGCTTCTACATCAACATCATAGCCTCTCCGATGATGTGTGAGTAGTTTACCTCAGACCTTCGGGTCCATAGTTATTAGCTAGATGGCTTCTTCTCTCTCTTTGGATCTCTATACAAAGTTCTCCTCGATCTTCTTGGAGATCTATTCGATGTAATTCTTTTTGCGGTGTGTTTGTCAAGATCCAATGAATTGTGGTTTTATGATCAAGATTATCTATGAACAATATTTGAATCTTCTCTGAATTCTTTTATGTATGATTGGTTATCTTTGCAAGTCTCTTCGAATTATCAGTTTGCTTTGGCCTACTAGATTGATCTTTCTTGCAATGGGAGAAGTGCTTAGCTTTGGGTTCAATCATGCGGTGCTTGATCCCACTGACAGTAGGGGAAATGACATGTATTGTATTGTTGCCATCGAGGATAAAAAGATGGGGTTTATATCATACTGCTTGAGTTTATCCCTCTACATCATGTCATCTTGCCTAATGCGTTACTCTGTGCTTATGAACTTAATACTCTAGATGCATGCTGGATAGCGGTCGATGTGTGGAGTAATAGTAGTAGATGCAGGCAGGAGTCGGTCTACTTGTTGAGGACGTGATGCCTATATACAAGATCATGCCTAGATATTCTCATAACTATGCTCAATTCTATCAATTGCTCCACAGTAATTTGTTCACCCACCGTAATACTTATGCTATCTTGAGAGAAGCCAATAATGAAACCTATGGCCCCCGGGTCTATTTTCCATCATATTAATCTCCCTCAATTAGCTATTTCTGGCGCCGTTTATTTTGCAATCTTTACTTTTAATCTTTATCATAAAAATACCAAAAATATTATCTTATCATCTCTATCAGATCTCACTTTTGCAAGTGGCCATGAAGGGATTGACAACCCCTTTATCGCGTTGGTTGCAAGGTTCTTATTTGTTTGTGTAGGTACGAGGGACTTGCGTGTGGCCTCCTACTGTATTGATACCTTGGTTCTCAAAAACTGAGGGAAATATTTACGCTACTTTGCTGCATCACCCTTTCCTCTTCAAGGGAAAAACCAACGCATGCTCAAGAGGTAGCAATTTGGCCGAGTTCTTCCTCCTTTTGCCGACACATGGGACATCCAGCATCCAGGTCGTGTCAAGCAAGAAAATGGAGTGGTAGTTGAAGCCACATGATGTGCATCTTGGGTTAAACTATAAACAGAATCTTACTACTCTTGAGTAACTCCAAAAGCGGCCACCGAAGATCTTTATTGGATTTGTTTTTCATCACCGACACGTCGAGGTGAAAGATGTGCAGGTTCAGTGGGTCCTCTTGTGTTTTCACTGACATTTGGGACCGCATGTGAGCAAACAGATGATGGGCTCCATGCGTCTGCTGGCTGCTGAGAAGAGAGATAGAGGAGGGCTGAGCACGAACTCCAGGAAATTTGTTCTACATAACCAGCATGTCGATATAGTGGCGTGGCATGGGCCATAACTAGCATTCACGTTTAGCAGTACGTCACACGCCACCCACACGAGTCCCATCTGACACCAATTTTCTTGGAGTCCGTGCTACAACCATCTCTTCTCCCTCGTGTTTTCTCAGCCATCGCGCGGTGGGCGGGGTGGGGGTTTGCCGATAGTCGGTTTGCTCAACTGTGGTCCCACTTGTAAGTGAAAATGCAACATAGCACGCATTCCCCCTTGAGCGGCGTGCCGGACCAACCGTGTGGGGGTGCGACGCGAACACGGCAGGCTTTTCCTTTTGAACTTGTAACTTGTAAATTTTGGTTCTGCTCCATGGCGCGACTGATAGATAGAAATAACGATTTTCCCTAGAGTAATGAGAAGTTTGGTTCTGGCGCGGTTCATGCATGAAGTACGTACAAAAATTATGAACTTGATGCGAAAGGTAAGATAATTACTAGTAGTACCATATACTACTACATGGATTTGACGAAAAGATAAAGATACATACGGATCCATTAACGACATCCTCACGCCCTAGTGCACCGGGTCACCAACCGACGTGTGAGGAGCAGCGGCGTTGGCGGTGAGCTCGACGTGCTTCTGAACAATGCTATCCAAGGTTGCCCTGCGGTCCAAGAAGGCCAGCGACCTATCATCCTCCTCTGGCATGTAGTAGTCCTTGTGGACGATTTGCGCGTAGACGTGGGTGATTATGTCGATGGTGTCTTGCTGCGCTAGGCGCTGCGCAGCGAGTGCAACCTCGAGGTGGACATTCTCTGGCGCGACGGCGGGCAGCCGCAGGGCCACCAGTGCATCGAAGAGGTTGTCACCATAGAGGCTGTTGAGGGTGGCGGGCATCACAGAGCCTGGGCGCATGGGCTAGAGGTGTACGTCAAGGTCGTCCGCGAGCTTCTTGACGACGGTGAACTGTTGAGGAAGCCGACGAGGACCTCGTCAAACAAGGGGACAAAGCTGTCGCCCAAGAGGCCTCTCGCCCTAGCGGCCTCAAGCACGACCTGGAGACGTTCCTCGGTGCCGGGCCGCGGGTCGGCGTCGTGGACCATCTGGCATAGCCGGCTGATGCTCGCGCTCATCGCCTCCATGGGTCTAGCTTCTAGTCAACTGATCTTGCGATTGGAGTGATCACTCTTGCCCTTGGTTAGGATGGGACGCGGCTTCATTGACTTACTGCACCTGCCTTTGGTGTATGACAGGTGGGCCTAATAGGTGGCCGGCCCACCTGTCATACAGCCAAAGGAACGTGTAGTTAAGGCACTGGAGCTCAGTCCCACAGGGACGCAACTTCATTGACGTACTACACCTCCCTTTGGTGTATGACAGGTGGGCCCAACTGGTGGCTGGCCCACCTGTCATAAAGCCAAAGGCAGGTGTAGTAGAGGGCCGAGGAGTAGATGGCCAACACACACGTGAATGCAACGCAGTATGCACTTCTCATATAAAGGCTCCCGGCCAGTCCAATCTACGAAATCCTATGCACCTACGCACCCTAACGGACTGAGCTCTGGTGCCTTAACTGCACCTGCCTTTGGTTGATGACAGGTAGGCCAGCCACCTATTGGGCCCACGTGTCATACACCCAAAGGCAGGTGCGGTAAGTCAATGAAGTTGTGTCCCCCTCCGTGCCGGTGCAGTATAGTCATCTCACCGGACCTCTAGTTGGGGCCAAACGAGAGAACTTTGATGTTTACTGGTTTATTGGTCCCCTTTGCATTTTGTGCCAAGTTTTGACCTTTGATTTAACTAATAAAATGTTAATGCATGTAACCAAAAATGTTGTGTAAGTCCCCTTACGAAAACCAAATAATCCCAAAACACTTAGGCACGGTACATTAACTCCCTCCTCGTTTCTTATTCCGTGACATATCAACCAATGAGAGATGTGGCCCGTGCATGCTTTCAATGACTTCAGACTACCAAACATGACATGCTGTGGTTAGTCATTGCATGTAATGCTATTAATTAGCAAAAAGGCATTAAGTTCTCTCGCTTTCCCCTTTGTCTTGGTCATGATGCACAACCTAAGAGCATGGTTAATAGTATAGCCAGCTGCTGGCTATATGATGTTGCCATGTCATATAGAGCCATCACTTGTAGCCACTCATACAATAAGGTTAGCAATAAGGCTGGCTATAAGAGTACTACTTTTTCTCATCTTCTCTCTCTCTTTCTTCATATTTATTGTATCGTCCTAGGAATCTGCATATAGCTAGGCTCTTGCATGAGAGCCCACTCCTCTTTTTCACTTGCTCTAAGATGACTTATACACCTAGACGGAGGGATTAGTCTCAAGTCATTGGATAAATATGCACCCCATGTCTCGTATTGGGTGATTTCTTTTTTCGTGGCAAAAAATAGGGAACGACGTGGGTAGTTAATGCACCACGCCTAAAAGTTTTGGGATTACTATTTGGTTTTCATAACGTGACTAATGCACCAGTACGGAGGGAGTACAATAGTAGACTTTGATTGCAATTTTTTGTGGGTAGCTTACAAAGCTGAGCGCTCGGTTAGTACAATAGTAGTCTGATTGATGAGACTTCAGATTTGAGCCATCTACCAGAAGGAATAAAACAAATACACCATGTATTTATCTACAGAGGGAGTAGTACATTTTTTGTGACATGCATTACTAGATATTGCTAGTAAAATACTAAATCCAGATGGACGTGGTAGTACTACTAAATCGAGATGGTGGTGCTAGTACTAGTAGTAGTACTACCCGTTGGTCAAATTATTACGTGCTGCCCCTCGCAGTGAAGTGACAAGACCCTGCGCCAGAGATGACACCTGAGTGTAGGCGCCGTGTTCGGCATACCATAGCCAGCCTCACCATCTGCAGTCACTATCATCATGGCTGTAGAGCTAGCCTGCTTACAACTAGCCGTGTTCGACATAATTTCCCATGCGTAGATGCCCGTGCATTGCATGGAACTCCAAGATTGGGGGTGGACGGCGCCAGCAGCGGCCATCGCGCCAGATTTTTCCATGGCCTTCTAGATGTGGTGGGGAGGAGATCAGGCTGATTGTGAGAGACAAGGAGTTGTTTGTAAATAGGGAACAAGTGCGGGCATCTTTCTGCAAAACTGCAAAAGTTTGGTTTGTATGCGTCAGATCTAGATCCGGTGGCTATTGGTGAAAGATAGCAGGCACAACATCATCACCAACTCGGGACCTCTTTGATTCGCACGATTTTGAAAACGCAGGAATAGGACACGGCAATATTACAAGTTTCAAACTGATATTACAGATGTTAGGAGTAATGCTGCACCTACGAAGAGGGAATTACTCGGAAGTTTATGTAAGAACTTTTGTTACTTTAGGTGGATGCAGCATTATCGTACAAACTAAAATCCACCGCCCTGACAAGTCACTAATGGGCAAATAAAATTTCGAGTCTCTGTCCACTTGATGATTCAAAAACAAATTCAGCTTCTGCAGAGACTTTGTCATTTAGGCTTAGACGCCTGCGGTGAACAGCACGCCATTCATTGTTGCGCCAGAGAACGCCGAACCTCATTACCTTGAGCACACTTGCCTCCAGAACAAAGAACCTGGCCAATTTAATCTCAGATGTGCTGCCTCGGTAGTCGATCAAATCAATTTCTGTAAGATGGAGATCAAGGCATTCGATGAGATTGTTATAGTGCAGCACATTTTTCACTTTCGGGTCTTTTTTTATCTGCAAAAGAAGAGAACATATTAGAGCAGCTGGCTGTATAAGATTGTCGTGTCATCAAGAGGTACCAATATCATTCGCTCATACGATAGGGTTGGCTAGCTAGTGATGTTTTTTCACTCTCTCTCTCTCTTTCTCTTTCCTCTCATTTACCTAGGAGCACGTGAAGAGCTTGGGCATTTGTTGCCTTCCACTATGTGGCTGATGCCATATTTCTCAAAAGTATGCCACGTAATACGCATCAATGTCAAATCAAAAGATTTTGGCACCGCTCTCGCGATGTGAGAGAGTTGGCACCGCTGTGCACACAGACCCACATGTATAAACAAATCAATCAAACCAACTACACCAGCCTCTCACTCTCCCAAACAAGTGTTTTTAATTGCCTCAGTCCTCTCCCTCTCCCACGCAAGTGTTTTTTCACAGCGTGAGTTAATTTGGCACCGGAGCAAAGTAGGTGATCCAGATTGGGGCATCACGTGAGCAATGGAGGGGCATCGATGCCAAATGCATCACAAGTGAATTTGGCACATGTTTTGGCCTACATAGTGGAGGGCCGTTATAGCCCACTATTGTACTACCTCGTATTTTAGTGTAAAATTTTGACCATAGATTTACCTAAGAATGCCAATGCATGTCACCAAAAATTATACCATTTGAAATTATGTTCAAATACGAACCCAACGATATAATTTTTAGTGACATGCATTAACATTTTGTCAGTTAAATCTATGGTCAAATTTTGATAGTACAAAATAGGAAGAGTAAACCAGGACGGAGGTAGTACTTGCTCTTAGGGTAACCATAGAGTTACTAGTCTAAGTTACTTTCCACTATGACTAGCCTAGGCTACTATAGTAGTACAACAAAAAAACGATGCAGGTGATCACGTGAGAAAAAATACTAAAAACATTTCTTTCGGTGCAGTGCGTAGATGCAGTTTTGAACACTACACCTTTCATCGTAATTTGGGAAAATTACGAAAAAAATTGAGCTACGTTGTGATTACCGTTAACTAATAGGAAAGAAGTTTCACCTCGATGAGTAGCTTCTCCATGCACGGAAAGCATGTAAGGAATCCAACAACTTGATCCAGATTGGGGCCGATAGATTTTATTGCCAAGATCTTCACTATGTGCATAGAGTGGGTCAAGCTTGTGGGAATCATTTTCTAGAAGACAGTCGTAAATACATCAAGAAGAAATTTAAAAATGTGAATTTCAAGAAGACGGAGAAGAAGATGAGTGTTGTACCTGAACGATTATGGATCCAATAAAGAGTTCAGAGAATTTGGCACACAAGTACACCAACGCTGCCAATTTCGGCGCGTCAATGACCCTGATTTTTGTTGGACCTTCTAGATCAGATACAAGTAATCTCTCAAGGAAAGGCGCATTCTCAATGACCATAACGTGAAATAGCTGGAGTGATCTCTTCCCAATCGATGTCTTGTTGCGGGGCCAGCAAGACACATAAATCCATAGGAGATTCGTTGAGGCGATGTGGAGGCTAATGGACCCGTGGATCTGCTCAAGACGAAGGTACTCGAGTGCAATACAGCTGCGGAGCAGGTGCTCCATATCCTTCTTCGTGATGCCAACGTCGAAGAGGTCGAGCTGCTTGAGTTGAGGGAGAAGAAGGGCGGGCGCGGCATTAATCTGGGGAAGATAGCTGAAGCTGAAGCTGGCGCGGCGCAACGTTGGCGTGAGGCGGAGCACGGACGGCGGCAGATAGCGACATCGTCCAGCTTCAAAGCTGAGCTCCTCGAGCTGATCTAGGGCGGGGGATAAGAACCACTTGTCGAACTTGGCTTGGACCTTGCAGTTGGTACTGAACATGTAGATGTCAAGGCGTCTGGCTGGCCCAGGGTGCGATGAAAGGATCTTGGAGACTGCGGCCATGCGTTTGCAATCCCCGTCACAGAGGACGCTCTCGACGGTGAGGTTGACGGGGACGCGGCGCCAGAGGGGGCGCCACCGCCGGGAGAGCAGGGCGGTCCGCATGGCAGATTTGGTGGGTAGGAGGCCGATGATGAGGAGTAGCATGTCATCGGGGAGGCTGCTGATGAAGTCCAGGCTCGCTGGATGCGGTTTTGGCTCGAGCCGCCTCCGCTTGTTGGCTGCCTCGCCGTCCATCTTAGCTGGCAGCGATGCCGGTGTACACGTGTGCTGGTGTGTGTTGTGTGCTGGCCTGCTGGGTGTGCGCGAGTGTGTCCTTCTGTGCATGCCGCCACGCAGTGGTGAATTGTGCGCAAGTGCGTCCTTCACGCGGAAGAAGTGTGCCCTCAATTTACTAGCGTGTGGGGTGCTACCCTGAGTGGTTTCAACTTTGTTTACTTCACCGCATGTCAGATGGGCCTCTATTTTACTTATTTTCACCCACTGGCACATGGGCCAGCACACGAAGATAGAGAACACGAGCTGACAAGGCAGCATGTGGACTGGTTGACCGGTCAACTAAACAATATACGGAGCTATACGCTGACATAGTGACGGTGTAATCCATCGGTATAGAGAGTTCGAGTGAGAGGGGAGGCCCGTGAGAGATAGCAGAGAGGGAGAAAGCTACTCCCTCCGTTCGATAATGTAGTGCCAACATTTTTTTAAAGTCAAACTTTTGAAACTTTGACCAAGTTTATAAAGAAATTACTTATATCTACAATACCAAAGATAAATGATAGTATGAAGTAAGTACATGTTGTGATGAATTTAATGATCGTTCTAGATGTAAATGTTTTTCTCCACTTATACCTGGTCAAACTTTTCGGAGGTTTGACTTTTCAAAACATCCATATGCTTATGGACGTGAGAGAGTACCTAACTAGAGAGAGTGTGTGTGAAATAGAAAGAGTGACTGAAAAAAGTGTGTGTGCGTGTGTGAAAGAGACATGGACAACACACGATAAAAGTAGAGAAAAAGCGTGTGTGTCTTATGCAACCTATCACACATGCATCTTCAACAGCGGAAGCAAGGTGAGGAGATAGTGTGTGGTTGTTTGCAACCGAGAGAGAAATACCCCTAGCACGTGGCCAAGAGGGGTCTGACAAACAAGGGAGAGGGGTCGAGAGAGACGTATGGAGAAAATGCAGACATGGGGAGGATAGAATGTATGTTTGTCATAGAGAGATCCCCTGGAGATCGTGATGGGACTACATGGGTGGGAGATCGAGTGACAAGGTGTGTGCGGGATAGAAGATACCTCGAGAGATATCGAGATAGATGTATGGATGGAAGGAGACAATACGTGTGTTCCTGATGGCTAGTGAGAGATGATCATACTTAGGGGGGAGTGCGTGCGCCTATGATGGAGTGAGGGATTATGGTACTTAGGGGGTGCGTGTCACATAGAGAGAGAATAAGGGCGGAGAGTGTTAGATGGGTCTATGTAGCGCGAGAGAGACATGTGTATGTGTGAACCAGGGAGATATAAAGTTTGAGAGAGATAGAGGAGCCCCGATAAGGCTGAGTGGTGCGTCAGATAGCTGAGAGGGGGAAAGAGATATTCCATCCGCTCGATAATGCAGTGCATACAATTTTTTTAGAAGTCGAACTTTGGAAACTTTGACCAGGTTTACGCAAATGTTATTTATATCTACAATACCAAAGATACATCATACGAAACTACATCTCATGATGAATCTAATGGTATATGTTTGTCGTTCTAGATGTAAATGTTTTTCTCCACGTACATGGTCAAACTTTGTGATGTTTGACTTTTCAATAAATCTATATGCTATGGACCGAAGAGAGTGCCTAAGTCGAGAGAGATCAAGTGCGTGTGAAGGAGAATGAGTGAGTGTGCAAAAAGAGTATGTGTGTGAAAGAGAAAGGGACAACAAATGATAAATTAGAGAGAGTGTGGTTGTTCGTTTCTTATGCAAACATATCACGCATGCATCTCCGAGATAGAAAAGCGAGGTGAGGAGATACACGAAGATAGCTAGTGCATGATTGTTTGCAACGGAGAGATACACCCCTATAGCACATGTCCAATAGAGGTCTGGCCAACAAGGAACAAAGGTCGAGAGGGACGCATGGAGAACATGGACGCATGGGGAGGGAGAGAGGGTGTATTTGTGATAGAGAGATCCCCTCGAGATCGTGAGGGGGCTATATGGGTGGGAGATCAAGGGACGAGGTGCGTGCGTGATAGAAAGATGCCCCGAGAGAAATTGAGATAGACCATGCACATGTTTGTGATGGAGACTAAGATTAGCTAGTCATATACATATAGGGGGACTACGTGTGCCTACAATTGAGTGAGAGACCATCATACTTGGCTAGGCATGAGATTGTGTGTGTGTGCGTGTAAGATGGAGAGAGAACGAGGGAGAGAGATAGAGTTTTAGATGGGTCTATCGAGTGCGAGCGAGATATGCATGTGTATGTGTGACCCAGGGAGATGGAGAGTTTGAGAGAGAGGTAAGAGCTCCGAGACGACAGAGTGGTGCGTGAGAGAGTTACGGGCAACGAGCCAAGGAATTTGTGTGCGTATGATGAGTGCACCCAAGATATTTAGCTTGGACTAGAGAATCATACATACTGTGCGAGAGAGACCTATAGATGGAGTCTATATGCATGCGAACTAGAAAGACCCCCCCACACACACACAAAGAGAGAGAGAGAGAGAGAGAGAGAGAGAGATGGAGAGAGAGAGGGAGAGGGACCAACAAGGTTTGTGTGTTGGATGCGTGCGACATAATTGAAGATTGTCTACGAGAGAGAGAGCAGGAGTCCGGGAGAGGGGAGGGGTCGCGTTTTATGCATCAAAGACTGATATAAAGCATGTTTCGATATAAACGTCCATTCAAATATTTAAATTGGAGAACATGTTGTCTGCAATCCACACATGAATGGAGATATGCGTATATCAAACAAGTTCATTAATTTGACTTTCAACATGTTTATGGAGTACTATAATACTGTACAACATGCTACTCAATTGAGGTGTTCAATTTTGGATTTACTTCACTATTTTGACCTAGTGAACGAGCTATTTCATTGAATCGAGATATTTCATTTTGGGTTTGATTCGCGTTTTTGAGTGGGTCAACTATTTGTCATATAGTAAATCGTTAGCAACGAGCATGTAAAAACACATTACTCCTGAGCATCATCTCTCCATCTAAAAAAGAAGTGGCAAGCTAATATTTCAAAATTTGATTCGAGTCGACTTGGTAAGGTAGACGTGGATGCTCGCTCTCCCAAAATTTAAACGAACCTTTAAACACCCTTTGCTCGGTGGAATTCGCCCGAGCAAATAAATGGGAGATGCGAAACTACCGGCCTATGTGGGACACGCATCAATTGGCACGTTGTACATCGAGGGTAGGTTTGTAACTTCATCCAAGCGCGCCTTCTCCTCGGCCGAAATGACATGTGCCTAATAATTCATAAACCATGGTTGGCAAAACAGCCTCTCCTCGCCCGAAATCGCTCGCGCCGACTATTTCAAAACACGCCCTCCTCGCCCGAAATAGCTCGCACCCACTATTTCAAAACACGCCCTCCTCGCCCGAAATCGCTCGCGCCCACTATATTTCAAAACACGCCCTCCTCGTCCGAAATCGCTCGCGCCCACTATTTGGGAGAAGCAAAGTTACTCTACTATCCCCGACCCTCAGTACACAGACCCAAGCCGAGAAGCCTAAAGGCAGGGGTAGAACTGTAACTCCCCACCACATTTTAGAAAAATGTGTCCGTAAGACATGGTTCCCCCTCCCAATTCCCCATTCATACCTCGTGGGCCCCAAATCACGTTCTCCCCGGAAGCTCCCTTCTCCCGAGTCGTGAAACGTCAGCCCCTCCTCCATGGCGCCCCCACCGCACCAAATTCACAGCCGCCCTCCTCCCTAATGCCGGAGACGTTGTCCATTTGCCGTCGTGCACTGGGCCGTGTGCCTCTTACTCCGTGCTGCCGGAGCTGCCTCGACGACGGCCGCGTGAACCGTACCGGAGCTGATTCACCCCCGATGTTGTTCATGGCGCCAGAGCGGCTCCAACTTCGGATCCGTCCAGAGCCCCGGCGCTGCTTCCCCGTAGCTGTCGACCATCGCGACATCTCTGCTTCCCTGCCGCCGGTAGCCACCACAACCGCGCCGGCCTCACCGACTCCGCCGCTGGAGCTGCCTACTTCACCGGACCGCCAGATAGGTCGCACCCTCATCTCAAATCACATTATTTAGGCGTCAGTTGTCTGAATTTTTATTCTTGGCCAATCGATTCCCAATGGGAAGCAGCACCCCTCGAGGCAGCGGAGCTCCTAGGCTGCCGGTTGGCTGGTGTCTAACGTAAGGGTGCGGGGGCACAAGTACGCTGTGAAAGCAGCGCTTAGATGGCTATCTTAGAGTTGCGTGGGTTGAAGGTACTGCCGCCGCCGGATCTGGATGACGGCGAGTCTTTGTGGATTGGCCCGGGGGCGGCGCAACCACGACAGTGCGGTGGGGCGGGGAGCGGGGTTTTGGTCGGGGCCACGGATGGCGGAGGCAGGCTGCTCTGCCGGTGGTCGCTGGCTCTTGGGGGAAGATTCTGAACAGTGTCAGCTGGGAGGCACAAGACGGCCATCAATCCGGCATAGATCGGACAGTACCAAAGTAAAATAAAATCGTGTGACCCCAATTTAGTCTTCAATCAACAGACGTGTGACCACTCTCGTACCTTGTTGTTGATCTCTTAGGGTATTTCTTCGGATCAGAGAGATGTGCCATTCTTAACATTATGCGTTTTCTGCATCTTCAGCCACACCGTCTTCCGACTCACCGCAGCTGCTCCAACAAGGGAAGCATACACCAGAAGAGAGCTATAGTCCCCACTCAACAGTTCCCTGCATCGAATGCGCGTGCCCGACATGGACAGCCACAACAACTGCAGGGCCATCGACAAGTCAGCACATGATGCTCACTCCTATGGATGGCGGCCAGATAGGTTGTACCCTCATCTTACTTGTGTGCAACATTTATGGCTTTGTTATTCATCTAAGCATGGAAAATACATTATCACATTTCACTATATATTCATGATGATCTCTTACGGGTCTTGTTCAGGAGTTAACGTTATTCCATAGTTCATCTAAGGGAATTGTTCTTTAGGTAACGTTGTTCCATAGTTATCATCCATCAGCAAATGCTATCCCACAGGCAGGTGATTATAGTATTATACCACTTCTAGTATTACCTATGTTGTTATTTAATACTTTTGTGTGCCATCTAGTTAATCTTGAGTACAAACGATACATATTCTGTAGCTTTCATCTGTGTTCTCCCTTTAGTTTTTTAGACCTGTTGCTGCTAGTTAACCCCAGTCCTACTATTTATGTCATCTCCTACAGGCACTCATTACATAAATCTAACTACTAGTTGTCTTCCATGCATGTCAGATATAATTGCACACACTGATTTATCCACAGGAACCTCACGGAGCAATGTAACGGCCAACAAACTTGATGTTAATGATACCCAATATGATGGAACATGTAAAGGAAATTCTTCACAAGACTTGCAGAAAGATGATGAATCCTATTCACCCCACAAGGTCCTTGCTCTAACTTGGCCCGTGATATGGGTACAACATGCATATAATGTCCTCGAGTGCATCTACTCTGTTGCAATGCCTTGTGCTTAGCCTGCTGATCATGCATGTAAATATGTCATGCCTTCCTGTTTTTCAGTACCTATTTTATTCATGATAACATGTTTTCAAATTCAAGTACTGTCATTCTACTCTATCGCAATGCCATCTGCTTAGTTTAGACATCATGCTTCTGAATATCTTATGCATTGTTATTCATCAGTATGTACTTCATCTGTCTACCATACCATGTTCCTTTTTACATTGAAGTGTTGTTCTAGTGGTCTGTTGCAATGCCATCTTAGTTTCCCAATCATACACACATATGTTGCCTTAGTGTTTTTCTGTATGTATTCCTCTAGCATACAGTTTTACATTCAACTGGTGTTTTTTTACACTGTTGTCCAGTCGTATCCCTAGCTCTTACATCATACTCCCTCCGTCCGGATTACATGTCATAGAAATGGATAAAAATGGATGTATCTAGAACTGAAATACGCCTAGACCCATCCATTTATTTCCGGATGGAGGGAATACATGTCAATATGTCATGCCTTTCTATTCTTCAGTACCTATTCCATCTCTGCGTTGTAGCATGTTTTATAATTGAAGCACCATTCTTCTATATAAGGTATGCAAGGGGAAGACGGCTATGTTAGAAAGGGTTACAAACCAGGTCTTTGCAAAATATCCAAACGCCAGGAGATAATAAACCAACTCCTGTTTTCATAGATACTTCTCTAGCACAGAGAAACCCAACTCCCACTGATAATAAGCAGATTCCAGTGGCCAAAGAACTAGTCCGCTCCAGTCCAGCAAAAATATGTCAACTCCATTCTAAGAAGCGTGTGCGTATCCTCGCATCATGAATTTTATAGCATTCCATTATATTTTCTACATGTTTCTTACCCATCTCTCTTTTAGAAAATAAGGTTAAACGATAGAAGACTTCCTCCATTGGGATCGTATTCGAGGAAAGTATCTTGCGGGAATTCTCAGTGCTCCAATGCTGATGTAAGTACTTGTTGTATATCACTATATTTTTACATCAACATGTATTTTGTTAATCGGCATGAATCCAACCTTTATCTGATCTAAAATTAGTTGTAGCTAAATGTTAAAGGCGACAATGTTGATTTTTGTAAGGAAAACTGCCTGGTAGTTTTGCATACTGAGCTGCATGAGTGTACTATCTCATATCATGCACATTACTGAATTGTAGTGCTGCTCTGGTTGCCCATTCATTCATTGTGTCAATGTTGCTTTCGTATTACCTTACCTGGCAGATGATAGTTGTGCCATATTGTGTTAATTTGGTGTAGGCTAGTGTGGTCTGGTTGCCCAAACGTTTGTTGTGTCAATGTTGCTTTCCTATTATCTGACCTGGCCAATGATAGCAATGCTAGTGTGTTAATTTGGTGCAGGCTGCTGAAGATAAGAAGACAAACTCTGAAAACAGCAAGGCAACCCCATTGTTTCTTTCCAATAAATCAAGGCCAGGTAATATGGCAATAACTCTTGACTAATCTGTTCGGTTCCCCTCCTAATTTATGTTATGATGTAGTGGTCGAGACACTCTCCACTATCAATAATACAAGCCTGCCAAAATCGCCATCTGAATCTGTTCAGTTTCCTCTGTCTCGAATGCAACAGAAAAAATGTATGTTTGTGAACCAATTAATGGCTGAAGCAATGATGGAAATGGTGGAGGAATCAGAGGTGCACATTCGTGCGCAATAACAACTGATCAATGTTTTCAGAGACAGTGTAGCAAAGCAGCAAGAACTTGCCCACATGCTTATGGGCGTCATCCGCGCTGAGGTTGCAGATTGTGACGTTGTAGATCGTTAGGTTCTGTTCATTTATTTGCACTGGCATCAATCTTTGATTGCCCAGTGGATGTAATTTCCTGTAATATATGCTTGATGTGCAACGTTTTCCCATGTATGACGTACCTTTGCTTGATCGGTTTTGGTCCTGTGCATAATTGCTCGTCGTAATGGGCTCAAATTATCTAATTGGGCCTAAAGACATGTACGAACTTTAGTGGGCCCATTAAGTTAATGGGTCGTTACTAGGCCGAAAGTTAATGGTCGGCCCTCTTACCTCCCGGGTCGTTAACAGGCCGACATCGAAGCGGGCAACAGGTGGGCCCATTTGATTTCACGGGCCGTTAAGAGGCCGATACTAAGGCCGGGGTACATATGGACCAACTATACTGTGGGCCTTTAGCAGGCCAAAAGAGACAGCGGGTTCGTACTGGACCATGAAGAGCATGGGCCGCTAAGAGGCCGAAAGTCACGCCGTACTGTAAATGGCCCAACTGTGTTGTGGGCCTTTAGCAGGCCGAAAGAGAAACCGGGCTGGTATTGGACCATGAAGAACATGGGTCGTTAAAAGGCCAAAACTCAGGTCTGACTGTAATGGCCCAACTCATTTATGGGCCGTCAACAGGCTGAAAGACACACCGGGCCAGAAATTGGCCCAACACTTAAATGGGTCGCTAAAAGGCCGAAAGATGTACATCCTGAAAATTGGCCCATCCCTTGAATGGGCCGTTAACAGGCCGAAACTACATCGGGCCGATATTGAGCCCAAATATATAGCGGGCTATTAACGGGCTCGAACTGACGATGGGTTGCAATGGTGTCAAATCGTTAACGAGCCGTTGACGGGCCGAATTGGCACATCTCGTATGGGTCGTGGGCTTAAATGGACCTCGCACAAGTAGGCCTTATATGCTCTGGCGTACTAATTCTTACTGGGCCAGCCTTTTTCACCGGAATGGGCCACTCTTGGGTCGTGCCACGTGTCGAGCTATCATAGGCGCCTCCTGTCCAATGAGTGGATGACATCCGTGAAGGAAATATGCCCTAGAGGCAATAATAAAGTTGTTATTTATATTTCCTTATATCATGATAAATGTTTATTATTCATGCTAGAATTGTATTAACCGGAAACTTAGTACCTGTGTGAATACATAGACAAACAGAGTGTCCTTAGTATGCCTCTATTAGACTAGCTCGTTAATCAAAGATGGTTAAGTTTCCTGACCATAGACATGTGTTGTTATTTGATGAACGGGATCACATCATTAGAGAATGATGTGATGGACAAGACCCATCCGTTAGCTTAGCATTAATGATCGTTTAGTTTTATTGCTATTGCTTTCATCATGACTTATACATGTTCCTCTGACTATGAGATTATGCAACTCCCGAATAACGGAGGAACACCTTGTGTGCTATCAAATGTCACAACATAAATGGGTGATTATAAAGATGCTCTACAGGTGTCTCCGATGGTGCTTGTTGAGTTGGCATAGATCGAGATTAGGATTTGTCACTTCGTGTTTCGGAGAGGTATCTCTGGGCCCTCTCGGTAATGCTCATCACTATAAGCCTTGCAAGCAATGTGACTAATGAGTTATTTGCGGGATGATGCATTACTTAACGAGTAAAGAGACTTCCCGGTAATGAGATTGAACTAGGTATGATGATACCGACGATCGAATCTCGGGCAAGTAACATACCGATGACAAAGGGAACCACGTATGTTGTTATGCTGTTTGACCGATAAAGACCTTCGTAGAATATGTAGGAGCCAATATGAGCATCCAGGTTCCGATATTGGTTATTGACCGGATATGTGTCTCGGTCATGTCTACATAGTTCTCAAACCCGTAGGGTCTGCACGTTTAACGTTCGATGACGATTTATATTATTAGTTATGTGATTTGATGACCGAAGTTTGTTCGGAGTCCCGGATAAGATCACGGACATGACGAGGAGTCTCGAAATGGTCGAGACATAGATTCACATATTGGAAGGTTACATTCGGACACCGGAATGGTTCGGGTTGTTTCGGATGAGTTTCGGAGTACCGGGGGTTACCAGAACCCCTCCCCCCCCGGGGAAGTTCATGGGCCTTAGTGGAAAGGAGAGGAGGGCCACAAGGGAGGTCGCGCCCCCCCATGGCCAGTCCGAATTGGACTAGGGTGGGGGGCGGCGCCCCCTCTTTCCTTCTCCCCTCTTCCTCCTTCCTTCTCTCTCCCTCTTGGAAAAGGAAGGGGACTCCAACTAGGATTGGGAATCCAAGTTGGACTCCCCTATGGCGCGCCTCCTCCCGAGCCGCCGGCCTCCTCCTCCCTCCTTTATATACGGGGGCAGGGGCACCCCAAAGACACACAAGTTTCTCTTAACCGTGTGCGTTCCCCCTCCACAGTTACACACCTCGGTCATATCGTCGTAGTGCTTAGGCGAAGCCCTGCGCCGGTAACTTCATCATCACCGTCGCCACGTTGTCATGCTGACGGAACTCTCCCTCTTCCTCAACTAGATCAAGAGATCGAAGGACGTCATCGAGCTAAACGTGTGCTGAACGCGGAGGTGCCGTACATTCGGTGCTTGGATCAGTTGGATCGCGAAGACGTTCGACTACATCAACCACGTTACTAAACGCTTCCGCTTTTGGTCTATGAGGGTATGTAGACATACTCTCCCCGCTCGTTGCTATGCATCTCCTATATAGATCTTGCGTGATCGTAGGTAAATTTTTTGAAATACTGTGTTCCCCAACAGTGGCATTCCAGCCAGGTCTATGCATAGATGTTATATGCACGAATAGAACGCAATGAGTTGTGGGCGATAATAGTCATACTGCTTACCAGCAACGTGTTACTTTGATTCGGCGGTATTGTTGGATGAAGCGGCCCAGACCGACATTACATGACCGCGTTCATGAGAATGGTTCTACCGACGTGCTTCGCACAAAGGTGGCTAGCGGGTGTCTGTTTCTCCAACTTTAGTTGAATCGAGTTTGACTACGCCCGGTCCTTGTGGAAGGATAAAACAGCACACTTGACGAAAAATTGTTGTGGTTTTGATGCGTAGGTAAGAACGGTTTTGATGCGTAGGCAACAACATAGTAGAGGACGTCTAACTTGTTTTTGCAGGGCTTGCTGTGATGTGATATGGTCAAGACGTGATGAAATATAAATTGTTGTATGAGATGATCATGTTTTGTAAAAGTTATCGGCAACTGGCAGGAGCCTTATGGTTGTCGCTTTTTTGTATGAAATGCAATCGCCATGTAATTGCATTACTTTATCACTAAGCGGTAGCAGTAGTCATAGAAGCAATAGTTCGCGAGACGACAACGATGCTACGATGGAGATCAAGGTGTCAAGCCGGTGACGATGGTGATCATAACGTTGCTTTGGAGATGGAGATCAAAGGCACAAGATGATGATGGCCATATCATATCACCTATTTTGATTGCATGTGATGTTTATCGTTTATGCATCTTATTTTGCTTAGTACGGCGGTAGCATTATAAGATGATCTCTCACTAAATTTTAAGGTATAAGTGTTCTCCCTGAGTATGCACCGTTGCTACAGTTCGTCGTGCCGAGACACCACATGATGATCAGGTGTGATAAGCTCTACGTTCACATACAATGGGTGCAAGCCAGTTTTGCACACGCAGAATACTCGGGTTAAACTTGACGAGTCTAGCATATATAGATATGGCCTCGGAACACTGAGACCGAAAGGTCGAGCGTGAATCATATAGTAGATATGATCAACATAGTGATGTTCACCATTGAAAACTACTCCATCTCACGTGATGAACGGACATGGTTTAGTTGATTTGGATCACGTGATCATTTAGATGACTAGAGGGATGTCTATCTAAGTGGGAGTTCTTAAGTAATATGATTAATTGAACTTTAATTTATCATGAACTTAGTACCTGATAGTATTTTGCATGTCTATGTTGTTGTAGATCAATGGCCCGTGCTACCGTTCCTTTGAATTTTAATGCGTTCCTAGAGAATGCTAAGTTGAAAGATGATGGTAGCAACTACACAGACTGGGTCCGTAACTTGAGGATTATCCTCATTGCTGCACAAAAGAATTACGTCCTGGAAGCACCGCTACGTGCAAGACCCGCTGCAGGAGCAACTCCAGATGTTATGAATGTCTGGCAGGGCAAAGCTGATGACTACTCGATAGTTCAGTGTGCCATGCTTTACGGCTTAGAACCGGGATTTCAACAACGTTTTGAACGTCATGGAGCATATGAGATGTTCCAGGAGTTGAAGTTAATATTTCAAGCAAATGCCCGGATTGAGAGATATGAAGTCTCCAATAAGTTCTACAACTGCAAAATGGAGGAGAATAGTTCTGTCAATGAACATATACTCAGAATGTCTGGGTACCACAACCACTTGACTCAACTGGGAGTTAATCTTCCTATTGATAGTGTCATTGACAGAGTTCTTCAATCACTGCCACCAAACTACAAAAGCTTCATGATGAACTATAATATGCAAGGGATGGATAAGACAATTCCCAAGCTCTTCGCAATGCTAAAGGCTGCGGAGGTAGAAATCAAGAAGGAGCATCAAGTTTTGATGGTTAACAAGACCACTAGTTTCAAAAAAAAGGCAAAGGGAAGAAGGGGTACTTCAAGAAGAACGGCAAGCAAGTTGCTGCTCAAGTGAAGAAGCCCAAGTCTGGACCTAAGCCTGAGACTGAGTGCTTCTACTGCAAAGGGATTGGTCACTGGAAGCGGAACTACCCCAAGTATTTGGCGGATAAGAAGGATGGCAGAGTGCAAGGTATATTTGAGATACATGTTATTGATGTGTACCTTACTAATGCTCGTAGTAGTGCCTGGGTATTTGATACTGGTTCTGTTGCTCATATTTGCAACTCGAAACAGGGGCTGCGGATTAAACGAAGATTGGCTAAGGACGAGGTGATGATGCGCGTGGGAAATGGTTCGAAAGTCGATGTGATCGTCGTCGGCATGCTACCTCTACATCTACCTTCGGGATTAGTTTTAGACCTGAATAATTGTTGTTTGGTGCCAGCGTTAAGCATGAACATTATATCTGGATCTTGTTTGATGCGAGACGGTTATTCATTTAAATCAGAGAATAATGGTTGTTCTATTTATATGAGTAATATCTTTTATGGTCATGCACCCTTGATGAGTGGTCTATTTTTGTTGAATCTCGATATTAGTGATACACGTATTCATAGTATTGAAGCCAAAAGATATAAGTTTAATAATGATAGTGCAACTTATTTGTGGCACTGCCGTTTAGGTCATATTGGTGTAAAGCGCATGAAGAAACTCCATGCTGATGGGTTTTTGGAATCACTTGATTAGGAATCACTTGATGCTTGCGAACCATGCCTCATGGGCAAGATGACTAAGACTCCGTTCGGAGCGAGCAACAGACTTATTGGAAATAATACATACTGATGTATGCGGTCCGATGAGTATTGAGGGTCGCGGCAGGTATCGTTATTTTCTGACCTTCACAGATGATTTGAGAAGATATGGGTATATCTACTTGATGAAACATAAGTCTGAAACATTTGAAAAGTTCAAAGAATTTCATAGTGAAGTGGAAAATCATCGTAACAAGAAAATAAAGTTCTACGATCTGATCGTGGAGGTGAATATTTGAGTTATGAGTTTGGTCTTCATTTGAAACAGCGCGGAAAAGTTTCGCAGCTAACGCCACATGGAACACCACAGTGAAATGGTGTGTCCGAACGTCGTAACCGTACTTTATTAGATATGGTGCGATCTATGATGTCTCTTACTGATTTACCGCTATCGTTTTGGGGTTATGCTTTAGAGACGGCTGCATTCACGTTAAATAGGGCACCATCTAAATCCGTTGAGATGACACCATATCAACTGTGGTTTGGCAAGAAACCGAAGTTGTCGTTTCTTAAAGTTTGGGGCTGCGATGCTTATGTGAAAAAGCTTCAACCTGATAAGCTCGAACCCAAATCGGAGAAATGTGTCTTCATAGGATACCCAAAGGAGACTGTTGGGTACACCTTCTATCACAGATCCGAAGGCAAGATATTCGTTGCTAAGAATGGATCCTTTCTAGAGAAGGAGTTTCTCTCGAAAGAAGTGAGTGGGAGGCAAGTAGAACTTGATGAGGTAATTGTACCTGCTCCCTTATTGGAAAGTAATTCATCACAGAAATCAGTTCCAGTGATTCCTACATCAATCAGTGAGGAAGCTAGTGATGATGATCATAAAGCTTCAGATCAAGTTACTACCGAACCTCGTAGGTCAACCAGAGTAAGATCCGCACCAGAGTGGTACGGTAATCCTGTTCTGGAAGTCATGTTACTTGACCATGACGAATCGACGAACTATGAGTAAGCGATGATGAGCCCAGATTCCGCGAAATGGCTTGAAGCCATGAAATCTGAGATGGGATCCATGTATGAGAACAAAGTATGGACTTTGGTGAGTTCCCGATGATCAGCAAGCAATCGAGAATAAATGGATCTTCAAGAAGAAGACTGACGCTGAAGGTAATGTTACTGTCTACAAAGCTCGACTTGTTGCGAAAGGTTTTCGACAAGTTCAAGGAGTTGACTACGATGAGACCTTCTCACCCGTAGCGATGCTTAAGTCTGTCTGAATCATGTTAGCAATTGCCGCATTTTATGATTATGAAATTTGGCAAATGGATGTCAAAACTGCATTCTTTAATGGATATCTTAAAGAAGAGTTGTATATGATGCAACCAGAAGGTTTTGTCGATCCAAAAGGTGCTAACAAAGTGTGCAAGCTTGTCGGGGGAAATCGACACCTATGGGATCACTGGAATCCCTTCTACGGTTGGCGGGCGCGGAGTCGTGCAAAGAGCGGGTCTGACAGGAAGCACACAGATTGTTTACCCAGGTTCGGGCCGAGGAGACGCGTAATACCCTAGTCCTTCCTTGGTGGATGTATTGAGTGTTCTTGTGTTCTTGAGCTAGCTACGGGGTGCAACTTTGCCCAAAAGATCCGAATCCCCCTCCTGGACGCCTCGGGCCTCCTTTTATCAACCAAAGGGGTTGCCACAGTGGCACACAGGAGGTGGAAAGGTGTACAGTGGAGGAGTCTATCCTCTGGCACCGTCGGACAAACGCATTTAATGCGCTGTCGATGTGCCCCTCTCACTTTATCAGGGACGGCAAGGAAGCACGTCCCAGCTTTCGCCGCCTCGCCCGGTTCCGACGCGCGTCCGAGCTAACGAGGCATTGCTGCGCCACGTTGGCTGGCTGTTGGGCTGGCGCGGTGGTGGAGCCTTCATGAAGATCCGCATGCCACCACGCAGGTGCTTGTTGGGTCGGTGTAGAGGCCGCCCGTCACCACGCAGGTGCCTGCCCAGCTGGGTGAGCTAGCAGCTGCATGGGGACGGTGGTGGCGTCTTGGCAGACGTGGGCCTGGCTGCGGCCCCGCTGGTGCCCTCGGCAAGGGTCTTGCCGTGGCGTCGTGGTTGTCCCCGGCAAGGATCTTGCCGGGGGTCTCGTGGACTTCCTCGGCAAGGATCTCGCCGAGGGCAACCGTCTTCTAATCCTCATCTGATCTTGTGTGTTCATGATCTTGACAAAGATCTGCATGCCACCACGGAGGTGCCTCCCGAGCCCTGGTTCCAATGTAGTTGTTCAGTGGTGTTTGGAACTCCTGGGCTAAAGGGTGGCTCACTCAGCTGGTGTTGGGCAAGTTGCCCCGGCAAGGGTCTTGCCGGGGCCGCGGAGGTCGCCCCGGCAAGGGTCTTGCCGGGGGAGTCCACCTCACCCCTTTGCTCTTTGTGTCTTTGGTCTTGGCGTTGCCTTGTCTGTCTCGTGCTTCGGTTTCCCTTCGGCTTCCCTCCTCTGCCTTGTTAAGTGTGGCCGCGGGCGTGGCTCTGACTGCCCGTGCACAAGTAAAGGGGTCAAAAGGAGAGCCCCTACCTTTGTACACCGACAGGAGCCCCCGGGCCTGGGCCACACATAAGCGCGACGCGTTGTTGGGCTAGGCCCAGAACGGTGCGCGGGCAGGTGGGGCGGATTTTAACCGCGGTAACTTTTTGTCCGCTGCGCTTCCCCACGACCCGCGTTGAACGCGCGGCATGGAGGGTCGTGCGTGACGTGGGGGTCATGCGTGGGGCGGATTCCGCACGCATGCGTCACATCGTGGTAAAGGGGCAGCTAATGCCTTCCCCGTAAAAGAGGGAGACGCAGAGGCGCGGCCCATTTCCTAAGTGGACTCGGGTCGTGGTCTTCAAGGCGCCCGTGCCCCACGATCACGGGGTGGGGAACGGTCGCCTCACCCGTCCCCTCGTTTCTGCTTGCTCGCCACATGTCCCGCATGCAGGTGGCAGGCGGTGGAGGCGGGAAACCTGGCCGTCGCTGATTGGGGCGGCGAGTCGGTCTTGATTCCCTGCGCCCCCGATGGCTGGATTGGTCGAGCGGGGCGGGCGAGCCCCAACCCCGCCCCTTTATAAGAAGGGGGAGGGGGATGGCATTCCACATTATTTCATCATCCGTCTCCATTCACTTTGGCTCCTTTCTTCCATCTGCCATGGCGAGAGGAGGTGCCGGCCCTTCAACGGCGGCGGTGAGGGTTGCTGCTCGACAGCGCGTCCCTCCTTCCCAAGAGCTCACGGCGGCGGAGCCGGCCACGAGAGGAAGGGGGAGGGGGCGAGGCCGAGGTTGCCATGGCGCTCGGGGAAGAGGGGGACGGGGTGGCGCACCGGCCTTGCCTCCGCCAGCGATGCCTCTCCCGATGGAGGGCTACGTCGGACACCAGCCCCGTGAGTTCTTCATCAGGCTGCGCCAGCCGCCGCGTCGTCGTCTCCGTCTTCCTACCCCATTCGCTCGGGAGATGGAGATCGATCCACCCCAGACCCTCAGGTTGCACATGAGGGGCTGCGGGAACGGTGGCACGCGGGTCGACGTCGACTTCCCCGCTCCTCACGCCATGTACCTCCATCGTGGATGGAAGACATTCGCTCGCGTCCACAGCCTGACGGCAGGGCTCATTCTCTACTTCAAGTTAATGGAGAACGGCCTGCTCTCCGTCAAGGTCTTTGGAGATCTTGGAACTCGCCTGAAGTTCTGCGTGGAGAGCTCCTCCGGCGATGAAGATTCCTCCTCAAGCGGGAGTGACGAGGAGGACAGCGACAGCGACGACGAGGGTGCCGAGCGGCGGGACGCTGACCCCGACTCCGACTGACCGCGTCGCCTCTCCCTCGGCCATGCGCCCTGCCGAGGGCCTTCCTCGTCAAGCTCTCCATCGGCGCGTTCCCCGTCGAGTCCTTGGGCGGCTGGCGTAGGAGGGCCGGAGAAGGCGAAGAAGGCGGGTGGCGGCCGTCAAGTCGGAGTACGCGGGCACCGACGCCTTCGTCGCGTATTGCCGGCCCGCTGCCTCATCTTCCAGCTCCCCTCCCGGCACCGGGATGTTCTCTTGGTGCCTTCTGCTCCTCGTACCTCGCCTAGGCGCTCTTTTTGCCCTCCTGCTACCCTTGTTCCATCTTCTGAGGAGAGGGACAAGAAAGGGATTACGGGCATCTTATCTCCTTTTAGTTTGTAAGCCTGCGGGCACTTGTTAGATTTAAAACTTGTAATCCCCTTGCTCATGTTTTTTATCCCGTATGAACTGTACCTGTATGGGACGTTTTTAATGAAAAAGGGTGCTTGCCGGGTTCTTTGTGCGTGAGAGAGGCCCATGCCAAGGAGTGAATCCTTGTTATTTTTAAGATAAACATTGACGCCCGGCAACAGACTGCAGGGGGTTCCCATACAGTCTATGTCAAAAAAGAGGCCTTGCCGTCCCCTTACTTCGGCCGACTATTCTCACGCTCTTGGCGGAGGCAGGGGCAAAATAGAGTTAGGCCCCTCATTTATTCCTTCGCCACCGCGACTACGACCCGGTTCTGACCCAGGGACTTGGGTACAGGAGAAAAGGGGGAGCACGGTGGTTTAGGAGCAAAACGAGGTTTCATACGCCCCAAACTTCATACGGAAATGCACAACAGGGGGTGAAAGACTTATCTGAATCTGCAGCCCCCGGCAGCCTTGCCTTGCCGTGGTGGGACTCTTGTATCTGCAGCCCCTGGCAACCTTGGCTTGCCGAGGCCGGAGCGTCGGCTCGTTCTCTTTCTTCCAAATGGCTCAGCAGAAGTGTCCATGTACCCTGCGAACCAAAGAGGACGGAAAGGAACAGAGAAATGCACACTCGACCTCTATGCTAGGGGTTTAGCCGCCGCTAAGCACTATCAACCCTAACCGAGGGAGAGACTTAACCTAGCATGCATGCTAAAACTTAGGGCGCCAGCGCTTCATTTATTTATGCTCAGGGTCTATGCCTGGCTTTGTACAGAGGGTTACATGCCTTGCCGGCAAGGCTTGTACAAAAGGTGGTTTGCCGGGGGGCCCGGCAACCGCGCCTTACGGGTAAAACTTGCGAAGATGCTCGATGTTCCAGGAGTTGCTCACTGGAATAGCATCTTCGGTCTCCAGGCGGACTGCGCCGGGCCTGGTGACTCGTATTACCTGATAAGGGCCTTCCCACTTCAGTGTCAACTTGTTGGAATTCTTGGCTGATTGAACGCGCCGAATAACAAGGTCGCCTTCCTCAAAGCTTCGGGCATGAACCTTGCGGCTATGGTAGCGGCGCAAGGCTTGCTGGTAGCGCGCTGCTCTCATAGCCACCCGAAGACAATCTTCCTCAAGGAGCGTTGCGTCATCTTGCCGCAATTGCTCTTGCTCAAGCTCGTCATAAGCGAGCACTCGAGGTGACCCGTATGTGAGTTCCGTGGGGCGAACTGCTTCTGCCCCGTATACCAGGGCAAAGGGTGTCTGGCCGGTGGCTCGATTTGGCGTCGTCCTAATCGATCAAAGAACCGCCGGCAACTCATCAATCCAGCGCCTTCCGCTCTTGTGCAGCTTGTCAAAAGTCTTTGTTCTCAGGGCTCATAGTACTTCAGCATTTTCCCTCTCCGCCTGGCCATTGCTCCGTGGGTGTGCCACGGAGGCGAAACAGACCTTGCTGCCGAGGTCTTGGATGTAGTGCATGAAAGTGGGGCTTGTGAACTACATGTCGTTATCGGTGATGACCCTATTGGGCACACCAAAACGGCAGACTAGCCCCTTGAAGAACTTGACGGCTGACTGTGTTGTCACCTTTCTCACTACCTCTACCTCCGGCCACTTTGTGAACTTGTCGATTGCAACGTACAAGTACTCAAAGCCCCCGACAGCGTGGGGGAAAGGGCCCAGTATGTCGAGCCCCCAGACCGAGAATGGCCAGGAGAGAGGGATTGTTTGAAGGGCTTGAGCTGGTTGATGAAGCTTCTTCGAATGGAACTGACACACTTCACACTTGGTTACTAGTGTTGTTGCATCCTGGAGGGCAGTGGGCCAAAAGAAACCTTGCCGGCAAGGGCCCTTGACCCTATGTGGGAGCCACATATGCCTCCATGTATCTCTGCCAACAGCTCTAGTCCTTCCTCTGGGGGGATGCACTTCAATTTCACATCGTTCGGTCTTTTTCTGTACAGGACGTCGTTGACGAACTAGTACATGGCAGACCGAAGGGCTACTTTCTCCGCTTCTTCCTGCTCCTCAGGAAGTTCCCCTGTCTGGAGGAAATGGACGGTATGCTGTGCCCATGTCGGAGCCTGGGGCTCGACAGCAAGGATTAAAGGCATTTCTTCTGCCATGGGCGTGGCCGTCTCTACGGCCAGGGCTTGACGCCCTGCCGGAGTCGGTTGCCCCACAGCAGGCTCAGTGTCCACGGCGGCATCCTTGCCGGCAGCTCCTGGGAGCTCGGCGGGAAAGTATTTGCCGGGGCCTGATTTCCTCCGCTTGTTCTGCTTTGTTGATGGTTCGATGGATGGTTGAGTCAAACAAAGCACAAAAGTACCTGGTTCCACAGGCAATTTGAAGGCAGCGCGCTTCGACACGTAATCGGTGATGTCGTTCTCCACTCAGGGAACGTGCTCCGCTTGTATACCGTCAAAGTGCTCTTCCAGCTTCCTCACCTCATCTACGTAGGCCTCCATCAACGGGCTCTGATAATCTTTGTTGACTTGTCTGACGACAAGCTATGAATCACCCCTGATGATGAGCTTCTTAACTTCGAGGTCTACCGCGATCCTGAGACCGGCAAGCAATCCCTCGTATTCGGCTGTGTTGTTGGTGGACATCTCCCTGGGAAATTGCATATGGATCACATACTTGAGGTGCTCGCCCGTGGGTGCGACAAGCAGCACACCAGCCCCGGCACCTTGCAGCGAAAAAGCCCCGTCAAAGTACATGATCTAGTTGCGACTTGCTTCCTTGCCGGGGAGAGTGGTCTCCTGGATCTCTTCGTCGGGCGTTGAGGTCCATTCCACAATGAACTCCGCCAAGACTCTGCTCTGGATCGTTGAAGTGCTTTCAAACTTCAAACCAAAGCTCGACAGCTCCAAGGCCCACTCCACAATCCTCCCGGTTGCGTCTGGGTTATGCAATATCCGTTGCAACGGGAGGCGGGTAACGACGGTGATTTCGTGGGCTTGGAAGTAATGACGCAGCTTCCTCGAGGCCATGAGGAGGCCGAAGAGCAATTTCTGCACACCGGAGTACCTCGACCTAGCCCCCTGCAAGAGGGAGCTGACGAAGTAAACCGGGTGCTGCATCATTTTCTTCTTCTGCACCACTTTGTTTGGTTGCACGAGCCCCGTCCTGATGGCATCAGGCTCTGCCGGGGGCCTTGCCTCGCCGGCACCAGGCCCTGCCGGGGGGCCCTGGCTCGCCATCCACCAGTCCTACCGCTTCCACTGCCTCTTCATCGACCTCCCTCTGCACCACCAGTGCGGCGCTGACCACTTGATTCGTTACCGCTAGGTACAGCAACAATGGCTCTTGTGGTTTTGGCGCAACTAGTATCGGTGTAGAGGAGAGGTATTTCTTCAAATCCTGTAGCGCTGCTTTGGCCTCTGGGGTCCATTCCATTGGTCCCGCCTTTTTCAAGATTTTGAAAAAGGGGCTCGGCAGACTTGGAGATGAATCTGCTCACGGCGGCAACGCAGCCAGTGAGCCGACGCACATCCTTGATCCGCTTGGGTGCCTCAATTTGCTCGATGGCCTTGATCTTGTCTGGGTTTGCCTCAATCCCGCGCTGTGACACAAACAACCCGAGAAGTTTGCCGGACGGAACGCCGAAGACACACTTCTCAGGGTTCAACTTGAGGTTGATCTTGCGCAGGTTTGCAAACGTCTCTTCCAAGTCTTGTACAAGTGTTGCCCTATCCTTGGTTTTGACCACTATTTCATCCATATATGCTTCCATATTTGTATGTAGCTGGGGCTCAAAACCAATTTGGACTACCCTTGCAAACGTTGAGCCAGCACTCTTCAACCCGAAAGGCATCCGTAAAAAGCAATACGTACCACATGGAGTGATGAATGATGTCTTCTCTTCGTCTTCTCTTGCCGTGAAGATCTGGTGGTAGCCCGAGTAGGCGAACAGATCACACCCGGCCGTGGAGTCAACAATCTGGTCGATGTGCGGCAACGGGAAGGGGTCCTTAGGACAAGCCTTATTTATATCTGTGTAATCAATACACAGCCTCCACTTCCCGTTTGCCTTGCGCACCACCACCGGATTGCCCAACCACGTCGGATGGAGCACTCCTCTCACCAAGCCTGCCGCTTCCAACTTCCTGATCTCCTCTGTGATAAACTCATGCCGTTCCAAAGCTTGCTTCCTGACCTTCTGCTTGACGGGTCGCGCATGGGGACATACAGCAAGATGGTGCTCAATCACTTCCCTGGGAACGTCGGGGATGTCGGATGCTTGCCATGCAAACACATCGACATTCGCCCGCAGGAAAGTGACGAGTGCGCTTTCCTATTTGCTGTCGAGGGTGGAGCTTATGGTGAAAGCCCCTCCCGTGCCATCCTCCTTGACGGACACCCTCTTGGTCTCTGGTGGTGCAGCTCTGGATTTCTTGCTCTTGCCGGTGGATCCCTCTGGCACGTCCTCGATGGTAGCACAACACTCCGAAGAGGTGCGCTTGCCGGAGTGGGTGCGAGAGGTCTTGCCGGTCTTCTTCTTCCCTCCCGGGGCTTCAGCGGCAGGAGCAGGTGCCTTGGCGGCAGTTCCTGCAACTGCTTCCCAGTAGAGTAGGTCGGTGCAGATCAGCCTCTTTTGGAAAAGGCAGTGCCTAGGAGGTGCTTAGGCACGCCTAGGCGCTAGGCAATGGCCAAACGCCTGGCCTAGGGCATAAATGGAGGTCTAGGCAGGGCAAGAAAGGAATTGCCTACCCAAGAAAGAAAGCATGCCACGTACTACACTGATATGCCAAACGGGTTATATTCCAATGGCAGTAGACGGTAATTAACTTATTTATATGCCCTAAACTAATATCAACACCCATATAATAATCACAAATGCACTATGAGTAAAAACTATATCACCGTCTAGGCCGCGCCTATGGCGCTTAGGCACCGCCTAGGCACTAGGCGAAGGCCAACCGCCTCGCTTACGCCTACCGCTTTTTCCAACCTTCAGCGCATATTTCTTGTCGCAGGGAACGGTGATGATGGTCATCGGCCCAGGCATCTTCAGCGTGTTGTAGGCATAATGTGGCACCGCCATGAACTTGGCTAGTGGCGGGCGGCCAAGGATCCCATTGTAGGACAAGGGGACCTCGGCTACATCGAAGACAATCCTCTCCGTCCTGTAGTCGCCTCCAAACGTCACAGGAAGCATGACCTTACCCTTTGGTTGGCTCCTTCCCGGGTTGACCCCTTGAAACGTGCCCGTCTCTTCGAGGTCTCCATCAGGAATTTGCAGCCTTTTGATCACAACGGGCGAGATCAAGTTCAGACCGGCCCCGCCGTCAACTAGCATCTTGTTCACCTTAAGGTTGTGTATTGTTGGCGAAACCAACAACGGCAAACACCCGACCGCAGTTGTGCGATCAGGGTTGTCCTTGACGTCAAAGATGATAGGCGTGTTGGACCACTTCAGCGGCTTCTGGGCGTCGAACGCCGGCTCCGCTGCTGTAATCTCACGCGCCCACTGCTTGAGCTGGCGGTGAGAAGTATGCAGCGAGGCGCCACCATCGATGCACATGGCCTCCGTAGCCTTCTGGAACTCATGCTCGACGGACTTGTCGTCCTCGTCATGATTGTCGTCTTCCTGCTTCTTGTCGCGGCCCTGAGCGGGCCTCTCTTGTTGGTTATCCTTGCCGCGGCGGCCTCCTTGGCCGACATGCTTCTTGCCGGATCCTTCGGCACCATCCTGACCCTTCTCCTTGTCCCGCCTCTCATATTCGGCTTTTTGCTTTTCAGCAAGCAGCTCAACTTACTGGCAGTTCCTGAGGTCGTGGCCCTTGGTGCGGTGGATCTTGCAATACTGCTTGTCGAAGCCCCCTGGCTTGTCGGCAACCGCCAAGGCCCGGCAAGCGGCGCACCCGGCAATCTCCTTGCCGGGGTCATCTGCCTTGGCCTTCTTGGCGGCGCCGGTGTCGTCGGATCCCTTGACGGCAAGCATGGTCTTGCCCTCACACTTCCTGTTGCGGCGCCGACCCTTTTTCATCGGGGCGGCGGTGTCTTCGTCCATAGAATCGGTTTCCGCGCCGGTGTCCTCGCCGGGGTACTTCCTTCCCTCTTCAGCTCGGGCGCATCTATCGGCTAGAACATAAAGTTCGGCCACATCTTTAACTTTGTTCATCGCCAGCTCTTCACGCATCTTGCGGTTGCGCACATTCTGATGGAACGCGCTGATCATGGCGGCGGGATGAAAATCTGGGATATTGTATTGCACTTGGCTGAACCTCTGTATGTACTTGCGTGGGTTTTCACCTTCCTTCTGGGGAATGATATGAAAATCACTCGCCTGGCCATGAGCTTGGTGGCCTCCAGTGAAGGCAACAACGAACTCATGACACAGGTCCGACCAAGAAGAAATAGAATCCGCCGGCAAGTGCATCAGCCAAAACATGACATTGGGTTTCAGGGCCAACGGGAAGTAATTGGCAAGCACCTTGTCGTCACGAGCTCCAGCGCCCTGCATCGTGATGGTGTAGATGCTGAGGAACTCTGATGGATGGGTCTTGCCGTTGTACTTCTCGCCAATGACGGGCTTGAACGTGCCGTGGGACGGCCACTGGAACTGCCGCAGCTCACGGGTAAAGGTTGGGCAACCTACCTCGTATGGTAAGCCGCTGGAGCCTCCCGGTGCTGGGTGGTCCATAGCGGGCCCCGCCCGCTTATCTGACTGGTGGCGTGTATCGCGCCGGCGCTCGATGGTGGTTCGAGCGTCTTCATGGGCTCGCTCCCGAAGAACTTGGCGCTGGTCGCGGTGGGTCCGTGGGTCGAACGACGCTATGGAAATGTTATCGTAAGCGTCATCACGACGGATCGACACCCGCGGTGGCTGGCGTCGAGGAGGAGAGTGCACCGTGGCTACAGCACCCTCGGCCCCTCCACCGCTGGCGTGCGGTGGCTCGACGGAGCGCCGGCCTGAGGGCCCCGCTGGCCGTGGCTCGTCTTTGTTGGCGACGCCAACGAGGCTCTGGATGGTGGCTCTCCACTCGTCGAGCTTTTCCGCGGCGGGAGGGAAGTCGAGGAGCAGTTGCGCGCGCGCCAAAGCTTCTGCTGGCGTGGGTGGCGGCGAGAGCTGCGTGGACCATGGCACGCTCCGACTTCTAACCACGTTAGAAGGAGCTCTATCACGGCCCAGCGGCTGTGTGCCATTTTCTCCAGCGCTTCGGCGGGCATGCTGGCCTCCTTCGTCCCGCAAGTGGTGCACATGACACTTCCCACGGCGGCGTCCGGGGTCACCAGCGTGGTGACGCTGCTCGTTGCGCACACCCTGGGAAGAGCGTGCTATGGGCGCCGGTGTAGGCGTCTTGGAGGTCGCCGCGCCGCCCGTGGGTGGGATGGCGCCGCCACCGGAGGACCCCGCGCTGCCCGCGGGGGGGGGGGGGGGGGGCAGCTCCGTCTCTGGATTTGGCGGCGTGCGGCTCGTCGTCTCACGCACGAACGACGCCGCTCGCCAGGCTCTGACCGCCAGAGCGATGTTGGTGCTCGCGGGCCGCGCCTTGGGTTCTGTCCGCGACCGGCCCACTGCTCGCCCGCACCGGTACGGGCCATCTGGCTCCGGATGAGCCGATCACTGTGATCGTCTTCTTCTTGGGAGCCATGGCGATGAAGAACTGCTAGGCTAACCGCTATACCGGATTTTCACAACTGCGCTCCCCCTACCTGGCGCGCCAAAGATGTCGGGGGAAATCGACACCTATGGGATCACTGGAATCCCTTCTACGGTTGGCGGGCGCGGAGTCGTGCAAAGAGTGGGTCTGACAGGAAGCACACAGATCGTTTACCCAGGTTCGGGCAGCGGAGACGCGTAATACCCTAATCCTGCCTTGGTGGATGTATTGAGTGTTCTTGTGTTCTTGAGCTAGCTACGGGGTGCAACTTTGCCCAAAAGATCCGAATCCCCCTCCTGGATGCCTCGGGCCTCCTTTTATAGACCAAAGGGGTTTCCACGGTGGTACACAGGAGGTCGAAAGGTGTACAGTGGAGGAGTCTATCCTCTGGCACCGTCGGACAAACACATTTAATGCGCTGCCGACGTGCCCCTCTCACTTTATCGGGGACTGCAAGGAAGCACGTCCCAGCTGTCGCCGCCTCGCCCGGTTCCAACGCGCGTCCGAGCTGACGAGGCATTGTTGCGCCATGTTGGCTGGCTGCTGGGCTGGCGCGGTGGTGGAGCCTTCATGAAGATCTGCATGCCACCACGCAGGTGCTTGCTGGGTCGGTGTAGAGGCCGCCCATCGCCACGCAGGTGCCTACCCAGCTGGGTGAGCTAGCAGCTGCATGGGGACGGCGGTGGCATCTTGGCAGACGTGGGTCTAGCTGCGGCTCCGCTGGTGCCCTCGGCAAGGGTCTTGCCGGGGCCCCGGCAAGGGTCTTGCCGTGGCGTCGTGGTTGTCCCCGGCAAGGATCTTGCCGGGGGTCTCGTGGACTTCCTCGGCAAGGATCTCACCGAGGGCAGCCGTCTTCTGGTCCTCATCTGATCTTGTGTGTTCATGTTCTTGACAAAGATCTGCATGCCACCACGGAGGTGCCTCCCGAGCCCTGGTTCCAATGTAGTTGTTCAGTGGTGTTTGGAACTCCTGGGCTCAAGGGTGGCTCGCTCAACTGGTGTTGGGCAAGTTGCCCCGGCAAGGCTCTTGCCGGGCCACGGAGATCGCCCCGGCAAGGGTCTTGCCGGGGGAGTCCACCTCGCCCATTGCTCTTTGTGTCTTTGGTCTTGGCGTTGCCTTATCTGTCTCGTGCTTCGGTTTCCCTCCGGCTTCCCTCCTCTGCCTTGTTAAGTGTGGCCGCGGGCATGGCTCTGACTGCCCGTTCATAGGTAAAGGGGTCAAAAGGAGAGCCCCTACTTTTGTACACCAACAAAGCTCCAGCGATCCATTTATGGACTGGTGCAAGCCTCTCGGAGTTGGAATATATGCTTTGATAGTGTGATCAAAGCATATGGTTTTATACAGAGAAGCCTGTATTTACAAGAAAGTGAGTGGGAGCTCTGTAGCATTTCTGATATTATATGTGGACGACATATTGTTGATCGGAAATGATACTGAATTTCTGAATAGCATAAAAGGATACGTGAATAAGAATTTTGCAATGAAAGACCTCGGTGAAGCTGCTTATATATTGGGCATCAAGATCTATAGGTATAGATCAACACGCTTAATTGGACTTTCACAAAGCATATACCTTGACAAAGTTTTGAAGAAGTTCAAAATGGATCAGCAAAGAAAGGGTTCTTGCCTATATTACAAGGTGTGAAGTTGAGTCAGACTCAATGCCCGACCACTGCAGAAGATAGAGAGAAAATGAAAGGCATTCCCTATTCCTCAGCCATAGGTTCTATCATGTATGCAATGTTGTGTACCAGACCTGATGTGTGCCTTGCTATTAGTTTAGCAGGGAGGTACCAAAGTAATCCAGGAGTGGATCACTGGACAGCGGTCAAGAACATCCTGAAATACCTGAAAAGGACTAAGGATATGTTTCTCGTTTATGGAGGTGACAAAGAGCTCGTCGTAAATGGTTACATCGATGCAAGCTTTGACTCTGATCCGGATGACTCTAAGTCACAAACCGGATACGTATTTATATTGAATGGTGGAGCTGTCAATTGGTGCAGTTCCAAACAGAGTGTCGTGGTGGGATCTGCGTGTGAAGCGGAGTACATAGCTGCTTCGGAAGCAGCAAATTAAGGAGTCTGGATGAAGGAGTTCATATCCGATCTAGGTGTCATACCTAGTGCATCGGGTCCAATGAAAATATTTTGTGACAATACTGGAGCAATAGCCTTGGCGAAGTTATCCAGATTTCACAACAGAACAAAGCACATCAAGAGACGCTTCAATTCCATCTGCGATCTAGTCAAGGAGGGTGACATAGAAGTTTGCAAAATACATACGGATCTGAATGTTGCAGACCCATTGACTAAGCCTCTTCCATGAGCAAAACATGATCAGCACCAAGACTCCATGGGTGTTAGAATCATTACTATGTATCTAGATTATTGACTCTAGTGCAAGTGGGAGACTAAAGGAAATATGCCCTAGAGGCAATAATAAAGTTGTTATTTATATTTCCTTATATCATGATAAATGTCTATTATTCATGCTAGAATTGTATTAACCGGAAACTTAGTACATGTGTGAATACATAGACAAACAGAGTGTCCCTAGTATGCCTGTACTAGACTAGCTCGTTAATCAAAGATGGTTAAGTTTCCTGACCATAGACATTTGTTGTCATTTGATGAACGGGATCAAATCATTAGAGACTGATGTAATGGACAAGACCCATCCGTTAGCTTAGCATTAATGATCGTTTAATTTTATTGCTATTGCTTTCATCATGACCTATACATGTTCCTCTGACTATGAGATTATGCAACTCCCGAATACTGGAGGAACACCTTGTGTGCTATCAAACGTCACAACGTAAATGGGTGATTATAAAGATGCTCTACAGGTGTCTCCGATGGTGCTTGTTGAGTTGGCATAGATCGAGATTAGGATTTGTCACTCCGTGTTTCGGAGAGGTATCTCTGGGCCCTCTCGGTAATGTTCATCACTATAAGCCTTGCAAGCAATGTGACTAATGAGTTAGTTGCGGGATGATGCATTACAGAACGAGTAAAGAGACTTGCCGGTAACCAGATTGAACTAGGTATGATGATACCGACGATCGAATATCGGGCAAGTAACATACCGATGACAAAGGGAACAACGTATGTTGTTATGCGGTTTGACCGATAAAGATCTTCATAGAATATGTAGGAGCCAATATGAGCATCCAGGTCCCGCTATTGGTTATTGACCGGAGATGTGTCTCGGTCATGTCTACATAGTTCTCGAACCCGTAGGGTCCACACGCTTAACGTTCGATGACGATTTATATTATGATTTATGTGATTTGATGATCGTAGTTTGTTCGGAGTCCCGGATAAGCTCACGGACATGAAGAGGAGTCTCGAAATGGTCGAGACATAAAGATTCATATGTTGGAAGGTTACATTCGGACACCAGAATGGTTCGGGTTGTTTCGAATGAGTTTCGGACTACCGGGGTTACCGGAACCCCCCCCCCCCCCCCGGAAGTTCATGGGCCTTAGTGGAAAGGAGAGGAGGGCCACAAAGGCTCCCCCATGGCCAGTCCGAATTGGACTAGGGAGGGGGCGGCGCCCCCTCTTTCCTTCTCCCCTCTTCCTCCTTCCCTCTCTCTCCCTCTTGGAAAAGGAAGGGGACTCCAACTAGGATTGGGAATCCTAGTTGGACTCCCCTATGGCGCGCCTCCTCCATGGCCGCCGGCCTCCTCCTCCCTCCTTTATATACGGGGGCAGGGGGCACCCCAAAAACACACAAGTTTCTCTTAACCGTGTGCGGTGCCCCCCTCCACAGTTACACACCTCGGTCATTCGTCGTAGTGCTTAGGCAAAGCCCTGCGCCGGTAACATCATCATCACTGTCGCCACGCCGTCGTGCTGACAGAACTCTCCCTCGTCCTCAACTGCATCAAGAGATCGAAGGACGTCATCGAGCTGAACGTGTGCTAAACGCGGAGGTGACGTACGTTCGGTGCTTGGATCGGTTGGATCGCGAAGACGTTCGACTACATCAACCGCGTTACTAAACGCTTCCTCTTTCGATCTATGAGGGTATGTAGACGCACTCTCCCTGCTCGTTGCTATGCATCTCCTAGATAGATCTTGCGTGATCGTAGGTAAAAAAATTGAAATATTGCGTTCCCCAACAATCTGTCCCAACGGTGAGCCGACACGTGGTCCTCCGGCCAATGAGAATTTTACACGTGGAAAATCCCCGTTGGTACGGGCTGTTAACGGGTTATCAAATCCAAACCGGAAGCCAATAGCTTAACGGCGACCCGTTACGGTGGATGCCACGTGTCGGTCACCCTTGACGAAAGCACTTCTATGACGCGCGATTTATCGTGGAAGTGGACACTTCCGTGATGATAATTTTGGTAATGTCATGGAACACTTTTATGACAGCACAGGTATGACTATCTTGATTCTGTCATAAAATCATCATGGATGTACATGCATGACAGAAAACATGACCGACTATGACAAACACGTATCATCACCGAAGTGTATTTCTTTTGTAGTGATTATAAGATGTTCCCTTACTAAAAATTTCAAGGTATAAGTGTTCTCCCTGAGTATGCACCGTTGCGACAGTTCGTCGTGCTGAGACACCACGTGATGATCTGGTGTGATAGGCTCTACGTTCACATACAACAGGTGCAAGACAGCTTTGCACATGCAGAATACTCGGGTTAAACTTGACGAGCCTAGCATGTACAGACATGGCCTCGGAACACTGGAGACCGGAAGGTTGAACGTGAATCATATAGTAGATATGATCAACATAGAGATGTTCACCATTGATGACTACTCCATCTCACGTAATGATCGGACATGGTTTAGTTGATTTGGATCACGTATCATTTAGATGACTTGAGGGATGTCTATCTAAGTGCGAGTTCTTAAGTAATTTGATTAATTGAACTTAATTTATCATGAACTTAGTCCTTATAGTATTTACATATCTATGTTGTAGATCAATAGCTCGCGTATAGCTCCCCTGTTTTATTTTGGATATGTTCCTAGAGAAAAATAGGTTGAAAGATGATAGTAGCAATGATGCGGACTGGGTCTGTGATCTAAGGATTATCCTCATTGCTGCATAGAAGAATTATGTCCTTGATGCACCACTAGGTGACAGACCTATTGCAAAGAGCAAATGTAGATGTTATGAACATTTGACAAGCTTGATATGATTACTACTTGATAGTTTAGTGCGCCATGCTTTACGGCTTAGAACCGGGACTTCAAAAAGGTTTTGAACGTCACGGAGCATATGAGATGTTCCAAAGAGCTGAAATTGGTATTTCAGACTCATGCCGAGTCAAGAGGTATGAGACCTCTGACAAGTACTTTGCCTACAAGATGGAGGAGAATGGCTCAACTAGTGAGCATGTGCTCAGAATGTCTGAGTCCTACAATCGCTTGAATCAAGTGGGAGTTAATCTTCCAGATAAGATAGTGATTGACAGAGTTCTCTAGTCACTATCACCAAGTTACTGGAACTTCGTGATGAACTATAATATGCAAGGGATGACAAAAACAATTCCCGAGCTCTTCGTGATGCTCAAATCGACGAAGGTAGAAATCAAGAAAGAACATCAATTGTTGATGGTTAACAAGACCACTAGTTTCAAGAAAAGGGCAAAGAGATAGAAAGGGAACTTCAAGAAGAATGGAAAGGAAGTTGCCACTCCCGTGAAGAAGCCCAAAGCTAGACCTAAGCCTGAAACTGAGTGCTTCTACTGCAAAGGGAATGGTCACTGGAAGCGGAACTACCCCAAATACTTGGCAGATAAGAAGGATGGCAAAGTGAACAAAGGTATATTTGATATACATGTTATTTATGTGTACTTTACTAGTGTTCATAGTAGCCCATGGGTATTGGATACCAGTTCAGTTGCTAAGATTAGTAACTCGAAACAGGAGTTGCAAAATTAATAGAGACTAGTTAAGGGCGAGGTGACGATGTGTGTTGGAAGTGATTCCAAGGTTGATAAGATCACCATCGCACACTCCCTCTACCTTCGGGATTAGTGTTAAACCTAAAATAAATGTTATTTGGTGTTTGCGTTGAGCATGAATATGATTGGATCATGTTTATTGTGATACGGTTATTCATTTAAGTCAGAGAATAATTGTTGTTCTGTTTACATGAATAAAACCTTCTATGGTCATACACCCAATGTGAATGGTTTATTGAATCTCGATTGTAGTGATACACATATTCATAATATTGATGCCAAAATATGCAAAAGTTGATAATGATAATGCAACATATTTGTAGCACTGTCGTTTAGGTCATATTAGTGTAAAGCGCATGAAGAAACTCCATCCGGATGGATTTTTGGAATCACTTGATTATGAATCATTTGATACTTGCGAACCATGCCTCATGGGAAAGATGACTGAAACTTCGTTCTCCGGAACAATGGAGCAAGCTAATGACTTACTAGAAATAATACATACTGACGTATGCGGTCCAATGAGTGTTGAGGCTTGCGGCGGGTATCATTATTTTCTGACCTTCACAGATGATTTGAGCAGATATGGGTATATCTACTTAATGAAACACAAGTTTGAAACATTTGAAAAGTTCAAAGAATTTCAGAGTGAAGTGGAGAATCATCCTAACAAGAAAATAAAGTTTCTACGATCTGATCGCGGAGGCGAATATTTGAGTTACGAATTTGGCCTTCATTTAAAACAGTGTGGAATAGTTTCACAACTCACGCCACCTGGAACACCACAGCATAATGGTGTGTCCGAACATCGTATCTGTACTTCATTAGATATGGTGAGATCTATGATGTCTCTTACTGATTTACCACTATCGTTTTGGGGTTATGCATTAGAGACAGCTGCACTCACGTTAAATAGGACACCGTCTAAATCCGTTGAGACGACACGGTATGAACTGTGGTTTGGCAAGAAACCTAAGCTATCGTTTCTTAAAGTTTGGGGTTGCGATGCTTATGCGAAAAAGCTTCAGCCTTATAAGATCGAACCCAAATCGGAGAAATGCGTCTTCATAGGATACCCAAAAGAAACTGTTGGGTACACCTTCTATCACAGATCCGAAGGCAAGATCTTTGTTGCTAAGAATGGATCCTTTCTAGAGAAGGAATTTCTCTCGAAAGAAGTGAGTGGGAGGAAAGTAGAACTTGATGAGGTAATCGTACCTTCTCTCGAATTGGAAAGTAGCACATCAGTGAAATCCGTTCTCATGATGCCTACAAAAACTAGAGAGGAAGCTAATGATGTTGATCATGAAACTTCGGATCAGGTTACTACTGGACCTCGTAGGTCGAACAGAGCACGTTCCGCACCAGAGTGGTACGGTAATCCTGTCCTGGAAGTCATGTTATTATACCATGGCGAACCTACGAACTATGAAGAAGCTATGATGAGCCCAAATTCTGAAAGATGGCTTGAGGCCATGAAATCTGAGATAGGATCCATGTATGAGAACAAAAGTGTGAACTTTGGTGGACTTGCCCGATGATCGGCAATCCATTGAAAATAAATGGATCTTCAAGAGGAAGACGGACGCTGATGGTAGTGTTACTATCTACAAAGATCGACTTGTCGCAAAAGGTTTTCGACAAGTTCAAGGTGTTGACTACGATGAGATTTTCTCACTCGTAGCGATACTTAAGTCTGTCCGAATCATGTTAGCAATTGCCGCATTATATGAAATCTAGCAAATGGATGTAAAAACTACATTCCTTAATGGATTTCTTAAAGAAGAGTTGTATATGATGCAACCAAAAGGTTTTGTCGATCCTAAAGGTGCTAACAAAATGTGCAAGCTCTAGCGATCCATCTATGGACTGGTGCAAGCATCTCAGAGTTGGAATATATGCTTTGATGAGTTGATTAAAGCATATAGTTTTATACAAACTTGCGGTGAAGCCTGTATTTACAAGAAAGTGAGTGGGAGCACTGCAGCCTTTCTGATAAGTATATGTGAATGACATATTGTTGATCGGAAATGATGTAGAATTTTCTAGAAAGCATAAAGGAGTGTTTGAAAGGAGTTTTTCAAAGAAAGACCTTGGTGAAGCTGCTTACATATTGGGCATCAAGATCTATAGAGATAGATCAAGACCCTTGATAAGACTTCCAATATGTACATACCTTGATAAGATTTTGAAGGAGTTCAAAATTGGATCATTCAAAGAAGGAGTTCTTGCCTGTGTTGTAAGGTATGAAGTTGAGTAAGACTCAAAACCCGACCACAGCAGAAGATAGAGAGAGAACAAAAGTCATTCGCTATGCCTCAGCCATAGGTTCCATAAAGTATGCCATGCTGTGTAACAAACCTGTTGTGTACCTTGCCATGAATTTAACAAGGGGGTACAATAGTGATCCAGGAGTAGATCACTATACAGCGGTCAAAATTATCCTTAGAGGACTAAGGAAATATTTCTCAGTTATGGAGGTGATAAAGAGTTCGCCGTAAAGAGTTATGTCGATGCCAGCTTTTACACCGATCTAGATGCCTCTAAGTCTCAATCTGGATATGTATTGAAAGAGGGAGCAATCAGCTAGAGTAGCTCCATGTAGAGTATTTTAGACATAGAAATTTGCAAAATACATACGGATCTGAATGTGGCAGACCCGTTGACTAAACTTCTCTCACAAGCAAAACATGATCACACCTTATTACTCTTTGGGTGTTAATCACATAGAGATGTGAACTAGATTATTGACTCTAGTAAACCCTTTGAGTGTTGGTCACATAGCGATGTGAACTAGATTATTGACTCTAGTAAACTCTTTGGGTATTGGTCACATGGCAATGTGAACTATGGGTGTTAATCACATGACGATGTGAACTAGATTATTGACTCTAGTGCAAGTGGGAGACTGAAGGAAATTTGACCTAGAGGCAATAATAAAGTTGTTATTTTATATTTGCTTATATCATGATAAATGTTTACTATTCATGCTAGGATTGTATTAACCGGAAACTTGATACATGTGCGGATACATAGACAAAACACCGTGTCCCTAGTGAGCCTCTACTAGACTAGCTCGTTAATCAAAGATGGTCAAGTTTCCTAACCATAGACATGAGTTGTCATTTGATGAACGAGATCACATCATTAGGAGAATGATGTGATGGACAAGACCCATCCGTTAGCTTAGCATAATGATCGTTCAGTTTTATTGCTATTGCTTTCTTCATGTCAAATACATATTCCTTCGTCTATGAGATTATGCAACTCCCGAATACCGGAGGAATGCCTTGTGTGCTATCAAACATCACAACGTAACTGGGTGATTATGAAGATGCTCTACAGGTATCTCCGAAGGTGTTTGTTGGGTTGGCATACATCGAGATTAGGATTTGTCACTCCGAGTATCAGAGAGGTATCTCTGGGCCCTCTCGGAATGCACATCATAAGAAGCCTTGTAAGCAAAGTGACTAATGATTTAGTTGCGGGATGATGCATTACGGAACGAGTAAAGAGACTTGCCAGTAACGAGATTGAACTAGGTATGAAGATACCGATGATCGAATCTCGGGCAAGTAACATACCGATGACAAAGGGAATTACGTATGTTGTCATTGCGGTACGACTGATAAAGATATTCGTATAATATGTAGGAACCAATATGAGCATTCAGGTTCCGCTGTTGGTTATTGACCAGAGAGGTGTCTCGGTCATGTCTATATAGTTCTCGAACCCGTAGGGTCCGCACGCTTAACGTTCGATGACGATTTTGTATTATATGAGTTATGTGATTTGGTGACCGAATGTTGTTCGGAGTCCCGATGAGATCACGGACACGACGAGGAGGCTCGAAATGGTCGAGAGGTAAAGATTCATATATAGGACAATAGTATTCGGACACCGGAAGTGTTCCGGGGGTACCGGGTACATATCGGGTCACCGGAAAGGGGTTCCGGGCACCCCGGGCAAAGATATGGGCCTTACGGGCCAAGGGAGGGACACACCAGCCCCTCGTGGGCTGGTGCGCCCCCATATAGGCTGAAATAGGAGGAGAAGGAAAGGGGAGGATTCGGCCTCCCCCTTTCCCTCTCTCCCCCCTCTCTTTCCTTCCCCCTCTGACACTTATGGAAGGGAGGGAGGCCGACTTGTGGGAGGCGCCCAAGTAGGATTACTCCTACTTGGGGTGCCCCTTGCTGCCCCTCTCCCTCTCCCACCTATATATATGTGTGGGGCACCGCTAGAACACACAACATTGATTCCTAGCCGTGTGCGGCGCCCCCATCCACAATTTACGCCTCTGGACATATTCACATAGTGCTTAGGCGAAGCCCTGCGCGGATCACTTCACCATCACCGTCACCACGCCGTCGTGCTGATGGAACTCTCCCTCGACATTTGCTAGATCAAGAGTTCGAGGGACGTCATCGAGTTGAACGTGTGCAGAACTTGGAGGTGCCATATGTTTGGTGCTTGATCGGTCGGAACGAGAAGAAGTTCGACTACATCAACCGCGTTGTCAAACGCTTCCGCTTTCGGTCTATGAGGGTACGTGGACACACTCTCCACCTCTCGTTCCTATGCATCTCCTAGATAGATCTTGAGTGAGCGTAGGAAATTTTTTGAAATTGTGTGCTACGTTTCCCAACATTTCTGCCATGCCAAAGTCACTCATAATGATGAGTTCAAGCAAACAAAAGATCGAGCGGAAGAAGAGCGAATAAAAAGGCAAATCTTTTTGTGTTTTTCTAAAATCGTTTTAGAAGTGGGGGAGAGGAAAGCGAGAGGCAAATGGAAAATAATGTGATGCAAGACATGAGAGTTTATGATGGGTACTTGGTAGGCTTGACGTAGAACCTCCCCGGCAACGACGCCAGAAATTCTTCCTGCTACTTCTTGAGCTTGCGTTGGTTTTCGCTTGAAGAGGAAAGGGTGATGCAGAGTAGAGATAAGTATTTCCCTTAGTTTGAGAACCAAGGTATCAATCCAGTAGGAGGTACAAACAAGTCTCCAATCTACGCACCTACACAAACAATCAAACACTTGCACCCAACGCGATAAAGGGGTTGTCAATCCCTTCACGGTTACTTGCAAGGATGAGATATGATAGAGATAGATATAAAAGATTACTAAAACATAAAACAAAATAAAAGTAAATAAATTGCAGTGAGATATTTTTGGATTTTTCGTTTTATAGATCGGAATTATATGATGGTAAATAGACCTGGGGCCATAGGTTTCACTAGAGGCTTCTCTCTTGAAAGAAAACATACGGTTGGTGAACAAATTATTGTCGAGCAATTGATAGAAAAGTGCAAAGTTATGACAATATCCAAGGCAATGATTATGAATATAGGCATCACATCCGTGTCAAGTAGACCGAAATGATTCTGCATCTACTACTATTACTCCACACAACGACCACTATCCAGCATGCATCTAGAGTATTAAGTTCATAAGAACGGAGTAGCGCCTTAAGTAAGATGACATGATGTAGAGGGATAAACTCAAGCAATACGATGAAAACCCCATCTTTTTACCCTTGATGGCAACAATACAATACGTACCTCACTACCACTACTTTGTCACTGGGTGAGGACACCGCAAGATTGCACCCAAAACTAAGCACCTCTCCTATTGCAAGAAGAATCAATCTAGTTGGCCAAACCAAACCAATAATTCGAAGAGAATACAAAGATATTTAATCATGCATATAAGAAGTTAGAGAAGATTCAAATAATATTCATAGATAATCTGATCATAAATCAACAATTCATTGGATCTCGACAAACACATCGTAAAAGAACATTACATCGGATAGAACTCCAAGAACATCAAGGAGAACATGGTATTGAAGATCATAGAGAGAGAATAAGCCATCTAGCTACTAGCTATGCACCCATAGGTATGTGGTAAACTACTCATGCTTCATCGGTAGGGCAACAGAATTGATGTAGATGCCCTTCGTGATCGAATCCCCCTCCGGCAGGGTGCCAGAAAAAGCCCCAAGATAGGATCTCACGGGAACAGAGGCTTGTGGTGGCAAAAAAGTATTTTTGTGGATGATTCTGATGTTGGGGGAATATTTCTAAATTTATAGGCCAAGAATTAGGCTTAGAGGAGCTCCGAGGGGCCCACAAGCCCTCAGGGCGCCTGATACGTCTCCAACATATCTATAATTTTAGAATGTTCCATGTTGTTATATTATCATTCTTGGATGTTTTATAATCATTTTATATCATTTTTTGGTACTAAACTATTGACATAGTGCCAAGTGCCAGTTGCTGTTTTTTGCATGTTTTTTACATCGCAGGAAATAAATATCGAATGGAATCCAAACACCGCGAAACTTTTTGTGGAGTTTTTATGGACCAGAAGACTCCCGATGGGCCAGAGCAGCACCTGGGGGGTGCCCCGAGGGGGGCACAACCCACCAGGGCGTGCCTAGGGGCCCAGGCGTGCCCAGGTGGGTTGTGCCCACCTCGGTGGCCTCCCGCACCCCCGCTTCGCTCTATAAATTCCCAAATATTCCAAAACCCTGAGGGTTAACCTAGATCAGAAGTTCCGCCGCCGCAAGGCCCTGTAGCCACCGAAAACCAATCTAGACCCCGTTCAGGCACCCTGCCAGAGGGGGGAATCATCACCGGTGGCCATCTTCATCATCCCGGTGGCCACCACGATCAGGAGGGAGTAGTCCATCCTCAGGGCTAAGGGTTTGTACCAGTAGCTATGTGTTAATGTTTCTCTCTCTCTCGTGTTCTTGAGATGTCACGATCTTGATGCATCGCGAGCTTTGTTAATATAGTCGGATCATATGGTGTTTTCCCCTCTCTATCTTGTTGTGATGAATTGAGTTTTCCCTTTGAGATTTCGTTGTTATTGTATTGAATACTTTCATGGATTTGAGAGCACTTGATATATATCTTGCGTATGAATACTCATGGTGACAATGGGGTATAGTATTGATTCACTTGATATATGTTTTGGCACTCAACTCGCGGATTCCCGAGGTGACATTGGGGTAATCTATGCATAGGGGTTGATGCACGTTCTTGTCTTTGTTTCTCCGGTAGAAATCTTGGGGCACTCTTTGAAGTTCTTTGTGTCGGATTGAGTATTATGAATATGAATTTGCTTTGGCGTTATTTTAGTGCAAACTCTAGGATAGATCGAACAGAAAGAATAGCTTTGTGCTATTTTAGTATGAACTCTTGAATAGATCGAACGGAAAGAATAGCTTTGAGGTGGTTTCATACCCTACAAACAATTTATTCTTATGTTCTCCGCTAGATAAGAACTTTGGAGTGATTCTTCATTGCACGTTGAGGGATAGTTATATGATCCAATTATATTAGCATAGTTGAGTAATTGCACTAGCGAAAGTACGGACCCTAGGCCTCATTTTCAAGCATTGCAATACCGTTTTTGTGCTCATTTACTATTTGCTACCTTGCTGTTTTTATTTATTCAGATTATAAAAATATATTTCTACCACCAATATTACACTTTTATCACCATCTCTTCGCCGAACTAGTGCACCTATACAATTTGCCATTGTATTGGGTGTGTTGGGGACACAAGAGACTTTTTATTATTTGGTTGCAGGGTTGTTTGAGATAGACCATCTTCATCCTACGCCTCCCACGGATTGATAAACCTTAGGTCATCCACTTGAGGGAAAATTTCTATTGTCCTACAAAACTCTGCACTTGGAGGCCCAACACAAGTCTACAAGAACAAGTTGCATAGTAGACATCAAGCTCTTTTCTGGCGCCGTTGCCGGGGAAGTGAGTGCTTGAAGGTATATCTTTAGATCTTCCAATCGAATCTTTGAGTTTCTTGTTTTATCACTAGTTTGGTTTATAAAAGAAAACTATATAAAAATGGAATTGAGGTTGCATCATATTATTGATCATCTTTATATTATCTTTCTTGAACATGATGGATCAGAAAATTGTGCTCAATTGTTAGAAGAAGAAGTCAATAAAATGTTTGGCACAAAATATTTGAATGATGAGCATGATTGCAATGTTGTTAGTATGAATTCTTTGAATATCCAAAATGCTAATGATGATTTGATGACCCACAAGTATAGGGGATCAATTGTAGCTCTTTTCGATAAGTAAGAGTGTCGAACGCAACGAGGAGCAGAAGGAAATGGCAAGTGGTTTTCAGCAAGGAAATGTCTGCAAGTGCTGAAATTGTAAGTAGCAGAGTAGTTTGATAGCAAGATAATTTGTAACGAGCAAGTAACGATAGTAGTAACAAAAGTGCAGCAAGGTAGCCCAATCCTTTTGAGTCAAAGGACAGGCCAAAATGATCTCTTATAATAAGCAAAGCGTTCTTGAGGGTACATAGGAATTTCATCTATTCACTTTCACCATGTTGGTTTGATTTGTGTTCGCTACTTTGATAATTTGATATGTGGGTGGACCGGTGCTTATGTGTTGTTCTTATTTGAACAAACCTCCTACTTATTAGTAACCCTCCCGCAAGCATCCGCAACTACGAGAAAAGTATTAAGAATAAATTCTAACCATAGCATTAAAATTTTGGATCCAATCAGTCCCTTAATGAATAGCGCATAAACTTGGGTTTAAGCTTCTGTCACTCTCGCAACCCATCATCTAATTGCTACTCCACAATGCATTCCCTTAGGCCCAAATATGGTGAAGTGTCATGTAGTCGATGTTCACATGACACCACTAAGGGAATCACAACATACATACTATCAAAATATCGAACACACATCAAGTTCACATGATTACTTGCAACATGCTTTCTCCAGTAGCCTTAAGAACAAAAGTAACTACTCACAAATGATAAGCATGCTCAAGATCAGAGGGGTATTAAATAGCATAATGGATCTGAACATATAATCTTCCACCAAATAAATCATACAGTAATCAACTACAAGATGTAATCAACACTACTAGTCACCCACAAGCACCAATCTATAGTTCCGGTAACAAGATTGAACACAAGAGATGAACTAGGGTTTGAGATGAGATGGTGTTGTTGAAATATGTTGATGAAGATAGCCCTCCCCGGGATGGGAGAGTTGTTGGTGATGATGATGACGACGATTTCCCCCTCCGGGAGGGAAGTTCCCCCGGCGGAATCGCTCCACCGGAGGGCAAAAGTGCTCCTGCCCAAGTTCCGCCTCGAGACGGCGGCGCTCCGTCCCGAAAGTCCTCTCCTCATTTTTCTAGGTCAAAATGACCTATATACCAGAAGATGGGCACCGGAGATGGGCATGGGTGAGCACAACCCACCAGGGCGCACCTGGGCTCCCTAGCGCGCCCAGGTGGGTTGTGCCCACCTGGTGGGCCTCCTCTCGTATTTATTTGCTCCAATATTCATCAAATATTCCATAAAAAATTCTCCGTGAAGTTTCAGCTTGTTTGGTGTTGTGCAGAATAGGTAGCCTGACGTAGCTTTTTCAGGTCCAGATTTCCAGTTGCCAGAATTCTCCCTCTTTGTGTGTACCTTGCATATTATGAGAGAAAAGGCATTATAGTTACTCCAAAAAGCATTATTATGGATAAAAACATAATAAATAACAGTAGGAAAACATGATGCAAAATGGACGTATCATGATTGCACAACTCATGACAAAAATGTTTCTTATAAGCATGTATAGTGCGGAATTTTTGGCTAGCAAAGATAGGGGGATCTATGACAATATGACTTCTATGTGAATATGAACAAACATAAATCATTAAGTTGTCTTCCTTATCCAACGTCAACAATTTTGGCATATATATTTTGATGGGCTCACAATCACAAAAGATTTCTAGGATAGTATATTTATATGTGAATCTTCTCTTCCCTTATTAATTCTTTCATGAGTTGCATCATTGACTAATGCAATGTTTGTCAATCTCTAATAAAATTTTCTACTTATACTTTTCCTTTTGTGGTGCCATCACCTACCATAAGATTAGTATATGATCTTCTTGATTAATTCCTTTCTTTTGTTTATTTCCTTTCCTTTTATTTATTTATTTATTTATTTTCTTTTAATTGCAACAAGAAAGTAAAGAAAGCAAAAACTCAAACTAAACTTTATTATATATCTTGCACACGATTACAAGGATAGATCACTAAGCAAACTCTCAAAGAAGAAAGGATCGAACTAAACTTTTATTCAACTAAAGCAAGAGATCGAACTAAAATAAGTAAAAGCAAAAAGATAGTGGGGATGATACGATACTGGGGCACCTCCCCCAAGCTTGGCGGAAGCCAAGGGGAGTGCCCATACCTGATACTCAATTTTCTTTTGGTGGTGATGATGTAGAGGGCTTGTCCTTGGGTTTCCATGGCAGAGGTCCGCCATCATAAGAGGAAGCGTGTGTCTCACGGGTCCTCCAACTGGCAGCCAAACTCATACCTTTAGACCTTGCCTCATATTCAAAGAATTAGTTTTGGAGATCATAGATCTAGCTTTGGAGGAAGTTGATTTGTTCGTTGAGGGTGAAGACGATGTCCTTCATGGGCTTTCCATCCACCTTGAGATCACGGCTAAGGTCCGTGATCATGAGGTGATTGGCATTGAGTCCACGTTCCACCATCCCATTGCACCGGAAGACCTCCTGCTCCATAGCTTCAAGCCTGGCCTCCACGGTTCCCGTGCCCTTGGGACCTTGCACATCGCGGATGTGCAGCACCCCCTCATGCATCTGGATAGTTTGAGGGTGCTGCACCACCTCCCGCAAATATGGGTTGATGAGGTTCTTGTAGAAATTGTCCTTGGAGGAGCTTGAAGAGGCCATGGTAGATGGGATCTGACAGAAAACAACAAGGAAAAGAAAACAGAGGATTTCTCCGCGATACAGTGATCAATAGGTTCGGGGAGTATATATAGATTTTTTTATCTTGGGAATAAGCAATCTGTAGAAAAACGGAGTCCGGAAGGTGTCCCAGGTGGGCACAACCAGGTTACGCTTCCTGGAAGTTTCTTATTTTCCTATTTTTCTAAATAGTCCAAAATTGATAAAAAATATTTTTGCGGATTTTTCGGAGTCCGTTTACTTACCGTATCACGTGCCTCCTTATTTTCACGATTCAGGAGTATTCTGGAAGGACTCTTTTATGTGTTCTTCTGGTGTCAAAGTTTGGATAATATTACTTTCAACATTAATGGGCGTACCTGAGATATAATGTCTTATTCGTTGCCCATTGACAACCTTCGGGTTAGTACCTTCGGCATTATTTATTTTGATGGCTCCTAACCGATAAACCTCTGCGATAACATATGGGCCTTCCCATTTTGAGAGGAGTTTTCCTGCAAAGAATCTGAAACGAGAGTTGTACAAAAAAATATTCTCCGACTTTAAACTCATCCTTTTGGATTCTCTTGTCATGCCATCTTTTAACTTTTTCATTGAATAACTTTGCATTTTCATAAGCTAGGGTCCTCCATTCATCTAATGAGCTAATATCGAATAACCTCTTTTCACCGGTAAGTTTGAAATCATAATTGAGTTCTTTGATTTCCCAATATGCTTTATGTTCTAACTCAAGAGGCAAATGACAAGCTTTTCCATAAACCATTTTATAAGGAGACATACCCATAGGATTTTTATATACTGTTCTATAAGCCCAAAGTGCATCATCTAATTTCTTAGACCAATTCTTCCGGGACCTATTGACAATCTTTTGTAAAATCAACTTTATTTCTCTATTGCTAAGTTCAACTTGACCACTAGACTGAGGATGATAAGGTGATGCAATTCTATGGTTAACATCATACTTGGCAAGCATTTTATGGAAAGCACCATGAATAAAGTGTGAACCACCATTAGTCATTAAATATCTAGAGACTCCAAACCTTGGAAATATAACTTCCTTAAGCATTTTAATAGAGGTGTTGTGATCAGCACTAATGGTCGGAATAGCTTCTACCCATTTAGTAACATAATCAACAGCAACCAAAATATGTGTATACCCATTAGAGGAAGGAAAAGGTCCCAGATAATCAAATCCCCAAACATCAAATGGTTCGACAGTAAGTGAATAATTCATAGGCATTTCTTGACGCTTACCGATATTACCTATTCTTTGGCATTCATCACAAGATAAGGCGAACTTACGGGCATCCTTGAAGAGAGTAGGCCAATAAAATCCAGACTGGAATACCTTGTGAGCAGTTCTATCTCCGGCATGATGCCCTCCATAAGCTTTGGAGTGACATTTCCGTAGGATTTGTCCCTGTTCATGCTCAGGTACACAACGTCTAATAATACCATCTACTCCTTCTTTATAAAGATGTGGGTCATCCCTAAAGTAGTGTCTTAAATCATAGAAGATTTTTTTCTTTTGCCGGTAAGTAAAGCTAGGTGGTAAATATTTAGCAACAATGTAATTAGCATAGTCAGCATACCAAGGAGTATTATGAGCAACATTTATTGCAGCTAATTGATCATTAGGAAAACTATCATCAATAGGTAGTGGGTCATCATGCACATTTTTGAGCCAAGACAAGTTATCAGCTACGGGGTTCTCAACTCCTTTTCTATCAGTGATATGTAAATCAAATTCTTGTAGCAAGAGAACCCATCGAATAAGTCTAGGCTTAGCATCCTTCTTTTCCGTAAGATATTTAATAGCAGCATGATCGGTGTGAACAATTACTTTTGAATCAACAATATAAGGTCTAAATTTATCACAAGCAAACACCACCGCTAAGAATTCTTTTTCAGTAGTTGCATAGTTTCTTTGAGCACTGTCTAGATTTTTACTAGCATAATGAATAACATTCAGCTTCTTATCAACTCTTTGCCCACAAACACCACCAACAGCATAATCACTAGCATCACACATAATTTCAAAAGGCAAGTTCCAATCAGGTGGTTGAACAATAGGTGCAGAAATTAAGGCTTTCTTGAGTGTTTCAAAGGCTTCTAAACAATCATCATAAAAACAAAAGGAAAATCCTTTTGCAAAAGACTCGTAAGAGGCCTAGAAATTTTAGAAAAGTCTTTGATAAATCTCCTATAGAAACTAGCATGACCTAGGAAACTACGAATACCTTTGATGTCTTTAGGACATGGCATTTTCTCAATTGCATCAACCTTAGCTTTGTCCACTTCAATACCTCTTTCAGAAATTTTATGACCCAAGACAATACCTTCATTAACCATAAAGTGGCACTTCTCCCAATTCAAGACAAGATTTGTTTGCTCACATCCCTGCAAAACTCGGTCAAGATTGCTTAAACAATCATCAAAAGACTTCCCATAAACAGAGAAGTCATCCATGAAAACCTCAACAATCTTTTCACAAAAGACAGAGAATATAGCAGTCATGCATCTTTGAAAGGTAGCAGGTGCATTGCATAAACCAAAAGGCATACGTCTATAAGCATAAGTTCCAAAGGGACAAGTAAAAGTGGTCTTTTTCTTGATTAGGTTGAGAAACAGGTATTTGTGAAAAACCAGAATATCCATCAAGGAAGCAAAAATGTGTGTGCTTAGATAATCTTTCTAGCATTTGATCAATAAAAGGCACAGGGTAATGATCTTTTCTAGTTGCTTTGTTTAATTTTCTAAAATCAATTACCATTCTATAGCCTGTAACTACTCTTTGTGGAATAAGTTCATTCTTATCATTAGGAACAACTATAATACCTCCTTTCTTAGGGACACAATGAACAGGACTTACCCTTCTAATCAGCTATGGGATAGATTATACATGTTTCCATAAGTTTTAATATCTCCGTTCTTACCACTTCTTTCATCTTCGGATTTAATCAACGTTGGTGATCAACAACGGGTTTAGCATCAGGTTCCATATTAATTTTGTGCTGACATAGAGTAGGACTAATGCCCTTTAAATCATCAAGAGTATATCCAATAGCAGCTCGGTGCTTCCTTAGAACTTTCAATAATCTTTCTTCTTCATGTTCTGAAAGGTTAGCACTAATAATAACGTGATATATCTTCTTTTCATCAAGATAAGCATATTTCAAAGTGTCTGGAAATTGTTTTAATTGAAACACAGGATCACCTTTAGGTGGAGGAGGACCTCCTAGAGTTTCAATAGGCAAATTGTGTTTAAGCAGAGGACGTTGTTCAAAGAAAATCTTATCTATTTCATTTCTTTCATGCATATGTAAATCATTTTCATGGTCTAGCCAATATTGTTCTAAAGGATCAGTAGGCGGCACAGCAATAGAAGCAAGACCAATTATTTCGTCCCTACTAGGCAATTCTTTTTCATGAAGCTTTCTACTAAACTTGGAAAAATTAAACTCATGAGACTCATCACCAAAACTAACATCGACAGTTTGTTTCTCACAATCTATTTTAGCATTAACGGTGTTCAAGACAGGTCTACCAAAGATAATGGGACAAAAGTCATCTTGTGGGGAACCAAGAACAAGAAAATCAGTAGGGTATTTTATTTTCCCACACAAGACTTCAACATCTCTAACAATCCCAATTGGTGATATAGTATCTCTATTAGCAAGTTTAATAGTAACATCTATGTCTTCTATCTCTGCGGGTGCTATGTCATTCATAATTTCTTGATATAAGGTGTAAGGAATAGCACTCACACTAGCACCTATGTCACATAAACCATGATAACAGTGATCTCCTATTTTAACTGAGACAACGGGCATGCAACAACAGGTCTATGTTTATCCTTTTTATCAGGTTTGGCAATTCTAGCAGCTTCTTCGCAGAAGTAAATAACATGCTCATTTTAAGCAGAGCAATACTAGGTTCTACTTTGATTTGTTCATCGGGTTTAGGTGTTCTAATATAGCTTTTGTTAACCACAGTTGAAACTTTAGCATGTTCCTTTATCCTAATAGGGAAAGGTGGTTTCTCAATATAAGCAGAAGGAACAATTGGGTCAACATTATAAATTATGGTTTCTTCTTTAATTGGTACCGGTTATTTAATTTCTTCTTTAATAGGTGGGTGATATTTAAACCACTTCTCTTTAGGGAGATCAACACGAGTAGCAAATGATTCACAAAAGGAGGCTACTATCTCAGAGTCAAGTCCATATTTAGTGCTAAACTTTTGAAAAGCATCGGTATTCATAAAAGATTTAACACAAAAATACTTAAGTTTAATACCTGACTCTCTACCTTCGTCGAGTTCCCAATCTTCAGAGTTGTGTTTAATTCTTTCCCAAAGATCCCACCGGAATTCAATAGTCTTCTTCATAAAAGAACCAGCACAAGAAGTATCAAGCATGGTTTGATCACTACGAGAAAGCCGAGCATAAAAATTCTCGATAATAATTTCTCTTGAGAGCTCATGATTGGGGCATGAATATAACATTGACTTAAGCCTCCCCCAAGCTAGAGCGATATTTTCTCCTTCACGAGGCTAAAATTTATATATGTAATTCCGATCACGATGAACTAGATGCATAGGATTTTTTTATGTAACTACAATTTCAATCGATTCCAATTCCAGGATCCAATATCATCGCATAGCCTATACCGTGCCAATGTTTTTCCCTTCAAAGATAAAGGGAAAACCTTCTTCATAACTTCATCTCTGTAGCGACCAGACCTCAAATGGTCTGTGCTGCTGTGCACCAGTGTCATCCCTGGATCAGTAATGCTGACACGCATAGTACAAATGGAGGATTTATAACAGAGTAGCAATCACACACTTATTACATCGAATATCTCCAAAGAGAAAAGTATGATAAATATGGCTTAAGGCCATCTAAAAACGATAACAGCGGAAGACTTGGAAGATAAGTGAGTCCATCAACTCCAGCGGCATCACTGAGTATAAGACCACGACCTAAGGCACCTTACTCGTCGTCTGAAAAGTCTGCAACATGAAACGTTGCAGCCCGAAAATGGGTCAGCACATGGAATATGCTGGCAATGTAACACATAGAGAATAATGAACAATAACAAAGCTATACTACATGCATGTATGGCTGGTGGAAAGCTCTATGGTTATGGTTTTTGCGAAAAAGCCAATTTTTCCCTACTGCAAAGGAATAAATTTTATTTAACTATCATGGTGGTTGTTAAACATTGAGATGGTTGACAGCATCTCAATCCCAATTAAAAATCATCATTAACCCAACAAAATTAATTAAAAGTAACATGGTGATGAGATTCAAATGATAATCCAGGTACTAGATACTCAAGTTGTCCATAACCGGGGACACGGCTAACCATGATTAGTTTGTACACTCTGCAGAGGTTTGCGCACTTTTCCCCACAAGACTCGATCGCCTCCGCTTGATTCTCGCACTACATGATGTTTGAGAAACGGATGACCGAGACACAGCCTTTCAGGAACAATCACTCTTTACTCCGGGTGGATAGTTACACCTACTTTCCCCTACATCTGCTAGCCCACCTCTTCAAGAGATCATGTAACCTACTCAACTATGCTAGAGCCCATAATAGCTTGTGGCTGCACACGGAAGTTTCTAGCATGAATAATCTTATGATCCCTTTGAGCCTGGGTGGCGGTCCTTATACAAACAGACAACACTGGATTCTCCAGGTGCCTCAATCCACCCAGATGTGAGTTTTAGTTGCCACCTTAGGTAAACCATTATTAATAATCTCACATCTGTCATGAATATCTCTCAAAACCCAATCCACGTCTACGAGCATAGCATGGCAATATAATAGCAACGTAGAAGTAACTCCCAAGGGTTTGATAAAAGAACGGGTAATAGGTACTACCTCAACTACTTCCCAATTCCCACAATTTAATTAGATCCTAATCATGCAATTGTTTGAGGAATAGATCTAATGCAATAAAACTGGGTATGGAAAGTATGATCAAAGTGTTACTTGCCTTGCTGATGATCCGCGAACCTAGCGATTCGAAGTAACAAGCGGCACACTCCGGGTACTCTATCGCAAACAAACAAGCAAACAATAAGTACTCATCTAATGCACAGGTAAAACTTGAATAAAAGATCCAACCAGAAGGTTCAACTTAAGAACTCCGGTTTGCAAAAGAATCAACTCGAACGAAGCAACGAAAGTCAAACGGCAAAAGAAACAAGCTTCGTTTACTAATCTGGATCTAGGTCAAATTTTACAGTAGCAAAAACTTGTTCGAGTAGGTTAAATGGAAAGAGAATTTCGAGACGAAACTCTAGGCGCTTGAATCGCCTGATTCCGATAAACGAGCGAAAAGTTAAACAGAAACGAAGATCCGATCAGAAATCGAGATCTGAGATAATCAGGAAAAACCCGACGAAAAAGAAAAACGGACGAACGGTTAAAGAACGGGCGTTCGTTAACAGAGAAAATCCGACGAACGCGTTCGCTAAAACGAACGGGTCGGTGAACGTTCACAAAATAACAAAACCGAAGAAATAAACCGATCTAGGTTTTTTTTTAAAACGAACGGTTTTTTTAAATAAACCGGCAAACGACGGCGAGGTAATACCTGGTCGGGGCGGGGCTCGGCTGGCTCCGGCGGGGGCGGCGGGGTGCGGCGGGGCTCGGGGGTGCTCGGGGGCTGCGAGGGCGGCTCCGGCGGCGGGGCTTGGCGAGCGGCGGCGGCGAGGCGCTGCAGCGGCGGCGGCGAGTGCGGGCTGGGGCGGCGGCTCGGGGTGAGAGGGAGTGCGGCGGCGGCCGTGCTCGAGGCGAACTCGGGCGCGGTGGCGGTGGCGGCTACGCGAGGGAGACGGCGGGGCTGGGCCGGCCGCTCGGCTGGGCCTCGGCCCGGTCGGGCGCGGCGCAATTTTTTTTTCAAACGTTCCGCCAAAAAATTCGTAGAAAAATAAATAAAAATTCAAAAAAGATAAAACAAATTTTCCCTGTCTAGTTAGAAAATTTAGAATAGGGTGAACATTTTTTTGACACAAAATAAATTTTGAAAACGTGCAATATTTTTTTAATGCAATTGAAATTGCAAATAAAATCCGAATAAATTCCAATAAATGATTTTAACACCTTTCCTCAAATATTTCAATTGTTTTGGAGAAGTCACATTTTCTCCTCTCATTTGTTTTTAATGAAATATTTTTCTGGAGAGAAAAATAATTAAAACCAAAATCCTCGTTTTATTATTTGATGAAAATCAAATATGAAAATTTGAGAAAATCCCCAACTCTCTCCGAGGGTCCTTGAGTTGCTTAGGATTTATCGAGGATTTGTCAAAATGCAATAAAATATGATATGCAGTGATGATCTATGTATAACATACCAAATTGAAAATTTGGGATGTTACAAACCTACCCCCCTTAAGATGAATCTCGCCCTCGAGATTCGGGTTGGCTAGAAAACAGGTGGGAGTGGTCCTTCCGTAGATCTTCCTCTCGCTCCCAGGTGGCTTCATCTTCCGTGTGGTGACTCCACTGGACTTTGCAAAACTTGATAACCTTACTGCGGGTAACTCGGCTGGCATACTCAAGAATCTTAACTGGTTTCTCCTCATAGGTCAAATCACTTTCCAGCTGAATCGCTTCCAGCGGCACAGTATCTCTCAGTGGTATCTCAGCCATCTCTGCGTGGCACTTCTTCAACTGGGAAACGTGAAATACATCATGAACTCCAGACAATCCTTCGGGCAATTCCAGCTTGTAGGCAACCTCTCCCATACGTTCCACAACTCTGTATGGTCCGATAAAACGGGGCGCTAACTTTCCCTTAACTCCAAAGCGCTTCACTCCTCGAAGTGGTGATACTCGAAGATAAACTCTGTCTCCGACTTCGTGAACTGTCTCCTTTCGTTTAGAATCAGCATAACTCTTCTGCCTGGACTGGGCTACTTTGAGCCTATCGCGAATCAACCTCACTTTCTGTTCAGACTCCTTAATCAAATCTGGTCCAAACAACTGACGGTCTCCAACTTCGTCCCATAACAACGGTGTTCTACACCTCCTTCCGTACAAAGCTTCGAAAGGGGCCATCTTCAAACTGGTTTGATAACTGTTGTTATAAGAAAACTCCGCATATGGCAAATTGTCGTCCCAACTAGATCCATAATCTAGTGCACAAGCTCTCAACATGTCCTCCAAAATCTGGTTGACTCTCTCAGTCTGTCCATCTGTCTGTGGGTGAAAAGCTGTACTAAATTCTAGCCTGGTTCCCAATGTTTCATGTAACTGCTTCCAAAACTTTGAGGTAAACTGGGTTCCTCTGTCTGATACAATGGTCCTCGGAACTCCATGCAAACATACGATCCTGGTCATGTATATCTTTGCCAACTTAGCACTGGTGTAAGTGGTCTTCACTGGAATGAAATGAGACACTTTCGTCAAACGGTCGACTACAACCCATATTGAGTCATAGCCTGAACGAGTCCTGGGTAATCCTGTGATAAAATCCATGCCTATTTTATCCCACTTCCATTCGGGAATCGGCAATGGTTGTAGCAATCCTGCTGGCTTCTGATGCTCTGCCTTCACTCTCTGACATACATCACAAACTGCTACATATTCTGCAATATCCTTCTTCATTCCGGTCCACCAGAAAGTATTCTTCAGATCCAAATACATCTTGGTATTTCCTGGGTGAATCGAGTACGGTGAATCATGGGCTTCTTGCAAAATCATCTTCCTGATCTCCGGATCTTTTGGCACATACACGCGGTCCTCAAACCATAAGGTATCGTGCTCATCCTCACGAAATCCCTTGGCTTTTCCTTTGCTCATTTTCTCCTTTATCTCTTCAATCTCCTTGTCTGTCTTCTGAGCTTCTCTGATCCTTTCCATCAAGGTAGACTGAATCTCCAGTGTCGCTAAATAGCCTCTTGGGACTATCTCCAAACATAGCTCACGAAGGTCCTCGGCTAACTCCTGAGGTAACTCTCCTGTCATGAGGGTGTTGACATGACTCTTGCGGCTCAACGCGTCTGCTACTACATTAGCCTTTCCTGGGTGATAATGCAATCTCATATCATAATCCTTAATGAGCTCCAACCATCTCCTCTGTCTGAGGTTTAACTCCTTCTACGTGAAAATATACTTCAAACTCTTGTGATCCGTGTACACCTCACAATGGTTTCCGATGAGAAAATGTCTCCATGTCTTCAACGCATGCACCACGGCTGCTAACTCCAAATCATGCGTAGCATAATTCTTCTCATGGGGTTTAAGTTGTCGTGAAGCATATGACACAACTCTTCCTTCCTGCATAAGCACTGCTCCAAGTCCTCGACGAGAAGCGTCGCAATAAACTTCATAATCCTTGCGTTGATCTGGCAGAATCAACACTGGTGACGTAACCAATCGTTTCTTCAACTCTTGGAAACTAGCTTCACATTCCTCAGTCCAATTGAATTTGGTGTCCTTCTTCAATAGCTCAGTCATGGGCTTAGCAATCTTCGAGAAATTCTCGATGAATCTCCGGTAGTATCCTGCAAGTCCAAGAAAACTCCGGATTTCTCCAACTGTCGTGGGTGATTCCCAACTTGTCACTGTGTCAAACTTGGCAGGGTCTACTGCTATTCCTTCTCCAGAAATAACATGTCCAAGGAATCCAACTTCCTTCAGCCAAAATTCACATTTGCTGAACTTGGCATATAATTGATGTTCTCTGAGCTTCTCAAGTACCAATCGCAAATGCTCCTCATGCTCTTCCTCATTCTCGGAAAAGACTAAAATATCGTCAATGAACACCACGACGAACTTATCAAAAAACTCCATAAACACTTTGTTCATCAGGTTCATAAAATAGGCAGGTGCGTTAGTCAGACCAAATGACATAACGGTATACTCATATAATCCATATCTGGTGGTAAAAGCCGTCTTAGGTATATCCTGCTCTCGAATCTTTAACTGATGGTATCCTGATCGTAGATCGATCTTGGAAAATACTTTAGCTCCTTGTAGGCGGTCAAACAAATCATTGATCATCGGCAGTGGGTACTTGTTTTTGATGGTTACTTCATTCAATCCACGGTAATCAACAACCATCCTCAGCGATCCATCTTTCTTCTCCACTAGCAGTACTGGTGATCCCCAAGGTGACGAACTTGGGCGAATATAGCCTTTATCCAGTAACTCCTTGATCTGCTTCTTAATTTCCTCCAAATCTTTTGCGGGCATCCTGTACGGTCTCTTAGATATTGGCCCTGTGCCTGGCAAAAGTTCAATCAAGAACTCAATGTCTCTATCTGGTGGCATGCCTGGCAACTCTTCTGGAAATACATCCGGATAATCCTTCATCACTGGTACTTCCTCCTGTACAACTCCTGATAAGGAATTCACTTGAGTCCTCTTCGACATATGCCGGGATACATACTTGATCCTTTTTCCTTCTGGGGTGGTAAGCAAAATCGTCTTGCTGGCACAATCGATGTTTCCTCCATACAACGATAGCCAATCCATTCCCAAAATCACATCCAAACCTTGCGACTCCAAAACTATGAGGTCTGAGGGGAAAACATGCCTACCAATGGCCAATGGCATCTGAAAACATCCTTGGCTTGCCATATACTCTGCTCCTGGCGAGGTTACTAACATAGGGGTCCTGAGAACTTTGGTGGACAGCTTAAACTTATTCACAAATCCCCTTGATATGTATGAATGCGATGCACCAGTATCGAAAAGAACGGTTGCAGTAAATGACTTAACCAAAAACTTACCTATTACTGCATCAGGCTGAGCTTCAACCTCCTCCACGCTCACGTGGTTCGCGTGTCCTTTGTTGAACGGGTTCGGCTTCTTCCCAGAGCTCCCATTACCATTGCCATTCTGGGCTTCAGGACAATCAGTTGCATAATGTCCAGTCTTCTGGCACTTGAAACAGGTAACATGACTTAGATCCCTCTTGGCTGGGGTAGATGGGTTGGTGCGGTTCTATCCGTTGGTTCCTCCAATCCCATTTCCATTCTTGGAGCCATTATGGTTGTGCGAACTACCTCCTCCGTGGGTATGCTGAAACTGTCCTCCCGGCTTCGGGGCAAAACGTGGTTTCTGTTGAGCTCCAGAGTTATACTTCCCTTGTCCATACTTCCTCGTACGGTTTTCAATCTTCTGTTGCTTCCCTTCAATCATGAGAGCTCTATCTACCAGCTCCTGGTAGTTGTTGAAGGTTGCTACCATCAACTGCATACTCATTTCATCATTCAGTCCTTCCAAAAATTTCTCCTGCTTGGCTGCATCTGTAGCAACATCATCTGGTGCATAACGTGCTAATTTACTAAAATCCTCCACATACTGGCCTACGGTGCGTCCTCCTTGGCGTAGGTTGCGAAACTCGCGCTTCTTCATAGCCATAGCTCCTGCTGAAACATGTGTTGTACGGAAAGCTTGCTGAAACTGGTCCCATGTGACAGTGTCAATAGGGTGCGTGGCTGTATAATTCTCCCACCATGATGCTGCGGGTCCATCAAGCTGGTGTGCGGCAAAACGCACTCTTTCCGCATCTGTGATTCCTGCAGTGGTCAACTCCCTTCCAACTTTGCGGAGCCAATCATCTGCAACAATCGGCTCGGTGCTACTGGAGAACACTGGCGGGTTTAGCCTTAAGAAACGGGCTAAGTGATCAACATGTGGTGGTGGCGGTGGGTTGTTGTTGTTGTTGTTGCCTTGGTTCTGCACTAACACTTGCATCAGGGCATTCTGTTGCTGAATCAACTGGGTGATCTCCGGTGGGAAAACAAATCCGGTGTCGCGTCTCGGAGGCATCTGATAGGTTAGAAAAGATGAGAGTTAGAATAGAATGAGGTCTAGAGAGAAAACACTACCCATATGCTCATGAGACAAATACAATCAAATCACTCAATCAATTCAAACAGGGCATAACAATCGATCTAACTAGCGTTACAAAAGTGCTGGAACTATACTATTAAATGGGGGAAAACTACTGCCGATATGGTGGTCTACTTAGAAATTCTGATCCGTTGAAGACTCCATGATGTCTGCTCCAGCTTCGTCAACAAAGTCATCTTCACTTGGTTCAGAGTCGGTGTCGTCGATGATGATGTAGTTATCCGGACAAGTGCATTCGTCATCCTTTGCTTTTGGCACTGGATTTCCCATGAATACTCCAATCTTCTTCTCCAGGTCGTCGTTCTTCCCTACTAGTGCGATGATTTCCTCCATATAATCCTCGCGTGTAGCCTTAAGTTCTTCCTCCAGCTCCTTGATCTTCGTCAATGCCTTCTTCAGTTCTTCCTTGTCCGAGCACATCTGGTTCTCCTGGCGACGGATATGTTGGTTTTGCTCCTGGATGAAAGCTGCGATTGATCCATCCTTCTTGGTTCTGATCATCTCCCATTGCGCGTCTCGGCGTCCACAAATCTGATAAATAGTATCCTTAAGCTCCTGGTGGTAGACTTCCCCAATGCGTCCCATAGCGATGTGTGCGGCCATGCTCTTCCCTAAACTCCAGGTTGGTGCTTCGAAAACCAATCTTATGGGTTCAGTAACTGGCACAAACGTCCTTCCTGGAATGTGAACTTGAATCTTCCAGCTCTCCTCTTCGGGTAATGTGGCGTTGTAGGTTCCGGTGATGCTTGGTATTCCTATGTTCAAGTACTTAGTGACTTCCTTCAAGTGTCAACCAAAAGGCGTGTCTTCATCTGGTTGCATGAACTTGCTCCTTGCATCCGCCATTCCTAAAAGAGTAGAAAGTGGAGAGGGGTCAGAAATGAGAAGAGAGAAGTGTTCTAGGGCTTAAGCTTAGTGGTCGTGTCCTACAATCAGCGTGTGCTCTGATACCACCTTTGTAGCGACCAGACCTCAAATGGTCTGTGCTGCTGTGCACCAGTGTCATCCCTGGATCAGTAATGCTGACACGCATAGTACAAATGGAGGATTTATAACAGAGTAGCAATCACACACTTATTACATCGAATATCTCCAAAGAGAAAAGTATGATAAATATGGCTTAAGGCCATCTAAAAACGATAACAGCAGAAGACTTGGAAGATAAGTGAGTCCATCAACTCCAGCGGCATCACTGAGTATAAGACCACGACCTAAGGCACCTTACTCGTCGTCTGAAAAGTCTGCAACATGAAACGTTGCAGCCCGAAAACGGGTCAGCACATGGAATATGCTGGCAATGTAACACATAGAGAATAATGAACAATAACAAAGCTATACTACATGCATGTATGGCTGGTGGAAAGCTCTATGGTTATGGTTTTTGCGAAAAAGCCAATTTTTCCCTACTGCAAAGGAATAAATTTTATTTAACTATCATGGTGGTTGTTAAACATTGACATGGTTGACAGCATCTCAATCCCAATTAAAAATCATCATTAACCCAACAAAATTAATTAAAAGTAACATGGTGATGAGATTCAAATGATAATCCAGGTACTAGATACTCAAGTTGTCCATAACCGGGGACACGGCTAACCATGATTAGTTTGTACACTCTGCAGAGGTTTGCGCACTTTTCCCCACAAGACTCGATCGCCTCCGCTTGATTCTCGCACTACATGATGTTTGAGAAACGGATGACCGAGACACAGCCTTTCAGGAACAATCACTATTTACTCCGGGTGGACAGTTACACCTACTTTCCCCTACATCTGCTAGCCCACCTCTTCAAGAGATCATGTAACCTACTCAACTATGCTAGAGCCCATAATAGCTTGTGGCTGCACACGGAAGTTTCTAGCATGAATAATCTTATGATCCCTTTGAGCCTGGGTGGCGGTCCTTATACAAACAGACAACACTGGATTCTCCAGGTGCCTCAATCCACCTAGATGTGAGTTTTAGTTGCCACCTTAGGTAAACCATTATTAACAATCTCACATCTGTCATGAATATCTCTCAAAACCCAATCCACGTCTACGAGCATAGCATGGCAATATAATAGCAACGTAGAAGTAACTCCCAAGGGTTTGATAAAAGAACGGGTAATAGGTACTACCTCAACTACTTCCCAATTCCCACAATTTAATTAGATCCTAATCATGCAATTGTTTGAGGAATAGATCTAATGCAATAAAACTGGATATGGAAAGTATGATCAAAGTGTTACTTGCCTTGCTGATGATCCGCGAAACCTAGCGATTCGAAGTAACAAGCGGCACACTCCGGGTACTCTATCGCAAACAAACAAGCAAACAATAAGTACTCATCTAATGCACAGGTAAAACTCGAATAAAAGATCCAACCAGAAGGTTCAACTTAAGAACTCCGGTTTGCAAAAGGATCAACTCGAACGAAGCAACGAAAGTCAAACGGCGAAAGAAACAAGCTTCATTTACTAATCTGGATCTAGGTCAAATTTTACAGTAGCAAAAACTTGTTTGAGTAGGTTAAACGGAAAGAGAATTTCGAGACGAAACTCTAGGCGCTTGAATCGCCTGATTCCGATAAACGAGCGAAAAGTTAAACAGAAACGAAGATCCGATCAGAAATCGAGATCTGAGATAATCAGGAAAAACCCGACGAAAAAGAAAAACGGACGAACGGTTAAAGAACGGACGTTCGTTAACAGAGAAAATCCGACGAACGCGTTCGCTAAAACGAACGGGTCGGTGAACGTTCACAAAATAACAAAACCGAAGAAATAAACCGATCTAGGGTTTTTTTTAAACGAACGGTTTTTTTTAAATAAACCGGCAAACGACGGCGAGGTAATACCTCGTCGGGGCGGGGCTCCGGCGGGGCTCGGCTGGCTCCGGCGAGGGCGGCGGGGGCGGCGGGGTGCGGCGGGGCTCGGGGGTGCTCGGGGGCGGCGAGGGCGGCTCCGGCGGCGGGGCTTGGCGAGCGGCGGCGGCGAGGCGCTGCAGCGGCGGCGGCGAGTGCGGGCTGGGGCGGCGGCTCGGGGTGAGAGGGAGGGCGGCGGCGGCGGGGTATTTATGAGGGGGGGCTGGTGGCGTGGGGGAGGGGCCAAGGCGGCGGCGGCCGTGCTCGAGGCGGACTCGGGCGCGGTGGCGGTGGCGGCTGCGCGAGGGAGACGGCGGGGCTGGGCCGGCCGCTCGGCTGGGCCTCGGCCCGGTCGGGCGCGGTTTTTTTTTTTGAAAATGTTCCGCCGAAAATTCGTAGAAAAATAAATAAAAATCCAAAAAAGATAAAAACAAATTTTCCCCGTCTAGTTAGAAAATTTAGAATAGGGTGAACATTTTGTTGACACAAAATAAATTTTGAAAACGTGCAATATTTTTTTAATGCAATTAAAATTGCAAATAAAATCCGAATAAATTCCAATAAATGATTTTAACACCTTTCCTCCAATATTTCAATTGTTTTGGAGAAGTCATATTTTCTCCTCTCATTTATTTTTAATGAAATATTTTTCCGGAGAGAAAAATAATTAAAACCAAAATCCTCGTTTTATTATTTGATGAAAATCAAATATGAAAATTCGAGAAAATCCCCAACTCTCTCCGAGGGTCCTTGAGTTGCTTAGGATTTATCGAGGATTTGTCAAAATGCAATAAAATATGATATGCAATGATGATCTATGTATAACATACCAAATTGAAAATTTGGGATGTTACAATCTCCGGGTAAACCTGCAAGCTTAAACAGTCCACAAATTTGTTCCACATATATCAAGTGCATATCAGGATGTTCTGTTCCATCTCCTGCATAAAGATTAGATAGCAGTTGTTCTATCATACCCGAAGGAATTTCATATTCAATATTTTCAATAGGTGCAGTAGGTTGAGGGGTAGCTAATTGTGGTTCCGTTCGAGATGAAGATACCCCGAACAAACCCCTCAAAGGATTGTTCTCCATAGTAACAAGTGACAATAAATTTCAGCACACTATATAAATGTTTCCTTACCAAATTCCACTTACCAAAGGCGCTTCACTCCTCGGCAACGGCGCCAAAAAATAGCCTTGATGACCCACAAGTATAGGGGATCAATTGTAGCTCTTTTCGATAAGTAAGAGTGTTGAACCCAACGAGGAGTAGAAGGAAATGACAAGTGGTTTTCAGCAAGGTAATGTCTGCAAATGCTGAAATTCTAAGCAGCAGAGTAGTTTGATAGCAAGATAATTTGTAACGAGCAAGTAACGATAGTAGTAAAAAAAGTGCAGCAAGGTATCCCAATCCTTTTGAGGCAAAGGACAGACCAAAACGGTCTCTTATAATAAGCAAAGCGTTCTTGAGGGTACACGGGAATTTCATCTAGTCACTTTCACCATGTTGGTTTGATTTGTGTTCGCTACTTTGATAATTTGATATGTGGGTGGACCGGTGCTTAGGTGATGTTCTTACTTGAACAAACCTCCTACTTATGATTAACCCTCCCGCAAGCATCCGCAACTATGAGAAAAGTATTAAGAATAAATTCTAACCATAGCATTAAACTTTTGGATTCAATCGGTCCCTTACGGAATAGCGCATAAACTGGGGTTAAGCTTATGTCACTCTCGCAACCCATCATCTAATTGCTACTCCACAATGCATTCCCTTAGGCCCAAATATGATGAAGTGTCATGTAGTCGACGTTCACATGACACCACTAAGGGAATCACAACATACATACTATCAAAATATCAAACACACATCAAGTTCACATGATTACTTGCAACATGATTTCTCCCGTGACCTCAAGAACAAAAGTAACTACTCACAAATGATAGGCATGCTCAAGATCAGAGGGGTATTAAATAGCATAATGGATCTGAACATATAATCTTCCACCAAATAAATCATATAGTAATCAACTACAAGATGTAATCAACACTACTAGTCACCCACAAGCACCAATCTATAGTTCCGGTAACAAGATTGAACACAAGAGATGAACTAGGGTTTGAGATGGATGGTGTTGTTGAAGATGTTGATGAAGATAGCCCTCCCCAAGATGGGAGAGTTGTTGGTGATGATGATGACGATGATTTCCCCCTCTGGGAGGGAAGTTCCCCCGGCGGAATCGCTCCGCCGGAGGGAAAAAGTGCTCCTACCCAAGTTCCACCTCGAGACGGTAGCGCTCCGTCCCGAAAGTCCCCTCCTCATTTTTTTTCTAGGTCAAAATGACCTATATACCAGAATATGGGCACCGGAGGTGGGCCTGGGTGAGCACTGGCGCACCCAGGTGGGTTGTGCCCACCTGGTGGGCCGCCTCTCATACTTATTTGCTCCAATATTCATCAAATATTCCATAAAAATTCTCCGTGAAGTTTCAGCTTGTTTGGAGTTGTGCAGAATAGGTAGCCTGACGTAGCTTTTTCAGGTCCAGATTTCCAGTTGCCTGAATTCTCCCTCTTTGTGTGTACCTTGCATATTATGAGAGAAAAGGCATTAGAATTACTCCAAAAAGCATTATTATGGGTAAAAACATCATAAATAACAGTAGGAAAACATGATGCAGAATGGACGTATCATGATTGCACAAGTCATGACAATTTTTTTTCTTATAAGCATGTTAATTTTTGTGGAGTGCATAAAAGTCTGTGAAGCCATGCCTTATAGGCAAGATAGATTTTGTAAGAAGCATAAGCATGATAGAACCAATTCTTTGCTCAAAGTGATAGATGAATTTGCTACAAAATTATGTTCTCTTTGTCCTATTACTTATGAACTTTGCAATAAGGATGGTCATCTTAATTTGCAATGCATGCTTTTTCATGATCGAATCGTGTCCAAATATTGCAATAACTTGATCACCTAGAACTTTATAATGAACTTTGTTTATTTTTGGGGAGTGAAGAATTGACACATAAAAATAATTGGTTTGAAGTATTCATTCTCACGGACGACATTGAAACTAATCTAAAAAATATCTATATGTCTTTCATGGTAAATTGCAATGAGAATGCTTATATTGCCAACTATAGAAAGATGGGAAAACTAATATAATATGAAAGGAATACTAATGAAAGGGTAAAGATTTCCACTTTCCCTCCTATTGTCTCTCATGATGAAATAGGTGACGTGGAGGAGCTCCCTATTCAACCAATCTCATCAATAAGAAGCTTGAAAAAATTAATTAAAACCACACATGATGTGGTGAAGAAGAAGAAAAGAAGAAAGAATAGAGGTAAAAAGGTATCTCTCCCAAATAATGTTGCTCCTATTATTGTTGTGCCTCATGAAAATGAATCAAAAATAATTGTGGAAGATGATGCACTTGATGATGATATTGCTTCTATGTCTTATGGCACAATGTTCGAGAGCACTAATGATGATGATTTTGTTATGCCTATTGCTTGTTGTGATGATTATGATTGGGAAGATAATGATACTTCTTATAATCTCGGAAATCTTTTTGGCACCAACTTGGGAAATTATGATGATAGCAATTGTTATACCATTGGTTCTATTCATACTATTAATGATGCGAGTGATTATGCTTATGATATGCCAAGTCACAAGCTTGGGGATGCTATGTTTGATAAGAATGACATGTTTGAGAATTTATTTTCTGCAATTGATGTTTGTGACAAGCTTGGGGATGACATGCTTAATGAAGATAATCTTTTTAGTCCCCCTACTTTGAATAATCAAATTGGATATGATGATTGCATGCCTCCTATCTATGATGAGAACAAAGTTGCTACTTATGGTGATTATTGAGATGATACTTATGTTATAAAAAGTAGTGATGATTATATTTATAAAACTTGTCATAGTTATGATTACCCTTTTCCTGAACATTACTCTTTTAATGTGGAAACAATTTATAGTATTCAAGTTTCATATGATACTCCCACCATTGTGAATGAGAAGAAATTTTCTTATGTGGAGAGTAATAAAATTTCTATGCTTATGGATCATGAAAATAATGCTTTATGTGATAGTTATATTGTTGAATTCAGTCATTATGCCACTGAAAATTAATATGAGGGAGGAAGATGTGCTTCTAGGAATTGCAATAATAATCAAGTTTCCTCTCTATGCGTTGAAAATATTGAAGTTATGTTTGTTTTGCCTTCCTATGCTAGTTGATTCTTGCTCCCAAAAGTTATTTGCTCAAAAAATCCCTATGCATAGGAAGTGGGTTAGGCTTAAATGTGCTAGTCATGTGCTTCATGATGCTCTCTTTATGTTTCAATTCTTATCTTTTATGCAAGCATCATTGAAATCTTCATGCCTAGCTAAAAGGCATTAAAGAAAAGCGCTTGCTAGGAGACAACCCAACACTTTTACCTACTGTTTTTGTGTGTTCACATGATTATGCTACTGTAGTAGTCATGTTTTATTTCTTTTGTTTCAATAAAGTGCCAAGTAAAGCCTTTGGGATAGTGTGGATGATAGTTGACTTGAATCTGTGCAAAAACAGAAACTTTTGGGGTCAGTCCAGGAATTTTGAAAATTCACTGGAATGTGCTTTTGATCTGAATTTTTTACATGATATTGATATACAAATTCTCTAAGTTTTTCTAAAATTTTCAGAATTTTTGGAGTGGCAGAAGTATGGTTGGAGTACAGATTACTACATATTGTTCTGTTTTTGACAGATTCTGTTTTCAATGCATAGTTTGCTTGTTTTCTAGTTTCTATGGCTTATATTGCTCAATATAAATTGTGGAAATGATATTCTACAGTAGGCATTGTGTGTAAATAATTATGAATCTTGTCTTTGATAGTACCAAAGTGAAATGGTTTGCTCTTTATCATACTAACCTATCTCACGAAGTTCCGTTAAGTTTTGTGTGATTGAAGTTTTCAAGTTTTGGGTGAGATATCAATATGAGGAGAATAAGGAGTGATAAGACCCTAAGCTTGGGGATGCCCAAGGCACCCCAAGGTAATATTCAAGGAAGATCCAAGCAACTAAGCTTGGGCATGCCCCGGAAGGCATCCCCTCTTTCGTCTCCAACATTATCGGTAACCTCACTTGGGGCTATGTTTTCATTCGTCACATGCCATGTCTTTTACTTGGAGCATCAAATTATTTTGTTAGGATTTGCTTTCTATTATTTAGAATAATGTTTTGCATCTTTTACTTCAACAAAAATGTCAAGGATAGCCTTTGCCATGCTTATTTTGCAAGTATACATGTTGCTGTTTCAAAACAAAAAGTTTATCGCTGTTGCAAAAATTCCCTAGAAAAGTCAGAATGATAAAATGTTGAAACTTTTTGCATAATAAACTATGATAAATTTTCTACAGTGTGGTAAATTTTCAGAATTTTTGGAGTTAGGGAAGTATGATGAATCTTGCATTCTTCACAGACTGTACTGTTTTGGTAGATTGCTGTTATGTTTGCATTGTTTGCAAATGTTTGCTTGTTTAATGATTCTATTCGAGGATAGGAGTATTAAATATGCAGAGGCATTTAGTATGCAGTGTTGAATAATATTTTTTGTGATCTGCTACAGTAGAGAATGATAAGGTTTTTGCATTGGTTTATACTAACTTATCTCACGAGTTCTTGTTGAGTTTTGTGTGGATGAAGTTTTTAAGATTTAGGGAAACTGTGATATAGAAGGAATTAAGGAGACACAAAAGCTCAAGCCTGGGGATGCCCAAGGCATCCCAAGTTAATATTCCAAGAAGTCTCAAGCATCTAAGCTTGGGGATGCCCCGGTAGGCATCCCACCTTTCTTCTTCAACAATTATCGGTTAGTATCGGTTGAGCCTAAGTTTTTGCTTCTTCACATGAGTTGTGCTAATTCTTGGAATGTCATTTTGTTTTGTTTTGCTTGTTGTTTTAATAAAATACTTAGATCTTAAAGTTTTAAATAAGAGAGAGTCCTCACATAGCTATCTATTTACTTAACTACTCGCTTATCTTCACTTACATCTTTTTTTTTGGAGTAGTTTGTCATTTGCTCTAGTGCTTCACTTATATCTTTTTTTAGCACGGCATGCTTTAGTATTTTTGAATAAATTCTTCTTGCTTCACTTAAATTAATTTGAGAGAAAGAAATATTATGCTCATGATCTTCGCTTATATTTGTTTGAGCTTATCAAAAGCAACACATGAAAATTAGTCCCAAAGTGATAGACATCCAAGAAGGATATAATAAAAACTTTCGTGAAGATCACTGAACAAAATAAACTTGATTCCTTGTAATAGTTTTGAGATATGATGATGTGATATGTGAGTCATGTTGATGAGTAATTGTGCTTTAGTAATAATATTGGTGTTAAGGTTTGTGATTCCCTATGCAAGGACGAAAGTCAATAGTCATGCAATGAAATTAGATCCTACTTGTGGTGCATTATTAGGTGTTAATTATGCTTAATGCTCGCTTATGAGATTATTCATTTCTTGGTTGGTCGCTTCTCAATCTTTTGCTAGCCTCCATTTTGCACTAAGTATGATCACTACTTGTGCATCCAAAATCATTTAAACCAGTTTTGCCACATGAGTCCACTATACCTACCTATATGCGGTATTCTTTTGCCGTTCTAAGCAAATTTGTGTGTGCCATCTCTAATTTTCAAAATAAATTTCTCTTTTGTGTGCTCGTACCGCTCGCGAGGCGGTGAGGGGTGGCCAATATTTTCCATGCTAGATGTGTTATTCTCACGATGAGTGTTTATTCACTTGTCATTGCACGAGAGTAAGGCAAAGGTATTAGGGATGCCCAGTCCCGAAATGAAAAATGAATTTACTTTATGTTGTCAAATAATAAATTCCTTGGAGAGTGTTGGTATGGAGGGCACCCGTGGATACGGTTAGCCATGGAAAGTGAAAGTATGGTGGAAAAAGGAATAAACTTTATTTTCTGTTTGGGAACCGCCTATGATATATCTAGCATGGAAAGTGTTGGGAGCTCTAAGGGCCAGTTCTTTTGGGCGGCTTAAAAATAAGCTGCCTCTCCCTAGCTTAAAAAATAAGCCGCTCTCAAAATTTGTTGAGACTTCTAAATTAGTTATCGCATAACTATTTCAGAAGCCCCAATGAATGAGGGAGGCGGCTTATAGAAAAAGCTGGGGAGGAGGCGGCTTATTTTTTTAAGCCGCCAAAAGAACTTGCCCTAAGTCGTTTTTGTTGGTGGGAAAAGTATGCCTCTCAAAATGTTTTTATCTCTCAATTTTCGCTTTGAGCTCTGGCACCTCTACAAATCCCTACTTCCCTCCGCGAAGGGCCTTTCTTTTACTTTATGCAATTTTTATTTTTATTTTGAGTCTCCATCTTCTCTTATAAAGCACCAACTAGGGGGCACTATGATCGTACTTGAGCATTGGGTGTAGTTAATATGCGAGTGTGTTTCATGAATGGATCAATGATTGAGCATGATGGGCTAGGGATAACTTATTTTAGCATTGATATTTTGAAAGACATGGTTGCTTGTTGGTATGCTTGAGTATTAAAGTCCTCATGTCAAAACTAGACTATTGCTTTGAACCATATAAAAGTCCAAATGTCCATGTTAAAAATAAAAGAATATGAGATGACATGTTAGGCAGCATTTCACATCAGAAATTCTGTTTTTATCATTCACCTACTCGAGGACGAGCAGGAATTAAGCTTGGGGATGCTGATACGTCTCCAACGTATCTATAATTTTTTATTGTTCCATGTTGTTATATTATCATTCTTGAATGTTTTATAATCATTTTGTAGTCATTTTATATCATTTTTTGGTACTAACCTATTGACATAGTGCCAAGTGCCAGTTGCTGTTTTTTGCATGTTTTGTACATCGCAGGAAATCAATATCAAACGGAGTCCAAACACCGTGAAACTTTTTGTGGATTTTTATGGACCAGAAGACTCCCAATGGGCCAGAGCAGCACCTGGGGGTGCCCCGAGGGGGGCACAACCCACCAGGGCGCGCCCAGGTGGGTTGTGCCCACCTCGGTGACCTCCCGCACCCCCTCTTTGCCCTATAAATTCCCAAATATTCCAAAACCCTCGGGGTTAACCTAGATCAGCAGTTCTGCCCCCGCAAGGCTCTGTAGCCACTGAAAACCAATCTGGACCTTGTTCCGGCACCCTGCCAGAGGGGGGAATCATCACCAGTGGCCATCTTCATCATCCCGGCGGCCACCACGATGAGGAGGGAGTAGTCCACCCTCGGGGCTGAGGGTTTGTACCAGTAGCTATGTATTTAATCTCTCTCTCATGTTCTTGAGATGTCACGATCTTGATGTATCGCGAGCTTTGTTAATATAGTCGGATCATATGGTGTTTTCCCCTCTCTATCTTGTTGTGATGAATTGAGTTTTCCCTTTGAGATTTTGTTGTTATCGGATTGAATACTTTCATGGATTTGAGAACACTTGATATATGTCTTGCAATTGAATACTCGTGGTGACAATGGGGTATCGTATTGATTCACTTGATATATGTTTTGGCACTCAACTCGGGGATTCCCTTGGTGACATTGGGGTAATCTATGCATAGGGGTTGATGCACGTTCTTGTCTTTGTTTCTCCGGTAGAAATCTTGAGGCACACTTTGAAGTTCTTTGTGTTGGATTGAGTATTATGAATATGAACTTGCTTTGGTGTTATTTTAGTACGAACTCTAGGATAGATCGAACGGAAAGAATAGCTTTGTGTTATTTTAGTACGAACTCTTGAATAGATCGAACGGAAAGAATAACTTTGAGGTGGTTTCGTACCTGATGTCTACTACGCAACCTTCTTCTTGTAGACGTTGTTGGGCCTCCAAGTGCAGAGGTTTGTAGGACAGTAGCAAATTTCCCTCAAGTGGATGACCTAAGGTTTATCAATCCGTGGGAGGTGTAGGATGAAGATGGTCTCTCTCAAACAACCCTGCAACCAAATAACAAAGAGTCTCTTGTGTCCCCAACACACCCAATACAATGGTAAATTGTATAGGTGCACTAGTTCGGCGAAGAGATGGTGATACAAGTGCAATATGAATGGTAGATATAGGTTTTTGTAATCTGAAAATATAAAAACAGCAAGGTAACTAATAATAAAAGTGAGCGTCAACGGTATTGCAATGCTAGGAAACAAGGCCTAGGGTTCATACTTTCACTAGTGCAAGTTCTCTCAACAATAATAACATAAGTGTAATATAACTATCCCTCAACATGCAACAAAGAGTCACTCCAAATTCACTAATAGCGGAGAACAAACGAAGAGATTATTGTAGGGTACGAAACCACCTCAAAGTTATTCTTTCGGATCGATCTATTCAAGAGTCCGTAGTAAAATAACACGAAGCTAATCTTTCCGTTCAATCTATCATAGAGTTCGTACTAGAATAACACCTTAAGACACAAATCAACCAAAACCCTAATGTCACCAAGATACTCCAATGTCACCTCAAGTATCCGTGGGTATGATTATACGATATGCATCACACAGTCTCAGATTCATCTATTCAAACCAACACAAAGTACTTCAAAGAGTGCCCCAAAGTTTCTACCGGAGAGTCAAGACGAAAACGTGTGCCAACCCCTATGCATAAGTTCACGAGGTCACAGAACTCGCAAGTTCATCACCAAAACATACATCAAGTGGATCACGTGATATCCCATTGTCACCACAGATAAGCACATGCAAGACATACATCAAGTGTTCTCAAATCCTTAAAGACTCAATCCGATGAGATAACTTCAAAGGGAAAACTCAATCCATTACAAGAGGGGGAGAAACATCATAAGATCCAACTATAATAGCAAAGCTTGCGATACATCAAGATCGTACCACCTCAAGAACACGAGAGAGAGAGAGAGAGATCAAACACATAGCTACTGGTACATACCCTCAGCCCCGAGGGTGAACTACTCCCTCCTCGTCATGGAGAGCGCCGGGATGATGAAGATGGCCACCGGTGAGGTATCCCCCCTCCGGCAGGGTGCCGGAACAGGGTCCCGATTGGTTTTTGGTGGCTACAGAGGCTTGCGCGGCGGAACTCCCAATCTATTCTTCTCCCCGATGTTTTTAGGGTATATGGATATATATATAGGCGAAGGAAGTCGGTAAGGGGAGCCACAAGGGGCCCACGAGGGTGGGGGCGCTCCCAGGGGGCAGGCGCGCCTCCCTGCCTCGTGGCCACCTCGAAGCTTCCCTGACTTCAACTCCAAGTCTCCTGGATCACGTTCGTTCCAAAAATCACGTTCCCGAAGGTTTGATTCCGTTTGGACTCCGTTTGATATTCCTTTTCTGCGAAACACTGAAACAAGGGAAAAACAGAAACTGGCACTGGGCTCTGGGTTAATAGGTTAGTCCCAAAAATAATATAAAAGTGCATAATAAAGCCCATAAACATCCAAAGCAGATAATATAATAGCATGAATACTTCATAAATTATAGATACGTTGGAGATGTATCAGTACCCTACAGACAAATTATTCTTATGTTCTCCGCTAGATAAGAACTTTGGAGTGATTCTTCGTTGCACGTTGAGGGATAGTTATATGATCCAATTATATTAGCATTGTTGAGAGATTGCACTAGCGAAAGTACGGACCCTAGGCCTCATTTTCAAGCATTGCAATATCGTTTTTGTGCCCGTTTACTATTTGCTACCTTGCTGTTTTTATTTATTCAGATTATAAAAATATATTTCTACCATCAATATTACACTTTTATCACCATCTCTTCGCCAAACTAGTGCACCTATACAATTTGCCATTGTATTGGGTGTGTTGGGGACACAAGAGACTTTTTATTATTTGGTTGCAGGGTTGTTTGAGAGAGACCAACTTCATCCTATGCCTCCCACGGATTGATAAACCTTAGGTCATCCACTTGAGGGAAAATTGCTACTGTCCTACAAAACTCTGCGCTTGGAGGCCCAACACAAGTCTACAAGAACAAGTTGCATAGTAGACATCAGCGCCCGCTCCTAGGGTGCACCCCAGAGGCTTGTGGTCGCCTCGGGACTCCTCTGACTTCATCTCCAAGTCATGCGGGTGTCTTCTGGTCCAAGAAAAATCATCGCGAAAGTTTTATTCCGTTTGGACTCCGTTTAATATTCCTTTTCTGTAAAACTCAAAAACAAGGAAAGAAACAAAAACTGGCACTGGGCTCTAGGTTAATAGGTTAGTCTCAAAAATAATCTAAAATAGCATATTAATGCATATAAAACATCCAAAACAGATAATATAATAGCATGGGACAATCAAAAATTATAGATACATTGGAGACATATCAGGTACCTTTACCGTCGGTGCCACCCTTAACAGTAAATAGGAAAGTGCGCTCATTACCTTCCTGCGGGCGAATGTAGATGTGTTTGCATGGCAACTATCTGACATCCCCGGTGTTCCCAGGGAGGTAACTGAGCACCACCTTGCTGTTTGTCTCATGCTCGGCCCGTCAAGAAGAAGGTCAGGAAGCAAGCTTTGGAACGGCAACAGTTTATAGCGGAAGAGATCAAGAGACTTGAGGCAGCAGGCTTGGTCAGGGCAGTGTTACGTCCAACTTGGTTGGCAAATCCGGTTGTCGTGCGCAAGCAAATGGGAAATGGAGGCTTTGTATTGATTACACTGAGCTCAACAAAGCCTGTCCAAAGGATCTTTTCTCCTTGCCGCGCATTGATCAGATTGTAGAATCCACTGCCGGTCGTGATTTGCTCTCATTTCTTGATGCATACTCCGGGTATCACCAGATATTCATGTCTAAGGAAGATCAGGATAAGACCGCATTCATTACTCCATGTGGCACCTATTGTTTCGTACGTATGCCTTTCGGTCTAAAGAGTGCTGATTCAACATTTGCAAGAGCAGTCCAAATTGGTTTTGAGCCATGGATACACAGAAATGTAGAAGCTTACATGGATGATATGGTGGTTAAAACCAAGGACAAGTCAGTGATACGTCTCCGTCGTATCTATAATTTTTGATTGTTCCATGCCAATATTATACAACTTTCATATACTTTTTGGCAACTTTTTATACTATTTTTGGGACTAACATATTAATCCAGTGCCTAGTGCCAGTTCCTGTCTGTTGCATGTTTTATGTTTCGCAGAAAACCCATATCAAACGGAATCCAAATGGGATAAAAACGGACGGAGAATATTTTTGGAATATTTGGAAAATATGGGAAGAAGAATCAACGCGAGACGGTGCCCGAGGTGGCCACGAGGCAGGGGGCGCGCTTGCCCCCCTCGTGGGCCACTCGTAAGGCGGTTGATGCTCTTCTTCGGCCGCAAGAAAGCTAATTTTCAGAAGAAAAAATCTCGGTGAAGGTTTCAATCCAATCGGAGTTACGGATCTCCATATATATACGAAACGGTGAAAGGGCAGACGAGGAGAGCGCACAAACAGAGAGAGACAGAGAGAGAGATCCAATCTCGGAGGGGCTCTCGCCCCTCCCATGCCATGTAGGCCAAGGACCAGAGGGGAAACCCTTCTCCCATCTAGGGAGGAGGTCAAGGAAGAAGAATAAGAAGGGGGCCCCTCTTCCCCTCTCTTCCGGTGGCGCCGGAATGCTGCCGTGGCCATCATCATCATCACCGCGATCTTCACCAACACCTCCGCCATCTTCACCAACATCTCCATCACCTTCCCCCCCTCTATCTACAGCGGTCCACTCTCCCGCAACCCGCTGTACCCTCTACTTGAACATGGTGCTTTATGCTTCATATTATTATCCAATGATGTGTTGCCATCCTATGATGTCTGAGTAGATTTTTGTTGTCCTATCGGTGGTTGATGAATTGCTATGATTGATTTAATTTGCTTGTGGTTATGTTGCTGTCCTTTGGTGCCCATCATATGAGCGCGCGCGTGGATCACACCATAGGGTTAGTTGTATGTTGATAGGACTATGTATTGGAGGGCAAGAGTGACAGAAGCTTCAACCTAGCATAGAAATTGATGCATACGGGATTGAAGGGGGACCAATATATCTTAATGCTATGGTTGGGTTTTACCTTAATGAACGTTAGTAGTTGCGGACGCTTGCTAATAGTTCCAATCATAAGTGCATAGAATTCCAAGTCAGGGATGACATGCTAGCAGTGGCCTCTCCCACATAAAACTTGCTATTGGTCATGTAAAGTAGTCAATTGCTTAGGGACAATTTCGCAACTCCTACCACCACTTTTCCACACTCGCTATATTTACTTTATTGTTTATTTATCTAAACAGCCCCTACTTTTTATTTACGCGCTCTTTATTATCTTGCCAACCTATCCAAAAACACCTACAAAGTACTTCTAGTTTCATACTTGTTCTAGGTAAAGCAAACGTTAAGCGTGCGTAGAGTTGTATCGGTGGTCGATAGAACTTTAGGGAATATTTGTTCTACCTTTAGCTCCTCGTTGGGTTCGACACTCTTACTTATCTAAAGAGGCTACAATTGATCCCCTATATTTGTGGGTTATCAAGACCTTTTTCTGGCGACGTTGCCGGGGAGTTATAGCGTGGAGTGAATATTCTCGTGTGTGCTTGTTTGCTTTATCACTAAGTAATTTTTATTTGTTGTTCTAAGTTGTTCTCTATCTTTAGTTATGGATATGGAACACGAAATACCAAAAAAAATAGGTGTACTTGCTGCTCATGGAGATGGGGAACCTCCTAAAACCCTCGATGATCATTATGTGAAAAATATTTTGTACCACTTTGATAATCCTGAGAAAACCTCATTCAATTATGTAATGGGAGACACGTTGGACCAATGTGAATACTTTAGGGATTATCGCTTGACTCAAAAAGGGAAACTATTATGGGATCAAATTTATATGTTGAAATGGTATGCTCGGCAAGTATGCTTGAGATATGATTATACTTGTTGCTCTAGGATGAAGGCTCCACACCTTCCCTTTTCATGCAAATTTAATGATAATAAAACCTTAGCTTCTTATGCTAATGGCATATATGATTACTATGATGTGGAACAAATAGAAGAATTCGTTGCTTTTATGGGTGCTTATGAAATTGAATCTATGTTCAAAGAGTTTGAAAATCTTTATGATGTTGTTTATAGACCTGAAAATTTAGCTATCCTAAAATATTGCTATGCCAATTATGAATTCAATTCCGATATTGATGCATTTATTGAGAAAGTCTCCACTGTCCAAGAAGAGACTAATATTTTGCAGGAGTCTATGGAAGAAGAAATTGGTGGAACTGTGAGCTCATTGGATGAAAAAGATGATGAGGAGAGCGAAGAACAAAAGGAGGAAGAGCGGATTAGCTACCCGTGCCCACCTTCTAATGAGAGTAACTCTTCAACTCATAGATTGTTTAATTTCCCTTCGTGCTTACCGAAGGATGATTGCTATGATGATTGTTATGATCCCGTTGATTCTTTTGAAATATCCCTTTTTGATGATGCTTGCTATGCTTGTGGCCATGATGCCAAATATGAATGATGCTTATGGAGATGAACTTGCTATAGTTCCTTATGTTAAACATGAAATTGTTGCTATTGCACCCACACATGATAGTCCTATTATCTTTTTGAATTCTCCAAACTACACTATATCGGAGAAGTTTGCTTTTATTAAGGATTATATTGATGGGTTGCCTTTTACTATTACACATGATGATTTTTATAGATATAATATGCATGTGCTTGCTGCTCCAACTTGCAATTATTATGAGAGAGGAACTATATCTCCACCTCTCTATGTTTCCAATATGATAGAATTGCAAGAAACTGCTTATACTATGCATTGGCCTTTACTTGGCATGCATGAATTGTTCTTTTATGACATGCCGATGCATAGGAAGAGAGTTAGACTTCGTTGTTGCTTGATATATGTTACTTTGTGCTCACTACTAAATTACAAATCATTGTTAATTAAAATTGGCTTTGATATACCTTGGGATCCGGGTGGATCCATTACTTGAGCACTATATGCCTAGCTTAATGGCTTTAAAGAAAGCGCTGCCAGGGAGACAACCCGGAAGTTTTAGAGAGTCATTTATTTCTGTTGAGTGCTTTTATATAATTTAAAAACAAAAAAATAAAGAGGGGAACCCAAAACTTTTTCAAAAAGAAAAGTGAAAGTGAGATAGACAAGCATTGTGAAAGTGGGGGACGTCCTTGAACTTTGTTCATGCCCATGGAAACTTTGTGAATCTTAATTACAGAAAATTTTCCACAAAAATAATTATCCCCTTGTACAATTCCATTGTATTATAAAAATAATGTGCCAAGGTTTGCCTTTAGGATGTTTACAATGCTTGTTGGTTTGTGCGGTGCAGGACAGAAACTTTGGCTGTAGTGCGCGATTTGTAATGTTTTACTGGAACGTCAAACGGTTCTGATTCTTTTTGCACTGTATTTATATAAAGATTTTTTATTTTTCCTAATTTTGGAAGAATTTTTAAAGCATCAGAAGTATGGTGAATGTTCAGATTATTACAGACTGTTCTGTTTTAGACAGATTCTGTTTTTTGATGCATAGGTTGCTTGTTCTGATGAAACTATCAATTTATATCAGTGTATTAAGCCATGAAAAAGTTATATTACAGTAGATATGATGCAAAAACAAAATATGAATTGGTTTGCAACAGTACTTAGAGTAGTGACTTGCTTTATTATACTAACGGATCTTACCGAGTTTTCTGTTGAAGTTTTGTGTGGATGAAGTGTTCGATGATCGAGAAGGTATCGATGTGGGAAGAAGGAAGAGAGGAAAGAGCTCAAGCTTGGGGATTCCCGAGGCACCCCAAGTAAATATTCAAGGAGACTCAAGCGTCTAATCTTGGGGATGCCCCGGAAGGCATCCCATCTTTCTTCAACAAGTATTGGTATGTTTTCGGATTCGTTTCGTTCATGCGATATGTGCAAATCTTGGAGCGTCTTTTGCATTTAGTTTTCATTTTTCTTTTATGCACCATGCTGGTATGATATAGTGCTTGGTTGATTTATAGAATGCTCATTGCACTTCACTTATATTCTTTGAGTATGGCTTTATAGAATGCTTCATGTGCTTCACTTATATCATTTGAAGTTTGGATTGCCTGTTTCTCTTCACATAGAAAACCGCCATTTGTAGAATGCTCTTTTGCTTCAATTATATTTGTTAGAGAGTGGGCATATCTTTTGTAGAAAGAATTAAACTCTCTTGCTTCACTTATATCTATTTAGAGAGATGACAGGAATTGGTCATTCACATGGTTAGTCATAAAATCCTACATAAAACTTGTAGATCACTGAATATGATATGTTTGATTCCTTGCAATAGTTTTGCGATATAAAGATGGTGATATTAGAGTCATGCTAGTGGGTAGTTGTGTATTAGTAGAAATACTTGTGTTGAGGTTTATGATTCCCGTAGCATGCACGTATGGTGAACCGTTATGTAACGAAGTCGGAGCATGATTTATTTATTGATTGTCTTCCTTATGAGTGGCGGTCGGGGACGAGCGATGGTCTTTTCCTACCAATCTATCCCCCTAGGGGCATGCGTAGTAGTACTTTGCTTCGAGGGCTCATAAACTTTTGCAATAAGTATATGAGTTCTTTATGACTAATGTGAGTCCATGGATTATACGCACTCTCATCCTTCCATCATTGCTAGCCTCTTCGGTACCGTGCATTGCCCTTTCTCACCTCGAGAGTTGGTGCAAACGTCGCCGGTGCATCCAAACCCCGTGATACGATACGCTCTATCACACATAAGCCTCATTATGTCTTTCTCAAAACAGCCACCATACCTACCTATCATGGCATTTCCATAGCCATTCCGAGATATATTGCCATGCAACTTCCATCATCATCATATACATGACTTGAGCATTTATTGTCATATTGCTTTGCATGATCGTAAGATAGCTAGCATGATGTTTTCATGGCTTGTCCGTTTTTTGATGTCATTGCTACGCTAGATCATTGCACATCCCGGTACACCGCCGGAGGCATTCATATAGAGTCATATCTTTGTTCTAGTATCGAGTTGTAATATTGAGTTGTAAGTAAATAAAAGTGTGATGATCATCATTATTAGAGCATTACCCCCCCTCCCCCCAAAAAAGAGAGAGACCAAAGAAGCCTAAATAAAAAAATGGGGGGCCAAAGAAGCCCGCAAAAAAAGGGGCAATGTTACTATCCTTTTACCACACTTGTGCTTCAAAGTAGCACCATGTTCTTCATATAGAGAGTCTCTTGAGTTATCACTTTTATATACTAGTGGGAATTTTCATTATAGAACTTGGCTTGTATATTCCGATGATGGGCTTCCTCAAATGCCCGAGGTCTTCATGAGCAAGCAAGTTGGATGCACACCCACTTAGTTTCCAGTTTGAGCTTTCATACACTTATAGCTCTTAGTGCATCCGTTGCATGGCAATCCCTACTCCTCACATTGACAGCAATTGATGGGCATCTCCATAGCCCGTTGATTAGCCGCATCGATGTGAGACTTTCTCTTTTTTTTGTCTTCTCCACATAACCCGCATCATCATATTCTATTCCACCTATAGTGCTATATCCATGGCTTGCACTCATGTATTGCGTGAGGGTTGAAAAAGCTGAAGCGCGTTAAAAAGTATGAACCAATTGCTCGGCTTGTCATCGGGGTTGTGCATGATGTGAATATTTTGTGTGGTGAAGATGGAGCATAGCAAGACTATATGATTTTGTAGCGATAACTTTCTTTGGCCATGTTATTTTGAAAAGACATGATTGCTTTATTAGTATGCTTGAAGTATTATTGTCTTAATGTCAAATGATAGACTATTGCTTTGAATCACTCGTGTCTTAATATTCATGCCATGATTTGATACATGATCAAGATTATGCTAGGTAGCATTCCACATAAAAAATTATATTTTTTATCATTTACCTACTCGAGGACGAGTAGGAATTAAGCTTGGGGATGCTGATACGTCTCCGTCGTATCTATAATTTTTGATTGTTCCATGCCAATATTATACAACTTTCATATACTTTTTGGCAACTTTTTATACTATTTTTGGGACTAACATATTAATCCAGTGCCCAGTGCCAGTTCCTGTCTGTTGCATGTTTTATGTTTCGCAGAAACCCCATATCAAAAGGAATCCAAACGGGATAAAAATGGGCGGAGAATATTTATGGAATATTTGGAAAATATGGGAAGAAGAATCAACGCGAGACGGTGCCCGAGGTGGCCACGAGGCAGGGGGGCGCGCCTGCCCCCCTCGTGGGCCACCCGTAAGGCGGTTGCTGCTCTTCTTCGGCCGCAAGAAAGCTAAATTTCAGGAAAAAAATCTCAGCGAAGGTTTCAATCCAATCGGAGTTACGGATCTCCATATATATACGAAACGGTGAAAGGGCAGACGAGGAGAGCGCAGAAATAGAGAGAGACAGAGAGACAGATCCAATCTCGGAGGGGCTCTCGCCCCTCCCATGCCATGGAGGCCAAGGACCAGAGGGGAAACCCTTCTCCCATCTAGGGAGGAGGTCAAGGAAGAAGAAGAAGAAGGGGGCCCCTCTCCCCCTCTCTTCCGGTGGCGCCGGAACACTACCGTGGCCATCGTCATCATCACCGCGATCTTCACCAACACCTCTGCCATCTTCACCAACATCTCCATCACCTTCCCCCCTCTATCTACAGCGGTCCACTCTCCCGCAACTCGCTGTACCCTCTACTTGAACATGGTGCTTTATGCTTCATATTATTACCCAATGATATGTTGCCATCCTATGATGTCTGAGTAGATTTTCGTTGTCCTATCGGTGGTTGACGAATTGCTATGATTGATTTAATTTGCTTGTGGTTATGTTGCTGTCCTTTGGTGCCCATCACATGAGCGCGTGCATGGATCACACCATAGGGTTAGTTGTATGTTGATAGGACTATGTATTGGAGGGCAAGAGTGACAGAAGCTTCAACCTAGCATAGAAATTGATGCATACGGGATTGCAGGGGGACCAATATATCTTAATGCTATGGTTGGGTTTTACCTTAATGAACGTTAGTAGTTGCGGACGCATAGAATTCCAAGTCAGGGATGACATGCTAGCAGTGGCCTCTCCCACATAAAATTTGCTATCGGTCTAGTAAAGTAGTCAATTGCTTAGGGACAATTTCGCAACTCCTACCACCACTTTTCCACACTCGCTATATTTACTTTATTGTTTATTTATCTAAACAGCCCCTACTTTTTATTTACGTGCTCTTTATTATCTTGCCAACCTATCCAAAAACACCTACAAAGTACTTCTAGTTTCATACTTGTTCTAGGTAAAGCAAACGTTAAGCGTGCGTAGAGTTGTATCGGTGGTCGATAGAACTTTAGGGAATATTTGTTCTACCTTTAGCTCCTTGTTGGGTTCAACACTCTTACTTATCGAAAGAGGCTACAGTTGATCCCCTATACTTGTGGGTTATCAGTCAGCTCTCATTGGAGATTTGGAAGAGACATTTGTGAACTTGCGCAAAATCAACATGAAGCTCAACCACGAGAAGTGTGTGTTTGGAGTTTCGTCCGGCAAACTTCCCAGGTTCTTTGTGTCCCGGTGATGTCTACTACGCAATCTTTCTTCTTGTAGACTCGTGTTAGGCCTCCAAGCGCAGAGTTTTATAGGACAGTAGCAATTTTTGCTCAAGTGGATGACCTAAGGTTTATCAATCCGTTGGAGGCGCAGGATGAAGATGGTCTCACTCAAACAACCCTGCAACCAAATAACAAAGAGTCTCTTGTGTCCCCAGCACACCCAATACAATGGTAAATTGTATAGGTGCACTAGTTCGGCAAAGAGATGGTGATACAAGTGTAATATGGATAGTAGATATAGGTTTTTGTAATCTGAAAATATAAAAACAACAAAGTAACTAGTAACAAAAGTGAGCAAAAACGGCATTGCAATGCTTGAAAACAAGGCCTAGGGTTCATACTTTCACTAGTGCAAAGTCTCTCAAAAATGATAACATAATTGGATCATATAACAATTCCTTAACGTGCAACAAAGAATTACTCCAAAGTTTCTATCGGAGAACGTTGGACGAAAACGTGCATCAACCCCTATGCATAGATTACCCCAATGTCACCTCGGGAATCCGTGAGTTGAGTGCCAAAACATACATCTAGTGAATCAATAGAACATCCCATTGTCACCATAGATATCCCATCACAAGACATACATCAAGTGTTCTCAAATCCAATACTCAATCCAACATAACGAAACCTCAAAGAGCAAGACTCAATTCATCACAAGAAGGTAGAGGGGGAGAAACACCATATGATCCAACTATAGTAACAAAGCTTACAATACATCAAGATCGTGCCAACACGAAAGAGAGAGATCAAACACATAGCTACTGGTACATACCCTCAGCCCCAAGGGTGAACTACTCCCTCCTCATCATGGTGGCCGCTGGGATGATGAAGATGGCCTCTGGTGATGATTTCCCCCTCCGGCAGGGTGCTGAAATGGGATCCCAATTGGTTTTTTCATGGCTACAGAGGCTTGTGGTGGTGGCACTTCCGATCTAGGGTTCTTTTCGAAGGTTTTTATATTTATAGGAATTTTTGGCATCGGCCTCACGTCAAGGGAGTGCCCGAGCGGCCCACAAGCTCGGGAGGCGCGCCCTAGGGGGTGGGAGCGCCCCCAGGCTTGTGGCCACCTCGTCCACTTCCTGGCCCAGCTCTTGTGCTTCGGGGGTCTCTTTTGGTCCATAAAAAATCACCGTAAATTTTCAGCCCATTCCGAGAACTTTTATTTCTGCACAAAAAACGACACCACGGTAGTTCTACTGAAAATTGCGTCAGTCCGGGTTAGTTCTAATCAAATCATACCAAAACAATATAAAATTGTTGTAAACATGGCATGAATACTTCATAAATTATAGATACCCTAGAGACGTATCACCCAACGTGGAATTGAAGTGAAACCCGACAAGATCAAAGCTATTGGGCAGATTCAAGCACCCAAGACCATCAAGGATGTGCGGTGTCTTGGCAGTTGTGTCACACCTCTGAGTAGGTTTATTTCAAGGTCTGTTGAGAGCACCCTGCCGTTTTTCAAGATATTGAAAAAGGTGGGTCCAGTAAAATGGACTCCGGAAGCGGAGGCTGCGCTGCAAGACCTGAAAAGATACCTGTCCTCTGCGCCAACTCTAGTCGCGCCCAAGCCACAAGAACCGTTGCTGCTATACTTAGCGGCATTGAATCAAGTGGTCAGTGCTACACTGGTTGCACAGAGAGAAGTTAGCGATGCAAAAACAACGGCAACAAAGCCACTCCGCGGCGAAGCAGAGTTCCCCCCGGCAGGTCCAGATGCCGGCAAGGTGAAAGTAGTTCGAGGAAAATAAGTCGATCAGCAGATCACGTTGAAGAAGGTGGTGCAGTGGCCAGTATACTTTGTTAGCTCTCTCTTGCAGGGGGCTAGATCAAGGTATTCGGGCATGCAAAAGCTGCTCTTTGGCCTACTCATGGCCTCGAGAAAGCTACACCACTACTTCCAAGCGCATAAGATCACTGTGATCACTCGCTTCCCGTTGCAGCGCATTCTGAGGATTCCAGAGGCAACTGAAAGGAAAGTAGAGTGGGCATTGGAGCTGTCAAGTTTTGCACTCAAGTTTGAGAGTACATCAACTATTCAGAGCAGAGCATTGGAGGAATTCATTGCAGAATGGACACCAACGCAAGATGACGAGATCCAGGAATCAGCCCTCCCCGACAGGGAAACCAAAAAAGATTGGATCATGTACTTTGACGGTACTTTCTCGCTACAAGGCGTCGGTGCCAAAGTGTTGCTTGTCGCACCCATCGGAAATCATCTCAATTACGTGATTCAAATGCACTTTCCCAGGGAGGAAGCTACCAATAACACTGCAGAGTATGAGGGACTGCTTGCTGGCCTCAGAATTGCAGTGGAATTAGGAATAAGAAGGCTAATCTTCCGTCGAGATTTGCAACTTGTGGTAAAACAAGTGAATAAGGATTACCAGAGCCTGCTGATGGAAGCATATGTGAATGAAGTGAGGAAATTGGAAGAACACTTTGACGGTTTGCAAACAGAGCACATTCCCCGTGCGGAAAACAGCATCACTGATCAACTGTCAAAGTGTGTCGCCCAAAAGCTCCATGTGGAACCAGGAACTTTCGTGCTACATTTGAATCAACCAAAAGCCACCCCGTCAATGAGAGCCAGAAAGAGAAGGAAGATAAGCACTGGCTAATATTTTCGGGCAGAACTCCCTGAAGCCGCCGGCAAGAATGTTGCCGGGAATGATGATGTGCTTGCCGGTGAGCAGCGGCCTTGGGCAGAGTCTCAGATTCTTGCCGTCAAGGTTAGTGCTCCCACAACTGAAGAATGCCTTTAGTCCTTATCATCAAGCCACAAGCTCCGGCATGGGCCCAACAGATAGTTCGGTTTCTCCAAACAGGGGAACTTCCCGAGGAACAAGAGCAAGCTGAGAGAGTAGCTCGTCAATCAAGTATGTACCAGTTTGTGGACAACATCCTGTGCATAAAGAGATCGAGCGGGGTAAAATTGAAGTGCATTTGTCGGGAAGATGGACTAAAGTTGTTGGCAGAGATACATGGAGGCATATGTGGTTCTCCTATAGGATCAAGAGCCCTTGTCGGGAAAGCTTTCCGGCAAGGTTTTTATTGACCCACTGCCCTCCAGGATGCAACTGAGCTAGTAACAAGATGTGAAGCATGCCAGTTCCATTCAAAGAATATACATCGGCCAGCACAAGCCCTCCAAACAATTCCTCTCTCCTGGCCTTTTTCAGTCTGGGGGCTCGATATTTTGGGCCCCTTCCCCCGTGCTACCCAGGGCTTTGAGTTCTTGTATGTTACCATCGACAACTTCACAAAGTGGCATGAAGTAGAGCTAGTGAGAAAGGTAACTACACAGTCAGCTATCAAGTTCTTCAAAGGATTAGTTTGCCGGTTCGGGGTTCCAAACAGAATCATTACCGACAAAGGCACACAATTTACGAGCCGCGCCTTCATGCAATACATCCAGAGCCCTGGAAGCAAGTTTTGCTTTACCTCCGTTGCTCACCCAAGGAGTAACGGGAAAGTAGAAAGGACGAATGGTGAAGTGCTGCGAGGGCTCAAGACAAGAACCTTTGACGAGCTGCACAAGTGAGGGAGTAGTTGGATTGATGAGTTGCTGGTGGTTCTTTGGTCACTCAAAATGACACCAAATCGAGCTACTGGCCAAACACCCTTCTCCCTAGTCTATGGTGCAGAAGCGATGTTACCAACGGAACTCATATACGGGTCACCTCAACTACTTTCCTACAACGAAGTAGCGCAAGAGCAGCTCCGGCATGACGATGTCGTGCTCCTTAGGGAAGATCGTCTTTGGGCGGCTGTGCAAGCTGCACGCTACCAGCAAGCCTTGCACCGCTATCATAGCTACAAGGTTCATGCCTGAAGCCTTGAGGAAGGCGACCATGTCCTTCGGCGCGTTCAGTCTGCCAAGGGAACAAACAAGTTGATGTTGTATTCTTTGGCTCCCCTTGTGTCGAATCAATAAATTTTGGTTGAATACTCTACCCTCGAAAATTGTTGCGATACCCTATACTTGTGGGTTATCAGGGGTGTGACCTCGTCATCTAAGGTGAGCTATTGGAGTGCTTTTACCTTCAGAGCGTATGCGGTCCATCGTAATGCCGTCGATCATGTCGTGCACCGTGATTGGACCGAATGATTAGTTGCGGTGGAGCTAGAGCCACCGGAGCGGCGGAGGGAGGGGGAGAGGAAGTAGGTTAGAAGATAAAGACGAGGAGGCGCTTTGTTTGTTGTATGGAGATGTGGCCACACTTATAATGAAGGATAGGTTGTATTTATGGAGGAGGTGGGGGTTAATCGAGCGGGCCATTCAAACATTCTGGAGGAACAAATTTTTTTAAGGGAGGCTAGTTGGAGGTAAACATATTTTGGAGGGAAGAATTTATTTCCAAGAAAAGGATAGTTGGAGGGAACACTATTTTGAGGGTGAGTCAATGGGAGGGAAGGATCACACCTAAGTGTGTTATAAGTTGTACCATGCTAGAGGATCGTGATGCACAGTATATTTGTAATTGTACACGTAAATTTAGCAATGAACATGATCATGTGAAGTGTGATGGTGTCATGGGTGTTTACTTTCAAATCCAAAGTCATGTTGCCATTTGTCACGTCAGATATTGGCATCCTACTTGTGATGACCCACAAGTATAGGGGATCAATCATAGTCCTTTCGATAAGTAAGAGTTGTCAAACCCAACATGGAGCAAAAGGAAATGACAAGCCATTTTCTGCAAGGTAATCTCTGCAAGTGTTGTAAGTAACAGTTATAGATAGTTTTATAGCGAGAAAATTTATAGATAGTTTTATAGCAAGAGTGTAGGAAGGTAGTCCAATCCTTTTTTTAGCAAAGGACATGCCGGAACATTCTCTTATAACAAGCAAAGAGTTCTTGAGGACACATGGGAATTATCATCTAGTCACTTTCATCATGTTTGTTGGATTCGCGTTCGCTACTTTGATAATTTGATAGGTGGTTGGACTGGTGCTTCGGCGCTGTTCTTACTTGAACAAGCCTCACACTTATGATTACCCCCTCTCGCAAGCATCCGCAACTACGAAAGAAGAATTAAGATAAATCTAATCATAGCATGAAACATATGGATCCAAATCAGCCCCTTATGGAATAACGCATAAACTAGGGTTTAATCTTCTGTCATTCTAGCAACCCATCATCTACTTATTACTCCACAATACCTTCCCTTAGGCCCAAGTATGGTGAAGTGTCATGTAGTCGACGTTCACATGACACCACGCTAAAGGAAGCTACAACATACATATCATCAAAATATCAAACGAATACCAAATTCACATGATTACTTATAACCAGACTTCTCCCATGTCCTCAAGAACAAAAGTAACTACTCACAAATCATATTCAAGATCAGAGGGGTATTGAATATCATTAAGGATATGAACATATAATCTACCACCAAATAAACCAACTAGCATCAACTACGAGATGTAATCAACACTACTAGCAACCCACATGTACCAATCTGAGGTTTTGGGACAAAGATTGAATACAAGAGATGAACTAGGGTTTGAGATGGATGGTGTTGGTGAAGATGTTGATGAAGATTGGTCCTCCACGATGACAGGATCATTGGTGATGTCATTGGCTTTGATTTCCCCCTCCAGGAGAGAAGTGTCCTCGGCTGAATCGCTCCTCCAGAGAGCAAAAGTGCTCCTGCCCAGGTTCCGCCTCGAGATGGTGGCACTTCGTCCCGAAAGTCTTCTTCTCATTTTTCTAGGGCAAATGGCATCATATAGGAGAAGATGGGCCTCGGAGGCCTACCAGAGGCCCCACAAGCTCGAGGGGCGCGCCTTGGGGCAGGGTGCGCCCCCAAGGCTTGTGGCTTCCTGGTGGGCCCCCCTCTGGTAATTCTTTCACCAGTATTTTTATATATTCCAAAACAATTCTCCAAAAAATTCAGGTCCTTTAGGGTTGTGCAGAATAGATATCTCTGTTGTAGCCCTTTTCAGTCCAGAATTCCAGCCGCTGGCAATCTCCCTCTTCATGTGAAACTTGCAAAATAAGAGAAAAAAGGCATAAGAATTGCATCATAAAGTGAAATAACAGTCCAAAACTGAATAAATAATAGTAGGAAAACCTGATGCAAAATGGACGTATCAACGTGCTCGTAGGCAATAGCCCTCATCTTTCAACGCATTTATGAGGTGTGTGATGTACAAGCTTGAATCTGAGATGTTGAAGGCGAATCTTAGAGGATCGCAATGCATAATATATTTGTAATTGTGCATGTAACTTCATCAATGAACATGATCATGTCAAGTGTGATGGTGTCATGGGGGTGTTTTATTTCAAATGAAAAGTAGTGACGCCGGTTCTCAAGTCATATCTTGGCATCTTACGTGCGTACTCTCACGCGATAGCCCTTGTCTTCAAAGCGTCGTGAACATCCTGGGACAACATAGATCCAATCATACTCTGTCCTCTTTTTGTCAAGATGATGCATGGCACATTTTGCATTGGATTATGTCGTTTATGTACCTACCCTACGACACTTTTGAGTCATTTCTATGCATTTTGTAGTCATTGTTCATTACAAAATGCTTAAAAACACACCTACCAGTCTATGCAATTATTTGGACTAATGCACGGGGTCATATATATGTAATGTACCATGTGACGTGTGCGATGCACAAGCATGAATCTCATATGTGAAACGCGAACCTTAGGGAATCATGATGCATGATAATATATTTGTAATTGTGCATGTAACTTCATCAATGAACATGATCATGTCAAGTGTGATGGTGTGTCATGGGGGTGTTTTATTTCAAATGCAAAGTAGTGTTGGCGGTTCTCACCTCTTATCTTTGCATCTTGCGTACTCTTACACGATCTCCCTCGTCTATGAACGCGTCATGAACATCTTGCGACAACATAAATCCAAGCGTACTCCGTCCTTGTTAGTCCAGATGTTGCATGGCACATTGTGCATTGGATTACTAAATGTCGTTAGTACATCCCCTACGACACTTTTTGAGTCATTTCTAGGCGAATCTTAGAGGTTTGTGATGCACAATAATATATTAGCAATTGTGCATGTAGCTTTATCAGTGAAGATGATCATGTTAAGTGTGATGGTGTCGTCGGGGTGTTTTATTTCAAATGCAAAGTAGTGTTGTCAGTTCTCACGTCATATCTTGGCATCCTCCGTACTCTTACGCGAATCATGTGAAATGTCTAATTACGTATGGTGCATCGTGTTGATGGTTGTCACATTTCAATTTGTACAAATGGCGTTTACATATATCTTAACGAATTGGTAAAAAGAAAAGAATCGAGGCTGGCGGTACTATAACCCCTCCATCCAAGAGTGAATTGTGCTTATCGACTCCCCTCGAATAAACGTGCCACCGCTCCCCATTTCTTCTCCCACCACCCTCTCCCACCGGCCGGCACCCTTGTCATCCTCTCAATGGCCGCCTCCCTGGATCCGTCCTGTACCTCAGATTCTGGAGGGTCTTCATCGCCATCCCCGATGCGGACGCCGCCTCCGTCGCTGCCGTGGGAAATTGACATGGTAGGCAAGGTGGCGATGCAGATGCATCTCGCGGCCGAGCATAGATTGAGGCGGGGCTCGTGATCTGCGACCTCCTAGCCCTGTACCATGTGGATCCGGTTTTCGCTAACATGCAGCTTGCCATGGACTACTCCTTCGAGTCCCTATGTACAGACAAGGAGGCGAGGGTGGCGTACGTGATGAAGCAGCGTCGGATGCAAGAGACGCAAGGGAGGTTGCTGCTTTCTTCACGTCCATTCATTCCAACGACGGCCATGAGAAGCCGCGGCCTTTGCCTCTAGATCCACTGCCGCATCTTGCATCCCAAGACGCAATGTTGCAAGAGGCGACGGTGGAGCATCCGTTGGATCCCTCGACCCTTGGGATGCTACGGCCGTCGGCGACCTTGCCTCCTGCAAACCAGGACGCAAAGGGCTCCGAGTTTGCCTCCGTCAACGATGCAGTCCTCGTGCTATCAGACGATGACAATTAGGTTGAGCGGCGACTTCAAAGGCTCTACTTCTGGATTTGGTTGCGCCGTCCTTCCAGTTTTACTATAATTGGAAGTATATATTTTGTGATTTGAACCGTGGTGTTCAAATCTGGCATGTGAACCAATGCAAACTAGGTAAATTGTAATGTCTAATTAATTTTCATCAAGTTTTAGTTTAACTTATATTAAGTTCTTGCTGTACCGACGCGCCACACTGTGGTCGTATCAGTGAGGTAAAAAAGCCTACGAATGAATGTAAACAAAACATGTTAATCTTTCGATAGGTATATTTAGTCAACAACGCTGTAAGATTCTTGGCCATTGGATTCACGATGTGCGGGCTCTGTGTCGCTGCCTACTCGTCTTCTTTGAAGCACTATGAACTACCAGAGGGAGGATGGACGACTCCTGATTTACCTGCCTTCTCATCTAGCTTGTCACATAAGCTTCGGCCTCCTCGGGAAGGTACGTAGAACAATTTCCGATGCTCCTCCTCCTACTCCATTCTTATCTATAAGCGCCGACGCCAAGGATCGCCACCTATTGTGATGGAGGATGAGTCGTCCAACAAGCGGGGCCGGGTCGAGCCAGAACCAGAAGAGCCTCCAGCAAGCCTGGACTTCATCAGCAGCCTCCCCGACGAGATGTGGGTAACCATCTTATCCCTCCTCCCCATCAGAACTGGCGTGCGGACCACCATCCTCTCCTGGCGGCGGTGCCCCCTCTAGCACTCCACCCCCTGGACCACATCGACAACGATGAGCTCTGCCGCGGAGTTCGAAAACGCTTGGACACATTGTCCCACATCCTCGCCACACACCCTGGGCCAGTCAGACGCCTTGCCATCGGCATGTTCTGTTCCAACTACAAGGTCGAACCCAAGTTTCACAAGTAGTTCCAATCCATGGTCCTAGATTGTCTCGAGGAGATGAGCATTCAAGATGGGCATCTGCGCTCTTTGTCGCCGTCCGCACTCCGACTTGCACCCACGCTGCACCGCGCTAGGTTCATGCAGTGTGTTTTCCCCCAGATTAATGCTGAGCCCGCTCTTCATCTCGCTAAACTGAAGCACCTCAAGCACTTGGGCGTCAGCATCTTGAAGGAGGATATGGAGCGCCTGCTCCTCGACTGTACAACACTCGAGTTCCTTCATCTTCAGGTGATGGATGGGTTCAGTAGCCTCCACATCGCCTCGACGAATGTCCGTCCGATTTATGTGCATTGTTGGTGCCGCAATAGGCAGTTAGTTGAGGTGTTTCACGATATGGTCATTGAAAATTTGCCTTTCCTTGCGAGATTGTGGTTGGTAAAGAAGGTCCAACAAGAATCATGGTCATTGACGCACCAAAATTGACAGTGTTGGGCTATTCGTGTGCTGAATTCTTTGAACTTGTAACTGGATCCATATCCGTTCAGGTACATCAGTCTTCTTCTTCTCACTCTTATTATACATCACATGTATATAATTTTGTTGATCTATGTACGACTGTCATTCAGACAACGATTCCCACAAGCATGACCCCATTTCTGCGCACAGTGAAGAACTTGGCACTACAATCTATCGGCCCCGATCTGGATCAAGTTGTTAGATTCCTCAGATGGTTTCAGTGCACGGAGAAGCTATACATCGAGGTGATGCTCCTTTCCTATTACTAGTAATTGATAACCACAATAGATTTCAATTTTTTGGTACTTTTACCCATGATTACAATGACAAATGTACTATAATTTCTAAAGGAATTTTGGAGCATTTCAATACTTTTTTGAGATGTTAATCATGAACAACTAAAGATGGCATGTCACTCTATTTGTGTATTCTAGAAATCCAGCAAATCAAAGAGGCCCGTAGTGATCAACACTGCATCTAGATACTAATGTGTTGTCTTCGTTTGCAGATACAAGCATGCCCGAAAGTGGAAAATGTGGCACAATATAACAATCCCATCGAATGCCTTCATATCCATCTAGCATAAATTACTTTGAATGAGTACCAAGGCACCACACAAGTGATGAAATACGCCAGGTCCTTTGTTCAGAAAGCAAGTGTGCTGAAGGTAATGAGGTTTGCCCTATATTTAATGCGCAAAAATGAATGGTTTGCTCATCAGTGCGGGCGTCTTCAGCTGAATGGAAAAAGCTCTGCACAAGCTGAATTTCATGTTGGAAATTCAAATGACAGATTATTCGGAAGTCATTCTATCAAGCCGATATATGACTTCTCGGTGGCTGATCCATTCTAGAAATAGTGCATGCCAAAGATTCTGAAGAAGATGAATTTGATATGTAATATCAGTTTGAACCTTGTAATCTCTGAGTTTGGGCCTTGTCGTACTGGAATTTGAACCTTGTAATATTTAGTATTTGTGATATAATGTTTGAAATGGAAATGTCTTCTTTTTTCTTTGAAATTTACTGCTGCAATTTATAGAGTACTGCCCGAGTACGGATGCAAGCGGATGGCGTGCGCATGACATGGGGTTGAGATGATCGAAAAGGCAAAGTTGTTCGTTTGTGCAAAACAAACTATCTTGTTGTCCACCTTTCGGCTTGATGAAATTTTAGATTAACTTGTACATAATGGAATATATTTCTATGTGATCATATTTTCCCGTTCATGCTCTTATAGTTCACTATAGTGAGAGCACGCACGGAGAAATAAATAATGGATTTTGATAAGAGCATTCGAAACCTAAACCCTAAAAATTAGAATGTAATTTGTTATAAACTCTGTTGTAGCAGAATTTACGAGGTACTACATTCTGAATGCCAACACACCATTTTTTAATCTTTTTAGCCCGCCTAACATTGTTTGTGACATGAATTTTTTTGTGACACTACAAATCGTCCAGGAAAACGGACATGCCTAGTGACGCCCAAAAGCATCGCACAATTGCAGGCCAAAACGTTGCCGAAATTGGTTAGGGTGTTGACCCGCAAGGAAAACACCTCGTGATGATGGACCATCATAGAAAATGATTTTAGGCGACGTTTCCTATTTCGTCGCCAGGGTTTTTGTCACTAAATAGACAAAATTTTGTAGTGCACGTACATGTTTCCCTTTGCACCCACTTTTCCTTCCCGTGTCTTTGGAGTTCCCTTCTGTTTTCCTCAGAATGTGTCCTAAGGCTATCCAGCGGTAGTACCGCTCTGGGCAGCGGTAGTACCGCTTATAAGCCATATTTCCACTTATAAGCGGTACTTCCACTGTTCCAGTACCGTGTGTACTACCACTTATTCTCGGTCTTCCTTATCGTTTTGGGCTCAGCGGTAGTTGAGCGGCAGTAGGGAGGTAGTACCGGTTGTGGTACTTCCGCCCCTACCACTGCTCCACTACCACTGCCCTCGTTGTAACTCAGATAGATAAGCGGCAGTAGCGCGACAGTAAGAGCGGTAGTACCTCTTCTAAGCGGTACTACCGTCCAGCCACTACTGCTGCTACATCCGCTTATTTCTTTGCCTCTGGACTCATTTGGCACTTTGTGGTAATAGAGCGGTAGTACCGCTGCTACGGTACTACCATCATACTCTGCAGTACTACCGCTACTTCCTGTGTACTGCAACCGCAGTGGTAGTACCGCTAGGGCGACACTACCGCCTTGGGGTGTCTCGCCCATGCACTGTACTTCGGGAACTACCGCCTGGGCAGTAGTACCGCTCCCTGGAGCGGTAGTACCGCTTGTGTGCGGGATGTGGATAGAAAAACGGTTGGATTTGTTCCTACTATAAATACGGGGCCTTCTTCCCCAAGAAGACTTACCTCTTATCCTCCCAAACTTCATTGTTTCCCAAAGCTCCATTTTCGCCCGATCTCTCTCCCTAGCCAGTAAAACCTGTTGAGAGGGCCCCGATCTACACTTCCACCAAGAGATATTTGATTCCCCCACTAATCCCTTGCGGATCTTATTACTCTTGGGTGTTTGTGCACCCTAGATGGAAGAGGTCACCCTGGAGCCACAATCCACTGTGGTGAAGCATCATTGTGTTGGGAGCCTCCAATTAAGTTGTGGAGATTGCCCCAGCTTTGTTTGTAAAGGTTCGGTCGCCGCCTTCAAGGGCACCAGTAGATGAATCATGACATCTTGCATTGTGCGAGGGAGTGAGGAGAATACGATGGCCCTAGTGGCTTCTTGGGGGAGCATTGTGCCTCCACATCACTCCAACAGAGACGTACTTACCCGAAAAGGAAGGAACTTTGGTAACACATCCTCGTCTTCACCGGCTCCATTTGTGGTTATCTCTTACCTTTACTTTGTGCAAGCTTGTATTGTGTTGTATCCTTTGCTTGCTTGCTTGTGTTGTTATTGTTAGCATCATATAGGTTGTTCACCTAGTTGCATATCTAGACAACCTTTTTGTTGCTAAACCTTATTTGATAACAAAAGCTAAAAATTGGTAGTTGCCTATTCACCCCCCTCTAGTCAAGCATATCGATCCTTTCAATACTGGCACCACAAAATTAATGACACTGCTTGATAAGGAGAAGAACAGGGCGGCGAACCTTGTTGGGATGACACTTCGCTTAGCAACCAACGTCGGGCCCCTGGACCCTGAAGGATTGATCCTTACTGGTAAAGAGGAGGGTTTGTAGTCCCAAGATGGTTCTCCTTCCGTAAAATTTTTGAATGACCGAGGTCTCGTCATTCTCCTCAACGCAACTTCACAGGGGGTGAGCGCGGGCTTGGAGGGGCTGAACTTCACGGTGGAGCGCCACGTGCATCATGTGAAATGAGGTGACGCCCTTCGCGATGAAGAAGTCCACCCTCTCCAGAAGCTTCGTCACCTTCACCTCCTCCCCCCAGCTGGTGTTCTTGGGGTTCCAACAGTGGAGCCATTCTAGTGGGGTGGCCGAAAAATGTGGTTGTGACCCCTTCTCTGCTGCCCAATGGCACGTTGACCATGTAGAACCACTCCTCCTGCCAATGCTTCACGGTTTTGATAAATTTTCCTGGCAACCACTTGGTGCCTAGAATCTTAGTTATCATGGTTGTCCCACACTGCGTCGGCTTGTTGCCATTCGTCTGCATCTTGACATGGAAAAACTTGAGCCAGAGTCCAAAGTGGGACTCAAAGCAGAGGAACACCTCACAAAAAGTGACATAGCAGATGATGTGGAGAATGAAGTTGGGGGTGAGGTTGTGGAACTGAAGAACATAAAAGTAAAGAATACCTCGAAGGAAGGGATGGATAGGAAAATCCAAAACCTCAGAGGAGATGGGATGTAAAAATGATGCGCTTGCCGATGCGAGGCTCGGGGACTGACGTAGGAGAGACCTGCCGGTCCTTTGACGAGCGGAGAGCGGGCCCGGGCGACCTCAGGCACCGGGATGTACCCAGCGTGTCCTAGAGCGCGACAATGTCCTCCTTGGTGATGAGGGAGGATCACCATAGCCCCTTGTGCTTGCGGCTTCTGTCTTTCTCTGACTACTTTCTGGCTCCTCATGGTGGCCTTTGGGCCGCCCTTCGAAGGCTTCGCCGCCATGGTGTGACCACCTTCAGCGACCATCTACTGAAAGGAGCAAAGGTAAGAGGAAACGAGAAGCTTTTTCGAGGCTCTAGTTGGGCACTGGAGCTCGAGGATGACGAAGGCGAGAGCAAGATTGGAAGTGTAAAGCTAAGTTTCTCGCACCTTTGGCCTTTTCTGAGCAAGTAAGAATGCAGATTAGTCGCGTGGTAGTAATTTCACGAGTTCCCCATACGATGTGCGTTAAGCGCGTGTGGGAATCAAGGGGTTTGTTAATGATGTCGCTACATATCCGGGGCATGATCTCTTTATTGATGGGACACACCAAATGGCAGTGGCCTCGAGCCACGCTAGCATGTTTATGATGACATCTGAAATGACTGCACGACTCTGCAAAGCGTGATGATGGTTCATGTCGGTCAAAGCTACCATGGCAGGACTGAATCGTCATCCTTATCTAGGCACGGTAAGGCTTCACTATCAAGGCAGTTATGCGCAAGGGAAGTCCTTGGAGCCTGAGGAACTCCTCGGAAACGGTAAAGTTCATGTAAAAGGGTTTTTGGAAATTGTGAAGGACTCCTCGGATGCCCACAAATATACCTCCTCGGTGAAAATTTATCACTTCGGAAAAAGGCATGGACAACTTATAGAACCAACTTGCAAGATCGATAACCGAAAATGGAGAAGAACTCAGAAGGACCGTTGAGCGTCCTCCACTAGAAGACCAGTTTAGGGACTACTTATGGTGTCCTGGACTAGGGGGTGCTTTCCATGCTGGTTCCCGACCAGGTGGGTCAGGCCGAGGACCCCCAAGATTATCAACTAGCGGGCCCCGATCATCGGGCCAAGCAAAGCCAAGATGGAATGTTCCGAAGACTTGGCGCATACTCCAAGACTTAGATGTTGTCTTCGTTGTGATTACCCCTAGATGTAACCGACCTATGTGTAAACCCTAGGTACTCCTGGTATCTATATAAGCCAAGGGGTGGGGGTCGTAGACGACAATTCTCATACACAAACAATCTCATGGTAGATCAGCGTGTAACTTGTACTCCCTCCAAACCAATACAATCAAAGCATGATGTAGGGTATTGTCTCTTCGAGAGAGCCCGAACATGGGTCAATTATGTGTCTATGTTAGCATCATACGAAGGCTACCAGCTCGGGACTCCCTACCGAAGGTGTGCTAGATTTGACTCCCACAGTTGTGGAGAAAGCCCCAACCTTGTTTGTAAAGGTTCCGGTTGCCACCTTCAAGGGCGCTGCTAGTAGATTTGCGGCACCTTGCATTGTGCGAGGGCATAAAGAGAATAGGGTGACTCTGTGGGACGCTTGGGAGCATTGTGCCTCCACACCCCTCCAATGAAGACGTACCTCCCCCAAAGGCGGAAACTTTGGAAACACATCGTCTTCTTCGTCTCCACTTGTAGTTATCTCATTCCTTTACTTGTTGCTAGCTTCTGCCTTGTCTTTAACTCATGTTAGCTTGTGTTGCTCGTTCCGCTTATCATATAGATTGTCCACTTAGTTGAATATCTAGACGACCTATCATTTTGTTGAGCCTAAAATTTGCAAAAGAGATTAAAATTGTTAGTCGCCTATTCAACCCCCACCCCTTCTAGTCAACCATACTGATCCTTTCACAAGGCACGTCGTCTATTGGCCAAGTACTCGACAGAAAAAGGAGCAATAGGAAAAGACTTCAGAATGACCGAGGAAGCAAACACTTAGGCCGTTATGACACAGATTAAAGTAAAGGCCTTAACATCCCCCAAGGTCGGTGAAGCTAGACGTAAAAAACTTAGAACGATCAAATCAAACAAAGAAAAAACATCTTTATTCAACACATTTATAATGCCTAACCGAGCTAAGCAAATTCTTAAAAAAAATTAAGCATGAAAGTTACTTAGATGCTTTATGCTCTCGTTGTTAATGACGTTGTCCGGCCTTGAGACAGCTCGAGATCCCAGCCCCCAAGTTGGTCTCGATGTGGCGGAGTGAGGAGGTCGACTCGACGAAGTGGCGGCATAGCACGGTTGACGCTGCGAGTCGAAGCCTACGGTCCAGCTGACATGATGAAGCAGGTCGCCGGGGTGAAGTTGGAGCCCCCAAAGTAGGTCGATGAAGTGACGACACAGCACGATTGACGTTGCGAATTGAAGCCTCCGGTCTAGCTGACATGACGAAGCGGGTCGGCGGGGTGACGTTGGAGCCCCTAGAGTAGGTTGATGAAGTGACGACACAACACAGTTGATGCTGCGAGTCGAAACCTTTGGTCCAGCTGACATGACGAAGCAGGTCAGCGGGGCGACGTTGGAGCCCCCAGAGTAGGTCGATGAAGTGATGACGCCGAAGCCCTTAACTCCTTGAGCCAGCCGAGGTGGCGGGGGCAAATCGATGAGGTGACGCTAGAGCCCTCACGTCAGCCGACGTGACGGAGCAGGCTGGGATGGTGGACGTCGGCATGATATGAAGTGATGACGCGGCGATGCCGACACAGGTCGGAATTCGTGACGGAATCGATGTTGGCTTGCTGAAGTGATGGTTGACCTGTGCAATCCATGGGGCGGCTATGTGGTCGTCCCCCCCCCCCCCCCCCCCCCCCCCCCCCCCAACGCTCCGAGGACGGCACAACCCGCTCATCTCTGCCACGTGACGTGGCACCATGATATTGGTCCCGGTGTAGCTGCGAGGTTCTTGTCAGAAATCAACCGTCCAGGAGACGTTTGTTTCCAGATTAAAAATCGACGTCAGATTTTTATCGATTCCGTTAAAGCATTTTGAATTTTATTTATAGACCCAGTTTTCTTACAGCTATTTCTAGACCCGGTTCATAGCACCACTTTCACAGATGGTTCTAGACCTCGGAACGAGCAGCTAACGGACGGTCCAGATACGCCCTCCTTCAGCGGGGGTCCACACGGACACTGGCACGCGCAAGTTGCCCGCGATTGATTGACGCCAACGTCAGCCTCCGCCTCCACCTCCCACCTCCACGTCTATTAAACGCAGCCGCCTCCTGCTTCTCGCCTTCCCCACCAAATTTCCGCCGAAGCAGAAAAAGCATCGTCTCGTCGAGGAATCAACAGCCATGGGCGGCGGCAACGCGCAGAAGTCCAAGATGGCGAGGGAGAGGAACCTCGAGAAGCTGAAGGGCGGCAAGGGTAACGGAGCTAATTCCCCCTTCTCTTGGTCGTCAGATCTTGTTGGTCTTCCTGATCTGATCCTGTCGGTGTTTTTTCTTCTGATCCTTCGCAGGGAGCCAGCTCGAGGCCAACAAGAAGGCCATGAACATCCAGGTGCGCCGATTAATCCCGCCTATCCAATCGATCGAATCGATCTAACCCTCTCTAGCGATTGGGGATTTTTTTTCCGCTGACGAGACTGTTATCTGTTGAATTTGTTGAAATTACGCCTTTGACTGGGACGGGATGCGTGCCCCGTCAGTTGCAACGAAGATTGGTAGCCTATTTCTCGATAGGACTCTGGGTGGATGGTTTTTTCTTTTTTGTGCGGCGATTATCGGTAGGATTTGGAGCTTATTTCTCAATTGCGCCAAGAGAAACGAAGGGAATCATGTACTTTTGACTGCCAGGACTATAGCTAGCGTATCAACATACTAGTATGCTAGATTACAAGTTAATTGTACCAAAATTGCTCCTTCGGGCATAGATCTGGGGGTATTCTCATCGCATATCGTGCGAATTACAAGTTACTACTAGTTGTTTGTCTGCCTGAGTTCTGCCAAGCAAAGTTGCAACCTTCACAGTGTGTGCGCTGTTTGATGAGTAAGAGACACTTGGTAGTTCAAAGAGATATAATCTGACAGCTTTAAGAGTGTGGCATGTCCGAACCAGCTTTGGACTGCTACCAAGCAAGGCTATGCTTGTGTCTGAAACTAGTTCTGGATGGTACCAGTTAATCATTAGGATCCACGGGGAGGGGTAGCTGGAAGACTCTTGTTAAGTTAGTGTATAATCCCAGTGGATGCGCCCGTTGTTTGCTTACCAACTTGATGGACTGAGCTTGAGATGCCAAATAGCTACATTTCCTTACTGTCGACACAGGTGAAAAATTCTAGTCTCTTGGAGCCCAACTGCTCAGACCTTGAATTAGTAACAAAGTGATGTGGCTCTTGATATAATGTAAAACTGTCCATTGCAGTGTATAATTAGTCTTGACAAAACAATCTTGGCAGTCATGTTGCCTACGAGTTCATCAAATTTCTTGTCTGCCAATGGATGTACACCATATTGGATAGCTGAAATGGTTCTGTGGCTTTGTCTTGCACATCATACCGGTCTAGTGAATACGTTATAAGTTTAGAGATCTTAGAAACATTATTTGCTAAATTGCCCGATCATCTGATCAATGCTTCCTTCCCAATGCAGTGCAAGATATGCATGCAGACTTTCATCTGCACCACCTCTGAAGCAAAGTGCAAGGAGCATGCTGAGGCGAAGCATCCGAAGAGCGACCTCGTCCAGTGCTTCCCCCACCTCAAGCAGTGATATCTGCCCAATCAGATGGAGAGAGAGATAAAAGAGAGAGAGAAGCTGTCATAATCCACCTAGTATTATCATGTTCCGCAATGACTGATTGTTGACCTAAGCTTGGGTCTGAACTCTGGTGTGCTGCTGTCCCAGCTGCTTTGGTTGTGTGCCCATCTACTATGTAATCGTCCTCTATCAGCCTGTTGTGCTACAATATCTTAGTCCTGTGTGGATTTGCTCCTCGTGCTTAGTCAGTATGCTGTCACAAAATTTATCTTTTTGATAATGTTTCTCGCTTCCAATGGCACCGATGCTAGCTTGGTCAGAGCACGGTTTACAGCCAAGCAGCATCAAACATGAGCAGTCTTTTTTTTTTTCGAAAGCAAACACAGATTTCTATTATGATTACTCGCTGGCCATATCACCAGCAACAGCGTCTAGTCAGGTTGCGGAAAGTGGCTAAGCCGAGTCTCATAGCAGCCACTCTCCATATAGACTCCACTTGCAGCTAACACATATGTGCTCCCCCGCAAAAAAATAAAAAATATGTGCTGCTTTATTGCAACCACGGCTACAATGATTCACACTTACAACATTCAGACCTACATACATCTTAAACTTCACATCTGTAAACAAAGTGCCTAAAGCTGAAAGAGTAGTTGTTACTTGTTATTGCTTCCTTCAGCGTTGTGGAATCTGTTTCAAATATCACTTGTTGGCAGCCCAAATGAGTGGCAGTAATAGTTGCTTGCTGAATGGCCAAAGCTTCAGCATGTAATGGACTGGAGACATGATTCAGATTTCCAGCACCTGCCGCCAGGAGCGTTCCTTGGTCATTCCTGATGGTGAAACCCAACCTTCTGAGTGTGTTTCTCCAGTAAAGGATCCATCTGTGTTTATCTTGAGAATTCCCTTCAGAGGTGGCTTCCACTTATGTTTTGCTTGCTTCCTCATCTCTTCCTTCTTTGTCTTGTCCTTCATGCAAGTCAATTGAAGATGATACTTCCTGTATACATCTTGTGGGTTCATCCTTATTAGCGTTGTTTCTTTCATGCCACCATAACCATTAAAGTAAGCAAACTTTCAAGCATTCGGTTTTCTTTAAAGTGAAAATGTTTTCGAATACTTCCTTTGGGTCATATGACATTCGACTAACTTTAGTCTGATGTGTTCAGGTTGAGATGCTCTCCACAGATTTTTAACTTTTTTGCATTTAAAAAAGAGATGGCCTCCATCCTCACCCAATCTATAACAAAGAGGGCACCTAGTATCAACAGGAATACCTTTTCTATGAAGTTTCATTCGCAAGGGAAGGCTGTATGTCGCAACTCTCCATAAGAAATGCAGTACTTTGTTTGGTAGAGGGAGCGCCCATAACTTCTTCCAGTTGAAGCTTGAGATTTCCCCTTCTGCAATGGAAGTTGATGTTAGCCCTAATACAGAATCTCTAGCTGCACTATCTACAACCACCTTATAAGCTGATTTAGCAGAAAATGATCTTTTTTTTATCATAATGCCATGCAATGAAATCACCTGTATCTTCTTGAATGGGTATTCGCATGATGAGGTTTGCATCCTCATCTGAGAAGGTCTGTTATACCAGCTGCATATCCCATTGGTTTATTATCGGGTTGATCAGATCAGCTACTTTGTCCACCAGATGGTTACCTTTTGGTGTATTGGGCCTCCGTGTGTTTCCTCTAGGAATCCATGGACCAGTCCATATTTTGATCCTTTCTGTTAAATTATGATCCAAATTCTAGTACCGTATTGGACTAGACGTAGTACATACGGTGTGTGCCTTTGCGTTGGTACCGACACGTACGAGTACAACTCGTTTCCTTGTCCTACAAGGACTCCTATGTGTTGCCCCTCATATATACTTCATGTAGTCGCACCTAAGACGGTCTCTCGTCTCGTGCTTGTAATACTCCTCCTCATAGTGATTGCGCCTTCGTGCGTCCGTGGTTTTCTCCCGCAAGGGTTTTCACGTAAAAATCCATGTCTCTCTGTCTCGTTTATTTCTCGTTATTATCACAAGTGGTATACAAAGCCAAGTTTCAGATACGAGATTTGATATCGAGAGGATTAGGGTTCCGTGTGCGCCGCCGCACGCGTCTGGCGATCCGTTGATCCGAGTGCAGATCGATTTCTGCTGCTGCCGAGACCGAGCCTGTTTCGCCGATTGGACTCTTCAAATCGCGAGGTGATTTGCCGCAACTGCTCAACGCCTCCATGTACATGCTCCAAGTATCGAGGCTCAATCCGCCGAGTCATTGCGTTCGCGCGGCTGCAACTCCACCTGAAGACAAACCAAACTCCGAGTGCAGATCGAGTGCTACTTCAACCAGTACTACTTTCACGTGAAGCTACTGTTTGACCACTAATTGCTAGTACGTGACTAGTACTAGTTCATTAGTGCGTTGCTACGTCTACCAGAGCTATTAGATTTATCTATTTATGGCCTCCATGAAGTACTCCCTCCGTCCAGAAATACTTGTCGGAGAAATGCATAAAAATGAATGTATCTAGAACTAAAATACATCTAGATACATTCATTTTTCCGACGAGTATTTCCGGACGGAGGGAGTACGATTTTCCGCTGCTGGACCGTGACACAAGGTTTACCCTATGGAAGTCAAGATGCGGGCTTTGTTGCCACAGTCCGACTATGATGAAGCACTGGATAGTTTTGGGAAGAATAGAATTCAAGACTGGACTGTTGAGGAGAAAAGAATTGATTGTAAGGCTTTGTCACAAATTCAACTCCATTTGCATAATAATATTTTGCAGGAAGTTTTCAGCGAGAAAACTGCCGCCGCTCTATGGTTAAAGTTGGAAGGGATTTGCATGACTAAAGATCTCACCATCAAGATGCATCTGAAGCAAAAATTATTCCTGCGTAGGTTACCCGAGGGAGATAATGTTTTGAATCATATTTCAAAATTTAAAGAGATCATGTCCGATCTAGCTGCAATGGAGGTTAAGTATGAAGAGGAAGATACTGCTTCAATGTTACTTTGTTCTCTGCCAAGTTCTTATACCAATTTTAGAGACACCATATTATACAGTTGTGATACTCTCACACTTGATGAAGTTTATGAAGCTTTGAACTCTAATGAGAAGATGAAATTACTGGTGCCTCATGATGGTTCGAGTTCATCCCAAGCCGAGGGATTGTCTGTTCGTGGCAGGACAAAGGAGAAGAACTCACATAATGGAAACAGAGGCAAAAGTAAAAACGGATACAGGGGTCGGTCGCAATCCAGAGACAAGAAGTATTGCAGGTATTGCAAGAGAGACGGGCATGGCATCTCTGAGTGTTTCAAGTTGCAGAACAAGGAAAAGAGGAAAGGTAACAAACAAGGTGAAAATTCTGCTAACGTTGCTCGTGATGATAGTTCCGATGATGCTCTTGTCGTTATTGCTGGATGTGCTGAGACCAATGATGAGTGGGTACTTGATACTGCATGTACTTTTCATATGTACCAGCATAGAGATTGGTTTACTACTTTTGATTCCACTACTTCTACTGGTTCCGTTCTGGGTTTTGATAATTCACCATGCAAGATTGAAGGCATAGGTTCCGTTCGAATTAAGATGTTTGATGGCACAACCAATACTTTGGCAGATGTTCGGTATATTCCGAAGATGAAGAGAAATCTTATCTCTGTTAGTGTCCTTGATGCAAAGGGGTACAAGTATTCAGGTGGAGATAGTGTTTTGAAGGTCACCAAAGGCTCCCTTGTTGTGATGAAAGGTGACTTAAGTTTGACCAATGGTCTTTATTACCTTCGAGGTTCTACCGTTTCGGGTAACACTACTCCAGTTATTTCAAAGAATTCTGATTGTGATGCTGCTAACCTTTGGCATATGCATCTTGGACATGAGTGAACTTGGTTTAGCAGAGTTAAATAAGAGAAGTCTTCTTGATGGATATGAACCTGGTAAATTGAAATTTTGTGAGCATTGTATCTTCGGCAAACACAAGAGGGTGAAGTTCAACATTTCGACTCATACAACTGAAGGTATTCTTGATTATGTGCATTCTGATTTATGGGGACTATCTTGCAAGAAGTCACTAGGTGGTGCTAGTTATATGCTGACTATTATTGATGATTATTCGAGAAAAGTTTGGCATTATTTCTTGAAGCATAAATATGAAGCATTCTCAACATTTAAGGAGTGGAAGATTATGATTGAGAGACAAACTGAAAAGAAAGTAAAGATACTTCGCACTGATAATGGTATGGAATTCTGTTCTAAGCAATTTAAGAATTATTGCAAGTCTGAAGGCATTGTCAGACATTACACCGTTCCTTATACTCCTCAACAAAACGGTGTTGCTGAGCGTATGAACATGACCATTATTTCCAGAGCCCGTTGCATGTTGTCCAATGCAGGTTTGCATAGGCGTTTTTGGGCTGAGGACGCTTCCACTGCTTGTTACCTCATTAACCGTTCACCATCTATTGCTCTTAATAAGAAAACTCCAAGTGAGGTATGGTCTGGTTCACCTGCTGATTATTCACAGTTGAGAGTTTTTGGTTGCACTACTTATGCTCATGTTGATAATGGAAAATTGGAGCCTAGAGCTGTTAAGTGCATCTTTCTTGGTTATAAGTCTGGTGTTAAAGGTTTTAAATTGTGGAATCCTGAAACCCAGAAGGTGGTTATTAGCAGAAATGTTATCTTTAATGAATCTACTATGTTACATGATGTTTCATCTACTAATGTTCCCGTTGAGAGTGAACAACAGCCTATTGTTCAGGAGCCTACTGTTCAGGTGGAGCATGTTATTGATTCAGGTAATACATCTGGTAATGAAATTGTTGATGCACATGATGGACCTGTCGTTAATGATGATCATGTCACTCCCACTCCAAATCAGCCTATTGTTCCGCCCAGCTGGAATCTCGCACGTGACAGAGTTAGGCAGGGTACTAATAAACCTGACAGGTTAATTGAAGAGTGCAATATTGTTTCTTTTGCTTTATCTGTTGTAGAGGAAATTGAAGGTAATGCTGAGCCTTCTTTATATTCTGAGGCTATTATTTCTAGTGATAGTAATAAGTGGATGGCTGCTATGCATGATGAGATGGAATCACTTGAAAAGAATGGGACTTGGGATTTAGCAAAATTACCTAGAGAGAAGAAACCTATTCGTTGCAAGTGGGTTTTCAAGAGGAAAGAAGATGTTTCTCCTAACGATGAGACAAGATATAAAGCAAGGTTAGTTGCTAAAGGTTACAGTCAGATTCCAGGTATTGACTATAACAAAGTTTTTTCTCCTGTTGTGAAGCATAGCTCTATTCGCACTTTACTCAGTATTGTTGCCATGCATGATCTTGAGCTTGAACAATTGGATGTTAAAACTGCATTTTTACATGGAGAATTAGAAGAGGATATTTATATGGAACAACCTGAAGGTTTTGTTATTCCTGGAAAAGAAAAGCTTGTCTGTAAGTTAAAGAAATCTCTTTATGGATTGAAGCAATCCCCCTAGACAGCGGTACAAGAGATTTGACACTTTTATGCTCTCTCAAGGTTTCAAAAGGTCTAATTTTGATAGTTGTGTTTATTTGAAAATTGTCAATGGTTCAGCTATTTATTTGCTCCTTTATGTTGATGATATGCTAATTGCTGCAAAGAGTATATCAGAGATTAATGAACTAAAGAAGCAATTGAGTAATGAATTTGAGATGAAGGATTTGGGTGCAGCAAAGAAAATACTTGGCATGGAAATATCCAGAGATAGACCGTTTAGAAAAGTATATCTAAGTCAGAAGGGATATATTGATAAAGTTCTTCGTCGTTTTAATATGCATAATGCCAAGCCGGTGAGTACTACGTTAGCTGCACACTTCAAATTATCATCAGCTTTATGTCCTAAGTAAAATGCAGATATTGAGTACATGTCTAGAGTTCCCTATTCAAGTGGAGTTGGTTCACTTATGTATGCCATGGTTTGTTCTCGTCCGGATTTATCATATGCATTGAGTGTTGTTAGTAGATACATGGCTAATCCTGGAAAAGAGCATTGGAAAGCAGTTCAATGGATTTTTAGATACCTGCGAGGTACTTCTAATGCTTATTTACAGTTTGGGAAAACTAGAGATGGACTTGTTGGTTTTGTTGATTCTGATTTTGCTGGTGATTTGGATAAGAGAAGATCACTCACAGGTTATGTTTTCACCATTGGTGGTTGTGCTGTGAGTTGGAGAGCAACTTTGCAGTCTATTGTGGCTTGTTCCACTACTGATGCCGAGTATATGGCTATTTCTGAGGCATGCAAAGAAGCTATCTGGTTGAGAGGTTTGTACGCTGAGCTTTGTAGAGATTCATCTTGCCCTACCATATTTTCTGACAGTCAAAGTGCCATATATCTTACAAAGAATCCAATGTATCATGAGAGGACAAAGCACATTGATGTCATATTTCATTATATTCAAGATGTTGTTGCTGAAGGCAATTTGAAGGTATGCAAGATAAGTACTCATGATAATCCTGCTGATATGATGACAAAGCCAGTTCCTACCAATAAGTTTGAGCTTTGCTTAGGCTTAGTTGGTATTTCACACTAGTCCCATGGACTTTGACGCAGAAGGTGTTTATACTATTTTGGATGGAGTTATTCACTTTCTTCGACTACTGGAAGGAATTTGGCTCAAGGTGGAGATTGTTAAATTGTGATCCAAATTCTAGCACCGTATTGGACTAGACGTAGTACATACGGTGTGGGCCTTTGCGTTGGTAGCGATGCGTACGAGTACAACTCGTTTACTTGTCCTACAAGGACTCCTATGTGTTACCCCTCATATATACTTCATGTAGTCGCACCTAAGACGGTCAGTAGTCTCATGCTTGTAATACTCCTCCTCATAGTAATTGCGCCTTCGTGCATCCGTGGTTTTCTTCCGCAAGGGTTTCCACGTAAAAATCCATGTCTCTCTGTCTCGTTTATTTCTCGTTATTATCTAACACTTTCCCCGTTCCCACTCTCCATATTATCCCTTTCTCCAGCAATTGTATGCCTTTTATTATGCTTCTCCAAGTATAGGAAATACCTGCACAAGGAATATCCTCAAGCATTGATCCATTTGGGAAATATCTGGCAGCCAACACTTGGGAGCACAAGGAATGGGGATTCTGTAGAATTCTCCATGCCTGTCTAGCCAACATAGCTAGGTTGAAATAGTGCAGGTTCCGAAAACCTAGACCTCCATCTGTTTCCAGCTTTGATAGCTTTTCCCAACTAGTCTAGTGGATTTTATTGGTCTTATCCATTTGGCTCCACCAATAGCATCCTATGAGAGCACTCATGTCGTCACAGAAGGTTTTGGTAAGGTCCAAGCATGCCATTGCATGCATTGCAGCTTTTATCAATATTTCTTTCCCTGCTTTTGACAATAGTTTCTCCTTCCATCCGTGTATCTTTTTCCAGACCTTCTCTCAAATATAGCTGGAATTCTTTGCTTTTCCTTTGCCAATATATGTAGGAAGGCCTAAGTATTTTCTAGTTAAGCCCTCCACATTGATGCCCATGATCCTCTTCATATTGTTTTTCTGTCCCCCGTCCTTATTTTTGCTAAAGAAAATTGATGATTTGTCCTTGTTTATCATTTGCTCTGAGCACTATTCATATGTACTAAATATCCTGTTTACCTCTTGTGTTGCTCCCTCACTTGCCTCCATTAACACTAATGAGTCATCCGCAAAGAGGAGGTGGCTAACACTAGGGGCGTTTATGCATATTCTTATGCCTCTGAGCTTTCCATTTGCTTCAGCTTCATTCAACATTGCAGAGAAACCTTCAGCGCAAACCAAAAATAAGTATGGGAATAAAGGATCTCCTTGGCGTAGTCCCCTCTGAGGTACGATCACATCAGTTTTGCCATGGTTTACCTTAATTTGATATTTTACACTAGTTATGCACTTCATTATCAGCTGGACCCAGACCCTTCCAAATCCTAGTTTTATCATCATGTCTTCAAGAAACTTCCATTCTACTCTATCATATGCTTTGCTCAAACATGAGCAGTTCTAACTTCGAGTAAGAGCACAATTTATACAACCAAAAATTGGCTAGCCAATGTTTCGGCAAGCAAAAAATTGACACCGTCAAAAATTGCCCAAAATCAGCAATTTTTCTATAGTTCTATTAGTCTATAAACTTGCATGATATGTGTAGTTTAACCACACACGGGTAGCTGAGATGTGTAGTTCACTTTCACCGAACTTGCTAGTAAAATGCGTTATTGATGCATTAGCTGAGATGCACACACAAACTAAACTAGCTGATTGCTTTAGAGTAAAAAAATGCATTCTCTGTCATGTCATTGAACTTGTCAAGCTAGTCGTACTTTGGTAACCCACTGTGCTAGCTTGACAAGTTGACGAAAAAGGGTTTCCCCTTTATATTAACCACCACGACGTATTTCATACAAGTATAGAGTTACCCCTATAGAAAAGCAGAAATAAACATGTCTTGTTGGGGCAGCAGCAGAACAATAGGCCCCAACAGAGGAGGGGGTGGAGGTGCCAAAAGTTGTGCCGGAAGAAAGCTCGTCAATGGCATCTCACTCGGGCCACTTGCTAAGCGGCTTCCAAAGTTGCAGAAAGCCACACAATTTTTTTTGCCAATACGCATGGAAGCGTATCATTGCATTGATAGGTGGGAAAGGTTTACAATGGCGGAGACGCTCCAGCACGTACAATATGTCTCATGAGCAAGGGAGGGGATGCTCAGCCCCAAGACACAAGTTCAGGTTACATTAAGAATACTCTGGATACCATTCGCGCGGGCCTTTGCCCAAGCGCGAACCTCGTCCTGTATGTTGGGCGGTTGCTAGTCGAAGACGCAAGTGTTGTGGTGCTTCCAAATCGCCCAAGCACATAGGGGCATTATAGATGCCAACCCTTTGCGGAGGCATGATGGCGAGGAGGCCATCGCTTGCGCCAACCAGTCGTATAGGGAAAGAGTCCCGTCAGGCGGAGGGACGGTGAACTTGCACCATGCAAGCGTGCGGTGCCAAATCTCCCTAGAGAAGACACATCCAACCAGGAGATGGTGGATGGTCTCCATGCCTTGATCATATAGCACACATCGTTGTGGGTGAGGCATATCTCGTTTGGCCAGGCGCTCGGTGGTCCAACACCGGTCTTGATTCGCCAGCCAGAGGAATGAAGGAAATATGCCCTAGAGGCAATAATAAAGTTATTATTTTATTTCCTTATATCATGATAAATGTTTATTATTCATTCTAGAATTGTATTTGAAGGGGAACACAACAGAAAACAAAAAATTTCCGACCTATGCACCAGCCCAGGACCACTATGGAGACTGCATACATGGTTTGATCTTTTTCGTTACCGACTCGTAGCGCAGCGGGAAGTAGAGTCGATGACGATCGGCGGTGCAGATCCCCGCAGCTAGGATTTACAACCTCCCAACCGCGAGGATGTATACCCTCATCTGCTCCTTAGACAGCCCTCCGGGAGGCGGTCGAACAGCCCCCCGGACGGTGTCGCGGACAGCCCTTCGGGAGGACCTTCGAAACTCGAACGGTCACTCGGACAGCCCTTCGGGAGGACCTTCGAAACTCGGACGGTCACACGGACAGCCCTTCGGGAGGCACTCACGAACTCAGACCAAAACTACGATCTCTCTACAGAGTTGCACACATACGGTGTCATCTATCCGGCAGGGCTTCGCCGTCCAGAACTAGTTCCTGCCGGAACCCAGACAGCCTTACGGCTCTACGAAACTCTTTTCGTGGGAGGGGGAGAAGAAGCCAGATAATGCATGGCATGTGTATGAGAGCAAGGGATGATCCTTTAGGCAGCCCCATCCACCCCTATTTATAGGCCAAGCCCAAGGGTGGCTTCTCCAAGAAGCCAAGGGGGGAAATACCAAAAAGGCCCTCAAGGTGGCTTCTCCAAGAAGCCAAGCAAAAAGCACTTTCACTATTCATGACGACATTTTTCAGCGTCCGTTCGAACTGAAAATATTTATGTGGGCTCAGAACATTTCCAGTACCCACTAAAATAATTTTCAACGCGTTCTGAAACAATTTCGGGTTAGTGATTTTCATCTGCGAAAAGCAAACAAGAATGCGTTTTCACTATTCATGAAGACAATTTTTCGCGTCCACTAAATCCGTAAATATTTCTGTGGGTCTTAGAATAATTCCAGTACCCACTAAAATGATTTTGGATTCGTTCTGAAACAATTTCAGATTAGTGAATTTCATCTGCGAAAAACAGCCAAAGCGGTACCGGCAGCTTCGAAACATTTTCGGTTTTTATTTCTGAAAATTCCAAAAAGTTTCCAGAATGATTCTGGCACCCTCCAAGAATTATCAGGCATGTGCCGAAACCATTTTGACTTAATGGTGTATCCCGAAACAACTTTTCGGTATCATAGAAACTTATCCGATGACCTCTCTCTGCGGTACGATTCCGCTGTCCGAAACTCTTCGGTGTCCGAAACTTTTTCGGTGATTTTCTCTCAGACTCCCTGTCTAGTATTCAGCAGATAGATGACCCTTAAGCGTGTGACCCTATAGGTTCGGTGAAGTATAGACATGACCCGGAACCCCTTCCGATCAATGATCAACATCGGAGCCGTGGACACCCATATTGACCTCTATACCCACACGAATAAATATTTGAGTGAACCTCCAGTTGCCGTGTGCTATTCCTGTTGCTTTGCGATATGTTACAAATACCCAAGGTGAGACATGTTGGCATTCCCGTGGATCAACAACTTGTCCACTATGCTAGTTACCTCGTTACCGGTTTTGTTCTCTTTTCTCATTTCGTGTTCCGGCATCCCCGTGATCAAATCACAAAGTGTCTGGCCAGACGATGATGGACACCGTAACACCGAGAGGGCCCGAGTATATCTCTCCATCGTCGGAGGAGCAAATCCCAATCTCGAGCTATCAAGTTACTTAACATACTTTCCCATGAACCCGTAAGCCGCTGTAATAGCCATCCAGTTACGGATGACGTTTAACAAACCCCAAAGTTCATGAAGCAAGCATGAAGAAACTCGATACTCTCATGGTCAAAGGAATTATGCAAACATTAACTATCTCTGTGTTATAAACCATTAACTTGTGACGAATGTATCTCATAGCATAACATCAATTCGGGTCGATTCAACACAAATGTCCTTCCTGACATTGTGCCCTCAAAGTTGCTTGGCATAGACATGCCCATGATTGGGAAAACATAATCATCATGCAACACTTGAGCTAGTCTTAGAGGCACGACTAGGAATACATTTTACCGTTTATTATTCCACACGTGCATATGGGTTCTCCCCAGAGCCTTTATGGATATACGGGCTCGGGAACCAAAGTAGTTATAGCATGGAACATAAACATAATTATGAACAGGGAGATAATCAATAACATTTATTATTGCCTCTAGGGCATATCTCCTACAGTATTAACCGAAAACTTGATACATGTGTGGATACATAGACAAAACAACGTGTCCCTAGTAAGCCTCTACTAGACTAGCTCGTTAATCAAAGATGGTTAAGTTTCCTAGCCATAGACATGTGTTGTCATTTGATAAATGGGATCACATCATTAGGAGAATGATGTGATGGACAAGACCCATCCGTTAGCTTAGCATAATGATCGTTAAGTTTTATTGCTATTGCTTTCTTCATGACTTATACATGTTCCTCTGACTATGAGATTATGCAACTCCCGAATACCGGTGGAACACCTTGTGTTCTATCAAACGTCACAACGTAACTGGGTGATTATAAAGATGCTCTACAGGTGTCTCCAAAGGTGTTTGTTGGGTTGGCATAGATCGAGATTAGAATTTGTCACTCCGTGTATCAGAGAGGTATCACTATCCCTCTCGGTAATGCACATCACTATAAGCCTTGCAAGCAATGTGACTAATGAGTTAGTTGCGGGATGATGCATTATGGAATGAGTAAACAGACTTGCCGGTAACGAGATTGAGCTAGGTATGATGATACCGAAGATCGAATCTCAGGCAAGTAACATACCGATGACAAAGGGAACAACGTACGTTGTTATGCGGTTTGACCGATAAAGATCTTTCTAGAATATGTAGGAGCCAATAGGAGCATCTAGGTTCCGCTATTGGTTATTGACCGGAGATGTGTCTCGGTCATGTCTACATAGTTCTTGAACCCGTAGGGTCCGCACGCTTAACGTTCGATGATGATCTGTATTATGAGTTATGTGATTTGATGACCGAATTTTGTTCGGAGTCCGGAATGAGATCACGGACATGAAGAGGAGTCTCGAAATGGTCGAGACATAAGGAATGATATATTGGACGATGTCATTCGGACACCGGATGAGTTCCGGGAGGTACCGGGTAATTATCGGAGTGCTGGAAGGGTTACCGGAACCCCCCGGGGAAGTAATGGGCCAACATGGGCCTTAGGGGAGAGAGAGGGCAGGCCACGAGGAGGTGGCTCCCCCCTTGGGGAGTCCGAATAGGACTAGGGGAGGGGGCGCGCCCCCCTTTCCCTCTCCCTCTCCCTCTCCCTTCCTTCTCCCCCTTCCACCAAGTGGAATCCTACTAGGACTTGGAGTCCTAGTAGGACTCCTCTCTCTTGGCGCGCCCTACAGGGGCCGGCCGGCCTCCCCCTCTCCTCCTTTATATACGGAGGCAGGGGGCGCCCTAGAACACACAAGATCAATTGTCTTAGCCGTGTGCGGTGCCCCCCTCCACAGTTTACCACCTCGGTCATATCGCCGTAGTGCTTAGGCAAAGCCCTGCGCCGGTAACTTCATCATCATCGTTGCCACACCATCATGCTAACGGAACTCTCCCTCATCCTGAACTGGATCAAGAGCTCGAGGGACGTCATCGTGCTGAACGTGTGCTGAACAAGGAGGTGCCGTACGTTCGGTACTTGGATCGGTTGAATCGCGAAGACGTTCGACTACATCAACAGCGTTACTAAATGCTTCCGCTTTTGGTCTACGAGGGTACGTGGACACACTCTCCCTTCGAGATGCTATGCTTATCCTAGATAGATCTTGCGTGATCGTAGGATTTTTTTTGAAATACTACGTTCCCCAACAGTGGCATCCGAGCCAGGTCTATGCGTAGATGTTATATGCACGAGTAGAACACAAAGAGTTGTGGGCGATAATAGTCATACTGCTTACCACCAACGTCTTACTTTGATTCGGCGGTATTGTTGGATGAAGCGGCCCGGACCGACATTACATGACCGCGTTCATGAGACTGGTTCTACCGACGTGCTTCGCACATAGGTGGCTAGTTGGTGTCTGTTTCTGCAACTTTAGTTGAATCGAGTTTGACTACGCCCGGTCCTTGTTGAAGGTTAAAACAGCACACTTGACGAAAAATTGTTGTGGTTTTGATGCGTAGGTAAGAACGGTTCTTGCTAGAAGCCCGTAGCAGCCACGTAAAACTTGCAACAACAAAGTAACGTCTAACTTGTTTTTGTAGGGCATGTTGTGATGTGATATGGTCAAGACATGATGAGATATAAATTGTTGTATGAGATGATCATGTTTTGTAGAAGTTATCGGCAACTGGCAGAAGCCTTATGGTTGTCGCTTTATTGTATGAAATGTAATCGACATGTAATTGCTTTACTTTGTCACTAAGCGGTAGCGATAGTCGTAGAAGCAATAGTTGGCGAGACGACAATGATGCTACGATGGAGATCAAGATGTCAAGCCGGTGATGATGGAGATCATGACGGTGCTTTGGAGATGGAGATCAAAGGCACAAGATGATGATGGCCATATCATGTCACATATTTTGATTGCATGTGATGTTTATCTTTTATGCATCTTATTTTACTTAGTACGGCGGTAGCATTATAAGATGATCTCTCACTAAATTTCAAGGTATAAGTGTTCTCCCTGAGTATGCAGCATTGCTACAGTTCGTCGTGCCGAGACACCACGTGATGATCGGGTATGATAAGCTCTACGTTCACATACAACGAGTGCAAGCCAGTTTTTGCACACGCAGAATACTCGGGTTAAACTTGACGAGCCTAGCATATGCAGATATGGCCTCGGAACACTGAGATCGAAAGATCGAACGTGAATCATATAGTAGATATGATCAACATAGAGATGTTCACCATTGAAAACTACTCCATCTCACGTGATGATCGGACATGGTTTAGTTGATTTGGATCACGTGATCATTTAGATGACTCGAGGGATGTCAATCTAAGTGTGAGTTCTTAAGTAATATGATTAATTGAACTTTAATTTATCATGAACTTAGTCTTGATAGTATTTGCAAATTATGTTGTAGATCAATAGCTCGTGATCTAGCTCCCCGTTTATTTTTGATATGTTCCTAGATAAAAATAAGTTGAAAGATGATAGTAGCAATGATGTGGACTTGGTCCGTGATCTGAGAATTTTCCTCATTGCCGCACAGAAGAATTATGTCCTTGATGCACCGCTATGTGACAGACCTATTGCAGGAGTAGATACAGACGTTATGAACGTTTGACAAGCTTTGTATGATGACTACTTGATAGTTTAGTGCGCGATGCTTTACGGCTTAGAACTGGGACTTCAAAAATGTTTTGAACGCCATGGAGCATATAAGATGTTCCAAGAGCTGAAATTGGTATTACAGACTCATGCCCGAGTCGAGAGGTATGAGACCTCTGACAAGTACTTTGCCTACAAGATGGAGGAGAATAACTCAACCTGTGAGCATGTGCTCAGAATGTCTGAGTACTACAATCGCTGGAATCAAGTGGGAGTTAATCTTCTAGATAAGATAGTGATTGACAAAGTTCTCTAGTCACTATCACCAAGTTACTGGAACTTCGTGATGAACTTAATATGCAAGGGATGACGAAAACAATTCCCGAACTCTTCGCGATGCTAAAATCGACGAAGGTAGAAATCAAGAAAGAGCATCAAGTGTTGATGGTTAAAAAAACCCACTAGTTTCAAGAAAATGGCAAAGGAAAAGAAAGGGAACTTCAAGAAGAATGGCAAGCAAGTTGTCACTCCCGTGAAGGATCCCAAAGCTAAACCTAAGCCTGAAACTGAGTGCTTCTACCGCAAAGGGAATAATCACTGGAAGCGGAACTGCCCCAAATAATTGGCGGATAAGAAGGATGGCAAAGTGAACAAAGATATATTTGATATACATGTTATTGATGTGTATTTTACTAGTGTTCATAGTAACCCCAGGGTATTTGATACCGGTTCAGTTGCTATGATTAGTAACTCGAAACAGGAGTTGCAAAATGAACATAGACTAGTTAAGGGCGAGGTGACGATGTGTGTTGGAAGTGATTCCAAGGTTGATAAGATCACCATCACACACTCCCTTTACCTTAGGGATTAGTGTTGAACTTAAAATAAATGTTATTTGGTGTTTGTGTTGAGCATGAATATGATTAGATCATGTTTATTGCAATACGGTTATTCATTTAAAGTCAAAGAATAATTGTTGTTCTGTTTAAATGAATAAAACCTTCTATGGTCATGCACTCAATGGTTTATTGAATCTCGATCGTAATGATACACATATTCATAATATTGATGCCAAAATATGCAAAGTTGATAATGATAGTGCAACATATTTGTGGCACTGCAGTTTAGGTCATATTGGTGTAAAGCGCTGAAGAAACTCCATGCAGATGGACTTTTGGAATCACTTGATTATGAATCATTTGATGTTTGCGAACCATGCCTCATGGGCAAGATGAGTAAAACTCCGTTCTTCGGAACAATGGAGTGAGCTACAGACTTATTGGAAATAATACATGCCGATGTATGCGGTTCGATGAGTGTTGAGGCTCGCGGCGGGTATCGTTATTTTCTGACCTTCACAGATGATTTGAGCAGATATGGGTATATCTACTTAATGAAACACAAGTCTGAAACATTTGAAAAGTTCAAAGAATTTTAGAGTGAAGTGGAGAATCATCGTAACAAGGAAATAAAGTTTCTACGATCTGATCGCGGAGGCGAATGTTTGAGTTACAAGTTTGGCCCTCATTTAAAACAAAGTGGAATAGTTTCACAACTCACGCCACCTGGAACATCACAGCGTAATGGTGTGTCCGAACGTCGTAACCATACTTTATTAGATATGGTGCGATCTATGATGTCTCTTACCGATTTACCACTATCGTTTCGGGGTTATGCATTAGAGACAACTGCATTCACGTTAAATAGGGCACCATCTAAATCCGTTGAGACGACACCATATGAAACTGTGGTTTGGCAAGAAACCTAAGTTGTTGTTTCTTAAAGTTTGGGGCTGCGATGCTTATGTGAAAAAGCTTCAACCTGATAAGCTCGAACCCAAATCGGAGAAATGCGTCTTCATAGGATACCCAAAGGAGACTGTTGGGTACACCTTCTATCACAGATCCGAAGGCAAGATCTTTGTTGCTAAGTATGGATCCTATCTAGAGAAGGAGTTTCTCTCGAAAGAAGTGAGTGGGAGGAAAGTAGAACTTGATGTGGTAGTTGTGCCTTCTCTTGAATTGGAAAGTAGTTTATCACAGGAATTAGTTCCTGTGATGCCTACACCAATTAGTGAGGAAGCTAATGATGATGATCATGAAACTTCAGATCAAGTTACTACCAAACCTCGTGGGTCAACCAGAGCATGTTCCGCACCATAGTGGTACGGTAATCTTGTTCTAGAAGTCATGTTACTAGACCATGACGAACCTACGAACTATGAGGAAGCGATGATGAGCCTAGATTCCGCAAACTGGCTTGAGGCCATGAAATCTGAGATAGGATCCGTGTATGAGAACAAAGTATGGACTTTGGTGGACTTGCCCGATGATCGGCAAGCCACTGAGAATAAATGTATCTTCAAGAGGAAGATGGACGCTGATGGTAGTGTTACTATCTACAAAGATCGACTGGCTACGAAAGGTTTTCAACAAGTTCAAGGAGTTGACTACAATGAGACCTTCTCACTTGTAGTGATGCTTAAGTCTGTCCGAATCATATTAGCAATTGCGGCATTTTATGATTATGAAATTTGGCAAATGGATGTCAAAACTGCATTCCGTAATGAATTTCTTAAAGAAGAGTTGTATATGATGCAACCAGAAGGTTTTGTCGATCCTAAAGGTGCTAACAAAGTGTGCAAGCTCTAGCGATCCATCTATGGACTGGTGCAAGCGTCTCGGAGTTCTAATATACGCTTTGATGAGTTGATCAAAGCATATAGTTTCATACAGACTTGTGGTGAAGCCTATATTTACAAGAAAGTGAGTGGGAGCACTACAACCTGTCTGATAAGTATATGTGAATGACATATTGTTGATTAAAAATGATGTAGAATTTTCTAGAAAGCATAAAGGAGTGTTTGAAAGGAGTTTTTCAAAGAAAGACCTCGGTGAAGCTGCTTACATATTGAGCATCAAGATCTATAGATAGTGCTTGATAAATTTTTTCAATGAGTACATGCCTTGACAAGTTTTTGAAGTAGTTCAAAATGGAACAGTCAAAGAAGGAGTTCTTGCCTGTATTGCAAGGTGTGAAGTTGAGTAAAGACTCAAAACCCGACCACGGCAAAAAATAGAAAGAGAATGAAAAGTCATTCCCTATGCCTCAGTCATAGGTTCTATAAAGTATGCTATGCTGTGTACCAGACCTATTGTGTACCTCACCATGAGTTTGGCAAGAGGGTACAATAATGATCCAGGAGTGGATCACTGGACAACGGTCAAAATTATCCTTAGTGGAATAAGGACATGCTTCTCGGTTATGGAGGTGACAAAAAAGTTCGTCGTAAAGGGTTACGTCGATACAAGCTTTGACACTGATTCGGATGACTCTAAGTCTCAATCTGGATACATATTGAAAGTGGGAGCAATTAGCTAGAGTAGCTCCGTGCAGAGCACTGTAGACATAGAAAATTTGCAAAATACATACGGATCTGAATGTGGCAGACCCGTAGACTAAAACTTCTCTCACAAGCAAAACATGATCACACCTTATTACTCTTGGGTGTTAATCACATAGCGATGTGAACTAGATTATTGAATCTAGTAAACCCTTTGAGTGTTGGTCACATAGCAATGTGAACTATAGGTGTTAATCACATAAAGATGTGAACTATTGGTATTAAATCACATGGCGATGTGAACTAGATTATTGACTCTAGTGCCAGTTGGAGAATGAAGGAAATATGCCCTAGAGGCAATAGTAAAGTTATTATTTTATTTCCTTATATCATGATAAATGTTTATTATTCATGCTAGAATTGTATTAACCGAAAACTTGATACATGTGTGGATACATAGACAAAACACTATGTCCCTAGTAAGCCTCTACTAGACTAACTCGTTAATCAAAGATGGTTAAGTTTCCTAGCCATAGACACGTGTTGTCATTTGATAAACGGGATCACATCATTAGGAGAATGATGTGATGGACAAGACCCATCCGTTAGCTTAGCATAATGATCGTTAATTTTTATTGCTATTGCTTTCTTCATGACTTATACACGTTCCTCTGACTATGAGATTATGCAACTCCCGAATACCGGAGGAACACCTTGTGTGCTATCAAACGTCACAACGTAACTGGGTGATTATAAAGATGCTCTACAGGTGTCTCCAAAGGTGTTTGTTGGGTTGGAATAGATCGAGATTAGGATTTGTCACTCCGTGTATCAGAGAGGTATCTCTAGGCCCTCTCGGTAATGCACATCACTATAAGCCTTGCAAGCAATGTGACTAATGACTTAGTTGCGGGATGATGCATTATGGAATGAGTAAAGAGACTTGCTGGTAACGAGATTGAGCTAGGTATGATGATACCGACGATTGAATCTCGGGCAAGTAACATACCGATGACAAAGGGAACAACGTATGTTGTTATGCGGTTTGACCGATAAAGATCTTCGTAGAATATGTAGGAGCCAATATGAGCATCTAGGTTCCGCTATTGGTTATTGACCGGAGATGTGTCTCGGTCATGTCTACATAGTTCTCGAACCCGTAGGGTCCGCACGCTTAACGTTCGATGACGATTTGTATTATGAGTTATGTGATTTGATGACCGAAGTTTGTTCGGAGTCCCGGATGGGATCACGGACATGACGAGGAGTCTCGAAATGACCGAGACATAAAGAATGATATATTGGACGTTGTTATTCAGACACTGGATGAGTTTCGGGAGGCACCGGGTAATTATCGGAGTGCCGGAAGGGTTACCGGAACCCCCCTGGGAAGTAATGGGCCAATATGGGCATTAGGGGAGAGAGAGGGCAGGCCACGAGGAGGTGGCGCCCTCCTTGGGTAGTCCGAATAGGACTAGGGGAGGGGGCGAGGCCCCCTTTCCCTCTCCCTCTCCCTCTCCCTCTCCATTCCTTCTTCCCCCTTCCACCAAGTGGAATCCTACTAGGACTTGGAGTCCTAGTAGGACTCCTCTCTCTTGGCACACCTTACAGGGGCCAGCCGGCCTCCCCCTCTCCCCCTTTATATATGGAGGCAGGGGGCACCCTAGAACACACAAGATCAATTGCCTTAGCTGTGTGCGGTGCCCCCCTCCACAGTTTACCACCTCGGTCATATCGTCGTAGTGCTTAGGCGAAGCCCTGCGCCGGTAACTTCATCATCACCGTCGCCACACCGTCGTGCTGACGGAACTCTCCCTCATCCTCAACTGGATCAAGAGCTCGAGGGACGTCATCGTGCTGAACGTGTGCTGAACACGGAGGTGCCGTACGTTCGGTACCTGGATCGATTGAATTGCGAAGACGTTCAACTACATCAACCGCGTTTTTAAACGCTTTCGCTTTCGGTCTACGAGGGTATGTGGATACACTCTCCCCTCTCGTTGCTATGCTTCTCCTAGATAGATCTTGCGTGATCGTAGGTTTTTTTTTGAAATACTACGTTCCCCAACAAGGAACACCTTGACGCTCATCGGAGCCCATCCCTTCTAGGTTAGGCGCCAGTGCGGGTCGGGGATAGAGCCATGGAAGAAGGCCCGATAGTAGGAGGAGGCGGTGTAGTTGCCTGAGCTCGTCCAACGCCAGTGGATGCAGTCTGGAGTAGAGGTTAGCGTGACATGACGCAGTCGCTGCCACAGGTCGACGTACTCTATGGTGGCAATCAAACCCAGTGCACCGCGGATGTCCTTAATCCAAGCTCGATTCTTCGGGCCATCGCAGACCAGGTGGAGGTTGCGGCATCATCGGGGAACCGAGGTGACAAGGGCAGGGGCGAGCTCAGCAATCAATTGGCCATCGAGCCAGTGGTCGAGCCAGAAGTGATAGATGCGCCCATCGCCAATAGTCTAGGAGGTAGACACACAGTAGATAGCGTGGACATCGGTGTCGTTAGGAAAAAGGAAGATGGTGCCATGATCTGGACGGGTTGGTGTCCCGCAACCACATCCAGCTTGCGCGCAAGGAGATGCCAGTGCGGTGGATGTCATAGATCCCTAGTCCACCCAGGTCTAGATGGCGTCATACCTTGGGCCAGTTGACCAGGTAGTTTCCGGCCCTGACCTCCTTTCGGCCATGCCATAGAAAGTCTTGGATGACGCGGTTGACAAGCTTGAGGATCTTAGCAGAGAGGGCCATGGCCAACAACAAGTGGATGGGTATGGCAGTGAGGACATGGCGCACGAGGGCAAGCCTTTCGCCTCGGGACAAAAGTGAGGCTTGCCAAGTGCCCAACTATTTGGCCATCTTCTCGATGAGGGGCATAAGCGTGGAGGATGGCGCCATCCGGATCGAAAGCGGCAGTCCAAGGTAAGTCACTAGGAAGGTGGTCACAGAGCAGGAGAGGGCCATGCCGACCTGAGCGCAGACCTCCGGTGAGCAACGAATGGGTGTCACCGAGCACTTGGCGAAATTTGTCTTAAGGCCCGAGGCATGGCTAAACAACTATAGGATCTCATGCACAACCTGTAAGTCTTGCTCGTCGGGGTGGCAAAATATAACGACATCATCCGCGAAGAGGGATATACTTGCTAAACAAGTGGTAGGTAGCGTGACATAGCGATAGCATCGAGACAACTAGCATAGCAAAGATAGTAGTGAGATCCAAGGTGACGGTCATCTTGCCTAAAATCCCGCTAGGAAGAAGAACGAGTCCATGAAGAAGACGATCCCACATAGTCGAACGAATCCTCACGATCGCAATGAAACAAGAACTATCAAGAAGAAGCATAACCGTAAAGAAGCAAACAACATGGTAAACACACAAGCATAAACATGACATGGAAAAGAGCACATGCTACATGCATGAGGAACATGAATGCATATGAAGAATGCAAAAGACGGAGCTAATGGGCTACCGGTACGAGGGATACGTCAACGGGAAAGAAATGGTGGAGACAAGATGGATATGGGCAGAATCTTGGTGACCCAAGCATGCCACTAGAAAGATTGGAAGATTCTAGTTGAAAACGATATAAAGATCACCGAAAACGGATGCATGGTTTGCAAATGATGAGCAAAACAAAATGCAATGCAAAGCTGTATAAAACAACAACATGCCAACTTGGATGCAACATTTAAATATGCTACAACACTCAAACATGGAAAACAATGGTGGCATGGCATTGAAGTACATAACACACACTACAAAACATGATCACTGAACTATTTCTAAAACTTACTACTTCATCACTAAAACAGCATGTCAAACTGACGAATGATACCAGATTTACAAACTTAGTGAAAATACTGATCATGGCAAAAGCAGCATCAGGTTGCAATGTTCAGAGCTAGTAAACTACATGCTACAAGAACTGATCATGACAAACAAGAGCATGGCATGCTAGTACTAAATGCACTAAATAAAACTTCCTCACTGAACTTTGTCCAGAAACACATAGATAAGATGATAGCATCAATGCAAGATGCCAAGTTATGTTGTCAGATTCGGACTTGGCAAAAATAAACATGGAATGGCAAAACAGATTCATGTAGGCATGTTTGCAAGCTTGTGGCACTCATCACAGTGCACTTTAAGACATGGAATAAAACCTAGCATGAAGATGGTATGTAAAAGAACATGTTCATGAACAAAGTTATCACATATCACATTTGCATAAATATCCACATAAATGACAAAACAACAAGGTAATGTAAAAATGACATGTGTGCAAACTTGCTCAAATGAAGAAATGGATGCCACCAATGGATTCATTGGATATTTCTAGCCCAAAAACATATATAATATGTTGGGGTTACTGAAGGAAAATGCTCACAAGTGCATTAAGTGAAAACCTGCCTAAAATGGCTATTGACAGAATTGGCAATATTCCAGAAATGGAATGTCTAGATTTGGACTTGCCTGAAATGGAAAGAGAGGACTTTCCAGAAATGGAATACACTGGATTTCATAAAAGAAAAGGAAAACAGGGGGTTGGGGGATGACAGGTGGGCCTAGGTGCGTGTGTGGGGTCCTACTGTCATAGAGACCAAAATGGTAAAAATTGGGGTCCTAAATATGTTCCCGAGGGCATTCGAACCCGGGTCTCCCAGGCATACCTCTGTGGCTGCTGAAACTGTTGTTGACAGAATGGGGCACGACTTCTTTTCAGGTAACTTGAGGCTGGTACGGGCCCCCTTCTCATCTGCAGCAGAGAAGACGCCGACGGTGCCTGCGAGCAACGACGACGACCACCGGAGCCAAGGGGCATCGGCGGGGGTGCGGGAAGGCAAGGGAAACTCGGTTGGGGCGCACGCTTGCTGAGTACGTGGATGCACAGGTGGGGATTGCGGGAGGCTGAGCTTGTGGCCATGGCGGGGACCATGGCGATGCATGGGACGACTGTGAAGGCTTGCGCGAGGACGCGGTTGTGCTGGGCAAGCATGGGAAGCGACCTGCGGGTGCTGCGGTGGCGTGCGCGAGCAGATGGTCGCGTGCGTGCGTAGACGAGCACGGGCAGAGGCAAGGCACGAGCTTGCCGTGCTACCATGGTGGCCGGCTGGACGGATGACGCGGTGTGCGGGTGTGCGGCGAGGCGCGGCGACCACGTGGTCGCGAGCGTGTGCTGCTGTGTGTGACCTGCGTGAGCCTGCGTGCATGTGCAGCAAGGGGCGAAAACAAGGTGTGTGTGGGTGTGCGCATCAGGAGCTCCCGACTATGGTGGTTGTGGCTCCAGACAACCGGATAGATGACTACATGCATGCATCGAAGCGGGAAAAGAGGGGATTCGACGCGGCTCACCGAGGGGGTGCCGAATGCGAGCTCGGACGGGCGCGAGGAGGTCGATCCGAGGCGTGAGGAGGAACTGATCGGCACGATGGTGCACGGACCATGAAGCAGAGGAAGCAGGGGAGACGACGGGGCACTGGACTTGGCGATCCCTCGACGATGGAGTGGACGCAGCAGACGACGGGGAGGCCGACGGACTTGGAGGAGGCGACTGGAGGTGACCGGAGGAGCGACGGCGGCATTCTCTTGCTCGCGCTCGGGCGAGATCGGGCAGAGGGGTAAGAGGAAGGGGAATCCCTTCCTGGGTGGCATCGCAGATGGGGAAACCCTAGAGGGGCATGCGACCTGCTAGCTTTATAGGAGGGGAGAGCGACGCGAGCTCGGCCATGGCCTGCGTGTAAAGGAGAGAGGGAGGTAGGAGAAAGGTGGGTGAAAGCTACAGTCTCACCCGCTGATGGATGGGTCCTGCGTTGCCACGTGGGAGGAGTGGAAGAGAGGGCTGGCTGGGTTTTGGGTGAGAAAAGAGAGGAGAGGGAGTGGGCGCAGCGCTGAGCGGGCTGCGGGGCTGGGGTAGCTGGGCCGGCCTTGAAGCAGAGGCCCAGGTAGGCTGCTGCTGCTGCTGCTGCTTTTCTATTTCTTCAAACAGAAACAAAGAGCAAAATGCACAGAGGAAAAGGGGAGGAGTTAGGAGGAAATAGATGTACCTCTAGACTCCTGGAATTATTCACCATTTGATAAAATTGTTTCGGACTATTTTAGAGGTAGAAAAATAATACAAGTTTGAATAAAGTTCAAACTTGGGCCATTTTTGAACCCAACGAAAACAACTCCAAAATGGATGAAATTTATCAGAGAGGGTGTAGGCAAGGAGCAAGATTTATAGGAAAGTAATGAACATTATTTGGGGGAGGAAATGTGTCACTCGAGTAAATGGCTAAAATTTGAAAGGAGATGGGGTTTGCTTGGAGATGGATTAACTTGAAGGCTGAAGATGCCAATAGCAATGGAGATGAAGAGAAAGAGATCACACCATAACATACACAATAAAAATGCACATGCAACAACAAGCAAGATGATCATGATGCAATGCAATAAAATGTCAAGAGGCACAACAAAAATCATGAAGCATACAACAAAGCAAGATGATCATGGGACAACAAGGATGGGAAAATGTAACCAATGAAGAACATGATGCAAGAAGCAAAATATGGCAATGGCATTCATCATGAACATGGCAACAAACATATAGGAATGAAATATGCAAAACAATTATGATAATACAACAAACACAATAAACACACGACAACAACTAAAATAAATGGATGGCATCTGGAGCATCGGTCTTGGGGCGTTACAACTCTCCTCCACTAACAGAAGATCTCGTCCCGAGATCTTAGGAGTGAGACAGAAGAAAAGAGGGTGAGGTAAACAAGAGCATAAGAGAAGATGAACAAGGTCGAGAGCACTTGGGTAGAAAAGAGGAACGGTGATTAAGACGAGAATAAGAGTTCAAGGAATAAGGTAGACTCTAAAACCACTCCGATTAGAACAAGATATTAAAGGAATAAGAACAAAAGAATTGGGATACCATCCCGGTATAAGAGAAAAGGAGAGGTAGACAAGATAAGAGATTTGAAAAGAGGACACCACACTCCAGTAAATGGATAATCGAGGAGATAAAATGGTCTTGGAGAAATGAGATAATGGGTCAAAAAGAGCAATATCGTCATGCCTCCGGAATGAAAGAATATAAAGTAAATCATTGGATGGAAAGGAAAGGGGAAAAACAAAAGACAACTTCCACCATAACAGAATTGAGAAGCATCCTTGCAAGGAAGGATTGAACGGGGTTGTTGGAAATTCAAGAATGAAAAGATTTAGCTTGTTGTGGGCTTATGGAAGCCATCTCAAAATTATGAGGTGATAACCGGCCACAAACAAAAATGATTGTTTACTTGAGACGAAAGAAAAGATGCGAGAAACATGTGCGAAAGACAAGGAAGAATTAGTTGCACTTCGGTATGCAAGAGGAATACTTGAGCTCCAACAAGAATCTTGATAAACACTTGAAGAATGAATTAAATCCTTGACGAACCACTGTGAGGAACGCTCGAAGAACTCCTGTATTAAAAGGATTAAAATAAACGAATGTTGAAAAGAACGAGATGAAACCTTGCGATGATTTAAATGGAGCTTCACGACGAGGCAACCAAGAAAACTTTGAACTCCGGACAAGAAAGATGAACAACTTGCAACCAAGAATTGATATCTTGAACGAACTCTGGAAGAAGGAATTAAATCGCCTCGATGAAATAAGAATAAGAATTATGATATGCTTATCCTACGTCAACTTAAATTGATGACACGCAATGGATTTAACATACTACTCATTCTCGTTGAAAAGGATTAAAGATTGAGATGTGGCTCAAACTTGGGAAGGTCTTCATCAACCACCGTAAGAAATGAAACGAAGGAAGAAAAGAGAATGAATCACTGGGAAGAATTAGAAGAACAAATATGTTCGAGGGGATTTAGATGCAAAAGAATGAAGAGATCACAAGCTGACTAAAGAATTCTTTAACAATGCACCGGTACGAATATGGAGACGAACGTAGTGGCATCAATTTAGAATAATTGGAGAACGAAGCTGAAAACTTGGAACGAAGAAATATTCCAAAATGAAGGCCTCCGGATAATCGAAACGGAAAAAGAACTCCTGAAATACTCCGGATGGGTAAGAAAAGAATCGCACGATTGGAAACAATTTGAGAGGATAACATCGAGCTAGCACCACGAATCTTCAAGAGAACGGAGTAATATTTAAGAGAAACTCTTCTTCGGTCTTCAAAGCTGAGAATGACGACGAGAAATACAGTGAATAATTAAAGAGATACCCCGGAACAATGAATACTAGAAATGTTGAGCCGAAGTTGAAAAGAATTTGAAAGCGATTTCGGAGACGGCAATTGACTGATGAAAATTCATTCTTACGTCAAACTTGAAAAGAATTGGGAGTAACTCCGGAAAATTAGGGGAGCCAGGTAAGGTCCTGGGAAAAGACCTGTGGGGTAGGGCCCACTGAAAAGAAACACCGTTGGAAAATGATTGTTGAATGATAAATGATGCACCGGAACAACTGAAAGACTTGAATGAGGTGACAACCTCGAAATAATTGAAGGCAAACACGAATTTTCTGAGATGTCTTGAGCACTCCGGAAGGATAAACTGGCGAGAGGCGAACGAGCAAGGGGGAACACTCGAGCCAAAGAAAGGAATATGATCAACCAGGAAAACATAAATTGAATCCACCGGAAAGAAAACGAGACGAACCATGACGAAGTTGACGAGAATTCACCGGTTGAGACAATTGAGGAAAAATTGAAGAGGCTCCGCACAAACGAAATTGATGCTCGAGTAGAGGCTCAGACTCTGGGAAGAAAAGGGGTGGGAGGGCGGGAAAAAACAAAGGCAACCTGGAATGGGGAACCGACGAATAACTTGAAGAGAAAAGCATAGGTTGAAATAATTGAGGAAAGAATGCAGAGGCTTCGCACGAGTAGGATGGATACTCGATTATGGACTCCGGCTCCGAGAAGAAAAAGGGTGGGCGGGTGGGAAAAAGAAAGACAACTTCATACGGGGACACAACGTCGTTGAGAAAGAACTGAGGATTGATCTCGCAAAAGACAACGAGAATCGAAAGACTCAATGAGAAGTGCGCCGGATAAAAGAGCTGACATCACAATGGTCGGAAAACTAACTGCGTGATCCTAAAAAAATTTGAAGGGGAAGAGGAGTATATCAAAACCTACGTCAAGATTTCTCACTAGAGCGATGAAGGGGTTGAGGAGTAAAAAGAATTCCTACTCTCCGATATAACTAGACTCCAAAAAAGCTTTCTTCTAGACTTGACAACGGCCAAACTATACGATCAAACAAGGGGGATCCTATGGTTGGTCGAGGCTCTGATACCAACTTGTCACGCCCAATATGCGACTCTATCCTAAAGGAACTTGAAGGTCCCACAAAGGATAGAAGCGCATATTGGAGATGCTTTTGTTGGAAATATGCCCTAGAGGCAATAATAAAATGGTTATTATCATATTTCCTTGTTCATGATAATAGTCTATTGTTCATGCTATAATTGTATTAACCGGAAACCGTAATACATGTGTGAATACATAGATCACAACATGTCCCTAGTGAGCCTCTAGTTAACTAGCTCGTTGATCAATAGATGGTGGTGGTTTCCTGACCATGGACATTGGATGTCATTGATAACGGGATCACATCACTAGGAGAATGATGTGATGGACAAGACCCAATCCTAAGCATAGCACAAGATCGTGTAGTTCGTTTGCTAAAGCTTTTCTAATGTCAAGCATCATTTCCTTAGACCATGAGATTGTGCAACTCCTGGATACCGTAGGAATGCTTTGGGTGTATCAAACTTCACAATATAACTGGGTGGCTATAAAGGTGCACTACGGGTATCTCCGAAAGTGTCTGTTGAGTTGGCATGAATCGAGACTGGGATTTGTCACTCTGTATGACAGAGAGGTATCTCTGGGCCCACTCGGTAATGCATCATCATAATGAGCTCAATGTGACTAAGGAGTTAGCCACGGGATCATGCGTTACGGAATGAGTAAAGGGACTTGCCGGCAACAAGATTGAATGATGTATGGGGATACCGACGATCGAATCTCGGGCAAGTAACATACCGATGGACAAAGGGAATTGTATACGGGATTGATTGAATCCCCGACATCGTGGTTCATCCAATGAGATCATCGTGGAACATGTGGGAGCCAACATGGGTATCCAAATCCCGCTGTTGGTTATTGGCCGGAGAGATGTCTCGGTCATGTCTGCATGGTTCCCGAACCCATAGGGTCTACACACTTAAGGTTCGGTGACGCTACAGTTGTTATGGGAATTTGTATGTGGTCACCGAAGGTTGTTCGGAGTCCCGTATGAAATCCCGGACGTAACGAGGAGTTCCGGAATGGTTCGGAGGTGAAGATTTATATATGGGAAGTCCAGTTTCAGTCGCAGGAATGGTTTCGGGGGTTATCGGTATTGTAACGGGACCACCGAAAGGTGTTCGGGGGTCCACCGGGTGGGGCCACCTGCCCCGGAGGACTTAATGGGCTGAATATGGGAGGGAACCAGCCCCCTAGTGGGCTGGTGCGCCCCCAAGGGCCCAAGGCGCCTAGGGTTGGAAACCCTAGGGGAGGGGGGCGCCTCCCACCTTGCTTGGCGGCCAAGTCTTCCCCCTTGGCCGCCGCCCCCCCTCTAGATGCATCTAGGGGGGCCGGCCCCCTCTTCCCTTCCCCCTATAAATAGTGGGGGTGGGAGGGCAGCCGCACCCCTTCCCTGGCGCACCCCCTCCCTCCTCCAACACCTCCTCCTCCTCCGTAGTGCTTGGCGAAGCCCTGCAGGAGAATCGCAAGCTCCACCACCACGCCATCGTGCTGCCGGAGCTCTCCCTCAACTTCTCCTCTCCCCTTGCTGGATCAAGAAGGAGGAGACGTCCCTGGGCTGTACGCGTGTTGAACGTGGAGGCGCCGTCCGTTCGGCGCTTGGATCGGATCTTCCGCGATTTGAATCGCCGCGAGTACGACTCCATCAACCGCGTTCTCGTAACACTTCCGCTTAGCGATCTTCAAGGGTATGAAGATGCACTCTCTCTCTCATTGCTAGCATCTCCTAGATTGATCTTGGTGACACGTAGGAAAATTTTGAATTATTACTACATTACCCAACAGTGGCATCATGAGCCAGGTCTATGCGTAGATTCTATGCACGAGTAGAACACAAAGTAGTTGTGGGCGATGATTTGTTCAATTTGCTTACCGTTACTAGTCTTATCTTGATTCGGTGGCATTGTGGGATGAAGCGCCCCGGACCGACCTTACACGTACGCTTACGTGAGACTGGTTCCACTGACTAACATGCACTTGATGCATAAGGTGGCTAGCGGGTGTCTGTCTCTCCCACTTTAGTCGGATCGGATTCGATGAAGAGGGTTCTTATGAAGGGTAAATAGCAATTTGCATATCACCGTTGTGGATTTTGCGTAGGTAAGAAACGTTCTTGCTAGAAACCCATAGCAGCCACGTAAAACATGCAAACAACAATTAGAGGATGTCTAACTTGTTTTTGCAGGGTATGCTATGTGATGTGATATGGCCAAAAGGATATGATGTATGATATATGTGATGTATGAGATTGATCATGTTCTTGTAATAGGAATCACGACTTGCATGTCGATGAGTATGACAACCGGCAGGAGCCATAGGAGTTGTCTTAATTTATTGTATGACCTGTGAGTCAATATAAACGCCATGTAATTACTTTACTTTATTGCTAACCGTTAGCCATAGTAGTAGAAGTAATAGTTGGCGAGACAACATCATGAAGACACGATGATGGAGATCATGGTGTCATGCCGGTGACGATGGTGATCATGCCGTGCCTCGAAGATGGAGATCAAAGGCGCAAGATGATACTGGCCATATCATGTCACTTTATGATTTGCATGTGATGTTTGTCATGTTTACATCTTATTTGCTTAGAACGACGGTAGCATAAATAAGATGACCCCTCAATAAAATTTCAAGAGATGTGTTCCCCCTAACTGTGCACCGTTGCGAAGGTTCGTTGTTTTGAAGCACCACATGATGATCGGGTGTGATAGATTCTAACGTTCGCATACAATGGGTGTAAGCCAGATTTACACATGCGAAACACTTAGGTTGACTTGATGAGCCTAGCATGTACAGACATGGCCTCGGAACACGAGAGACCGAAAGGTCGAACATGAGTCGTATAGTAGATGCGATCAACATGGAGATGTTCACCGTTGATGACTAGTTCGTCTCACGTGATGATCGGACATAGCCTAGTCGATTCGGATCATGTATCACTTAGATGACTAGAGGTATGTCTATCTGAGTGGGAGTTCATTAAATAATTTGATTAGATGAACTTAATTATCATGAACTTAGTCTGAAATATCTTTTCAATATGTCTTGTAGATCAAATGGCCCACGCTAATGTTGCCCCAACTTCAACGCGTTCCTAGAGAAAACCAAGTTGAAAGACGATGGTAGCAACTATACAGACTGGGTCCGTAACTTGAGGATCATCCTCATAGCTACCAAGAAAGCATATGTCCTTGAAGCACCGCTAGGTGACGCACCCATTTTCCCAGCAACTCAAGACGTTATGAATGCCTGGCAGTCGCGTAGTGATGATTACTCCCTAGTTTAGTGCGACATGATTTACAGCTTAGAACCGGGGCTCCAAAAGCGTTTTGAGAAGCACGGAGCATATGAGATGTTCCAAGAGCTGAAAATGGTTTTCCAAGCTCATGCCCGGGTCGAGAGATATGAAGTCTCCGACAAGTTCTACAGTTGTAAGATGGAGGAGAACAGTTCTGTCAGCGAGCATATACTCAAGATGTCTGGGTTGCACAACCGCTTGTCTCAGCTGTGAGTTAATCTTCCAGATGACTCAGCCATTGACAAGATCCTCCAGTCGCTTCCACCTAGCTACAAGAGCTTTGTGACGAACTACAATATGCAAGGGATGGAGAAGTCCATTCCCGAGTTATATTCAATGCTGAAATCAGGGGAGGTGGAAATCAAAAAGGAACATCAAGTGTTGATGGTGAATAAGACCACTAGTTTCAAGAAAGGCAAGGGTAAGAAGAACTTCAAGAAGGACGACAAGGGAGTTGCCGCGCCCGGTAAATCAGTTGCCGGGAAGAAGCCAAAGAATGGACCCAAGCCTGAGACTGAGTGCTTTTATTGCAAGGGAAAAGAGGTCACTAGAAGCGGAACGGCCCCAAGTACTTAGCGGAGAAGAAGGCTAGCAACGCCAAAGGTACATGTGATATACATGTTATTGATGTGTACCTTACCAGCACTCGTAGTAGCTCCTGGGTATTTGATACCAGTGCGGTTGCTCATATTTGTAACTCAAAATAGGAGCTGCGGAATAAGCGGAGACTGGCGAAGGACGAGGTAACGATGCACGCCGGGAATGGTTCCAAGGTTGATGTGATCGCCGTCGGCACGCTACCTCTACATCTACCTTCGGGATTAGTTTTAAACCTCAATAATTGTTATTTAGTGCTAGCATTGAGCATGAACATTGTATATGGATCTCGTTTAATGCGAGATGGCTACTCATTTAAATCCGAGAATAATGGTTGTTCTATTTATCTGAGAGATATGTTTTATGGTCATGCCCCGCTGGTCAATGGTTTATTTTTTTGAATCTCGAACGTGATGTTACACATATTCATAGTGTGAATACCAAAAGATGTAAGGTTGATAATGATAGTCCCACATACTTGTGGCACTATCGCCCTTGTCACATTTGTGTCAAACGCATGAAGAAACTCCATGTAGATGGACTTTTGGAGTCTCTTGATTATGAATCATTTGACAGGTGCGAACCATGCCTTATGGGCAAAATGACCAAGACTCCGTTCTCCGGAACAATGGAGCGAGCAACCAACTTGTTGGAAATCATACATACTGATGTGTGCGGTCCAATGAGCGTTGAGGCTCGCGGTGGCTATCGTTATGTTCTCACCCTCACTGATGACTTAAGAAGATATGGGTATGTCTACTTAATGAAACACAAGTCCAAGACCTTTAAAAAGTTCAAGGAATTTCAGAGTGAGGTAGAGAATCAACGTGACAGGAAAATAAAGTTCTTACGATCAGATCGTGGAGGAGAATATTTGAGTCACGAGTTTGGTACGCACCTAAGGAAATGTGGAATTGTTTCACAACTAACGCCGCCTGGAACACCTCAGCGTAATGGTGTGTCCGAACGTCTTAATCGCACTCTATTGGATATGGTGCGATCTATGATGTCTCTTACCGATCTACCGCTATCATTTTGGGGTTATGCTTTAGAGACTGTCGCATTCACTTTAAATAGGGCACTGTCTAAATCCGTTGAGACGACACCGTATGAAATATGGTTTGGGAAGAAACCTAAGCTGTCATTTCTAAAAGTTTGGGGATGCGATGCTTATGGCAAGAAACTTCAACCTGAAAAGCTCGAACCCAAGTCGAAAAAATGCGTCTTCATAGGATACCCTAAGGAAACTATTGGGTATACCTTCTACCTCAGATCCGAAGGCAAGATCTTTGTTGCCAAGAATGGATCCTTTCTGGAGAAAGAGTTTCTCTCGAAAGAAGTAAGTGGGAGGAAAGTAGAACTTGATGAAGTTCTTCCTCTTGAACCAAAGAGTAGCACAGCTCAAGAAGATGTTTCTGTGGTGACTGCACTGACTAGAGAGGAAGTTAATGATGATGATCATGAAATTTCAGATCAAGTTGCTACTGAACTTTGTAGGTCCACAAGGACACGTTCCGCACCAGAGTGGTACGGCAACCCTGTCCTGGAAATCATGTTGTTAGACAACGGCGAACCTTCGAACTATGAAGAAGCGATGACGGGCCCGGATTCCAACAAATGGATTGAAGCCATGAAATCCGAGATAGGATCCATGTATGAAAACAAAGTATGGACTTTGACAGACTTTCCCGATGATCGGCAAGCCATAGAAAATAAGTGGATCTTTAAGAGGAGGACTGACGCGGATGGTAATGTGATCGTCTATAAGGCTCAACTTGTCGCTAAGGGTTATCGACAAGTTCAAGAGGTTGACTACGATGAGACCTTCTCACCTTTAGCGAAGCTGAAGTCCATCCAAATCATGTTATAAATTGCCGCATTCTACGATTATGAGATATGGCAAATGGATGTCAAAACGACATTCCTTAATGGTTTCCTTAAGGAAGAATTGTATATGATGCGGCCAAAAGGTTTTGTCGATCCTAAGAATGCTGACAAGGTAAGAAAGCTCCAGCGCTCCATCTATGGGCTGGTGCAAGCATCTCGGAGTTGGAACATTCGCTTTAATGAAATGATCAAAGCGTTTGGGTTTATGCAGACTTATGGAGAAGCATGTGTTTACAAGAAAGTGAGTGGGAGCTCTGTAGCATTTCTCATATTATATGTGGATGACATGCTATTGATGGGAAATGATATAGAACTTTTGGAAAGCATAAAGGCCTACTTGAATAAATGTTTTTCAATGAAGAACCTTGGAGAAGTTGCTTACATATTAGGCATCAAGATCTATAGAGATAGATCGAGACGCCTCATTGGTCTTTCGCAAAGCACATACCTTGACAAGATATTGAAGAAGTTCAATATGGATCAGTCCAAGAAGGGGTTCTTGCCTGTATTGCAAGGTGTGAGATTGAGCACGGCTCAATGCCCGACCTCGGCAGAAGATAGAGAAAAGATGAGTGTCATCCCCTATGCCTCAGCCATAGGGTCTATTATGTATGCCATGATGTGTACCAGACCTAATGTGAACCTTGCCATAAGTTTGGTAGGGAGGTACCAAAGTGATCCCGGTATGGAACACTGGACAGCGGTCAAGAATATCCTGAAGTACCTGAAAAGAACTAAGGATATGTTTCTCGTTTATGGAGGTGACGAAGAGCTCGTCGTAAAGGGTTACGTCGATGCTAGCTTTGACACAGATCTGGATGACTCCAAGTCTCAAACCGGATACATGTACATTTTGAATGGTGGGGCAGTCAGCTAGTGCAGTTGCAAGCAAAGCGTCGTGGCGGGATCTACATGTGAAGCGGAGTACATAGTTGCCTCGGAGGCGGCACAGGAAGCAGTCTGGATGAAGCAGTTCATCACCGACCTAGGAGTTATTCCCAATGTGTCGGGCCCGATGACTCTCTTCTGTGACAACACTGGAGCTATTGCCCTTGCCAAGGAGCCCAGGTTTCACAAGAAGACCAGGCATATCAAGCGTCGCTTCAACTCCATTCGTGAATATATTCAAGATGGAGACATATATATTTGTAAAGTGCATACTGATCTGAATGTCACAGATCCATTGACTAAACCTCTTCCACGAGCAAAACATGATCAACACTAGAACTCTATGGGTGTTCGATTCATCATAATGTAACTAGATTATTGACTCTAGTGCAAGTGGGAGACTGTTGGAAATATGCCCTAGAGGCAATAATAAAGTGGTTATTATTATATTTCCTTGTTCATGATAATTGTCTATTGTTCATGCTATAATTGTATTAACTAGAAACCGTAATACATGTGTGAATACATAGATCACAACATGTCCCTAGTGAGCCTCTAGTTGACTAGCTCGTTGATCAATAGATGGTTGTGGTTTCCTGACCATGGACATTGGATGTCGTTGATAACAGGATCACATCATTAGGAGAATGATGTGATGGACAAGACCCAATCCTAAGCATAGCACAAGATCGTGTAGTTCGTTTGCTAGAGCTTTTTTAATGTCAAGTATCATTTCCTTAGACCATGAGATTGTGCAACTCCCGGATATCGTAGGAATGCTTTGGGTGTATCAAGCGTCACAACGTAACCGGGTGGCTATAAAGGTGCACTACGGGTATCTCCGAAAGTGTGTGTTGGGTTGGCACGAATCGAGACTGGGATTTGTCACTCCGTATGACGGAGAGGTATCTCTGGGCCCACTCGGTAATGCATCATCATAATGAGCTCAATGTGACTAAAGAGTTAGCCACGGGATCATGCGTTACGAAACGAGTTAAGAGACTTGACGGTAACGAGATTGAACGAGGTATGGGGATACCGACGATCGAATCTCACGCAAGTAAGATACCGATGGACAATGGGAATTGTATACGGGATTGATTGAATCCCCTCCGATGAGATCATCGTGGAACATGTGGGAGCCAACATGGGTATCCAGATCCCGCTGTTGGTTATTGGCCGGAGAGATGTCTCGGTCATGTTTGCATGCTTCCCGAACCCGTAGGGTCTACACACTTACGGTTCGGTGACGCTAGAGTTGTTATGGGAATTTGTATGTGGTCACCGAAGGTTGTTCAGAGTTCCGGATGAGATCCCGGAGTTCTGGAATGGTCTGGAGGTGAAGATTTATATATGGGAAGTCCAGTTTCAGTCGCCGGAAGGGTTTCGGGGGTTATCGATATTGTACTGGGACCACCGAAAGGTGTCCGGGGGTCCACCGGGTGGGCCACCTGCCTCGGAGGACTTAATGGGCTGAATATGGGAGGGAACCAGCCCCCTAGTGGGCTGGTGCACCCCCAAGGGCCCAAGGCGCCTAGGGTCGGAAACCCTAGGGGAGGGGGGCGCCTCCCACCTTGCTTGGGGGGCAAGTCTTCCCCCTTGGCCGCTCCCCCTCTAGATGCATCTAGGGGGGCCGGCCCCCTCTTCCTCCCCTATAAATAGTGGGGGGTGGGAGGGCAGCCGCACCCCTTCCCTGGCGCAGCCCCTCCCTCCTCCAACACCCCCTCCTCCTCCGTAGTGCTTGGCGAAGCCCTGCAGGAGAACCGCAAGCTCCACCACCACGCCATCGTGCTGCCAGAGCTCTCCCTCAATTTCTCCTCTCCCCTTGCTGGATCAAGAAGGAGGAGACGTCCCCGGTCTGTACGTGTGTTGAATGCGGAGACGCCGTCCGTTCGGCGCTTGGGTCGGATCTTCCGCGATTTGAATCGCCGCGAGTATGACCCCATCAACCGCGTTCTTGTAACGCTTCCGCTTAGCTATCTTAAAGGGTATGAAGATGCACTCTCTCTCTCTCGCTGCTAGCATCTCCTAGATTGATCTTGGTGACACGTAGGAAAATTTTGAATTATTACTACGTTCCCCAACAACTTTTGCAAGGTGGATATCATTACATCGTACCATTACATAACAGTTGGGGATACATACAATGCCACAAGAATACATCAATACATCATACATGAGGACAACATTCGACTAAGGATGAAACACAAACAAAAACTCAAATGACATCCACTCTGCTAGCCCAGGCTGCCGACCAGGAACCTAACCCAAGATCGACGACGAAGAAGAAGAACTCCAAAACAAGCAAACAACGCTCTCACGTCATGATCATCGCATTACCTGTACCTGCAACTGTTGTTGTAGTAATCTGTGAGCCATGATGACTCAGCAATCCCATTACCATGGGTATGAAGACTAGCAAAGCTTAATGGGTAGGAAAGGATAAGTGGTGAGGTTGCAGCAAGCGACTAAGCATTGTATGGTGGCTAACTTACGAGTATAGGAATAAGATGAGAAACTACGCAACGGTCGCAAACTAGTAATGATCAAAAAGTGATCCTGAACTACTTATGTACAAACATAACCCAATCGTGTTATCCTCTTGAACTTCCCCAAAAAGAGACAGTCATGGTTACGCACGCGGTTGATGTATTTTAATTGAGTTTACTTCAAGTTCACTACAACCGGATATTAACAAATTCCCATCTGCCACATAACCGCGGCACGGCTCTCAAAAGTTTAAACCTGCAGGGGTGTGCCAACTTAGCCCATGATAAGCTCACGATCCGCGGAGACAATCCTCCATCGCAGGACCCTCCGATCAGACTCGGAATCCCAGTGCACAAGACATTTCGACAATGGTAAAACAAGTCTAGCAAGACCACCCGGTGTGTCGACACCCCGATAAGAGCCACACGTATCTCGTTCTCAGGACAACATCGTCTATGCTAAGTGGACGATAGCCAAAATACCTCGAGTTGCCCCGAGGCAGCACCGCTGACTGCTAGGTAGGTGGACCAACACTCATGAGGAGCACTGGCCCGGGGGCTGATTAAGTCCTCGAGGTCCGGAAAGTCCCTATGCAAGTTTTAGTTATTAATAGGCAAATGGTAAAACCAATGTTGGGCCTTGCTGGAAGAGTTTTATTCAAAGCGAACTGTCAAGAGGGGCCCATAAACCTCACCGTGTTAGGGACGCAAAATCAAGGAACATAACACCGGTATGACGAAAACTAGGGCAGCAAGAGTTGAACAAAACACCAGGCAAAAGGCCGAGCCTTCCACCCTTCACCAAGTATATAGATGCATTAATTAAATAAGAGATATTGTGATATTCCTTGATATCCATGACATCCATGGCCCAACATGGAAAAACCTGCAACTGCACCTGCAACTAGCAACGCTATAAGAGGGGCTGAGCAAAGCGGTAACATAGCCAAACAACGGTTTGCTAGGAAAGGTGAAAAGGTTAGAGGCTATCATGGCAATTTGGGAGGCTTGATAAACAAGTGGTAGGTAGAGCGACATAGCGATAGCATTGAGACAACTAGCATAGCAAAGATAGTAGTGAGATCCAAGGTGATGGTCATCTTGCCTGAAATCCCGCTAGGAAGAAGATCGAGTCCATGAACTAGACGAACCCACACGTAGTCGAACGAATCCTCACGATCGCAATGAAACAAGAACTATCGAGAAGGAGCACAACCGGAAAGAAGCAAACAACATGGTAAACACACAAGCATAAACATGACATGGAAAAGAACACATGCTACATGCACGAGGAACATGAATGCATATGAAGAATGCAAAAGACGGAGCTAATGGGCTACCGGTACGAGGGATATGTCAACGGGAAAGAAACGGTGGAGAAAAGATGGATATGGGCAGAATCTTGGTGACCCAAGCATGCCACTAGAAAGATTGGAAGATTCTAGTTGAAAACTATATAAAGATCACCGAAAACGAATGCACGGTTTGCAAATGATGAACAAAACAAAATGCAATGCAAAGCTGTATAAAACAGCAACATGCCAATTTGAATGCAACATTTAAATATGCTACATCACTTAAACATGGAAAACAATGCCATGGCATTGAAGTACATAACACACACTACAAAACATGATCACTGAACTACTTCTAAAACTTACTATATCATCACTAAAATAACATAGCAAACTGACGAATGATACCAGATTTACAAACACAGTGAAAATACTGATCATGGCAAAAACAACATCGGGTTGCAATGTTCAGAGCTAGTGAAGTACACGCTACAGGAACTGATCATGAAAAACAAGAGCATGGCATGCTAGTACTAAATGCACTAAATAAAACTTCCTCACTGAACTTTGTCCAGAAACACATAGATAAGATGATAGCATCAATGCAAGATGGCAAGTTATGTTGTCAGATTCAGACTAGGCAAAAATAAACATGGCATGGCAAAACAGATTCATGTAGGCATGTTTGCAAGCTTGTGGCACTCATCACAGTGCACTTTAAGACATGGAATAAAATCTAGCATGAAGATGGCATGTAAAAAAGCATGTTCATGAACAAAGTTATCACATATCACATTTGCATAAATATCCACATAAATGACAAAACAACAAGGTAATGTAAAAATGACATGTGTGCAAACTTGCTCAAATGAAGAAATGGATGCCACCAATGGATTCATTGGATTTTTCTAGCCCAAAAACATATATAATATGTTGAGGTTACTGAAGGAAAATGCTCACAAGTGCATTAAGTGAAAACCTGCCTAAAATGGCTATTGACAGAATTGGCAATATTCCAGAAATGGAATGTCCAGATTTGGACTTGCCTGAAATGGAAAGAGAGGACTTTCCAGAAATGGAATACACTGGATTTCATAAAAGAAAAGGAAAACAGGGGGTTGGGGGATGACAGGTGGGCCTAGGTGCGTGTGTGGGGCCCTACTGTCATAGAGACCAAAACGGTAAAAATTGGGGTTCTAAATATGTTCCCGAGGGGATTCGAACCCGGGTCTCCCCTACATAACTCTGTTGCCCGATCCACTGCGCTGCTGCTGAAACTGTTGTTGACAGAATGGGGAACGGCTTCTCTTTAGGTAACTTGAGGCTGGTACAGGCCCCCTTCTCATCTGCAGCAGAGAAGACGCCGACGGTGCCTGCGAGTAACGACGACGACCACCGGAGCCAAGGGGCACCGGCGGGGGTGCGGGAAGGCAAGGGAAACTCGGTTGGGGCGCGCGCTTGCTGAGTGTGTGGATGCACATATGGGGCTTGCGGGAGGCCGAGCTTGTGGCGATGGCGGCGACCATGGCGATGCATGGGACGGCTGTGAAGGCTTCCACGAGGACGCGGTTGTGCTGGGAAAGCATGGGAAGCGACCTGCGGGTGCTGCAGTGGCGCACACGAGCAGATGGTCGCGTGCGTGCATAGACGAGCACGGGCAGAGGCAAGGCACGAGCTTGCCATGCTACCATGGTGGCCGGCTGGACGGATGACGCGGTGTGCGGCGAGGTGCGGCGACCACGTGGTCGCGAGCGTGTGCTGCTGTGTGTAACCTGCGTGAGCCTGCGTGCATGTGCAGCAAGGGGCGAAAACAAGGTGTGTGTGGGCATCACGAGTTCCCGACTATGGTGGTTGTGGCTCCAGACGACCAGATAGATGACTACATGCATGCATCGAAACGGGAAAAGAGGGGATTCGACGCGGCTCACCGAGGGGGTGCTGAAGGCGAGCTCGAACGGGCGCGAGGAGGTCGATCCGAGGCGTGAGGAGGAACTGATCGGCGCGATGGTGCATGGATCATGAAGCAGAGGAAGCAAGGGAGACGACGGGGCACTGGACTTGGCGATCCCTCGACGACAGAGTGGACGCAGTGGACGACGGGGACGACGACGGACTTGGAGGAGGTGACTGGAGGTGACCGGAGGAGCGACGGTGACGGCGGCGTTCTCTTGCTCGCGCTCGGGCGAGATCGGGCAGAGGGGTAAGAGGAAGGGGAATCCCTTCCTGGGTGGCGGCGGAGATGGGGAAACCCTAGGGCCTTGTTTGGTAGAGGTGGATTGAGGAGGTTTTAAGAGGTGGGGATTGACGAGGATTTGGTGAATCCCTCCCTTTCACCCAGAATCATTGCTGCTGCCTCAGATGATTAATATTACCAAGCTAACATTAATCTGTGGCACCCATGGCAAGAATAAAACTAGCAAGATGGATGCAAGAATAAGAGGAGATAATTATTAACTGGTGTAAAGCAATCAAGATATAACAAGCATATTATCATCGAGGACTAAAAAATGTAATGCAAGAGTGAAAACTACAAATGATGCAACAATACTGAAATTTCATTTGTAGATGACTTTGGACAGGGTAAATTTCATGCACATAAAGCATCCAAGATCATGATTTCCTGATGTTTGGGGGACAAGAAAATACGTGAGAATTAGGTTCTGAAAAGAAGAAGAAAATACAGGCGACAGTGCATTTATTTAGAGCTTGTTCCTCAAACAAACAAGAATTGGCCAATGGAAGAGTTTGCAATGGAGACAGGGCCTTGATTTAGAGCAAGCTAGCAAGATTCGAATTCAGGTGACAAGGAGCACCGATTGGGTGGCTTCCAACTTTCCTTGACCCTGACAATGATTATCCAGCAAAAGATATATCCATCCATCCAACGATTTTCCATCTAATGCTACATATATCTCTAGATAGGCAGATCCACGACGGGGATTGACAGTAGTCACCAGGTGGAGCTGGACACGCATGGAGCTCGACAAGTTCTTCACTCCATGGGAGGAGGAAGTAGGCGTGTTCCTCGCCATGGCCCTAGGGTTTGCAGGGGAGGGGATGGAGAAGTGGAGGACTGGATGATTCAGCTCGGGAAGAACCGGTGGAGGAGAGCACGTCGAGAATATGGCGGCGGCGGGGCGATGAAGATCCGGCGGCAGGACTCCTCCCGGTGGCGGCGGGACGATGCTCTGTCTCGGTGCGTCTCGCCCGTCTCGTTCCCTGTGGGTGCCCTCGAGGCTTGAAAGACGCGTGGATAGGAGGGGATCGAAGGGGGATCGAGGGGGTTGAGCTGCACAAACCCCATGAAACAAATGGGCCGCCAATGTTTGTCGAGGTTTCTGGGCCCCTCGGGGTTAATCCTATCGAAACCCTCTCGATCCTCCTCCACCAAAGGAGGCCTAGAGGGGCGCGCGACCTGCTGGCTTTATAGGAGGGGAGAGCGACGCGAGCTCGTCCACGGTGGCCATGGCCTGCATGTAAAGGAGAGAGGGAGGTAGGAGAAAGGTGGGTGAAAGCTACAGTCTCACCCGCTGACGGATGGGTCCTGCGTTGCCACGTGGGAGGAGTGGAAGAGAGGGTTGGCTGGGTTTTGGGCGAGAAAAGAGAGGAGAGGGAGTGGGCACGGCGCTGAGCGGGCTGCGGGGCTGGTGTAGCTGGGCCGGCCTGGAAGCAGAGGCCCAGGTAGGCTGCTGCCGCTGCTTTTCCATTTCTTCAAACAGAAACAAAGAGCAAAATGAACAGAGGAAAAGGGGAGGAGTTAGGAGGAAATAGATGTACCCCTAGACTCCTGGAATTATTCACCATTTGATAAAATTGTTTCGGACTATTTTAGAGGTAGAAAAATAATACAAGTTTAAATAAAATTCAAACTTGGGTCATTTTTGAACCCAACGAAAGCAACTCCAAAATGGATGAAATTTATCAGAGAGGGTGTAGGCAAGGAGCAAGATTTATAGGAAAATAATGAACATTATTTGGGGGAGGAAAAGCGTCACTTGAGTAAATGGCTAAAATTTGAAAGGAGATGGGGTTTGCTTGGAGATGGATTAATTTGAAGGCTGAAGATTCCAACAGCAATGGAGATGAAGAGAAAGAGATCACACCATAACATACACAATTAAAATGCACATGCAACAACAAGCAAGATGATCATGATGCAATGCAATAAAATGTCAAGAGGCACAACAAAAATCATGAAGCATACAACAAAGCAAGATGATCATGGCACAACAAGGATGGCAAAATGTAACCAATGAAGAACATGATGCAAGAAGCAAAATATGGCAATGGCATTCATCATGAACATGGCAACAAACATATAGGAATGAAATATGCAAAACAATTATGATAATGCAACAAACACAATAAACACATGACAACAACTAAAATAAATGGAAGGCGTCTGGAGCATCGGTCTCGGGGCGTTACACTTCAGCATGCCTTGGAGGACGGCATGCTGAACCATGGAGTTGAGGACGTCGATGACGAGGACGAAAAACATAGGCGGGATGGGGTCGCCCTACCTAAGCCCCTACGCATGGTCAATGGGTGGGCCCGGATTGCCATTGATGAGAACTCTCGAGGAGGACATCGAGAGGAGGATGGAGATCTAAGCACACCATCTTTGTTCGAAACCAAGGTGTTGCATGATCTCAAGCAGGAAGGGCCAAGACAAAGAGTCGAACACATGCGCGATGTCAAGCTTGAGCAGGATGCGTGACGCCTTGAGATTATGGAGTTGTCGTGCGGTCTTTTGCACAAGCATGAATTGTCGTGGAATCCGTGGCCGGTGATGAACACACTTTGGTTGGCCGACACCATCTCTCCCAGCCTCAGAGTAAGCCGCGAGGATAGAACTTTGGTGAAGAGCTTTGCAAAGAGATGGATTAGGCTAATTGGTCGGTAGTCGAAGAGCGATGAAGCATCCGGCTGATGACCGAAGAGTATAGGGGATCAATGTAGTCCTTTCGATAAGTAAGAGTGTCGAACCCAACGAGGAGCAGAAGAAAATGACAAGCGGTTTTCTGCAAGGTATTTCTACAAGCACTAAAATTATCGGTAACAGATAGTTTGGTAGTAAGACAATACGTAATGGATAACAAGTAAAAAGTGTAGCAAAGGTGCAACAAGTTGGCTCAATCCTTTTTATAGCAAAGGATAAGCCTGGACGAACTCTTATATAAAGCAAAGCGCTCCCGAGGACACATGGGAATTATCATCAAGTTAGTTTTCATCATGCTCATATGATTCACGTTCGTTACTTTGATAGTTTGATATGTGGGCGAACCGCTGCTTGGGTGCTGTCCTTACTTGGACAAGCCTCCCACTTATGATTAACCCCTCTCGCAAGCATCCTCAACTACGAAAGAAGAATTAAGATAAATCTAACCATAGCATTAAACATGTGGATCCAAAACCGCCCCTTACGAAGCAACGCATAAACTAGGGTTTAAGCTTCTATCACTCTAGCAACCCATCATCTACTTATTACTTCCCAATGCCTCCCCCTAGGCCCAAATCATGGTGAAGTGTCATGTAGTCGATGTTCACATAACACCACTAGAGGAAAGACAACATACATCTCATCAAAATATCGAACGAATACCAAATTCACATGATTACTTATAACAAGACTTCTCCCATGTTCTCAGGAACAAACGTAACTACTCACAAAGCATGTTCATGTTCAAGATCAGAGGGCATTGAATATTATTAAGAATCTGAACATATTATCTTCCACCAAATAAACCAACTAGCATCAACTACAAGGAGTAATCAACACTACTAGCAACCCACGGGTACCAATCTGAGGTTTTGAGACAAAGATTGAATACAAGAGAGAACTAGGGTTTGAGAGGAGATGGTGCTGGTGAAGATGTTGATGAAGATTGACCCTCCCACAATGAGAGGATCCTTGGTGATGACGATGGTTTCGATTTCCCCCTCCCATAGGGAAGTTTCCTTGGCAGAATCGCTCTACCGGAGCCCTAGATTGCTTCTACCCAGGTTTCGCCTCGATGCGGCGGCGCTTTGTCCCGAAAGCCTCCTTATGATTTTTTCTCTAGGTCAAAACCCTTCATATAGCAGAAGATGGACACCGGGGGCTGGCCAGGGGGCCCACAAGCTCGGGAGGCACGCCCTGGAGGGTAGGGCGCGCCCCTAGGCTTGTGGCCACCTTGTGGGTCCCCTTCTGTTGTTTCTTCACCCAATATTTTTTATATATTCCAAAACAATTCTCCGTAAAGTTTCAGGGCATTTGGAGTTGTGCAGAATAGGTATATCAGATTTGCTCCTTTCCGGACCAGAATTCCAGCAGCCGACATTCTCCCTCTTCATGTAAATCTTGTAAATAAGAGAGAAATGGCATAACTATTGTACCATCACTACAAAAAAAGACACATTCGTGACATTTTGGGCCGAACGAATTTTTTTTCTGTCATACTTATGACACTTCTATGATGATAATTGTGACAAAACCCGGTATCATCATAGATGTGGTGGGCTCCTACTTCTATGACAAAAAATCATGACAGAAAATGGGCTTTTCGTCCTGGACGGGCCGGAGACACAGCTGCATGACATTCTTTGGGCCGTCCATGACGGAAAAAACCGTGGTAGAAGCGAGGGCGAGGAAAATATCGGGGTGTTCTCGGTTACGGTGGGTGGTCGGGGCCGAGCGATGCACGGAGGTTTGCGCGTTTCTCTCGTACACGCACGCACGTGGGTGCGAGGCGTTGGGCTCTAACTGAACCCGAGCGAGGCGTTCGCCTACTGAACCCGAGCGATTGCACTGCAGGCTACGCGTTACTGAACCCGAGCGATCGATAGATGGCTGTTAACTGAACCCGATCGAGGGATTCCTTCTCTATTGCTGCTAACTGAAGCCGATCGATGCTGCCTCTGGTTGAACAGTGAGCGTTGCTGGTTTGGATGAACAGTTCCTGGTGGGGGTGGATGAATAGGACCCCGTGGTGTTGCCTCTGGATGAACAGGACCCCGACCGATCGAGCCGGTTGGGGCTGGATGAACAGGACCCCGTGGAGGGCTGGATGAACAGGACCACCCCGTGGAGGGCTGGTTGAACAGTAGACGGAGGAGGGCTGGATGAACAGTAGCCCGTGGAGGGGTGGTTGAACAGGAGCCCGTGGAGAGGGCTGGTTGAATAGTAGCCAGTGGAGTAGCGCGCGGTGGAGGCTGGATGAACAGGAGCCCGTGGATGAATAGTCGTAGGTGGAGGCTGGAGGAGGTCGACGGTGGATGAACAGTAGCCCGTGGAGGTTGGAGGGGGTCGATGGTGGAGATGAACAGTATCCCGTGGAGTCCCGTTTTGCGGTACGCCACACCCCTCCCGATGAACAGGACCCCCGTTTCGACCGTAGCGCTCCAACACAAGTCCGTTTCCTCCGTTTTGCGGTACGCCACACCCCTCCCGATCAACAGGACCCCGTTTCGACCATAGGAGGTCCGTTTCCTCCGTTTTGCGGTATGCCAGACCCCTCCCGATGAACAGGATCCTGTTTCGAACGTGGCCGGTCGAACACAAGGCCGTTTCCTCCGTTCTGCGGTACGCCAGGCCTTGTTTCCATCGGCTATTCCGTCCAAGCCCTCCCGATGAACACGACGACACATTCCGTTCCGACCCAGCCGGTTGGCTCCCCATGAACACGACGACGACGCATTTTCTCTGTTCTGACCCAGCCATGTACACGAGCCCTGGCCGTACGTATGCGCGAGTAGGCGTTCGACACCCCGCCCGTATGTACGTACGTGGCCGTATTTTCTTTCTTGCACACTGGCTGCTGTACGTACGTGTACATGCTACGTGCACGCCTCTACTACGACACGTGTGCGCTTCTACATCGAGCAGTATGTACGTACATGTTAGCGACCAGAATGACAACACTACGTACGCTTCGACCAGGTGGGTCCCGACTGTCAGGCACTTCCTTGCGTGCGAAGATATAGCTGGTGGGTCCCAGCACTCAGGGGGGCGAATCGTTTTTTTGCCCGGACGCACTTCCTTGCTGCAAAGATGTAGCTGGTGGGTCCCAGCAGTCAGGGGGAAATGTTTTTTCGCGAAATACGGTGGCCCGTCCGGTGGGTCCCCGCTGTTAGGTGCAGGAATAATTATTTTGCGCGTAATAAGGAGGCACTTCCTTGCGGCTGCCGTGGACCCAGCTGTCAGCCTCTCCACGTACAGTACTCTTCCGATGGAAGTCGGTCGTTGACCACATTGACCATGCTGCGCCGAGAGCACCAAGGAGGTGGACGACGGTGAGGCCTAGGAAGGGGACGACGCGGAGCCGGGGAAGACGCGGCAGTGGATGCCCACCCGGAGAGGAGTACGAGGGTTCACTGGTTCGGCTGCGGTGTGAGGCTGCCGTCGCCGCAGAATAATAGGGGGTGTGGGTGAGTAGAGGGATGGCCTGGCCAGCGGTGGGAGTAGTAGGGGGCGGTGAGGCCTCCGCGGCATTGCAGCCGGCCACGGGAGGCAGGAGCACGAGGCATGACCGGCGCTGGTTTGGGCGGCTGGAGCAAGAAGACCAGAGGTTGAAGAAGCACTACGACCGTTGGATGGACATCGTACGGTCACTTGAGCTAGAATCATGCATATTGACTAAGTTGACAAAGCCCTCCGTCCCCGTCAACTTAGTAGGCCCACAAGTCAGCCTCCCACTATACTGGGTCCCAGCTAGCAGGGGGAGTATTCATTTTTTAGTGCGTAATAAGGAGGCACTTCCTTGCGTGCGAAGATATAGCTGGTGGGTCCGAGCTGGCAGCGGCGGTAACATTTTTTCGTGAAATTCAGAGGCCCTTTCGATGGGTCCCAGATGTCAGGTGGAGGAATCATTATTTTGCGCGTAATAAGGAGGCATTTCCTTGCGTGCGGCTGTGTACCCAGCCGTCAGCCTCTCCATGTACAGTCCACTTCAGATGCATGTCGGTCATTAACCACGTTGACCAGGCCGCGCTGAGAGCACCAGGGCGGTGGACGACGGCGAGGCCTAGGAAGGGAACGACACGGAGCCAGGGAAGACTCGGCAGTTGTTTCCCACACGGAGGGGAGTACAACTGTACGAGGGTTTACTGGTTCGTCTGCCATCGCCGGAGAATAACAGCAGGTGTGGGTGAGTAGAGGGATGGCTTGGCCAGCGATGGGAGTACGGTGGGGCGATGAGGCCTGCGCGGCAGCACAGCCGGCCGCGGGGAGGAGAGAGCAGGCAGTCCCGCCGGCGCTTGTTTGAGCGGCTGGAGCAGGAAGAGCAGAGATTGAAGAAGCACGATGGCCGTTGGATGGACATCCAACAGTCACTGCTTGTGCGTCAACCTTTTTTTTAGGAAAGCCTCAAATCCGTGGAAAATAGCATACAACCCATCTTCCATTATTTCTAATAATTTACAGCCCATTTGCTAATTCTTAAGGTTTTTTTGGAGCCCATATTCTTTTTGTTAGCATTACAGCCCATATTGTGGCCACGGTTAAAAAATTATACGAAATTTTGCATATTTCGGTGCGGTCCGAACTGTTTTTAATCCCGAAATTTCGAGTCACATTCACACTGATTTTAAAAATAAATGTATATCAATATAAAATCCAACAAATTATTCACGCATAAAAATCAATGTAATTTAAAATCTTGAAATGAAGAAAAGAAATTTGAAACTAATTGCCGGTTTGATGTGTTTTAAAAATGTACAGCCCATTTCTCATTACCGATAGGCCATTTTCTCGGCTAGCCGAATGAAGCTCTCCTCGTCTTGAAAGATTTGCAGCCCAACAGGCATGACAAAGCGACTTACTTGGCAAATCACAAAAAAACTAGGCTGTGGCCGTGGACCCAGCTGCGGCCGTGGACCCAGCTGTCAGCCTCTCCACATACAGTACTCTTCCGATGGAAGTCGGTCGTTGACCACATTGACCACGCCGCGCCGAGAGCACCAAGGCGGTGGACGATGGCGAGGCCTAGGAACGGGACGACACGGAGCCGGGGAAGATGCGGCAGTGGATGCCCATGCGGAGAGGAGTACGAGGGTTCACTGGTTCGGCTGCAGTGTGAGGCTATCGTCGCTGCAGAATAACAGGGGGTGTGGGTGAGTAGAGTGATGGCCTGGCCAGTGGTGAGAGTAGTAGGGGGCGGTGAGGCCTCCGCGGCATCACAGCCGGCCACAGGAAGCAGGAGCACGCGACACGACCGGCGCTGGTTTGGGCGGCTAGAGCAAGAAGACCAGAGGTTGAAGAAGCACTACGGCTGTTGGATGAACATCGTACGGTAACTGGAGCTAGAATAGTTCATATTTACTAAGTTGACAAAGCCCTCCATCCCCGTCAACTTGGTAGGCCCACAAGTCATCCTCCCACTATGCTGGGTTCCAGTTGGCAGGGGGAGTATTCATTTTTTTGTGCGTAATAAGGAGGCACTTCCTTGCATGCGAAGATATAGCTGGTGGGTCCGAGCTGTCAGCGGCGGTAACGTTTTTTCGGGAAATACAGAGGCCCTTTCGGTCGTCCCAGATATCAGGTGGAGGAATCATTATTTTGCGCGTAATAAGGAGGCATTTCCTTGCGTGCGGCCGTGGACCCAGCTGTCAGCCTCTCCACGTGCAGTCCACTTTAGATGCATGTCGGTCGTTGACCACGTTGACCAGGCCGCGCCGAGAGCACCAGGGCGGTGGACGACGGCGAGGCCTAGGAAGGGAACGACACGGAGCCAGGGAAGACTCGGCAGTTGTTTCCCACGCGGAGGGGAGTACGACTGTACGAGGGTTTACTGGTTCGTCCGCCGTCGCTGGAGAATAACATCAGGTGTGGGTGAGTAGAGGGATGGCTAGGCCAGCGATGGGAGTACGGTGGGGCGATGAGGCCTGCGCGGCAGCACAGCCGGCCGCGGGGAGGAGGGAGCAGGCAGTCCCGCCGGCGCTTGTTTGAGTGGCTGGAGCAGGAAGAGCAGAGATTGAAGAAGCACGACAGCCGTTGGATGGACATCCAACAGTCCCTTCTTGTGCATCAAACTTTTTTTCGGAAAGCCTCAAATCTGTGGAAAACAGCATACAACCCATCTGCCATTATTTCTAATAATTTATAGCCCATTTGCTAATTCTTAAGGTTTTTTTGGAGCCCATATTCTTTTTGTTAGCATTACAACCCATATTGTGGCCACGGTTAAAAAATTATACGAAATTTTGCATATTTCGGTGCGGTCCGAACTGTTTTTAATCCTGAAATTTTGAGTCACATTCAAACTGATTTTAAAAATAAATGTATATCAATATAAAATCCAACAAATTGTCCATGCATAAAAATCAATGCAATTTAAAATCTCGAAATGAACAAAACAAATTTGAAACTAATTGCCGGTTTGATGTGTTTTAAAAATGTACAACCCATTTCTCATTACTGATAGGCTATTTTCTCGGCCAGCCGAATGAAGCTCTCCTCGTCTTGAAAGATTTGCAGCCCAACAGGCCTAACAAAGCGACTTACTTGGCAAATCACAAAAAAACTGGGCTGTGGCCTTGGACCCAGCTGCGGCCGTGGACCCAGCTGTCAGCCTCTCCATGTACAGTACTCTTCCGATGGAAGTCGGTCGTTGACCACATTGACCACGCCGCGCCGAGAGCACCAAGGCGGTGGACGACGGTGAGGCCTAGGAAGGGGACAACGCGGAGCCGGGGAAGACGCGGCAGTGGATGCCCACGCGGAGAGGAGTACGAGGGTTCACTGGTTCGGCTGTGGTGTGAGGCTGCCGTCGCCGTAGAATAACAGGGGGTGTGAGTGAGTAGAGGGATGGCCTGGCCAGCGGTGGGAGTAGTAGGGGGCGGTGAGGCCTCCGCGACATCACAGCCGGCCACGGGAGGCAGGAGCACGCGGTACGACCGGCGCTGGTTTGGGCGGCTGGAGCAAGAAGACCAGAGGTTGAAGAAGCACTACAGCCGTTGGATGAACATCGTACGGTAACTGGAGCTAGAATCGTTCATATTGACTAAGTTGACAAAGCCCTCCATCCCCGTCAACTTGGTAGGCCCACAAGTCAGCCTCCCACTATGCTGGGTTCCAGCTAGCAGGGGGAGTATTCATTTTTTTGTGCGTAATAAGGAGGCACTTCCTTGCGTGCGAAGATAGCTGGTGGGTCCGACCTGTTAGCGGGGGGCACGTTTTATTCGTGAAATATAGAGGCCCTTCCGGTGGGTCCCAGATGTCAGGTGGAGGAATCAAAGACTTGAGAAGGCGTACAAAACAAGCTAGTGTACCAGTAAAGAGACGTTGCTGAGTTTTATAAAAAAGAGAGACGTGCTCCTATAGCTGGTTCGAATCCAAACCTAGACTATGACTATATATGGTGCTTTGCTACTCTGCAAGTAATGAAACTGACATATCCAACATTCGCTTCTCCTCTTCTCTACTTACTCTGCCTAGCACTAGAAGCTCTGGCCGCAGCAACCATGTCCGTTGGCTGCTCGTCCACTTGCTCTTCAGCAGGAAACAACCAGATATGCGCCAAGTCGCCACCTGCACCATCGCCTGTGGGTCTCATCACACCCCCGTCGGCACGCACACCGCAGCCGGTTGCTCATCGCAACCCGCTGCTGTTCGTGTGGTGCCACTGCTGCAAATCACGCAGAGTCATCCGTCGCGTCTCAACCACAATCCTCAACCCTGGCCGAGTCTTCTACAAATGCCCGAATCATGGGGTAATAATATGTTTAAGTGTTGTTCTGCTGCTTTCAGTTGCTGATTATTTTAATTGTTTGGTTGATGATCTTCCAATTTGATTCGTGCAGAAAAGGGAAGATTCGTGTGATTTGTATTTCTGGAAGTTGCTGATGTGGGGGAGTGCAACTACGCTGCTTATTTGGTTAGTCGAGGAATCCCAATACCAGCAGGTTGGGGTGTTGGACAAGTAACTGAAGGAACGACAGAAGAGGAAGATGCAGAGCACAAGGTTAAAGATGCAGTTCCTCTAATCATGGCCAAGCAACAGCTGCTGAACGGCCTTGAAAGCAATGAGGAGATGAAAGAGCTTGTGAAGATAATGGGCAAAACCGATGTGCTCTGTAGGATGATTGTCTCTTTATTTGCAGTGTATGTAGCACTCGTGATGTATTCAGTGGCTATGACATGAGCACTTTGCTGAAACTAGTAATGAATGAAACCTGTGTAGCAGGCTGGGCGTAGTGTTGTGAACATCTAATGATTTCTATTAATGGAAATCAGGAGGTATCCCCTTTTGCTCATAATAAATAAATAGCAGAGGCCCTTTTGGTAATAAATAAATAAATTAGTAGAGGCCCTGTCGGGTCAGCTTTGTTCTCATTCGAAGACGTCGAGAAAATTGCAGTCCAACAGCAAACTATGTCATGAAATTCAAGTTTCACAGCCAAATATGAGTACAACTAAACAACAATGTCATCTTGTTTTAGTCGTCATACAATCACCAAACACAAATCAGCATACATAACAAGCGATGTTCTCACAAGAAAATACTAAACAACATGTTCATCAGGTTTCAGTTGTCATAGCAAACACAATTTCACATAGTAGATAAAAAAACATTTTCTGACAGGCAAATACAACAAAAGCAATGTAATCATCATCTGCAGCAGCAGCGTCAACATCTTCGCCATTTGTATCAGTCTGAATCGTAATTCCCCACGGTGTCATCTTCTTCTTCGTCCTCAACGTCCTCGAACGTTGGCTTCTTCTTGGTCAACTCTTGTATGTCCATAGCACGACAGACAATCTTTTCGCCGGCGTCATTGACGTGATGGTTCTCAAAGATATTAGGAACATCTGTGTTATCTTGTACATCAGGAGCAGTGTAAGCATCATCTTGTTGTGCAACTTCATTAAACGAATTCCTCTGCTCAAACCTTTGCAATACTCTCCAGTCATCGCTACGTGCAAATGTGTCTTCCAAGAAAAATATCTGTGTTGCTTGATTTGCCAAAATAAAAGGCTCGTTGATCTGGTACGCCGCCTTGACATTGATGGATTTGAAATAATCATCAGCTCTAGGTTTTGCGATCCTGGAAAACAGGTTATACCAACGATAGCACAACAGAACCACACACCGATGATCCTCGAAACTGGAGATATACTACAACTGAACAATGTCTGTTATGTTAGCATACATTTCAGTTGTCTCTTTGTCATACGTATCCATGCTCATGATGGCACTGTTTTGTGTCTTCCTGCCTTCGTCTCGTGCAAGGGTGTTGTAGCGCACATCTCCAACAACGCAAGATTCATAATGTCTTACCCGAGTATCAGGATCCATTGCTAGTGAGTAAAGGGCATCATCAACTGCCTGCCCATCCTCCCGCATCTTCTTAACCTATGGTTAGAAAATAGACAAGCTGATCATCTTATGTACTCAATATATTAAAAAAACTGACAGTGCAATTCAAAAGCTTACATGGCTCTTGAACCATTTCGCAAATCTTGCCATAACCAGTTTGTCAATGTTTCTTGGATTTTGCGGCAGTAACTCCTTTTTGTAGATGCTGCACAACATAGTGATCACGTCAAACATCTAAATATATAAGAATGTGCTGCAAGTTTAGTAGATTACGATGTATAAGCTGCAGTACTTAGCACTTACTTGATATAAGGTAGTATCTCAGGACAGTTATTCAACACATACCAAACCATTTTGTCCAAATCTTTAGGTTTGTCCTCTTGTCGACTCTTCCCTGTAACTCGAACAGAATAATCGAAAACATTGAGCCCGGGATTGTCTTCACGCACCTCTTTGCTAAGCTGATTAGCTATTTCAATGTATTTTGAGTAGAATGTCAATGCTTCTGTAGCAATGTAGGCCTCTGCAATGGAACCCTCGGGTCTAGCTCTGTTCCTAACATAGCCCTTGAAAGTGACTAGCCACCTTTCAATAGGGTACATCCAGCCATACTGTACTGGACCTCTAAGTAGTGCCTCATTAGGTAGATGAACAGCCAAATGCACCATCAAATCAAAGAAGGCTGGAGGATATATCTTCTCAAGGTCGCATATGATAGTTGGTATCTTGTCTCTAAGACGCTCCAAAGCATCTATCCTGATATTTCTACTGCAAAGTTCCCTGAAGAATTGTCCCAACTCTGCAACTGCTCTGTATAAGTCAGGGCGGCCCAATCCTCTAAGGATAACAGGTAAAACCCTTTGAAGTAGGATGTGGCAGTCATGAGTTTTCAACCATTGTACCTTGTTTCCATCTGCACTGACTCTCCTTTCAGGGCTGGAAGCAAATCCATGTGGGAATCTCACACGTGACAGGACCTCATAGAATTCTTTTCTTTTTACCTTGTCCAAGACGTACACAGCTGGTTCCATATCCCGTGGTTTACCTTCATCTTGCACTTGCAAATCATGTCTGATACCCAGGTGTGTCAAATCAATCCTAGATTTTAAGGTATCTTTCGTCTTGCCTTCAATATTAAGAAGTGTGCCGATAATGCTGTCACATATATTTTTCTCGATGTGTATCACATCAAGATTATGCCGCAGATCCAAATCTTTCCAATACTCCAAGTCCCACAAAGTGGACCTGCGGGTAAACAATAATCTCTCTTCTGCCCTGCCATGCTTCCTTTTCCCGCTACCATTACCAGGATGGTTTCCTGGTGTAATATGCCTGACCTTCTCTACTTCCACTTGCAACTCATCGGCGGTGAGCCTCTTTGGCGCATCACAGTTTTCATGCTTTGCATGGAACACATGTCTTCGGTATTTTCTTGGATGCGGCTTGTCCTTGGCAGGGAAACGACGGTGTCTAATGTAATAGATCTTGCTAAGTATTGCATATGACAGCGGATTCCTATCACAGCGAACACATGCATTGTAACCATGTGTCGTTCGCCCTGACATAGTGCCCAAAGCCGGATAATCATGGATGCACCAAATTATAACAGCACACAGAAAGAAATCAGCTGGTGGGCTGCTATATAGGTCTCGAGTGAGAACACCCCTCCATAGCTGTTGAAGTTCCTCCACAAGAGGCTCCACGAACAAATCAAAATCCTTTCCAGGACTTTTTGGACCTGGGATGAGCAAGGCCATCATGTAGTTTGATTCTTTGGTGCAGACATTTGGAGGCATGTTGTAAGGGATAACAAGCACTGGCCACATGCTATATGTGGCGCTCTGGTGGCCAAATGGGTTAAATCCATCTGAAGCTAAGCCAAGTATAATGTTTCTCGAGTTAGCAGCAAACTTTTTGTGTTTCTGATTGAAGCTTTTCCACTCACTACCATGTGATGGATGGCTCATTACATTCTGATCTCTGTACTCCTGGTTTCTAGAATGCCACATTACATCCTCTCTTGTTTCAGCATCATGAAACAACCTCTGCAATCTTGGTGTAATTGGAAAATGCCTCAGAACATTATGAGGAATCCTCTTCACATCATCGCCATCTTTCCATCTTGATGATTTGCATTTCGGGCATTCACTTAAGTTGGCATAATCCTTCCGGAACAGAACACAATTATTCTTACAAACATGGATCATATCATATCCAATTCCATCTGCACGAAGGAAATTCTTCATTTTACTGTAGGTGTGTGGCAGCTCAGACGCATCTGAGAAAGCTTTGCGGAAAGCGGCCAACATCGCATTGAATGATTTGTTGGTCATCCGCTCAGATGTCTTCACCTGAAGAAAGGTGACCATAGCTGAGAATACTGACAGCTTATTTCCTGGGGTGACAGCCACGTTGCATTGTTCCAACATGCGGGCCCACCGTTTTTCTTCTGCAGGTGAAAGTTCACGGAATGCACGAGCATTTGATAGCATTGTTTCAATGTTGGTCAAACTCACTGGCTCCGCCACCACCTCCTCCTCCTCCTCCTCTTCCACTTGAGCATCAGGCAGATCAAGATGGTGATCTGCTGCTTCCACGTAGTCAATAACATTGACGTTCACAGCTTCACCATGATGAACCCACCTAGTATATGTGACCGACATCCCATACAAGTGTAGATGATTTTGCACAGTTGACTGGGGTCTTGTAACTGAATTCATACAACTGCTACACGGCCAGAGCACATCTGATTTCGGACCACCGTACTCAGCTCTGATAAAGTTCATGAAGTTTTCAACCCCCTCGACATATGCAGCGGAGAATCTTCGAGCAGAAGTTATCCAAGTCCTGTCCGTCTGTTAGACATACAAATTAGTTCTTCTACTAGATATTACAGGAAAAACATATATGCTTTTTTATGAAGTCCAGAAAAAATACCTAGGTCGATGTCTAAAGCTATGGCAAGATATTTGGGCGAGCAGATCTAAGTAACGAACTATATGTAAAGCTAATTCAGCAAATAGATTTGAGTGCTAAATTATGGCAGGCTGTTTCAGCAGTCAATGAGGCCGAGCACACAGCCATCGGACTATCGAAGGCCATCGCAGCAACAAAGATCGAGTATAAAACGGTGTAGAGCTATTTCACCTAACAGATTGGCTACTAGACCATGGCAATCTACGTCACAATAAATATATGGTAGGATATTTTAGCAACTAATCGGCCTTGGCATGCCATCTCAGCTAAGAAGATTGAGTGCAGAACAGGGCAAGGAAGCTTCTTAAGAAGAGCATATTGACTGTAAACTACTTCGGCAAACAGTGAGATTAACAGCGTCTATCAGCTAACATTCAGCGCTACACTGACATGCACGGGGCCTCAGTCTAGAATGCGCGTACGGTGGGAGAAGCTAAGCGTCGTGCGTCTCCACATGAACGTCACCAACGGTGGTGGCGCTGACCGCCGTGCGCCTCCACAAGAACGTCGCCAGCAGTGGCGGCGCGGCTAGAGGACGGCAGTCTACGAGAGCGTACTGTGGGAGCGAGAGGATCGCCGTGCGTCCCCTCGACGAACCGCGGCGCCGACGTATCGGCGCGGCAGGGAGGGCGGCTTTGGCGGAGCGAATGGAGTGGAGGGGGACGGGGGGAGGGGGGTTTGGGGAATATTATTGGCTAGTTGGCCGAAGGGTGGTTGAATCTAGGATTTGGGGGGAATTTTTGGGTGGGGGGGAGGATTTTCTCGCCGGGGGGGGGGGGGGGAGTTTGGCGCATGGTCGGTTTCTCCAAGTGCAGTCCCACGTGTCAGTGAAGAGGCAAGCCGGGCGCGTTCCGTTTGCGTGAGCCGTGTGCAGGACCGAACATGTGTGGGGTGCAATGCGACCGCGACAGGGGTGCTGTGAGTGTACCGCCTGTTTTCCTTTTAAACTAGGTGCTTCGCCCCCTCAAAAAAAAACTTGTTGCTTCGCGCGATCCATCGATACTACTACTAGTAATCCGGTAATCCCGACTAAAACAGCGCGGCCGGGTCTTTTCCCGTGTGATATGCTGGGAGGTTGGCTTAGTTGGGTTTTTTAGGACGAGTAATGCTACACCTACGTAATCCCAGTTACGTAATTAACGTAATGTGAAACGTGTGAGCTGTTGATTGTAGATTGGGGGGAGGGAGGGGCCCACCACCATGAAAATCAGGGGAGGAGAGAGAGAGGCAATTTAGGTTAACCCTTTCGTAGGTTCCAGTAGATGTAGAAAGATGTGAAATGCGTGAATGTGTAGTGGATGTACTATTGGAGTGCCTAAGATAAATTGTGTATGTATAGACCCTATGTGTTTATTTTACTTCGCATGTTAGCTTTGTCTCGGTTCAATAAAAAGTAGAGTTGGTGATGATGGTGTGCCTGTCATCCTGCAATATAGGCCGTCCGATCTATATCTAACGGATAAGAAGGAAACTATGACAATTTACCCGCACTCCTCTCCACATTTGCAGATAAGGCCTTCCCGCGTTCATCCTTTTCTCCCACAAGATCTTGATCTTCCGTGCAACGCACGGGCATCTTGCTAGTACTCCTACAATATACTATATTATTGTGAAAGTTCATATACACCGGCCGAGATTAATGCAAACACGGCAGATTTTCATTACATTTCGAAGTTTTATAGGACAGAAAAATAAAATAAAAGAAACCCAACCCTAAACCTATTCTATGGCGGAGACCGACGTCCTCCATCTGCGATCTCTATGTACAGGGGCGGGGTTCAAGACCCGTGAAGTGAAGGTGCGGTCTTCGGCGAGGAAGAGTAGAACACGGGATATAGACCGGCCAGTTGGCACACCATGCCCTGCCTCCTCCCACGCCCTACTCATCCTCGGAGGAGTCCCCGACCTCGGCGGTGCCGGACGTTGGACGGCGGCGAGTAGGACACGTGGCTGACGGTGCTCCCGTCGTCGGCCGCCAGCGTGGCCACAACTTGTGCGGTCGCGTCCGCGTCTGGCTACGCCGCTATTGCGTCGCGAGAGGCGACTTGAGCAAGGGCGGCGACCTCGAGCTTCATCCCTGAAGACAAGCTCTCCCGCAGAGCGTTCACGCTTGCGGTCATGGCGGATGTCATGCCAGGTAGGAGGACGGCGCGGTATGGTGTGGAGGTTAGTTGGGCGTTGCCGCTTTAAGTAGCGCATTCCGGTGAGGCCAAGCGTCCTGGTGCGTCATTAAGTCGCTGGAGTTGGTTCCTCGGGCACCGAGCCTCTTAACGATGGCATACGGACGGACGGCATGAATGCGCGCAGCTGGCGCCGGCTAAGAACGCACCGCGCGACGACGCGAGGGACGAGGGTTTTTGGTGTGCCAGGGTAGTCAGCTGCGCTCGTGGCAACGTTGGAGATGCCCTTTGCTCACATGCGATCCCCGCATGTCATTGAAAAAGCAAGACGACCCGTCATGGTCTCAGGTCCTGAGGATGCAGTTGGCCGTGCTACACCACTCCGCGGACGCGTCCCGGCACCCCGTGCATCCTCGACGAGCCGGGTGTTGGGGTGTGTTTGGATTGTGGCCAAAGTGCACCTTACCAAAATTTTGGTCATGACCCAAAGATTGGTCTTTGTTTGGATGGTTGCCATTTTTTTGGCATGCCAATGAACTCTAGCCAACTCTAGTTCATTTTTCTTGCCAATGTCGGCCAAATCATGGGCAACCAAAACCTCAACCAAAATTTTGGCTACCCAATGCTTTGATGGGGCAACCTTCGGCACAAACCAAATATACTATTGGTCGTGCCACATCACTAACGCCACCCTCGGCACACTGAAACCGACTGTGTCTAGCGACGATGAGCGTGTCGCTCACCGCGGTCGCCGTGTCCAGAGGCGGTGCAGGAGTTGCGCCACGTTGTTGGCCCCCACGACCCACATGAACGGTTTCCGGTGGCGAGGAGGTCGTGGGCCAGCTCCTCCATTGGACTAGTCTATGCTACATCATCCCGACAGGTGTGCCCCACATGTCGGTTTCCCTGTTTTCCCGGCCATATTCGAGCGTTAGTGCTCCGCGTTGCGCATTAGGCCTTCCACTATGTAGGCCAAGCGAGACAACTTATTGTTTATTTGAGCCGTTCAAGTATAATCATGTGGCGTTTTCTTATTTCTCATTCCTCTCCAACCCTCTTCTCCATCCATCATGTCGCCCTCCGGTCGAGTCCATCCTCCCGCATGCCTCATTTGAACATTCGGCTGAGTATCATTCGCATGTGGGCCTAGACCATTGTAACACCCCGCATGTAACTTGCCATATTTGTAACTCCGACTCTTGCCATTTCCGGCTATGTGATATGTTTTTCCCTCCGTTGTCGGGTTTGTCTTTCGTTTTGTATTTTGTCATGTCATGCATTTTCATATCATGTCATCATGCGCATTACATTTGCATACGTGTTCGTCTCATGCATCCGAGCATTTTTCCCGTTGTCCGTTTTGCAATCCGGCGCTCCTATCTCCTCCGGTGCACCCCTCTTGTTTTCTTTCGTGTGCGTGTGTCAAACTTTCTCGGAATGGACCGAGGCTTGTCAAGTGGTCTTAATATACCACCCGGAGACTACCGGTCAAGTTTCGTTCCATTCGGAGGTCGTTTGGTACTCCAACGGTTAACCGGGCATCCGCAAAGTCCATTTAGTGTCCAGCAAAAACCCCTCCAAAACCAGCCCAAAACCCACCAAACTCTCTTCCATGCTCTAGGTCGTTCGATCACGATCGCGAGGACGAAAACCACACCTCATTTGGAGCCTCCTAGCTCCCTCTACCTATAAATAGGTGGGCACCCCGAAAAACGGATTCGCAGACGAACCCTAGCTTCTCCACCACGCGCCGCCGGACGAAATCTTCCCCCGCCGGACACGTCCGCCGCCGCCTCCTCGCCCTATCAGCCGCCGCCACGTCACCCGGGCGCCACCCGCGCCGCCGCGGCCCGCCAGGCCCGCCGCCGGCCCGCGGGCCCGCGCGCCTCCGCCGCCCCGCGCGCCCCGCGCGACTCCGCCGCCCTCGCCGCCTCCGGTCGCCGCCGCGGTGCCCTCCGCCGCCGCCTCCGCGCCGGCCGGCCCCGACGCCGACCGCCGCCGCCGCCGCGGTCCCCGCCGGCGCCGCCCTCCTCCGCCCGACGCCGGCGACCCTCCTGCCGCGCCTCCTCTCCTTCCTGCCCCGAGCGCCATCGACGGCCTCTCCCTCGATCCAATCTGGTAGACACTGTAGCCCCGTTGACTTCCCTCGCTTCGTTTTTTCTAAGTCTTTGAAATTTTGCAGCATGTGCACTTGTTCGTGATGCGATAACTTCTTGCATGTAGCTCCGATTCGCGCGTGTAATATGTCAAATTGTTTGTCTCGTGATGTTCTTCATTTTGTTCAATTGCACCATGTTCATTAGAGGTCATCTTGATGCCCAAATCTTCATTGGAAAAGGGCTAGTTGCTGTTAATCTCTGGTTCTTATCAGAACTTGGAGATTTGTCATTTTTGTATCATTTATTCTGTGCATCTTTTGAGCATGAGCTCTACATGTGTTTTGAAGTATGCCATGCCATCCTTCCAGTGGTATAGTCCATGTATTTTTGTGATCTCTGTGGTGACTAGCACAAGCATGCAAAGTAGGTCCCGTAATATTTCTGATTTCAGGGACTTGGTGATTTCTCCAAGTCTTTGTCTGCTGTAATTTTGTTGCCATGTAAACTTGATGCTAGAGAGATATCCATCCATATTTTGGAGATGTTCAGTAAGGATGTTTTGTAGCTATAGTTGTAATTGATCCATTCCTCCAATTGTTTGCAATTATGGAGTGCCATAGCATGACTCAATCTTGCTCTACTTTTGCTATAAAATATTTCTGGCAGATTCTTAACATGATATGCATTTTTGCCAAGCTTATTGTAGTTGATCCATACATGCTATGCAATTGTTCTTGCCATGGTTAGCTTCATAAACATTCCATATTGCTGTATGTATGCTTGGTTTGTCATGAATTGCTCTGTAGTGAGTGCATCAGGCTCACAAAGAGGCCTACAAATTTATATTTCTGCCATGCTCTGTTTTTCTGCTAAGTCTGAAACCTGATAACGAAACTTGCTATGTTTACATGCTTGCCATCATATCTTCTGGTCCTTTTTGGCTTATGGTCAGTAAGGGACTTTTGTCAAGTGCATTTAGTATAACACTACCATGCCTTGTTTTGCTATGTTAAGTTCTTGTAGCATGTTAATTTCGTGCTCTGAACATTGCTACCTGATGCTGATTTCTGCCATGTCCAGTTTTTCACTAAGTCTGTGAACCTGTAATCTTTTGCACTTTTGCCATGCTTGTTTGAGCTTGATATGTTGTGAACTAGCCGTAGCTCAGTGTTCATCTTTTGTGAAGCATCTCCTGTAGATTAGTACCATATGCTTTTTTGCTATGTTGGGGTGCTGTAGCATTGCTACTTGTTGCATTTTAAGTGCTATCTTGCTGTTTATCGCAGATTAGTGTCATTCTTGTTTTGCTTGCCATTTGCAAACCGTGCATCCGATTCCGGTGATCTTTATATCGATTTCGATCAAAATCATCTCATCTTTCCAGTGGCATGCTTGGTTTGCTAAGTTACTGCCATGTTCATCATTTTCCTTCCGGAGCACGCATACGCATCGCATATCATATCTTGCATATCATACATGTCTTGCATCATGTTGCTCGCGCATTTCTCGTGATTGATTGTGGTTCCATTTGTTTGTGCTCTTGTCTTGGGTAGAGCCGGGAGGCGAGTTCGTGAACGAGGAACCTGTCGAGTACGCTTACGAGGATCAAGCTTTCGACAACTCTGAGAATCTTGCAGGCAAGATGACCACCCCTCGACATCACTTCTATCTTTGCTATGCTAGTTGTTCGCTCTATTGCCATGCTCCGCTACCTATCACCTGATATATCATGTCTTCCATTTTAGCCATGTCAGCCCCTAACCATCCTTTCCTAGCAAACCGTTGTTTGGCTATGTTACCGCTTTTGCTCAGCCCCTCTTATAGCGTTGCTAGTTGCAGGTGAAGTTGAAGTTTGTTCCATGTCGGAACATGGATATGTTGGGATATCACAATATCTCTTATTTAATTAATGCATCTATATATTTGGTAAAGGGTGGAAGGCTCGGCCTTATGCCTGGTGTTTTGTTCCACTCTTGCCGCCCTAGTTACTGTTATGCCGGGATTATGTTCCTTGAGTTTGCGTTCCTTACACGGTCGGGTGATTTATGGGACCCCCTTGACAGTTCGCCTTGAATAAAACTCCTCCAGCAAGGCCCAACTTTGGTTTTACTATTTGCCACCTAAGCCTTTTCCCCCGGGTTTTCGCGAGCCCGAGGGTCATCTTATTTTAACCCCCCCGGGCCAGTGCTCCTTCGAGTGTTGGTCCGAACTGAGCAGACTATGGGGCCCCCTCCTGGAAACTCGAGGTCTGGTTTTACTCGTAGGATGTCTCATCCGGTGTGCCCTGAGAACGAGATATGTGCAGCTCCTATCGAGATTTGTCGGCACATTCGGGTGGCTTTGCTGGTCTTGTTTTACCATTGTCGAGATGTCTTGTAAACCGGGATTCCGAGACTGATCGGGTCTTTCCGGGAGAAGGTTTATCCTTTGTTGACCGTGAGAGCTTATGATGGGCTAAGTTGGGACACCCCTGCAGGGTATTATCTTTCGAAAGCCGTGCCCGCGGTTATGAGGCAGATGGGAATTTGTTAATGTCCGGTTGTAGATAACTTGTCACTTGACCCAATTAAAATACACCAAGTGCGTGTGTAGCCGTGATGGTCTCTTCTCGGCGGAGTCCGGGAAGTGAACACGGTCTGTGTTATGTATGACGTAAGTAGGTGTTCAGGACCTCTTCTTGGTCATTGCTAGATGACGTCCGTTCCATTGCTTCTCTTCTCGCTCTCATTTGCGTAAGTTAGCCACCATACATGCTTTTGCCGCTGCAGCTCCACCTCTTTGCACCTCTTTGTCCTATAAGCTTAAATAGTCTTGATCTCGTGGGTGTGAGATTGTTGAGTCCCCGTGACTCACAGATACTTCCAAACAGTTGCAGGTGCCGACGATGCCAGTGCAGATGATGGCGTCGATCTCAAGTGGGAGTTCGACGAGGATCGTGGTCGTTACTATGTGTCTTTTCCTGATGATCAGTAGTGGAGCCCAGTTGGGACGATCGGGGATCTAGCATTTGGGGTTGTCTTATTTTCATCTGGATTTTTACCGTAGACGGTCTATATGATTGTATTTTGGATGATGTATGATGATATTTATGTATTGTGTGAAGTGGCGATTGTAAGCCAACTCTTTATCCCATTCTTGTTCATTACATGGGATTGTGTGAAGATGACCCTTCTTGCGACAAAACCACTATGCGGTTATGCCTCTAAGTCGTGCCTCGACACGTGGGAGATATAGCCGCATCGTGGGCGTTACAACCATGCTTGTATTTCCAATGTTTTGTAATTTGTCCGACATGCATACAAACAAACGGTTCATTTAAAGTTTCACTTTGCCTCCACTACGTGTCGCTTCGCGTCTTAGTTTTGACATCCCATTCGGTTCATGCCCTGACACACGTTGACGAGATCGATTGATGGTTAGAGATCAATTGCGTGTCGTGCAAGGAGATAAAGGTTTGGTCTGTTTCTATGTTAGAAATGACCCGCGGGGGGGGGGGGTGTCTGTGGGGATCAGAGGGAGTATATTGTACGTTCATTAGCGAAACTAACATATTGTACCCACCCTAGTCCTCTTTCAATCGATCTCCGGACCCCGAGATGAAATCGAGAGAGAACGAGTGGGGGCATGTGTGATACCTAAGGCGGATTCAAAATTTTGAACCGGTGATCATAGCATCCGCAAATCATATATAAAGGGTATGCAATGTTCGTTTCATTTTTGAACGTACAATATACTCCCTCCTATCCTTTCTAGTTTACATATAAGTTTTATGTGTAGTCAAAGTATCTCTACTTTGATCAAAAAAGTATCAACATTCAACAACGCCCAATCAATATTGTTAGATTCGTACGTACTCCTAGATTTGTACTCGAGATGGTTTCCAATTTGTTTTCAACCACGTGAATGTGCTTGTTCTTGCCACGTATAGCCAGTCCAATAGTAACTTTTTTAAGCTCCCTGTCCAATAGTACTAGTGGAGTACTGACAACATCTGTACTAGAGTATGCAGTGCTCATAGTAGTACTCCCTCCTTCCATTTATATAGGGCCTATGTGGAGGAGAGAGATGTGAAAAAGTAAGGGGAGTGAGATCTCATGCAAGAGCCTAGCTATATACACATCCTAGTTAAATACAATAAATATGAAGAAAGAGATGGAGAGGAGATGGAAAAAAGTACCAATACAATAGCGAACCTTATAATTTTTTTTGCGGGAAATAGCCAACCTTATAGCCCACACTACTGTATGAGTGCATATAATAGATGATGGCTATAGATGACATGGCAGTTCTTTATAGCCATCGACTGGCTATATTATTAACCATGCTCTAATTCGTTTTCAAACCCGCATTTGACTATTGACAAGATTAATAGTACATGAGATGTATAATGTGAAAATTATATCATTGGAAGCTCCTTTCACATACGAATTTGACCGTATGCTTTGTGTAAGTTGCATGTCATATATTATTACTCTAACATTTGGTCAAAGTTAGCATCGAAAAATGCATTAGGCCCTATATAGTAAATGGAAGGAGGAAGAAGTAGTGGAAGTGGATCCTCTAACGTAGGTATCCCTGCCTTACCCTCCCTTTCGGTCACTTACTCGCGGACCCCATGCTTGCTAGGCCCCGCATGTCAGTTACTCAATGGGTTCGGCCACGTCAGGGGATCCTCATCCGTAGTATACTCCCTCTGTTTATATTTACTCTGGATAAAACGGAGGGAGTGGCAGTATAAATGACGCGGGTGGGGGAGGGGGAGGGATGTCGGTTTGCTCTCAACTGCGGTCCCACAAGCGAGCGAAAATGCAAGATGAAGCGCGTTCCATTTGGTGAGTGACGTGGAGGGTCCAGCGTGCCGGGCTGCACCGTGAACGCGACAAGAGCGATGTACAGTCAAAACCGATTGACCAGTCGTCACCGGAACCACTATTCACACCAGAACCTTCGCTGCTCGGCCTACGCCAGCCACTGCCCGAAAACCACACCTAATCTCCAGCCCCTTCCCCCACCTTTCGATCCCCTAGCCCTCATCAAGCGTCCCCTAGTTCACCGGAAAGCCATGGTGCGCCGCAAGATCACGTACTACAAGATGCTAACGCCAGAGCGCCGTGCAGAAATCGCGGCGGCGCTCGGCGCCACGGACCTCCGTTCCCAAGCTCGCTTTGCGGCGGGCCAATCCCCGAGTTCTCTGGAGCCAAGCTACGAGGAGGAGGAAGCCGATCCAATGTTCATGGCGGAGGTCGCGGTGCAGAAGGCCCCCGATGGGTATGAGACGATGGACATCGACTTCGTGCCGGCGTCCGAGTCCCCCATGGTGCAGGCGGACTAGCGGTTCAACCTGGCGATACTAAAGGAGGACCGGGAGGCAGAGGCTCAACTCAACGCGGAGCGCGCGCATGCCGCTGCCATCGAGGCTCTCATGCAGGCGGAACCGGATGTCGTGGATGTGAACCGGGCGGCGGAGGCTCAACTTGAGGCAGAGCGCGCGGATGCCGCTGCCATCGAGGCCCTCCTGTAGGCGGAACCGGACATCCTGGACTTGAACCAGGCGGCAGAGGGTCAACTCGATGCGGAGCGCGTAGATGCCGCTCTCATCGAGGCCCTCCTGCAGGCGGAACCGGACATCCTGGACTTGAAACGGGCAGCGGACGCTCGACTTGACGCGGAGCGCGCGGATGCCGCTGCCATCGAGGCCCTCCTGCAGGCAGAACCGAACGTCCTCGACTTGAACCGGGCGGTGCTCTCGTTCGTGTAGAGCGCTCGCACGCTCCGCATGAACGAGTAGCTGGAGGCCGAGGACAACCACGTGCGGAGACACACGTCGGCAGCTACGGCTAGTTCGCGCTGGAAGACAAAGACGACGAGGCCATCTCATTCCGCGAGCAGTGATAGTTTTTTTTATGTTGTTGTTTTTATGGATCTTTTGCTGTGTAAAAACATATATTGTTATGCAAGTCGCCTGGCTTGGGTCAGTCTACCATTTCAGGCAGTTGGATGAATATCCTACGTCTCCTAACCCTTCTTCCTCACCTGTTCTTCTTCGACAACAGACCACCGCACGGGCCGTACGGATACTCCCCAACATGCGGTAGGATAAACATACTCTATGAACGAAAATTATGTGTCAGCGGTAGGATGGCTGAGTTTGGTTTGTTCACATGCGACAGCACATGTTAGTGAGGGTGCATTCCCTTGGTTGGGTTCGCGGCGTGCAGGAGCGAAGGTGTGAGGGTGTGGTGCGACTGCGGCGTGCAGGAGCGACCGTGTGAGGGGGCGGTGCGACCGCGATAACCGTGCGCAAGTGTACCTCCTTTTCATTTTGAAAACTTTAGGCAAGCTTGGCAAAAATGTTTGGTGAAGTATGGCAATGCAAGGCCTGGACCCAAACAGGATAAGTAGTACTACGTACTAGGAGTACTAGTGTTAAAAAAGAAAGGCGGGGTTTTCCTTCGCGGGATTAATCGATACAAATCCTAGTTTCACATGTCAATTAATGCGTATTTTTTTCTCCAAAGCCCAAAGAGCTAACCATCTCACTCCTCATCGCTTGATTAATGCAGCACCATGCAAACCAACCTTCTCACTTCCGCATGCATGCAGGGGATATTAATGTCCTTGGTTGCTAGTACGAGGCAAACCCCATCAATTTTGCCTCGATTAGTGTTAGTGGCCTTTGGCAAATTGTAATTTTGATATACTGGCTTTGTGTACATAAAAATGGAGGTAGTAACTATATTTGACTTCCTTCCCCATTGCGGTGACATCGACGATATCTCGAACGTTGTGGTTTGGCGAAGTGCGTTCGACGGAGAATACCATTGAGAGAGACCACGGTAAGTTGTTCGCAAGTGCCGCCTGCAAGCCGAGACAACCGCCTTATTTGCATCAAGGAAGTCCGTTGAACCAAAGGACGCGTAAATGTACAAGTACTACTCGTACACAATAGCGTCGTCCGTCCAGCTTAGTGCGGTGAGATGGTTTCTTGAAGAAGACGATGGAGAAGCGGAGTCGGCGAAGAGTGAAATGATGGTTTCTTCGTCCGTGCTTTGTGATTTGACGCCTCACTGCTTTGTGATTTGTGATAGAAGGGACAGGGGAGTAGACTCTGTGCTCTATATTGTACATGCGTCCAAGCATGGGAGAAAGAGGAGGGACGTTGCATTTTTCTATTACTTCAATCAATCAATCAGGGAGCTTCGGTTCCATCCTTTTGGCTTTGGCAACACCGTCCACAATGGTTCCCACGATGCCAAAATCTATTTTCACATTTGGCTACACATTGTGGATGCCCTTAACTGTACCACTTGGTTTTGCTCCTGTGTGCTATCTATACAAATCTCAATTATATTGATCTAAAAAATTATAGAATCAAGATTAGTAAAAAGGAGGTGATTTTGCCGCGCGGATGGCGGGGGAGGTTTCTTATTTTTAGAGGACGTTGTCCTGGCGGTTTGCTAACATGCGGTCCCATGTGTCAGTGCTTTACCAAGCCGATCCGCGTCCCACATGAGGCAGAACAACGGCAGAAGCAACACGTGGTTAACTTGAAGAAGACGAGGGAGAAGCGGATTTAGCAACGAGTGAAATGATGGTTGCTTCGTCCCTCCAACTTCTTTTTTTAGCATTATTACTTCGTCCCTCCAGCTTAACTGCGGGAAAGGTGCAACTTTGTGATTTGACGCCTCATTGCTCATTACTACGCCGGCGCCATGACTGGGTGCTTCACCCCGGCTGCTCTGCACTGTATTCCGGTATGGCACGTGGACCCGGTAGCTTGATGTCCCACATTTCGGCGAAAGGGACTAGAAGATTTATGAAAGCGAGCGCTCCACTCTTCCGACGGAGGAGTACACGACACAATGGCCCAGTGAACTGTCACTTGTACTGTATAGTACTATAGTTTTGCTGTTTCTCACGATCCATCGATACAAACCCGATTAAACAGGAAAGGGCGGGATTTTTCCCGCGCGGTATATGATACTAGCCATACATTTCAAAGGCAATTTTAATGTATGCAAACTGAATAATTAAGTAACAATATGATATCTAGTAAAACTAAAAACACATATGATTTATTGTGTTAGAGTGTAGTAGTAGTGCTGTATTGCATAGTTGTTAGATGTAACATGCGAGAACGTGTAGAGATGTAGTTTTGGAGGGCCTACAGAGAGAAAAGCGTAATACAGTCACCGAACTTCAGAATAAGCTGATTACGCTCACTATATACATTTTGCGGTGATTATACGATCACTTACTCACGGTTCAGCATCGGATTGCACTCTGTTGACCGGCCAAATAGTCTGCGTGGCACCATGTTGACTAGTTAAATTGACCACATTCCTTGTGGGTCCCACCTGTCAGTTCGCATAGGGAAAAGGTCAGATAAACACAAAGTTACGCAGGCGCGACAAGACTCCAACCCGTGCGCGGGAATCACCTGGTTGTGTATGTGTCTGTCAGGGCCTGATGTGTGCGCATGCACGTGTAGGTTGAGCACTTGAGCGTGAGAGTGTGTGTTGGTCGTGTGGTGTACTGGTGTGTGCATGCATGCGTGTGTGTGTGCGTGTGAGTGTTGCGTGCGTGCGTGGCTGCGTGTGTACGTGTGAGTGTTGCGTGCGTGTGTGGGTGCATGTGTTCGTGTGAGTGTTGCGTGCATGCAGTTCGTGTGCATGCGTGCGTGTGTGTATAAACACCACACCTGCTCCTGTGTGTTAAAACAGACGGCTCAGCATACCAATACAAGGCCACCTTGTCCGCTGTGCCCGCGGTCATGACTTCGAACCACCGTCCAATATTTTTTTGTCGTTTGTTTTCACTCTTACTCGCAAGATGCCCGTGCGTTGCACGTAACATCAAGATGCATTTGTATGACTAGTTTATCTTGTGAGAGAAAAGGATGAACGAGGGAAGGCCTTATTTGCAAATGTGGAGAGGTGTGTGGGTACCTTTTTGCAAAATTGCCATAGTTTCTTTCCTATCCATCAGATATAAATCGGACGACCTATATTGCAGGATGGCAGGCACACCATCATCACCAACTCTATTTTTTATAAGAGTGTATTTTATAAGAGTGTAGATGTAGAGTAGATACAAGCCGACAGGTGGGCCCGATGGTAGTGAGATAATGTGATGCAACACTAGAGGTGCCACGTGGAGCATTTAACTGGTCAACTAGTCGTGTCTAGAGCAAATACAGAGTTGTACGGTGAGCCCGTGACTGTATAATAACCACAAAACATAAATGGTGACCATAATGAGTGGATTCTGAAATCCAATGTACGTATCGTGCTTTCGCTTCAAATACAATGATCGTCACTGTATATATCGCGAGAGAAAGATGAAACATGCATGAATGTGCTGGGGGCTTACTTTTAGAGGACCTGGAGATAGTTTGTGTGCGTACGTGAAAGGGGCGTAGGGGGGTATGCGATGGAGAGAGAGATGCTCTTCGTTTCTCTTTATTATGACTAACTTTATATATAGTATAAAAATATACAAATTCATAGTGCGGAATAAATATCATTGTGGGCACCAAGCAATGCAAATTAGTGTTCATACTCCTCCATATAACTTTGTAATGTTGTATATATGTACAAATTCTAAAATAATTTTTTGGCCACACTTTATTCAAAAGGAATGTTGTATGCGAAATAAACATGAAGAGAGGCTTTTTAGATCAATGGGGTACGTGATGTAACATGTATGAATGTGTAGTTGATGCATTTGGCAGGGCCTAGAGAGGTATGTGTGTGTATTACGTATTCGAGAGAGGCATGGATAGAGGGGCCGGCGGGGGGGGGGGGGCGTGGGAATAGCACGAGAAATGAGAGTGGTCTAGAGAGAGAGGGAGACGAATATGACATCATGGCGAGAGATTCCCTTGAGTGTGTATATGCAAGGGGGGAGTGGATAGAGGCACCAGGAGAATATTTTGTGTGTGTGTGGTGTTTGTGTTGGTATGTGTGGGTGTGAGAAGATAACGAGACGTGGGGGCAGAGGGTGTGTCACCGCGTGAGGTCCGGTGGGTCGAGGTGAGGCCCTTCGTTCGGTTCCGTCCTGCGCCACATTGGTCGGCCCGTGACACATTTAGGGAGACCCATGGATGACTAGTCGTACAAGACAAAGATAGCATAATTGTGCAGGACTCTGTGTCCACTGACAAAGCCGGCTAGGATTTGTAACCCTAGGTTCTAGGACTAAGGTAACCCCTTTATCTCTGATATTACTATTCATCCAACCTAACTTTAAGGGGCATCCTACAGAATGCTCTGCTAGAATCATACTCGTCGATTAGGAAGAGAGGTGTGAGACAATGCGTGAGAGACATGCCTAAAGATAATGTGCGTACAGGAGACACGTAGGCAGGTCTATGTATATAGAAAGGGTCGATGGGGACTGTGTGTATGTATGCTTGCGAGAGGAATAGTGCTTGTGATAAAGGTTAGTGAAAACAGTCGTAAATGGTTACGAGAGGGAGGGAGGGTTATATCGAGAGCATGTGTGCGAGAAAGACACCTTGGGAGAGAGTGTGTGAGCATGTGTGAGAGACCACCGATGGAGAGTGAAACTACACGTAAAAGACTACTTTACACATTGATTAAAGATATAAATTGTATCCAAATATTAGGATGGGATCATGATATTTGCAATTCGCGTAAGGAACGGTCATTGATCCATCAGACATCTAGATTCTATTGAATTTGAGCATGTCTATGTTATTATTCGACACAATTGATCCACATAGTTAGTATTTTGAACTCCAGACAATGCATCACTTTAGCAATCGAATATAAACATGAGTATAGTTCATGTTGTGTGTGTAAATCACATTATACATACGAAAGTTACACAATGAACATTATAAATAGCTACCTATGAACTAGCATACATTTGAATTCAACTTAAGGTTGTTTAAAAAAATTGAATTCAACATGAAGTCCATTCAATTATTTGAATTTGATGTCATGGCATTTGAAAATCATACCTAAATTATGGGGGCACCAATCTTTGCTCTGATTTTGTACATAATAGCATATGTAGTCGTGTACAAAATAGATTCAAATTTAGCTCCTCCATTCCAAAATAATTGTAGTTATAGGATTTTCAAGTGTCAAAATTTCAAAAAGAAGCGGATAATTTAATGAGGTTTTCAAACATACAAGGTCAAATTTAACGTTGTCTATTTAGGTCAATCCTCAAAGTTCAAGAGTACTCTAAACGTGAATGCTTGTGTTTCAAAATTTCGAACGAAGCGCCAAAAGAGCCTCTACTCGCCCAAAATCGCGTGAGACCAATGTTTGGTAGTACAAGGAAATTACTTTTCTAATAACTCCAACCCGTGAAACCTACCGGCCCGACGTCCAAAGGTCTAAACCAGGGTAGGTTTGTAGCTTCATCTAGACGCCACGCAACCGCCTCCGAAAAACATTCATACACAATGGCCGCCTAAGAACACATGCGCGCGGCCGAAATCGCTCCCGCCCACTATTTGGGACACCTGGGATTACCATCCTACCCCCGACCCGCAGTAGGTCCGAAATTTAAGAGGGGGGCAAAGTTTGTACTTTTCCCAAATTTCAAACAAGCGCGTCCCATCTTCTGTTCAAAAAAGCCAAAAACAAGCGCGCCCCAGACCGAAACATGGTTCTCCCCCCTCCCCCGCCCACCCATCCGATTCCCCATTCGTACTCCGTGGGTGCAAAAACTACCTCTCCACCAGCCGCGAAACCCCGGGATCCTCCGTCTGCCACCCCATCCCACCCATCAACCGCCGCGCTCCTCCATCACGCCGGAGCCGATACCCCGACGTCGTCGTCCACCGCAACCTCAACCGCAACACCCTCCATGGCTAGTAGTTGAAGCCAAGGCCGAGCCGTCCGTACCCGAGCCAGTTCAACTACGCCGTCCTGCGCCTCACCGCTGCCGCTCCAACTTTGCCACCCTCCACCGCACCGGAGCTGTTCCTTCTATGCCATCCTTCGCCGCCTCGGATCTGTTTTCCCTCTGCTGATATATGGCCACGGCAACATAGTCAACAATTTGGCCATGGGTTTGTCCAAGGATCCACGGTTCTCCAAAACACCGGTTCCCCCAGGAGAAAAAAGAAGATCGCCGCGACATATGGAGGAGACCACACTGGCAACCGATAAGGGTACTCCTCTTCCCTTATTCGTGCAAATCTTACGTGTCTGCTTGCACGGTATTCATCCCGCAGAAGACACTAGTTGACCGCTTCTTCTTGATACTAGATGTTCCTAGTAACTCGCAATGCACAAGGTTTCTCCTCATATACTATTTCACCTTAGCTAGAGGTCCGTCGCCCCCCTGAATTTCAATTCCTGGTCAGTTGATTCCCAATTAACGAAAGCATCCCCCGGCGTAACAGGCGCTGCTAGTCTGCCTATTACGCTGGGGAAGCAGCGCCTCGGTGTTTATCTTAGGGGCGTGTGGGGCCTAGAGCTACTGGCGCCCGATCTGGAGGTCGGCCGGGATTAAAGGGATGGCCTGGGGCGCTGCCAAGCACGGCGATGGTGTGAGGTCGAGGGGAGGGCAGGGCGGCGGAGGCAGGGGTTTGGGCCGGTGGTCGCTGGCGGTTCGAGAAAGATCGTACGGATTAGAATCTAATTTTGTTTGCCATGCAATGTTGTAGAGCTATCATATGTCTCCTGTCATTTATTTTTCAGCCACCTGCTATCTGCTACTTTTACAGTGCACTAGTTCTGCACACACTTCACCCATACTCTCACTATTGTGTTTTTATGCAAGGGTATTTCAGAGTTTGCCTCGAGAGAAGCAGAAAAGAAAAGAGAGAAGTTGCTCCAGCTTTCTACTCGGGTAAGCACGACACGTTACAGCGCTATAAAGGGTGAAGTGTCAGCAGATGGAGACGGTAAACGTAGCTCTGGAGTTGATGACCTCGCTCGCAATGAACCGCCATCCCAGGTGCTTGCTTTAACTTCGCGGTGTCATATGTGATTGCATGTTCCATATGGTGTGTAGCTTGTATTCGAAAGGCCGAAGTCGGTCTTTATTAAGATAAGGAAAGATATTTTTTACATGAACCACCATCCCGTGAGCACCAGAAGACAAATAGCTAGTCAGGGCACTGGCCGAGCCAGTGACAAGCCCAGCAAAGACATGCATCACCTAGAAGCCAACTAAAAAGCCGTGATGGTGGCGAAGCAGCCGGCCTCCCACCAGGCTCTCAGGTCCTAGATGATCATGCTCACCACTCCAGCCGGATGTCTAGCTTGTATTGCTTCCAATTTGGTTAAATTGCATCTGCTTAGCTTACACATTATACCTTTGAATATGACATGCCTTTCTGTTTTTGGTACATACTAGTACATCTGTGTATTAACCATGTTTTTACATCAAACTAATGTTCTTGTGTATCCCTCATCAATCACTTATGATGAGGCAGTCATGCAAGTGGACTACTCCTCATTTAAAGAATGCAGTATCAGCCTCCCGACATGATTCTTAAGAAACAACAAGGCTAGATGAAGATAGTGAACGTAGATCTGTAGTTGATTACCACATTTCCCCTACACTAGCATCGCAAGTGCTTGCTCGAACTTGGCAGCGTGATATGTGGTTGCATGTTGCATATGGTGTCTAGATTGTAATTCTTCCAATCTGGTTAAACTGCATGTGCTATTCTGCTTAGCTTATACATTATACCTGTTGATGTGACATGCCTTCCTGTATTTAGTACATAGTACATCTGTCTATTAAGCATGTCCTTACATAAAACTATTTTTTTTGTATCCCGCATCAATCAATATGATGAGACACCTTTAGTATATGCAGTGCGATATTAGTTGCATCTTTCATATGATTTATAGCATGCGCTGCTTCTAATTTGTTGAAATTCCATTTATGATGGGACGCTTTTAACTTGGTAGAGTCATATTGGTTGCATCTTCCATGTGGTGTCTAGCTTGCATTGCTTCTTATTTGTTGGAATCGTTTCTGCTTTGTTTACACAAACAGTTGTGAACATGCCATGCCGTCCTGTTTTTCGTACATATTCCATCCTGGTATCATGTGTTTGCCTTACATCAAAGTAGTGATTGTCAATATCATGCATGAATGAGTTCTGAAGAGAGAATTTTATTGATTTTTCTTGTCGGTTTTACTTGACAATTCAAAATCAATAAAGCGGAAGGAAGTTAGCAAGGCAACGGATAAAGGCGCTCCTTCCAAACGGAGGGCCTCTACAGTTTCTACTCCTCCATCCCCCCAAGATGATTTCCAAGACAACACATGCATAGACACTCGACGTAGCTGTGTTTATGATGAGCACGTCGCCCCTAGTGCACCATCACCGGTGCTCCCTCTAACTTGGCACTGTTATATGTGGTTGCATGTTATGTGTGATGTCTAGCTTGTATTGCTTCAAATTTTTTTGAATTCCATCTGCTTACTTTACACATTATACTTGAATAAGTCACGTGTTCATGTTTCTAGAACATACAATATCTGTCTATCACACCATGTTCTTACATCAAATTACTACTGTTGTGTAACCTGCAACAATCACTTGTCATAATACACGTTTGACTTCGGAGTGTGATATAGGTTACATCTGGCATTCTTTTCTAGCTTGTACTACTAATTTGTTGAAATGGCACTTATGACGAGACAATTTTAACTTGGTAGAGTGATATTCGTTGCATCTTTCATATGGTGTCTAGATTTCATTGCTTCTAATTTTTTGAAATGCCTTCTCCTTAGTTTACACATCCTAAGCTGTGAATATGCAATGGCACTAATGATGAGAGACCTCTAACTTGGTAGTGTGATGTTGTTTGCATCTTGCATATGATTTATTTCTTGTACTACTTCACATTTGTTTAAACGCCATTTATGATGAGACACTGTTAACTTGGCAGAGTGATATTTGTAGCATCTTTCATATGGTGTCTACCTTCCATTGCATTGCTTCTAATTTAGTGAAATGTCTTCTGCTTAGTTTACACATCATAGTTCTGGTTATCTCTTCCGTCCTGTTTTTCGTACATATTACATCCTCCTATCATGTGGTTGTCTAACATAAAAGTTCAGTTCGTCTGTATCACGCATCGATTTGTTCTGAAGGACTAAATTGTTATTCGTTTTTCTTGTCAGCTTGACTTAACATGGCACAGAGAAAGAGGAAGAAACACAGAATGGCAGGGAATGGAAACCGGAAGAATCCTGCAGATTCTGCTGGTACTGATGGTGCAATAGAAGGTCAAAGTCCAGCGGAAAATTCTACAAACAGGGTATCCCATGCTACACGAGCTGCAGAAAAAGCCAAACAGAAACAAATAGCTGCCACCAAACAAGCAGAGACAGCCCTAGTTCTTGCAACGCCTTCCACAATACTACCAGCTGCACGAGTTACTCGTGCGTCAACTGAGCTAGCAGCACGTTCCCAAGCTCCCTTGCCACCTGACACTACTTCCCAAGCACTCTTGACACAAGACAAGTTGGCAAGATCAGATGAACCTTGTGAGCTTCAACAGCAAGAAGGTAGTTGCCGGAGTCAAGTTACAGTTGCATGCTTCTTTATATGTAGTCTCACAGTTTGATGTACACTAACACTTCCTATGTTCGTTGTTGGACTAGCACCTAGGCGCAAGAGGAAACAAACATCAGGGATAATGCTCGATAGGATAACTAAATCTAGAGGAGGAAGAATGGAGATCCATTTTGAGGCAGGTTTAAAAAGGCCACGTGATGCTACAAAGTCAACCAAGTTAGTATCAGAGGCAGCGGTTGCCGTTAGGTGTCATGTACGTATCCTCCCAACATGGATTCAGTATAGGAATGACAGAGACGAAACCCAGTTCAACACCTTCCTCGACCATTTATCTGTAAGTATGGTTATGTATGGAAACTAGTAATATCGTCTTGCTCTGTCCCATACTTTCTAGGTTGCTGATAATGAGACTCCCATAATTTTCAACAGATGAGGTTCAAGTTGGATAGCCAAGATGATGCAACCAGACAAGCTTGCACCCATGTTTTCAAGTCTGCTCTGTGACAGTATCGGTATAACTTGAGGAAAACTCACTTTGAAGGCAAGGCTAACAGTGAACTTTCCCAAACATCTCCAGTGGAAAATATATCGGATGAAGACTTGAGGGGCCTCGTTAAAGTCTGATCCGAAGTATCAGGTACATTATATATATGTGATCAGATCACATGTTGAAGTCCTATTTACGCATGTGCCACACAAATCTATCTTCTTGTAGGTGAACTGTTCAAAGAACAAGGCCAACCGTACGAAAGTGAAATTCCAACAGATGACAGGATCTCGTAGCTATATTGCACACTGCGAGGCTCTTGTAATTAGCTGTTGTTTCACTCTTTTCGTTGTACCATATTATCAGATCTATATTGACTTGTTCCAAATGCAGAGGAAAGCCCGCAAGGACCAAAAAGTACCTGAACCAAATGATGTGGAAATCTTCAAGGACTGTCACACCAGCAAGAAGAAGGGCATGACTACACCAGTCAAAGCCGCTGTTGTAAGTCCTTAATCCTCATGCCTTTTAACTACTACTTACTCTGACTTGTGCCTTGAACTGCATGGTTTGCAGCCAATGTCTATTACTCTTTTCAATTTTATACACAATTGTCTTAGCGTATCATTGCACCTTACAAGGTTTAAAAGAGAGGAGTGATGTTCCTTTGATCTTGACCTGTAATCTAGTTCCGTGCTGGACTTGCCCACACAATGTTACAATTGCATGTTTCTCTGTTCTCAGTTGTTTTGTGATATGAATGATGTCATACTATGCTTACCGTATTATAAACTTCGCCTCTTTATCCTTAGCCCTCAATACAATGTGAAGAAATAGACAATACATTAGCGATGGTACATGGTCATATGTTTGGAACCTGGTTTTATTATGTACTTTGCAATAAAATACAACTAATATTTTACATGGGTTCACCAGAATAAGTTCTATATATAGACTAAAGCTATTTTATTTGGTTTTGCTGCCTCCTTAATATCTTATGTTCTGGTACTACTAATGTAAAACCTCAACTTTTCAGTGAGCTATGGAAAAATTGGTGGAACCGACACCTTCTGAAGGTGGCGAGGCAACTATAACCACAATGTCAGCTCTTGCTGTAGTGGGTCAGTACCTGTCCACTAACAGTGCCAAAAGCATGTTCCTGCGTAATACTGGGTTGGTTGTTAAGACAATCTCGTCCAAACTGCCTCATGATCAAGATATGCAAGCTCAAAACAATGTTGTATCTGCGTTCCAGACACAAGTCCATTCCCTAACAGAGACCCTTTGTGAAACAAGGAGAGACATTGTTCGATGTTGTCAAAATATGCATGGTTTTGAAACCAGACTATCACACATTTTCTATGTTGTTCAGGGGCCTAGGAGAACTGAAGGCGAAGGTTATGGTGCTCCATCAGACAATACAGCATGAAAACATAACAGTCAGGTCAAATGAACCGAGCTTCTGGTGGTGCATTTATCTGCTAGACTGTTAACTTTTAGGCTAACCTTCCTTTTGTTTTATAGTTGTAATTTGTTTTGGTGCGATACAAAATTTGTTCTTAACGTGCAGCCACCGGCTGAAGAAAACAGCAAGCCATTTTTGTATAGTGTAGGGTGTTCCCTATATTTGCACTGGTGGTGAACTTTGATGCCCACCGGCTGTAGTTAACATGGGCCTCCTACGGGCCTTAGAAACAATGGGCCTTCTAAGGGCCGTAGAAACAATGGGCCTTCTACGGGGCATAGAAACAATGGGCCTTATACGGGCCATAGACACTATGGGCCTTCTACGGGCCGTATCATTGGTTGGCCAAACATGGGCCAATAACAGACCACATTATGGCCGTAAATGGGCTAGAGTTGAAATCGTCCGTTCATATCGTCTGTTCATGGGCCAACCATAACGGGCCGTCGTTAATCGGCCATATTTGATGACGCTATGAAAATTTCCCAACGTATTAACTGGCCACAAACGGGCCGACTGTAACCACGGGCTGAATTTCGCCCATAAGCAGAAAATGACAATAACGGGCCATAAGTAAAGGAATGCTGGAGATGAGCCCAAGAATAAATGGGCCCTGAGAAGGCCGAAAGATAACATGGGCTAGAAACAGCCCAACGGAATAATGGGCCATTAATGGGTATAAAGTGATACACTGTTCATTACAGGCCAGTTTCACCACGTGCCGTTAATGGGTATAAAGTGATACGCTGTTCATTACGGGCCAGTTTTACCACGGGCCGTTAATGGGCCGAGAGTTACTAAGGGCCTCATATGGGCCGAAAGACATCATGGGCCATACATGGGCCGAAAGTTAAAACGGTCTAGAATTATATTGGACGGCCCAGATGACGCTGCTGGGCCTAATTCGGATAGGCCGTTGGGCCCTGGGTTAGCGGGCTGTAAACGGGCTATATGTGAACATGCCGTTAACCGGCTTGTCGTGGGCCGGCCCGCCACCTTTTGACCAAGTCAAACGGACCGGCCTTTTCACAGGAATGGGCCTCTGTTGGGTCGTGCCACGTGTCGACGTATCATAGGCGTTTTGGGTCCAATGAGTGGATGACATCTGTCCCAACGGTGAGCCGACACGTGTTTCCTCCAGCCAATGATGATTTTACACGTGGAAAATCCCCATTGGTCGGGGCTGTTAACGGGTTATCGGATCCAAAACCGGACCCGATAGCTTAACGGCGTTCCATTACGGTGGATGCCACGTGTCAGTCACCCTTGACGAAAGCACTTCTGTGACGCGCGATTTATCGTCATGGAAGTGGACACTTCCGTGATGATAATTTTGGTAATGTCATGGAACACTTCTACGACAGCACAGGCACGACTATCTTGATTCTGTCATAAAATCGTCATGGATGTACATGCATGACAGAAAACGTGACCTACTGTGACAAACACGTATCATCACGGAAGTGTATTTTTTTGTAGTGCATCATGTGAAATAACAGCCCATAATGCAATAAATATCAACATAAAAACATGATGCAAAATGGACGTATCAACTCCCCCAAGCTTAGACCTCGCTTCTCCTCAAGCGAAAGCTGAAATCGATAATCATGTCCACAAGTTTAGAGATAGAGGTGTCTATGAAATAAAATACGGACATGAGGGCATCATGATCATCTTTAGAACAACAACATATTGTCATATAACTTCTTATGCTAAAGTGATAATTCATTCACAAGGTAAAGTATGAACCAAAAACTTTATTGAAAACTAACAAACTATGATCTCTGTCATTGAGGCAATTACAATTTATCATAATATCGGAAAGAGTCAATATAAGAGCTTTAACTAGAAAGTCCACATACTCAACCATCTCTTAGTCTTTCATAATTGCTAACACTCACGCGATACTTATGAGATCAAAGCTTCAGTCAAACACATAGAAAGATAGGGGCTTATAGTTTCGCCTCCCAACCACTTGCCTCAGGGGTAATGTCAACAATAATAATTCATGATCACCTACATCCAAGTGGATATGTATGTCTGGATCTTTCCCCAACACATAGTGCTTGCCAAAAGGAGAAAGTGTAAAAGGAAGGGTGAAGATCACCATGACTCTTGCATAAAGGTGGAAAGTAAAAGTAAAAGATAGACCCTTCACAAAGGGAAGCAGAGGTTGTCATGCGCTTTCTGGTTGGATGCACGAAATCTTAATGCAAAGGAACGTCACTTTATATTGCCGCATGTGATAGAGAACTTCATATGTAGTCCGTCGCTTTCTTCCATATCGCAAGTTCGTATAAAGCTTATTGTCCTCACACTAAAATACAATACATATTTAGAGAGCAATTTTTATTACTTGCACCGATGAAAACTTACTTGAAGGATCTTACTCAATCCATAGGTAGATATAGTGGACTCTCATGGCAAAAACTGGGTTAAAGGTTTTTGGATGCACAAGTAGTATCTCTACTTAGTGCGGAATTTTTGGCTAGCATAGGACGAGAAACAAGCTCAACATGTTGGATGATCCATGAAAATATAACTTCTATTCAGATATAAGGGAACATAACACATTATGTTATCTTGTCTAACATCAACTTATTAGCATATAATATTTTAATGAGTGCTCATAATCATAAAAGATGTCCAAGATATTGTATTTATATGTGAAACCTCTCTTTCTTTATTACTCCCTCTGTCCCAAAATAAGTGTCTTAACTTTGTACTAACTTTAATATAAAGTTGTACTAAGGTTAAGACACTTATTTTGGGACAGAGGGAGTACTTCCTATTAACTGCAACAATGACCAATACTATGTTTGTCAACCCTCAACAAATTTCGTCCATCATACTCTTTATATGTGAAGTCATCACTCTCCATAAGATTATTATATAATATTTACTTCTTTTATTCCTTTTCTTTCCCAGATCAAAGCAAGAAAGCAAAGCCCTCTACCCAAAACTAATCATTATTATATAACTCTCACACTCGATTACATAGATAGATCATAAAGCAAAAACTAAAAGACTAGATCATACTAAAAACTTTTATTCTACTAGATCAAGATTTAACCAAAAGGATCGAACTAAGGTAAATGATAAAGATAAAGATGTGATGGTGATACAATACCGGGACACCTCCCCCAGCACAAGCCAAGGGGAGTGTCCATACCCATGTACTCAAGTCTCCTTCTTTGAACGTGGCAGTGCGATGTTCTTGGCAATGATGCCCCTCAGGATGTGATTTTCCTCCTCAAGCTTATTGACTTGTTGTTTGAGATCCATAAATTCCTTACTTAGCTTTCCGGTGACCGTTAAAACACCATCCACCCACGGATGCATCCTTGCTGCAGAGGGAGAAGCAACACCCTTTTTCAAGTTACTATAAGATATAAATTTAGCACCGGGAGGTTTGACCGAATTTGGGAGGATCGAGTCATCGAGTTCCACATGCATGGCTCCAGGTTGAGGGAGAGAAGTGACATCTTGATCCTCTTCCATGGCATTCACTCTTTTCAGGCCGACTTCTATCTCTTCCTCTGCTGACCACCAAAAGGGATTAGCTTCGATTTTTGCTCTTGGACCCGATATTGTGTGAGAGACCTGACTCTCCCAGACCGACTCTTGTGAGGACATCTTGCTCTAAATCTGCTGCAGAAATAGCTCGAAACAAGAATAGAGGATATTGTCGTGATACGACGGTCAAAACCTTCAGGAGATTATATAATGAATTTTTACCGTGCAAAACAAGTATTCTGGGAGAAAACAGAGTCCCGAGGGCACACGAGGTGGCCACAAACTTGGGAGGCACGCCCAGGGCAGTAGGGCACGCTCCTAGGCTTGTCGCCTGCTCGTGTGCTATTTGTACTACTTCTTATTTTTCAAATTTTAAATATTCCAAAACGGAGTAAAATTGCCTTTGGAAAACTTTTGGAGTCGGTTTACTTATCGTAACACATACCTATTCCTTTTCAGGGTTCTGGAGCATTCTAGAAGGTTTCCTTTATGTATTCCTCCGGTGTTATGGAATGAATAATGTTGGTCTCAACATTTATAGGCGTACCTGAGATATAATGTTTGATTCTTTGTCCATTCACCACCTTCGGGTTATTGCCTTCGGCGTTGTTGATCTTGATATCACCGGAATGATAGACTTCTTTGATAACCGAAGGTCCTTCCCATTTAGAGAGAAGTTTTCCTGCAAAAAATCTTAAACAAGAATTGTATAGCAAGACATGGTCCCCTACATTAAATTCCCGCTTTTGTATTCTTTTGTCATGCCATCTTTTAACTTTCTCCTTAAACATTTTGGCATTTCCATAGGCTTGGATTATCCATTCATCAAGTGAGCTAATGTCAAATAACCACTTTTCACCGGCAAGTTTGAAATCATAGTTGAGCTCTTTAATTTCCCAATAAGTTTTGTGTTCTAATTCAAGAGGTAAGTGACATGCTTTTCCATAAACCATTTTATATGGAGACATACCCATAGGATTTTTATAAGCAGTTCTATAAGCCCATAATGCATCATCAAGTTTCTTAGACCAATTCTTCCTAGATCTATTGATAGTCTTTTGCAAGATCAGTTTAATTTCCCTATTTCTTAATTCTACTTGACCGCTAGACTGAGGGTCATATGGAGATGCAATTCTATGGTTAAAATCATACTTAGCAAGCAATTTATGGAAAGCACCATGAATAAAGTGTGAACCACCATCAGTCATTAAATATCTAGGGACTCCAAACCTTGGAAAAATAACTTCTTTAAGCATTTTAATGGATGTGTTATGATCAGTACTACTAGTTGGAATAGCTTCTACCCACTTAGTAACATAATCAACATCAACCAAAATATGTGTATACCCATTAAAGGAAGGAAAAGGTCCCATATAATCAAATCCCCAAACATCAAATGGTTCAATAACAAGTGAATAATTCATAGGCATTTCCTCACGTCTACTGATACGTCTCCAACATATCTATAATTTTTTATTGCTCCATGCTATTATATATTCTGTTTTGGATGTTTAATGGGCTTATTTATACACTTTTATATTATTTTTGGGACTAACCTATTAACCCAAGGCCCAGTGCAAATTGCTGTTTTTTTGCCTATTTCAGTGTTCCGCAGAAAAGGAATATCAGACGGAGTCCAAACGGAATGAAACCTTCGGGAGCATGATTTTTCGAACAAACGCGGTCCAGAGGACTTGGAGTGGACGTCAAGAAACGAACGAGGAGGCCACGAGGCAGGGAGGCACGCCTGCCCCCTGGGCGCGCCCCCACCCTTGTGGGCCCCTCGTGGCTCCACCGACCTACTTCTTCCTCCTATATATACCTACGTACCCCGAAACCATCGAGGAGCACCACGAAACCCTATTTCCACTGCCGCAACCTTCTGTACCCGTGAGATCCCATCTTAGGGCCTTTTCTGGCACTCCGCCGGAGGGGGAATCGATCATGGAGGGCTTCTACACCAACATCATAGCCTCTCTGATGATGTGTGAGTAGTTTACCTTAGACCTTCGGGTCCATAGTTATTAGCTAGATGGCTTCTTCTCTCTCTTTGGATCTCAATACAAAGTTCTCCTCGATCTTCTTGGAGATCTATTCGATGTAATTCTTTTTGCGGTGTGTTTGTCGAGATCCGATGAATTGTGGGTTTATGATCAAGATTATCTATCAACAATATTTGAATCTTCTCTGAATTCTTTTATGTATGATTGGTTATCTTTGCAAGTCTCTTCGAATTATCAGTTTGGTTTGGCCTACTAGATTGATCTTTCTTGCAATGGGAGAAGTGCTTAGCTTTGGGTTCAATCATGCGGTGCTCGTTCCCAGTGACAGTAGGGGAAACGACACGTATTGTATTGTTGCCATCGAGGATAAAAAGATGGGGTTTATATCATATTGCTTGAGTTTATCCATCTACATCATGTCATCTTGCCTAATGCGTTACTCTGTTCTTATGTACTTAATACTCTAGATGCATGCTGGATAGCGGTCGATGTGTGGAGTAATAGTAGTAGATACAAGCAGGAGTCGGTCTACTTGTTGCGGACGGGATGCCTATATACATGATCATGCCTAGATATTCTCATAACTATGCTCAATTCTATCAATTGCTCGACAGTAATTTGTTCACCCACCGTAATACTTATGCTATCTTGAGAGAAGCCACTAGTGAAACCTATGGCCCCCGGGTCAATTTTCCATCATATTAATTTCCCGTCAATTAGCTATTTCTGGCGCCGTTTATTTTGCAATCTTTACTTTTAGTCTTTATCATAAAAAATACCAAAAATATTATCTTATCATCTCTATCAGATCTCACTTTTGCAAGTGCCCGTGAAGGGATTGACAACCCCTTTATTGCGTTGGTTGCAAGGTTCTTATTTGTTTGTGTAGGTACGAGGGACTTGCGTGTGGGCTCCTACTGGATTGATACCTTTGTTCTAAAAAACTGAGGGAAATACTTACGCTACTTTGGTGCATCACCCTTTCCACTTCAAGGGAAAAACCAACGCATGCTCAAGAGGTAGCTTCTACTAATATTACCATTTCTTTGGCATCCATCACAAGACAAGACAAACTTACAAGCATCTTTGAAAAGAGTAGGCCAATAAAAACCAGATTGTAATACCTTGTGTGTAGTTCTGTCTCCAGCATGGTGTCCTCCATAAGCCTCGGAGTGACACTTGCCTAGGATCTGTTCTTGTTCATGCTCAGGTAGAAATCATCTAATAACACCATCTACTCCTTCTTTATAAAGGTGTGGGTTATCCCAGAAGTAATATCTTAAATCATAGAAAAACCTTTTCTTTTGTTGGTATGTGAAATTAGGTGGTATAAATTTAGCAACAATATAATTAGCATAGTCTGCATACCATGGAGTACTACAAGAAGCATTTATGACAACTAGTTGTTCATCAGGAAAGCTTTCATCAATAGGTAGTCGGTCATCAAGAATATTTTATAACTCTGCTACGGGGTTCTCGGCTCCTTTCCTATCAGTAATATGTAAATCAAATTCTTGTAGCAAGAGAACCCGCCTAATGAGTCAAGGTTTAGCATCTTTCTTTTCCATAAGGTACTTAATAGCAGCATGATCGGTGTGAACAGTTACTTTGGAATCAATAATGTAAGATCTGAATTTATCACAAGCAAACACAACTGCTAAAAATTCTTTTCAGTGGTAGCATAATTTCTTTGAGCACTGTCCAAAGTTTTACTAGCATAATGGATAACATTTAATTTCTTATAAACTCTCTGTCCTAGAACAACACCAACAACATAATCACTTGCATCACACATAATTTCAAAGGGTAGGTTCCAATCAGGTGGTTGAACAATGGGTGTAGAGATAAGGCTTTCTTAAGTATTTCAAATGCTTCTACACAATGATCATAAAAAACAAATGGAACATCTTTTTGCAAAAGATTAGTAAGAGGCCTAGAGATTTTAGAGAAGTCTTTAATAAATCTCCTATGGAAACCAGCATGAGCAAAGAAACTTCTTATATCTTTGATATCTTTAGGGCATGGCATTTTCTCAATTTCATCAACTTTAGCTTTATCAACTTCAATACCTCTTTCGGAGATTTTATGCCCCAAGACAATACCTTCATTAACCATAAAGTTGCACTTCTCTCAATTCAAGACAAGATTAGTTTCTTCACATCTCTACAAAACTCTATCAAGGTTGCTTAAGCAATCATCAAAAGAAGTTCCATATACAAAAAAATCATCCATGAAAACCTCAACAATCTTTTCACAAAAGTCAGGGAATATAGCAGTCATACATCTTTCAAAGGTAGAGGGTGCATTACATAAACCAAAAGGCATACGTCTATAAGCAGAAGTACCAAAAGGGCATGTAAAAGTAGTTTATTCTTGATCCTCTTGTGGCACAGGTATTTGGGAAAAACCAGAATATCCATCTAAAAAACAGAAATGTGTATGTTTTGGTAGTCTTTCTAGCATTTGATCAATGAAAGGCAGAGGATAATGATCTTTCCTATTAGCTTTGTTTAATTATCTAAAATTAATTACAATTATATAACCTATGACGATTCTTTGTGGGATAAGTTTATTTTTATCATTAGGAACAACAGTAATACCACCCTTTTTAGGGACACAGTGAACAGGACTTACCCATCTACTATGAACAATAAGATAGATTATACCTACTTCCAGAAGCTTTAATATTTCGTTTCTTACCACTTCCTTCATCTTAGGATTTAACCTTCTCTGGTGATCAACAACTGGTTTAGCATCAGGTTCCATATTAATTTTATGCTGACATAGAGTGGGACTCATGCCCTTAAGATCATCAATAGTGTATCCAATAGCGGCACGATGCTTCCTCAGAGTTTTCAACAATCTCTTTTCTTCATGCTCTAAAAGGTTAGCACTAATGATAACAGGATATATCTTCTTTTTATCGAGATAAGCATATTTCAAAGTATCAGGTAATTGTTTAAGCTCAAACACAGGATCGCTCTTGGGTGGAAGAGGATCTCCAAGAGTCTCAACAGGCAAATTGTGTTTCAAAATAGGCATTTGTTTAAAGAATATCTCATCTATTCCGTTTCTTTCATTCATAAACATATCATTTTCATGGTCTAGCAAATATTGTTCTAAAGGATCAGTAGAAGGTACAACAATAGAAGCAAGACCAATAATTTCATCTTTACTAGGTAATTCTTTATCACGAGGTTGTCTACGGAATTTGGAGAAATTAAACTCATGAGACACATCACCAAAACTTACACTAAAAGTTTCTTTCTCACAATCTACCTTAGCATTAACAGTGTTTATGAAAGGTCTACCAAATATAATGGGACAAAAATCATCTTGTGGGGAACCATAACTAGAAAATCAGTAGGGTATTTTATTTTCCCACACAAGACTTCAACATCTCTAACAATCTGTCGGTGTACAAAAGTAGGGGCTCTCCTTTGTACCCCTTTACTTGTGCACGGGTAGTCAGAGCCGCACCTGCGGCCACACTTAGCGGGGCAGAGGAAGGAAGCAAAGTCGCAAGACTACCAGGGCAGCGCTCAAGACCAAAAACATGAAGAGCAGAGGGGCGAGGCCAGACTCCCCCGGCAAGGCCCTTGCCGGGGCGGCCTTCGCGGCCCCGGCAAGTGCCTTGCTGGGGCAACTTGCCCAACACCAACGAGGCCTCAACCTTGAGCCTGAGAGTTCCGACGCCATAAAACGCATTGGACCCAAGGCTCGGGAGGCGCCTCCATGGTGGCATGCAGATCTTTGTAAAGACAAAGGGCCTACAAGGCCTGCATAAGAACCAGAAGATAGGACAAACAACAAGACTCCTTGCCGAGGATGCCCCCGAGGCCCCGACAAGGCTCCTTGCCGAAGACGCCCGCAAGGCCCCGGCAAGGCTTCCGCCAAAGATACCACGAGGCCCCGGCAAGACTCTTGCCGAGGGCGCTCACAAGGCCCTGGCAAGACCCTTGCCGGGAGTATACGCGAGACCGCGGCAAGGCCTTGCCGCCCCATCGCCGCCCCAGCTCAGCGACCGACCCACCAACTAAGGCAAGTACCCACGTGGCAGTACGTGGATCCTAATCCAACTAGTCAAGCACCTGCGTGGTGGCATGCAGATCTTCGTGAATACCCTACCACCACGCCAGCTCAACAGCCTGCCTGCCTACATGGCGTTGCACGCCTCCTTGGCCTGGACGCGTGTCGGAGCAAGGCGGAGCGGCGATGGACGGGACAGGCCTCGTTACCGTCCCCGATAAAGCAAGAGGACACCTAAGTAGCGCATTTAATGCGTTTTGTCCTGTAATGACAGGCGATAAGCTTGTACGCTGTACATACTTTCCACCTCCTATGTGCCACTGTGATGACCCCTTTTCCTATAAAAGGAGGCCCGCGGCGTACTGAGGAAGGATTTGGATATTTTGGACTGCGCACGCACCGTAGCTAGTTCAAGAGCTCAAGAACACGCAGATATACACTGAAGCAGGACTAGGGTATTACGCATCTCCGTGGCCCGAACCTGGGTAATTCTCCTTGTGCTAACTACTAGACCCGCTCTTTGCACAATCCTGCGCCCGCCATACATAGAAGGGATCCTCGTGATCTCATAGGTGTCGTTCTCCGCTGACATCTTTGGCGCGCCAGGTAGGGGCAAATGGCGGCGGTTGTGGAAATCTGGTCTGGTTGATATGGTGGCCTCATTGTGGTCATGGCTCCAAGAAAGAAGATGACCAAGCGAGCGGCATCATCTACAGATGCAACAACCGCCCGTATGGCGACAGAAAAGCTAAGTCACGCAAAACTTTGAGCAATTCCTTTTTATATAAGGTTATTCCCCTCGAGGATCTTGCTCTTTGTATGGAAAACCTGCGCGCAGTGGGGCCCTTCCGCTATTGGCAACACCCTTGTTCTGTTTCGAGTCCGCTCAACAGTTCGAGCGGCCGCGTCGAGAATGGCAGGGTGGCCTTTCCGCTATTGGCAACGCTCTTGTTCTGTTTCGAGTCCGCTCAACAGGTCAAGCTGCCGCGCTGAGAGCGGTAAGGTGGTTTTCCTGGCGGCAAGCACACCCGGCAGGCTATTGAGGATCCGTCCTCAAGGCGCCGCGGCATGGGTTTACGCGCCGGCAAGCCTATCCAATTAAACATAGGGTGGACATACAAAGAGAGATCAAACATGAAAATAATGTACGTAGTTTCAAAGTATTGCAGAGTTGTATTACATCAAATGTCGCTGCGGTTCTAACTAGAGATAAAAATTGTCTTGGTATTGAACCCACAGCGGCGATGAGAAAAGGGGTGCCTAGTCCCGACGTTGGCCCTCTATCCTCCGAACTCCGTCGACACGGCTGATGATGGGCTCGATACGCTCCTCGAGCACCACGAGGTCCACGTCCTCCGGCAAGCTCTCCAGTGTGTCGGCGAAGTCACGTCGGGGTTCCAGTACGCCACCTTGGTGAGGACCTTGGTCAAGGCGCCCCGGCAAAGCTTCCGGGCCTCATTGGCCAGAGAGGTCGCTTGGTTGGCCCGAAGCCGCTCCAGGGCTTCGAGGACGCCCTCGAAGAACAGTGTGAGCCTCGCGTTGGGGCTCACGTTCGGCTCCTGGGAGTACATGACATCCGGCAGGCCCATAGTGGCCAGTTGCGCGGTGAGCCTCCCAGCGACATCGACGAGGCGGCTGATCCAGAGGTTCACGCCCTTCGCGTAATCCTCGTACTCGGTGGCGTCGTCCCTCCGCAGCCGTTTCTCCTCCTCCAGGTCCTTGGTCAGCGTCTCCTCCGGGCCCTGACCTCTGAAAGTGTCCCCTCCAGGCCATCCAGCTTCAGCTTCAGGTCTTTGATGGAGTCGTTGGGCTTGGAGAGTAGCTCGGCCTTGCCGAGGACTGCGGCCTGCGCCTCCACCAAAGCGCCGTTGATCGTGTCCTTCTCCTTCGCCAGCTCCAGGACCTTTTTCTTCTGCCCATCCCGCTCCACCTCTAGCTCCTTCACCTTGCCTCCATGGACTAGGGCCTGAGCATCGAGTGCCTCCTTGTGCCTCTGCTCCAGCTCCTGGGTCCACTACGCCACAAGATTCTAGACCTCCTCATCCTTGCCATGGAGTTTGGCGGCGAGCGCCTCCTCACGGGCGGCAAGGTCTTCCTCTTGGGAGTTCAGTAGAGCCTGGTGCTGTTGTCGAGCGGCCTCACCTTTGGTGGCCTGCTCCTTCGCCAGCTCCTGGGCCTTCTTGATGTCGGCCTGCTTCAGGATGAGCTCCTGTTTGCGCTCGGCAGCAAACCCTAGGCCACCCTCAGTTCTTCGTGGGCCTCACGGAACCAGGACTGCGTCTCAGCGACGCGATCCTCAAGATCTGCCCCCGCCTTGTCTGTCGCTGCCATCCTGGATTTTCCTTGTCCAAGCGAGCACGATGGAGCGCCTGGAGCTTCTGGAAGTTGACGCTCATGGCCTGGAGAAGTTGCTCCTCTTGGGAACCGCCGTCGCCAGGGCTCGGCTCATCAACAACTTGGAGCCCGGTGGTGGCGAGCGCCTCGTCGTCAAACACCTCCCCCTCGACCGGCGCCCTGGTGCCCGCCGCCCCTGGGAGGTGGACAAATAGGCCGTCGCCCACCTTCAAGTATCTGCCTGGGGCGGGGGCCGGATGTAACACCCCGCATGTAACTTGCCATATTTGTAACTCCGACTCTTGCCATTTTCGGCTATGTGTTATGATATTCCCTCCATTGTCGGGTTTTGTCTTTCGTTTTGTATTTTGTCATGTCATGCATTTTCATATCATGTCATCATGTGCATTGCATTCGCATACGTGTTCGTCTCATGCATCCGAGCATTTTCCCCGTTGTCTGTTTTCCAATCCGGCGCTCCTATCTCCTCCGGTGCACCCCTCTTGTTTTCTTTCATGTGCGTGTGTCAAACTTTCTCGGAATGGACCGAGGCTTGTCAAGTGGATTTCTTACACCACCCGGAGACTACCGGTCAAGTTTCGTTCCATTCGGAGGTCGTTTGGTACTCCAACGGTTAACCGGGCATCCGCAAAGTCCATTTGAGTGTCCAGCAAAAACCCCTCCAAACCAGCCCAAAACCCACCAAACTCTCTTCCATGCTCTAGGTCGTTCGATCACGATCGTGTGGGCGAAAACCGCACCTCATTTGGAGTCTCCTAGCTCCCTCTACCTATAAATATGTGGGCATCCCGAAATACAACCGCAGTCTAACCCTAGCCCTCGTCCCACTCCGCCGCCGGACACGTCCGGGCGGAGCTGGACACGTCCAACCGCCCCGCCGCCGCCACGTGTCGCCGCCGGGTCCTCCCGCCGCCGCCGGCCCGCAGGCCCGTCCCCGGCCCCCTCGGCCCGCTCCACCGCGCCGCCTCCCCGCGCCCCGTCCGCCGCCTCGGGCCCGCGCCGCCGCGGCCTCCCCGCAGGCCGGCCGCCGCCGCCGCCACCGGCCCCCGCCGCCGACCCCCACCTCCGGCGCCGCCTCCCTCCCTCGGCCCATTCTCCTCCTCCGGCCAGGCCCGCCGGCCCCTGCCTCGTCGTCGCCGTCGGAAGCTCGAGGAGCTCGGGCTCGATCCGATCTGCTAATAGCCCCGTTGACTTTCTCGCCCGTTTTTTTCTCCAAGTCTCAGAATTTCTCAGCATGTGCTCGTGTTCGAGATGCGATAACTCCGTGCATGTAGCTCCGATTCGCGCGTGTAATATGTCAAATTATTCGCCTCGTGATGCTCTACATTTTGTTCAATTGCACCATGTTCATTAGAGGTCATGTTGATGCCCAAATCTTCGTTTGAAGAGGGCTAGTTGCTGTTATTCTCTGGTTCTTGACAGAACTTGGAGATTTGTCATTTTTGTATCATTTATTCTGTGCATCTTTTGAGCATGAGCTCTACATGTGTTTTGAAGTATGCCATGCCATCTTTCCAGTGGTGTGGTCCATGTATTTTTGTGATCTCTGTGGTGACTAGAACAAGCATGCAAAGTAGGCCCCGTAATATTTCTGATTTCAGGGACTTGGTGATTTCTCGAAGTCCTTGTCTTCTGTAATTTTGTTGCCATGTAAACTTGATGCTACAGAGAGATCCATGCATATTTTGGAGATGTTCAGTAAGGATGTTTTGTAGATATAGTTGTAATTGATCCATTCCTGCAATTGTTTTCAATTATGGAGTGCCATAGCATGACTCAATCTTGCTCTACTTTTGCTATAAAATATTTCTGGCAGATTCTTAACATGATATGCATTTTTGCCAAGCTTATTGTAGTTGATCCATACATGCTATGCATTTGTTATTGCCATGGATAGCTTCATAAACATGCCATCTTGCTGTAGGTATGCTTGGTTTGTCATGCATTTCTCTGTAGTGAGTGCATCAAGCTCACAAAGAGGCCTACATATTAATATTTCTGCCATGCTCTATTTTCTGCTAAGTCTGAAACCTGATAACGAAACTTGCTATGTTTACATGCTTGCCATCATATCTTCTGGTCCTTTTTGGCTTATGGTCAGTAAGGGACTTTTGTCATGTGTATTTAGTAGAACACTACCATGCCTTATTTTGCTATGTTAAGTTCCTGTAGCATGTTGATTTTGTGCTCTGAACATTGCTACCTGATGCTGTTTACTGTCATGTCCAGTTTTTCACCAAGTCTGTGAACCTGTAATCTTTTGCACTTTTGCCATGCTTGTTTGAGCTTGATATGTTGTGAACTAGCCGTAGCTCAGTGTTCATCTTTTGTCAAGCATCTCCTGTAGATTACTGCCATGTGCTTTGTTGCTATGTTGGGGTGCTGTAGCAGTGTTACTTGTTGCATTTTAAGTGCTATCTTGCTGTTTATCGCAGATTCGTGTCATTCTTGTTTTACTTGCCATTTGCAAACCGTGCATCCGATTCCGGTGATCTTTATATCGATTTCGACCGAAATCATCTCACCTTTCCAGTGGCATGCTTGGTTTGCCAAGTTACTGCCATGTTCATCATTTTCCTTCCGGAGCACGCATATGCATCGCATATCATATCTTGCATATCATACATGTTTTGCATCATGTTGCTTGTGCATTTCTCGTTGTTGATTGTGGTTCCGTTTGTTTGTGTTCTTGTCTTGGGTAGAGCCGGGAGACGAGTTCGTGAATGAGGAACCTGTCGAGTACGCTTACGAGGATCAAGCTTTCGACAACTCTGAGAACCTTGCAGGCAAGATGACCACCCCTCGAAATCACTTCTATCTTTGCTATGATAGTTGTTCGCTCTATTGCCATGCTCGCTACCTATCACTTGCTATATCATGTCTCCTATTTCAGCCATGTCAGCCCTAACCATCCTTTCCTAGCAAACTGTTGTTTGGCTATGTTACCGCTTTTGCTCAGCCCCTCTTATAGCGTTGCTAGTTGCAGGTGAAGTTGAAGTTTGTTCCATGTCGGAACATGGATATGTTGGGATATCACAATATCTCTTATTTAATTAATGCATCTATATATTTGGTAAAGGGTGGAAGGCTCGGCCTTATGCCTGGTGTTTTGTTCCACTCTTGCCGCCCTAGTTACTGTTATACCGGGATTACGTTCCTTGAGTTTGCGTTCCTTACGCGGTCGGGCGATTTATGGGACCCCCTTGACAGTTCGCCTTGAATAAAACTCCTCCAGCAAGGCCCAACCTTGGTTTTACCATTTGCTACCTAAGCCTTTTCCCCCGGGTTTTCGCGAGCCCGAGGGTCATCTTATTTTAACCCCCCCCGGGCCAGTGCTCCTTCGAGTGTTGGTCCGAACTGAGCAGACTGCGGGGCCCCCTCCTGGAAACTCGAGGTCTGGTTTTACTCGTAGGATGTCTCATCCGGTGTGCCCTGAGAACGAGATATGTGCAGCTCCTATCGGGATTTGTCGGCACATTCGGGTGGCTTTGCTGGTCTTGTTTTACCATTGTCGAGATGTCTTGTAAACCGGGATTCCGAGGCTGATCGGGTCTTTCCGGGAGAAGGTTTATCCTTCGTTGACCGTGAGAGCTTATGATGGGCTAAGTTGGGACACCCCTGCAGGGTGTTATCTTTCGAAAGCCGTGCCCGCGGTTATGAGGCAGATGGGAATTTGTTAATGTCCGGTTGTAGATAACTTGTCACTTGACCCAGTTAAAATACATCAACTGCGTGTGTAGCCGTGATGGTCTCTTCTCGGCGGAGTCCGGGAAGTGAACACGGTCTGTGTTATGTATGACGTAAGTAGGTGTTCAGGATCACTTCTTGTTCATTGTTAGATGACGTCCGCTCCGTTGCTTCTCTTCTCGCTCTCATTTGCGCAAGTTAGCCACCTTATATGCTTTTGCCGCTGCAGCTCCACCTCATTGCACCATCCTTTCCTACAAGCTTAAATAGTCTTGATCTCGCGGGTGTCAGATTGCTGAGTCCCCGTGACTCACATATTCTACCAAAACAGTTGCAGGTGCCGACGATGCCAGTGCAGATGATGGCGTCGATCTCAAGTGGGAGTTCGACGAGGAACGTGGTCGTTATTATGTGTCTTTTCCTGATGATCAGTAGTGGAGCCTAGTTGGGACCATCGGGGATCTAGCATTTGGGGTTGTCTTATTTTCATCTGGATTTTGACCGTAGTCGGTCTATATGATTGTATTTTGGATGATGTATGAATGATATTTATGTATTGTGTGAAGTGGCGATTGTAAGCCAACTCTTTATCCCATTCTTGTTCATTACATGGGATTGTGTGAAGATGACCCTTCTTGCGACAAAACCACTATGCGGTTATGCCTCTAAGTCGTGCCTCGACACGTGGGAGATATAGCCGCATCGTGGGCGTTACACCGGAGGGGAGGGAGGTTTGTCGTTGGCCACCTCCTCCTCGGCGGTAGCCTTGTCGGCCTCCCCAGCGGCAGCCTCGCCGGCCCCTTCGGCAGCAGCCTTGCCGGCCTCCCCGGCAGACCCCTTGGCGGCCTCCTCAGCAGCAGTCTTGGCGGCCTCCTCAGCAGCGATCCTGTCGGCCTCGACCTCAGCGTACTTGGAGACCTCCTCGATGACGAGGTCGATATCTTCCTGGTCCATCGAGGGAGGATCTGGAGACCAGAAGAAAGGATAGAACGAGGTCAAGACCAAAACACAGAGAGAAAAAGAAGGCAAGATAGGGACGGAAGGCCGGCCACTTACCCGCGCCGGGCTGGGAAGAAGTGTTCCCCTCCCCGCCGGCATTCTTTGCCGGGATGGAGCCACCCAAGTTCACCTCCTCCTCCTCCTCCATGCGCGCGGGTTCGGTGCTTGGTGCCCTTCCTGGGGACGCCCCTCGAGGCGGCGTGGTCAATGGGGGCGGCATGCTAGGGGTGGCCCTCAGCGGCTCCTCCTGCTACCGTCCTCCTCCTGCAACCACGGCAAGGTCGGCACCAAGAAATCATACCCCAACACCCATCAACGAGAAGTGAGTAATGGACTCACGCTGGGGGCTGGAGCGGGGGCTGCGCTGAGGGCTGGTGTCCGAGTCACTCTCCACCAACACCGGCGTACGCGGAGTGCTCGCTGGGGGCTTGTCGCCCAGCGGGGCCTTGGCCCTCTTCACCACCCTCTGAGCCAGCGTCTCCATGTCCCTGGGAAGATAAGATCGAGTTAAAGAAAGATAAGCATAAGCATGGGGTCAGAAGGTGAAAAGGCGCGAAGTACTTACTCGTCCTCCACCTCCTCTTCCACTAAACTCCTCTTCCGCTCCGAGCTAAAGGAGCCGAGGTCGAAGTCGGCCTCCAGGGTTGTCCGCAAGAGGAGAAGAGGGGGATTGGGACCTGCGCCGCTTGGACGAAGAAGAGGCAGTCGCCCTCCCCTTCGCCACCGCGGCTTTCGTCGTCTTCTTCGCCGTCGCGTCTTTCATCGCCCTCGTCTGGCGCACAAGTTGATCCTGAGCCGGTTGCCACTGCGTGGTCCTGCAGGCCAGACTGGCTCGCCGGAGCTAGCCCGCCGCAGGACGCGTTTCTTCTCCACGGCTGAGGGGTCGTCCGCCTCGGTCTCCTCTTCGGATGACTCGTCGCCCACGTCTTCAACAAGGGGGCCCCGGCGCCGGCGCTGGCACTACTGGCCTCTTCGACAGACTCCGCCCATTGAGCGAGCTCCTTTTCCTCTGCGGCCGTGTCGGCCTCGTCCTCCACATGGCCAGCGTTGTCGGCCTCCCGTGCAAGCGCCGCCTCCGCCGCCCTGGCAGCAATGTAGTCTAGCTCCTCTTTGGTGGTGTCGCGGATGAGCACCGGCTCGTCGCGGACATAACCCTCCGACAAGTTGTCGAAGAACTCCTGCACCTTCTCTACTGGCGGCTCGACCCAGGCCGGGTCAAGGCCGTGCGTGTTGAAGTCCGGCATCATAGCGATGATGGCGGACTGACGAGAGTTGTTGCTCAGCGGGACCACTCCCGTCGGCAACCCGAACAGAGGCCCCTTGACGGCCTTTGCCGGCCTTCGCGGCCTTGCCGGTCCTCTCAGCCCTGCCATCATCATCCACACTGAGCTGAAAGAGCCTCTGACAAAAATGGGTGTGCCCCATCACCGTGTAGTTGTGCTTCAAGCCAGGGCGAAGCCCCATGATGTCGGCCGCCTTCTTGAAGAGCCAAGTCGGCCTCCCCTTGTTGTGAAGTGGGGCGATTAGGTGGCGGATAAAATTGGCCCCAATCATCTCAAGGGTGAGGCTAGCCATGGTGAGGCGATGGATCCTGGTGGTGGCGATCGTGAGCTTCTTGTCGTTGGCGTTGAGGTCGCTCCAGTCCCTGCGGCGGACCGGCAGACTTCGACGAACTTGGCAGAACTCTTGCGGATCTTTCTCCCTGATCCAGCCACCGGCCCTGCCACTCGTCCCACCTCTCCTTCTGGGCGCCCTCCGGGTACGTGCCCTTCTCCTGGGTCCTCGGGATCCAGGCGATGCACCCGGAAATGGCGTCCCCTGGCTGGATGCGAGGATAGAAGTAGTGGCGGAAGAGCGCCGTGCTGGGAAGCACTCCGGCATAGCCCTCGCAAAAATGAGTGAAGAAGGCCATGTACGCCACGGCGTTCGGCGTAAAGTCGAGGAGGTGGAAGCCGTAGGTATGCATAATGTCGTTGAAGAAGTCAGAGAAAGGGGGGCAGATCCCGCAAGAAAAGTAGTCGACGAAGAAAGGGTACCGGTCTGGACCGGCGTCGGCGAAGTCGGCGGGGATGATGTGCATGGCAGGATGCCTCGTCGTCTCCCTCCCCCACAGGGGCTTGAAGTAGTCCCTGAGGTGGACCACGTTGACCATCGAAGGGAAGTAGGCGTGCTGCATCCGAAGCATCGCCTCGCTCTCCGGCGCCTCCTTCCCCCCGGCATCCTTGGCCACTCCCTTTCCCTTGCTAGTTTTTGGTGCCATGGCGGCTGAGAAGGAGGTAAGGGATCAAGAGCTATGGGGTTGCGGCGGCGGCGAGCGGAGGCAAGGACTTCGATTTCTCGCTTGAAGGGGGAGAGGGGAACGACGGTTCCGAGATTGGAAAAGACGCAGAGGGTAAATGAGCAGCGCGTCTGCGATTTTCCCTTTTTTATGGGAAAGGCGCGCGCCGCCTCTTTACCATTAACCGCGATGTGACGCATGCCTGCAGCAACCGCCCCATGCATGGCCCCCACGTCACGCACGACCCCCACATCAGACATTCAACGAAGGTCGTGGGGAAGTGCAACTGGCGTGGAAAGTTACTACGGTAAAAACTCAGCCCCGCGTGCCCGCGCACCGTTCTGGGCCAAGTCCAACAACGCGTCGCGCTTATGTATGGCCCAGGCCCGGGGGCTCCTGTCGGTGTACAAAAGTAGGGGCTCTCCTTTGTACCCCTTTACTTGTGCACGGGTAGTCAGAGCCGCACCTGCGGCCACACTTAGCGGGGCAGAGGAAGGAAGCAAAGTCGCAAGACTACCAGGGCAGCGCTCAAGACCAGAAACATGAAGATCAGAGGGGTGAGGCGAGACTCCCCCGGCAAGGCCCTTGCCCGGGCGGCCTTCGCGGCCCCGGCAAGAGCCTTGCCGGAGCAACTTGCCCAACACCAACGAGGCCGCCCCCCCTTGAGCCTGAGAGTTCCGACGCCATCAACCGCATTGGACCCAAGGCTCGGGAGGCGCCTCCACTGTGGCATGCAGATCCTTGTAAAGACAAAGGGCTTGCAAGGCCTAGATAAGAACCAGAAGATAGGACAAATAGCGAGACTCCTGCCGAGCATGCCCTCGAGGCCCCGACAAGGCTCCTTGCCGGAGACGCCCGCAAGGCCCCGGCAAGGCTTCTGCCGACGATACCACGAGGCCCCGGCAAGACTCTTGCCGAGGGCGCTCACAAGGCCCCGGCAAGACCCTTGCCGGGAGTATACGCGAGACCGCAACAAGTCCTTTCCGCCCCTACTCAGCGGCCGACCCACCAACTAAGGCAAGTACCCACATGGCAGTACGTGGCTCCTAATCCAACTAGTCAAGCACCTGCGTGGTGGCATGTAGATCTTCGTGAATACCCTACCACCACGCCAGCCTACATGGCGCTGCATGCCTCGTTGGCCTGGACGCGTGTCGGAGCAAGGCGGAGCAGCGACGGACGGGACGAGCCTCGTTACCGTCCCCGATAAAGCAAGAGGACACCTAAGTAGCGCATTTAATGCGTTTTGTCCTGTAATGACAGGCGATAAGCTTGTACGTTGTACATGCTTTCCACCTCCCGTGTGCCACTGTGGCGACCCCTTTCCTATAAAAGGAGGCCCGAGGCGTACTGAGGAAGGATTCGGATCTTTTGGCCTACGCATGCACCATAGCTAGTTCAAGATCTCAAGAACACTCAGATATACACTGAAGCAGGACTAGGGTATTGCGCATCTTCGCGGCCCGAACCTGGGTAAATCTCATTGTGCTAACTACTAGACCCGCTCTTTGCACAACCCCCCGCCCGCCAACCGTAGAAAGGATCCTCGTGATCCCACAGGTGTCATTCTCCACAGACAAAATCCCAAGTGGTGTGATATTATCTCTATTAGCAAGTTTAATAGAAACATCAATATCTTCTATTTCAGCAGGTGCAATATCATTCATAATTTCTTGATATAAAGTAAACGGGATTGCACTCACACTAGCACCCAAGTCACATAAGCCATGATAACAATGATCTCCTATTTTAACAGAGACAACATGCATGCCAACAACAGGTCTATGTTTATCTTTTTCATCTGGTTTAGCAATTCTAGTGGCTTCATCACAGAAATAAATAACATGCCCATGAATATTTTCAACCAAGAGATCTTTAACCATAGCAACATTAGGTTCAACATTAATTTGTTCAGAGGGTGTAGGTATTCTTGTACAACTCTTGCGAACCATAGCTAAAGCTTTAGCATGTTCTTTTATCCTAACAGGAAAAGGTGGTTTCTCAATATAAGCAGTAGGAATAACTGGATCAACATTATAAGTAGTAGTTTCTTCTCTAGCTTCAATAAGTTCTACTATTTTTACTTCAATGGGAGGGTGATATTTAAACCACTTCTCCTGAGGGAGATCAACATGAGTAGCAAATGATTCACAAAAGGAAGCTACTATCTCAGGGTCAAGTCCATATTTAGTGCTAAAATTATGAAAAGCATCGGTATCCATAAAAGATTTAACACAATCAAACTCAAGCTTTATACCTGATTCCTTAACTTCGTCGAGCTCCCAATCTTCAAAGTTGCGTTTAATTATTGCCAAAAGATCCCATATGAATTCAATAGTCTTCTTTATAAAAGAACCAGTACAAGAAGTATCAAGCATGGATTGATCATTACGAGAAAGTAGAGCATAAAAATTCTGAATAATAATTTCTCTTGAGAGCTCATGATTGGGGCACAAATATAACATTGACTTAAGCCTCCCCCAAGCTCGAGCGATACTTTCTCCTCCACGAGGCCAAAAATTATATATATAGCTCCGATCACGATGAACCAGATGCATAGGATAAAACCTTTCATGAAATTCCAATTTCAATCGGTTGTAATTCCAAGCTCCAATATCATCACATAACCTATACCATGTCAATGAATTTCCCTTCAAAAGATAAAGTGAAGACCTTATTCTTGACTTTATCTTCGGGTAAACCTGCAAGCTTAATCCACAAACTTCATCCACATAGATTAGATACATATCGGGATGTAGTGTTCCATCTCCAACTTAAGGATTAGCTAGCAGTTTCTCTATCATACCCAAAGGAATATCGTAATAAATATTTTCAGTAGGTGCAGTAGGATGAGGGACAACTCTTTGTGCTTCTGGTCGAGGTGAAGATACCCCGAACAAGCCCCTCAAAGGATTATTTTCCATAGTGACAAGTAACAGTAAATTTCAGCACGTAATATAATTTTTTCCTTACCAAATTCCACTCACCAAAGGCGCTTCAGTCCCCGGCAACGGCGCTAGAAAAGAGTCTTGATGACCCACAAGTATAGGGGATAAATCGTAGTCCTTTCAATAAGTAAGAGTGTCAAACCCAACGAGGAGCAGAGGGAAATGACAAGCAGTTTTCAGCAAGGTATTTACTGCAAGCACTGAAATTATCGGTAACAGTGTAAGACAATTTGTAACGAGTAACAAGTAACAAGTGTAGCAAAGGTGCAGCAAGGTGGTCCAATCCTTTTTATAGCAAAGGATAAGCCTAGACGAACTCTTATATAAAGTAAAGCGCTCCCGAGGACACATGGGAATTATCGTCAAGTTAGTTTTCATCATGCTCATATGATTCACGTTCGTTACTTTGATAGTTTGATATGTGGGTGGACCGGTGCTTGGGTGTTTTCCTTACTTGGACAAGCCTCCCACTTATGACTAACCCCTCTCGCAAGCATCCGCAACTACGAAAGAAGAATTAAGATAAATCTAACCTAGCATTAAACATGTGGATCCAAAATAGCCCCTTACGAAACAACACATAAACTAGGGTTTAAGCTTCTATCACTCTATCAGGCCATCATCTACTTATTACTTGCCAATGCCTTACCCTAGGCCCAAATCATGGTGAAGTTTCTTATAGTCGACGTTCACATAACACCACTAGAGGAAAGACAACATACATCTCATCAAAATATTGAACGAATACCAAATTCACATGATTACTTATAACAAGATTTCTCCCATGTCCTCAGGAGCAAGCGTAACTACTCACAAAGCATTTTTCATGTTCAAGATCAGAGGGGTATTGAATATCATTAAGGATCTGAACATATGATCTTCCACCAAATAAATCAACTAGCATCAACTACAAGGAGTAATCAGCACTACTAGCAACCCACAGGTACCAATCTGAGGTTTTGAAACAAATATTGAATACAAGAGATGAACTAGGGTTTGATAGGAGATGGTGCTGGTGAAGATGTTGATGAAGATTGACCCTCCCACAATGAGAGGATCGTTGGTGATGATGATGGCTTCGATTTCCCCCTCCCGGAGGGAAGTTTCCCCAGCAGAATCGCTCTGCCGAAGCCCTAGATTGCTTCTGCCCAGGTTTCGCCACGAGACAGTGGAGCTTCGTCCCGAAAGCCTCCTTATGATTTTTTCTAGGTCAAAACCCTTCATATAGCAGAAGATGGACACCGAGGGTTGGCCAGGGGCCCACAAGCTCGGGAGGCGTGCCCTGGGGGTAGGGCGCGCTCCTAGGCTTGTGGCCACCTGGTGGGTCCCCTTCTGTTGTTTCTTCGCCCAGTATTTTTTATATATTCCAAAACAATTCTCTGTAAAGTTTCAGGACATTTGGAGTTGTGCAGAATGGGTATCTCAGATTTGCTCCTCTCTGGTCCAGAATTCCAGCTGCCGGCATTCTCCCTCTTCATGTAAATCTTGTAAAATAAGAGAGAAAAGACATAAGTATTGTACCATAATGTGAAATAACAGCCCATAATGCAATAAATATCAACATAAAAACATGATGCAAAATGGACGTATCGCCGGCCTCTTGGGCAGTAGGGTGAGAAGGGCCTCATTGATTTTGTGGAAACCTCGCCCATTCATGTGGAAGAGCTTCTAGAAGGCCTCACAAATGTCATCTTTTACAGTGTCCCAACAGGTTTGAAGAAATTCGGAGGTAAACTCGTCCGGCCCTGGTGCTTTGCCAGCCGAAAGACGCTTCACCATCTCCTAGATCTCGGCCTCAGAGAACGGCGTGTCGAGGGAGGCAAGATTGAAGGAGGGATGGCCGATCGCATGGAGATCAATGTTTTGGATTCGCTCCTCATGTGAGCCCAGTATGGAGGAGAAGTGTTGAAAGGCAGTCTGGGCCATGCCAATGTCATCAAAAACAGGCTCGTCATCGATTGTGAGGTGGAAGATGTGGTTCTTCTGACGCCTATGCGCTGCATGAATCTTTAGGAAGGCAGTACTTGTCTCGCCGCCCTGCGGCCAAGAGAAGCGCATACGCTAGCGTGCGATCAAGTGCTCAAGGCAGGTCAAGACAGGGTAAGCACACTTGAGCATGCACTATAGCTGCATGGAAGTGTCTCTTGAGGAGAAAGAGGGCGCAAATCCTGGGCGGTGTCAAGGCGCACGATGATCACATGAGCAAGAAGTAGCTGCATGGAAATGTCTCCTATAGATTTTGTGCCCCAACTTTGCAGGCGGCGGGTAGTGCATTTAAGACTCGCGAATGCGTCTAAATGGGCCTTGGTCTGGCTCCATGCTATTCCATGCGTCATGAATGGTCTGGTGGAATCCCTCCATCTTCGTCCAGTATCTCTCGAAGTGGAAGCAAGGCCAGCCATGAGCACGCGGCGCATAGTCCACGATGAGTGGGCAATGATCAAAGATGGTGGAGGCGAAGCACCGTAGGATGCAATGCGAGCGGTCCGACTCCCAGCCTGGAGTGTACAACACACGATCGTTGCGCACAAGCATCGGGTTCTCTTGATCATTGGACCAAGTGTATCTTCATCCATGTAGGTAGATATCACGCAACTCAAGGTCCAATGTGGACCGTCGAAAGCGATTCATCATGCGGCAATCAACCTAGAGTTATTCTTGTCCGCCGCGGAGAGGAACATGTTGAAATCGCCACCAATCATCCACGGGCCTATGCAGTTAGTACGCTCATCTTGGAGCTCCGAAAGGAAGTTGATCTTGGCTTGGCCTTCCCGGGGGTCCATAAAGTCCGGTAACCCACCAGTGGTGGTTACCAGCCCTTGGGGACACGAGGGCCGTGATGTCGTGTGTTCCTAGGGCAGGAATGGAAACATCAATGGAGGCGCACTGCCAGGACAAAAGGATGCCTCCCCTTGTTCCATCAACAGGCAAGAAGTACAAATCTTGGAAGAGAGGACCAAGGATTTCCAACACAATGTCTGACAAGACCGAAGCAAGTTTTGTTTCAAGGAGGACAAGGGGAAGCAGCGGAGACCTTGCTCGTGGAGCAGTACACTTGGCTTGGCTATTGAGCCCACGTACATTCCAGTAGATAATATTTAGGTTGCAATCTATGGGAAGATGGGGGGTGGGCTAGGAGAAGCATCGCTAGCTGTGCCTCAAATCTCCACTAGGCATGGTTGGGCGGGCAGCAGACTGTGCAGGGCCACCACGTTTGCTGGGATTTGCCATCCATAGAAGTCTACGAAGGCCTGCATGATGTCCTTGACAAGCAGGTGCTCAAAGAGCTTATTGTAGCATTCGTTGGCCGTATCAGAGATGGGCTCATCGTCAGTGATGATGCCGAGGCGCCATAGAAGAACTCGCTTGGCCTTTGCCTCGAAGTTAAGCCCGCGATCCACTTTGGCGATACAATCACTCCGTCATGGCGTGAAGTTGGGTGGGATCTCCAATCTCCACCGTCTAGTAGCCGGCATGGGCAGGAGTGGTGCCACCAGAGTTTGCATGCCATCTAGGAGGGTTTGCAGCTGTCCATTGGTGGAAAAATTGTCCGTAGCATCTATGGAGGGAGCAGAACGTGCATGCTGCATTAGGAAGTCACCATCACAGCCGTGGGTCACAAGGGTGCTGGGTTCGGCTCGGTCTAATTGCATGGTGTGCATGGGCGTGCTTGGTGCCCCGTGCTGACTTGGCACTGAGGAATCGAGGATGACGGGGCCCAAGCAGGAAGCAGCATAGGCGACAGGATCAGGATGAGGGGGGTCTCGAGCGGCTGAGATTGCTGGCACAAAAGCAGAGGATCAAGGATCAGTGTTGGGCGTGGCAAGAAGCGAGCCTGTCTCGGGCACGTGGTCCTCATCGGAAGAGCACAACAGTGCGATGATGGGCGTGCATTCAGTGACCATGGCCGAGTTGTCGCTGGGCTGGGTCAGGGATGCGAGCATGGAGGAGGGCCCCTGGAGCGATCAAGGCTGGAGCCATCCATGCACGGCGAGGCGAGCGAGGTGGGCGCGGTCAAGAGATGTTGGAGGACCAGCGAAGATTCGACGGCAGGAGCGTGCACTTTTTCTAAAGGCGCTTGTCCCGTAGCCAGGATCAAGGGGCCGGTGTTGCTTTGTCAGACGATGGGATCGAGATGCGCTGGCATGGTGGCAGTCACTGACATCCAGGAAGGACAGGTGGGTGGGGCCCGAGGATACCCTCCCAGCCATGGAATGGAAGTCGCCGGCGGCGACTATGGGAGTTGCCGCCGCTGCCGGAGACGGGGCGAGAAGGGCCAGGCGCGCGAGCATTGCCACTCCCATCAACCCACGGCGGGAATTCGTGGTGGCTAGTGATACGTCTCCATCATATCTACTTTTCCTAACGCTTTTCCTCTTGTTTTTGACTCTAATTTGCATGATTTTAATGAAACTAGCCCGGACTGACGTTGTTTTAGCAGAACTACCATGGTATCGTTTTTGTGCAGAAATAAAAGTTCTCAGAATGGAACGAAACTTTTTGGATAATTATTTAAGAATAAATGAAAAATATTGGAGCCAATAACCACCGGAGGGGGGCCCTGGGTGAGCACAACCCACCAGGGCAAGCCCCCCCCTCCAGGCGCGCCCAGGTGAGTTGTGCCCACCTGGTGGCCCCGCAGACCCTGATCCTGACTCCATAAATACCTATATTTGGAGAAAAATCTGGGAGGAAGAATTATCGTGTTTCATGAGATGGAGCCGCCGCCACCTCATGTTCTTCATCGAGAGGCCAGATCTGGAGTCCGTTTGGGGCTCCGGAGAGGGGGATCTTCGATCTTCGTCATCACCAACCCTTCTCCATCGCCAATTCCATGATGCTCCCAACCGGTAGTGAATAATTCCTTCGTAGGCTCGCTGGTCGGTGAGGAGTTGGATGAGATTCATCATGTAATCGAGTTAGTTTTGTTAGGGCTTGATCCCTAGTATCCACTATGTTCTGAGATTGATGTTGCTATGACTTTGCCATGCTTAATGCTTGTCGCTTTCGACCCTGGTGCCATGATTTCAGATTTGAACCGTTTATGTTTTCACCATTATATCTATGTTCTAGATTCAATCTTGCAAGTCATATTCACCTATTACGTGTTATGATATGTAAACCCCGGAGTGGCAATATTTGGGATACTTTCCGGTGATGACCGTAGTTTGAGGAGTTCATGTATTCACTATGTGTTAATGCTTTGTTCTGGTTCTCTATTAAAAGGAGGCCTTAATATCCCTTAGTTTCCTTATGGACCTCGCTGCCACGGGAGGGTAGGACAAAATATGTCATGCAAGTTCTTTCCATAAGCACGTATGACTATTTACAGAATACATGCGTACATTATATTTATGAACTGGAGCTAGTTTTGTATCGCCCTAGGTTATGACTGTTATATGAGGAATATCATCCAACGAATTCACCGATCCAATGCCTACAAATTTCCTACATATTGTTTCTACTAAGTTACTACTGCTATTGTTACGGTTACACTTGCTACAAAATCATTGCTACCACTGTTACCGTTACTATTGTTGTCACTACTACTATCAAAACTATCATATTACTGTGCTATTGATCACTTTCCTGCAGATAATTAATCTCCAGGTGTAGTTGAATTGACAACTCAGCTGCTAATACTTGCAAATATTCTTTGGCTCCCCTTGTGTCGAATCTATAAATTTGGGTTGAATACTCTACCCTCGAAAACTGTTGCGATCCCCTATACTTGTGGGTTATAAAGATCTTTTTCTAGCGCCGTTGCCAGGGAGCATAGCAATATTTGTTGAGTCACTTGGGATTATTATCTATTTATCACTATGAAGAATCTGAAGGATACCAAGACTAAGATTTTTCCCTATAATACAAGGGGAGGTAAGGAACTGCGATCTAGCTCTGCACTTGATTCACCTTCTATTTTGAGTAGACTTGCAACACCACCACATGCTATTAATCTTGATATGTCGCAAGTTATTGATTATGCTACTTCTATGAATGCTACTCATGATGATTCTAGTACCTTGCTTGATGATAATATGCCACTAGGTGAATTTCTTGATGAACAAATTGCTAGAGCTAAAGATATGGAGCATGCTGAAACTGATGAAATTATTGAAACTGAAGAAATTATTGAAACTGATGAAGTTCTTGAAACTGAAAATCTTGAAACACCTATTAGACCTAGCTCTCCTAGATATGAATTGCCTAAGGTACCTGAAGGTTATGTTATGGATGAGGAGACAACTAGAGATTTTCTTGCTTGCAATGATAGAGATGATCTTAAGAAATTATTATGCAAACTGAAAAAAAATCTTTGAATGATAGAATGACATGTGATCCTAAGTTTGCTACTTCACCTATCTTTGTTGATGATAAGGATTATGAATTCTCTGTCGACCCAGAGTTAATTACTTTGGTTGAATCTGTTCCTTTCCATGGCGCTATGAAACTAAAACTGTTGTGGCACACCTTACCAAATTAAATGATATAGCCACCCTTTTTGCTCATGAGGATAAATTCACTATTATTATATTCTCAAATTATTGCTGTTCTCACTAAAGGGTGATGCTAAGATATGGTACAATACTCTTGCTCCTGGTTGTGTGCGCAGTCCCCAGGATATGATTTATTACTTCTCTGAAAAATATTTTCCTGCTCATAAGAAACAAGCCGCCTTACAGGAATTATTTAACTTTGTGCAAATTGAAGAAAAGAGTCTCCCACAAGCTTGGGGGAGGCTTCTCCAATTGCTTAATGCTTTGCCTGATCATCCACTTAAGAAAAATGAAATACTTGATATCTTCTATAATGGACTAACCGATGCTTCTAGGGATTTCCTAGATAGTTGTGATGGCTGTGTTTTCAGGGAACAAACTGTTGAACAAGCCGAGGACTTATTGAATAATATATTGAAAAATTATGATGATTGGACTCTTCCTGAACCACCGCTTAAACCCACTCCAAAGAAGAGGGGTATCTTATATCTCAGTCCTGAAGATATGCAAGAGGCAAAGAAATGTATGAAGGAAAAAGGTATTAAAGCAGAGGATGTTAAGAATTTACCACCTATAGAAGAAATACATGGACTAGATACGCCACGACCACCAATGGTAGAGGTAAATTGTTTATTAAAGTTTGATGAAGGTGACACTGATACGTCTCCAACATATCTATATTTGTTTTATTGTTCCATGCTATTATATTATCTATTTTGGATGTTTTATATGCATTAATATGCTATTTTATATGATTTTTGGGACTAACCTATTAACCTAGAGCCCAGTGCCAATTTCTGTTTTTTCCTTGTTTTAGAGTTTCGCAGAAAAGGAATACCAAACGGAGTCCAAACGGAATAAAACTTTCATGATGATTTTTCTTGGACTAGAAGACACCCAGGAGACTTGGAGTGCAAGTCAGAAGAGCCACGAGGCAGCCACAAGGGTGGAGGGCGCGCCCAGGGGGTAGGGCGCGCCCCCCGACCTTGTGGGCCCCTCGTAGACCTCCTGGCCTAGATCTTCCTCCTATATATACTCTTATACCCCAAAAACATCCAGGGGAGCCACGAAACCACTTTTCCACCGCCGCAACCTTCTGTACCCATGAGATCCCATCTTGGGGCCTTTTCCGGCATCTTGCTGGAGGGGGATTCGATCACGGAGGGCTTCTATATCAACACCATTTCCTCTACGATGAAGCGTGAGTAGTTTACTTCAGACCTACGGGGGTCCATAGCTAGTAGCTAGATGGCTTCTTCTCTCTCTTTGATTCTCAATACAAAGTTCTCATCAATGTTCTTAGAGATCTATTCTATGTAATACTCTTTTGCGGTGTGTTTGCCGAGATCCGATGAATTGTGGATTTATGATCAGCCTATCTATGAATATTATTTGAATCTCCTCTGAATTCTTATATGCGTGATTTAATATCTTTGCAAGTCTCTTCGAACTATCGATTTGGTTTGGTCAACTAGATTGGTTTTTCTTGCAATGGGAGAAGTGCTTAGCTTTGGGTTCAATCTTGTGGTGTCCTTTCCCAGTGACAGCAGGGCAGCAAGGCACGTATTGCATTGTTTCCATCAAGGATAAAAAGATGAGGTTTTCATCATATTGCTTTAGTTAATTCCTCTACATCATGTCATCTTGCTTAATGCGCTACTCTGTTCTTTATGAACTTAATACTCTAGATGCATGCTGGATAGCGGTCGATGTGTGGAGTAATAGTAGTAGATGCAGAATCGTTTCAGTCTACTTGACACAGACGTGATGCCTATATTCATGATCATTGCCTAAGATATCGTCATAACTTTGCACTTTTCTGTCAATTGCTTGGCAGTAATTTGTTCACCCACCGTAATAATTACTATCTTGAGAGAAGCCTCTAGTGAAACCTATGCCCCCCGGGTCTATTTTACATCATATTAGTTTCCTGTCAACTTTCCAATTTCTGTCGCCGTTCCTTTATTTTGCAATCTTTACTTTCCATTCCATAAACCAAAAATACCAAAAATATTACTTTACCGTTTATCCATCTCTATCAAATCTCACTTTGCGAATAACCTTGAAGGGATTGACAACCCCTTTGTCGTATTGGTTGCAAGTTGGTGTTTGTTTGTGCAGGTATTTGGTGGCTTGTTGCGTTGTCTCCTACTGGATTGATACCTTGGTTCTCAAAACTGAGGAAAATACTTACGCTACTTTGCTGCATCACCCTTTCCTCTTCAAGGGAAAAACAACACAAGCTCAAGAGGTAGCAGACACCACCTATAATAAACATCCTAGTCAATGCCTTTATAAGTTTGATAACTACATTAGAAAACAAGCTCACTTCAATGCAAATGTTACGAAACAATTGAAATACAACTCTGATATGATTACTCGCTTGAGTGACTTGTTATTTAGAATCTGAAATGATGTTAGAGGTGTAGGAAAACATGCCTCTTTGGTTCACACTTAGTTAGAACAAGTTGCTAAATCTCAAAGAGAGTTTCTTGATGAAATGAACAATAATATGAAAGAGCATGCTATTAGAGTAGTAACTAGAGGAGGTAATGACTCGGGAACCAATTTATCCTGAGGGACACCCTAAAAGAGTTGAACAAGACTCTCAAAGAATTAACACTGATGCACCTAGTTTCTATCTCTGATGCCGAAACTCAATCTGGTAATGAACATTCATCTAGTGATAATGAAAAAGATAATGATGATGTTCATGAAGACACTCAACCAAACAATGATAAAGAACCAGGTAATGATGTTGAGATAGAACCTGCTATTGATCTTGATAACCCACAACCTAAAAATAGAAGATGTGATAAAAGAGATTTTGTTGCTAGAAAACATGGATGAGAAAGAGAACCATGGGTTCAAAAACTCATGCCATTTCCACCCAAACCAACTAAGAAGAAATATGATGAAGAATTTGAACGCTTTGCCGAGATGGTTAGGCCAGTCTTTTGCGCACTCGCTTGACTGATATTTTAGAGATGGCCCCTTATGCCAAATACATGAAAGACATCATCACTAATAAAAGAAAGATACTTGAAGCTGAAGTCTCCACCATGCTTGCTAATTATTCTTTTAAGGATGGAGTACCTAAAAAACTCGGAGACCCGGGGATACCAACTATACCTTGCTCCATCAAAAGAAACTATGTTAAAACTGCTTTGTGTGATTTAGGAGCTTGTGTTAGTGTTATGCCTTTCTCTTTATATAAAAGACTTGTTTTGAATAAACTCACACCCACTAAAATATCTTTGCAAATGGCGGATAAATCAACTGCCATACCTATCGGTATTCGTGAGGATGTGCCCGTTGTTGTTGCAAAAGTTACTAGCTTAACTGACTTTGTTATACTTGAGATGCCCGAGGACGAGAACATGTCGATTATCCATGGTAGACCCTTCTTGAATACTGCAGGGGCTGTTATTGATTGCAATAAAAGCATGGTCACTTTCCATATCAATGGTAATGAACATACAGTGCACTTTCCAAAGAAACAATTCCAAGTAAATGGTATTAATGTTATAGAAAAATCTCTGACAATCACTATTAGAAGTTTTCAACTACCTCTACCTACTGCCAAAAAAATATGATATACTTATTGTTGGGGATATGCATATCCCCGTTGAGGTAACTTAGTGTTTTACGTAAGTTCTTCGGTTTCATGCTAAATGAAGGTGGTTATTAATAAGACTTGATCAACCTTATTAATGGATCATTTTTGGGAGTCATGAAGTTGATGAATTTAGTAGTCACTACCTTCTGTCCTTAACTTTTGTTTTCTGTTTTACTTGTTAAATAAAATGCCATGTTTATCCTGCTTTCTGGATTTTCCGTGCAATAAAAAATGACCCAAAAATAGAAGTGCTCAGAATGCCCTGAAAATTTAATACGATTTTTTTCTGAATATTTCTGTGAAAATAACATCCGAGGGGGGTGCACCAGGTGGGCACAACCCACCTGGGCGCGCCCTGGTGGGTTGTGGTCCCCGCATGCCCCCCTCACTTATCTCTTTAGCCCATGTCACCTCCTACCTCCAGAAAAAAATCACCATTGCTCTCTCTCTCTCTCTCTCTCTCTCGTGTTCTTGCTCTCAAACCCGCGGATTTTGATCTCTTTGCTCGAAGCTCCGTTTCCAAAACTGTTTTGGGGGATTGGTACTTGGTATGTGATTCCTCATTTGCTCCAATTATTTTTTGCTTTCATGGATTATATTTTGAATAATTAGCTACTCTTGGTGCTACTGTAGATGAGCTTTCATGTTGAATTCTTAGAGTTCTAAGTAGTTTGAATGCTTGATATGGCCTATATGCATCTCTATGAGTAGTTGTTATCAATCTTGTGAAGTTTTGTTGACAAAATTTTGTGACCCCAAAAATTTCAGAAATTGCACGCAAATAAAATGAGCTTCTTCGAAAGGAGTTCTTTGAGGAGGAGGTCTTAGGAGGCATCATCTAGTAGTGGCTCGGTGCGTTGGTCTTATGTTGAACCAAGCGCAAGTTCGATACGGGAAGCGGCTATCAAATCCTGCCTATGGCCATGCAACGATTTTATGGCGAGTGCATGTATTAAAGAAGAATTTGAGCAATATGTTCACAACATCGAGCTCGGTCCCTACATTAAAGATATGTGTAACCAGTCAGCCTCACAGAATCATTTACTAAAGAATTTAAATTTCATCCTCGTGAGTCTAGAGTCTCGTTTAAACTTTATGACTGTCCTTTTTCCATGCCTCTAGACGCATTTAGTGGTATTTGCAAAATTCCATTTTGGGGTTCGCTATACGAGCCACCAAGATCAGAGTATGAGTCATTCTTGACTAGTATTTGCTATGGTGAGGATAGAGGAGTGACACAGGGTAGAATGAAAAGCATTCATTTCCCATCGATTCAATACTTTGCGCTCTTTAATGGCAAATGCATTGTGGGCAAGCAGGATTGCAACACAGTGTCTGCCCCTGACTTGAGCCTCATACACAATGCTCTGACTGGAATTAAATGTTATAATCTTGGAGCAATTATTGCACGCAGATTGCAACACAACGCTGGTAGTGGTTATTTTTATGGTTGGATTTGTGCTTCCCGGCTAGCTAAAGAGGTGGGTGTTACACCTCTGCCTTATGACCCCATCTTACCCACTCAGTACTTAGACTTTGAAGCCATGAAGCGCCATAAGTTCCTTAAGGGCGAAATCAATAATTATACATATAACTTGTGATTCAATAAAGAATCCATTGTGCATACCTTTTTTCCTGCGCCTGCTCTCTTTGATTTTCACAGCAAAGGAAGATATTATGTTTCTGAGAGCAAGGCCCGTGCGAACAACGCGGAGGTCGCAGCTACTCAGCGGGCTGAGGTGGTTGCACCAAGAGCCTCCGTGAGCTACCACTCTGACTACTATGCAGGTCGCGGATGGTGATTACCAAGCTAGACCAAAAGCCTAAGCTTGGGGGAGTATGTATTTCCACCGACATTACATTCATGTTCGCACATTTCATTCCAGTTGACGGTGTTCACACTTTTTCATTGTTATCCATGCTAGATTTATTTTCTCGCTTTCTTCTTGTGTGTTTGAAACACTTTGAGAAAATCTAAAAAAATATTTCTTATTTCTTTTTGGTTTTTCTTTCTAGTCTAATTAGTCATAGTATTAAAAGAAAACCCAAAAAGATTTCCCGATTCCTCTTCTTGCTTGTTGGGAGCTCTCCCGTGTAAATATTTTTTTCTCGTTTTTGTTTTCTTTCTTTTGATTTGCTTTCTTCAAGAAAAACTAAAAACTCAAAAATATTTCAGTGTGTTTCTATGAATTTCTTTTCATTTTTATTGAGTCGAACCAAGGAGAAGACCATGATGAAAATGTTGAGTGGCTCCCATATGCATTATTGTTGATCCAACAAAGAGCCCGAATTACCTTGTCTTCTCCTTTTTGAATAAAATGTTTGCAGATCCCAGCTTAGTCCACGGCACTCTTGCACAATTATTATTTTCATATCATTCGGTCGTGCAAGTGAAAGGCAATAATGACGATATTTCATGAATTGGTTGTGGCAGAGAGAAACAGGTATGAACTCAACTTGTTTTGTTTTTGTAAATATGTTTAACCTAGTATCCATGATTCAGCCTATTATGATCAAACATGTTTGCAATGACTATTAGAGATTCTAGTTTCTCATGCCATGCTTAAGTAGCTAGGAGTGGATAATGATTTATCTTGGATGTTAACATTGCATTAAAATGATTTTGATGTGGTATGATGATATGGTATCCTCCTCTGAATGTTTCAAGTGGATTGACTTGGCACATGTTCATGCATGTAGTTGAATCAAAACCAACTTAGCCTCTATGATATTTATGTTCATGGTGTTCATATCCTACTCATGCTAGTATCCAATGTTCATTATTCATAATGCATGTTCATGACCGTTTTCGCTCTCTAGCTGGCCGCTTCTCAACCTATTTGCTAGCCTTCGCCTGTACTAAGTGGAAATACTGCTTGTGCATCAAAATTCTAAAACCCAAGTTATTCCAGATGAGTCTTCCATATCTACCTATATGCGGTATTACCCTGCCGTTCTAAGTAAATTTGCATGTGCCACCTATAAAAAACTTCAAATAAACGTCTATTTTTGTGTGCCTAGATTGTTCATAGAGCGACAGGGGGTAGTCGATATCTTCCATGCTAAGTGGGCTATTCTCATGATGACTGTTTATTGACTCGTCCTTGCACGAGAGGGCGGTAATAGGGATTCCTAGTCCCTAAATCAAAAATTGCAAATAATTAAACAAAACTCCCCTAGGACTGATGTTGGTATGGACGGTGCCTGTGGATTCGGCTAGCCGTGGAGTGTGATTTTTGGTGGAGGGGAGTAAACCTTTACTTTTATCACTTGGGAACCGCCACTAATGTGTTTAGCATGGAAGATATTGATAACTTTCGGTCGTGACGTAAACAGGAAGGGTTCATTTCCCAAAATTTCATTTATCTTTGTTTTAAAAATTCAAGCTCTGGCATCGCTGCAAATCCCTGCTTCCCTCTGTGAAGGGACTATCTTTTTACGTTTATGTTGAGTCATCACCTTCTCAAATAAGCGCCAGATCTGAGAGCACTATTGTCATCCTCATGCATTGTGTATTGTTAATTTTGGGTGCATCATGACTGGATCTTTTCTACCATGAATTACAATGTTTAGTCACTGCTTGAACTTTGGAGGTGCTATGCATTTATGTTTTGCAGTCTCAGAAAGGGCTCGCGAGATACCACTGTTGTCATATTATATCACGATTGTTTTGACAGTGTTGTCATTCGAGATATCTTATTATTGCTCGCTAGTTGATTATGCCATTGATATAAGTTAATATAATTTTTAAGAGTTATTGTTGACGTGGTTAGTCATAATCTTTGCTAAAAACCTGGGTGCTACTTAAGCTTATTTATGTAAACAAGAGCAAAAGAGTTCGTAAAAGTTTTTATTTTTCACTTTCAATTTATCAACTAAATTGCTTGAGGACAAGCAAAGGTTTAATTTTGGGGGAGTTGATACGTCTCTGTCGTATCTAGTTTTCCTAATGCTTTTGCTTTTATTTTGGACTCTAATTTGTATGATTTGAATGAAACTAACCTGTACTGACGTTGTTTTTAGCAGAACTACCATGGTGTTGTTTTTGTGCAGAAATAGAAGTTCTCGGAATGGAATGAAACTTTTTGGAGAATTATTTCAGAATAAAAGAAAAATACTGGAGCCAAGAACCACCGGAGGGGGGGGCCTGGGTGAGCACAACCCACCAGGGCGCGCCCCCTCCAAGCGCACCCAGGTGAGTTGTGCCCACCTGGTGGCCCCACAGACCCTGATCCCGAATCCATAAATACCTATATTTGGAGAGAAAAACAGGGAGGGAGAATTATCAAGTTTCATGAGACGGAGCCGCCGCCACCTCCTGTTCTTCATCGGGAGGCCAGATCTGGAGTCCGTTTGGGGCTCCGGAGAGGGGGATCTTCGATCTTCATCATCACCAACCCTTCTCCATCGCCAATTCCATGATGCTCCCCACCGAGAGTGAGTAATTCCTTCGTAGGCTCGCTGGTCGGTGAGGAGTTGGATGAGATTCATCATGTAATCAAGTTAGTTTTGTTAGGGCTTGATCCCTAGTATCCACTATGTTCTGAGATTGATGTTGCTATGACTTTGCCATGCTTAATGCTTGTCGCTTTCGACCCGGGTGCCATGATTTCAGATTTGAACCGTTTATGTTTTCACCATTATATCTATGTTCTAGATTCAATCTTGCAAGTCATATTCACCTATTACGTGTTATGATATGTAAACCCCGGAGTGGCAATATTTGGGATACTTTCCGGTGATGACCGTAGTTTGAGGAGTTCATGTATTCACTATGTGTTAATGCTTTGTTCCGGTTCTCTATTAAAAGGAGGCCTTAATATCCCTTAGTTTCCTTATGGACCTCGCTGCCACGGGAGGGTAGGACAAAATATGTCATGCAAGTTCTTTCCATAAGCACGTATGACTATTTACGGAATACATGCCTACATTATATTTATGAACTGGAGCTAGTTTTGTATCGCCCTAGGTTATGAATGTTATATAAGGAATATCATTCAATGAATTCACCGATCCAATGCCTACGAATTTCCTACATGTTGTTTCTACTAAGTTACTACTGCTATTGTTACAGTTACACTTGCTACAAAATCATTGCTACCACTGTTACCGTTACTATTCCTGTCACTACTACTATCAAAACTATCATATTACTGTGCTACTGATCACTTCGCTGTAGATAATTAATCTCCAGGTGTGGTTGAATTGACAACTCAGCTGCTAATACTTGAAAATATTCTTTGGCTCCCCTTGTCTCGAACCTATAAATTTGGGTTGAATACTCTACCCTGGAAAACTGTTTTGATCCCCTATACTTGTGGGTTATCAGCGGGGCCACGAGGCTGGGCATGGCGGTGAGCCACCAGGGGCGGCACCACCATCCGAGTCAGCAGCATGGCCGGGGGTGGTGGCGGCGGGCGGCGAAAGTTCACAGTGTCGGAGACATGAATGGACACGGGCCAACGGAGAAGGTTCAACGCGTGGAGCTCCGCGATCGCCGGGTTAGCATTCGGAAAGACGGTGTCACGCTCGGGGAGGAAGAGCTCGGAGACGCGGGGGATAGCATCTAGGGTGGGGGTCCAAGCCAAGAGCTTGATGATGGACATGTCGATGCCCAGGCGTGTGTCCGGCTCCAGATCTTCAATTTGGCAGACGGGGGCAAGCAGCACCTCGGCGGATCTCCGCTGCCAAGCGTGGTCAGGGATACCATGGATTTAGATGTTCACCTTGAAGAGCAGCTAAACTGGCTTGGCACTAGCACGATGGCTCCAAGGATGGAGAATAAGGTGGAAGCATAGTGAACGCATGCCTCGGGAGGCGACGCGGGCGCGGGCAGATGCGGAGGCGAATCTGATTAGAAAATCATCGGGAGAACACGTCCGATGACAGGGAGAACTTTTCCTGGAGGATGAGTGCGACGTCCTGGCAGGAGATGCCATAACGGTTCCCGGCCAAAGTGGCGACGAGTGCCCACTGGAGTGACGCCTCGGCTGCATCGATCTCTTCCAAGCATAGGAGGAAGCATAACGCTCCCGTCGGACAGAGAGAAGGGTGCTCGGACATGGGATACAACGGCAGTGCCGCAGAGGACGACGTTGCAGGGGAAGGCACAAGCGAGAAGCTCAGGATGGAGGAGTCGGACGCCAGCAGGCTAGGCATGATGGAAGGCACAGACCACGACCCGGAGGACGCGTGCCGAGATGTGCCCGCCGCGCTCGACGCTGAAGACCCGGAAGAACGCGGGCGGAGGTGCTTGGCCGGCGGCGAGGCAGGCGGGGTTGGGGCGCGGGGGAGTGTGCAGTCGAGCATGATATGACCGAAGAAATGGAAGTGCTTGTGGTGAACGTCCTTATGGCAGTCCACGCGGGGGTGCCCCGGGTCGAGGCACCGAGGACAGGCCTGATGATGGGTGGGCATAGACGCCGGTGCAGGGGAATGAGGCGTAGCCGGGAAGCGTCGCTGGCAGCATGGATGAGGGCACGATGGGCGATGATTATGCACCACCACCAAGTCGCCCTGGTCGGACGGCTCCGATGGCCAGACCCAGTGTATCTCCAAGCGGGGGCCTAGGCATAGTGGAGGCGAGGGGAGGAGCTCGGGCGGGGGGGAGGCCGGGCCACCGCTCCAGAGGACGTTGCTACCTCTTGAGCTTGCGTTGGTTTTTTCCTTGAAGAGGAAAGCGTGATGCAACAAAGTAGCGTAAGTATTTCCCTCAGTTTCGAGAACCAAGGTATCAATCCAGTAGGAAACAACGCAACAAGCCACCGAATACCTACACAAACAAACACCAACTTGCAACCGACGCGACAAAGGGGTTGTCAATCCCTTCACGGTTATTCGCAAAGTGAGATCTGATAGAGATGGATAAACGGTAAAGTAATATTTTTAGTATTTTTGGTTTATGGAACGGAAAGTAAAGATTGCAAAATAAAGGAATGGCGATGGAAATTGGAAAGTTGACGGGAAACTAATATGATGTAAAATAGACCCAGGGGCCATAGGTTTCACTAGAGGCTTCTTTCAAGATAGAAATTATTACGGTGGGTGAACAAATTACTGCCGAGCAATTGATAGAAAAGCACAAAGTTATGACGATATCTAAGGCAATGATCATGAATATAGGCATCATGTCCGTGTCAAGTAGACCGAAGCGATTCTGCATCTACTACTGTTACTCCACACATCGACCTCTATCCAGCACGCATCTAGAGTATTAAGTTCATAAAGAACAGAGTAACGCATTAAGCAAGATGACATGATGTAGAGGAATTAACTAAAGCAATATGATGAAAACCCCATCTTTTTATCCTCGATGGCAACAATACAATATGTGCCTTGCTGCCCCTGCTGTCACTGGGAAAGGACACCGCAAGATGGAACACAAAGCTAAGCACTTCTCCCCTGTAAGAAAAACCAATCTAGTTGGCCAAACCAAATCGATAGTTCAAAGAGACTTGCAAAGATATCAAATCAAGCATATAAGAATTCAGAGGGGATTCAAATAATATTCATAGATAAGCTGATCATAAATCCACAATTCATCGAATCTCGGCAAACACACCACAAAATAGTATTACATCAGATAGATCTCCAAGAACATCGAGGAGAACTTTGTATTGAGAATCAAAGAGAGAGAAGAAGCCATCTAGCTACTAGCTATGGACCCCCGAAGGTCTGAAGTAAACTACTCACGCTTCATCGGAGAGGCAATGGTGTTAATCTAGAAGCCCTCCGTGATCGAATCCCCCTCCAGCAGGGTGCCAGAAAAGGCCCCAAGATGGGATCTCACGAGTACAGAAGGTTGCGGCGGTGGAAAAGTGGTTTCGTGGCTCCCCTGGATGTTTTTGGGGTATAAGAGTATATATAGGAGGAAGATCTAGGTCAGGAGGTCTACGAGGGGCCCACAAGGTCGGGGGGCGCGCCCTACCCCCTGGGCGCACCCTCCACCCTTGTGGTCGCCTCGTGGCTCTTCTGACTTGCACTCCAAGTCTCCTGCGTGTCTTCTGGTCCAAGAAAAATCATCGCGAAAGTTATATTCCGTTTGGACTCCGTTTGGTATTCCTTGTCTGCGAAACTCTAAAACAAGGAAAAAAAGAAACTCGCACTGGGCTCTAGGTTAATAGGTTAGTCCCAAAAATCATATAAACTAGCATATTAATGCATATAAAACATCCAAAACAGGTAATATAATAGCATGGAACAATACAAAATTATAGATACGTTGGAGACGTATCAAGCATCCCCAAGCTTAATTCCTGCTCATCCTCGGGTAGGTAAATGATAAAAACAGAATTTTTGATGTGGAATGCTACCTAACATATTTATACCTGTAATTCTCTTTATTGTGGCATGTATGTTAAGATTAGTAAGATTCAAAACTAAAGTTTAATATTGACATAAAAATACTTCAAGCATACTAACAAAATAATTATGTCTTCTCAAAATAACATGCCCAAAGAAAGCTTATCCCTACAAAATCATATAGTCTGGCTATGCTCCATCTTCATCACACAAAATATTTAAATCTTGCACAACCCCGATGACAAGCCAAGCAATTGTTTCATACTTTTGATGTTCTCAAACTTTTTCAACTTTCACGCAATACATGAGCGTGAGCCATGGACATAGCACTATAGGTGGAATAGACGGTGGTTGTGGAGAAGACAAAAATAAGGAGATAGTCTCACATCAACTAGGCGTATCAACGGGCTATGGTGATGCCCATTAATAGATATCAATGTGAGTGAGTAGGGATTGCCATGCAACGGATGCACTAGTGCTATAAGTTTATGAAAGCTCAAAAAGAAACTAAGTGGCTGTGCATCCAACTCGCTTGCTCACGAAGACCTAGGGCAATTTGAGGAAGCCCATCATTGGAATAAACAAGCCAAGTTGTTGTAGGGTGAAACCCTAGAGGGGATCTTTTCACAGTTGGAGGGGGAAAAGAGGATGAACACTCAAGAACACAAGGCACAAATCACTCAAACAAACCCAAATATCACATCCACTAGAGTAGCATACATGAGATCCACAAGATTACATGAACAATTCAAGGAAAATAGCACTAGGGTAAAAGTTCTTCCCACTAGGTGAGGTCTTGCATCCAAGAGGATCTTCTCCAAGAGGAGGGCTTGATCTCCAAGAGGAGGTCTAGATCTCCTAGAGGAGGAAGATGAGCAAAGCTCTCTCTTTGTGTTTTAAATACTTTGCTAACCCCCCAAAAGAGCTAGGGAAAGAGTTTATATAGCCTAGGGACGAGTTGGGAGAGGGGAGAGGGATACAAGGGTAAAAACCCAACAAGGCACGCAGGCCCTCGGAGGGGTCCGGGCACCCGGTGCCAAGGGGGCCGGGCACCCGGACCGGTCAGGGACCCGGCGACGGGAGGACCGTGCACCCGGGGTCCTAAGTCCGGGCACCCGGGGTCGGTGTAGGCGGCTGGGCGGCCTCGGTCGGGCACCCGGGGGTCCAAGGCCCAGGCACCCGGTCGGGGCTGGAGCGGGGCGCGGAAGGGGCCGGGCACCCGGGGCCACAAGCCGGGCAGCCGGGCACCCGGGGCGGGCAGGGGCGCAGCCCAGGTGGAGGCCGGGCACCCGGGCCCAAGGAGGCCGGGCACTCGGGGTGCCCAGGGAGTTTGGCCCTCCCCTTGGTTGCTCGTCCGGGCACCCGGGGTCCTTCCGTCCGAGCACCCAGAGTGTCCAGAGACTCCTTTCCATCGTTCTTCTTGTCCTCTCCTTCCTTCTCTTGCTCCATGGATGCTCGAACCTTCACCTTCTCCTTCTCACGATCATCTCCTTGGTATCCTAGAATGCATAACATATCTTAATGAGGTAGAACCCAATTCTCATGCGAATCAGAACGAAACTCGAAAAGGAGAGAATCAACCTCGTTCTCGATGGCGCGTGCATGTGCTCTTGTCATCGGTCCTCTCGGTGCTTGCGGTGGTGATGGAGAGTTGATGCGGGTAGTCATGGGATGCTCCGCATCACAAGTTCTATAATGAAAAATTCCCACTAGTATATGAAAGTGATATCATAGGAGACTCTCTATCATGAAGATCATGGAGCTACTTTGAAGCACAAGTGTGGAAAAAAGGATAGTAACATTGTCCCTTCTCTCTTTTTCTCTATTTTTTTGTTTGGGCCTTCTCTCATTTTTTCTTTTCTTTTTCTTTTCTTTTTTCGTCCGGAGTCTCATCCCGACTTGTGGGGGAATCATAGTCTCCATCATCCTTTCCTCACATGGGACAGTGCTCTAATAATGAAGATCATCACACTTTTATTTACTTACAACTCAAGAATTACAACTCGATACTTAGAACAAAATATGACTCTATGTGAATGTCTCCGGCGGTGTACCGGGATGTGCAATTAATCAAGAGCGACATGTATAAAAAATGATGAATGGTGGCTTCGCCACAAATACGATGTCAACTACATGATCATGCAAAGCAATATGCCAATGATGAAGCGCGTCATAATAAACGGAACGGCGGAAAGTTGCATGGCAATATATCTCGGAATGGCTATGGAAATGCCATAATAGGTAGGTATGGTGGCTGTTTTGAGGAAGGATAAGTGGTGGGTTTATGGTACCGGCGAAAGTTGCGCGGTACTAGAGAGGCTAGCAATGGAGGAAAGGTGAGAGTGCATATAATCCATGGACTCAACATTAGTCATCAAGAACTCACATACTTATTGCAAAAATCTATTAGTCATCAAAACAAAGTACTACGTGAGGGAGTCCTGGACTAAGGGGTCCTCGGGCGTCCGACCTGTTATCCATGGGCCGCACAGGTGGGTTGTGAAGACATGAAGACCGAAGACTCTACCCGTGTCCGGATTGGGCTCTCCTTGGCGTGGAAGGCAAGCTAGGTGACCAACTATGAAGATTCCTTCTTATGTAACCGACTCTATGTAACCCTAGATCCCTCCGGTGTCTATATAAACCGGAGGGCGTAGTCCGGAAAGGGGGTATTAATTACCATAGTCATACAGGTTAGGCCTCTAGGGTTTAGCCATTACGATCTCGTGGTAGACCAACTCTTGTAACACTCATATTCATCAAGATCAATCAAGCAGGAAGTAGGGTATTACCTCCATAGAGAGGGCCCAAACCTGGGTAAACATCGTGTCCCCCGTCTCCTGCAACCATCGACCACAGTTCGGGACCCCCTACCCGAGATCCGCCGGTTTTGACACCGACATTGGTGCTTTCATTGAGAGTTCCATTGTGACGTCGACGAAAGGTTCGATGGCTCGCCTTGTCCTTAAAGACAACATCACCTCCGGGAGAGTCCTGGCCCCAGGCCAAACCCTCCGGCTGGACGGCTTTACCATGATCGCCCGTTCGGCCGTTGAGCCGACGATGACCTCTCGGGCCATCGAAAACCCCCTTCGCATCAACTCCAAACACTCCCAGCAGATAGATCCGGCAGAGTTTTCGTCCTTGAACGAGCTCCTAGATCGCATCGCCGCTTTGGGAATCGCTACAGATTACGATCGGATCGGGCCTAAAACCGATCAAGGAGAAATTAAAACTCCACCGGTCACCCGCCAGATAGCGGTAGTCGAGGAGCAGGACGGCGAGTCTTCTTCTATACCAAAGACGGACTATGTCCGGATCGCCGATCTAGAAGAACCGGATACCCACCAGTGAAAGGATGCGACCAGCCCTCTGAACATAGAATCGGACGGCGGTCCTAAACAATCAGAAGATACTCCGGAGCCCGGACTGTTGAGTCCGGAAGGTCTTTAGACTCCGGGTAATCGGTCGGGTCAGGGTCCGGATCTAATTCCACCCACCCACCCGGACATAGACGCTCTCATGAGCATCAAACAGCAGTCTCAGGAAACGGTCCACCACTTCGGGGCTAGATTCCTCCTTGTCAAAGATAAGGTAAAAGACTGCCGCGATGAAGACGCAATATCAGCGTTCCGCAACAACTGCACGGATGAAGGTATCCTTAACGCCATCAATCGCCGCCGCATACTAAAGTTCCCTGACTTAGCAACTATCGTACAAAAGTACAGCGCGATGGAAAGCGCCTGGAAAACTCAGGCAGCTTGCTAGGAACCGTCGATCCCAACTCAACTCCTCCTACAGGCGAAGAGGGCGCACCCTCATGGCACACCCAGTCCAACAGTCAAGAAACATAAGCCCATTACGCGGCACGGCACCGTTCTGGAGGGGTGGCTCGATGGCCCATGCAAAATACACACGACACCAGATACCGTGGCAACTCATAGCCTTAGAGCATGTTGGATACTCCGGCAGGTAGCCAAGAGCGGCGAGGACATCCTCATCAAGGACACCCCAGAACAACACCCTCCAGAAAACGACGACATAAGAGTATTGATGGTCTTTGAGACATTCGCTTCTAACAACAAACGCAAAAGGGCACTTCGCAACCTCGCCGAAGTCTACCAAATCGCTGCAATAAACCCTTGGAACGACACGGCCATAATATTTCATGCCGGTGACGAACCGAGGTACAGGACAGTCCGAGTGCCAGCCACATTAGTCCTCAGTCCTATCATGGACGGGTTTCGACTTACTAAGGTCCTCATGGACGGCGGCAGCGGACTAAATCTCATTTACCAGGACACACTTCACAAAATGGAAATAGACAGGAGCCGCATCAAGCAAAGTAGCACAACCTTCCGCGGAATCACTCCCAGCCGAGAGGCACGGTGCGCGGGCAAAATCACACTTGACGTGGTATTTGGCACGTCGGATAATTATCGGTCCGAAGAAATCACTTTCCAAGTGGCCCCTTTCAGCAGCGGATACCACGCCCTGCTAGGGTGGGATGCTTTTATACGCTTCCAAGCTATACCTCATTACGGGTATATGAAGCTCAAAATGCCCGGACCAAACGGTATAATCACTCTTGTCAGTGATCCGGACATAGCACTCCGCGCTAAAAACAAAACCGCATCCTTGTCCCTTGAGGCGCTATCCGAAGCCCTCGCGGCCGAAGAGTTAACTGCACTACGCTCCACGGTGGACAGGGACGATGTGATACTCGACAAACGCCCAAAATCCACCTCCTTCAAACCAGCAGAAGAAATAGTCAAATTCCAGGTCCACCCAACGGACCCCAAGAAGACAGCATCTATCGGAGCACAACTGAACCCAACAGTTGACGCCGCACTACGAGAATTCCTGCGCAAAAATTAGGACATATTCGCTTGGCACCCTTCGGATATGCCAGGGATCCCACGCAAGCTGGCCGAACATAGCCTCAATATATTAAAGGGATTTAAACCGGTCAAGCAAACATTGCGGCGCTTTTCCGAGGCCAAGTGACAAGCCATGGGAGAGGAGCTGGCCAAACTTATCGAAGCCGGATTCATTAGAGGAATCAAACATCCGGACTGGCTGGCAAACTTGGTGATGGTACCAAAGAAGGACAAATCCTGGCGCCTGTGTGTCGATTTCAAAGACCTCAACAAGGCTTGCCCTAAGGATCCCTTCCCCCTCCCCCGCATTGATCAAATCATTGACGCCACCGCAGGACACGATTCACTGTGTTTCCTCGATGCATATTCCGGATACCATCAAATCAAAATGAAGGAGTCCGATCAAGCTGCAATAGCATTTATTACCCCATATGGGCCATTCTGCTTCAACACCATGCCCTTCGGGCTCAAGAACGCCGGCACCACATACCAACATATGATTCAAACCTGCCTGGAGAAGCAGATCGGCAAGACAGTAGAAGCTTACATCGATGACGTTGTCATCAAAACTAGGCACATCGAAACACTAATAGATGACTTACGTCTTACATTCGACAACCTCCATGCGTATGACATTAAACTCAACCCGGAAAAGTGTGTCTTCGGCGTCCCCGCGGGAAAACTGCTGGGCTTCATCGTCTCCAATAGAGGGATAGAAGCAAACCCAGCCAAAATCCGAGCCTTGTTACAGTTGGCCGTGCCAACCGACCTCAAACAAGTCCAAAAACTAGCTGGTTGCGTGGCAGCGTTAAGCCGCTTTATCTCCAGATTAGGAGAAAAGGTACTGCCACTCTATCACCTCTTACGGCGCACCGATAACTTCGAATGGACAGACGCGGCGACTGCCGGACTGGAGGAAATAAAGGCCCTCCTAGCAAGCAACCCAATCCTGGCCGCACCAAACGCTGGCGAACCCATGTTGCTATACATATCGGCAACACATCAGGTGATGAGCGCCGTGCTCGTCGTCAAACGAGAACAGGACGGACACAAATTCCCACTTCAGAAACCAGTATACTACGTATCTACTGTCCTCACACCATGCAAAGCCCGGCACCCCCATTATCAAAAGATGGCATACGCGGTCTTCATGGCATCCCGAAAGCTACGACACTACTTCCAGGAGTGTTCAATCACGGTGGCTTCTGAAGTCCCGCTCAATGACATAATAAACAACCGCGATGCCACGGGACCGATAGCCAAATGGGCCATAGAGCTACTTTCATTTGACATAACATACAAGCCACGTCGAGCCATCAAATCCCAAGTACTGGCTGACTTCGTCGCCGAATGGACAGAAGCCGAACTCCCTAAAGAGTACGGCGCATATTCCAACTGGGTTATGTATTTTGATGGCTCCAAAATGCTGGCAGGGCTAGGAGCGGGAGTCGTGTTAACATCCTCCACTGGAGATGTCGTCCAGTATGTACTCCAAATACTATACACAGACTCCAACAATGCAGCCGAATACGAGGCCCTATTGCATGGTCTTCGGATGGCCGTAACCATGGGCATACAACGCCTAGAGGTGCGCGGGGATTCAAACCTCGTGATATCTCAAATAAACGGAGACTTTGACGCCAAGGATCCAAAGATGGCAGCTTATTGTAATGCCGTCATAAAAATATCGGCTCGGTTCGAAGGGCTCGAATTTCATCATGTCGCCCGGGAAAGCAATCAAGCAGCGGACGTCCTTGCTCGCATTGGCGCCAAACGCGACCCTGTCCCACCCAACATTTTCCTGGAAAGGCTTTTCAAGCCATCCGTGGTATGGCAAGGGGAGGGCGGCAACAACAGTCCAGAACCATACACAACCCCAAATCCCGAACATACAGACAGTACCGGGGGCTCAGCCACCGAAATAACACCGTCGGCCCATCTCATTATGGCAGTCATTGCCCCATGGACCGAACCCTTCTTGGCCTACATTGATAGGAAGGAGCTTCCCAAAGACCAGAATGAGGCTCGCCGCATTGTCCGGCGTTCGAAGGCCTACAAGGTTCACAATGGAGAGCTCTACAAAAAAGTACTACCAGAGTAATTCAAAGATGTATCTCCGAGGAAGAGGGGCGGCAGCTTTTAGCGGAAATTCACGTTGGTCTCGGCGGACACCATGCCGCAGCTCGGGCCCTTGTTAGCAAGGCCTTCCGCACTGGGTTTTATTGGTCGACAGCCCGAGCAGACACGCAGGACCTCGTCCAACGCTGCGTCGGATGCCAACTCTTCGCCAACCAAAGCCACATGCCCCCAACTGCTTTGCAAACTATCCCCATTACTTGGCCTTTCGCGGTCTGGGGACTAGATATGGTTGGACCTCTTAAAGGGGGAAGCCATAAGAAAAAATATTTGCTGGTCATGGTGGACAAATTCACTAAGTGGATAGAGGCTAAACTAGTCAAAACGGCTAAGTCCGGCCCGGTGATAGAATTCATATCCGGCGTTGTGCACCATTATGGTGTCCCACACAGCATTATCACCGACAACGGCTCTAATTTCACGGCCGACGAGGTAAAAACCTGGTGTACTAATCTTGGCATTAATCTCGATTACGCCTCCGTCTACCACCCGCAAACCAACGGTCAGATTGAATGAGCCAATGGTCTTATCATGAGCGGCATCAAGCCCAAACTAGTGCGGTCTTTGAAAGAATCAGACAAGCACTAGGTTGAGGAGCTCGACTCCGTACTCTGGGGGCTGCGGACCATGCCCAACCGTACTACCAGATACACACCTTTCTTCATGGTGTATGGCGCAGAGGCTGTTTTACCCTGCGATATTATTCATGACTCACCTCGAGTGCGTATATACGAAGAGAGAGAAGCCGAGCTAGATCGGCAGGATAGCCTTGATGCCCTGGAGGAGGAGCGCGACGTCGCAAAGGCCCGTTCAGCATTTTACCAACAGCAGGCTCGAAGATATCAAAGTAGAGAAGTACGGGCCAAGACTTACAACATTGGCGAACTCGTTCTACGCCTACCGGAGAAGAAAAAGGACAAACTCAAGCCCAAATGGGAGGGTCTGAAAGGATCGAGAAGAGGCGTCTAGAGGGGGGTGAATAGACTCTAAGAAGAATAATTGCAGTTTTTAATTTCCTTAAGTTGTGTGGAGTTTTGGCACAAGTTTAAACATTCACAATACATATCAAGCAAGCATGACAAGAGTATATGAGCAGCGGAAAGTAAAGCATGCAAGTTGCAAGAATGTAAAGGGATGGGATTGGAGTGTGCAAACGCAATTTGGAGACACGGAGATTTTTTATCCATGGTTCCGATAGGTGGTGCTATCGTACATCCACGTTGATGGAGACTTCAACCCACGAAGGGTAACGGTTGCGCGAGTCCACGGAGGGCTCCACCCACGAAGGGTCCACGAAGAAGCAACCTTGTCTATCCCACCATGGCCGTCACCCACGAAGGACATGCCTCACTCGGGTAGATCTTCACGAAGTAGGCGATCTCCTTGCCCTTACAAACTCCTTGGTTCAACTCCACAATCTTGACGGAGGCTCCCAAGTGACACCTAACCAATCTAGGAGATACCACTCTCCAAGAGGTAACAAATGGTGTGTTGATGATGAATTCCTTGCTCTTGTGCGTCAAATGATAGTCTCCCCAACACTCAACTCTCTCTCATAGGATAGGATTTTGTGGAAAGATGATTTGAGTGGAAAGCAACTTCGGGAAGGCTAGAGATCAAGATTTATGTGGTTGGAATGGAATATCTTGACCTCAACACAAGTGTAGGTGGTTCTCTCTCACAAAATGTATGTTGGAAGTGTAGGCATGTTCTGATGGCTCTCTCCACGAATGAAGAGTGGGTGGAGGGGTACATATAGCCTCCACACAAAATCTAACCGTTACACACAAATCACCAAACTCGGTGGGACCGAATCATGAAACTCGGTCGGACCGATTTAGTTCAAAATGTGACCATTAGGCATTTTGGTGGGACCAAATGGATCAACTCGGTGGGACCGATGTGCTAGGGTTAGGGTAAATCCTCATCTCGGTTTGACCGATTACTCAAACTCGGTGGGACCGATTTGGGTAATAAGCAAAACAGAGAGTTGGCCAAGCAAACTCGGTGGGGCCAATTGCATGTCTCGGTGGGACCAAAATTATTGCAATAGGCAACAGAGAGTTTGCAAGCCTATCTCGGTGAGACCGAATTGGTTAGGGTTTCTGGCAGTGGCTATGCCAATTGAACTCAGTGGCGCCGGATAGAAAGTTTTGGTGGGGCCAAGTTTGACTTTTGGTTTGGGACATATGTGGATGTGAGAAAGTGGTTGAGGGCTTTGGAGCATATCACTAAGCACTTTGAGCAAGCAAGCCATTAAGCAACACCTCATCCCCTCTTAATAGTATTGGCTTTTCCTAGGGACTCAATGTGATCTTGGATCACTAAAATAGAAAATGTAGAGTCCTGAGTTTTGAGCTTGAGCCAATCCTTTGTCCTCAGCAACTTGAAGAGGTTCCACATCCTCTAGTCTATGCCACTCCATTGTTGAACTTATCTGAAACATACTAGGTAGAGGTATTAGTCCAACAAGAGATATGTTGACATTAATTACCAAAATCACCCAGGGAGCACTTGTGCTTTCAATCTCCCCCTTTTTGGTAATTGATGACAACATACATCAAAGCTTTAGATAAAGATATAGAGAATAACAAGTAAAGCTTTGGAAAGACATATAACATGCATAGGCTTCCCCTACATGTATGCAATCATGTGAATATGGAACATAGGAGCATGTGAATGCATAAGCATGACAGAGGAAGCCATGTGTTACATGTATCTTGGCTATATGCATCAGAGCAAATGATGTGAATATAGGAAATGTACCTTCATGCTCATGAGTTCTTCTTAATAAACAATATGTACATCAGCAAGAAATCCTCGTGCACATGACTGTGATGCATATACTTACCTTGTGGTCTTGAGTTGGCTTAGGAAGGAATGAACCTGAGTAAACAAGGTTAGATAACACAGATACATCTACTAGCCAGAGCAAACAAAAGAAACCACAAGAGTACCAAGACTGGGATAACATGTAGAGAGTGAGTACTGAGTACTCTATTGGATATAGACATGTCCCCAAAGGTAAAGATATGCAATGAATTCAAGGATTTCCTTCCCTTAGATGTCTTGCTCCCCCTGAATCTTGCATGGGGTATTGGGAGAAGATAGGGAACAGAAAATCAGAGCAAAGAAAAGAAACAGAGCTAATGCAAACAATCAAATATGAGCATGTCTTTCCCCTCTTGAAGACATGTGACTTCTCTCCTCTTGAATACCAAGCATCTGGGGTTTCTTACACTCTCCCCCTGAGTGTGCTCTCCCCCTATAGAAATGATTAAGCTTAAGCTTTGATGTGATCTCTCCCCCCCTTTGACATCAATTTCCAAGAAGGGCTCTTCTGGATTGTTATTACAAATGGGTTTGGTCCTTGAGTCACAAAGCAAAGTAATGTGATGCTGGTAGAGGACAAGAATCATTGAGTGGAGCTGGAGCAATTAGAATGCAAGAATAAGTGGCAAGCTATCTTTCCTGTAGTGAAATCGGTGGCACCGAGTTTTGTGCTTCAGTTGCACCGAAAGAATTCGGTTGGACCGAAGGAAACAAACCGGTGTGACCGAGTCCGTCACAGAGAAAACACTTGTCACCTCGGCTCACTAGGCAAGTAAGATCTCACAAGGATTTGCAAGGAATTGGATGCAGGGAATGCAAAACACAAATAAATAGAAAAGGAATCTAGATGAAGTTTTTTTGAAAGGGGAAATAAATATGCACGAGACAAATGCAAGAGCACGGAGAAACACAAGAGAACTTCATCTAGAATTGGGCGGCGACAAAGTCACCTATCTTAGAGTATATTGACTTAGGAGTCAAGTGAGGGCACATGATCATAGGTCATACTCATCGTTTAAGCTCAAAATGGGGTTACCATTTTTTGTTTAAGCATCTTGATGTATTCACAACTTGTTGAGTTTCTTTGACTCATGTCTTGGAGTAAAGCTTCTCTAAGATGGAATAACATACCTTGGGTGGTGGTGTTGATCTTGATCATGTAGTTGAACTTGTGTGGGTTGCTCAAGGTTGATGTAGCTCATCAAGAGTTGGGAGCACCACTTGAAGTTTGAGTTCATCTACCTACATGGGTTAGTTTTGCAAGGAAGAGCACTTGTGTATCCAAAATGACGATCATAAAACTTAACATAGAATTTGTCAAAGGATATGTTTGAAGGGTTTTGTGCTTCCTTGTTTTCAACCACCATTGTGTAGAGACTTGGTGATGTAGAGATTGCTCAAGATATGAATGAATTGCAATCTCATGGATTTAGATTCATCCAAGTACCTACAAGGGTTAGATAGCATGCAAGGGTGCAAATATATCCAATACATATAAATAGCAATATGAAAGAAATATCATGGATTAGTCAAAGGCTCATGCCTTGCATGTATCCAAATGGAGTTCCTACTCCAAGTTTGAAGCATCAATGATGTTCAATTATCCTCTCAAACGGCAAAAGACTTTCTCATCAAGCGGTTTGGTGAAAATATCCGCCAATTGCTTATCGGTACGAACATGCTTAAGATCAATGTCCCCTTTGGCAACGTGATCTCGAATGAAATGATGACGAACTTCAATATGCTTAGTTCGAGAATGTTGCACGGGATTGTGAGCAATCTTGATAGCACTTTCATTATCACAAAGCAATGGAACATGTTTCACATATATCCCATAATCTTTAAGAGTTTGGGTCATCCAAAGTAATTGAGCACAACATGAACCAGCGGCAATGTATTCCGCTTCGGCGGTGGATAAGGATACCGAGTTTTGTTTCTTGGAGGACTAAGACACAAGAGATCTACCAAGAAATTGACAAGTACCCGAAGTGGACTTTCTATCAACCTTGTCTCTGGCACAGTCCGAATCGGAGTAACCAACAAGATCGAAAGAAAACCTCTTAGGATACCAAATGCCAAAATTTGGTGTGTGTATTAAGTATCTCAGTATCCTTTTCACAACCTTAAGATGACACTCTTTAGGGGCCGCTTGATATCGTGCCCACATGCACACACTTAACATAATATCGGGACGAGAGGCACATAGATATAACAATGAACCAATCATAGAGCGGTAAACTTTTTGATCAACCGGTTCACCATCTTTGGTCAAATCAAGATGTCCACTAGTAGGCATGGGTGTAGTCATACCTTTGCATTCTTGCATATTGAACTTCTTGAATAAGTCCTTGGTGTACTTTGTTTGAGAGACAAAGGTACCTTCCTTAGTTTGCTTGATTTGCAAACCGAGAAAGAATTTGAGTTCACTCATCATAGACATCTCAAACTTCTCCGACATTAGCTTTCCAAACTTCTCACTAAAATGAGGGTTAGTCGAACCAAATATGACATCATCAACATAAATTTGGCACACAAATAGTTCTCCATTAAACCTTTTAGTAAAAAGAGTAGAATCTATTTTTCCAATTTCAAAGCCTTTTTCAATAAGGAACTTGGTCAAGCATTTATACCACGCTCTAGGAGCTTGTTTAAAACCATAAAGAGATTTGTGAAGTTTGTAAACATGATTAGGTTTCTTAGGATTGACAAAGCCGGGAGGTTTCTTAACATAAACTTCCTCCTCAATTTTACCATTTAGAAAAGCATTTTTAATGTCCATTTGGTACAAGGTGATATCATGGTGATTAGCATAGGCAAGTAAGATGCGAATGGACTCAAGTCTAGCAACGGGAGCATATGTCTCACCATAGTCCATACCTTCGACTTGAGTGTAGCCTTGGGCTACTAGACGTGCTTTGTTGCGGACGACTTGACCATCTTCATCTTGCTTGTTGCGAAACACCCATTTGGCACCAATGATGTTGTGGTTGTTGTCGGGCTTCTCGACCAATGTCCATACTTGGTTTCTCTCAAAGTTTTGTAGCTCTTCATGCATAGCGTTTATCCAATCCGGATCTTCCAATGCTTCTTCAACCTTCATAGGTTCAATGCTAGAGATGAATGAATAATGTTCACAAAAATTAGCCAAACGACAAGGTAAAAACCTGGTGTACTAATCTTGGCATTAAACTCGATTACGCCTCCGTCTACCACCCGCAAACCAACGGTCAGGTTGAATGAGCCAATGGTCTTATCATGAGCGGCATCAAGCCCAGACTAGTGCGGTCTTTGAAAGAATCAGACAAGCACTGGGTTGAGGAGCTCGACTCCGTACTTTGGGGGCTGCGGACCATGCCCAACCGTACTACCGGATACACACCTTTCTTCATGGTGTATGGCGCAGAGGCTGTTTTGCCCTGCGATATTATTCATGACTCACCTCGAGTGCGTATATACGAAGAGAGAGAAGCCGAGCTAGATCGGCAGGATAGCCTTGATGCCCTGGAGGAGGAGCGCGACGTCGCAAAGGCCCGTTCAGCATTTTACCAACAGCAGGCTCGAAGATATCAAAGTAGAGAAGTACGGGCCAAGACTTACAACATTGGCGAACTCGTTCTACGCCTACCGGAGAAGAAAAAGGACAAACTCAAGCCCAAATGGGAGGGTCTGAAGGATCGAGAAGAGGCGTCTAGAGGGGGGTGAATAGACTCTAAGAAGAATAGTTGCAGTTTTTAATTTCCTTAAGTTGTGTGGAGTTTTGGCACAAGTTTAAACATTCACAATACATATCAAGCAAGCATGACAAGAGTATATGAGCAGCGGAAAGTAAAGCATGCAAGTTGCAAGAATGTAAAGGGATGGGATTGGAGTGTGCAAACGCAATTTGGAGACACGGAGATTTTTTATCTGTGGTTCCGATAGGTGGTGCTATCGTACATCCACGTTGATGGAGACTTCAACCCACGAAGGGTAACAGTTGCGCGAGTCCACGGAGGGCTCCACCCACGAAGGGTCCACGAAGAAGCAACCTTGTCTATCCCACCATGGCCGTCGCCCAGGAAGGACTTGCCTCACTCGGGTAGATCTTCACGAAGTAGGCGATCTCCTTGCCCTTACAAACTCCTTGGTTCAACTCCACAATCTTGACGGAGGCTCCCAAGTGACACCTAACCAATCTAGGAGACACCACTCTCCAAGAGGTAACAAATGGTGTGTTGATGATGAACTCCTTGCTCCTGTGCTTCAAATGATAGTCTCCCCAACACTCAACTCTCTCTCATAGGATAGGATTTGGTGGAAAGATGATTTGAGTGGAAAGCAACTTCGGGAAGGCTAGAGATCAAGATTTATGTGGTTGGAATGGAATATCTTGACCTCAACACAAGTGTAGGTGGTTCTCTCTCAGAAAATGTATCTTGGAAGTGTAGGCATGTTCTGATGGCTCTCTCCACGAATGAAGAGTGGGTGGAGGGGTACATATAGCCTCCACACAAAATCTAACCGTTACACACAAATCACCAAACTCGGTGGGACCGAATCATGAAACTCGGTCGGACCGATTTAGTTCAAAATGTGACCGTTAGGCATTTTGGTGGGACCAAATGGATCAACTCGGTGGGACCGATGTGCTAGGGTTAGGGTAAATCCTCATCTCGGTTTGACCGATTACTCAAACTCGGGGGGACCGATTTGGGTAATAAGAAAAACAGAGAGTTGGCCAAGCAAACTCGGTGGGGCCGATTGCATGTCTCGGTGGGACCGAAATTATTGCAATAGGCAACAGAGAGTTTGCAAGCCCATCTCGGTGAGACCGAGATCCCATCGGTGAGACCGAATTGGTTAGGGTTTCTGGCAGTGGCTATGTCAATTGAACTCGGTGGCGCCGGATAGAATGTTTTGGTGGGGCCAAGTTTGACTTTTGGTTTGGGACATATGTGGATGTGAGAAAGTGGTTGAGGGCTTTGGAGCATATCACTAAGCACTTTGAGCAAGCAAGCCATTAAGCAACACCTCATCCCCTCTTAATAGTATTGGCTTTTCCTATGGACTCAATGTGATCTTGGATCACTAAAATAGAAAATGTAGAGTCCTGAGTTTTGAGCTTGAGCCAATCCTTTGTCCTCAGCAACTTGAAGAGGTTCCACATCCTCTAGTCCATGCCACTCCATTGTTGAACTTATCTGAAACATACTAGGTAGAGGTATTAGTCCAACAAGAGATATGTTGACATTAATTACGAAAATCACCCAGGGAGCACTTGTGCTTTCAGGGTCCCTTCATAATTGACGAAGTTCTCACCGGAGGAGCGTACCGTCTTCGTGATGCATCAGACAATCGCTTCGAGCCGAACCCCTGGAACGCGGCCAGACTACGAAGATTCTACGCCTAGTGCTGAACCCCTTGTTCGTCTCCTTCTCCCCTGTAGTTTCCATTATTTTTTCTCTCTTTTCAGATTACTTTTTCCTTTCTCGCTTTAAAGCTTTGGTACGGCTAGACCGCACACCCCTGACACATACATATTTAAAATATGTATGTCCATTATACCTGGGGGCTTCTTGGACAGAAGTTTTTTATTATTATTCCTCGAGCATCAAGCTCTTCACATATGAGTTCTTCCATATGTACCTTTTCTTCGCCACTATATGCATCGATATGACTTAAGTTTTGGTCAAGCTAGGTTGCCTGGCTCCTGTGCTTATGCTCTACGTTCCCGTTAGTTCGGCTAGGGCATAAAGGGAGCACCTCTGCGATTGTTACTGCCGGGTCATCCGGATGTGTACCTCAGCCTGGGTGAAGCCGAAAGCTAGCGTTCTTATGGGAATATTCGGTCGGTGAATTAAAGATTTTTTTGCATTTAATCCATTGCGAACCCCTAGAAGTTACTTACACTGTGATTTTTCCATCACAATTCGGACATGTACATTAATACATGCACACCTAGGGAAAGGAACCCTTAACGGAACTATTCTCTCTGGAAGATGTTTCTTACGATCTCAATGTAATATAACATAACTAGTAGGATACAACTTGTCTGTTCAAGCAACTATGACCCCTACGCCTAGTTTTCCAGGCATACCCCGGTCTATTCGGCCGCGAGGGTATTCGGAAACACTCTGCACCCTCGGGTCCGGAGGTTGAAGCGAAAAGGTCTGCCATGACAAATGCTATACAATTCAGCTAGAATTACACAGGGTAAGGAAAGTACATAGCCACTTGGACTCAAACAATTCCTCCTCTATACCATCCAACAGGCGGTCCAACTTACAATCCTGTTGGGAATATTTGGCGGCCACCTCTACTTGGTCATATACTAAACTGACGGGAATTTCTTCCCCATTTGACCCTAGCGGTCCAACCCTGGCCATGTGATTCGGATCCAGCTTGGTATATCGTGTTTTCACCATGGCCTAGGCCTCTCGTGCACCCTCTAGGCAGGCCGATATCTTCCATAGTCGGATACGCCACCGTGCTCCCTTGAACAGCTCCACAAGCTCCTCCATACTTTTTGGAGGGGAGGCGGATGGCCATAAAGCCTTAGCAGCACTCCGCATGGCCAGCCGAGCATGCTCGTGCACTTGCGACAACCTTTGCAGCAGATCACTCGATGATCCGGACACCTCCTCTTCAGGACGGCCCGTAAATATGCCTGCAATGATAACTATATCAGTTCTATTTATCTCCGAACTACTTTAAAAATAGTTCAGACACATACTAAATATGCCGCCCCGCAGCTTCTTGTTCTCCTTTACGGAATCAACTAGCTGGGCCCGCACATCCTTCAGCTCTTCGCCCAGCTGGGTCTTGCAATCCTGAAGTTGGTTTTTCTCAACAATGACCTGCTTCAGCACACGTTCGCCCGTCGCATGTAGCCTTTTGGCTTCTTGTTCATTCGCTTGCGCTACTTTTAGCGCCTCCTTGAGTTCCACTGACAATTATGTCATGGTATAGGCAACACTGTTAGCATTAATGGCATATAATCATATTTTCTCGATGGAGGGGAATATTACCAGGTGACGCCTTCTTGGATTTCTCCAGTTCGGCGGCTACAGCAGTTAGCTGTGTCTGACACCTTTTTATCTCTTGGGCTAACTAGACGTTCTTCTCCGTAAGAGCCTGGTTATACAACGATCCTCAAATCAGTTGTGCCAACTACTTTAAGTCTCGGGGGCTACTGGCACATGGTTATCATATTTTGGGCACAGTAAACTTACCTGCACATCTGTTAAATGCTGCTTTGTGGCTCTGCTAAGCCCGTTTCGAGCAGTTCGGATGTATGCGTTAGCCGAGCTGAAGGCATTGAATGCCTCCTCTGAGAACTTGGGGTCTCGTAAAACAGCCCTGCAGCGCCGATGGTTCATGGCGCTCTCTACTTCCGAGTTGGTAACGGACATATTTTCCGAACCCTCGGCCGAAGGATAGTTCGGCGTTGCCAAGTCACAGTCGGGTGCGGCCGCTGAAAAACATATTTATGGATCCGTACCTCTTCGATGAAAGCCTGGCCGTGTCTTCACCGGCTTTTCTCTTCGAAGGCTGGCTCGGTGTGGGAGTCGATCTCCTCGGAATCGCCGAACGCCTCCTCTTTGGAGGACAAGACAGTACGGTGGGTAAGATAGAATAAGAGCACTCTTTTAGAGGAGGTGTCTCTTGATTACTTACGCGCGAAACGGGAAGAAGGCCAGGGTAGTCGGCGGTGATGGCCACTTCTGTGCCATCATATCTCGTTTGGTAAAACACTCCCTCCGCGAGCACCACAAATATATCCGGATCCTCCTCAAACCCAGGATCAAGCTCCCGGTTGTGGTTCTCCGGCTGTGGAGCGGGACTATGAAGTCCTTTGGTGACCTTTCGCCAGTGCTGTCATAACAAACGGATTTGAAATTTATCAAAAGTAGTCCAGAAGTGGAATGAGTGAAACAGAGGGGTTGAGGCTTACCCAACTGGGAGGATCATACATAGAATACCCATCTCTGCGCTTAATGCGAAGAAATTCCTCTTCCTCCCCTTTAAACAGCTCGGCCAAAAACTTGGCCAGAGCGGCGGGGGTATCCGGACCTTTTCGGCCACAACAGGAGGCGTCATGCTCTCCATTATAGTGCCACATTGGCAGCCCTCTGTATTGGAGCGGCTGAACCCCTCGCACTATGGAAGTCACCATTACCTTGATTATTGTGAGTCCGGACTGAGCGAGCGTCTTTATCTTGCTCATGAGCTGATGAACTTCCGCATTGTCATCCTCTTCAAAACTCCGGGCTCGCCAACTGTGGCGTTTCTTTAGCGGAACACTCGCAAATTCAGGAAGACCCTTTCGAACTGGGTCGAGAAGCGCGACGTCCTCAATGTAGAACCATTCGGAAGGCCATTCTTCATATGCCTTCCTTGGTGTGCCGGACAGATATCCGGTATCGGCGATGTGCCACACTTCGGCTCCGCCCACTTCAAATATTGACCCCTCATGATTGCGCGGGACAAGACAGAACAACTTCCTCCACAGCTCAAAATGGGCATCAATTCCCAGAAATAATTCGCATAAGGCAACATAACCCACGATGTGTAGAATGGAGGCAGGGGTGAAGTTGTGCAGCTAGAGGCCATAATATTCCAGAAGCCCTCGGAGGAATGGATGGATTGGAAATCCGACGCCTCTTAGCAGGTAGGGGACGAAACACACCCGCTCTCCCCCAGATGGATTGGGGAAACTCTCTGCCTGAGTCTCACCATTGAAGGAAGCTAGCCCCACTCGAACAGGGACTAGATCTGTAGGAGGAAGAAATCCCTACGTCTGCAGCTTCGTCAATTGACTATGGGACACAGAACACCCCTCCCACCCGCCTTTCCCTGGGCCAGAACGGGGGGAGGAACTGGGAACGGTAGCCATGTTGGAATGGTTTCTCCTAGCAGTCTCCGGGGATTTTTCTCTGCGTGGTGCCGAATGGATCTAGGATCCAATCTCTTTAAATAGGCGCTCTTCCTTGCCTGGACGGGGTGCTGATTGCAAAAATACCCTGACCTTCCGTATTCGCTCGACACATGGAAGACAAAGTTATTTGACGCGCAGAAGCCGAGTGGAGCGACATTGATCAACGGCCGAATACATTACTTGGAGGTCATCGGAGGAGGAACCTGCCTTGCAATGCTGAAGACAATTTGTGTGCCGAACACTTCATTATTGAAGACTGGTTCGGGGGCTACTAAGGGAGTCCTGGACTAAGGGGTCCTCGGGCGTCCGGCCTGTTATCCATGGGCCGGACTGGTGGGCTGTGAAGACATGAAGACCGAAGACTCTACCCGTGTCCGGATTGGGCTCTCCTTGGTGTGGAAGGCAAGCTAGGCGACCAACTATGAAGATTCCTTCTTATGTAACCGACTGTATGTAACCCTAGATCCCTCCGGTGTCTATATAAACCGGAGGGCGTAGTCCGGAAAGGGGATATTCATTACCATAGTCATACAGGTTAGGCCTCTAGGGTTTAGCCATTACGATCTCCTGGTAGATCAACTCTTGTAACACTCATATTCATCAGATCAATCAAGCAGGAAGTAGGGTATTACCTCCATAGAGAGGGCCCGAACCTGGGTAAACTCGTGTCCCCCGTCTCCTGCAACCATCGACCATACACGCACAGTTCAGGACCCCCTACCCGAGATCCGCCGGTTTTGACACCGACACTACGCGCATGCTCCTAGGGGGATAGATTGGTAGCAAAAGACCATTGCTTGTCCCCGACCGCCACTCATAAGGAAGACAATCAAAAATAAATCATGCTTCGACTTCATCACATAACGGTTCACCATGCATGCATGCTACGCGACTCACAAACATTAACACAAGTATTTCTCAAATTCACAACTACTTACTTGCATGACTCTAATATCACCATATTCATATCTCAAAACAATCATAAGGAATCAAACTTCTCATAGTATTCAATGCACTTTATATGAAAGTTTTTATTATATCCCTCCTGGATGCCTATCATATTAAGACTAATTTTATAACCAAAGCAAATTACCATGCTGTTTAGAGACTATCAAAATAATATAAGTGAAGTACGAGAGTTCAACAATTTCTATAAAATAAAATGACCGACATGCTCTAAAAAGATATAAGTGAAGTACTAGAGCAAAATTGCCTAGCTCAAAAGATATAAGTGAAGCACATAGAGCGTTCTAATAAATCACGATTAATGCGTGTCTCTCTCAAAAGGTGTGTACAGCAAGGATGATTGTGGAAAACTAAAAAGCAAAGACTCAAATCATACAAGACGCTCCAAGCAAAACACATATCATGTGGTGAATAAAAATATAGCCTCAAGTTAAGTTACCGATAGACGAAGACGAAAGAGGGGATGCCTTCCCGGGGCATCCCCAAGCTTAGGATTTTTGACATCCTTGAATATTACCTTGGGGTTCCTTGGGAATCCCCAAGCTTAGGCTCTTGCCACTCCTTATTCCATGGTCCATCAAATCCTTACCGAAAACTTGAAAACTTCACAACACAAAACTCCAACAGAAAATCTCGTAAGCTCCGTTAGTATAAGAAAATAAATCACCACTTTTGGTACTATTGTGAACTCATTCTTTATTTATATTGGTGTAATATCTACTATATTCCAACTTTTCATGGTTCATACCCCCGATACTAGCCATAGGTGCATCAAAATAAGTAAACAACACGCGAAAAACAGAATCTGTCAAAAATAGAACAGTCTATAGCAATCTGTAACTCTCGAATATTTCTGCAACTCCAAAAATTCTGAAAAATTAGGACGACCTAAGAAATTTGTTTATTAATTTTCTGCAAAAATAATCAACTCAAAAGCACGCATCTGTGAATTATGAAAATTATTTTCCTAGGCGCAAAAGTTTCTGTTTTTCAGCAAGATCAAATCAACTATTACCGTAAGCTATCCCAAAGGTCTTACTTGGCACAAACACTAATTAAAACACAAAACCACATCTAACCAGAGGCTAGATGATTTATTCAAAGCAAAACAGAACCTAAAAAGCAAGAACATAAAATAAAATTGGGTTGCCTCCCAACAAGCGCTATCGTTTAACGCCCCTAGCTAGGCATAAAGCACGAATAGATCTAAGTATTATCATATTTGGCATGCAAATCCTCAATTACACACTTATGATTCTTAGGAGATTCTTTGATTTTACAAATGGTCAAACTCCTAAGCAAGAAATCAAGAAATTCATTCGTCACAATAGGTTCCTTAAGAATGTCGAGAAAATTGGGGTGAACAATAATTGATTTGAGATCTTCATTGTTCCTACTAGAAGATTCACCCTTATTTTTAGGAACATAAGTAAACTTGGCAATCTTAGTGGGAGGAAGATTTGGAGTAGTTTTAACGGAGGAAAAAGCGGAACCCAAGTTGGTAATAATATCTTCTAGTTTGCCAATTCTACTAGAATCTTGATCTATCTTTTCATTAACTATGGGTTTCTTTTCCCTAAGATTCTTTAGAGTAACTCCTAACTTAGATCCATATTGAGTAATCTGATTATGAATCTTTTTATCCAAATTTTCAATCAACTCAACGGTAGCAATTTTATTTTCAATAATATCCAATCTTTGCATTACATGTTCCAAGGTTAAAACAGTTCCATTAAGATAATGCTCCCAAACATCTTGGGCCAAAATATCCAAAAGAGGTCCACAACAACAAATACGGAGTCCTTGCCATTTTGAGTCCTAGCTAATCCAAGCACAAAATCCATGCTAATATCTTCCCAAGGTTGATGTGGAATAGGTAAAGGCATATGTAAACCATGGGATTGAGATTGTGACTTAGCTTTGCAACATGTAGAGCACCGGTTGGTGAAGCGGGCGACATCGCGAAACATCTTGGGCCAAAAATAGTTCTTGGATAGCGTGGCAAAAGTCTTGTCATGTCCAAAGTGTCCCATGAGTCCGCCTCCATGAGCCTCTTGCAAAAGTAACAAACGAACAGAAGACTCGGGAATGCATAGTTTGTTAGCTCTCATAAGATAACCATCTTTGATATAGTATTGTTCCCAAGAAGTATGCGTCAGACACTTAGCATAAGGAGTAGCAAAAGTCACATCATGCTCATACAAATCTTTTATATGATCAAATCCAACAACATTCAATTCAAGTTGAGTAAGTAACATGCATTTGCGAGAAAGGGCATCCGCCACAACATTCTCTTTGCCCTTAATGTACTTGATCACAAAGGGGAAAGATTCAATAAATTCACTCCATTTAGCATGCCGTTTATTCAACTTGGTTTGACCATTAAGGTACTTAAGTGTCTCATGATCGGTATGTATGACAAACTCATGCGGTCTAAGATAATGCTCCCAAACATGCAACACACGCACTAAAGCATACAATTCTTTGTCATAGATGGGATAATTGAGTTGAGCACCAGAGAGTTTTTCACTAAAATATGCAATAGCTCGTTTTTCTTGCATCAAAACTCCACCAATTCCATTACCACTAGCATCACAATGGACCTCAAAAGTTTTGTCAAAGTTAGGCAAAGCAAGAATCGGGGCATGAGTAAGCAAGGATTTGAGCTCATCAAAAGCGGTTGATTGCAAAGGTCCCCAAACAAAGGGTGCATTCTTCTTACTCAAGGCATGCAAAGGTGCGGCAATAGAGCTAAGATCTTTCACAAAGCGACGATAGAAACCCGCAAGGCCAAGAAAACTATGCACTTGTTGCAAATTAGTTGGTTGTGGCCATGTTTTAATTGCTTCAATTTTAGACTCATCAACATGGACACCCTTTGAGGAAACAACGGAACCCAAGAAAACAAGCTTGTCAACTCCAAAAGTGCACTTTTTCATGTTTGCATAAAGACGTTCCTTGCTAAGAGTTTGCAAAACGGTCCTAACATGATTCACATGATCTTTGATGGATTTTCTTAAAACAAGTATGTCATCGAAGTAGACCACAACAAACACTCCAAATGTAAGGACGAAGCACAAAATGCATAAGACGCATGAAAGTACCGGGAGCTTCCGATAAACCCATAGGCATAACCAACCACTCGTACAAGCCAAATTTGGTTTTGAAAGCGGTTTTCCATTCATCACCTTCTTGTATGCGGATTTGATAATAGCCACTTTTAAGATCAATTTTTGAGAAAATGGTGGCACCGCTAAGCTCATCTAGCATATCATCTAGGCGAGGAATGGGATGCCTATAACGAACAGTGATAGCATTTATGGGTCTACAATCAGAGCACATGCAAAAACTACCATCTTGCTTGGGCACAAGTATAACTGGAACGGCACAAGGGCTTAAGCTTTCACGTACATGGACGTTGTCGATGAGTTGTTGTAATTGCCGTTGGATCTCCTTAGTTTCTTTGGGGTTGACGCGGTGGGAGCCTTGTTCAGAAGAGGTGCTCCGGGGATGAGGTCGATCCTATGTTCAATGCCACGTAGTGGAGGAAGACCGAGAGGTAGCTCATCGGGGAAGACATCCTCGAATTCCTGCAACAAGTTAGAAAACAGTAGAGGAAGAGGATTAGGAGTGTTAGTTTTTGCCACCTCATCTTTGCATAGGAGGACAAAGTGCATGCCACTCGATGGGTTCTCACACACTTCTCTCATCTCTCTTTTTGTGGCTAGGAGGACTAAGTTTTTCTCTCTTGGCGAAGAGTCGCTCAATTTTGGCTTGTGGCGCTCACTTTCTTTTTGGTGGGTCACTCTCTCACTAGGATCTCCATGATGGGTGGATGCTTGCTTGTCGGCGATCACTTGGCTTGGTGACATTGGTTGAAGCACATACTCTTTGCCCTTCATCTTGAAGCTATAGTGGTTGGTTCTTCCATTGTGGATGACTCCGCGATCGAATTGCCAAGGTCGTCCCAAGATAAGATGGCACACGGACATAGGAACTACGTCACACTCCAAGGTGTCCTCGTAGGTGCCGATCTTGAAAGAAACTTGCACCGTATGCTCCACTTGAATAGTGCCGGGGTCGCTTAGCCATTGCACTTTGTAGGGACGGGGTGCTTCTTCTTGACCAATTGCAGCTTGGAACATAGCTCTTCACTTGCCAAGTTGTGACAACTACCTCCGTCGATGATGACTTTCATGGAACACCCGTTGATGCCGGCCTTGGTGTGGAAGATGTGGCACCGTTGGTCTTCTTCCTGGTGGTGTTGAAGCATGAAGACCTTGGAGACCACGAGAGAGGGACTTGGATCGTTACCACAAAACACTTGATCATCTTCATCTTCGCTCACACGCTGGTGCATGGCCACGTGCTCAAGGGCTTCCATTTCTTCTTCACTCACCGGGTCATATGTGCCATCATCGTTGAAGATCATGGTTCGCTTGTTGGTGCATTAGAAGGACTTGTGCCCCCGGCCACCACATGTGAAGCACTTGAATGAACTTGTCTTGACGGGGTCGTTTGGTGGCGCCGAAGATGAGGAAGTCTTGGATTTGTAGGTGCTTGCCGGAGGACGAGTCGCGGAAGGTGTAGCTTGCTTGGAACTTGACTTGTCGCCGGTACTTGGTGATGCTCTAGTTGAGGTAGGAGTTGTCGAAGTCGCGGGAGCTTGGGAGTAGGAGCCGTAGGTCTTGGACGAGTACTTGGCGTATTTGAAGTCATCTTGCACTTGTCGCTCGGCCTTGGTCGCTTGATGAACTAGCTCGAGAAGGTTTGAGTATGGTTGGAAGTCGGCAATCCGCTTGATTGGGTGGTTGAGGCCGTTCAAGAAGTGTGCCATTGTTTGCTCGTTGTCTTCCTTGACATTGGCTCGTATCATGGCAATCTCCATTTCTTGGTAGTATTCTTCCACCGTCTTCGTGCCTTGCTTGAGGAGTTGCAACTTCTTGAAGAGATCACGGGTGTAGTGTGTAGGCACGAAGTGAGCTCTCATGACATCCTTCATTTCCGTCCAAGTTGTGATTGGTGGTTCGCCTCTTGTTTGTTGTCGCTCGATCACTTGTTCCCACCAAATGAGGACGTAGTCTTGGAACTCGAGGGAGGCCATGGTGATCTTCTTTTCCTCGTCGTAGTTGTGAAGACGAAATATCTTGTCCACCTTCAAGGCCCATGAGAGATACTCTTCGGGATCATTGCTTCCGGAGAACTTGGGCATGGTGAACTTGAGCTTGCCGTAGCGGAGTTCTTCATCGTAGTAGTGGTTTTGATGTCGCTCTTGCCATGGAGGAAGGTCCTCAAATGCTCGTTCCTCGAGTTGTCGCTCTTGGCGCGGAGGAGGGTCTTGAAGCACTTGTTCCCCTTGGTGTCGTTCTTGCCGTGGAGGAGGACGGGGGATATGTGCTTGGTTTCTTCTTTCTTGTTGCTCTTCTAGTCGAGCGGCTTCTTCTTGTCGTGCTTGGCGAAGTGCATCTTCTTGTTCACGGACTTGGCGGTTGCGCTCTTCGGTGGCTCTAGTGGCCTCGTTGAGTGTGTGTTGAGCTTTGAATGCTTGAGCTTCACGTTCGAGGGCTTGTGCTTCACGTCGCTCTTGTGCTTGTTGAATTGCCTCACCGTCTTGAGGTGGTTGACGTTGCACTTGAGGATGTATTTTCTCTTGGTCCCTTGGTTCTTGCGCTTGTTGTCGCGCCCTTTCACGTGCTCGAACTCAATCTTGTAAGCCATTGCCATGTAATGAATTTTCTTTAGCTTGGCGATCTTGGGGATCATCACGTCGAGGGAAGTGAGCTCGTGGAGGACTTGCATCATAAGAGGAGTAGTCCGAAGATTGCCTACTTGAGCGCTGGCTTGAGTGGCTCCGTCTTGAGGAATAGGACAAGGAAGACGGGCCTCGCACGATCATGTTGCGGAGTTCTTCCATTTGGGTGGTGAACTTGGCATCGATGTAGTCATGGTTCCTTGTTTCCGATTAATGAAGAACGGAGGCGAGTTGCTTCATCCGTTCACCCAATGCTTCGCTTTCTTGATGTAGAGCTCGTTGCGCGATGAAGAAGTGGTTCTTTGTGACATAGCCGTGATCACCATATTGCTCCTCGAAAAGTGGGTTCGCCAACGAACTTGGCCTATCCATCATAACCAAGTGGGGTAAGTAGGAAATTGAGAGAACAATACTGAAGTTACCTTTTCCGAGGATTGAGGATGTAACAAGTATCAGTCAATGTAATGCCAGAATAGGAGAATTGGAACCAGGTTTGTTCCTCACACCTACAAGTAAAAGGCTTATGGAGTAGCTCGGTTAGGATGGTGGCAAAAATTTCAATCAAATGTTAGTCAAGATATCGATAAGGTTGAGAAGGTTCACAAAATGCAAGTAAATCAAATAGATCAAACCCAAGGATATCACTAGGAACACACACACGGAAGATAGATGGGATCCGCACAACCAAGGGGTGAGCTCAAAATGTGGAACCACGAAAAATGCTCTTGTTGTGCGAATGCTAGAGAGACGCTAGCTTGAATGCTCAAATGGGCAAGATACGCTTGTGCACCAACCTATGAGAGAAACCTGTCGTCTTCAATCCCAAATATGCTATGTATGCGGTGACCAAGATGATATGACTATGCAAAATGGCTCAATTCTATTGCTTACAAGCTCTTTGTTTCTCCTCTTTTGCTTAAAAGCTTTTCTTTCTTTCTCTTTTTTCTATGCTTGATGCTCGATCCAAGTATGATATGAGACAAGTATGTAAGATATGCACGAGAGAGACTTATGGCACTAAGATGATAACAAGATCACTACGTTACACAATAGCGTGGCCCGAAAATTCTCAACTTGCTAGTCTCGATGGGTAAGCAATGCAAAATGGCTCGGGCTATCAATGCAAAAGCAAGGGTAAGAAGTAAGTGCCGTCGAGGTTACCGTCCTTTCTTACGGTTAGCGGTGAAGATGACTCTGAGGTGATGATGATTGGCGGTGATGTCGATGTCACACGCTCCTAAGTAGCCGAAACACCTTAGGAAACGGAAACCGCAACTCGGAATCGGTCAAATGCGTAAGGTGGGTGTTTTGTGATGATTTTTTGGATGGAGTCTAATGGTGGTGGTAATGATATGAGTGGATGGGGATGTCAAGAGCTTCCAAACGAGCTAAAGAACACAAAAACGGACTTGGGAGTTGGAAGTTATGGTCAAATTGGTGGTGTAGTTGGGCTGATTCGGGGGGGTGCGAGCACCCGGGGGTAGGAGGTGCGGGTGCCTGGGGTGGTCAGTGGGAAATGGCTCGGGGGTGCGGGTGCCCGGTGGTTCGAGGTGCGGGCATCCGGTGGTCGTCGATTTGGGCGGAAATTTTGGGGGAAATGCAAGATTCCATGGATTTTGTGGTGGAACGGGTGGGGATTGTTGGGGAGGGGCTAGATCCACTTGCCAAACATCAAATCCATGGACCAAAACAACCAAATCTCACAAGATCCAACAAATTGCAAGAAAATTTTTTGGGGCTATTTTTTGGGGGGAATTTTCGAAATTGGAAGAAAAAAACAAAATCAAGCTAGCAAATGGGGGGATGGGACTCCAAGATGTGAATCAACCTTGCTCATGATACCAAGATGTTGTAGGGTGAAACCCTAGAGGGGATCTTTTCACACTTGGAGGGGGAAAAGAGGATGAACACTCAAGAACACAAGGCACAAATCACTCAAACAAACCCAAATATCACATCCACTAGAGTAGCATACATGAGATCCACAAGATTACATGAACAATTCAAGGAAAATAGCACCAATGTAAAAGTTCTTCCCACTAGGTGAGGTCTTGCATCCAAGAGGATCTTCTCCAAGAGGAGGGCTTGATCTCCAAGAGGAGGTCTAGATCTCCTAGAGGAGGAAGATGAGCAAAGCTCTCTCTTTGTGTTCTAAATACTTTGCTAACCCCCCAAAAGAGCTAGGGAAAGAGTTTATATAGCCTAGGGACGAGTTGGGAGAGGGGAGAGGGATACAAGGGTAAAAACCCAACAAGGCACGCAGGCCCTCGGAGTGGTCCGGGCACCCGGTGCCAAGGGGGCCGGGCACCCGGACCGGTCAGGGACCCGGCGACGGGAGGACCGGGCACCCGGGGTCCTAAGTCTGGGCACCTGGGGTCGGTGTAGGCGGCTGGACGGCCTCGGCCGGGCACCGGGGGGTCCAAGGCCCGGGCACCCGGTCGGGGCTGGAGCGGGGCGTGGGAGGGCCGGGCTCCCGGGGTGCAGCCCAGGCGGCAGCCGGGCGGGAGGCCGGGCACCCGGGGCCTCAGGGCCGGGCACCCGGGGCGGGCTGGGGCGCAGCCCAGGTGGATGCCGGGCATTCGGGGTGCCCAGGGAGTTTGGCCCTCCCCTTGGTTGCTCGTCCGGGCACTCGGGGTCCTACCGTCCGGGCACCCGGAGTGTCCAGAGACTCCTTTCATTCGTTCTTCTTGTCCTCTCCTTCCTTCTCTTGCTCCATGGATGCTCGAACCTTCACCTTCTCCTTCTCACGATCATCTCCTTGGTATCCTAGAATGCATAACATATCTTTATGAGGTAGAACCCAATTATCATGTGAATCCGAACGAAACTCGAAAAGGAGAGAATCAACCTCGTTCTCGATGGCGCGTGCACGTGCTCTTGTCTTCGGTCCTCTCGGTGCTTGCGGCGGTGATGGAGTGTCGGTGCGGGTAGTCGAGGGATGCTCCGCATAACAAGTTCTATAATGAAAAATTCCCACTAGTATATGGAAGTGATGTCATAGGAGACTCTCTATCATGAAGATCATGGTGCTACTTTGAAGCACAAGTGTGGCAAAAAGGATAGTAACATTGTCCCTTCTCTCTTTTTCTCTTTTTTTTGTTTGGGCCTTCTCTCTTTTTTTGGCCTCTTTTTATTTTCTTTTTTCGTCCGGAGTCTCATCCCGACTTGTGGGGGAATCATAGTCTCCATCATCCTTTCCTCACATGGGACAGTGCTCTAATAATGAAGATCATCACACTTTTATTTACTTACAACTCAAGAATTACAACTCGATACATAGAACAAAATATGACTCTATGTGAATGTCTCCAGCGGTGTACCGGGATGTGCAATGAATCAAGAGCGACATGTATAAAAAATGATGAACGGTGGCTTCGCCACAAATACGATGTCAACTACATGATCATGCAAAGCAATATGCCAATGATGGAGCGCGTCATAATAAACGGAACGGTGGAAAGTTGCATGGCAATATATATCGGAATGGCTATGGAAATGCCATAATAGGTAGGTATGGTGGCTGTTTTGAGGAAGGATAAGTGGTGGGTTTAAGGTACCGGCGAAAGTTGCGCGGTACTAGAGAGGCTAGCAATGGCGGAAAGGTGAGAGTGCGTATAATCCATGGACTTAACATTAGTCATAAAGAACTCACATACTTATTGCAAAAATCTATTAGTCACTGAAACAAAGTACTACGCGCATGCTCCTAGGGGATAGATTGGTAGCAAAAGACCATCGCTCGTCCCCGACCGCCACTCATAAGGAAGACAATCAAAAAATAAATCATGCTCCGACTTCATCACATAACGGTTCACAATGCATGCATGCTACGGGACTCACAAGCTTTAACACAAGTATTTCTCAATTCACAACTACTTACTAGCATGACTCTAATATCACCATATTCATATCTCAAAACAATCATAAGGAATCAAACTTCTCATAGTATTCAATGCACTTTATATGAAAGTTTTTATTATATCCCTCTTGGATGCCTATCATATTAGGACTAATTTTATATCCAAAGCAAATTACCATGCTGTTTAGAGACTATCAAAATAATATAAGTGAAGTACGAGAGTTCATCAATTTCTATAAAATAAAATGACTGACGTGCTCTAAAAAGATACAAGTGAAGTACTAGAGCAAAATTGTCTAGCTCAAAAGATATAAGTGAAGCACATAGAGCATTCTAATAAATCACGATTCATGCGTGTCTCTCTCAAAAGGTATGTACAGCAAGGATGATTATGGCAAACTAAAAAGCAAAGGCTCAAATCATACAAGACGCTCCAAGCAAAACACATATCATGTGGTGAATAAAAATATAGCCTCAAGTAAAGTCACCGATAGACGAAGAAGAAAGAGGGGATGCCTTCCCGGGGCATCCCCAAGCTTAGGATTTTTGACATCCTTGAATATTACCTTGGGGTGCCTTGGGCATCCCCCAGCTTAGGCTCTTGCCACTCCTTATTCCATGGTCCATCAAATCCTTACCCAAAACTTGAAAACTTCACAACACAAAACTCCAACAGAAAATCTCGTAAGCTCCGTTAGTATAAGAAAATAAATCACCACTTTTGGTACTGTTGCGAACTCATTATTTCTTTATATTGGTGTAATATCTACTGTATTCCAACTTTTCCATGGTTCATACCCCCCGATACTAGCCATAGATGCATCAAAATAAGTAAACAACACGCGAAAAACAGAATCTGTCAAAAACATAACAGTCTGTAGCAATCTGTAACTCTCGAATACTTCTGCAACTCCAAAAATTCTCAAAAATTAGGACGACCTAAGAATTTTTTTTATTAATTTTCTGCAAAAATAATCAACTCAAAAGCACGCTTCTGTGAATTATGAAAATTATTTTCCTGGGCGCAAAAGTTTCTGTTTTTCAGCAAGATCAAATCAACTATTACCGTAAGCTATCCCAAAGGTCTTACTTGGCACAAACACTAATTAAAACACAAAACCACATCTAACCAGAGGCTAGATGATTTATTCAAACAGACCATTGTATTGAGAATTCAGCGAGAGAGAGGAAGCCATCTAGCTACTAACTACGGACCCGTAGGTCTACAAAGAACTACTCACGCATCATCGGAGAGGCACCAATGGAGGTGGTGAACCCCATCCGAGATGGTGTCTAGATTGGATCTGGTGGTTCTGGACTCTGCGGCGGCTGGATCAATATTTTGTCGACTCCCCTGGGGTTTTGGGATTATTGGGGTATTTATAGAGCAAAGAGGCGGTCCGGGGGGCACCCGAGGTGGGCACAACCCACTGATGTCTACTAGGCAACCTTCTTCTTGTAGACGTTGTTGGGCCTCCAAGTGCAGAGGTTTGTAGGACAGTAGCAAATTTCCCTCAAGTGGATGACCTAAGGTTTATCAATCTGTGGGAGGCGTAGGTTGAAGATGGTCTCTCTCAAACAACCCTGCAACCAAATAACAAAGAGTCTCTTGTGTCCCCAACACACCCAATACAATGGTAAATTGTATAGATGCACTAGTTTGGCGAAGAGATGGTGATACAAGTGCAATATGGATGGTAGATATAGGTTTTTGTAATCTGAAAATATAAAAACAGCAAGGTAACTATTGATAAAAGTGAGCACAAACGGTATTGCAATGCGTTGAAACAAGGCCTAGGGTTCATACTTTCACTAGTGCAAGTTCTCTCAACTATCCCTCAACATGCAACAAAGAGTCACTCCAAAGTCACTAATAGCGGTGAACAAACGAAGAGATTATTGTAGGGTACGAAACCACCTCAAAGTTATCCTTTCTGATCAATCTATTCAAGAGTCTGTAGTAAAATAACACGAAGCTATTCTTTCTGTTCGATCTATCCTAGAGTTCGTACTAGAATAACACCTTAAGACACAAATCAACCAAAACCCTAATGTCACCTAGATACTCCAATGTCTCCTCAAGTATCCATGGGTATGATTATACGATATGCATCACACAATCTCCGATTCATCTATTCAAACCAACAAAAAGTAATTCAAAGAGTGCCCCAAAGTTTCTACCGGAGAGTCAAGACGAAAACGTGTGCCAACCCCTATGCATAAGTTCACAAGGTCACGGAACCCGCAAATTGATCACCGAAACATACATCAAGTAGCTAGATCACGTGAATATCCCATTGTCACCACAGATAAGAACATGCAAGACATACATCAAGTGTTCTCAAAACCTTAGACTCAATCCGATAAGATAACTTCAAAGGGAAAACTCAATCCATTACAAGAGATTAGAGGGGGAGAAACATCATAAGATCCAACTATAATAGCAAAGCTCGCGATACATCAAGATCGTGCCGAATCAAGAACACGAGAGAGAGAGAGAGAGAGAGATCAAACACATGGCTACTGGTACATACCCTCAGCCCCGAGGGTGAACTGCTCCCTCCTCATCATGGAGAGCACCGGGATGATGAAGATGGCCACCGGTGATGGATTCCCCCTCCGGCAGGGTGTCGGAACAGGGCCCCGATTGGTTTTTGGTGGCTACAGAGGCTTGCGGCGGCGGAACTCCCGATCTAGGTTTCTTTTTGGGGGTGTCTGTATTTATAGGAATTTTTGGCGTAGGTCTCACGTCAGGGGGGTCTCTGAGTCGTCCACGGGGCAGGGGGGCGTGCCCAGGGGGTAGGACGCACCCTCCACCCTCGTGGACGGCCCGGGACTCTTCTGGCCCTACTATTTTACTCCGGGGGCTTCTTTTGGTCCATAAAAAATTATCAAAAATTGGCACGTCAATTGGACTCCGTTCGGTATTCCTTTTCTGTAAAACTCAAAAACAAGGAAAAAGCAGAAACTGGAACTGGGCTCTAGGTTAATAGGTTAGTCCCAAAAATCATATAAAATAGCATATAAATGCATATAAAACATCTAAGATGGATGATATAATTGTCGGCTTTCTGGGAATGGGGGTCCCCAGACTTGCCTGCCTGCGGCCCACGGCGTGGCTCCGCCAGCGGCCCCGTACGGCCCATCTTCACCGGCAAGCACTCAAGACCCTCGCGAGGGGCCAAGCCTCGCGAGGCAGACGGCACAAGACCTCCTAGGGAGCGGCCTCACCAAGCTGGCTCGCGAAGGGCGGAGAGATCAAGGCAAGGCGAACCTCGCGAGGTTCCAATGACGCAAGCCATGATGACCAAGACCAGGCGGGTGCTAGCGCGCACATTGTCCTCGTTTCCCCTTTGGTGCTAAGGAGGCAAGCGCAGGCGAGGAGTACCGAGGCATCAAGCAAAGGTTTCCATATCAGTGCAACGAGACCAAGGCCAGCAGGACGGCAGGACGGAGGTCACCGTGGAGCCCAAGACGGCGTCACCACCAGAGCCTTTGGCAGGCGAAGACCACCTTTAGTCAGGATAGCTTGTACTAGTTGTCCCCCTTCAAACTGGCCGTTGTGGCATCCATTCCCGCTCAATATTTGGGAAGAGGACCAAGGCCCCTATAAATAGGACTAGCCACCATAGTAGGAGGCAACTCAACTCATCTTGAGCAATCCTCACCCAAACACATTCACCGAGCACAAGAACACCTCACCTCAGGATGCCGTTCTTCCCTTGTACTGTTCATCCTCAGCCCAAGAGGCAATCCACCACCACCACACTGGAGTAGGGTATTACACCACAACGATGGCTCGAACCAGTATAAATCTCGTGTCTCTTGTGTTGCGAGTTCGTCGAGCTAAGCCTTTGAGATCGCGGTGAGGCTGAGGGCGTGATTAGGGAGGGGGAAATCTTCATGCGCACCCCAGTGTTCGAACCTCAAGGCTTTTGCCGGAACCCGAAATCCGACATTTGGCACGCCAGGTAGGGGTGTGCCGGAGTTTCCTTCCGCCGATCCGTGTCCCATCGCTTCATCATCTCCATGTCGGACGCCCGTCGAGCCCGCGCTGAGCGCAAGGCCACCCTCGCCACCCGCGTCGCTCAGACGGCTCCTGTCGGCGGGCCTCCCCATCGTTCTCCGTCGCCTGCCGCCAACGCCGCCACCGGCCTGGCGGGGAACGAGCAGCACGCATCCTCCTGCACCCCTCGGTGCGGCGGGACGGCCGCACCGCCACCCCGCCGCTGACTCCGGCCGGCTCATCCTCTCACACTCGTCGCGCCCCCTCGGACGCGCAGGCCGCGCCACTCATGGCACGCGAGCTCCTGCGCTGCCGCCCCGTTGACGACCTCTACGAGGACTGGCTCGACCGCATCGCCGAGCTCATCAGCGCCGCTGGGGGCTCTCCCTTGCTGTCCCTTTCGCTGCCTCACCCTTCGCCAGCAGCGGGCGACGTGGCTCATGGAGCGCCTCCGTCACCTCTGCCCCAAGACGGCGTCCTGGCACCAAGGAGCGCGGTCCCCCCGGCGCGACCCACCGCGTCCGGCGCCCGCGCAAGAAGAAAGAAGCTGCCAAGAAATCCCTCGGCCGCGAGAGAACGTTCCCGTGCTCCCCGCACCACCATGGAAAGACCGTGCGCCGCCTGCGGTGGCGGTGCGTGGACATCAAGGGCAGGCTCCAGATCAGCAAAGGGTCCCGGTGGCCACCGCGGGCTGCCGCGCCTTCACCCCTGAGCTTCGTAGCGTCGCATGGCCGGGCAAGTTCAAGCCAGACCTGCCTCCTCGCTACGACGGCACCCTGGACCCCTCGGAGTTCCTGCAGCTCTATGAGCTGAGCATCAAGGCAGCCAATGGCGACGAAAAAGTCATGGCGAACTGGTTCCCCATGGCTCTCAAGGATGGTGCCCGCTCATGGCTCCTGAACCTGCCTCCAGGCTCCATCTCCTCTTGGAACGAGATGCGCGACCGCTTCATCGCCAACTTCCAGGGCACTCGCGACTGCCCTCCGTCCGCGGGTGACCTGCGCCGCATCAAGCAGCAGCCAGGGGAGACCCTCCAGAAGTACATCCAGCGCTTCAACAACGTTCGCCTCAAGATCCCCAAGGTGACGGACGAGGCCATCATGTCCGCGTTTTATGATGGCGTCCGCGACGTCAAGATGAAGGAGGAGCTCGCCATCCACGAGGAGTTGTGCACGTCCTTGGAGTTATTCAACCTGGCGACCAAGTGCGCAAGAGCTGAGGAAGGTCGCCTTTCCCTCCTCGAGCTCCCAGCTGCTGACCCCGAGGAGAAGAAGGCCAAGGACGTGAAGCGCAAGGGAGTGGCCGTGCTCACGGCGGAGCCGGACACGAAACGCGGCCGGGACCAGCCCGAGTCATCCAAGAGCAGTCGACCATTCTGCGCCTTCCACAACGTCCACAGCCACAACACCAACGACTGTCAGGAGCTCAGGGCCATCCGGGACGGGCGCCTCGGTCGCCGCCCCGAGCACAACGACCGGGGCTATGGCCGAGGAGGAGGACGTGGCGGAGGACGCTGGGACGACCGTGGCCCTCGCCAGAAGTGGCGTGACCGGCCTCGTGAGGACCACTGGCAAGATCAGCCTCGTGAGGGCGCCTGGAGAGATCAGCCTCGTGAAGACCGCCCTCAGGGCAATGCTGGGTTTCCTCCGCTGCCGCCACCACCAAGAAGGAACGATGACCACCATCAAGACGAAGGGGCTGGGGGCTTCCAGGAGCCACGTGCTATCACCTGCATCTTGGGCGGAGCTCAAGCTCCGGCCTCTCAGCTCATCTTCAAGCAGTTTGCTCGCGAAGTGAACGCGGTCCTCCCCAGGCTCGAAGCCACACGCCCGCTCAGGTGGTCCAAGTGTGCCATCACCTTCAGTTCGGCAGATCAGCTCAAGTGTGTGGCTACCGCTGGTGCCCTCCCGATGCTCTGCTCACCCGTCATTAGCAACGTACAAGTTACCAAGACCCTCATCGATGGCGGCGCATGACTTAACGTCCTGTCCGTCGAGATGTTCGACCGCCTTCAAGTGCCCTACGATCAGCTTCAGCCTACCAAGCCCTTCTCAGGAGTAACCGACAGTTCCACCACGCCGATAGGGCAGGTCCGCCTCTCTGTCACCTTCGGACAGTGCAACAACTACCGCACCGAGCTCATCGACTTCGACGTTGCCCACATCCACCTGCCGTACAATGCCATCCTCGGGTACCCGGCCCTAGCCAAGTTCATGGCAGTGACACACCACGGCTACAACGTCCTCAAGATGCTAGGGAGCGGCGGGATCATCACAGTCCCCTACAAAGAAAGAGATGCGGTGTGCTCCCTCGAGCGCGCCTTCCAAGCAGCGTCAATCGAAGACCCCGACAACAATGCAGCGTTGTACCCTCCCGAGATCGTCCCCAAGAAGAAGAAGCAGCTACTCCATGCCGGGCCTCAGGAGAGCGGCGCCGCAAGTGGTGCCTCATCAGGATCGGCGCCCACGCCTGGGGCGCCTCCCTCCCTTGCATAGGAAGGCGCGCCCGGCGACCTCCTCGGGCAGGGCTCGGGGGCTCTCTTCTGGAGGGCCTCTGACCTTGCCAATATCACGAGGGAGGCACTCGTGCACCACTTGGAGGCGTGCTTTGCGGCACGTTTCCCTCAGGAAAACATCAGGCGAGGAGCGCCCAGCGCTCAGGAGTTCATTGCCAAGACTACTCAGGAACTGCAGGAAGCAAGGGCCATGCGCGGCGATCGCCGCTCACCTGGCGCGGCTCCCCATCCAGGCGAGGATGGCGGGTTGCGCGTCTGCATTGACATCCCAGGGCTCAACAGGGCCGCATCTCAGGAGCTCTTCTGGCCTTCGCGCGTGGAATGCTGTGAGGGCCCGCCTCACAGCTACGTTCGCATGCCCTTTGGCCTGCCGAGCGAGGTGTCCGCCTTCCAGAGCATCCTCCTCAGGAGGCCACGCATCACGCAGTCCTAGCGGAGATGGAGACGGTCCTCAAGGAACCGCCTGGACCCCCAGAGCCTCCCGAGGCTCAGGGTCCCGGTGGCTCGTGAGGAGCAACCCCTTCGTCACGCGTCATCAGCTGCCCCAACATTCCTTCAACAACAGAACCAGGTGACATTTTCCAAGTTTATTTAGCTGGGAGCGCCCCTCGGGCTGCATCATTCCCAGGCTGAGTGGGTCCGTCCCTGTGGCATGTATCCCTCTACATCTTTTGCTTACCTTGCCGGGGGCGCCCCTCGGGCTGCATCATCCCCAAGCCGCTCGGGTCTGACCCAGTGGCCTGTATCGTTCTTGCATTTACCTGAGCCAGTTTTCTTCTCATGCTTAACTTATTTGTGATTGTCACCTACCCCGGGAGGTGGCTGCTCGCTCCAGGGCCTCGTCACCTCAGGAATCACGACAACGTCGTGGCAGTGGACCGGCCTCTTCTTTGGTGGAAGCGGCCCGGGCTCATCGCGGGGAGTTTTTCCCTTCTCTGCGGCCGAAAACCTCCAAATAGGCGCCATGGGTGTTGCTACTAGCAATTGAGCGAGGGAGGAGAAGCGAGCGGAATGGGAAGAGATGGGCGACGAAAGCTCTGCCCCCTTCCTCATTTATAGCAGGAGAAGGCCAACCGGCGATCTCCACGATCACAGGTAATGATGATATTTCTCTGCATGCAGCAGGGACTCGTCAAGACGGGCAGTTGCCGAGGCAGCGTGGGGAAGCGGAGACACCCATGTCCAATCAATCGCCACGCGTCGACCAAGGCTGCAGGTTGTTGGGGCCCGCGGCACTCCGCACTTGCCCTTCGGCTTCGCCTCGAAGCCAAGTCCGAGTGTGCCTTGGGCCCGGGGGCTACTGTCAGCGTTCTGGGAACGGGGGTCCCCAGACTTGCCTGCCTGCAGCCCACGGCGTGGCTCCGCCAGTGGCCCCATACGGCCCATCTTCACCGGCAAGCACTCAAGACCCTCGGGAGGCAGACGACACAAGACCTCCTCGGGAGCGGCCTCACCAAGCTGGCTCGCGAGGGGCGGAGAGATCAAGGCAAGGCGAACCTCGCGAGGTTCCAATGACGCAAGCCATGACGACCAAGACTAGGCGGGCGCCAGGCGGGTGCCAGCGCGCACAGTGTCCTCGTTTCCCCTTTGGTGCTAAGGAGGCAAGCGCAGGCGAGGAGTACCGAGGCATCAGGCAAAGGTTTCCATATCGGTGCAACGAGACCAAGGCCAGCAGGACGGCAGGATGGAGGTCACCGTGGACCCAAGATGGCGTGACCACCAGAGCCTTTGGCAGGCGAAGACCACCTTTAGTCAGGATAGCTTGTACTAGTTGTCCCCCTTCAAACTGGCTGTTGTGGCATCCCTTCCCGCTCAATATTTGGGAAGAGGACCAAGGCCCCTATAAATAGGACTAGCCACCATAGTAGGAGGCAACTCAACTCATCTTGAGCAATCCTAACCCAAACACATTCACTGAGCACAAGAACACCTCACCTCGGGAGGCTGTTCTTCCCTTGTACTGTTCATCCTCAGCCCAAGAGGCAATCCACCACCACCACCACACTGGAGTAGGGTATTACACCACAACGGTGGCCCGAACCAGTATAAATCTCGTGTCTCTTGTGTTGCGAGTTCGTCGAGCTAAGCCTTTGAGATCGCGGTGAGGCTGAGGGCGTGATTAGGTAGGGGAAATCTTCGTGCGCACCCCAGTGTTCGAACCTCAAGGGTTTTGCCAGAACCCGAAATCCGACAATAATAGCATGAATACTTCATAAATTATAGATACGTTGGAGGCGTATCAGCATCCCAAGCTTAATTCCTGCTCGTCCTCGAGTAGGTAAATGATAAAAGAAATAATTTATGAAGTGTGAATGCTAGCAGGTGCACAAGTTTGATCAATGATAATTTCAATCACCTTTTCTACCATCATTATATGTCATAATAGTAGCTCATCTCATAAAAAATTTCATGATCAAGTAACAAGCTATTCACATGTTAAAGTATAGATCATAAACTTTCTTGAAACTAACAAACCATGCTCTTAGTCATCAAACAATTGTAATTCATCTTATTTCGGGAAGGGTCTACGTAAGAGCTTTGATCCAACAAACTCCACATACTAAACTATCATTTAATCTTTCACAATTGCTAACACTCACGTGATATTTATGGGTTCAAAGTTTTAATCGGACACACAGAAAGATAGGGGCTTATAGTTTCGCCTCCCAACCTTTTACCTCAAGGGTAATGTCAACAATAATACTTTATGAAAACCTACATCCAAGTGGATATATATATCCAGATCGCTCCAACACAAAGTGCCTGCCAAAGGAAAAAGTGTAAAAGGGAAAGGTGAAAATCACCATGACTCTTGTATAAGGGTAGAAGGTAAAAGTAAAAGATAGGCAGAGGTTGTCATGCGCTTTTATGGTTGGATGCACAAAATCTTAATGCAAAAGAAAGTCACTTTATATTGCCGCTTGTGATAAAGACCTTTATTATGCAGTTCGTCGCTTTTATTTCTTCCCTATCACAAGTTTGTATAAAGCTTATTTTCTTCACACTAATAGATCATACATATTTAAGGAGCAATTTTTTTATTGCATGCACCGATGACAACTTACTTGAAGGATCTTACTCAATCCATACGTAGGTATGGTGGACTCTCATGGCAAAACTGGTTTAAGGGATGTTTGGAAGCACAAGTAGTATCTCTACTTGGTGCAAAGAATTTGGCTAGCATCAGAGGGAAAGGCAAGCTCAACATGTTGGATGATCCAAGACAATATAACGTTTCGGATATAGGAAAACATAACCCATTAAGTTGTCTTCCTTGTCCAACATCAACTTTTTAGCATGTCATATTTTAATGAGTGCTCACAATTACAAATGATGTCCAAGATAGTATATTTATATGTTAAATATCTCTTCCTTCAATATTCTTTCATGAATTGTTCAAGTGACCAATTCTACGTTTGCTAACCTTCAATAAGTTTACTACCTATACTTATTATGTGTGAAGTCATTACTCCCCATGTTATAAGCATATGAAACGTCTATAAATTCAGATTTATGATATTCAATTCATTCAACCATTTACTCATAGGATATATGTGAAGCATGTGAGTAAATGACAAACTACTCCAAAAAGATATAAGTGAAGATCAATGAGTAGTTGAATAATTATGTAACTATGTGAAGACTCTCTCTCATTTAAGTACTTCAGAGCTTAAGTACTTTATTCGAACAGCAAGCAAAATAAAATAAAATGGCATTGCAAGGATAGCACACATCATGTGAAGAAGCAAAAACTTAGGTTCAACCGATACTAACCGATAATTGTTGAAGAAGAAAGGTGGGATGCCTACCGGGGCATCCCCAAGCTTAGATGCTTGAGACTTCTTGAAATATTATCTTGGGATGCCTTGGGCATCCCCAAGCTTGAGCTTTTGTGTCTCCTTAATTCCTTTTATATCTCGGTTTCCCTAAATCTCAAAAACTTCATCCACACAAAACTCAACAAGAACTCGTGAGATAAGTTAGTATAAACCAATGCAAAAACCTTATCATTTTCTACTGTAACAAATCACTAAAATTATTATTCAACATTGCATACTAAATGCCTCTGCATATTTAATACTCCTATCCTCAAATAGAATCATTAAACAAGCAAACATATGCAAACAATGCAAACATAACAGCAATCAGCCAAAACAGTACAGTATGTAAAGAATGAAAGATTCATCATACTGCAGAAAATTTTAGAACGACAAGGGCCGTTGGCTACAAATATTTTAGAACGCGTGTTCGTCATGATTTAATATGATCTATCATGTGGACGGAATTCCAACAAGCATGCAGAAGGGGCCGTCGTGAACCGATCAAGCGGCGCAAGAGACTAGAACATCCCTCAAAGGAGTAAATAAGCAGGGCAAGAAAACCACGAAATTCATCAAGACACATGAAGCATATAGCAGAAACCATGAAATTGATTACGACACTGGAAGCACACGGCAGGTTCACATATGGACAGTAGCATGATCAGAGAGTTGGGCTTACTGTCAATGGCCAATAACAGCACGGGACATATCTTATTATACAAGCACCACGAAGATGCAAGCTACTACTGATAGATATATAGGTGTGTACTCCATCACAAACTCACAATTTAAAAGAGCTCTCATTTTGCCGGCTCCTCCTACTTCAGCCAATCTGCAGAAAATTATGAAATTCTAACACACTGCAGAAAATTCATCAGAGCTTACTATGCAAAAAGTTTCAACATTTTATCATATTTTGGCTTTTCTAGGGAATTTTTGCAACAGCGATAAACTTTCTGTTTTGAAACAGCAACATGTATACTTGCAAAATAAGCATGGTAAAGGCTATCCTTGACATTTTTATTGAAAATAGAGATGCAAAACATTATTCTAAATAACAGCAAGCAAATACTAACAAAAGAAAATGACGCTCCAAGCAAAACACATATCATGTGGTGAATAAAAATATAGCTCCAAGTAAAGTTACCGATGAACGAAGAAGAAAGAGGGGATGCCATCGGGGGCATCCCCAAGCTTAGGCTCTTGGTTGTCCTTATTCCATAGTCCATCGAATCTTTACCCAAAACTTGAAAACTTCACAACACAAAACTCAACAGAAAACTCGTAAGCTCCGTTAGTATAAGAAAATAAATCACCACTTAGGTACTGTTGTGAACTCATTCTAAATTCATAGTGGTGTAATATCTACTGTATTCCAACTTCTCTATGGTTCATACCCTCCGATACTACTCATAGATTCATCAAAATAAGCAAACAACGCAATGAAAACAGAATCTGTCAAAAACAGAACAGTTTGTAGTAATCTGTATCGTTCGAATACTTCTGTAACTCCAACAATTCTGAAATAAATTGGTGGACCAAGGAATTTGTCTATTAATCATCTGCAAAAAGAATCAACCTAAAAGCACTCTCCAGTAAAAAATGGCAGCTAATCTTGTGAGCGCAAAAGTTTCTGTTTTTTACAGTAAGATCGCATAGACTTCACCCAAGTCTTCCCAAAGGTTCTACTTGGCACAAACACTAATTAAAACATAAAACCACATCTAAACAGAGGCTAGATGAATTATTTATTACTAAACAGGAGCAAAAAGCAAAGAACAAAAATAAAATTGGGTTGCCTCCCAACTAGCGCTAACGTTTAACGCCCCAAGCTAGGCATGATGATTTCAATGATGCTCACATAAAAGATAAGAATTGAAACATAAAGGGAGCATCATGAAGAATATGACTAGCACATTTAAGTCTAACCCACTTCCTATGGATAGGGATTTTGTAAGCAAACAACTTATGGGAACAATGATCAACTAGCATAGGAAGGCAAAACAAGCATAACTTTAAAACTTTAAGCACATAGAGAGGAAACTTGATATTATTGCAATTCCTACAAGCATATGTTCCTCCCTCATAATAATTTTCATTAGCATCATGAATTAATTCAACAATATAACTATCACATCAAGCATTCTTTTCATGATCTACAAGCATAGAAATTTTATTACTCTCCACAAAAGCAAATTTGTTCTCATGAATAGTAGTGGGAGAAAACTCAACAAAATAACTATCATGTGAAGCCTAATCCAATTGAAAATTAAAATCATGATGACAAGTTTCATGGTTATCTTTATTCTTTATAGCATACATGTCATCACAATAATCATCATAAATAGGAGGCATGATTTCATCATAATAAATTTGCTCATCAAAACATGGGGGACTAAACATATCATCTTCATCAAACATAGCATCCCCAAGCTTGTGGCTTTGCATATCATTAGCATCATGGGTATTCAAAGAATTCGTAATAACAACATTGCAATCATGCTCATCATTCACATATTTTATGCCAAGCATTCTATGTAATTCTTCTTCTAGTACGTGAGCACAATTTTCTTTCCCATCATTTTCACGAAAGACATTAAAAAGATGAAGCATATTAGGCAACCTTAATTCCATTTTTTTGTAGTCATCTTTTATAGAATAAACTAGTAATAAAACAAGAAACTAAAAGATTCGATTGCAATCTAAAGATATACCTTCAAGCACTCACCTCCCCGGCAACGGCGCCATAAATTGGCTTAGTTGACGGGGTGTTAGTGCCGCTTACCTAGCCTCCCCGGCAATGGCGCCAGAAAAGAGCTTCATGTCTACTAGGCAACCTTCTTCTTGTAGACGTTGTTGGGCCTCCAAGTGCAGAGGTTTGTAGGACAGTAGCAAATTTCCCTCAAGTGGATGACCTAAGGTTTATCAATCCGTGGGAGGCGTAGGTTGAAGATGGTCTCTCTCAAACAACCCTGCAACCAAATAACAAAGAGTCTCTTGTGTCCCCAACACACCCAATACAATGGTAAATTGTATAGGTGCACTAGTTCGGCGAAGAGATGGTGATACAAGTGCAATATGGATGGTAGATATAGGTTTTTGTAATCTGAAAATATAAAAACAGCAAGGTAACTATTGATAAAAGTGAGCACAAACGGTATTGCAATACGTTGAAACAAGGCCTAGGGTTCATACTTTCACTAGTGCAAGTTCTCTCAACAATAATAACATAATTGGATCATCTAACTATCCCTCAACATGCAACAAAGAGTCACTCCAAAGTCACTAATAGCGGAGAACAAACGAAGAGATTATTGTAGGGTACGAAACCACCTCAAAGTTATTCTTTCTGATCAATCTATTCAAGACTCCGTAGTAAAATAACACGAAGCTATTCTTTCCGTTCGATCTATCATAGATTTCGTACTAGAATAATACCTTAAGACACAAATCAACCAAAACCCTAATGTCACCTAGATACTCCAATGTCACCTCAAGTATCCATGGGTATGATTATACGATATGCATCACACAATCTCAGATTCATCTATTCAAACCAACACAAAGTACTTCAAAGAGTGCCCCAAAGTTTCTACCGGAGAGTCAAGTCGAAAACGTGTGCCAACCCCTATGCATAAGTTCACAAGGTCACGGAACCCGCAAATTGATCACCGAAACATACATCAAGTAGATCACGTGAATATCCCATTGTCACCACAGATAAGCACATGCAAGACATACATCAAGTGTTCTCAAATCCTTAAAGACTCAATCCTATACGATAACTTCAAAGGGAAAACTCAATCCATTACAAGAGAGTAGAGGGGGAGAAACATCATAAGATCCAACTATAATAGCAAAGCTCGTGATACATCAAGATCGTGTCGAATCAAGAACACGAGAGAGAGAGAGAGAGAGAGAGAGAGAGATCAAACACATAGCTACTGGTACATACCCTCAGCCCCGAGGGTGAACTACTCCCTCCTCATCATGGAGAGCGCCGGGATGATGAAGATGGCCACCGGTGATGGATTCCCCCTCCGACAGGGTGCCGGAATAGGGTCCCGATTGGTTTTTGGTGGCTACAGAGGCTTGCGGTGGCGGAACTCCCGATCTAGGTTTCTTTCTGGGGGTTTCTGTATTTATAGGAATTTTTGGCGTAGGTCTCACGTCAGAGGGGTCTCCGAGTCGTCCGTGAGGCAGGGGGCGCACCCTCCACCCTCGTGGATGGCCCGGGACTCTTCTGGCCCAACTATTTTAGTCCGTGGGCTTCTTTTGGTCCATAAAAAATCATAAAAAATTGGCACGTCAATTGGACTCCGTTTGGTATTCCTTTTCTGTAAAACTCAAAACAAGGAAAAAACAGAGACCGGCACTGGGCTCTAGGTTAATAGGTTAGTCCCAAAAATCATATAAAATAGCATATAAAACATCCAAGATGGATAATATAATAGCATGAATACTTCATAAATTATAGATACGTTGGAGACGTATCACCCACCAGGGCGCGCCTGGGCCTCCTGGCACGCCCTGGTGGGTTGTGCTCTCCTCGGAGCACCCCCAGGCGCAGCCAGGGCGCATTATGTGTCTTCTGGTCCATAAAAAATCTCTGTAAAGTTTCGTTGCATTTGGACTCCGTATGATATTGATTTCGTGCGATGTAAAAAACATGTAGAGAGCAATTGGCACTTGGCACTATGTCAATAGTTTAGTACCAAAAAATGATATAAAATGACTATAAAATGATTATAAAACATCCAAGATTGATAATATAACAGCATGGAACGATAAAAAATTATAGATACGCTGGAGACGTATCAGCATCCCCAAGCTTAACTCCTACTCATCCTCGAGTAGGTAAGTGACAAAAACAGAATTTTTGATGTGGAATGGTGCCTAACATGTCATATCATATTCTTTTATTTATGGCATGGACATTTGGACTTTTATGTGATTCAAAGCAATAGTCTAGTTTTGACATGATAACTTAAATACTCAAGCATATCAACAAGCAACCATGTCTTTCAAAATATCAACGCTAAAATAAGTTATCCCTAGCCCATCATGCTCAACCATTGATCCATTCATGAAACACACTCGCATATTAGCTACACACGACACTCAAGTACGATCATATTGCCTCTTAGTTGGTGCTTTTATAAGAGAAGATGGAGACTCAAATTCAAAAATAAAAATTGCATAAAGTAAAAGTAAGGCCCTTCGCAGAGGGAAGTAGAAATTTGTAGAGGTGCCAGAGCTCAAAGCGAAAAACTTAGAGATAAAAACATTTTGGGAGGTGTATCCTTCCCACCAACGAAAACGACTTAGAATTCCCAACACTTTCCATGCTAGATATATCATAGGCGGTTCCCAAACAGAAAATAAAGTTTATTCCTTTTTCCACCATACTTTCACTTTCCATGCCTAGCCGTATCCACGGTTGCCCTCCATACCAACACTTTCCAAGGAATTTATTATTTGACAACATAAAGTAAATTCATTTTTCATTTCGGGACTAGGCATCCCTAAAACCTTTGCCTTACTCTCGTGCAATGACAAGTGAATAAACACTCATCCTGAGAATAACACATCTAGCATGGAAAATATTAGCCACCCCTCACCGCTCCGCGAGCGAAACGAACACACAAAAGAGAAGTTTATTTTGAAAATTAGAGATGGCACATACAAATTTGCTTAGGACGGCAAAAGAATACCGCATATAGGTAGATATAGTGGACTCATGTGGCAAAACTGGTTTAAAGGATTTTGGATGCACAAGTAGAGATCATACTTAGTGCAAAATGAAGGCTAGCAAAAGATTGGGAAGCGACCAACCAAGAAACGAATAATCTCATAAGCAAGCATTCCGAATAATGCACCACGAGTAGGATATAATTTCATTGCATGACTATTGACTTTCGTACTTGCATAAGGAATCACAAACCTTAACACCAATATTCTTACTAAAGCATAATTACTCATAAAGATGATTCACATATCACATCATCATATCTCAAGACAATTACTAAGAATCAAGTTTATTTTGTCCTATGATCTTCATGAAAGTTTTTATTATATCCTTCTTGGATATCTATCACTTTGGGACTAATTTTCATATGTTGCTTTTGATAAGCTCAAACAAATATAAGTGAAGATCATGAGCATAAATTTTTTCTTTCTCTCAAAATAATTTAAGTGAAGCAAGAGAGAATTATTAGCATCCCAATCATTGCAATAAGTAGTGGACATAGCAATATTAGCATCCCCAAGCTTGGGGTTTTGCATATTATTAGCACAATTGACATAATAGAATTTATAGTAAAACCATTGCAATCATGCTTTTCATTCAAGGAGCTATCATGAATCACTTCATAAATTTCTTCATCACAATTTTCAGATTCATGAATCTCAAGCAAAACTTCATAAAGATAATATAGTGCACTCAACTCACTAGCAATTGGTTCATCATATTTAGATCTCTTAAAAAGATTAGCTAGTGGACGAGGATCCATATCAATACATTTTTAGCAAGCGAAGATGCAAGCAAATAGAAGACACATGGTCACACAAGCAAACAAGAGATCTAACAAGAAAAAGGCGAACGAAAAAGAGGGGCGAATAAAATGACAAATTGTTGTGAAGTGGGGGAGAGGAAAACGAGAGGCAAATGGCAAATAATGTAAAATGTGAGGAGATGAGATTTGTGATTAGGAGCCAGGTATATGTTGAAGATCCTCCCCGGCAACGGCGCCAGAAATTCCTTTTGATGCGGCTTGAAGCTACATCGGTATTTCCCCAAAGAGGAAGGGATGATGCAGCACAACGGCGGTAGGTATTTCCCTCAGTTATGAGACCAAGGTTATCGGACCAGTAGGAGAACCAAGCAACACAACGTAAACAACCCCTGCACACAAATAACAAATACTCGCAACCCGACGTGTAAAAGGGGTTGTCAATCCCTTTTGGGTAGCGGCGCCCCAAGATAGGCAAACAGACATGAGATAAAATTGTAGTAGATTGATAGATCGAACGCCAAATAAAATAAATAAGAATAAAATGCAGCAAGGTATTTTTGTATTTTTGGTTTAATAGATCGGAAAATAAAAGCGAAGGAAAAGTAGATCGCAAAGGCAAATATATGAGAAAGAGACCCGGGGGCCGTAGGTTTCACTAGTGGCTTCTCTCGAGAAAAATAGCAAACGGTGGGTGAACAAATTACTGTTGGGCAATTGATAGAATTTCAAATAATCATGACGATATCTAGGCAATGATCATTATATAGGCATCACGTCCAAGATCAGTAGACCGACTCTTGCCTGCATCTACTACTATTACTCCACAAATCGACCGCTATCCAGCATGCATCTACGGTATTAAGTTCATGGAGAAACGGAGTAATGCAATAAGAACGATGACATGATGTAGACAAGATCTATCTATGTAGAGATAGACCCCATCGTTTTATCCTTAGCAGCAACGATACATCGCGTCGGTTCCCCTTCTGTCACTGGGATCAAGCACCGTAAGATCGAACCCACTACAAAGCACCTCTTCCCATTGCAAGTTAAATAGATCAAGTTGTCCAAACAAAACCCAAATATCGGAGAAGAAATACGAGGCTATAAGAGATCATGCATAAAAGAGATCAAAGAAACTCAAATACTTTCATGGATATAAAAAGATATAACTGATCATAAACTCAAAGTTCATCAGATCCCAACAAACACACTGCAAAAAGAGTTACATCATATGGATCTCCAAGAGACCATTGTATTGAGAATTCAGTGAGAGAGAGGAAGCCATCTAGCTACTAACTACGAACCCGTAGGTCTACAAAGAAGTACTCACGCATCATCGGAGAGGCACTAATGGAGGTGGTGAACCCCATTCGAGATGGTGTCTAGATTGAATCTGGTGGTTCTGGACTCTGCGGCGGCTGGATCAATATTTCGTCGACTCCCCTAGCGTTTTGGGAATATTGGGGTATTTATAAAACAAAAAGGCGGTCCGGGGGGCACCCGAGGTGGGCACAACCCACCAGGGCGCGCCTGGGCCTCCTGGCGTGGCCTGGTGGGTTGTGCTCTCCTCGGAGCACCCCCCAGGCGCAGCCAGGGCCCATTATGTGTCTTATGGTCCATAAAAAATCTCCGTAAAGTTTCGTTGCATTTGGGCTCTGTCTGTTATTGATTTCCTCCGATGTAAAAAACATGCAGAAAACAACAACTGGCACTTGGCACTATGTCAATAGGTTAGTACCAAAAGATGATATAAATGACTATAAAATGATTATAAAACATCCAAGGTTGATAATATAACAGCGTGGAACAATCAAAAATTATAGATACGTTGGAGACGTATCACTTTTGAAATTATGTGTGATGCTAGTGATTATGCTCTTGGTGCTGGGAAAGGCGGTTTTTCAATATAAGTAGTAGGAACAACTGGATCAACATTATAAATAATAGTTTCATCTTTAGCTATTACTGGTTCTTTAATTTCTTATTTAATAGGGTGGTGATATTTGAACCACTTCTCCATATGGAGATCAACATGAGTAGCAAAAGGTTCACAAAAGGATGCTACTATCTTAGAGTCAAGTCCATATTTAGTGCTAAACTTTTGAAAAGCATCGGTATTCATAAAAGATTTAACACAATCAAACTTAAGCTTAATACCTGACTCTTTACCTTCGCCGAGTTCCCAATCTTAAGAGTTGCGTTTAATTGTTTCTAAAAGATCCCACCGGAATTCAATAGTCTTCTTCATAAAGGAACCAGTACAAGAAGTATCGAGCATGGATCGATCATTATGAGAAAGCCGAGCATAAAAATTCTGAATAATAATTTATCTTGAGAGCTCATGGTTGGGGCATGAATATAACTTTGACTTAAGCCTCCCCCAAGCTAGAGCGATACTTTCTCCTTCACGAGGCCAAAAATTATATATATAATTCCAATCACGATGAACTAGATGCATAGGATAATTTTTTTGGTGAAACTCCAATTTCAATCGATTCCAATTCCAAGATCCAATATCATCGCATAGCTTATACCATGCCAATGCTTTTCCCTTCAAAGATAAAGGAAACCTTCTTCTTAGTTTCATCTCCGGGTAAACCTGCAAGCTTAAATAATCCACAAATTTCTTCCACATATATCAAGTGCATATCAGGATGTTCGGTTCCATCTCCTACATAAGGATTAGCTAGCACTTGTTCTATCATACCCGAAGGAATTTCATATTCAATATTTTCAGTAGGTGCAGTAGGTTGAGGGGTGACTAATTGCGGTTCCGGTCGAGGTGAAGATACCACGAACAAACCCCTCAAAGGATTGTTCTCCATAGTAACAAGTGACAATAAATTTCAGCACATAGTAATAACTTTTCCTTACCAAGAGCGCTTCACTCCCCGGCAACGGCGCCAGAAAAGAGCCTTGATGACCCACAAGTATATGGGATCAATTGTAGTATTTTCGGTAAGTAAGAGTGTCGAACCCAACGAGGAGCAGAAGGAAATCACAAGTGGTTTTCAGCAAGGTAATGTCTGCAAGTGCTGAAATTGTAAGTAACAGAGTAGTTTGATAGAAAGATAATTTGTAGCGAGCAAGTAACGGTAATAGTAACAACAGGGCAGCAAGGTAGCCCAATCCTTTTGAGGCAAAGGACAGGCCACAACGGTCTCTTATAATAAGCAAAGCGTTCTTGAGGGTACACAGGAATTTCATCTAGTCACTTTCATCATGTTGGTTCGATTCGTGTTTGCTACTTTGATAATTTGATATGTGGTTGGACCGGTGCTTAGGTGCTGTTCTTACTGGAAGAACCTCCCACTTTATGATTAACCCCCTCGCAAGCATCCGCAACTACGAGAAAAGTATTAAGAATAAATTCTAACCATAGCATTAAACTTTTGGATCCAATCGGTCCCTTATGGAATAGCACATAAACTAGGGTTTAAGCTTCTGTCACTCTCGCAACCCATCATCTAATAACTACTCCACAATGCATTCCCTTAGGCCCAAATATGGTGAAGTGTCATGTAGTCGACGTTCACATGACACCACTAAGGGAATCACAACATACATACTATCAAAATATCGAACACATATCAAGTTCACATGATTACTTGCAACAAGATTTCTCCCGTGACCTCAAGAACAAAAGTAACTACTCACAAATGATAATCATGCTCAAGATCAGAGGGGTGTTAAACAGCATATTGGATCTGAACATATAATCTTCCACCAAATAAACCATATAGTAATCACCTACAAGATGTAATCAACACTACTAGTAACCCACAAGTACCAATCTATAGTTCCGGTACAAAGATTGAACACAAGAGATGAACTAGGGTTTGAGGTGAGATGGTGCTGTTGAATATGTTGATGGAGATTGCCCTCCCCAAGATGGGAGACTTGTTTTTTCATGATGACGATGATTTCCCCCTCTGGGAGGGAAGTTCCCTCAGCGGAATCGCTCCCCTGGATGCCAAAAGTGCTCCTGCCCAAGTTCCGCCTCGAGACGGCGGCGCTCCGTCCCGAAAGTCCTCTCCTTATTTATTCTAGGTCAAAATGACTTATATACAAGAAGATGGGCACGGGAGGTGCGCTGGGCTGAGCACAACCCACCAGGGCGCGCCTGGGGCGCCTGGCGCGCCCTAGTGTCTTGTGCTCACCAGGTGGCCCCCCTCTGGTAGTTATTTGCTCCAGTATTTCTTATTTATTCCATAAAAATTCCTCGTGAAGTTTCAGCTCATTTGGAGTTGTGCAGAATAGGTAGCCTGACGTAGCTTTGAGGTCTAGATTTCCAGTTGCCGGAATTCTCCCTCTTTGTGTGAACCATGCATATTATGAGAGAAAAGGCATTAGAATTAATCCAAAAAGCATTATTATGCATAAAAACATTATAAATAACAGTAGGTAAACATGATGCAAAATGGACGTATCAATGAGTTATTATTGTTGACATCACCCTTGAGGTGAATACGTTGGGAGGCGTAACTATAAGCCCCTATCTTTCTATGTGTCCGGTTGAAACGTTTTGCTCATGTGTATGCGGTGAGTGTTAGCAATCATAGAAGACTATATGATGGTTGAGTATGTGGACTTGCCAAAAAGGATCTGATACGTGACCCTTCCTGAAAAGATGATGAATTGTAGTTGCAAAGATGACTGAGAACATAGTTTGTTGGTTTCCAATAGAGTTTATGCTTTATACTTCGATGTTGTGATGAATTGTTACTTATTCATGAGAAGTCTATGATAAAAGTTTTATGTTAAAGTTTGTTGCAGTTATAATAATATACATGATGCTTCTATGTTCGTATTTTGTTTTTATCGACACCTCTCTCTCTCTCTAAGCATGTGGACATGTTTTTCGATTTCGGTTTTCGCTTGAGGACAAGCGAGGTCTAATCTTGGGGGAGTTGATACGTCCATTTTGCATCATGTTTTCTTACTGTTATTTATATTGTTTTTATGTATAATAATGCTTTACGGAGTATTTCTAATGCCTTTTGTATCATAATATGCAAGGTACACACAAAGAGGGAGAATACCGGCAGCTGGAATTCTGGACCTGAAAAAGTTACGTCAGGCTACCTATTCTGCACAACTCCAAATGAGCTGAAACTTTTGTGACAGCCTGGTTTTTGCCCTTTCTTATTTGCTTGAAATTTCATTTGAAAGTTTTTGAAACTTGGAGTTTCTGAATCTTTTCATTTGGACTTAAACACTTGGGCATCCTTGGCTTTCACCCAAGTGTTCACTTCTCTCCCAAACCATCACTTCACTTCTGACCCACCACAAAATAACCTTTGGGATATTTTTCTTAAATGAAAAATATTCATTTTCTCTCAAAAACCCTAAGCCAGATCTATTTTCTTCAAGGCAACCCTAATTTTTATGGCTCAGAAAATTCTAAGATAATTCACAAATATTCTAGGGACCCTAGGGCACCTCCCTGAGCAAAAATATTTCATCACTTTTTGGAATATTTTTGCTACAGAAAATCTTTTCTGTTCTGGACAGAAATGGTGGTTTCTACAGCAACTACCATTTTACTTGCTCCATTTGACCTGAACTTTCTTGTGCATCTTTACCTTAGTAACTTATAACTAGCCTCCAAAGCACAGCCCCAAACTCCCAGCCATTTGACCACAGTAACATCACAAAGTTACTAACCAGAAACTTACCTGGCTTGTAAAATCTTCTCTACTGCACCTGGATCCAAACCAAACCATGGTAAACTTCAAAACTACCACGAACAACACGCCAGACATGATTTTTGGACGAAGGCTGGCCTGAGGAGAGAGTTCGCGCGGTGACCACGCGTGTCCACGATGCCAGGCATGCGTGTCGACGCGCTCTAGGTGACGTCGAGCGCTCTGTTCGAGTGTGCTCACTTCCCCCGCCTGCCCAACCATGCCAAACCCCGCCACCATCATCGTCTCGACGTCCTTAACTCCTCCCTGGCTCTCGCCGACGCCGGAGCTCGCCGCAGCGAGCACGGGCAAGGTCCGGCCAGCCCAACAGTGCGGAGCGCACTGTGCTCGTCGCCATCCCCTTGATCCTGTGCTCGTCTCCGCTCGCCACAGTGGTCGCGTGACCTCCGTCGCCTTCTCCCCCTCTCACTGACGCCGCTCGTCGCCGGGCGTCGTGGACAGGTGTCCACCGGCAGAGCCCGAAGCACCCTCGCCGCTCGCCTATAAATAGAGCCACTCCCAGCCTCCTCGAGCACCATCCAGCACTCACAAACACCCAACGATCGAGTAGAAAGCCGTAGCCCGGGTGGGCAGGCCTCGGGCCGCCGTCCCCGAGCTCGAGCTCGTCGGCGATCCCCTCTGGTCGCCGCGGTAGCTCCAGCCCCTCCCAGGCCTGGGCGACCCCTCCAAGGCCTCCGCCTCTCTCCGGTGAGGCCATCTCGCCCGCTTGGAGCCTCTGGAGTGACCTCTGCTCGCCGTCTTCCTCAACTCCGGCGACCTCCACGTTCTGCCTCCACTTGCGAGCTAGTTTCCGACGCCGTCTGACCACCCCTAGCCACGCTACGCGTACGGGCAGGTGCGCCATCGTCCCCTCTCTCAATCCCTCCCTCTCGTTTGGGCCAAGGAGCCCTCGTCGCCGGCAAGATCTTCGGCGAAGCCGCGGCCCTCTCTGTTTCTCTCTCCCTCTTCCCCCACCTGACTAGTGGGGCCCGCTAGTTAGCCACTCAGTACACGCGTGAAGCGGTACGAGTGGTGGCGCCCCTGGGCTTTACGCCTTCGACGTCACCCCCCAGCTGTTTCTTTTTATTCAAATTCATTTATATTCCAGAGAACCTCAAACAATTTTAACTTTTTAACTATAAGTCCAAATGAGATGATTCTTTTTGCATTGTGTTCTTTGAAAGGAAATCTAACAGCTCACCAAAGATGAGATTTTTCTGAGCTGTTTAGAATTTCTGGTGAATTTCAGAAGTGTTCTTGATATTCTCTTTTTGTGTTTAAAATTATTTTCAGAAGGTGAGGTGTCTTGAGGATCGCCAGGAGGCTCGTGAACCTCATCTGCACTAAGGCAAGCCACAGCAACATTTTTATGATGCCATTTCAATATTTGTGATTTTCTCACTGAAATGAAATGATTAACCCATGCATTTAAAGAATCATTGAATTATTTGTATTATGTTAAGTATTGGTGAGTTGTTATGCTTGATTTACAGAATAGTTGAAACTAGTTTTAGTGGGTAAAGCAAGTTAAAATTTATTTGAGGTGATGTTAGAAATAATTTTGTTATGCATGTTAGTAATTATTTAAAGCTTTGTGTTTGCATTCTTAAATTGATAAGAATTTAGAAAATATTCTGTTAAATACTTGTTTAATCATATTACTTGTCTTACGGAATGTTTGAACCCAACTTAGTGATAAAGAAATTAAGAGTTGTTGATAATGATATCTTTTGGTCAAGCATATGAAAAATTTATCGGAGTTACTTTCTTGCGTAGGAAATTAATAAAACTTGTTGCAAAATATTTCGGTTAAGTTGTGAGTCATTTTGAGCAAGTAGAGTAATATGAGTTGTTGACATTTATGCTTGGTGTGCATATGGATGACGTCGGTCATTTTTATCAATATGTGATGCATGTGTTGTTTTGCATTTCATGGCATGCTATGACACCGGTCATTTTTAGTTAAAAGTTAATCCTGAATATAACTCAACTTGAATATACCGTTGACTGGGTCGTGGTGCCGCTGAATCGAGTTTCTTTCCAGTGCAACCACATTTGCCTTGTGGGAAGGCCTTGATTCGGTCCATAGACACGGCCTCTGGTCGGTGCCTCCATCTAGGGAAGATTATGTCGTGTTTGCCCTGGCCTGGTAAGCACACATAATCTTGTGTGCTCGTTGATGAGATTATGGTACCGAGTCCCCGAGTGGGAGTGTTTTGACCACGACGGTGGTCGGGGTGTCTTTGGTAGACACGGGGCCACCCAGGACCAGCCCGTTGGGGATTTGGGTCGGAGTGGCCGGGAGAGTGCTGTGGCAATGGAGGGGTTTTGTCGGAATGCCGTTGGTCCACCCGAATGGGAATGCGAGGCCATGGGTTCCGTGGTGTGGGTACAGTGTGCTACCTCTGCAGAGTGTATAATCTATCGATAGCTGAGTCCACGGTCACGGACACCTCGTACTAGGTCCCACCATGAGTCAACGTTTAATAAAAATTGCACACTAAGCCATGAACTTTGCATTGTCAATGGATGGCAGAAAGGCCATCGAGGTATTTGGGACCAAATGATGGTCGTGGTTGTGATCGCCGTAAGGATCATGAGTTGTTCTTGAGAAAGACCACTATGGTGGTGTGTTTGTGGTCCAGAGATGATCACAGTTGGTAAGCTGTCCTGAGGGACGTTCGGGCTTGATCACAGCATGTTGACATATAATGTTGCATTATTAATAATTGGTTAAATATCATGATATTGTTTGTCATTATGATTATGCTTGTTGTGAGCTTGCAAGTACATTCAATGTACTGACCTGGCGTGTCATGCCAGATTTCAGGAAAGTCTCATTGGAAAGGAGCGATGTTCGAGTCTAGATCGTGTCCACATCAGTGTCCCTGTGATATGGAGCTTCCGCTACGACGTTATTCCGCTGCCACGTAGTTGTTCGAGTCGAGGCCCCTTTATGTTCACTAAATAATGTACATATTGTTCCGCCGCACCGAGTGTGCCGCTTGGCCTCGACCACTGTTGTAATATGAACTCTGTTCAGCTAGCATCAATAAAGCGGTTGTTTTCTGTACCAATATGTTGTGTGTTGCCAGAAGACATGATCTCTGGGCTGGCAATGCAGGGTAAACTGGTCGCTCTGAGCCGGGATGCCACAACAGTTGGTATCAGAGCCGCACTGACTGTAGGACACGCTAGACTACGACGTGTTAACTGGACGCTAGGCACGAGTAAATGTGAGTATCGGTAGCAGTTATAGCTGGTTGTTGCATTGTAGTCATTTGATTATTATTTTTATGCTAACCTGTTAATGGTTGTGAGTGTAGATGGCTCCGGTGCCGTATCCGTGCCAGTTGCAGTTGATGCCGTACACGTCACCGCACCTTCTCCGCAACGTGTGGCGTCGGCTGTACCCTCACGGAGACGAACCAGTCTACCGTGTGTACCGGGAGCGTCTAGCAGACTCAGTGTATGGGTATCACGCAGTGGTTACTCTGCGCACCAGTTCCGATTCTGGCTCTTACACTCGCACTTCTCGGAGCGGTTACGCCTCCACCGCTTCTCAGGCTGTCCAGTTTGCCGCATTTGAGGTCCTTGTCGAGCTTCGTTATACCGAGGTTCAAATGCAGCATCACCCAGGATTCTATTACTACCCATCTCTGCACGACAACGGTCGTGTCCGTTTTCCTCTCGTTAACCCGGAGTCTGATAGTGTTGCTAGCCATCTTGCTCGCTATATCACTGCTAGCTATCTGATGATCCACGAGCTGGCTCGAGAGCTCACTCGTGCCCGTACTGCTTTAGCCGCTACCTTGGTCACTACTAGATCCACCACTACTCCATCCTCACTGGGATTTACCCCTTATGTCCCAGTTAGCTCTAGCTCCCCTATTTCGCCGGTTACTCCCCCGAGTAGCATAGGCGTTCCGGCCGTGAACCCTCTCAGTACTCCTGCCGAGTGGGTCTCACTTCTTGCTACTCCTGCAGCCCTGATGCTTCATCCTACCCCTGCCCCTGAGGGAGAGCCCTCGAGGCAGCGTCGTCGTGTTACCTTTAACCCGGAGGTTTCCGTTAACCACGTCAGTTCGAGATCTGAGACCGCTTCAGGGGAGGGCACCGCAGCACCAGCAGAGCAGTAATGTCTTTGAGTATTCGCAGTCGTCTAGATGGTGTACGGATGTAGTTGTACGAGTCATGATGCTTCATGTATGAGAGTAGTGGAGCCAGTCAGGTTGTTAAATTTTCATGTATGAGTCTATGTATAATTATGATGGGACTTTAATCGCCATATTCTCTTCGCTCTTTTGTCTTTTCGAGAATTGTTGCTGGCTTTTCCCCAATTTTATTCTTGGATGTCTCTCATCTCGATTTCGTTGCCTTGGGAAAAATACTCAATAGGATGACGCGGGGAGGCGGCAGTAGCAACGTTCATGAGGGAACTCCTGTTCGTCGTTCCGCACGACAGGCAGGATATTCTCCCGAGCCATACGTTCAGCCACCACCTCCTCCGCCTGATCCTCCCTCCACCGAGCAAGTTTTGCGTATGTTTGAAGAAAAAAGGATCAATGATCTGATTGAAATATTGAGAAGTGTGCAAGCTATAGTTGGACAAAATGGAAATCAGAATGGTCATCACTCAAAGCTGTCAGATTTTCAGAGGACCAATCCACCCAATTTCAGTCAGGTTGTTGACCCATTGGATGCAGACGATTGGTTGCGCACCATGGAGAAAAAGGTTGAGATCGCCCGTACTGAAGGAAATGATAAAGTCCCATTTGCAACCCATTACCTTGAAGGCGCAGCTGCCATATGGTGGGAAAATACAAAAGCCATGGGGCCGATTGATGAGGAAGTCACCTGGGAAAAATTCAAGGATAAGTTCCGCAAATATCACATCCCTACTGGAGTTATGAAGGCCAAGCAGCGTGAATTTCTCGCGCTTGTCCAAGGAAATCAATCTGTGGCTGAGTATCTCCAAAAATTCAATCATCTGGCCCGTTACTCTCTATATGACATAGCCACCAAAGAAAGGAAGATGGACAGATTTCTTGGAGGTTTAAATCCGCAACTTCGGTGTGCTCTCAGTATGTTTGATTTCACGGATTTCCAAACTCTGGTAGTAAAGGCATTCATTGCTGAACAGGAACACAAGCTTATATCAGATAATAGGCCTGTTAACGACAACAAGCGCAAGTTTGAGCCAAAGAAGGATGGGCAACCTATGCAAAAGGCTCGTACCTGGCAGCAGACTCAGGTGGAATACCGGCCAAATTGGCAGCAGAATGTTAACAAGACCACCACTCAAGTCAAGAATGTTGGGGCCAATCCAATGCATGAGGAGCGGCAGCGCAATAATTCTTGTTTCACTTGCGGGCAGCCCGGACATTATGCCAAACAGTGCCCCAAGAACCACAAGGTGAATGCGCTGAGCAGGCCACAAGTCAACTTTATGGAGTCAGGGCCAACCCAGCAAAACTTCACTGGGCACGTGAATCATATCTCCGCCGATGAATCCCAAGAGAAGCCAGAAGTCGTCATTGGTATGTTTTCTGTTAATGACATACCTGCAGTAATTTTATTTGACTCTGGGGCTTCCCATTCTTTTATTTCTCGGAGTTTTGCCGCCCAAAACAATTTTCCATGCACAATTTTGGGCAAAAATATGCTGGTACAAACCCCGGGATCTATAATCAAGAGCAATCTAGTCTGCCGTGATCTGGAGATCAATATCAACGGGGTCCACTTTCCAACATCTCTGATAATCATTGAGTCTGAACAGTTGGATATTATATTGGGAATGAATTGGCTGACCAAATATCAAGTTTGTATAAACTGCACAACCCGAGAAGTCAATTTAACCAGTCTGAATGGGCAGCTCACCAAATTCTATGCTCGCAAGCATATACCCAAGCCAGAACTAGTGTGAACTGTTGTGGTCGAATTGGAATTTATTCCTGTGGTCAGTGAGTACCCTGATGTGTTTCCAGAAGAACTGCTAGGCATGCCACCAGATCGGGAACTGGAATTTGCCATAGATCTTGTGCCCGGAACCGCACCATTATACAAGAAGTATTACCGGATGCCCTCATCAAAATTAGTGGAACTAAAGAAACAGCTTGACGAATTACTCCGGAAAGGTTATATTCGTCCCAGCTCTTCACCGTGGGGGTCACCTGCAATCTTCGTGGGTAAAAAGGATGGCAGTCTCCGTATGTGCATAGATTATCGCCAGCTGAATGAGGTCACCATCAAAAATAAATACCCACTGCCAAGGATTGATGGTCTATTCGATCAGCTCAGTGGGGCTAAAGTATTCTCAAAAATTGATTTACGGACCGGGTATCATCAGCTCAAGATTAAAAGGGAAGATATTCCTAAGACCGCATTCACTACACGATATGGTCTTTACGAATATACTGTGATGTCCTTTGGTCTCACCAATGCCCCTGCCTTCTTCATGCATATGATGAACAAGGTGTTCATGGACTTCCTCGACAAATTTGTGGTAGTCTTTATCGACGACATCCTCATTTACTCCAAGAGTGAAGAAGAGCATAAGGATCACCTCCGGGCAGTGGTACAACGGCTCCGCAACCATCAGCTATACGCCAAGTTCAGTAAGTGCGAATTTTGGCTCAAGCAAGTTGGGTTTCTCGGGCATGTACTATCCGCCGAAGGCATAGCCGTGGACCCAAGCAAAGTAAAGGATGTGCTCGATTGGGTACCGCCCACGACTATAACACAGATCCGGAGTTTCCTTGGATTAGCTGGATACTATCGTCGTTTCATTGAAGGGTTTTCCAAAATTGCTAAACCTATGACGGAGCTACTCAAAAAGGATACAAAGTTTGAGTGGACCAAGGACTGTGAGAAGAGTTTTTATGAGCTAAAGACGCGTCTGACAACCGCACCCGTATTGACTCTTCCAGACATTTATCGCAGCTTCGACGTGTACTGCGATGCCTCCAGACAAGGTATTGGTTGTGTATTGATGCAAGACGGCAAGGTAGTAGCCTATGCATCACGACAACTATGACCACATGAGGGAAATTATTCTACTCATGATTTGGAATTGGCTGCAGTGGTTCATGCATTAAAAATTTGGAGGCACTATCTCATTGGAAAAAGGTGCCAAATTTTTACCGACCACAAAAGCCTCAAGTACATCTTCACTCAGCCAGATTTAAATCTCCGTCAGCGAAGATGGTTAGAGTTGGTCAAGGATTATGACCTTGGAATAAATTACCATCCAGGCAAGGCCAACGTCGTTGCCGATGCGCTCAATCGAAAGCCCGTCAGCTTAAATGTCATGTTAAAATCATTGCCTACCGAACTTCAGGAGGAGATCGCTCAGCTCAACTTGGTCATCGTGGATGCTGGCCTCACTAATATTTTGGAAGTTACCCCCACACTTGGGATGGAAATCCGCAAGGCCCAGCCAGATGCCGCCAAGCTAAAAAAACATGCAAGGCAGCCCCCAGATTTCTTCAAGGACAACTTCGGTACCCTCCGATTCCGTGGACGAATTTGTGTACCAAATCAACCGGACTTGAAGAGGAAAATCTTGTCAGAAGCACACGAATCCTCGTATTCCATTCATCCGGGAAGTACGAAAATGTATGTAGACCTTAAACAAATATTCTGGTGGAATGGGATGAAGAAAGACATTGCCTATTTTGTAGCCTGTTGCGACATATGCAACAAGGTGAAAGCAGAGCATCAGAAGCCAGCCGGACTTCTCCAACCACTGCCAGTTTCACAATGGAAATGGGATGATGTTTGCATGGACTTCATCACCGGATTGCCTAGGACTCAGCGAGGCAAAGACGCAATCTGGGTTATAGTGGACACCCTAACCAAGGTTGCTCATTTCATCCCGGTCAGCACCAGTTACAGAGCAAATGAACTGGCGCAACTGTATGTATCCAGAATCTTCAGTCTGCATGGGGTACCCCGGACTATCACTTCCGACCGAGGTTCTTTGTTTACCTCCGCTTTCTGGTCCCGCCTCCATCAAGCCTTGGGGACAGCACTACAATATAGTACTGCTTATCACCCCCAGACGGACGGTCAGACAGAGCGAGTAAATCAAATACTCGAAGATATGTTGCGGGCCTGTGTGCTAGCCAACGGGGCGAACTGGGAAAATTGCTTGCCATACGCCGAGTTCTCGTATAACAACAGTTTCCAGACCAGTCTAAAGATGTCACCCTATGAAGCTCTATATGGTCGTAAGTGCCGCACTCCTCTAAATTGGTCTCAAGCTGGAGATAGCCATATCTTCGGAACCGATCTCATGATGGAAGCCGAGAAACAAGTCAGGGAAATCAGAGACCGACTACAATTGGCCAAATCCCGTCAGAAGAGTTATTATGATGCAAAGCACTAGCAGGTCAGTTTTGAACCCGGAGAACGTGTGTACCTCCGAGTCACTCCTATGAAAGGAGTTAAGCGATTTCAGACTCGTGGAAAGCTGGCACCCAGATTCATTGGTCCATTCTCAATTATGTCTCGAGTGGGTACGGTTGCATACCAACTGGAACTACCCCCGGAGTTGTCAGAAACACACAATGTGTTCCATGTTTCGCAATTGAGACGATGCATATCCCCGCCTGAGAAAAGGACTGCAATGGCTGAGATAGAATTGGCAAAGGATTTAACTTATGAAGAAAGACCGTCCAAAATTTTGGATCAAGTGGAAAGGGTCACTCGCAGCAAAGTCAGAAAAAATTTCAAGGTTCAGTGGGAGCATCACACCGAGTCAGAAGCAACTTGGGAGCAGGAAGAGTTCCTTAAGAGTCAGTATCCAGAGTGGTTTTCCCAAGCAACCGAATCTCGAGGACGAGACTCATTCTAAGTGGGGGAGGTTTGTGATAGCCTGGTTTTTGCCCTTTCTTATTTGCTTTAAATTTCATTTGAAAGTTTTTGAAACTTGGAGTTTCTGAATCTTTTCATTTGGACTTAAACACTTGGGAATCCTTGGCTTTCACCCAAGTGTTCACTTCTCTCCCAAACCATCACTTCACTTCTGATCCACCACAAAATAACCTTTGGAATATTTTTCTTAAATGAAAAATATTCATTTTCTCTCAAAAACCCTAAGCCAGATCTGTTTGCTTCAAGGCAACCCTAATTTTTATGGCTCACAAAATTCTAAGATAATTCACAAATATTCTAGGGACCCTAGGGCACCTCCCTGTGCAAAAATATTTCATCACTTTTTGGAATATTTTTGCTATAGAAAATCTTTTCTGTTCTGGACAGAAATGGCGGTTTCTACAGCAACTACCATTTTACTTGCTCCATTTGACCTGAACTTTCTTGTGCATCTTTACCTTAGTAACTTATAACTAGCCTCCAAAGCACAGCCTCAAACTTCCAGCCATTTGACCATAGTAACATCACAAAGTTAGTGACAAGAAACTTACCTGGCTTGTAAAATCTTCTCTACTGCACCTGGATCCAATCCAAACCGTGGTAAACTTCAAAACTACCACGAACAACATGCCAGACATGATTTTTGGACGAAGGCTGGCCTGAGGAGAGAGTTCGCGCGGTGACCACGCGTGTCCATGATGCCAGGCATGTGTGTCGACGCGCTCTGGGTGACGCCGAGCGCTCTGTTCGAGCGTGCTCGCTTCCCCCGCCTGCCCAACCATGCCAAACCCCGCCACCATCATCGTCTTGACGTCCTTAACTCCTCCCTGGCTCTCGCCGACGCCGGAGCTCGCCGCAGCAAGCACGGGCAAGGTCCGGCCAGCCCAACAGTGCGGAGCACACTGTGCTCGTCGCCATCCCCTTGATCCTGTGCTCGTCTCCGCTCGCCCACAGTGGCCGCGTGACCTCCGTCGCCTTCTCCCCCTCTCACTGACGCCGCTCGTCGCCGGGCGCCGTGGACAGGTGTCCATCGGCGAAGCCCGAAGCACCCTCGCCGCTCGCCTATAAATAGAGCCACCCCCAGCCTCCTCGAGCACCATCCAGCACTTACACACACCCCACGATCGAGTAGGAAGCCGTAGCCTGGCCGGGCAGGCCTCGGGCCGCCGTCCCCGAGCTCGAGCTCGCCGGCGATCCCCTCTGGTCGCCGCGGTAGCTCCAGCCCCTCCCAGGCCTGGGCGACCCCTCCAAGGCCTCCGCCTCTCTCTGGTGAGGCCATCTCGCCCGCTTGGAGCCTCTGGAGTGACCTCTGCTCGCCGTCTTCCTCAACTCCGGCGACCTCCACGTTCTGCCCCGGCTTGCGAGCTAGTTTCCGACGCCGTCCGACCACCCCTAGCCACGCTACGGGTACGGGCAGGTGCGCCATCGTCCCCTCTCTCAATCCCTCCCTCTCGTTTGGGCCAAGGAGCCCTCGTCGCCGGCGAGAGCTCCGGTGAAGCCGCGGCCCTCTCTGTTTCTCTCTCCCTCTTCCCCCACCTGACTAGCGGGGCCCGCTAGTCAGCCACTCAGTACACGCGCGAAGCGGTACGAGTGGTGGCGCCCCTGGGCTTTACGCCTTCGACGTCACCCCCCCAGCTGTTTCTTTTTATTCAAATTCATTTATATTCCAGAGAGCTTCAAACAATTTTAACTTTTTAACCATAAGTCCAAATGAGATGATTCTTTTTGCGTTGTGTTCTTTGAAAGGAAATCTAACAGCTCACCAAAGATGAGATTTTTCTGAGCCGTTTAGAATATCTTGTGAATTTCAGAAGTGTTCTTGATATTCTCTTTTTGTGTTTAAAATTATTTTTAGAAGGTGAGGCTCATTTGCACTGAGGCAAGCCACAACAACATTTTTATGATGCCATTTCAATATTTGTGATTTTCTCACTTAAATGAAATGATTAATCCATGCATTTAAATAATTATTGAATTATTTGTATTTTGTTAAGTATTGGTCAGTTGTTATGCTTGATTTACAGAATAGTTGAAACTAGTTTAAGTGGGTAAAGCAAGTTAAAATATATTTGAGGTGATGTTAGAAATAATTTTGTTATGCATGTTAGTAATTATTTAAAGCTTTGTGTTTGAATTCTTAAATTGATAAAAAATTAGAAATTATTCTGTTAAATACTTGTTTAATCATATTACTTGTCTTACAGAATGTTTGAACCCAACTTAGTGATAAAGAAATTAAGAGTTGTTGATAATGATATCTTTTGGTCAAGCATATGAAAAATTTATCGGAGTTACTTTCTTGCGTAGGAAATTAATAAAACTTGTTGCAAAATATTTTGGTTAAGTTGTGAGTCATTTTGAGCAAGCAGAGTAATATGAGTTGTTGACATTTATGCTTGGTGTGCATATGGATGACGTCGGTCATTTTTATCAATATGTGATGCATGTGTTGTTTTGCATTTCATGGCATGCTATGACACCGGTCATTTTTAGTTAAAAGTTAATCCTGAATATAACTCAACTTGAATATACCGTTGACTGGGTCATGGTGCCGCTGAATCGAGTTTCTTTCCAGTGCAACCACATTTGCCTTGTGGGAAGGCCTTGATTCGGTCCATTGACACGGCCTCTGGTCGGTGCCTCCATCTAGGGAAGATTATGTCGTGTTTGCCCTGGCCCGGTAAGCACACATAATCTTGTGTGCTCGTTGATGAGATTATGGTACCGAGTCCCCGAGTGGGAGTGTTTTGACCACGACGGTGGTCGGGGTGTCTTTGGTAGACACGGGGCCACCCAGGACCAGCCCGTTGTGGATTTGGGTCGGAGTGGCCGGGAGAGTGCTGTGGCAATGGAGGGGTTTTGTCGGAATGCCGTTGGTCCACCCGAATGGGAATGCGAGGCCATGGGTTCCGTGGTGTGGGTACAATGTGCTACCTCTGCAGAGTGTATAATCTATCGATAGCCGAGTCCACGGTCACAGACGCCTCATACTAGGTCCCACCATGAGTCAACGTTTAATAAAAATTGCACACTAAGCTATGAACTTTGCATTGTCAATGGATGACAGAAAGGCCATCGAGGTATTTGGGACCAAATGATGGTCGTGGTTGTGATCGCCGTAAGGATCACGAGTTGTTCTTGAGAAAGACCACTATGGTGGTGTGTTTGTGGTCCAGAGATGATCACAGTTGATAAGCTGTCCTGAGGGACGTTCGGGCTTGATCACAGCATGTTGATATATAATGTTGCATTATTAATAATTGGTTAAATATCATGATATTGTTTGTCATTATGATTATGCTTGTTGTGAGCTTGCAAGTACATTCAATGTACTGACCTGGCGTGTCATGCCAGATTTCAAGAAAGTCTCATTGGAAAGGAGCGCTGTTCGAGTCTAGATCGTGTCCACATCAGTGTCCCTGTGATATGGAGCTTCCGCTATGACGTTATTCCGCTGCCACGTAGTTGTTCGAGTCGAGGGCCCTTTATGTTCACTAAATAATGTACATATTATTCCGCCGCACCGAGTGTGCCGCTTGGCCTCGACCACTGTTGTAATATGAACTCTGTTCCGCTAGCATCAATAAAGCGGTTGTTTTCTGTACCAGTATGTTGTCTGTTGCCAGAAGACATGATCTCTGGGCTGGCAGTGCAGGGTAAACCGGTCGCTCTGAGCCGGGGTGCCACAACTTTATGGGGAACTTTTATGGAATATTTAAGAAATATTGGAGTCAATAGGTACCAGAGGGGGCCCACCAGGTGGGCACAACCCACCTGGGCGCGCCAGGAGGCCCAGGCGCGCCCTGGTGGGTTGTTTCCTCCTCGGCCCACCTCCGGTGCCCCTCTTCTGGTATATAAGTCATTTTTACCTAGAAAAATAAGGATAGTACTTTCGGGACGAAGCACCGTTGTCTCGAGGCGGAACTTGGGCAGGAGCACTTTGGCCTCCGGCGGAGCGATTCCGCCGGGGGAACATCCCTCCCGGAGGGGGAAATCATCGTCATAATCATCACCAACAACTATCCCATATTGGGGAGGGCAATCTACATTAACATCTTCAACAGCACCATCTCCTCTCAAACCCTAGTTCATCTCTTGTGTTCAATCTTTGTACCGGAACTATAGATTGGTACTTGTGGGTGACTAGTAGTGTTGATTACATCTTGTAGTTGATTACTATATGGTTTATTTGGTGGAAGATTATATGTTCAGATCCAATGTGATATTTAATACCCATCTGATCTTGAGCTTGATTATCATTTATGAGTAGTTACTTTTGTTCTTGAGGTCACGGGAGAAATCTTGTTGCAAGTAATCATGTGAATTTTATATGTGTTCGATATTTTGATGGTATGTATGTTGTGATTCCCTTAGTGGTGTCTTGTGAACGTCGACTACATGACACTTCACCATATTTGGGCCTAAGGGAATGCATTGTGGAGTAGTTATTAGATGATGGGTTGCGAGTGTGACAGAAGCTTAAACCCTAGTTTATGTGTTATTCCATAAGGGGTTGATTTGGATCCAAAAATTTAATGCCGTGGTTAGAATTTATTCTTAATACTTTTCTTGTAGTTGTGGATGCTTGCAAGGGGGTTAATCATAAGTAGGAGGTTTGTTCAAGTAAGAACAGCACCTAGGCACCGGTCCACCCACATATCAAATTATCAAAGTAGCGAACACAAATCAAACAAACATGATGAAAGTGACTAGATGAAATTCCCGTGTACCCTCAAGAACGCTTTGCCTATCATAAGAGACCGTTTTGTCCTGTCCTTTGCCTCAAAAGGATTGGGCTACCTTGCTACACTTTTGTTACCATTACCGTTACTTGCTCGTTACAAATTATCTTGCTATCAAACTACTCTTTACTTATAATTCCAGTGCTTGCAGACATTACCTTGCTGAAAACCGCTTGTCATTTTCTTATGCTCCTCGTTGTGTTTAACACTCTTACTTATCGAAAGGACTACGATTGATCCCCTATACGTGTGGTTCATCAGTCCCCTGAATGAATTTGATGGAGAGTATACCGAAAGGCATCTGAACCATACTTCTAAGTTCCAATACGCGTCGCCCCTACCTGGCATGCCTTCTGTTGAGTTATCTACCAGACAATAGCCATTTGAGGTAGCACATGCGTCTTAGATTCAGGTGCACACGAGGAGATTTGCCCAGGTCCAGACCCTCAAATCAAGGTAGTACCCTACTTCCTGCTTGACTGGTATTGATGGTCAAGCCTCGTATGAGAACTTGGGTTTTATGTGTACCAAGGATTTGATCAAAAGATCAGGGGGGTGTTTATCTTGAATGATTACACTACTGCAGGATGCTGCTAATGCGACACCATGATCAAAGACCCTTTGACGAAACTGTGTGCGATGCCATAATCGCAAACGGTGGCATAAAATAACCGTCAAAAAAGGTGCAAAACGTTTGCGATGGAGGATGCATCAAAAACGGTTCAGATTTTAGTTGTGTGTGCGATGCAAGGCATATAGTTCAGCTCAATTAACTATTTGCAATGAGGAGGAACAAAAGAAACGGGCAGCCAGATGAAGGTGTGTGCGATGTATAGCATACGGTTCACCCGGATGAACTGTTTGTGATTAGGCAACACAAAAGAAACAGTCAGCCCGATAAAGGTGTGTGCGATGTACGTCATATGGTTAAATGGGATGAACTGTTTGTGATTAGGCAAGAGAACAGAAACGGTTCAATATAACAAGATGTGTGTGATACGCGGCAAACAAGTCTGTAATCAGAAATGTGTGCGAAGACCGATAATAACACAGACGATTACTTCTAATAAGACATATGTGATATGCTCTGTCTACACAACATCTATTGGCCATTGGGAACTGGCGGTCATCCGGATACGCCATAAGGATGCGAAGAGGCATTCCTATCAGCAAGGACTAGCTGTTCCACCAGTAGCTCATGTAAGAAAACTATCAAGTTAAGTGTGCTCAGGCTGGAGCAGCCATGAGATGGGTGACTGGATGGGAAGTTGTGTTGATGTTAAATTAACCGATAGGATGGGTCATTTTGGTCAAATGACCGAAATGACCCACTCCCTCAGCTAATTTAGCCTCGAGGTCCTTGTTTTTTTAACACATGTTAAAGAAGGTCTACCGCATTACTTTTTGACAATGTGCGATACGTGGCATACAGTTGATCCATCCGACCTGTTTGTGATGGAATAGGCCGTGTGTGTTGTGGGCAAACGCTTGCTAGTATTCAACCGTTTGGGATTGATGAATTCATCACCGACAGGTTCCCTATGTGGTCCGTGTTCATCTGATCATCATCTACTTCTTGTGCTAGCTCGATGCTCCTTCTATGCTAAGTTTCCATTATTTGGTGGTGTTTTATGAACACGCCACCATTTCCCGCCATTTCCTCACCTGTTTCCCGCCACCCTGCTATATTGCGCATAGGCGGCGCGCGACGCACGGAGGCGACAAGAGCAACCTGTAGCACATCCACCTTTTCCAAGCATGCCAACCCACCAAAGTGTCGCCTCTGCCATCAACCTCGTCGATGAGGCGCCATGGCCCGTCCAGGCCGAGGCGCTCCCCGGCAATGCGATGGACGACACCATGATGCGCGTCATCACCAGGGTTGAGCAGACCTTTGGCGCATGGCGCTTGACCGCCGCGGATCAAGATAGGCATGTCAGCACCGATAGGCTGCAGCTCGCCGCACAACATGATCGATGGCGCGCCGCAGAGCAAGCTAGATGCGTCCGCGCCGATAGGCTGCGGCTCGCCGCATGGCGAGATCTTTGGAGCGCCGCAGAGCAAGAGGCGCGGCGCGCCGCACAGCAAGAGCGGATCCATCGGTGCCTGCCTGCTGTCGACATGGCGTCGCAGCTGGGTACACGTCCCGTCAGTACCCCCATTCCTCGCCAGGAGTGGGCAGAGGCCCTCAGCGCCGTACTTGCACCAGAGGCCGGCCGCGCGGTACTTGCGCCGGACGCCCGCCGCGCCGTTCACATGGGTGGCGCCGTTCGCCTTGTCTGCGGCCCGCTGGATGCCAACACGCTGGTCCGTAGGCTCGACCGCCTCCTTGGCCCAGGTGTTCACCTGGGCACAGTAGAGGAACATGGCCGTCGCATCCTCGAGCTGGTGATCTCCGATGAAATAGCCAACTTGGAGCTCGAGATCGCGCTCCAGATGTACCGCGAGCATGTCGATCACTTGGACGAACGCCTGCACGAGTTCATGCAGAGCCAACAGCTACCCTAGGCAAGGGCTACTGGTAATGGTCTCATGGACGCGTTTTATTTTGAAAAGTCGTTTCGACGTGGATAGCTATGTATTCACAGCAATCATAGTATTGCTCTGTTTATTTCTCTGTTTTAATGTGTGTACTCTGTTTTTCATTCTTATATGTTCTGTTTCAATGTGTGTATATATGCTTTCCATTCTGTATATGTGGATGATAACAACTAGATTTAAATTAGTATACAAAAACAGATAGAAAATGTAATTCATAATATATATATATATATATATATATTAATTGTTCATTAGTTCATCACAGCATATATATATATAATATCATCACATATACGTGATGATACTTAACTACTAGGTACAATGCATAAAATTGAAAATGAACAATACTAAAACTAATAATCCCTCCTGGGGCCAGTATTCCGGCAGCCCCTCGCCAGCAGCTCCCTGGTGCGCGGAGTCTTCCCAGTGCGGAGGCAGTACTCCGACTCCTTCGCCTCGCAGCGCTTGACGTACCGATCTGCCTCTTGCTGGCGGACGCGCGCAGCCGATCTTGCCATTTCGTTGGGCGCCCACCGGAGCTCCTCGTCGGTGGCACGCTGGAGCTTATCGGCCCACCTCCACGCAGCGACGACGCGCCCAACGCCTATGACCTTCCTCGCGAAGTACCCGTCTTCGTACACCTCCTCGGCACGATGACGCGCCCGCCCCCAAAGCTCTGTTGCCTCCTTTTTTCCAGGCGGCATCACGGGCTTCACAGGCTGCCTGGTACCTGGCTACCTCCTCTGCCATCTCCTTCTTGAAAGCCACTTGCCTCGCTTTCTCAGCCGGTGGCAGTGACTTCTACAGACAAAGATTGTACTCGCCCCAAAACCAAAGTTGGGGGGTCCGGCGCAACCTCGCCAGGCGACGCGTAGGGGTCCTCGTCGCTGCTAATCGAGTGAGCGTTATCGGGGGGCGGCGACTCCTCATCGGCGTGTGGTCAGACCGGTGGCGCCATGGCAGAGATTTGAGAGAGAGAGAGGGCGAGCGAGGGGAGGATGTAGATGAGAATGCAGGCGGGACAACGCGAGCAAGGTAGTATTTATTGGCGGCCGGAATCTAGATCGACGGGGATAGTACACACGCCGGTCACCGAAATTTACGAGTACTGTAGTTTGAATTACACACGATTCCTGCAGCAAAATCCGTGTGTGAACATAATAGTTGACGGTTTCCAATACAGAACCGTGTCTCATTAATGATCCCCGCTAATCACCTACCAAACATCGAGCCGCGAGATAGAGTGCCAATCATGTGGGGGCGGTTGTCTTGCCAGATCTTTACATTTTCTTTTTTGAACACCAGATATTTACATCGTCTGATAATTTTTTAACTCGCACACAAGTACACAAAAATATGATTTTTCAAACTGTTTTGGTTAGGCGTTGCATGTAGATGTAGTTCAAATTTGAATTACGGTCATTAAATGGTTAGAAAATCACTTAAATGTCTTTAAAAGGTCAAATGACCCCTGAAATTTTCCAAATTTTCACATGACAGTTGTATTAGTGCATGTTAGACGTAGGAAAAAATTTGAAGGCCGTAAGAGGAAGCTATCTCCCATCCATCATCAAACATGCAGTGTGTCGTGGTTCTAAGTCTGACAGTAGAATGGGGGGTAGGGATGTAGAGGCGAGGTCCTAGCTATGGAGAAGCTGTACACACGAGTTTTGCGAGTTCAGGCCCTTCTCAGAGGAAGTAACAGCCCTACGTCTCGGAGCCCGGAGGCGGTCGACTGGATTATATGCGTGTGTGTGTTACAGGGGGTGCGAACCCTTGTCCCAGAGGAGGGGGTGGCTTATATAGAGTGCGCCAGGACCCCAGCTCCCCTCCGTTACACAGGGTTCAATGTTCATAAAGAAGGAGCGTTACAGGTAACGTATGTAGTAAAGTAATATAAATGACTATTAAGTCTAAGAGTAAATGCCCGACCATTGCTGCGCGGAGTGGCTTTAGGTCTTCTGCACGTCGAGTGGTTTAGTGGTCGAGTTACTTAAATAAGGGGGGTCTCCGAGTGAATGGTAGGTCGAGTGGATTGCACTCGACACCTTTGTTGGGTCCCCTCTATTTACTCCTGAACCTCTTTGCTTCTAGGACAAGGACCTTAGGTAGGAGGTATAGGTCAGGCCTATTACCCTACCCCAAGTCTATGTCCTCATCATTAGCCCCCGAATGGATTGAGGTCTGAGTGAAAAGAAGGTTGAAGTTGACCTTGCTTTGACTCTTGCTTTCATCTCCAAATGGATGCCAGTTGTTGGAACTTCGGCTTCGTTTCAGTCGCCTTGATCGATTCAGAAATGACCGACTGGTTTTACAATGTCATCCGTCAAGTGTTATCTTTGACATGGAATCTTTGGCATGATCGGTTGTAGAGGATCCCGGATTTCGCGGGATAAGAAATTTTGGTGGAAGCGCGCCAGGCGGAGCGCGCCGTGGTAAGCGGAGTAGATAAGTACGACGTTTCGATTTCTATGCCACCTTTTTCGCCATGTATCTCGTGCGCGACTGTTTAAGGGATTTGACAGGATCGTCCGGACCCACGCGTCAGCCACTCGGAAGTAGGCCTTTAAAAGCGGCGAGCCCGAGGCGTCCGCACTGTGCGTGCCCATTCTCCTTCTTCTTCCTCTTGCTCCTTTGCCTCGTTCGGCTTCTCCACTCTCGACGCTGCCGCTCCGCCGCCATGGGGAAGAAGAAGACGGCGGCGCTGGAACGCACGAAGAAGGCGACGGGGGCGGCGAAAAGCAAGAAGACGAATCGGGGATCTTCATCGCGCTCGGGGCTGCCATCGGGTTGGATCCAGGGAGATTGGATCCGATCCTCACTTCGGCACGAAGACTTGGACGATATGGCCGAGTTAGGGCTGATCGTCCATGAGTCTGCGCGGCTGCCGGAGGGGGAAACGGAGCCACAGCCGCGACCGGGTGAGTGTGTTCTGCTCGCCACTCATGTCGACCGCGGCTTCTCGCTTCCTCCACACCCCTTCTTTCGAGGTTTCTTGAATTTCTCCAGGGCTCAACTCCATCATTTCACTCCCAACACCATCACATATCTCGCCGCATTCGTGTCCATGTGCGAGAATTTCCTGGGGTGTCGACCGCACTGGGGTCTTTTCAAGCACATTTTCACTATCCGCTCCCAAACAGTGAAGAAAGTGAACTCGAACGACGAGAATACCCATGTTATCCAGATGTGTGGGGGTCTGGGTATTCAGAAGAGGAAAAGGAGTTCCTTCCCTTCGACGACTCTTCCTGAGTCGATCAGGGGCTGGCAGTCGACCTGGTTCTATTGCCAGGATATCGTGACCCAGGCCAGTCGACTGGACTTCCCCCTTTCTCTTTTGATCGTGTTCAAACTCCATCTTCGTTGAAAGTGACCGCTGCAGAAAAGGCGGAGACGGGCATGTTGGTCGAGAGGGTAGTTCAACTGATCAACCAAGGTGTCACCGGCATGGATCTGCTGGAGGTGTTCCTTAGTCGGCGCATTCAACCACTCCAAGCTCGTGATCACTCCATGTGGATGTACTCCGGGGCTGGGGATACCGCTCGGGTTCATCCGGAGGAGGTGGAGGCCAAAATAGTGGCCGAGTGGCTGAGGGGCATCACCGGGAACAAGGACAACCCCAGGGGCGCCAGGAAAGTAAAACCTTTCAGCGACAGCAACCAGCCAGACAAGGTTTGGCCACTACAACTGATTGAATTTGGATGTGTTTTCTGACTGTTTGTTGATCTGACTGATTTCCACTCAATTCCCAATGGCGAACAAGCTCTGGAGTAGGACCATGAAGGCGAGGACAGCGCGGAGGAGAGCGGCGAGTGGGAGTCACCAGCCGACGATGATGAAGATGAGAGCGATGAGTCGGACGACGAGGAGGTAGCCGACTCACCACCTCGTTCCGAACATCGATCCAAGCAGCACCATGATCCCGCGGGCAGGCGCAGCAAGGCTGTGGCCTCGAGCGCTCCATCTCAAAAGCGCGCTCAGTCTTCGACTCCAGAATTGGCTGAGAAGGTCACCAAGCAGCCCAAGATCAATCCTTCGAAGGCTCGGAAGACCTTGCCTAGAATCAAGATGGACGTTCCTGTTGCTTCTGGGTAAATGTTCTCCCCGTATTTCTTGTTCTGACCAATTCTCTTGTACTGACCGAGTGGATGATGAACGTTTACAGCCCGGCCTCGGCTGCGACTGATATGGATATCGACAAGACCCCAGACGACGAGGAAACCAACGACGCAGCTACCTCCAAAGCCAGTAAGTCTGCCCGACTCGAGTTTATTTGGATGACTGGATTGTTTGTCAGCTATCTCTTTGACTTTCTCTGTTTGTTGCAGCACCACGGGACGTTGTTGTGCTCCCGGATGATGAAGAAGAAGTACCGCTGAGGGGAAGGAGGAGGAGGGACAAGGAACTGAGCGGGAAAGCACCTGAGGCCCAGGTTCCTCAGTCGACTGAGATGCCTGGGACGGCAGTCGAGCGATCGACAGATCCGGCATGTACCAGCGTCACTTTCGCTATCCCGCTGTCGACTGATTGCCCATCAGGACCAGCTGCTCAGACTTCTGCTGCACCAATACAACTCCACGCATCAGACCCAGCGGTTGCTCTGACTGCTCTGCCTTCATCACTTTTCACTGTGTATCAAACCCCGGACGACCCACCGTCTGCCGCCAAGGAAGCTCTTCTTCAGTTGAACCTTGTGATGGGGCAAATGAAAGTGGTGCATGAGGCCAGTCAGGTGGCCTTCAACGTCGGAGCAGCTCTGCAGACCAATGTCCAGGTTAGTTGATTTCCGATTGATCATATTTCTTGTCCGATCACCCACTGGGGTGTGACTGTTTTGAAGTTGCACAAGTCAATTTGAGTCGTCTTGGATTGAATCTTTGAACTCGTGGGAGCACTCTTAGTGCACCCACTGGGTGTAGTCCCCGAGACCATAGTTGACTGCGGGCAGTCGACTATGGTCAGAGAATCTGAATTTTGTCACTCGGTCTGGACTGGCCAGGTCGAATGACACCAGAGCCAGTGGGGGCACGCTAAGTGCACCCACTGGGTGTAGTCCCCGAGACCGTGGTTGACTGCGGGCAATCGACTATGGTCTGAGAACTGCTCTTTTTTTCTCACACTGGGCAGACCATGTCGAGTGTTTATTCAAACCAGTGGGGGCACGCCAAGTGCACCCACTGGGTGTAGTCCCCGAGACTGCTGTTGAATGTTTGATTCGGCGGTAGTCTTAGAGTAGTGATCACTGTGATGTCTTTTTATCTCGGTCAACTGATATGGCTTATACTGCAGAAATCTTGTGATCTTGGGGCTCAGCTTTCCGCAATGAACAAGCAGCAAATCAGCCTCAACCTTGATCTGGAATTGGCCCAGAAGAATCTCAAGACTACTCGTGATGAAGTAGCTGCCATGGGAGGTAACCAATCGTCAACTGTCTTTCTCACTGCCGGCCCTTTTCCTTTCAATTTTTTGAACCGAGTGACTCCACTCGAGCAGATGTATGTAGTGAAAACCGCCAACTCCAAGCCCGTCTGAAGAATGTTATTTCTTTAGAGAAAATGAAGCAGGCTTTGGAGAAGAAGGATATGGATCTTGCTGCTGCACAGAAGGAAGCGCGAGAGAAAACGGTGCTTGCTGACAAGAAGCTTGCTTCAGTCGGCAAGTTAGAAGAGGAGAACTCCAAACTAAAGACTGTTGTCTCTGACGCCAATCGGGAGGTCGAGCGACTGAAGAAAGACAAGGGCAAGCTGACTGACGAGCTTGGGAGCCTCAAGGCCAAGAAGGGCGAGTTGGAGTCTTATCTGGGCCAGCTTGCTGCAAAGCTGGTCCTAAAACTTGAAGGTACTGATGATTGACTGACTTATTACGGTCGACTGTCAAGCTTGATTATATCGTCGACTCGCCATTTACTCGATTGTGTAGAGCTTTGCCAAGACTTTGAAGTGGAAATTGGGCGGGTCGAGACGGGTCTCGATCCCATAAATTGTCCAGTCAAGGATGATGTTGTGATGAATGTGCTGCGGTTGGAATCTCGCATGGACAGCGCGGTTGCTTATCTTGCTCACCTCAAGGCAGCGATGACTCGGGTTGATACTGAACTCTGGCCTCAGGCGGAACTGTCTCAAGACCTCGAGTCTCTGATGGCTCGACTGAATCAAATACCTGACCGAGTGCAACAGTGGAAGAAGTCATCTGCTCGTTGTGGCGCTGATGTCGCATTGTCCTTGGTCCGAGTGCACTGCAAAGACGTCAAAGAAGACAAGCTGGCGGAGCTCAAGGTCGCTAACACAAAGAGGCACACCTTCCAATCCTTCATGGACACTTTCCTTGCCGCCGCCACTCGCATTGCAGACAGCATAGATCTTGACAGTTTCTGCGACCTAGCCAGTCCTTCTCCTAACGCGTGACCGAAAAACATTATGCTCCACCTTTATTTGCCTCGGAATGCCGAGTGATTGTGTAATCGTTAAACTTCTTCGGGCTAGATGCTCGAATACTTTTGATCCATCATCCAGAACTTTAGGATTTATCTGAACTTGGTTTATCTCTGAATATGCTTGTGTTTGCCTTCGAGTGGAATTTTCTTTTCAATTGGAATAATCTTTGTACTTGAGATGCAGTTATTGTACTTACGGCGCAGCCCCGAGGAGAAGGTTGCAGTCGACCTGCACCTCGTCGTCCTTGCGGATAGGGATGGAGCACACGTTGTACTTGTAGCGCAGCTCCGAAGGAGAAGGTTGCAGTCGACCTGCACCTCGCCGTCCTTGCGGATAGAAATAGAGCGCATGTTGTACTTGTGGCACAGCTCCGAAGGAGAAGGTTTCAGTCGACCTGTACCTCATCATCCTTGCGGATAGGGACGGAGCGCACGTTGTACTTGTGGCGCAGCTCCGAAGGAGAAGGTTTCAATCGACCTGCACCTCGTTGTCCTTGTGGACTGGGATGGAGCGTACGTTGTACTTGTGATGCAGCTCCGAAGGAGAAGGTTTCAAACTTAGGCAAGTACTGGACTGCAGCTAAGCCCCCGAGTGGGAGGGTTGCTCACCACTCGGTAGGATTTTTCAAACTTAGGCGAGTACTGGACTGCAGCTAAGCCCCCGAGTGGGAGGGTTGCTCACCACTCGGTAGGATTTTTCAAACTTAGGCGAGTACTGGACTGCAGCTAAGCCCCCGAGTGGGAGGGTTGCTCACCACTCGGTAGGATTTTTCAAACTTAGGCGAGTACTGGACTGCAGCTAAGCCCCCGAGTGGGAGGGTTGCTCACCACTCGGTAGGATTTTTCAAACTTAGGCGAGTATTGGACTGCAGCTAAGCCCCCGAGTGGGAGGGTTGCTCACCACTCGGTAGGATTTTTCAAACTTAGGCGAGTACTGGACTGCAGCTAAGCCCCCGAGTGGGAGGGTTGCTCACCACTCGGTAGGATTTTTCAAACTTACGAGAGTACTGGAGTGCAGCTAAGCGCCCGAGTGGGAGGGTTGCTCACCACTCGGTAGGATTTTTCAAACTTAGGCGAGTACTGGACTGCAGCTAAGCCCCCGAGTGGGAGGGTTGCTCACCACTCGGTACGATTTTTCAAACTTAGGCGAGTATTGGACTGCAGCTAAGCCCCCGAGTGGGAGGGTTGCTCACCACTCGGTAGGATTTTTCAAACTTAGGCGAGTACTGGACTGCAGCTAAGCCCCCGAGTGAGAGGCTTGCTCATCACTCGGTAGGATTTTTCAAACTTAGGCGAGTACTGGACTGCAGCTAAGCCCCCGAGTGAGAGGCTTGCTCATCACTCGGTAGGATTTTTCAAACTTAGGCGAGTACTGGACTACAGCTAAGCCCCCGAGTGAGAGGCTTGCTCGTCACTCGGTAGGATTTTTCAAACTTAGGCGAGTACTGGACTGCAGCTAAGCCCCCGAGTGGGAGGGTTGCTCAGCACTCGGTAGGATTTTACACACTTAGGCGAAACGGATTCGTAGCTAAGCCCCCGAGTGAGAGGCTTGCTCACCACTCGGTAGGATTTTTCAAACTTCGGCGAAACGAATTCGCGGCAAAGTCACCCACTGGGGGATTTCAAATGCAAACAAAAGTAACAACAACCATTTAGGAAGACTGTAAAGCTCTTGTCTTTGATAAACAAACTACAAAGGTATTTCTTATTACATCTCATCTGAATGAGTACTTAAGTATAAAAGGGGCGGAGCAGCTCTGCGTTCCAAGCCCGTGGCTCGTCTTTTTGATGCTCGACATTTTAAAGATGGTATGCTCCATCGTGGAGAACTCTGGTGACAATGAAGGGACCTTCCCAAGTAGGGGCGAGCTTGTGTGGTTTCTGCTGATCCACTCGAAGAACCAAGTCTCCCTCTTGAAAGGCTCGGCCCCTCACGTTTCTGGCGTGGAATCGACGCAAGTCTTGCTGATAAATGGTCGACCAGATTAAGGCCATCTCTCTTTCCTCCTCTAGGAGATCGACTGCGTCCTGCCGGGCCTGTTTTGCTTCATCTTCAGAGAAGAGCTCGACTTGGGGTGCATTGTGAAGCAAGTCACTCGGTAGAACAGCTTCAGCTCCATAAACCAATAAGAATGGAGTTCGGCCAGTCGACCGATTGGGAGTTGTCCTCAATCCCCAAAGAACTGATGGAAGTTCATCGACCCAGGGGCCTGCTGCATGCTTGAGATCACGCATCAGTCGGGGTTTCAGTCCTTTGAGAATCAAGCCATTTGCTCTTTCTGATTGTCCATTCGACTGGGGGTGGGCGACTGAAGCATAGTCGACTCGTGTGCCTTGGGAAGCACAGAAGGCTCTGAACTCATCAGAATCGAGGTTCATCCCGTTGTCAGTGATGATGCTGTGCGGAACTCCATATCTGAATGTCAATTCTCTGATGAAGCTGACGGCAGTACTGGCTTCAAGATTCTTGATAGGCTTGGCTTCAATCCATTTGGTAAACTTGTCAACTGCTACAAGCACATGAGTGAAGCCGCTCCTACCAGTCCTCAGGGGTCCAACCATATCCAATCCCCAAACGGCAAAGGGCCAAACGAGTGGAATAGTCTTCAGGGATGACGCAGGCTTGTGGGACATGTTGGAGTAAAACTGGCAGCCTTCACATTTGTCGACTATATCTTTCGCCATTTCATTTGCTCGTGGCCAATAAAATCCAGCTCGGTATGCTTTGGCCACAATGGTCCGAGAGGACGCATGGTGACCACAGGTCCCCGAGTGGATGTCGTTGAGGATCACTCGACCTTCTTCCGGTGTTATGCATTTCTGGCTGACTCCGGTTACGCTTTCGCTGAACAGTTGTCCTTTTATCACAGTAAAGGCTTTGGATCGACGGACGATCTGTCGAGCCTCTTCTTCATCCTCTGGGAGTTCCTTCCTAAGGATATATGCAATGTATGGCACTGTCCAGTCGGGGGTGATGACCAAAACCTCAATGATCAGGTCGACCACGGCTGGGACTTCGACTTCAGTCGGATCTGTGGCACTCTTAGGCTGTGGGGGCTCTTCAGTGAAAGGATCTTCTTGAACTGAAGGTGTATGAATGTGTTCCAAAAACACGTTGCTGGGAATGGCTTCCCTCTTGGAACCTATCTTTGCTAAATCATCGGTTGCTTGATTTTTCAGTCAGGGTATATGATGGAGCTCTAACCCCTCAAATTTCTTTTCCAACTTCCTCACCGCATTGCAGTAACCAGTCATAGCTGGGCTTCTGACGTCCCACTCCTTCATCACTTGATTGACTACCAAATCTGAGTCCCCGTAGACCATGAGGCGACGGATGCCGAGTGAGATGGCCATACGTAACCCATATAAGAATGCTTCATATTCCGCTTCGTTATTGGAGGAATCAAAGTGAATCTGGAGAACATATCTGAGCTTGTCTCCTCGGGGGATACCTGTACCACCCCAGCACCGAAACCATTCAGCATCTTGGAACCATCAAAGAACATGGTCCAGTGCTCCGAGTGGACCTGAGTCGGCAGTTGCTGTTCGATCCACTCGGCGAGGAAATCTGCTATTGCTTGGGACTAGATAGCTTTCTTTGCCTCAAACTTAATATCCAAGGGAAGAAGTTCAATCGCCCACTTTGCCACTCGACCAGTTGCATCTCTGTTGTTCAGAATCTCTGATAATGGAGCATCGCTGACGACTGTAATGGAGTGGTCAGAGAAATAATGTGCAACCTTCTTTGTGGTCATATAAATCCCATAAACAAGCTTCTGATAATGTGGATATCTTTGCTTTGATGGAGTCAAAACTTCAGAAACATAATATACTGGGCGCTGAACTTTATAGGCTTTTCCTTCTTCTTCCCGCTCGACCGTAAGTACTGTACTGACGACTTGTCCAGTGGCTGCAATGTAAAGCAGTAAAGGCTCTTTGCTGATTGGGGCAGCAAGCATCGGCTGGGTGGAAAGCAGGGCTTTGAGCTCTGCAAATGCTGCATCAGCTTCAAGAGTCAACTCGAACTTATCAGACTTCTTCATCAGTCGGTAAAGAGGCAATGCCTTTTCACCGAGGCGAGAAATGAATCGACTTAAGGTGGCTAAACAACATGTAAGCTTCTAAACATCGTGCACACGCACAGGGCGTTTCATTCGGAGAATGGCACCAACTTTCTCTGGGTTAGCATCGATCCCTCGTTCAGAAACGAGAAAACCGAGTAATTTTCCGCCCGGAACTCCGAATGTGCACTTTGATGGATTAAGCTTGATATCATACCTTCTGAGGCTGGCAAAAGTTTCAGCAAGGTCAGCCAGTAGGTCGGAACCTTTACGTGACTTGAACACAATGTCATCCATGTATGCTTCCACATTCCGACTGATTTGAGTGAGTAAACACTTCTGAATCATCCTCATGAATGTGGCTCCAGCATTCTTCAGGCCGAATGGCATGGTGGCATAACAGAAGCACCCAAATGGAGTGATGAAAGTTGTTTTTATCTCATCGGGTCCATACAGTCGGATCTGATGATACCCGGAATAAGCGTCCAAAAAGGACAAGCGCTCACACCCTGCAGACGAGTCGACTATTTGATCAATGCGGGGGAGAGGAAAGTGATCTTTCGGGCAGGCCCGATTGATATGCTTGAAGTCAATGCACATGCGAAGTGAGTCGTCCTTCTTGGGGACCATGACAACATTGGCTAGCCACTCAGAGTGGTAAATCTCTCGGATAAACTCAACTGCTAGGAGCCGAGCTACTTCTTCACCAATCGCTTTTCTCTTCTGTACGGCGGACCGTCGAAGATGTTCTTTGACTGGTTTCACTTTTGGGTCGACTCGCAAACGGTGCTAAGCCAGCCCCCTGGGAACACCCGGCATGTCAGAAGGTTTCCATGCAAAGATGTCCCAGTTCTCACGGAGGAACTGGATGAGCGCTTCTTCCTATTTGGAGTCGAGTGTTGTCGAAATGTGAGTCGGAGCAGCATTTGGATCGGTCGGGTGAATATGAATCGGCTTCGTTTCACCAGACGACTGAAATGCTGAATCCGTGGCAGGCTTCTTAGCTCGCAACAAATCACTCGGATCTGCATTCTTTTGATACTCCTGCAATTCCACTACTGCCATTTGTGCATCGGCGATCTTTGAGCCCTTCTGGAAGCACTCTTCTGCCTTCTTCCGATTGCCAGTGATAGTGATCACTCCTTTGGGACCAGGCATCTTCAATTTGAGGTAAACGTAACATGGTTGAGCCATGAAATGTGCATAAGCCGGCCTACCCAGAATGGCATGATAAGCACTCTCGAAATTCACAACTTCAAACGTCAACTTTTCTTTGCGGTAATTCTTGGAATCACCGAAAACCACATCGAGGGCGATATGGCCGAGTGACTCAGCCTTCTTGCCAGGAATAACTCCATGGAAACTCATATTGCTTTCACTGAGTCTGGACATCGGAATGCCCCTTCAAGGTCTCTGCATACAGTATATTAAGGCCACTACCACCATCCATCAGAACCTTGGTCAACCGAGTGCCTTCGACGACTGGGTCGACCACCAACGCTTGCCTCCCAGGGGTGGCTATGTGTGTTGGGTGATCAGACTGGTCGAATGTAATGGTAGTCTGAGACCACTTCAAATAACTGGGCGTCGCTGGAGCGACCATGTTCACTTCTCTGTTGATGACTTTCAGTCGACTTTTGCTCTCAACATCAGCAAAAATCATCAGAGTTGAATTGATGTGGGGGTAACCATCATCGTCCTCTTCCTTATCCTCAACCTTGTCTGATTCTTTCTCCTTCTCTTTGGGTTGTTTCTCTCGGAATTGTTGGATTAGGAGCCGACATTGTCGAGTGGTATGCTTCGGGTAAATGAGATTACCCTCTTCATCTTTTTTGGTGTGAATGTGGCATGGTAAATCCAACACATCATTTCCATCTTGATATTTTACTTTCTTGGGGTTCCATGGCCCTTTGGGCTTCCCCTTGAACTTTCCTTGAGTCACGGCTAAGGCTTCTCCGGGAGCAGCTGGCTCGGCTTTGCGCTTCTGCTTCCGGCTGGAGTTCCCTCCCCCGGTTTCGTGGGCGACTGTTTTGTGCTTGCCACTCCGGAGCCGATCCTCCTCTTCACCATTAGCATACTTGGTGGCAATTTCCATCATTCGACTCAGAGACATATCTCCGGTCCGGCCGAACTTCAGATTCAATTCTCGATACTTGACTCCTTCCTTGAAGGCACAAACTGCTTGGTGATCAGACACATTCTCCACCGTGTGGTGCAACGTGATCCATCTCTGGATATAATCTCTCAAAGTTTCATTCGACTTCTGCACACAAGACTGTAGCTCTGTTAGCCCTGCTGGCCGTTTGCATGTACCTTCAAATGTTCTGACAAACACTCGGGCAAGCTCTTCCCAGCTATAAATACTGCCAGGTGCTAACTGATTCAACCACGCTCTGGCCGAACCCTCTAACATCAGAGGAAGGTGCTTCATGGCCACTTCATCATTGCCACCACCAATCTGCACAGCCACTCGGTAGTCCTCAAGCCAAGTGTCGGGCTTGGACTCACCAGTGAACTTGCTAACTCCAGTCGCCAACCTGAAGTTGGGAGGAATCACTGCTGCTCTGATGGCTCTGCTGAAACACTCGGGACCTGAAACATGCACCCGGCTGCCGGTTGGGTAGTCTCTATCATGGCCATCTCTGTGTGCTCTGTTCCTGTCAACCAGACCTTGAACAAGAATGGATCTTGCGTCAAAGCCTGGCCCTCGGGGGTCGACTAGAATCCTTTGCCCACCACTGTGAGGGCGCCTGTCATCGTGTTGCCGAGGCGCGTATGACCCACTCCTTGGGGAGGAGTGGGTACTCGACGACGATCATACTGCTCACGGTTTCGGTACCGACCCTGTCGATCTCCACGTCCCTCGCGCCTTGGAGGTGATCTTGGGCTGTGAGCTGACTGAACTGTGTCTGCCATTACAGATCTACTATGAATCCTGTTTTGAGACTGTGACACTGCTGTGTTCTGCTCTCCCGCCGCCCGGAGCAAAGCCCGGATCTGCATCAAACCCCTGCCAGCCTCCGACTGGGAAGGTTGAATCGACTCTGCTATTCGGGCAGCAGCTGTGAGATTCTGGATCGGAGTTTGATATACCTGGGTTGGAGGTAGAAAAAGTTGTCGTCGACTGGATTCAGGAACTCGCTGCTAAGCACGCTCGTCGAGTACGTGCTGGAGATTCTCCAGTCGAGTGCGCTCAGCCAAGTTGGCCAGGCGCACCTCCTCCAAGGCCCGGGCCTCACGGGTTTCTCCAACGATAGGAGTGTGAAGCGCATCCATGTCACGGCGGCGAAGCTCTTCCCTCTGCTGCGAACAGAGGGGCTCGGGGCGGTACTCCTCGTGGGCACGCGACGAATCGCCTCCGCCATCACCACCGTCGACGCGGGGGAAGCCAGGAGGACTGCGCGGTCCGTTGACCATCAGGACTTCCACCGCAGGGTCACTGCTGTCGCACTCGGATGCGGTCTCAACGGAGCCAGTCGAATAGGCCGTAGAGAGTTTCGTCGGGCTCGATTGCCGCGACTTGGGGGGTGGCCGACTGGAGAGCCACCGCGTGCCTCACCCACCGCTGGAGCCTCGACCGACTGGAACGCTTGTGCCGGCAGGCTGCAGGGAGTGAAGACGCCACAGGAGCCGACCGATACTGGGTCGACGGCTGCCGCAGGAGGACGCCGCGGACGCACACGCGAAAGTGTGTTGCCCCGCGGACGGGGAGCACCTCGACGTCGAGTGGAGCCTCTTGGAGCCAGGCGGAGTCGTCGGCGACGAACACGAGCGCGCCGAGACGGATCTCGCGGCCCTCGGCCAATCCTCCGCCTGAAACCATGCTGATGGGGATCGAAAAATTGCAACTTCTCCAACAAGTCGCTAAAACACCTGCCCCACGGTGGGCGCCAACTGTCGTGGTTCTAAGTCTGACAGTAGAATGGGGGGTAGGGATGTAGAGGCGAGGTCCTAGCTATTGAGAAGTTGTATGCATGAGTTTTACGAGTTCAGGCCCTTCTTAGAGGAAGTAACAGCCCTACGTCTCGGAGCCCGGAGGCGGTCGACGGGATTATATGCGTGTGTGTGTGTGTGTGTGTGTTACAGGGGGTGCGAACCCTTGTCCCAGAGGAGGGGGGTGGCTTACATAGAGTGCGCCAGGACCCCAGCTCCCCTCCGTTACACAGGGTTCAATGTTCATAAAGAAGGAGCATTACAGGTAACGTATGTAGTAAAGTAATATAAATGACCATTAAGTCTAAGAGTAAATGCCCGACCGTTGCTGCGCGGAGTGTCTTTAGGTCTTCTGCACGTCGAGTGGTTTAGTGGTCGAGTGACTTAAATAAAGGGGGGTCTCCGAGTGAATGGTAGGTCGAGTGGATTGCACTCGACACCTTCGTTGGGTCCCCTCTATTTACTCCTGAACCTCTTTGCTTCTAGGACAAGGACCTTAGGTAGGAGGTATAGGTCAGGCCTATTACCCTACCCCAGGTCTATGTCCTCATCACATTGTTCCCTCTCGGAACCACGAACCTTCTAGTGAGTTGCTCCGGTTTGTGAGGGGTGTGTGTCCAAACTTTCGTCAAATAGGCCAATATTTTTACCACATCATCTTGGTGGCATGACATTAAATCAAGCAAGGTTTCATGTTTTTCTGATCATTTTTTAATTTTTTGGATTTAAAATGCCATGGCATGCACTCCATGCATGTGCCCATGCCTTGAGACCAATATGTTTGAAAATTCCTTCTAATTTACTAGACATGGAATTAACTGGCACACAAGTACACAAAAATATGATTTTTCAAACCGTTATGGTTAGGCGTTGCATGTAGATGTAGTTCAAATTTGAATTATGGTCATTAAATGGTTAGAAAATCACTTAAATGTCTTTAAAATGTCAAATGACCCCAGAAATTTTCCAAATTTTCACATGACAGTTGTATTAGTGCACGTTAAACGTAGGAAAAATTTTGAAGGCCGTAAGAGGAAGCTATCTCCTGTTCATCATCAAACATGCATTGTTCCCTCTCGGAACCACAAACCTTCTAGCAAGTTGCTCCAGTTTGTGAGGGGTGTGTGTCCAAACGTTCGTTAAACATGCCAATTTCTTTACCACATCATCTTGGTGGCATGACATTACACCAACCAAGGTTTCATGTTTTTCTCGTCATTTTTTAATTTTTTGGAATTAAAATGCCATGGCATGCACTCCATGCATGTGCCCATGCCTTGACACCAATATGTTTGAAAAATCCTTCTAATTTACTGCACATGGAATTAACTCGCACACAAGTACACAAAAATATGATTTTTCAAACCGTTATGGTTAGGCGTTGCATGTAGATGTAGTTCAAATTTGAATTACGGTCATTAAACGGTTAGAAAATCACTTAAATGTCTTCAAAAGGTCAAATGACCCCAGAAATTTTCCAATTTTTCACATGACAGTTGTATTAGTGCATGTTAAACGAAGGAAAAAATTTGAAGGTCGTAAGAGGAAGCTATCTCCCGTTCGTCATCAAACATGCATTGTTCCCTCTCGGAACCACGAACCTTCTAGCGAGTTGCTCCGGTTTGTGAGGGGTGTGTGTCCAAATGTTTGTCAACCATGCCAATTTCTTTACCACGTCATCTTGGTGGCATGACATTACATCAACCAAGGTTTCATGTTTTTCTGATCATTTTTTTATTTTTTGGAATTAAAATGCCATGACACTCCATGCATGTGCCCAGACCAATATGTTTGAAAATTCCTTCTAATTTACTACACATTGAATTAACTCGCACACAAGTACACAAAAATATGATTTTTCAAACCGTTATGGTGAGGCGTTGCATGTAGATGTAGTTCAAATTTGAATTACGGTCATTAAATGCTTAGAAAATCACTTAAATGTCTTTAAAATGTCAAATGACCCCAAAATTTTTCCAAATTTTCACATGACAGTTGTATTAGTGCACGTTAAACGTAGGAAAAAATTTGAAGGCCGTAAGAGGAAGCTATCTCCCATTCGTCATCAAACATGCATTGTTCCCTCTCGGAACCACGAACCTTCTAGCGAGTTGCTCCGGTTTGTGAGGGGTGTGTGTCCAAATGTTCGTCAAACATGCCAATTTCTTTAGCACATCATCTTGGTGGCATGACATTACATCAACCAAGGTTTCATGTTTTTCTGATCATTTTTTTTGGAATTAAAATGCCATGTCACTCCATGCATACGTATGCATGTGTCCATGTCGTGAGACCAATATGTTTGAAAATTCCTTCTAATTTACTGCACATGGAATTAACTCGCACACAAGTACATAGATATGATTTTTCAAACTGTTTTGGTTAGTGAAAGTGCTAGTTATCGACTAGAGGGGGGTGAATAGGCGATTTTTATGAAAGTCTTCAAAACATGAGAGTTTCGAAGACAAACAATAGAAACGAACCTATTGATATGCAGCGGAAGGTAGACTACACTAAGCAAGCCATAGTCAAGTATTCAATGAAGTGAAAGCACGAAGACTAATAGCAGCTAGGTAGTAAAGATCAGGATGGAAGAAAGTATGAAGCCAAACAACGATAGTAGTCACACAGTGAAATCAAACAGGTAGTGCAAGCAGGCAATGACTTCACGAAGACAAACTATAAGTAAAGAGAGGGAGAGGATAGAACCAGTCACTTGGTGAGGACAAGGATTTGTTGGACCAGTTCCAGTTGTTGTGACAACTGTACGTCTGGTTAGGGAGGCTGAGATTCAACTCAGAAGACCGTGTCTTCACCTTATTCCCCTTGAGCTAAGGACACCCAGTCCTCGCCCAATCACTCTGGTAAGTCTTCAAGGTAGACTTCCAAACCTTCACAGACTTCGTTCACTGGCGATCCACAATGACTCTTGGATGCTCAGAACGCGATGCCTAACTGGCTGGAGGATTCACAGTCCTCAAGTGTAACAAGTCTTCAGGTCACGCGGACAGAAAGACTTCAGTGATGCTTGACACTCTTTGGCTCTGGGTGTTTGGGCTTTGTCCTCGCAAGGATTTCTCTCTCTCAAAAGCTTCGAGGTGGGTTGCTCTCAAACGACAAAAGCCGTGCACTAACTCTGAGCAGCCACCAATTTATGGTGTAGGGGGTGGGCTATTTATAGCCACTAGGCAACCTGACCTGATTTGTCCGAAATGACCCTGGGTTACTATAAGGAACTGACACGTGTACCAACGGTCAGATTTCAAACACACGCGGCAGCTTGACTTGGACTACAAGTAAAGCTGACTTATCCAGCTCTGGATAAGATTCGCTCTCATTGTCTTCGCTCGAAGACATAGGATTTGGTTGAGCATCACTTCAGTCACTCTGACTTTGTTCACTGGGACCCCACTTAACAGTACGGTAGTTCCTATGACTCAACAAAGAAGAAAAGGAAACAACGAAAGAACTAAGTCTTTGCGCTCCATAGTCTTCACACGATGTCTTCTCTAGTCATAGTCTTCAATGTGAATATCTTCACATACCACCATTGTCTTCAATGTCTTCATACATTTTTAGGGGTCATCTCTGGTAGGTAAACCGAATCAATGAGGGACTACTACCTGTGTTATCCTGCAATTCTCACAAACACATTAGTCCCTCAACCAGGTTTGTCGTCAATACTCCAAAACCAACTAGGGGTGGCACTTGATGCACTTACAATCTCCCCCTTTTTGGTGATTGATGACAAACTGGTTGAAGTTTTCAATGGGGATAAATAAGTGAAATTGTAAAGGATAAAGGTATTGTCTTCATAAGTAGCAAAAGGCTCCCCCTGAAGATGTGCATATAAGTAATTTGCTTTTGGAATGCAAATGCACATGGCAGGTTGTACTTATGGAGATCCTCTCAACTTATGAAGACAATTCATCGTGCATGATTTGATATAACGAAGATAATGACATGCATAATGAAAAATGGACGTCTGCAATATGACTTAGTGCGGGATTTATCATCGCACATGCGGAATTTATCATCGCATCACGGAATAGCAGAAAACGTAGCAGACGGCCATCAAGTTTAAGTGTTACAACTCAAAGAACCAAATGTATCAAAAGCGAGAGTTGTAAACACTAGGCAAAATATAAAGCAACCGCCCATATGGACCCGCTTGAAGACTATCAACTCATATGCTTCTCCCCCTTTTGTCAGTAAGGACCAAAAAGGTTTGAAGACATAGAGCCTCTACTCGTTCCCAGAAGGAGTAGGAGAATCAGCAGGGTCTGCGTCGGGGTTTGGCGGTGCAGAAGAACTTGGTGTAGTGTCGACACGCGCTGAGGTTGGAGGTGGTGAAGTAGCATCATCTTGGTCATCTATGACTCTTGCATTCACTGTTGCAGCAGAGGAAGAATAGTCAGAGTCTTCAAGAGAGGGAGTCCGATGCAAGACAGCATTCCTTGGAGGAGTGGAGTCAAACTTGAATCTTTCAATGAAGCCATCGTCTTGAAGATCTGCTTCAGCACTCAGCAATGTCAAACTCTTCCATGACCTCCGACAGGTTTCATGAGTGACAAATGCATTCTTGGTAGCAAGATTGCGAATGCGGTTGACGTCCACCAAGAGGCTTTGCATCTGCCGCTTCAGCCAGTAGTGATGCTTATCCTGTTTCTGATGCAGGGCAACGAGAAGCTCTCGGTCATTGAGAACATGAGATCACTTTCGAGGCCTTTGCGCAATAGTGCTTTCAGTGGCTTCAGTTTGAGCACGGTGAGGTAAGCGTGTATTGCCAGCCAAAGGATAAACACGAGTGACAGCCTGGACTCCTTCAATGGGCTGTGTGAAGCTTTAGTGATCAACATTGTGAAGGCAAACAGGCTCCTTGGCAGGCTCTGGGTATATGGCTTCAATTGAAATTTCAACCTCTGGCAAAAAGATCAGATGGTTGCGAGCAGAAGGCTGATAGTTGACAGCTGAATGAAGCTTGATAAGGCGCATAACCCACGGAGCATAGAACTTCAGACCAAAGAGATCAGAGCCTGATGCAGCCAATTGCGTGATAAAGAAGTCTTGAGCATTGAAGCTGATGCCATTGAAGATATAAAAGACTAATGTCTTCATCGTTCCTTCAAGCTTCGCTGCTGAAGAATGTCCTTTGATGGGCCATAGAGTTCGCCTTATGATATGATAGATTGTTTGGGGCAGATACTCTAGGTCTTCAACAAAGAATTCTCTTGGGTATTCAGCGTCGCGTGGCAGCGGCTTCATCATGCTTAGCATTTGGCTCATGTTGGGCTCGGGCTTCTGAAAAATGCTCTCCATTGCATTGCAGTGAAGCTGACAACCAGGCTCGAAGAGTTCACCTGGAGTGGGCAGGCCAGTTAGCTCAATGATATCAAGAGCTTTGGGTTCATGATGGACATTGCCTGTCATCCACTCAAGGACCCAAGTCTTCGGATCCCTGTTGTAGCCGCGAATGTGGAGGGTAGCATAAAATTTTAGCAGAAGCTCTTCATTCCAATGCTCCTTATCAGTCACAAAGTTCAGCAGACCAGCATCATGGAAGCAGTCAAGGGCTTCTTCTAGGCAGGGCAGTCCAGCAATGGCTTCACAGTCTAGGCGCATATGTGGGAAGATGCGCCCTTGGTCATAGAGAACACAAGAATAGTAACTGCGCTGCTGATAGCTCCAGAACCGATCAGATGAGATCCTTGGCTTGGAATAGGGGTTCTTGGCACTATCGAAGAAAGTGTTGTGCGCAATGAAGCCATTTGCATTGAACGACCCTGGTGAAGTTGCAGTACCTGGAAACCTTGGCAGTCTTGGCTTAGGCTTCTGGACCTGAGGCCTGTGCTCGACATGATAGTCAAACTGTGGACCTGCAGCAGGTGGAGGAATCAGAATGGGCCATCTGACAGTAACCAACTGACCACGAACAAATGCTTGCTCGATGGTGTGTGGCCTTGGAGGCGGTACAGGAGTAGTGGCAGTGGTGGTGGTAGTGACTTCAGGCTGCAGATTTGCATCAGGTGCAGCATTGACTTCAGGTGCAATCACTTCGGGCACCACATTAACTTCAGGCGCCACATTAGCGTCAGCCATGACAACGTCATTGGCTTCAGTGTTGGTGTTGGTGGTCGCCTCAATGTTATCAACCTCCACTCGAGTAGCTGGAGGGTCGGACACGTTCTCCTCAAGAACAGCTTCAGGGTTGGTTGGGGTGTAGCAACACGTTCTTCTTCAACTCTTGGCTCTTCTTGTTCATCGGCTGATGCAGCCGGAATGTCTTCAGCCGCTTTGGCTTCAGACACGGAGATGTTCACAGCAGGAGAGGCTTCAGGAAAAACTTGGCGTGATACTAATTGGTGCTCTTCTCCTTCTGGAACACTCGACAGAGTGACTTGTGGCCTTGGTCCTTTACGAAGCCTGCGGAACGCTGGCGACGCTTGTGGAGATGGAGTAGGTTGGGCCTCAAAGTCATCATCTTCAAGCACCGGAGTGGTGACTTGAGTTGGGGGAGTAGCTGGTGTTTCTTCTTGACGGGGGGAGTCTTGAGGGTGATCAGCCCATGAATCATCCTGAGCAATTGGTGTCAAAGGACGACCAATGCTGATGAGTTCGTTGTTCGTAAGAACAGGCGATGATACCACATTGTGCTCGATCTGAGGAAGGACTTCATCATCTTCTACATTGTCTTGGGAACCAATGTCTTCAGCTGTGGTGGGGTTGACAGCTGGAATGTCTTCAGCTTCAGGAGCCTCTGGGGAAGCAGGCTCATGAACTATCAAATGACGCTCTTGTTGTGCAGATGCAGGACGAGCAACAGAAATTGGCTCGACAACAAGGGGCTCTGTGGGAGCAGCCCGATCTTTCTTCTTGGTTTTTCGCTTCTTGGTAGGTGGAGCATCGTTAGTGGTGTTCTTGGTCTTGCGCTTTCTGGCTTTGGCTTCAGCTGCCCTTATTTTCTGAAGCTCTGAAGCCACTGTGGGGACCTTAGGCTTCAAGCCTGTCATACTAGCGGGGAAGACAATGCGAGGTTCTTCCCGCCTGGATGCTTCAGCTTGGTCCACAGCAGGCTTCTTCTGCTTGGCATCCATCTTGGGGTCGATGCCAGGACGCCCAAGTGCCTTGCGCTTCTCAGCTTCGTTGTAAGCTTGAACACACTTTGCAGCCAAATGCTTCATTCGCTCTCAAGAACCTTTGGCTTCATCATGTTTCTTGTGAAACGCCTCCTTGAGCTCATGCATCATTGTTTTGAAGTTTTGGACGTCTGTCACACTGAGCTGGGCCATATGCTTCTTGAACTGAGCCTTCTCATAATCAATTTTGTGCTTCAGTTCAACGATTTTCTGAGCAAGAGCCAGCTCAGGAGCAATGGCGCCATGGAACGAGACGCTGAGGCCAATGGGGAGTTGCAGATCATCAAAGCTGAGATTGGGGTGTCAAACCACTCATCAATGAAATTGTTCAACACTTCCACGTCAAAGAGAGGCAAATCATTGAAGATTTCCGCCTCTTGCTTGCTCTTTATAAGCAGTTCAAGAGCATCATCGGCTAGATCGTCATCGCTCGACAGATCAATGGCGTCGTTCTCATTTCTGAGAACAGCAGCAGGGGTCAGTGCTTGACCAGTGGTGTGCATGGGCTTCTTCTTCTTCTTCTCAGACTTGGAGATGCGTGAGAGATCTTCAGACTACACACCCGGTGCAGGAGGAGCAGTGGCCAGAGGCTTCGCTCGCGAAGCTTTTGGTGCAGTGGAAGGCTTCGAAGCCTTGGGTTTCTTCAGCTTCTTAGGCTTTGGTGGTGCAGGCGCTTCGTCAGAATCAGCGTCATCTGCGGAGTGATCCACGGCAGTCCCTTGAACCATAATGTGAGTGATGAGACCTTCTAGGTTGTAGAAGGGCCCAACAAGATTGGGTTCAGCTTCGCGTGTACCATCGGCACGAGGTGCAGAGGGACCGGGGTTGAAGTCTAATCCTCGCGACTTCTTGTTCTCTTTGGCCGAGTTCTTGGCAAACTAAAAGTTGCGCTTGAACAGATTGTCGTCACGACACCACAGCAGCGAAGATGGGTCGGCATCAGCAGGTTGTGGTCCACGGACCATGCAAGGGTAGAAACCTTGATCAATGGCTTCAGCTCTAGACCTGGGTGGAAGATTTTTGTACAAGATGTCTCCCCAGGGTCGCTTGATGGCATTCTTTTCAGCATATTCCTGGGTCACGAACCTGTACTTGTACCATTGTTCTGCCCAATATCTTCGAATCCATTGGATTCGTGTTTTGCGCTGATTGTAGTCCTCCTCTGGATCTGTCTTGTATAGTTCATAGAGGTCAGGTGGCAAATTTCTTGATGTTCCCCCACGGCACTGTGTGCGTCCCTTCCTTGCTGACTTATCTGTGGCCATGTAGTTCAGACTGAATGGCTTCAAAACTATCAAAGGCTTCCGTCTACTGGTCAGACAGGAACTGGCTTCGGGAGAGTTGATATGATGCTGTAAGAATTCTGCAAATGAATGCAGACTATGAGAACCAAGGGATTCTCCCATGGACATGTACCTGTGACAGCATTAGAGATGCGAGGAAAGGGGAAGAGGTCATATGAATTCTCATAAGATTTTGAAGATAAATCAGTTTAGAAGACATTGACCTCATAGCGCGAAGACATTCACTTATATGTTGAGAGTTGGTTCCAGATTTGTACGAATCCAAGAATAGGTACAAGTGAGGAATCTAACTACGTGTGAAGCATAAGTGAATATACTAGGCATCATATGAGATGCAGAACAGGATAGATCCAAATTTGTGGAGGCAGAAACCACTTTTGGTAGGAAGGATGAATCTATCGGATCAAAAAGACAGTAAAAAGAGGGTTTTAATTTACCACACGATGAACTGCTAGACGGAGTAGAAGATGAGGCCGAGCAGTTCGATCTTCCGTTCCCTAACTTGGTGACGGGGGACACCTACGGCGGCGGCGGAGAAGACGATGTCCGCGGCCGGCGTGAAGACGACGTCGGAGAGGTCGCGGCAGCTAAGCGCTTTGTCGCCGGCGTCATCGAGAGCTAGCGGTGGTGCTAGGGTTTGTCGAGGTGGAATAAGTGTTTTGACCGTGATGTGATGTGAATTTATAAGGAGAGGGACGGCACAGCACAATTACGCAGGTGCCCCTGGCGGTTCACATCTGAGGGACACGTGGCGAACATGCAACACATTGGGAGTTGTTCCATATTCCTACGCACGCCTGGACCGTCGGGTGGTTGTTCCGGCTTCTCCGGGTTTCAGGCAATAAGAATTGAGAATTTAAAACAGATTTAATGTTTGTCTGTGTATCTTCTGCTGACAAGGACGCAGAGAAGACATTCGACGGTTTTCAACTGAATACATATGATTTGGATAGATAGAGTTTGAGGTAGAAGCATAGAGAGGTTAGGGTCCGATCACATTCACTTAGTTCAAAAGATTCAAACGAGAAGACATAGCTATAAGTGAATGTTGTAGAGGACAGAACACTAAAATATGTATATATATCAGAATAAGACCAAATCAACATTTTGAAGATAAACATGGAGTCATGTTAATATTGAAGACAAACTAAATGCGAAGACTTAGCAAATGTAACGCCATGAGAAAAGCACTTCAAAAGAAGAATTTGGTGGTGGCGTTACCCACCGTATAGGAAGTATTAGACCCAGACACGGCGCACAATTATCGTGGCGCTCCGAAGTCAAATTCCGCATTAATGTATTCACACTTAGAGTGTAAGTCTTTATTGATTGAAGACATACATTACTTCGTGTGTTGCACATCTAAGTCATCAACATGCATAAGTGTTAGGATGTGTGCCTAATCACAGGACATTCGAGGATTCCAAGATATTTAGCTCACACCGCAACTTCAAAACCTTTTCTCATCCAAGGGCTTTGTGAAGATATCTGCCAATTGCTCTTTAGTGTTGACGTGTATGATATCAATATCTTCCTTCATGACATGATCTCTGAGAAAGTGATGACGAATTTCAATGTGCTTTGTCTTCGAGTGTTGAACTGGGTTGTTGGCAATCTTGATGGCGCTTTCGTTGTCGCAGTAGAGTGGTACTTGTTTCAGATGGATGCCATAGTCCTTGAGTGTTTGCTTCATCCATAGAAGCTGAGCGCAGCAAGATCCAGCAGCAATGTATTCAGATTCAGCAGTGGAGAGTGATACACAGTTCTGCTTCTTTGAAGACCAACAGACAAGTGATCGTCCCAGAAAGTGACATGTGCCTGATGTAGACTTGCGATCCACCTTGTCACCAGCATAATCAGCATTCGAGAATCCAACTAGATCAAACTCTGAGCCCTTTGGATACCATAATCCTAACGTTGGGGTGTAAGCCAAATATCGAAGAATCCGCTTCACAGCTAAGTGATGCGATTCCTTTGGTGCCGCTTGGAATCGAGCACACATGCAAACACTAAGCATAATATTCGGCCTAGATGCACATAAATAAAGTAAAGAACCAATCATGGAGCAGTATACCTTTTGATCGAACTCTTTACCATTGGCGTCAGGACCCAGATGACTCTTGGTTGGCATTGGCGTCGTGTAACCTTTGCAGTCTTGCATTCCAAACTTCTTCAGGCAATCTTTGAGATATTTCTCTTGAGATATGAAGATGCCATTGTTTTGCTGACGAATTTGAAGGCCAAGGAAGAACTTCAGCTCATCCATCATGGACATTTGATATTGCTCTTGCATCATGTGTCCAAACTCATCACTGTATTTCTGGTTGGTGCAGCCGAAGATAATGTCATCCACGTACATTTGGCACACAAACAGTTCACCACCATATGTCTTCGTGAAGAGTGTGGGATCCAGGGAACCAGGTTTGAAGCCTTTGCTCTTTAGGAAGTCTTTGAGTGTGTCATACCAAGCGTGAGGGGCTTGTTTGAGGCCATACAGTGCCTTGTTTAGCTTGTACACCATATCAGGATGTTATGGATCTTCAAAGCCAGGAGGTTGTGCAACATACACTTCTTCTTCAATCTTGCCGTTGAGAAATGCACTCTTCACATCCATTTGATACAGAAGGATGTTGTGATGATTTGCATAGGCTAGCAATATGCGAATAGCTTCAAGCCTAGCCACAGGAGCAAATCTTTCATCAAAGTCAACCCCTTCAACTTGAGTGTATCCTTGAGCAACGAGACGAGCCTTGTTTCTGACAACTTGACCATGCACATCTTTCTTGTTGCGATATATCCATTTTGTGCCTATTATGTTGTGCTTGCGGGGGTCAGGACGCTTGACAAGTTCCCAGACATTGTTCAGCTTGAACTGTTGAAGCTCTTCTTGCATAGCTTGAATCCATTCAGGTTCCATGAAGGCTTCAGCAACTTTCTTGGGTTCAGATATTGAGACAAATGCAAAGTGCCCACAGAAATTTGCTAGCCGTGTTGCTCTTGAACGAGTGAGTGGACCAGGCGCATTGATGCTATCAATTATCTTCTCAATCTGTACTTCATTCGCAACACGAGGATGAACTGGACGAAGATTTTGCTCGTGCTGATCATTGTCATTGTTAGAAGGATTGTCTTCGGGCTGAGCATTGTCTTCAGGTTGATTAGGTGCAGAAATGATAAGTTCCTCTTTAGGCTGTGCTTCAGACGGTATGATTTCTCCAGTTCCCATTAGCTTGATGGATTCACTAGGTGGAACTTCATCTAGCACATTTGGCAGGTGCTCTCTTTGCGAGCCGTTAGTCTCATCGAACCGCACATCCACAGTTTCAAGCACTTTATAGTGAAAGAGGTTGAAGACTCTGTAGGAGTGCGAATCCTTTCCGTAACCAAGCATAAAACCTTCATGTGCTTTCGGTGCAAATTTTGAAGTGTGATGTGGATCCTTGATCCAGCACCTAGCACCAAATACTGTGAAGTAACTGACATTTGGCTTCTTACCAGTGAGGAGTTCATAGGATGTCTTCTTCAGAAGCTTGTGAAGATAAACACGGTTGATGACATGGCATGTAGTATCAATAGCTTCAGGCCAGAACTTTCTTGGAGTCTTGTATTCATCGAGCATCGTCCGTGCCATCTCAATGAGCGTTCTATTCTTTCGCTCCATGATGCCATTCTGCTGAGGTGTGTACGGAGCTGAGAACTCATGAGTGATGCCCAATGTATCCAGGTAAAGGTCGAGGCCGGTGTTCTTGAACTCTGTGCCGTTGTCACTTCTGATATGCTTGATCTTGACACCATAGTTGTTCATGGCAAGGTTGGCGAAGCGTCTGAAGACATCCTGCACTTTAGTCTTGTAGAGAATTATATGCACCCACGTATATCTTGAATAATCATCAACAATCACGAAGCCATAGAGACAAGCAGTAGTAGTGAGAGTGGAGTAGTGAGTAGGGCCAAATAAGTCCATGTGTAGCAGCTCGAAGGGTTGAGATGTCGTCATGATTGTCTTCGAGGGATGCTTGGCCCTTGTCATCTTTCCAGCCTCGCAGGCACCGCACAAGTGATCCTTCTTGAACTTGACGCCCTCGATGCCTATGACATGCTTCTTCTTTGCGAGAGTGTGCAAGTTCCTCATGCCAGCATGCCCTAGCCTTCGATGCCAGAGCCAGCACTCTGAAGCTTTTGCTAGAAGACATATGGCAAGCTGTGGTCCTGCTGAGAAATCTACCATGTACAGATCATCTTTCCGGTACCCTTCAAAGACTAGAGACTTGTCAGATTCCATTAGTACAAGGCAACGATATTTTCCAAACATCACAATCATGTTCAAGTCACAAAGGATTGAGACAGACATTAAGTTGAAACCAAGGGATTCAACAAGCATCACTTTATCCATGTGTTGATCCTTTGAGATTGCAACTCTACCTAGACCCAATACCTTGCTTTTACCAGTGTCAGCAAATGTGATGTGACTCTTGTCAGATGGACGTAAGGTTGAGTCCATGAGAAGACTTCGATCACCAGTCATATGATTAGTGCATCCGCTGTCCATGATCCATTCTGAAGCATGAGGTGTCATACCCTATAGTACAGTTAGGGGGATAGGCTTCACCAAGAGTATTCTGAAGCATAAACATTTGACGCGCAAGAGGATTATCAAAGCTCAGATCAAGATTAGGACTGATAGGATGATTGGCAAGCGATTCAGGAACAAAATACATAGTGAGACCATTTGGGCATTTGATCTTGCGCCCTACAAGATGTTTTAGGTCCCCAGCATTAGGATCAGACGCCTTTGATTTTTGGCTGGAGACCTTTCCCTGCAAAAGAAAGTTAATTCTTCTTAACCACCCACATCTTCAGGGGTGGCTTAGAAGCAATGAGTCTAAGTGCAGCATCTGAGAACTTCGGCTTTGAAGCCCTAGCAAATAGCCTTGCAGGAGGTGAATAGTACTCATATGAATAAGCAGAAAAGTTCTTAGTTTTATGAACATAGCGGTTTGAAGAAACACGCTCATATTCATAAGTCTGAGTATGATTTCCCTGCAAAACATTGGAGTTAGGGTGACTCAGGTGAGTCCTCTGTCTGTATGAAGCCTTTGGACCATATGAAGCCTTTGGTCTGGGATTTGTCTTCTTCCCAGGCGGTGTCATGATGACATTCATAGGAAGATTCCCAAGGCAACTTTTGGGAACCCAGATCTTGTTCATAGGTGGCCCATTCCTACAGTTAGTACCAATATACCTGGCAAACACTTCACCATTCTGATTCTTAAACAGTTTATAGTTTGCATCAAAGGATTCATCAGTGATAATAGGGTTAGCACAAGTGAAGCCAGATAAGGTGGATGGGTCCACTGAAGGTCCCTTTGCAGCAACCCATGTGGTTTTGGGGTATTGCTCAGGCTTCCAGTAGGAGCCATCAACATTCATTTTCCTCTCGAACCCAACACCCTCTTTCCTAGGGTTTCGGTTCAGATTCTGCTTTTTGAGGACATCGCACAGTGTCTGATGCCCTTTGAGACTTTTGTACATCCCTGTTTCAAGCAATGTCTTCAACCTACCATTTTCATCAGCAATAGTAGTGGTATCCTCAGCAGAGGGGTTAGTTACCACATCAACAGTTGAAGATATTGCAACAGTAGCAGCAGTAGAACATTCAGCAACAGAAGTAGCGTTATCACGCTCAAGGCATTTTAGACATGGTGGTTCAAATCCTTCCTGAGCGGGACTGATCTGTTGAGCGCGAAGTGACTCATTCTCTTTTTGAAGATCTTCATGAGCCGCTCTCAATTTCTCAAGCTCTTGCTTCCTTTGAAGATAATCATAGGAAAGCTTTTCATGAGTGGTTGAGAGCGTTTCATGACGACTTTCAAGTTCCTGGTACTTAACATGAAGATTTTTTATGTCTTCAATTAAGGACTGAGAACGGGTCATTTCCGCGTCCAACAGGTCATCGCTTTTGTCTAACAGTTTTTGAGTATGTTCCATAGCTTTCTATTGTTCAGTTGCAATTTTAGCAAGTGTTTTGTAGCTGGGTTTGGATTCACAATCAGAGTCATCTTCACTTGATGTTTGAAAGTAAGCATCCCATGATTTTACCTTGGCACCTCGTGCCCTGAAGCAGTAGGTGGGAGCAGAGTCGTCCTTGTCATTAGCATCGGCGTTGGTGATGGGGCCATTGTCTTCAGTGTTGAAGATGGACTTGGCAACGTAGGTTGTAGCTAGAGCCAGACTTGCAACGCCAGGGTCGGACTCCTCCTTAGACTCCACCTCCGCCTCCTCAGAAGCAGACTCCCTCCTATGAATCCATCTCCTTGCCAACAAAAGCACGAGCCTTGCCAGATGAGCTCTTCTTATGTGATGAAGACTTGGACGAGGACTTGGAAGAAGACTTTGAGGATTTCTTCTTCTTCTTGTCATCAGAATCATATTCCTTGCTCTTCTTCTTCCTCTTGTTCTCATTGTCCCACTGTGGACACTCAGAGATGTAGTGTCCAGGCTTCTTGCACTTGTGACATGTTCTCTTCTTGTAATCATGAGTGGAAGCTTCATCATTTCTTGAGCTGGATCGTGAAGACTTTCTGAAGCCCTTCTTCTTAGTGAACTTCTGGAACTTCTTCATAGGCATAGCAAGGTCCTTTCCAATGTCTTCAGGATCACCAAAACTGCAGTCAGATTCTTCTTCAGATGAGGAAACAACTTTTGCCTTCAAAGCGCGAGTTCGGCCATAGTTGGGACCATAGATATCTCTTTTCTCAGATAGCTGTAACTCATGTGTGTTGAGCCTCTCAAGTATGTCAGACGGATCGAGTGTCTTGAAGTCAGGGCGTTCTTGTATCATCAGGGCAAGGGTGTCGAACGAGCTGTCAAGTGATCTCAGCGGTGTCTTGACGATTTCATGCTTGGTGATCTCAGTGGCGCCGAGAGCACGAAGCTCATTTGTGATGTCAGTGAGGCGATCAAACGTGAGCTGGACATTCTCATTGTCGTTTCTCTTGAAGCGGTTGAAGAGGTTGCGAAGAACACTGATCCTTTGATCTCTCTGGGTTGAGACGCCTTCGTTGACCTTGGAGAGCCAGTCCGAGACTAGCTTTGACATTTCCAGAGCACTCACACGGCCATACTGTCCTTTGGTCAGATGACCACAGATGATGTTCTTGGCGGTAGAATCCAGTTGAATGAACTTCTTGACATCAGCAGGGGTGACACCTTCACCAGTCTTGGGAACACCATTCTTGACGACATACCAGAGGTCGACATCAATGGCTTCAAGATGCATGCGCATCTTATTCTTCCAGTAGGGATATTCAGTTCCATTGAAGACAGGGCAAGCAGCGGAGACTTTGATTATCCCTGCAGTCGACATAGCTAAAACTCTAGGTGGTTAAACCGAATCACACAGAACAAGGGGGTACCTTGCTCTGATACCAATTGAAAGTGCTAGTTCTCGACTAGAGGGGGGGTGAATAGGCGATTTTTATGAAAGTCTTTAAAACATGAGAGTTTCGAAGACAAACAATAGAAATGAACCTATTGATATGCAGCGGAAGGTAGACTACACTAAGCAAGCCATAGTCAAGTATTCAATGAAGTGAAAGCACGAAGACTAATAGCAGCTAGGTAGTAAAGATCAGGATGGAAGATAGTATGAAGCCAAACAACGATAGTAGTCACACAGTGAAATCAAACAGGTAGTGCAAGCAGGCAATGACTTCACGAAGACAAACTGTAAGTAAAGAGAGGGAGAGGATAGAACCAGTCACTTGGTGAGGACAAGGATTTGTTGGACCAGTTCCAGTTGTTGTGACAACTGTACGTCTGGTTAGGGAGGCTGAGATTCAACTCAGAAGACCGTGTCTTCACCTTATTCCCCTCGAGCTATGGACACCCAGTCCTCGCCCAATCACTCTGGTAAGTCTTCAAGGTAGACTTCCAAACCTTCACAGACTTCGTTCACCGGCGATCCACAATGACTCTTGGATGCTCAGAACGCGACGCCTAACCGGCTGGAGGATTCACAGTCCTCAAGTGTAACAAGTCTTCAGGTCACGCGGACAGAAAGACTTCAGTGATGCCTAACACTCTTTGGCTCTGGGTGTTTGGGCTTTGTCCTCGCAAGGATTTCTCCCTCTCAAAAGCTTCAAGGTGGGTTGCTCTCAAACGACAAAAGCCGTGCACTAACTCTGAGCAGCCACCAATTTATGGTGTAGAGGTGGGCTATTTATAGCCACTAGGCAACCCGACCTGATTTGTCCGAAATGACCCTGGGTCACTAAGGAACTGACACGTGTACCAACGGTCAGATTTCAAACACACGCGGCAGCTTGACTTGGGCTACAAGTAAAGCTGACTTATCCAGCTCTGGGTAAGATTCGCTCTCATTGTCTTCGCTCGAAGACATAGGATTTGGTTGAGCATCACTTCAGTCACTCTGACTTTGTTCACTGGGACCCCACTTAGCAGTACGATATATCCTATGACTCAACAAAGAAGAAAAGGAAACAACGAAACAACTAAGTCTTCGTGCTCCATAGTCTTCACACGATGTCTTCTCTAGTCATAGTCTTCAATGTGAATATCTTCACATACCACCATTGTCTTCAATGTCTTCATACATTTTTAGGGGTCATCTCCGGTAGGTAAACCGAATCAATGAGGGACTACTACCTGTGTTATCCTGCAATTCTCACAAACACATTAGTCCCTCAACCAGGTTTGTCGTCAATACTCCAAAACCAACTAGGGGTGGCACTTGATGCACTTACAGTTAGGCGTTGCATGTAGATGTAGTTCAAATTTGAATTACGGTCATTAAATGGTTAGAAAATCACTTAAATGTCTTTAAAAGGTCAAATGACCCCTAGAATTTTCCAAAATTTCACATTACAGTTGTAGTACTGCACGTTAGACGTAGAAAAAATTTGAAGGCCGTAAGAGGAAGCTACCTCCCGTTCGTCATCAAACATGCATTGTTCCGTCTCGGAACCACGAACCTTCTAGTGAGTTGCTCCGGTTTGTGAGGGGTGTGTGTCCAAACTTTCGTAAAACATGTCAATTTCTTTACCACATCATCTTGGTGGCATGACATTACATCAACCAAGGTTTCATGTGTTTCTGATTTTTTTTGGAATTAAAATGCCACGTCACTCCATGCATATGTATGCATGCATGTGTCCATGTCGTGAGACAAATATGTGTGCAAATTCCTTCTAGTTTACTGCACATGGAATTAACTCACACACAAGTACACAAATATGATTTTTCAAACCGTTTTGGTTAGGCGTTGCATGTAGATGTAGTTCAAATTTGAGTTACGGTCATTAAATGGCTAGAAAATCACTTAAATGTCTTTAAAAGGTCAAATGACCACTAGAATTTTTTAAAAATTCACATTACAGTTGTAGTAGTGCACGTTAGACGGAGAAAAAATTGAAAGCCGTAAGAGGAAGCTATCTCTCGTTCGTCATCAAACATGCATTGTTCCCTCTCGGAACCACGAGCCTTCTAGTGAGTTGCTCCGGTTTGTGTGGGGTGTGTGTCCAAACTTTCGTCAAACATGCCAATTTTTTACCACATAATCTTGGTGGCATGACATTACATCAACCAAGGTTTCATGTGTTTCTAATTTTTTTTATTTTTTGGAATTAAAATGCCATGTCACTCCATGCTTAATTGTGTCATAGCCGTTAGACCAATATGTTTGAAAACTCCTTCCAATTTACTACACATGGAATTAAATCACACACAAGTACACGAAATATGAGTTTTCAAACCGTTATGGTTAGCTGTTGCATGTACATGTAGTTCAAATTTCAATTACAGTCATTAAAAGGCTAGAAAATCACTTAAATGTCTTAAAAGGTCAAATGACCCCTGAAATTTTCCAAAATTTGACATGACAGTTGTATTAGTACTACAAAATTTCTCATTCATTTAAAACACCATCCGTTGGCACTTTACTCCAAATTCGTCTTTCACAGCTAATAAAAAATATCTACAACATCACACACAATTGTTTTCTAGGAACCGTTTGTGATGAAAATATCTGGGTCTATTTAAGTCTCCCTCCTTAAGCTTCGCCGCCTCGTCTGCTCTAGTGCCGCCAACCCCCGAATCCACGAATCCCGATCCCCATTCGTGCACCCCCTTCTTGCAAAGATGACGCCGTGGAAACACTTCATGAAGGCCCATACGATGGCGGCGTCCCCCCCCCCGAGCGCTGCCGCCTACGCCGAGAGTGCCGCCGCATCCGCATTGAGCGAGGCGGCTTCTGCCAAGAGGGCGTCTGCGGCAGCCGACAGGGCAGATGCAGCAGCCAAGACGGCTGCAGCTGCTGCTGCGACGGCGGCTGCAAATGCCGAGAGCGCTCGAGCTACCGTCCGTGCCGCTGATGTCGCCCTGGCCCACACGCCAAGATATTCCAGGCCACCTCGGACTCCAGCATGCACCCCATGTCTGAAAAGGCGGCGGTGGCCATGGAGCACCTGCTTCCTCATGAGGTCGCCGAGCGGGAGCTGGAGATGTAGGAGGCGGCGGAGATCGAGGAGCGCCGGGAGAAGGAGTTGCGCGTGGCCGAGGTCGAGGTAGAGAAGAGTTTGTCCGTCGAGGAATCGGCGGTGGAGTACCAATGCAAGCTCTGGCGCAGCCACTACTATGAGTACTACAACCTTGAGGGTGGCGCTGAGGACGAGGATGCGGTCGACTTCAGCAGGGGGGACGCAGAGTCCACCAACGGCGGCATGTCGCCAGGACAAGTCATCGACGTCTCATCTCACACCGGCGATGCATAGGCCGGCGCGGCGGCGGATTTGTTAAAATTATGCATACTTAGGCTTTGTTTTTAATGCTGGTCTTTTGTTAGAGCAATGTTTAGGTCAACTGGCTATGTGTAATTACTAAAATTGCTCGATTCAGTAAGTGTGGTCTGTCTATTGTGCACTCTTTTGTGTGCCCAAATTAGCAAGCGATGTTAAATTATGCAATGACGTACCCGGGGAAATTTCCACCAAAATTTGAATTATCAAACTTGTCCGATGCGCGTAAAGCAGAAGAATCGTTTGCGATGCACACAATCGTTCAAAGTGAATGGTCCGGCGACACCGCGCGCAAACTTTCCCTCCACATTTCCAAAATTTTGGCCTACCGCCAAAATATCTACCCCCGCGCCCCTTCCCCCCTTCCCCACCCCCTTTTCTCCTCGACCACAAGTCACATTTCCCCTGTTTCCTCCTTCCTTCCTTCCTTGCTAAGCTATAGCCGCTTCCTCGCTCTCGCTGTCTCGCATCCTACCGTCGGGGTCGCCATGGTCTTCTTCAACGACCTCTCCAGCGGTTCCTCCTCTGGCGATTACTCCTTCACCACTCGGGTATGCCTCTCTTCTCTCTCTCGGGCTATGACTTGGAATGAAGGATTTTTACCCAGCGGTCGATTTGAGTCATTTCTTCCTGTTGTAGCTCCCTAGGACCATCAGTGGCAACGAATGGAGCAGGGTGGCTGAAGATCTATCTGCTCGTTCTCACCATCAATCTCCATGCGTGAAGCTAGTTGCGTTTGATTCTGTGGACAGTGGGAGGAAGTTTCTGGCATGTGCAGAGAAGGTTAGACCATCTTTCGTTGTTACAAATCATTTGTTAGATGTGATTCAGACACTGTCATGGTCCCAACCCATTCATACCACACCTTCAACCAAACGCATCCTAAGACAGTGTCACAGTTTGTACCTAGTATCTTAAATTGTTGCCATCTCATCAGCAGTGCCATTAGAAAATTATTTGGCACCGCTTCAGCAGTTTGTGCAGCCAACTTTGGTCCACACATTCGAGCAGACAAGCAGTAAAATACTTAATCTTTATGGCACGAAGGAACTAGGCATCGGAGCAACTACGTGCTCCGGAGTCCGGGTCCCTGATTTTTTTCGGCTGCATCGACTCGCCAGTGCAGGGCACCGGTGCGAGATGTAGCAACAGTTGTCTTTACCCCAATTTTGGCATACATAGTGGACGGCCTTAGTGCTATTAGTTCTATGTTACTAAATTTGTGCATGTACACACCTGTTAGTATCAATTTGATGTCATCCAAACACTGTCGCTATGTTGTTGCAGTTATATTTACCTTCCTCATAAAATGTTCAATTTGTTATTTATTGTACATGAGTAAGAACTTGTAGCGTCGTTGTAGTTAATTATAACTTCTGATGTTCCAGAATTTGGTTGTTGTCTCAGTACCAATTATTTCATTTGCACATTGATCTTTTCGAGAAGATATGTCATAATTAACATGTTTCTTCAGTTTTTCAAAATAAGCATTGGTGATTTTCTATGTTGCTATAAACCCATTTCCTCTACAATTGTTACTGATCTAGTTTTAAATATTATAGGATGAACGGAAGTGGTCTTACTTGGAGTGGGTTGATCAAGAGTGGCCACAGTTTTTGAAGATGTGCCTAGCCAAGCTCTGGAGCATGTATGAGGAAGAGAACACACGTAGGCTTAGAGAAAGTCTTGTCAACACTGAAGCATATTTCAAGATGCGGGATAAAAAGTTGAAGGTGGAGAATGAGCTCAGATTTTTTTAAATCAAACTTTGCTAAGATGGTGTTGGCGAAGGAGGAGGCACTTTCCCAGTTGGCCCGTGCAAAATGGGTTCTTACTGAACTGAAAGCAGAGGTGGATAAGACGAGCCTGGATGATCTCGATTAGGGAAATGAATATATTGTTCTTATGAAGTTAAACTAGCTATATGTTGTAATGTGTTGTTTTCATGTAGCTACCATATTGTGATGTTATAATATATTTATGTGCCTGATATGAAATTGGCAAACAGCCGTTCGTTATGAAATGTGAATTTGCGTAATACTGAAATTACTAATTGTAAACTAATAAACCTGTTAAATGTGTCATGGACCTTTGCAAACGGTTCTAGCAGGAAAAGCCCTTGCGATGGATAGCCCAATGCCACACAGTTTTCTTCATCAAATCATGTGTGATATAGTTGATAAAAGCAAACAGTTAACCAAGGCAGACCGTGTGTGATAGTTACACCTTTCACACACGAGCCTACACATAAAACTGTGTGGGATGTACGTCCGAACGGCAACGTTTTCCCTGGATTGACTGTGTGGGATGTACATAAGAACGGAAATGTATTCCTTGGATTGACTGTGTGTGATATACATACGAACGGAAATGATTTTCTGGGATTCACCGTGTGGGATGTACATACCTACGGAAATGATTTTCTCGGATTACCGTGTGGGATGTACATACCTACGGAAATGATTGGGTTTCGATGCCTCGCCCGATCGCACACTGCCCCAGCCTGGGTCCCAGGAGGGCCTATCCCCGACGATTTCTGGGTCGTGTGGGAAGGACACCCTATCGCACACACTCACTTGGCGACGGTTCCAAATGCCGTCGCAGAAAGGGGTTAAAACCCGTTTGTTTAGGACCGACGCGCACCAGTGTTATGTCTATGATTATAAAGTGTAAGAGATACCTTTGGGGGTGGGGGTACGTGCCAAGCCTTGGGTAGTCAGACAAGGCTAGGTTTACGAAGTCCCGAGTTGGTTCGTAGTTGACTAAATACAGAAGATGAAGATAGATACATAGCAGAGTCTTTGTCTTGTGCCCCAAGGTGGCGATGCACCCTGTATTGCTGGCGGGCTTTGAGTAGCAAGCCTGGCTCATCCTACAATTGTTGGGCCTCTTCTAGTCTACAATCTACTAGATGACCCGGTGCGCCCTTCACGCAAAGATCAATCGCAGCCAAGAAGCCAAGCAGTCTATGAATAACATGTTTTATGATGATCCGCAAAGGGTGTCTGCTTCCTACATGACTATGAATAAGGAACAAAGAAGCTAAGAAAGCTATATGAAATAGCTGATGACCCACAAGTATAGGGGATCAGTCTTAGTCCTTTCGATAAGTAAGAGTGTCGAACCCAACAAGGAGATGAAGGAAATGACAAGCCGTTTTCAGCAAGGTAATTTCTGCAAGCACTGAAATTGTCGGTAACAAGTAGTTTGATAGTAAGATAATTTGTAATAGGCAAGTAATGGTAACGCTAAATAAAGTGCAGCAAGGTAGCCTAATCCTTTTTGTAGCAAAGGACAGGCCGGAACTGTCTCTTATACTAAGCAAAGCGTTCTTGAGGACACACAGGAATTTCATCTAGTCACTTTCATCATGTTGGTTTGATTCGAGTTCGCTACTTTGATAATTTGATATGTGGGTGGACCGGTGCTTGGGTCATGTTCTTAATTGAACAAACCTCCCACTTATGATTAACCCCCTCGCAAGCATCTGCAACTACGAAAGAAGAATTAAGATAACAATCTAACCATAGCATTAAACATATGGATCCAAATCAGCCCCTTACAGAATAGCGCATAAACTAGGGTTTAAGCTTCTTTCACTCTAGAAACCCATCATCTAATGACTACTCCACAATGCATTCCCTTAGGCCCAAAGATGGTGAAGTGTCATGTAGTCGACCTTCGCGTAACACCACTAAGGGAATCACAACATACATATCATCAAAAAATCGAACGAATATCAAATTCACATGGTTACTTGTAACATGACTTCTCCCGTGGCCTGAAGAACAAGGGTAGCTACTCACAAATAATATTCATGCTCAAGATCAGAGGAATATTAAATAGCATAATGGATCTGAACATATAATCTTCCACCAAATAAACCATCTAGCATCAACTACAAGATGTAATCAACACTACTAGTCACCCACAGGTATCAATCTAAGGTTTTGATACAAAGATTGAACACAAGAGATGAACTAGGGTTTGAGATGAGATGGTGTTGTTGGAGATGTTGATGAAGATTGGCCTCCCAAAGATGAGAGGGTTGTTGGTGATGACGATGGCTTCGATTTCCCCCTCCCGGAGGGAAATTCTCCTCGCGGAATTGCTCCGCCAGAGGGAAAAAGTGCTCCTTCCCAAGTTCCGCCTCGAGACGGTGGCACTCCGTCCCGAAAGTCCTATCTTTATTTTTTTCTAGGTTAGAAGACCTTATATACCAGAAGATGGGCACCGGAGGTGGGCCGAGGAGCCCACTACCCACCAGGGCGCGCCAGGGGGGCAGGCGCGCCCTAGTGCCTTGTGGGCACCTAGGTGGCCCCTATGGTAGTTCCTTTCTCCAATATTTATTATATATTCCAAAATAATTCTTCGTAAAATTTTAGGTCATTTGGAGATGTGCAGAATAGGTATCTCTGACATAGCTTTTTCAGGTCCAGAATTCCAGCTGTCGGTATTCTCCCTTTTTGCGTAAACCTTCCATATTATGAGAGAAAAGGCATTAGAATTACTCCACAAAGTATTATATTGCATAAAAACACTATAAATAATAGTAGGAAAAACATGATGCAAAATGGACGTATCAATAGCCCAGAAGCAAAGCTGGGCATATGGAATATGCTTCAGATAAAAGGACGGAACAACACGAGCCTACCTAAACACGAGCATAATAGATAGCAAGGAGCCACACCGACTTCACGAAAACAATTGGGCAGTTCCGAAAGGAGCAAACCCACCTTAGTTGGTTGTCAAGGCATCAGCTCAGCACCGGGTCCATCACCAGCAGGTCTTTGGGTGGGATAGCCGGTCAGGGGTCTAGGCAGGATGAGCCCCACCACAAACGCACGCACCGGCACACAGAGGGCAACGCAGCAGACGACACCGAGACTATATTTTAATTTCATTATCCTGAAAGCCTGATATGATTTTTCGACATGATGGGAAACCAAACCCAATGAGACCCACAAAGTATACGCCGATCTTAGACCGACCGGGTAGAGAAGGATTGAACGACCGCAAGCCGACCTGGCCACCAGCCGGATAGGCAGTAAGGAACCAAACCAACTTCAGGGAAATGATTGGGCAATTCCGAAAGGAAAGGAGCAAAGCACCTTAGTCACCCCAAAAGACATTGCCATGTCAGGTCCATTTGCAGCCGCGCAGGGTCCACGCAGGACAGGCCGATCCATCCCGTAGTCATCTTGTATTGCCATAGAAGGCCGATGCCTAATACGAGTTTGGTCGCAATGTTTTTTATCCGACCAAGGTTTTCTTTAGAAATGAACCCACCTCCGGCCCAAGAGCATGCCCATGCGGGCAGGGATGCACTGAACGGACATAGGAAAGCCTCGTCAATAGCTGAACTGACATGAGGAAAGTCTCACCGATAGCTAGTAGCACGCCGTCGCTGGAGGAGCAACTGTCTCGGCCCACCCACCAGATCTTGCCCCTCTAGATCTGGATGGGGAGCCACCCATGGCAGCCCGACGACGCTCAGTGGTTTCGAAGTAGTGAGCGCAGTGGTGTCGAAGTAGTGGTGCACCGGGAAGAAGACGTTATTGACGAGGCGTCGCGCGGGATTTGCCAAACCCGGGGACACGTCGTAGAAGAAGGCACGCGTCGGTGTTGCCAGCACCGGGCATGCGTAGACGGACGAAGACGAAGCGCCGCACCAGGCTTGCCAGGCCCGGGGATACGCCGTGGACGAAGGCACGCATCGGTGTTGCCAGCACCGGGCATGCGTAGACGAGGGACATGCACGAGCTATACGCCATTTCGAGGAGTCGGAGGGGCCAGCAAAGACGGAGACTCGATGACGGTTGTGGCGCCAATCGGCGTGGAGCCGATGTCACCAACGGTCGTCGGAGTAGATGAAGTGGTCGGGGAAGACGACGACGATGCTGGCGACGGGCTGGTGCTAGACAAAGACGAAGGGGGTGGACGGGCGGCGGCGGCTACATGAGTAGCAGTGGCGGCGACGGAAGTAGAGCGGCGGCGGCGACTAAGTTAGGAGCGCAGGGGTGGTGCTCGAAGTAGGCGGGGAACCTGACAGTGTGACGAAGACCGGCGCAGACAGTGGCATTACTGCGTCAAGGGAGGCGGCGCGGCGCATACGACGGGAAGTCGCCGCGCGGGGACGACGGAATGGACCGCGGGCTGCGCCGCTACGACCCGAATGGGCGATACAGTGGCAACATTCGGGTCGGGCGATGGTGGGAGGACCTCGGGGCGGCGGCGGGGACCGCGGGCCGCGGCGCTACGGCCCGAAGGGGCGATGCACGAGTGGGTGCAGCCACGGGGAGAACCATGGGGCGGGAGCGCTGCGGCCCGACAGAGCAACGCAGTGGCAACCTATTGTTCGATCGATGGAGGGGTGCGTTGTACTCGGGACGGTCTTCACGGGACCTGCGGAGGCGCGTGCAACCGACGGGGCGGATCGGTTGCACAACGTAGATGAGGCGGATCACGGGCGGGCGGGTGATCAATCCGTTCGCGCGCGAGGTCGGGGACGCCGCTCGATGGAGGCGTGGTGGCGGCGGAGTCCGAGATGAAGCCGGCGACGAGGTCGTCGTGGGACGACTTGCAAATGAGCGCAGCCAGCCCGAGGCAGTCGGGCGCGTGGCCGGCGAGGCAGACAGCAGGGCGGCCGCACAGACGCGACGAAGGCGGGTGGTGATGGAGAGGTCCATATTGGAGCAGGGCGGCGACGGTCGGCGCAAGGCGACAGGCGGGCAGACGCATAGACGACGGTCGTGACGGGCCACTCGTTGCGCGAGGCCACCGAGTCGGAGTAGAGGCGCGGGGTCGACGGCGGTGGGGGCGACGCTAACCGATCTTAGATCGGAAAACCAAATAGAAAACGCCGATCAATGCGACTGGCAGGAGAGAGAGAAACCCAGATCAAGGGATCGTGTTGATCGGCTGCCCTAAAGAGTCCGGGGACGGCACGGCCCTGGCAGCAGTCATGGAGGCCGACCGCCCTAGGGGCGGCGTGCAGGGCGGAAGCGACAGGCGGCGGCTAGGATTTGAATCAGTTAGGCTCTAATACCATGTTAGAAGGGATAGAGAGGAGATTGGCGAAATATGATGGATGTATTATTGAGCCTCGAGGGTAAGTATATATTAAGTACAAGACTTGAAAGGCAAGAAGCCTCTTCTGAAGATGAAATAGAAGACGAATTACAAACTTTAGACTACCAAATATATGTAACCCCAATATATCTTTTAACACCAGCACGTTCTCATCGGGCAACGAAACAATGTACCTGAAGCTTTCTCTACTTCCGGCCCTTTTGCTCTTTGTTCCGCTTGCCAGCGTGGCATGGCAACCTTGTCGGCCGGCAGAATCAATTGATCTCTTGCACCTCAAGCGACATGCATATGCACTCGCGTATCCACCTCATCATGTTGCTCGCTCCACCGTGCAAAGACCGAAACAAAGCGAGCCCATGGGGAGCTCTGTCTATTAAAACAACATGTGTCTAGAGTGGATTTATTGTTCAGTGTACTTGAGAGCAGTGCTTTTCATCAGGATGAAACTACTTTGGTATAATATTCCTGCCTTGACGAGAACGGAAGGTCGATTTGTAAAATTAACCAACATCAACACTTAGTATTTTGGAAAGGGGTTAGTATTTCACATGGAAGCCCTGCATCCTTTACTCTTGACTGCATTTTAACCTTGTGATTACCAGACACAAGACACTGGTTTGTTGTGCTAAATAAAGAAAAAGGCCAAAGCCAAAAGCATGGTTCTTTTCCTAATTAGCTCTAGTCCTCTGCCCCTAGGTAAGGAATTAAAGATCGTTTGACATGATGATATTGCTTTTATGTTTCTTACTGACTTGTATTCTTTACATTGTATAGTTTATTACCAACCCCCAATTAGTTCCTACACGCCAAAAAAACTACTAGTAGCATTAGGGCATCTACAACGTCGACTCTTAAAATAGACACATTATTTATTCACGGACTGGTCGGGACTCGTCCGCAAACACGGATACGGGAACCGACCATCCAACCCTATCCCCTAAATGTTTGCTCTGTTTTTTTTTCTTAAGTCCACAACACTCAAGATAATTATAGAAAATAGCATGATTCATCCATAAATAACATGCAAATATCCCTAATGCTATATTAGTTCAAATGTAAATATTATCTCTGAAATAACCGGATGTTCAATAATTTTCGAATTCATCAATTCCAGATTCAACGATACTCAACTCAGAACCCGCAACCCCTTGAGTTTCATCCAATAATGTATGAATGTAAATGCATGCCCTCGGTTCCGTGGTAAAGTATATCAGCGCTTCTGGACTATACAACGTGATGATTATCAAGTTGCAGCATTGAGTGAATCAATGAATTGACCAATATGTACAGCAACAAGAAGCAAAACTTTACGATCTCAATGGTTTGCGAGCCCGGTGGCCACATGGTGTACCACTGATGGGCTAGGGACTTCACATTGCATTCATGAATCACATACAAGTCGAGGGCGTGAAGTGCTTTTGCTCATGAAACAAAACATACATATTATGCCAAAAAGTCAACCTCCCTTGCCTCACGCCTACAAAGTCCACATATACGACCTTCCATGTGTCACACAACAACTCATCCTCCATCACCGAGTACCCGCCATTGAGCTTACTCCAAAAAACAATAATAAGGTCAATAAAAAAGCTCAATGGCATTTGACCAAACACCTAATGACCATGGTATCCGCCATGGACGGCATTAGCAGGGGCACAAAGGTTACCTGGTCGCGGACGGATCGTAGGTGGACGGTGGCGTAGTCCAAGGCGAGCAGGTGCGTGGGTGGGGGTTGTGGACATCTGGCAGTGCCCGAGCGACGACCGAAGAGGTACAACGACGGCAGCGGACGAGGTTGCGGATGTAGAGCAAGGAGGGGGGCAGGGACGGAGTGGAAGACAAGTGGCCCGGGAGGGGATTTGAGTGGGCTAGGGGTGCCAGAGTCCTACGTGGGGTCCAGACACCCACAAACCTCCCCCAGTTTGCGTTCGGTTTACGGGAATTCAGACAAACAGACGTGTCCACACACAAATACGGGTCCACAATGGATGGCAAACTATGTCCGGACAACTCAATCCGGACGTATGAGAGTGTCTTGAGGGTCGGCATTGGAGATGCCCTTAGCTGCTTGCATAGTACCCTCTCCATCTCATATTATACAGTGCACATTGGTTTTCGGCAAAGTCGATCTTACAAACTTTGACCAAATTTATAGATAATATAATTTGTATCTACAATACTAAATACTAAATATATATCATATGAGAATATATTTCTTGACGAATCTAATATATACCATGTAAAAATAATTATTTCCACTTGTCTACATGGAAATAATTATGTATTCTGCCTGCGAGGAAAATTAAACTGTTTGTTTGTTTCATACATATCATAGTGTTCCTGCCTTGTTTTGTTCCGGGGTTAGTATAAAGCTTGATTTGGCTTTTAAATAGGGTTTTATCATTTATGCCACTGGTTGTGTCTACCTAGTCAGTTTTGCCACTAGGAATTTCAACCGCTCAAAAATGCCATCACTTCGTTAAGTGCATGCTCAAAAATGCCACTCGACACCATGATTATCAGCTTAAATCTCGATTGCCATGTCATAATGACCAAAATACCTATAGACCAACATGTCAGCTCTTCCTCTATCACACTATAAAAAGTGTGGGTCCCACTTGATCCCAACAACGTTCTTATTTTTCTCTAAAATTATTTGATTGCTTACTCCAAACAAGTGGGTCCACACTTATCATTGTGAGATAGAGAGAGCTGACATGTGGGTATAGGGGTATTTTTGTCATATAACATGGCCAACGAGTTTGACCTGACAATAACGATGTCTAATGGCATTTATGAGCAAACATCTAATGGAACGATGGCATTTTTGAGAAAATATCTCATGGAACGATGGCATTTTTGAGAGAACATCTCACGGAACGATGACATTTTTAAGCAGTTGTAATTTCTAATAGCAAAACTGAGTAGTGAGACACAACTGGTGGCATAAATGATAAAACCCTTTAAATTACCCCGAAACCAACCAGTGTACGAAAATGTTAGCTACTAGATTCATCATGTATCCTCGGACATATTAGAGTCCATTCGTTCGTGTCTCAAAAAACTAGTAAAAGATGAGGAAAATAGTACTACCTCTAAAAACAAATATAGTATGTTTACTAAAAATTGTCCTATGTTTCTTTACAGAGGGTGTACTTCTCTTTGCAACTCGAGATGGTTGTAGTTTTTCTTAACACGGTACAGACACAAACGCTTATATATACGTGCATACACTCATCTCTATGAACGCAAACATGCACACCCTACCCTGTGAGCACCTCCGAGAGACTAAGCCGGCATATCATCTTGAAGTCACTGTAGGTGTCTTGTAGTCGACGGGAACGTCTCCTTCTACTAAATGCGTGTTGCCAGAAATCCTAAAATAAATCTAGAAAAATACGAGCACCGGGACTTGAACCCTCGGATAGTTACTAGGTCACCGGTTAGCTAAGCACAACCATGGATGCGGTCATTTTCAGTTAGGTCCCTGTAATCGTACTGTTGAGACACCAATGAAACTATTCCTCATTCTGATTCCGTGTGAAAAAGAGGTGGTTCTTGTCATGCACCATTGTCCATGTAAAACCCAATGCTGGTGCACATGGGGCATGCCATTACTTAAACAAACATCGAGGCACATTAACGCGCTAAACCTAGCAAGTGTCGAACTTTGTATCATCTCATTGTCACAACATGTATGTATCTAAAGCGTAAATGACACATTTACCACGCTCTATGAACATGTCGTTTTAAAGGATGTAACGTGCGGTTAAACTCCTTGATTTTGATCGATAACTTAAGCATAACCTTAATTAGGTTGATCTTTCCTTTACCGGCTTATGTGCCTAATTTCCTTATTTGATGTAACCATAACATTTTACATATAATTTGGGTACAAACTGATTAATGACAGTATCTAATCAGGAATTTGTAAATTATTGTTACTTGTTAGTGTACTATTGTGTACAACTACTTTCAAGTAATAGCTTAGCTCCATGTATGTCTATCTAAAGAATACATGTGATGTGTATGTGAACAAGACGAGGGTGTTTGGCTCTTGGAATCATGTGCCCACTCCCAATTAAACTATGTTTTTTCACGGAACTTGGAACGGGGAAACAATAATAAATCATGTAGCCGTAAGATATTATTTTTATAGATGGTGCAGTATATTTATTTGAAGCAGGATGACCCTCAACAGCGTTAGGATTTTTTCTATCGAAACACGAGTAGTGAACTATTGACCATTAACAAGTAGAAGAAAGACAACTCTATAATTCACTAAGACGCATGAACATTTTGCGAAACCACTAACTAAGTAGAATCTGTTCTGGGCCAAAGTAGAAGCAAAGGAAAAAATGAAAAATTGAAAAGGAAATATTGTGGATGATCTTCAAGTTGTTGTGGACTAATTTTTTTACTACTACTATTATTCTACCTTATACTCCCTCTGTCCCAAATACGTGCCTCAAATTTAGTACAATTCTGTACTAAAATTAGTACAAAGTTAAGATACTTATTTTGGGACAGGAGGAGTATTAGATATAAAGAAAACATTAAGTACAATCACATATTGTGGTAGTTAAGCCCACAAATATATAAAAGACCATAAACAAAGGGGGAAAACCCAATACTATAGGCCTCAAGAGAGGCGATTTTTTATGCATGGTGGTAGCTACGCACCCATGGTGGCAGCTACACACCCTTTGGCATAAGTGCCTTTTTTATATATAAGGTGTCAGGTTTCTTATAGCATTGGCACAAGTGCATTTTTGTTTTATAGAAATGACTTTTTCCCACTTCTCCTTGTCTTTTTATTACCTTTTTGACACAATTGCCTTTTCATTGTGTAGAAAGGGCATTTTCTCACTTCTCTCAGTCTACTTGCTTACCTTCTTGGCATAATTGCCCATTTGCTTGCCTGGCTGGTCCAAAGTCGCGCTATTTTTGTTATAGAGTTATTTTTGATAGTCCAAAATAATTATAGATTAAAACCCAGCGTCGTTGTGCCCATAACTCTCGCCTCTTGACGTTTTCCATAGCGGGCGAGAGTTATGGGCACAACGACGATGGATTTTAATCTATAGTTCCATAGCGGGCGAGAGTTATGGGCACAACGACGATGGGTTTTAATCTATAATTATTTTGGACTATCAAAAATAACTCTATAACAAAAATAGCGCGACTTTGGACCAGCCAGGCAAGCAAAATGGGCAATTATGCCAAAAAGGTAAGCAAGAAGACCGGGAGAAGTGAGAAAAGGCCCTTTCTACACAATCAAAAGGCACTTGTGTCAAAAAGGTAATAAAAAGGACAAAGGAAAATGAGAAAAAGTCATTTCTATGCAACAAAAATGCACTTGTACCAATGCCAAGAAACCTGACACCTCATATATCAAAAAGGAACTTATGCCAAAGGGTGTGTAGCTGCCACCATGCGTGCGTAGCTACCACCATGCATAGAAAATCGTTTCTCTTTTACAAAAATGCATTTTGTTTTCGCATGCAAACTAATTTGCCACCCCCTAGAAAATGACAAACAATTTTCCATGACAAAAATGCATCTTAACTTGCCATTTTTCTATAGTGTGGGTTGCCATGGCGAGTTCTTGAAAATTGAAAAAAAAGTAACTTGCCATCCTAACAATATCTTCAGTTGTTGTCATGGGTAGAAAAAAAATATTTAGTAGCGGTGCAAAAAGGGTAAGTTTAGTTCCATGCTTCAATAACTGGGCACATGAAAAGCTCTACCTAGAACATCTACAGTCGGGCGCCTCAAATCCGCCTCATAAGCCCGGGCGGGCCGCCTGGTCACGTTTTTATGACCTAGACCGCCCCCTCAAACGGCTCTCAAACGCCCGGGCTGATCGGCACCCCTCATATCCAGCCCAAATATTGGGCGGATATGGGAGCGCCTGGGCGTGCCCGCCATGTCGGACCCGACAGCCCGACCCCACACCAAACTGAACCAAATCCAGCCCCCCAGAGCTGCCGGATCCATTTGCTCCCTCCTCTCTTCTTTCTCCCCTGCGTCGTCCGGCTCGCAGCTCCACTGACGCGCACGCACCGCAACCATTCCTAGCCTCTGCACCGGCAGCTCCGGTAGAGCAGTCCTCTCTCCTGTCCTCGCCACAGGGGATGTCGTCTCCGGCCCGGACGCCACCGCGGTACGTCTGACAACTCTCTGGTTTCGCCTTATGCTTGATGCGTTTGACACATTGTCTGACCGGATTTCTCGTAATTTTGTTAGGGAAAACGACGGATTTCGATGCTACGTCGAACGAGGAGTATGGACCGATGGAGCTTGACCAAATAAATCAAGATGAGTTCTTCGATTCCTCAGATTCGGATGAAGAAGTGGACATGATCATGATCATGAGCATGCAAGAGGAAATGGACCGCCAAGTGGAGCATATTCTCAACTTCAAGGGCTCAATGAAAAGAAGAAGAGTGATCAACCGGGATAGGGTGTATGGAGCGAAGCTACTGTACAGGGATTACTTTGCTCCCAAGCCTGCTTTCCCGGATGAGCCATGGTTTCGTCGCCGTTTTGCATGCGAAAACCATTGTTTTTGCGCATTGTGGAGGGAGTGGAGGCACACGACGACTACTTCAAGCTCATAAGGGATTGTTGCGGACAACTCTCTTTCTCACCCAAGCAGAAGTGCACGGCTGCTCTGAGGATGCTTGTACTTGGTACTGCTGCAGATGCCGTTGGTGAGACGGTCAGGACGGGAGAGAGCACGTGCTTGAAGACTACTAATACGTCTCCAATGTATCTACAATTTTTTATTGTTCCATGCTGTTATATTATCAATCTTGGATGTTTTACAATCATTTTATAGCAACTTTATATCATTTTTTGGGAATAACCTATTGACATAGTGTCTAGTGCTAGTTTTGTTTTTTGCTTGTTTTTTACTTCACAGAATATCCCTATCAAACGGAGTCCAAACGCAGCGAAACTGTTTGGAGATTTTTTTGGACTAGAAGACAACTTGGGAGCCAAGGAAGCATCTAGGGGGAGGCCCATGGGGCCCACAAGACACCAGGGCGCGCCAAAGGCCCCTGGCGTGCCCTGATGGGTTGTGGGGCCCACGGGGGTCTCCTCCACCGCCTCTCAGCTCTATAAACAGCCAAATATTCCAGAAACCTTAGGGGAGTCGGCGAAACACAATTCCAGCCGCCGCAAGTTCTAGAACCACGAGATCCAATCTAGAGCTCTATTTTGGCACTCCGCCGGAGGGGAACACGGTCACGGAGGGGTTCATCATCCTCATTGGTGCCTCTCCGATGATGCGTGAGTAGTTCAGCATGGACCTACGGGTCCGTAGGTAGTAGCTAGATGGCTTCTTCTCTCTTTTTGATTCTCAATACAACGGTCTCTTGGAGATCTATTTGATGTAATGACTTTTTGCGGTGTGTTTGTTGGGATCCGATGAAGTTCTTTATGATCAGATCTATATCCATGAATATTATTTGAGTCTTCTTTGATCTCTTATATGCATGATTATTTATAGCCTCGTATTTCTTCTTTGAATCTTTGGTTTAGTTAGGCCAACTAGATTGATTTTTCTTGCAATGGGAAGAGGTGCTTTGTGATGGGTTCGATCTTGCGGTGTCCTCACCCAGTGACAGAAGGGGTAGCGAGGCACGCATGTATCGTTGCTATTAAGGATAAAAAGATGGGGTCTATTCCTACATGAATAGATCTTGTCTACATCATGTCATCGTTCTTATTGCATTACTCCGTTTCTCCATGAAGTTAATACACTAGATGCATGTTGGATAGCGGTCGATGTGTGGAGTAATAGTAGTAGATGCAGAATCGTTTCGGTCTACTAATCTTGGATGTGATGCCTATATCCATGATCATTGTTGGGAATGTTGCATGGAAAACAAAAAAAGTTCTACGCTCATGCAAGATCTATCAAGGATATGCATAGCAATGAGAGGGGGAGATTGTGTCTACGTACCCTCGTAGACCGTAAGCGGAAGCGTTTAACAACGCGGTTGATGTAGTCGAACTTGTTCGTGATTCAACTAATCAAGTACCGAACGTACAACACCTCCGCGTTCTGCACACGTTCAGCTCGGTGACATCCTCCGCCTTCTTGATTCAGCAAGGTGGTGAGGTAGTAGATGCGTTCCGGCAGCACGACGGCGTGGTGACGGTGATGGTGAAGTGATCTCCGCAGGGCTTCGCCTAAGCACTACGAAAATATGACCGGGGGTGTAAACGGTGGAGGAGGGCGCCGCACACGGCTAGGCGCCCCCTCCCACATATATATAGGTGGGAGGGAGAGGGGGGAGGCCAAGGCGCGCCCCAAGTAGGTCTGAATCCTACTTGGGCTCCTGCCCTTGCCGCGCCCCCTGCCATATTTGTCGGAGGGGGAAAGGAAAGGGGGGAGAGGAAGGAAGGGGGAGGCCAAATCCCCCCCCCTTTCCTTTCACCACTAGGGCGGCTACCATGAGGGGGGCGCCAGCCCCTTGTGGGCTGGTGTGCTCCCCTCTTATGGCCCAATAGGCCCAATAACCTCCCGTGGGTGTCTGGTACCCCCTCTGGTACTCCGTACACTCCGAAACACTTCCGGTGTCCGAATACCATCATCCAATATATCAATCTTTACCCCTCGACCATTTTGAGACTCCTCGTCATGTCCGTGATCCATCCGGGACTCCGAACAACATTCGGTCACAAAATCATATAACTCATATAATACTATATTGTCAACGAACGTTAAGCGTGCGAACCCTACGGGTTCGAGAACTATGTAGACATGACCGAGACACCTCTTCGGTTAATAACAAATAGTGGAACCTGGATGCCCATATTGGCTCCTACATATTCTACGAAGATCTTTATCGGTCGAACCGTTATGACAACATACGCAATTCCCTTTGTCCATCGGTATGTTACTTGCCAGAGATTCGATCGTCGGTATCTTCATACCTAGTTCAATCTCGTTACGGGCAAGTCTCTTTACTCGTTCCGTAATACATCACCTCGTGACCAACTCCTTAGTCATTTGCTTGCAAGCTTATGATGTGTATTATTGAGAGGGCCCAGAGATACATCTCCGATACTCGGAGTGACAAATCCTAATCTCGATATATGCCAACTCAACAAACACCTTTGGAGATACTTTTAAAGCATATTTATGATCACCTAGTTATGTTGTGACGTTTGATAGCACACAAGGCATTCCTCCGGTATCCGGGAGTTGCATAATCTCATAGTCGAAGGAATATGTATTTGACATGAAGAAAGCAATAGCAATAAACTGAACGATCAATATGCTAAGCTAACGGATGGGTCTTGTCCATCACATCATTCTCCTAATGATGTGATCCCATTATCAAATGACAACATATGTCCATGGTTTGGAAACCTTAACCATCTTTGATCAACGAGCTAGTCTAGTAGAGGCTTACTAGGGACACGGTATTTGTCTATGTATTCACACATGTATTTAAGTTTTCGATCAATACAATTCTAGCATGAATGATAAACCTTTATCATGAATAAGGAAATAGAAAATAACAACTTTATTATTGCCTCTAGGGCATATTTCCTTCAGTCTCCCACTTGCACTAGAGTTAATAATCTAGATTACATTGTAATGAATCCAATACCCATGGAGTCTTGGTGTTGATCATGTTTTGCTCGCGGAAGAGGCTTAGTCAACGGGTCTGCTATATTCAGATCCGTATGTATTTTGCAAACTTCTATGTCTCCATCCTTGACCTTTTCACGAATGGAGTTGAAGCGTCTCTTGATGTGTTTGGTTCTCTTGTGAAACCTGGATTCCTTCGCCAAGGCAATTGCTCCAATGTTTTCACAAAAGATTTTCATTGGACCCGATGCACTAGGTATTACACCTAGATCGGATATGAACTCCTTCATCCAGACTCCTTCATGTGCTGCTTCCGAAGCAGCTATGTAATCCGCTTCACATGTTGATCCCGCCACGACGCTCTACTTGGAACTGCACCAACTGACAGCTCCACCATTGAAGATAAATACGTATCCGGTTTGTGACTTAGAGTCATCCGGATCAGTGTCGAAGGTAGCATCAACGTAACCATTTACGAGAAGCTCTTCGTCACCTCCATAAACGAGAAACATATCCTTTGTCCTTTTAGGTACTTCAGGATGTTCTTGACCGCTATCCAGTGATCCACTCCTGGATTACTTTGGCACCTCCCTGCCAAACTTATGGCAAGGCACAAATCAGGTCTGGTACACAGCATAGCATACATGGTAGAACCTACGGCTGAGGCATAGGGAATGACTTTCATTTTCTCTTTGTCTTCTGCAGTGGTCGGGTTTTGACTCTGACTCAACTTCACACCTTGTAACATGATGACCCACAAGTATATGAGATCAATTTTAGCTCTTTTCGATAAGTAAGAGTGTCGAACCCAACAACGAGCAGAAGGAAATGACAAGTGGTTTTCAGCAAGGTAATGTCTGCAAGTGCTGAAATTGTAAGTAACAGAGCAGTTTGGTAGCAAGATAATCTATGACGAGCAAGTAACGATAATAGTAACAGAAGTGGGGCAAGATAGCCCAATCCTTTTGAGGCAAAGGACATGCCAAAACGATCTCTTACAGTAAGCAAAGTGTTCTTGAGGGTACACGGGAATTTCATCTAGTCACTTTCATCATGTTGATTCGATTCGTGTTCGCTACTTTGATAATTTGATATGTGGGTGGACTGGTGCATAGGTGTTGTTCTTACTTGAACAAACCTCCTACTTATGATTAACCCCCTCGCAAGCATCCGCAACTACGAGAAAAGTATTAAGAATAAATTCTAACCATAGCATTAAACTTTTGGATCCAATCGGTCCCTTACGGAATAGCGCATAAACTAGGGTTTAAGCTTTTGTCACTCTCGCAACCCATCATCTAATAACTACTCCACAATGCATTCCCTTAGGCCCAAATATGGTGAAGTGTCATGTAGTCGACGTTCACATGACACCACTAAGGGAGTAACAACATACATACTATCAAAATATCGAACACATATCAAGTTCACATGATTACTTGCAACATGATTTCTCCCGTGACCTCAAGAACAAAAGTAACTACTCACAAATAATAATCATGCTCAATATCGGAGGGGTATTAAATAGCATATTGGATCTGAACATATAATCTTCCACCAAATAAACCATATAGTAATCAACTGCAAGATGTAATCAACACTACTAGTCACCCACAAGCACCAATCTATAGTTCTGGTACATAGATTGAACACAAGAGATGAACTAGGGTTTGAGAGGAGATGATGTTGTTGAAGATGTTGATGGAGATTGCCCTCCCCAAGATGGGAGAGTTGGTGGTGATGATGATGAAGATGATTTCCCCCTCCGGGAGGGAAGTTCCCCCAGCGGAAACGCTCCACTCGAGGGCAAAAGTGCTCCTGCCCAAGTTCCGCTTCGAGACGGCGGCGCTCCGTCCCGAAAGTCCTCTCCTTATTTTTTCTAGGTCAAAACTACTTATATACCAGAAGATGGGCACCGGAGGTGGGCCGAGGAGAGCACAACCCACCAGGGCGTGCCTGGGCTCCTTGGCGCGCCCAGGTGGGTTGTGCCCACCTGGTGGGCCCCCTCTGGTACTTATTGGCTCCAATATTCCTCATATATTCCATCAAAAATCACCGTAAAGTTTCAGCTCATTTGGAGTTGTGCAGAATAGGTGGCCTGACGTAGCTTTTCCAGGTCGAGATTTCCAGCTGCCGGAATTCTCCCTCTTTGTGTGTACCTTGCATATTATGAGAGAAAAGGCATTAGAATTACTCCAAAAACATTATTATGCATAAAAATATCATAAATAACAGTAGGAAAACATGATGCAAAATGGACGTATCATAACACAGGCAAGAACCCTTTCTTTGACCGATCCATTTTGAACTTCTTCAAAACTTTATCAAGGTATGTGCTTTCTGAAAGTCCTATTAAGCGTCTCGATCTATCCCTATAGATCTTGATGCCCAATATATAAGCAGCTTCCCAAGGTCTTTCATTGAAAAATTCTTATTCAAGTACCCTTTTATGCTATCTAGAAATTCTATATCATTTTCGATCAACAATATGTCATCCACATATAATATCAGAAATGCTACAGAGCTCCCACTCACTTTCTTGTAAATAAAGGCTTCACCATAAGTTGAAGGAAATATGCCCTAGAGGCAATAATAAAGTTGTTATTTATATTTCCTTATATCATGATAAATGTTTATTATTCACGCTAGAATTGTATTAACTGGAAACTTAGTACATGTGTGAATACATAGACAAACAGAGTGTCACTAGTATGCCTCTACTTGACTAGCTCGTTGAATCAAAGATGGTTAAGTTTCCTAGCCATAGACATGAGTTGTCATTTGATTAACGGGATCACATCATTAGAGAATGATGTGATTGACTTGACCCATTCCGTTAGCTTAGCACTCGATCGTTTAGTATGTTGCTATTGCTTTCTTCATGACTTATACATGTTCCTATGACTATGAGATTATGCAACTCCCGAATACCGGAGGAACACTTAGTGTGCTACCAAACGTCACAACATAACTGGGTGATTATAAAGGTGCTCTACAAGTGTCTCCGATGGTGTTTGTTGAGTTGGCATAGATCGAGATTAGGATTTGTCACTCCGATTGTCGGAGAGGTATCTCTGGGCCCTCTCGGTAATGCACATCACTATAAGCCTTGCAAGCAATGTGACTAATGAGTTAGTTGCGGGATGATGCATTACGGAACGAGTAAAGAGACTTGCCGGTAACAAGATTGAACTAGGTATTGAGATACCGACGATCGAATCTCGGGCAAGTAACATACCGATGACAAAGGGAACAACGTATGTTGTTATGCGGTTTGACCGATAAAGATCTTCGTAGAATATGTGGGAGCCAATATGAACATCCAGGTTCCGCTATTGGTTATTGACCAGAGACGTGTCTCGGTCATGTCTACATAGTTCTCGAACCCGTAGGGTCCGCACGCTTAACGTTCGGTGACGATCGATATTATGAGTTTATGTGTTTTGATGTACCGAAGGTAGTTTGGAGTCCCGGATATGATCACGGACATGACGAGGAGTCTCGAAATGGTCGAGACACAAAGATCGATATATTGGATGACTATGTTTGGACATCGGAATGGTTCCGGGTGAGCTCGGGCATTTACCGGAGTACCGGGAGGTTACCAGAACCCCCCAGGAAGTACGGGCCTTATTGGGCCATAGTGGGAGAGAGGAGAAGGGATCCTAGGAGGGGGCGCCCCCCCCAAGCCCAATCCGAATTGGGTGGGGGGTCGCCCGCCCCCCTTTCCTTCCTCCTTCCTCCCCCTTCCTTCCTCTCCTAGTCCAACTAGGGAAGGGGGGAATCCTACTCCCGGTGGGAGTAGGACTCCTCCAGGGTGTGCCATAGAGGGCCGGCCCTCCCCCTCCTCCACTCCTTTATATACGGGGGAGGGGGCACCCCATAGACACACAAGTTGACATTGTCTTAGCCGTGTGCGGTGCCCCCCTCCACCATAATCCACCTCGGTCATACCATTGCAGTGCTTAGGCGAAGCCCTACGCCGGTAACTTCATCATCACCGTCATCACGCTGTCGTGCTGACGAAGCTCTCCCTCGACACTCAGCTGGATCGAGAGTTTGTGGGACGTCCCCAAGCTGAACATGTGCAGATTGCGGAGGTGTCGTACTTTCGGAACTAGGATCGGTCAGATCATGAAGACGTACGACTACATCAACCACGTTGTCATAATGCTTCCGCTTTCATTCTATGAGGGTATGTAGACAACACTCTCCCCTCTCATTGCTATGCATCACCTAGATGGATCTTGCGTGTGCGTGGGATTTTTTTTGAAATTACTGCGTTCCCCAACAGTGGCATCCGAGCCAGGTCTATGCGTAGATGTTATATGCACGAGTAGAACACAAAGAGTTGTGGGCGATAATAGTCATACTGCTTACCAGCATGTCATACTTTGATTCGGCGGTATTGTTGGATGAAGCGGCCCGGACCGACATTACGCGTACGCTTACGCGAGACTGGTTCTACAGACGTGCTTCGCACACAGGTGGCTGGCGGGTGTCAGTTTCTCCAACTTTAGTTGAATCGAGTGTGGCTATGCCCGGTCCTTGTTGAAGGTTAAAACAGCACACTTGACGAAAAATCGTTGTGGTTTTGATGCGTAGGTAAGAACAGTTCTTGCTCAGCCCGTAGTAGCCACATAAAAACTTGCAACAACAAAGTAGAGGACGTATAACTTGTTTTTGCAGGGCATGTTGTGATGTGATATGGTCAAGACATGATGCTAAATTTTATTGTATGAGATGATCATGTTTTGTAACAGAGTTATCGACAACTGGCAGGAGCCATATGGTTGTCGCTTTATTGTATGAAATGCAATCGCCATGTAATTGCTTTACTTTATCACTAAGCGGTAGCGATAGTCGTAGAAGCAATAGTTGGCGAGATGACAACGATGCTTCGATGGAGATCAAGGTGTAAAGCCGATGACGATGGTGATCACGACGGTGCTTTGGAGATGGAGATCAAAGGCAAAAGATGATGATGGCCACATCATATCACTTATATTGATTGCATGTGATGTTTATCCTTTATGCATCTTATTTTGCTTAGTTCGGCAGTAGCATTATAAGACGATCTCTCACTAAATTTCAAGGTACAAGTGTTTTCCCTGAGTATACACCGTTGCGAAAGTTCGTCGTGCCGAGACACCACGTGATGATCGGGTGTGATAAGCTCTACGTTCACATACAACGGGTGCAAGCCAGTTTTGCACATGCAGAATACTCGGGTTAAACTTGACGAGCCTAGCATATGCAGATATGGCCTCGGAACACTGAGACCGAAAGGTCGAGCGTGAATCATATAGTAGATATGATCAACATAGTGATGTTCACCATTGAAAACTACTCCATCTCATGTGATGATCGGACATGGTTTAGTTGATTTGGATCACGTGATCACTTAGATGATTAGAGGGATGTCTATCTAAGTGGGAGTTATTAAGTAATATGATTAATTGAACTTTAATTTATCATGAACTTAGTACCTGATAGTATTTTGCATGTCTATGTTCTTGTAGATAGATGGCCCGTGATGTTGTTCCGTTGAATTTTAATGCGTTCCTAGAGAAAGCTAAGTTGAAAGATGATGGTAGCAACTACACGGACTGGGTCCGTAGCTTGAGGATTATCCTCATTGCTGCATAGAAGAATTACGTCTTGGAAGCACCGCTAGGTGCCAAACCCGCAGCAGGAGCAATGCCAGATGTTATGAACGTCTGGCAGAGCAAAGCTGGTGACTACTTGATAGTTCAGTGTGCCATGCTTTACGGCTTAGAACCGGGACTTCAACAACGTTTTGAACGTCATGGAGCATATATATGAGATGTTCCAGGAGTTGAAGTTAATATTTCAAGCAAATGCCCGGATTGAGAGATATGAAGTCTCCAATAAGTTCTACAGCTGCAAAATGGAGGAGAATAGTTCTGTCAGTGAGCGTATACTCAAATTGTCTGGGTATAACAATCACTTGATTCAACTGGGAGTTAATCTTCCTGATGATAGTGTCATTGACAGAATTCTTCAATCACTGCCACCAAGCTACAAGAGCTTCGTGATGAACTATAATATGCAAGGGATGGATAAGACAATTCCCAAGCTCTTCGCAATGCTAAAGGCTGCGGAGGTAGAAATCAAGAAAGAGCATCAAGTGTTGATGGTCAAAAGACCACCAGTTTCAAGAAAAAGGGTAAAGGGAAGAAGGGGAACTTCAAGAAGAACGGCAAGCAAGTTGTTGCTCAAGTGAAGAAGCCCAAGTCTGGACCTAAGCCTGAGACTAAGTGCTTCTACTGCAAAGGGACAGGTCACTGGAAGCGGAACTGCCCCAAGTATTTGGCGGATAAGAAGGATGTCAAGGTGAACAAAGGTATATGTGATATACATGTTATTGATGTGTACCTTACTAATGCTCGCAGTAGTGCCTGGGTATTTGATACTGGTTCTGTTGCTAATATTTGCAACTCGAAACAGGGACTACGAATTAAGCGAAGATTGGCTAAGGATGAGGAGACGATGCGCGTGGGAAATGGTTCCAAAGTCGATGTGATCGCCGTCGGCACTCTACCTCTACATCTACCTTCGGGGTTAGTTTTAGACCTGAATAATTGTTATTTGGTGCTAGCGTTAAGCATGAACATTATATCTGGATCTTGTTTGATGCGAGACGGTTATTCATTTAAATCAGAGAATAATGGTTGTTCTATTTATGTGAGTAATATCCTTTATGGTCATGCACCTTTGAAGAGTGGTCTATTTTTGTTGAATCTCGATAGTAGTGACACACATATTCATAATATTGAAGTCAAACGATGCAGAGTTGATAATGATAGGGCAACTTATTTGTGGCACTGCCATTTAGGTCATATTGGTGTAAAGCGCATGAAGAAACTACATTCTGATGGACTTTTGGAATCACTTGATTATGAATCACTTGGTACTTGTGAACCATGCCTCATGGGCAAGATGACTAAAACTCCGTTCTCCGGAACAATGGAGCGAGCAACAGATTTGTTGGAAATCATACATACTGATGTATGTGGTCCAATGAATATTGAGGCTCACGGCGGGTATCATTATTTTCTCACCTTCACATATGATTTGAGCAGATATGGGTATATCTACTTAATGAAACATAAGTCTGAAACATTTGAAAAGTTCAAAGAATTTCAGAGTGAAGTGGAAAATCATCGTAACAAGAAAATAAAGTTTCTATGATCTGATCGTGGAGGAGAATATTTGAGTTACGAGTTTGGTCTTCATTTGAAACAATGCGGAATAGTTTCGCAACTCACGCCACCCGGAACACCACAGCGTAATGGTGTGTCCGAACGTCGTAATCGTACTTTACTAGATATGGTGTGATCTATGATGTCTCTTACTAATTTACCGCTATCATTTTGGGGTTATGCTTTAGAGGCGGCTGCATTCACGTTAAATAGGGCACCATCTAAATCCGTTGAGATGACACCTTATGAAATGTGGTTTGGCAAGAAACCCAAGTTGTCGTTTCTTAAAGTTTGGGGTTGCGATGCTTATGTGAAAAAGCTTCAACCTGATAAGCTCAAACCCAAATCGGAGAAATGTGTCTTCATAGGATACCCAAAGGAGACTGTTGGGTACACCTTCTATCACAGATCCGAAGGCAAGACATTTGTTGCTAAGAATGGATCCTCTCTAGAGAAGGAGTTTCTCTCGAAAGAAGTGAGTGGGAGGAAAGTAGAACTTGATGAGGTAACTGTACCTGCTCCCTTATTGGAAAGTAGTTCGTTACAGAAATCAGTTCCTGTGACTCCTACACCAATTAGTGAGGAAGCTAATGATGATGATCATATAACTTCAGATCAAGTTACTACTGAACCTCGTAGGTCAACCAGAGTAAGATCCGCACTAGAGTGGTACTGTTGAGGATATAGACCTTAGAGTCACGCGCCAGGAGGGGCCGGGTTACTCGCGTGGTCATTGCCAGAAGCCCGGAGCCAAGTTTGAAGACGATGGGCCAGAGATGGGCTGAGAACCGGATATGGCTTAAGGCCCGTAGCTATAATCATTATTATGGTAGAACTTGTAGTGTAAGGCAAGTATAGTTGAGAGTCCGAGTCGGACACTCTTATGAGCCGGCCGGGACTCTAAGGGCTGCTGGGCGTCAGCCTCCCTATATAAAGGGACGACCCGGCAGCGGTTTAAGGACGACAACAATCTGATCGAGAGCCGGGCATAGCTGTTTAGCTCCCTGGTGATCGTAACCCTAATCAATATCACCTCAAACTGGACGTAGGCTTTTACCTTCACCGTAAGGGGCCGAACCAGTATAAACCCTCGTGTTCCTTGTCCCGCATAACCCCTTCAAGCTTCCTAGCTGCGATGGCTCCACGACTAAGTCCTAGCTCGAGGACATCTGCCGTGACAATTCCACGACAGTTGGCGCCCACCGTGGGGCCAGCGCACGGTGGATTTGAGTTCTTGAAGGGCAGCTTCGAAGGGCTCAAGGGATACGCTGTGGGCCGGATGACCAAAAGTCGTCGCGGCAAGCTCTACATCGACGATGCAAACTGGGGCCCCGAAGCTGGCTCAATTGAGTACGGGTACCGGGTCCCCTTCGGCGGAATTCATGTTTTCATTGGCAAGATTGGTGAGCCGGGCCCTGAGCCGGGTCTCTGCGCTGGTCTCGTCGAGACGGCTCAGCTTGCGCGACCCGCCCAGGCCCGGCCTACCTTAAGGCATGCTTTTGTGGGGTGTATCCATGGAGGACTCTCCGATCAATCTAGATCTGGTGATGGGACGGCCGCCGGCTCTGACGGCGAGTCGGCCACCGATGAGTCAAACTCGTTGTACCAACTTCAAGATGGCAGGCTCATGGGTTGTTCCGATGGTGACAGTATTCCGGACCTTTTTGAGCCGCCAAGTCAGGTTGGAGTTTTTATGACTGGTGCGCAGCCTGTTCAGAACCCCGCTGCTGGAGCGGGAAACCCGGTGCCTTCTCCGGCTCAGGTGCTAATGGATCTCACGGACAAGATGACGGCCCTGTTAACCGCCACGGTTGACCCGGCGGATCAAGCTCAGCATGATGCGGAGGTGGCACAGTTAAAATTGGATCTGATAAAAGCTAAAGAGGATCTTGCAGCGGAAGGGATCAGGCTGGCTGCGGAGCGGGCGGCTCTCGATGCCCAGACTCAGCTGATTCAGGCGCAGTCCTTCCAACTCACAATGGATCGGAACGCGGCCAATGAGGTCATGAGAAGGAGGCATCAAAAGGCCCAGTCTCGACTCCCACCGGTTTACAATCCACGCAACCTCTTCAACACGCCAGGTGCAGGGTCTAGTAACCCGCCAGGGGTCATAGCGCCCGGGTCCAGACCCCTTATTCAGCCGCGAGTGATGGGGCCTCCCCAGGTGTCCCCTGCCCCGCCTCAGTATGTGCCAATACCCCCGGGTCATTATAATAACCCGCTGGAGAACATGGTAGCTGCGGCAGCACGGCTGGCGGCTCTCCCCGTTGACGGCGACTCTCCGATGGCCATCGAAACCCGCCGGGTCAGGGAACTCCTGCAGACGGCACTGGCACAGCAAGAGGCGTACTCCTACAGCCGGGATAGGATCCACTCGACCCCTCGTCCGGGTCAGAGCCCGAGTTACAGCCGGCACATGGTCTCAGCAACCGGCTTAAGCAATGTCCGACGCCATGACCCGCCCCCTGGCCATGGCCCGGCTCATAATGGAGCCTTTTACGCAGCAGACCAGGACAAAGCGCGCCAAGAGGCGGAGCAAGTGCCTCAATTGACGGCTTACCAGACCCCCCCCGGCTTATCCGACGACTTCCGTTGATGTGGGTATCCCTACCAGGACCGGGGGTGTCCCTTGTTTGGTGCCAGCTATCCGTAATGAACGTCTACCTAAGGACTTCAAAGGCCCTAGGAAGGTGCCTAACTACACAGCTGACTTGCAGCCTGCAGCCTGGATTGAGAGTTATGAGATGGCTATGGAATTGCTGGAGGTAAGTGAGGCGGCCATGGCCAAGTATTTCACCATGATGTTAGATGGAACTGCCCGCACGTGGTTGAAAGGGCTACCACCGAATTCCATTGGGTCTTGGGCTGAGCTGAAAGCCCGGTTCATCCAAAACTTCAAAGATACCTGTAGGCAGTCTATGTCAATTGTGGATTTGACTAACTGTAAGCAGCAGGAGGGTGAATCCACGACCCATTGGGTTCGCCGGGTCAAGGAGATCATACATTCATTAGATAAGATGGATGCCGGCTCTGCAGTCTTAATGTTGGAACAGAACTGTCGCTTTGTGCCCTAAAGATGAAACTCGGGCGGCTTAAACGCGACTGCACCGATATGGGTACATTAATGGCGGCTCTTGTCAAGTACGCCGATTCCGATGGTACCAAGGATCCCCCTTCAGATGATGAAAGGACAGGGAAGGGAAAGAAGAACGGCAATGGCAAGGGTCCTCAGTTTAACCCGGGGAACCAAGGAGGAGGCAAGCGCAAGGCCGATGGCAGCCTAGAGTTTGTAGCCAATGCCAACTCCCAAGGTAATAACCAGCGACGCAAGGGGAGGCCCCCTCCCCGAGGCGGCGGGTCAGGTCCAACGCTGGAGCAGCTGTTGAATGAACCTTGTCCAAGGCATGGCTCTAGAGAGAAGCCAGCGACTCATCTATGGAAGGATTGCGCGATCATGAAGGCCTTTAAGAATTACAATGGCCCGGGCGGCGGTTCAGGCGCTGGCGGCTTTCATGGCCCGGGCGGCGGCTCAAATTCCGGTCCTCAGAACGGTCAAGGGGGCTTTAATCAACAGTCTGGCCAGGGTCATCAACAGCAGCAGGGGGGTTATCAGACCAATCCAAAGCAGCTTAGCGGTGGACAGTATCATGTGTTTACCACTAGTCTGTGCAAGCGAGATCAGAAGCTTCACAAGAGGGCTGTGAATGTTGTTGAGCCGGCGGTCCCACGCTACTTGCGGTGGTCTGAGCAGCCTATAGTGTGGAGTAGGGAGGATCACCCTCCCCGGGTGGATAACCCGGGCCACTTGGCCTTAGTGGTGGCTCCTCAGGTGGGAGGATATAAGTTCACAAAGGTACTCATGGATGGAGGCAGCAGCATCAACATCCTCTATTATGAGACTTTTTGCCGTATGGGGTTGGTTGATAAGAACCTCAGCCAGTCAAACACTATCTTCCATGGTGTGGTACCTGGTAAGTCGGCGTATCCAGTCGGCAAGATCGAATTGGAAGTGGCTTTTGGGGATGAGAACAACTACAGGGTGGAGAAATTAACCTTTGAGGTGGTCAAGATAAGAAGTCCATATCATGCTATATTTGGGCGGCTGGCTTACGCCAAGTTCATGGCACGACCGTGTTATGTGTACTTACAGCTCAAGATGCCGGGTCACAATGGGACTATTACGGTTCACGGCAGCCGGAAAGTGGCTCTGGAATGTGAGGAAGGTGATGCGGCTTATGCAGAATCTGTGTGTGCTACAGAGGAGTTGAAGTTTTACAAAGACAATGTTGACCCAACAGATATGACCTCTCTGAAAAAGCCAACCACAGAACAAGAGCCGGCAATGAAATTTAAATCAGCTGACGAGACTAAACCTGTTGATTTTGTTCTAGGTGACTCATCTCAGCAGTTTAGCATCAGTTCAAATCTGGATCCAAAATAGGAAAGCGCGCTCATCGAGTTCATCCGTGAGAATAGGGACATCTTCGCGTGGAAACCTTCTGACATGCCAGGTGTACCTAGAGAACTCGCTGAGCATACTCTCAATGTTGATCCGAAATTTAAGCCGGTCAGATAGTTCCTTCGGCGGTTTAATGAGGAAAGGCGGAAAGCTATTGGCGAAGAAGTAGCGCGGCTCTTGGCAGCCGGGTTTATTGTTGAAGTTTTTCACCCAGAGTGGTTGGCTAACCCGGTGCTCGTACTCAAGAAGAACGGCACCTGGCAGATGTGTGTGGACTACACGGACTTGAACAAAGCGTGTCCGACTGATCCTTTTGCCCTCCCCCGTATTGATCAAATCATTGATGCTATGGCAGGCTGTGCACGTTTAAGTTTCTTGGATGCTTATTCCGGTTATCATCAGATTAAGATGGCAGTTAAGGACCAGGAGAAGACGGCATTCATCACTCCCTTTGGAGCCTTCTGCTATGTGTCTATGCCCTTTGGACTCAAGTGTGCACAGGCGACTTACCAGCGTTGTGTACAGAACTGTCTTCATAAACAGATCGGGCACAATGTTCACGCTTACGTGGATGATATTGTGGTTAAATCCATCAAAGAGGAAACCCTGATAAATTATTTAAGGGAAACCTTTGATAATCTCCGGGTCTATAAGATGATGCTTAACCCGGCCAAGTGTGTCTTTGGTGTTCCTGCAGGCAAACTCTTGGGCTTCTTGGTTTCTGACAGAGGCATTGAGGCTAACCCGGAGAAAATCAAGGCCATCACCTCCCTGGCTAAGCCGGCGTGTATAAATGACGTTTAGCGCTTGGCGGGTCGTATCGCTGCGTTAAGCCGGTTTATAAGCCGTTTGGGTGAGAAGGCCATGCCCTTATATCAGTTGATGAAGAAAACTGATAACTTTGTCTGGAATGATGCAGCTAATACCGCCTTTGAGGATTTGAAAAAGCAGCTGGCAGAGCCCCCAGTCCTTGCCGCTCTGGTTGATAAGGAGCCCTTACTACTGTATGTGGCGGCAAATGCATGAGCCGTCAGTTTGGCTATTGTGGTGGAGCGCAAGGAGGAGGGTAAGGAGCATCCGGTTCAGCGGCCGGTTTATTATGTCAGCGAAGTGCTCATTGAGTCCAAGCAGCGATACCCGCATTGGCAGAAGCTGGTATATGGTGTATTCATGGCAAGCCGGAAACTTAAGCATTATTTTCAGGGTCATCCCATCACTGTGGTCAGCTCTGCTCCCCTTGGCGATATCATTCAAAACAGAGAGGCCACAGGGAGAATTGCTAAGTGGGCTATAGAACTTGGACCTCATGGTCTCAGATATGTGCCACGCACTGCTGTTAAATCTCAGGCCTTGGTGGATTTCATCAATGATTGGACAGAGTCACAAGTGCCCGAGCAAAAGCCGGATAATACTTATTGGACTATTCACTTTGATGGGTCCAGGCAGTTGGAGGGCTCGGGGGCTGGCGTTGTCTTGGCTTCCCCTAAAGGTGACAAGTTCCATTATGTGCTACAGTTGATGTTTCCTTGCACTAACAATGCGGCTGAGTACGAGGCCTTGCTCCACGGTCTTCGGATGGCTAAGGAGATGAGCTTGAGCCGGGTAAGGTGCTTCGGTGACTCAGACTTGGTGGCTCAACAAGTATCAGGCAAGTGGGACTCTAAGGACCCTCTAATGGCGGCTTATCGCCGTGAAGTTGATGCCATTGCTGGGCACTTTCAGGGCTACCAAGTAGAGCACATTGATCGCAGGAAGAACGAGGCGGCTGATGCTCTAAGCCGGCTAGGCTCTCAGCGAAAGCCGGTGCCGCCTAACACTTTCCTAGACGTCCTGTATAGCCCTTCGGTTAAAGTGCCTACGGAGGAAGACTTGGCCGTCCCTGACCCGGAGGCACAACTGGTGGCGGCTCTCCATATCATACCAGACTGGACAACGCCATATCTGGCTTACATGACCCGGGGCGAGTTGCCTGAGGGTGAAACTTTGGCCAGGCAAATAACCCGGCGGGCCAAGTCAATGATTGTTATCAATGGCGAGTTGCATCATCGCAGTGTTACAGGAGCATTTCAGCGTTGTGTTTCCCCTGAGGAAGGTCAAGAGATCTTGCGTGAGATCCATGAAGGGGATTGTGGCCATCATGCCGGCTCAAAATCCCTTGTGGCCAAGGCTTTCCGTCATGGTTTTTATTGGTTGACGGCTCATGCTGATGCAGAGGACTTGGTCAGTAAATGTGATGATTGCCAAAGGTTCTCACGACGGGCTCACGTGCCGGCTCAGGAGTTGAGGATGATCCCAATCACTTGGCCCTTTGCGGTCTGGGGGCTTGATATGGTGGGGCCTTTTAAACGGTCCAAGGATAAGAAGACCCACCTCTTGGTGGCAGTTGACAAATTTACAAAGTGGGTGGAAGCTGAGCCAGTTAGCAAGTGCGATGCAGCCACGGCGGTTCAATTTATGAAAAAGGTGATTTTCCGCTTTGGCTTTCCGCACAGCATTATAACTGACAATGGCACCAATCTTTCCAAAGGCGCCATGGAAGAGTTTTGTCAACGAGAGCATATCCGGCTTGATGTTTCTTCAGTGGCTCATCCTCAATCTAATGGTCAAGCTGAGAGAGCTAATCAGGAGATTCTGAAGGGCATCAAGCCCCGGCTTTTGGTCCCTTTGCAATGGACCCCGGGTTGTTGGGTGGAGGAGTTGCCCTCCGTCTTATGGAGCATCAACACTACTCCTAACTGGTCTACAGGCTTCACGCCTTTCTTCATGGTTTATGGAGCAGAAGCAGTCCTCCCCAGCGACATCCGTCACGACTCACCTCGCGTGGCGACTTATGTTGAGACGGATAATGAACAGGCGCGCCGAGATGCTCTGGACTTGTTGGACGAACAACGTGATGTGGCAGCAGCCCGTTCAGCGATTTACCAACAAGACCTGCGCCGTTATCATAGCTGCCGGGTCAAATCCCGGGTCTTCCAGGAAGGCGATCTCGTGCTCCGGCTCATCCAGGATCAAACAGATGCACACAAGTTATCCCCACCTTGGGAAGGGCCCTTTGTCGTCAGCAAGAACTTGCACAATGGGTCATATTACCTCATTGACATTCGGGAGCACAAAGATTCACGTAAGTCGGAGGAAGAGACCCGTCGGCCGTGGAACATAGCTCAGCTTCGGCCTTACTACACTTGAGCTACCGGCTCTCGTGGTGTACATATTTCTCTCAGCCATGTATTTATTATGATAAGCAATAAAGCAGGACCTCTATCCTTTTTTCTCCTCCAAAAATGCACGTGTTGTTTTTATTACAAGATTACATGATGACTTAAAGGAGGATCCGGCTTATGATCGTATTCGAATCTAGCCGTAAGCAATAAAGTCACTTGGGGGCTTCCTGTTCAAACATGGGTCGTATTCGAACCAAAGAGAACATAGCTGTCGATACCCATTTGATTGGCAAAGTGCCGAGCTCATTGGGAGGTTACCTTTGGTCATATTTGAATCATAGTTTAACCCCTCTGAGAACCGACGTGGATCGTATTCGAATCAGCGTCGTTAAACAATTTTAAAAATCACTTGGGGGCTTCCTGTTCAAACATGGGTCGTATTCGAACCAAAGAGAACATAGCTGTCGGTACCCTCTTGATTGGCATCGCCACACCCACTGGGGGCTATATGATCGTATCCGAATCTTGGCTTAACCCCTTTGGGCCGGGTCTCTGGTCGTATTCGAACCGGAAGCCCCTAAGTTCTTCTGCTTTATCACAAGTTTACTCTGATTATGACAAGGTGTGCATGGCCGGGTCTCACTTTGCCGGCTTAACTTTGGTTTACAAGTGTTAGTTGAACATCATGGGTGTCATCAAGGCAAGTAAATCAGAGTTGAAGTACCAACCGTGCTACCCGGGTTATCTAAACCGGAAGTATGCTTACAGGCCGTTAAGTGTGTTATTACGGCTATGTTAAGGGTATAATTAAGGACCAGTCTTTTTTGATTCATATTCCGGGTGATCTATCTCAAACACCTGATTCTCGGGGCGGTAAGCTACCTTGAGACTTGTGATTTGCCTTTCTATGCAGGATACTTAAAGGTACCTCTTTGAGGTTGAGAAAAACAAAGGGATGATTATGACCCGGAGAAACATTAAAGAGACAACTTCAAAAGACCTTGGCATTCAATACGTGCACGATGGCACGGCAGAGATAGACTGTTGCACCTAATTTATTACAAAATTCATCAAATCTAACAAGGGTGGAGCATTGTTTGGTAAACCGACAGCCGAGTTACGATGCCCGCTGAGTGGAAGTCTCCGGCTCGTTCCTGTCCTCTCCTCCGGCTGATCCCAAGACTTGGAAGGTTGATGACTTCCAATCGATGCCGCTGAGAGCCTCGAACTGGGCTTCCTCGTCAATTAACCCGGCCGGGTCAATCTCCGGGGCGAAGGTGTGCTGACGAGCCGGCGGGATCAGGTTGAGGGCTTCATAGCGAGGGGTTGGAATCCTCTGATTCTCCGAGTCATAACCCGGCTGGTATTTGGTCAGATCTGTGTCATTCCCGATGAGGGTGGCCACCGGGCGTACAGCCTTCACGCACGCCGCGAAGTCCTTCTGATCGAAAGCTGAGCCGTCTTCCTTCAGGCTCGGATAACCCAGGGCGATGTCTGCCGGGTCTAGCTCCGGCAGGAATGCCTTGGCCCGGCTCAGCGCGGCGATTGCTCCGGCTCTCGCGGAGGCCCGTCGCAGCTCTTGGATCCGCTGAGGCAGAACGGCGAGCCGGCGCAGGACTTCGGCCAGGTGAGTCGGCACCTCATTGGATAGGGCCACCACAGCTAAGGCACGCTGTGACCTGGTGTAGAGCTGTTCCACCAGGGTATACACAGCCTTTAGGTTGGTGACCACACTCTGGTTGAGGTTGGCACTCCTGGGACCTGTTTAACAGAATCAGATAAACCGGTGACAAGGATGAATCATGACATATACAAACTTGATAAAAGCCGGTGAGGCGACTTACCGAAGATGGCGGCCACCATTTGGGAAACCTGGCGCTTTAGGCCGGAGAGCTCGGCGGTCTTCTCAGAGAGAGCCTTCTCCGCCTGTTCCGCCCGGGTCACCAGTGCAGCCTTCTCTTCGGCCCAGGCTTTTCTCTCAGCATCAAACTCGGTCTTCAAATTCTCTTGAGTGGCGATGCTGGATACAAACTTGGTGTTTGCCTTCCGGGTCTCCATCTCCTGCATCTTCAGCCGGCTCTTGAGATCTGCAAGGTCCGCCTCTAGCTTCTTGCCCACAGCCTGTATAAATTTCTGGGTTATGAGCAGTTACTATGTAAGTCCCAAGCACTTTCCAAGCAAAGACACTTGGCACTTGGGGGCTAATGCATATTGAATGTATCTATCTACATACAGCCGGCTCAATTGAGTAAGCCGGAACCTAAGTCTACAACATATTCAAGCATAAGTCGTCGACTTGGGGGCTAGCATGGCAAAGGTAACTATGCAGTAAGTAAGAAGACAGCAGAAGGATACCTCCGATTTTTGTTGGATCTGGTTTACCATGGCGACCTCCGTGTCCCGGCTCTTGTGCACCTGGCTGATGTAGCCAGAGACGAGCTCTCCAATGCTCAAGTTGGTGTAGTCGGAGAGGTCCAGGTTCACCCGATGGGGCTGCAGCAACTCCCCCTTCGCGGAGCACTTGGCCAACACGGTCGGTCTCCCCGGCTCAACAAACTCCGTCCGGGTGATTACTATGTCCGGGTCGTCTGCTGGCGGAGCTGAGCCGGAGGCCTCCGGGTTAACCGAAGCTTCGGTCGTTGCCTTGGTAGTCGGGGCAGTGGCCTCAGGTGCCGTGTCCATTGGAGTGGTGGCTTCGGGGGCGGAGGCAGCTGGCGGCTCTTGAGCCGTCACCTCTGGTTCAGGTAAGTCCGGCACTCCGGCTGACCTGGTCTTCTTCGCTCTTTTGGTGAGCTTTGCCTGGGCGCTGAAAGGACAGAAACATTCAGCACAAAGAGAGTAAGTACAGACAAGTAAAATGAGAGATGGTTGTCATTACCCGGGCGCGGTCTTGAAAGTCGGAAGACTCGACTGCATAGAGTCGCCCGAAGAAGGGGAGGTCTCCTGATAATTGGAGTCAGAAGAATTGAGTGGCTGACGGATAACACCCGCCAACGGATGAAAAGGGTACAAGTGAGAAAAAACCTCAGTTCGACGCTTCCTTGTTGCGTCGGGTAACCCGGCGGAGAGATCGGTGTCCTTGTTGGTCCGGGTGTGACGCCGGCTTTCATGAACCTGTCGCTTCAAAATAAATTGAGGGTCTTGGTAAGCTAAAGGATGTGAAAAGCTTACTTTCCGGGTTACCCTTCGGACTTTCAGCTGTGGCAAGGGCTCCGAGTCGGAGGAAAGTGACATTACCTCTTCAACCACCGGGTTACTGGCGCCGGTGTCATCCTGTCAATGAGCAAGTGTTGATAAGGCGGACAGCAACAAACAACAGATACAGCAAGAATTTAAAGGCTTAGGGGTTACCTCTGACTCGGAGCTGTCGCTTAATTGCATCAGCTCCGAAGCAGTAGGTCTGCTTCCTTTTTTGCGAGGGGCGGCTTTCTTCGCCTTCCTGGCCTTCTTGGCCGCCTCATGGTCATATTTGACCCGCCAGAACTTATCATCAGCCTGAAAAATACAATGATGGATTCTTAAAACGGTTCAGATGAAGGTTATATGCAGACGAAGATAAAAGTTAAAGTCAGCGGCTTACCGCTGGGGCTGGATTGGTCTTGCAGAAGGGGGCTAACCCGGTCCTTCCGCAGTCTGCCAGGCTCTCGTTTAAAAGAGCCTTGGTCTCCTCCTCTGCAACGTCTTCTGGAAGATCATTGCGACTGTGCCTCTGAGGGTCATCCTTTCGCCCGGTGTACTCACACATTAAGCCGGGGCGGCGGCTCAATGGGATCACCCGCCATGAGATCCAGACCCGGACCAGGTCGATTCCGTTCAGACCGTTGCCCAGGAGGGCCTTGATTTTATTGATAGTAGGAAGCAGAGGCTGGCGCTCCGCTGGAGTCAGCTTGTCCGACAGTGGGTGAGTCGGCTCTAGACGTGTTGGGCGAAAGCCGGGCAGCGGGCTTTCGTCAGCCGGGGATGTATCTTGGCAGTAGAACCAAGTCATGATCCAGTCCTTGGGGTGGCTCGGCGGCTCTGCATAAGGGAACAGACAGTCCCTACGCCGCTGGATGGAAATGCCACCTAGCTCCAGACTTGGCCCATTGGCGCACTCATTCTGGCGGTTTAAGTAAAAAAGCTCTCTGAAGAGCAGCAAACTAGGTTCTTCTCCTAGGTAAACCTCGCAGAAGACTTGAAAATTGCAGATGTTGGATACGGAGTTGGGTCCTATATCTTGAGGCCACAAGTCGAAGAAGTTGAGCACGTCCCTGAAAAACTTTGAGCCGGGCGGCGCGAAGCCCCGGCTCATATGATCTGCGAAAATCACTACCTCCCCGTCCTTTGGCTGTGGTCTCTCTTCTGATGGGTCAGGGGCACGGTAGGACATGACTTCCTTCTTAGGCAAATATCCGGACTTAACAAAATTGGCTAGGGTCTCGTTGGTGACGTTGGACCTCATCCAGTTGCAAGTGATGGGAGCCTTGGGAGGCATGGTGAAAGTTGGCGGTCTATGACAAAAAGGAAAAATGTCCGGGTTAATTATAAACCGGAGATCTATAGTTCAAAACTACGGTGGCGGCTTATGAAGGGGACTAATGGTATATACTCAAATACAGTGGGTTATTTAAGCCGGAGGATTCTACGAAGCATGGTTTCCTTTAAGCCGGAAGATTCTACGTCGCGTGGTTTCTTTAAACCGGAATTGTAAGCCGCCAAGATTCGATGGTTGCAGTTTTTACTAAGTGTGGTAAAACAGGTTTCACATATTGCAGTAACTTTTTTGGATCAAAATAGTCGGGTGAAATGAAAATTTTCTAGACCTAGAAACAGACGAGCGGATGTTCTTGAGCTCGAATGAAGCATTTATGCAGTAGAAAGAGATCTACGGGCATTTGAAATGAGTCCTAAACAACTGCCGCACTGGTTCTATACAAGACTAAAGATCAAACAAGGGCAGTGACTAGGAGAACTACCGAAGCTTGTGGCAATGGCGATGAACACGAAGAACGTGGATGAACTCTACTGCAGATCTACTCTACGGGATGGTGAGAACTTACCGGAGCTGAAGAGGTGCGGGAGTCGCCGCCGTTTATCTGGTCCGAGTCAGGGTGATGCAGCGGCCGAGCTTGACGAAGACCGGAGGCGAGACGACGGTGGCGGAGTGTGAGCTCAGTGAGAAAGGCAGCGGCGCGAGGAGGAAGAAGGGAGCGTGAGAAGAGCCAGTCGGGCCAGCCTATTTATAAGGCAAGGTCATAAGTGGGCGCGAGATTCAAGGAGACCACGGCGTGGTTATCTCCCCCCATGATGCCTCGATTTTCGGAATGACAGTAAAAGCAAAGATCCGTTGCGGATCTGGCGGAGTAAAAAACGGACTTAATGGAGGATGACGTCACGGCGGATTATCCGGAGTCCAGAGGATGACGTCACTCCGGGTTATGGCCTCCACATGAATGGTAAGCCGGAGATTTTTTCTGTCAGAAGAGTTGAAGATTGACATGAGCCGGCTGAAATCAATCTGGGGCCTAATGTTGAGGATATAGACCTTAGAGTCACCCGTCAGGAGGGGCCGGGTTACTCGCGTGGTCATTGCCAGAAGCCCGGAGCCAAGTTTGAAGACGATGGGCCAGAGATGGGCTGAGACCCGGATATGGCTTAAGGCCCGTAGCTACAATCATTATCATGGTAGAACTTGTAGTGTAAGGCAAGTATAGTTGAGAGTCCGAGCCGGACACTCTTATGAGCCGGCCGGGACTCTAAGGGCTGTTGGGCGTCAGCCTCCCTATATAAAGGGACGACCTGGCAGCGGTTTAAGGGCGACAACAATCTGATCGAGAGCCGGGCATAGCTGTTTAGCTCCCTGGTGATCGTAACCCTAATCAATATCACCTCAAACTGGACGTAGGCTTTTACCTTCACCGTAAGGGGCCGAACCAGTATAAACCCTCGTGTTCCTTGTCCCGCATAACCCCTTCAAGCTTCCTAGCTGCGATGGCTCCACGACTAAGTCCTAGCTCGAGGACATCTGCCGTGACAATTCCACGACAGGTACGGTAATCCTATTCTGGAGGTCATGTTACTTGACCATGACGAACCTACGAACTATGAGGAAGCGATGATGAGCCCAGATTCCGCAAAATGGCTTGAGGCCATGAAATCTGAGATGGGATCCATGTATGAGAACAAAGTGTGGACTTTGGTTGACTTGCCCGTTGGTCGGCAAGCCATCGAGAATAAATGGATCTTCAAGAAGAAGACTGACGATGACGGTAATGTTACTGTCTGCCAAGCTCGACTTGTTGCGAAAGGTTTTTGACAAGTTCAAGGAGTTGACTATGATGAGACTTTCTCACCCATAGCGATGCTTAAGTCCGTCCGAACCATGTTAGCAATTGCTGCATTTTATGATTATGAAATTTGGCAAATGGATGCAAAGACTGCATTCCTGAATGGATTTCTGGAAGAAGAGTTGTATATGATGCAACCTGAAGGTTTTATCAATCCAAAGGATGCTAACAAAGTATGCAAGCTCCAGCGATCCATTTATGGACTGGTGCAAACATCTCGGAGTTGGAATAAATGTTTTGATAGTGTGATCAAAGCATATGGTTTTATACAGACTTTCGGAGAAGCCTGTATTTACAAGAAAGTGAGTGGGAGCTCTGTAGCATTTCTAATATTATATGTGGATGACATATTGTTGATTGGAAATGATATAGAATTTCTAGATAGCATAAAAGGATACTTGAACAAGAGTTTTTCAATGAAAGACCTCGGTGAAGGTGCTTATATATTGGGCATCAAGATCTATAGAGATAGATCAAGACGCTTAATTGGACTTTCACAAAGCACATACCTTGATAAAGTTTTGAAGAAGTTCAAAATGGATCAAGCAAAGAAAGGGCTCTTGCCTGTGTTACAAGGTGTGAAGTTGAGTCAGACTCAATGCCCGACCACTTCAGAAGATAGAGAGAAAATGAAAGTCATTCCCTATGCTTCAGCCATAGACTCTATCATGTATGCAATGTTGTGTACCAGACCTGATGTGTGCCTTGCTATTAGTTTAGCAGGGAGGTACCAAAGTAATCCAGGAGTGGATCACTGGACAGCGGTCAAGTACATCCTGAAATACCTGAAAAGGACTAAGGATATGTTTCTCGTTTATGGAGGTGACAAAGAGCTCATCGTAAATGGTTACGTCGATGCAAGCTTTGAAACTGATCCAGATGACTCTAAGTCACAAACCGGATACGTGTTTATATTGAACGGTGGAGCTGTCAGTTGGTGCAGTTCTAAGCAAAGCGTCATGGCGGGATCTATGTGTGAAGCGGAGTACATAGCTGCTTCAGAAGCAGCAAATGAAGGAGTCTGGATGAAGGAGTTCATATCCGATCTAGGTGTCATACCTAGTGCATCGGGTCCAATGAAAATCTTTTGTGACAATACTGGTGCAATTGCCTTGGCAAAGGAATCCAGATTTCACAAGAGAACCAAGCACATTAAGAGACGCTTCAACTCCATCCGCGATCAAGTCAAGGAGGGAGAAACAGAGATTTGCAAGATACATACGGATCTGAATGTTGCAGACCTGTTGACTAAGCCTCTCTCACGAGCAAAACATGATCAGCACCAAGACTCCATGGGTGTTAGAATCATTACTGTGTAATCTCGATTATTGACTCTAGTGCAAGTGGGAGACTGAAGGAAATATGCCCTAGAGACAATAATAAAGTTGTTATTTATATTTCCTTATATCATAATAAATGTTTATTATTCATGCTAGAATTGTATTAACCGGAAACTTAGTACATGTGTGAATACATAGAAAAACAGAGTGTCACTAGTATGCCTCTACTTGACTAGCTCATTGAATCAAAGATGGTTAAGTTTCCTAGCCATAGACATGAGTTGTCATTTGATTAATGGGATCACATCATTAGAGAATGATGTGATTGACTTGACCCATTCCGTTAGCCTAGCACTTGATCGTTTAGTTTCGGTGCTATTGCTTTCTTCATGACTTATACATGTTCCTATGACTATGAGATTATGCAACTCCCGAATACCGGAGGAACACTTAGTGTGCTACCAAACGTCACAACGTAACTGGGTGATTATAAAGGTGCTCTACAGGTGTCTCCAATGGTGTTTGTTGAGTTGGCATAGATCAAGATTAGGATTTGTCACTCCGATTATCGGAGAGGTATCTCTAGGCCCTCTCGGTAATGCACATCACTATAAGCCTTGTAAGCAATGTGACTAATGAGTTAGTTGCGGGATGATGCATTACGGAACTAGTAAAGAGACTTGCCGGTAATGAGATTGAACTAGGTATTGAGATACCGACGATCGAATCTCGGGCAAGTAACATACCGATGACAAAGGGAACAACGTATGTTGTTATGCGGTTTGACCGATAAAGATCTTCGTAGAATATGTGGGAGCCAATATGAACATCTAGGTTCCGCTATTGGTTATTGACCGGGGACGTGTCTCGGTCATGTCTACATAGTTCTCGAACCCGTGGGGTCCGCACGCTTAACGTTCGGTGACGATCGATATTATGAGTTTATGTGTTTTGATGTACCGAAGGTAGTTCGGAGTCCCGGATATGATCAGGGACATGACAAGGAGTCTCGAAATGGTCGAGACATAAAGATCGATATATTGGATGACTATGTTTGGACATCGGAATGGTTCCGGGTGAGTTCGGGCATTTACCGGAGTACCGGGAGGTTACTGGAACCCCCCAGGAAGTATATGGGCCTTATTGGGCCATAGTGGGAGAGAGGAGAAGGGAGCCTAGGAGGGGGCACGCCCCCCAAGCCCAATCCGAATTGGGGGGGGGCCTTTCCTTCCTCCTTCCTCCCCCTTCCTTCCTCTCCTAGTCCCACTAGGGAAGTGGGGGATCCTACTCCCGGTGGGACTCCTCCAGGGCACGCCATAGAGGGCCGGCCCTCCCCCTCCTCCACTCCTTTATATACGGGGGAGGGGCACCCCATAGACACACAAGTTGACATTGTCTTAGCCGTGTGTGATGCCCCCCTCCACCATAATCCACCTCGATCATACTGTTGTAGTGCTTAGGCGAAGCCCTGCGCCGGTAACTTCATCATCACCATCATCACGCCGTCGTGCTGACGAAGCTCTCCCTCGACACTCAGCTAGTTCGAGAGTTCATGGGACGTCACCGAGCTGAAGGTGTGCAGCTCGCGGAGGTGCCGTACTTTCGGTACTAGGATCGGTCAGATCGTGAAGACGTACGACTACATCAACCGCGTTGTCATAACGCTTCCGCTTTCGGTCTACGAGGGCACATAGACAACACTCTCCCCTCTCGTTGCTATGCATCACCTAGATGGATCTTGCGTGTGTGTAGGAATTTTTTTTTGAAATTACTGCATTCCCCAACATAAGTCTGTATACAACCATATGTTTTGATCACCTCATCAAAGCGTATATTCCAACTCCGAGATGCTTGCATCAGTCCATAGATGGATCGCTGGAGTTTGCACACTTTTTTAGCACCTTTAGGATCGACAAAACCTTCTGGTTGCATCATATCACTACAAAAAAAACACTTCCGTGATGATACGTGTTTGTCACAGTAGGTCGTGTTTTTTGTCATGCATGTACATCCATGACAAATTTATGACAGAATCAAGATAGTCATACCTGTGTTGTCGTAGAAGTGTTCCATGACATTACCAAAATTATCATCACGGAAGTGTCCACTTCCATGACGATAAATCGCGCATCACAGAAGTGCTTTCGTCAAGGGTGACCGACACGTGGCATCCACCGTAACGGAACGCCGTTAAGCTATCGGGTCGGGTTTTGGATCCGATAACCCGTTAACAGCCGCGACCAATGGGGATTTTCCATGTGTAAAATCATCATTGACTGGAGGAAACATGTGTCGGCTCATCATTGGGACAAATGTCATCCACTCATTGGACAGAAGGCGCCTATGATACGTCGACACGTGGCATGGCCCATCAAGTTTAAATGGGCCAGCCCAACTAAAGGCCCACAAGATTTTGCGGACCATAATGGGCCGGCCCAGCTAAAGGCCCACGAGATTTTGCGGACCATAATGGGCTGGCCCAGCTAAAGGCCCACAAGATTTCGCGGGCCATAATGGGCCGGCCCAGGTAAAGGCCCACAAGATTTTGTATGCCATAATGGGCCGGCCCAGGTAAAGGCCCACAAAATTCTTGCGGATCATAATGGGCCGGCCCAGCTAAAGGCCCACGAGATTTCGCCGACACTAATGGGCCGGCCTAGCTGTAGGCCCACAAGATTTTGAGGACCCTAGTAGGCCGGCCCATTAACTGGCTGCCATGTTTTGGGCCAAATGTCGGCCCATATTTGATCCGATCCATTAATGGCCTGCCACGTTCCGGGCCTAATAATGGCCCATATGAGATCCGGCCCGTTAAAAGCCTCCCACGTTCTGGGCCAAATCACGGCCCAGATCAGGTTCGGCCCTTTAAGAGGCTTTGGCCTCAATTATGGCCCATATCAGATTGGGCCTGTTAACTGGACGCTATGCTTTTGGGCCCACTTGCTAAAGGCCCATTTAGTAATTCGGCCTGATATTAGTTTCGGCCTGTTAAGGGCCCGTTTAACATTTTGGCCCTATATTAATTTCGGCCTGTTAAAAGCCCGTCATATAGTTGGGCCTAACTACGGCCCGGTTTGCATCCGGCCTGCTCACAGCCGATATCTGATTGGGCCAAACAAGGACCGAGACAATTTTGGCCTGTTAAAAGCCCGTGATTTGATTCGCACAATCATGGGCCGGGGTCCATTTTGGGCTGCTGCCGGCCTGTGAGCTGTTCGGCACGTTTCAGGCCCAACCTACTTCTCAGCCTCCTAAAAGCCCATTGAATTTTCTTGCGAAAAGAGGGCCGGGGGTTACTCGGCCTATTAAAGGCTCGAATCTACTAGTGGGCCAGTTTGACGAGGCCCATGATGCGGATCATACATCGTGATTGCATGACGGCCCGATTATGTACCGTAATTTTATGGTTTGGTCGGTTTACTGCGAAGACAGGATATATATACAGTAAAATAACTGCAGCATCGTGAATAAGAAAAAACCTAGACTATACAATAAAGAAATTACAGCATATTACATCCACTGGGCATCAAAGTTCGCCACTATGATAATAAAGCACAAGCAGACAGCAGATTACATACACTGAGCATCAAAGATCACCACCAGTGCAAATAAACACACCGACAATAATATACAAAACCGACAGCACTTCAATAGAGTTCAAGAAAGGTTAGCCCTGCTGGCGAGCTGCAGCGCAACCACCTGAGCAAGATGATGAGACTGCGCTTGTTCAACACTTATATCTTCCTCACTCTGAAAGATAAACAAGCAGACAGATGACAGGTTTTGCACATAAAAGTATCAGTGCTGACAATTCATCACATTTGTTACTGACGAATAAAGTGACACAGTTTAAAATTGCATTAACACAATATGGTATTGTTCATGTCAAGACATGGCAGGAAATGACATTGTGAAGGAGTTGGCAGCTTCATGACACCACTGGATTACAGATCAAGAACTCATAAGTATCAATGGTTAGTGTGCTGTCAATTTATCCCATTTCAGATTGGCAAATAAAGAGACGGTTTAAATAATAGTAGAATGATATGACATTGTTCATAGTTAAGACATTGCAGAATATGACATTGTGTTGTAGTGGGTAGGTTCACCACACCACTGGATTACGGATGAAGAACAAAAGCATACATGCAGTGCAAAAGAAGATCACTTGCTCTGTATAGTTTAATTTACATGGTATGAAGAAGGAACTTGGTTGTACAACTGAAAACTTAAATTGAGAAGGACAAACTTTTGTTTATGAACTACATAATAAACTTTAAACATGCAATTTGATGCAAACACCAAAAATAAACAGCTGTTGTAGTCATGCCTAACCAAATATAAACAACAAAGTTTGAAGGCTTGAGAAGGACAAACTTACATTACTGGTGAAGACAGGCTCTATAAAGCCCTTGTCCATGCTGATGGGGGCCAATTCAAGAAGTTTACCACAGAATCTTCTTCATAAGCATTGCCTTTATTCTACATTTTGTTAAGAGTAAATATAGATGTGATAATATACGAAAAATGGAGAATATTTAAGATAAGATGAAGAGTGATGCTACATAACCAAGTAGCTATAAATGTATGTGCAGCGATACAGGCAAAAGGCACAGCCAAGAGCAATGCACAGCTAAACTTCTTCAGTACCAACCTTATGGTAAGAGTAAATATAGATCTGATGTGTAGAAAATGGAGGGCAAAGGAAAATAAGCTGCAGAGTGATGGTACATGAACAACTACCTGTCAATATAAGTACACTGATAAAGGACAACATGTACTTACAAGAACAATGCAGAGCTAAAAAATCATTGGCATTGGATATATTCTACACTAATGTAACCATTCATACAGATCAGATAATTTGGAGCGAACAATTGATAAGCAAGCTATCATGCATACTGCTGTCACATAATGAACAAGGTATGTATGCAAGTACAGTGATACAGGACAACACGTACTAACAAGAGCAAAGCAGCGGGCAGCATATTTGCGATATCCTGTCGTTCTTTTCAAACCGGAATTCTTCTTCGAGCAGATTTCCTGCAAAAAAGATCTGTAAGGCACATGCGGAAAAGTAGAAGTTCAAATTGTCATTTGATTTCATAGACAGTACCTCATCCTGGGAACGAGACCAGTGCATAACAAGGTTTTTCCATTCAATGTCTTCTAAATTTAGCACAGGAGACTTCACCGGAAATTCATTTATAGACTTGCCATCAAAGTGTGATTTCCTCAGGTAACACCAATACTGCTGCAATGCTTCCTTGGAAAGCACAAGCAAGCTTTGCTCGTCATGACTATCCAGATTGACCCTCGCCTAGTTACAACAATGTAATGTAAATCATTGATGTGTTCGATCAGCAGAAAACAGGAAAATAATAACCATGAATAATAGCACTTACACGTAAGTTGGACAGGAAGATGTGAAAATGGTGTTTGTCTTCACTATAATCTTCCCATGATGGGAATATATGCACGTAGTCCCTAACAACATTGAAAGCATTGTCTTTAAACTGGGAATAAATGGAATGGGGTTCCAATCTGCAGGAATTGGCCGTCTCTGCAGTTGGGATAGGTCTTCAGCCGGTGGACTTGCTGTACTTTTTGCTGGAGTGGGATTTTTCTATGGTACAGCTGGTGCTATGGCAAATGAAATCGGTATACCTTTTGCTGGAGTGCAGGTCCTGTGTGGTGGGGCTAGTGGTGTGGCCAGTGAAGTATGGGTACAGTCTGCTGGAGTCGGTCCTACGTTTGGTGTCACTGGTTGTACAGCCAATATAAGTGGGGCGTTGTCTGATTTCTCCGGCACCACCACGTTTTTCAAGGACTTTGTTGGTGCTCCTTCAGGTTCGGCAATCACCCTCTTCCTTTTTGATGTCTGATGCACAAGAACAACATTTGAGTGGAAAAACATGGTATGATGACAGATGGAATATGTATTGATAATGGATGGGCATGGCATCTCGAGTTATATGATGAGTAAACTAAGCAGATGGCGGTGCAACAAAGTAGAAGAAATGCAAGACAACATATGCAAGATACGCACAATCAATAAAACCTTGCCAAATTAGAACAGGCACCTTGATGGGTGAAAAGGACAGGCCATCTGCCTTTGGCTCCTCGAGGTTAGAATAGTCATTAGGATGATATTCTGGACAAGAATCAACAGGTGGGGAGCGTATGAGTTTCATTGCTTCCAGAATGGCACTCAATGCCTTGGTGCTAATTTTGTAAGTCATTGCAGTGTTCCACAATATTCTTCTGATGCGCGGATTCTGATATTCACTGTAATTGCGTATAATATCTGAGAACCATGAAAACATAAATAGTTGTGAGATTATCTTTGTAATGCAGATGATATTCTAATATAGGGGCGCCCCTATAAACACTTGTGTGCTATCACTGGATTCTGATGAGAGAGCTCATGTGTGCTGTAATATGGTGCGTGCATTTATATAATCTGGCACAAGTACACACAAAAATAGGCTCCAGAAGTAAGGATAGCTGGCAGATGATAGGTTCATAATATACTATATAGAGAGTTTATTGCCAAACCATGATAACAAGAGCACACAACAACTATGCAGATCATAGTGTACATAACAGGGGTACACCATAACCACGATATATAAATCGGGAAAGTGGAACTGGCTTGAAAATACGGTGTTGTATTGCCGCTAGTAATTGAAAGCCTATCGATCACGTACAGGCCAGCTCTATCAGCTGTTGACTGCAGATGTCCCTGCGCCCCTTCCTGACAAGGAACATACTATACGTACTAAATACAGAATAAACAAAGAGGAACATGTTAAAGAACAGAAGACGAAGCATATTCTTGAGGTTCCGCTTCATTGCATACAATGTTGGTTGCCCACTCATGATGAATCACAGCGCCCAAAGAAATGCAATTCCATGATGTCTCTCTATATGTGGCAATTTTGAACAAGAGTCATTAGGATCATATTCTGAACAAGAATCAACAGGTGGGGAGCGTATGAGTTTCATTGCATCCAGAATGGCACTCAATGCCTTGGTGCCAATTTTGTAAGTCATTGCAGTGTTTAGCTTCAAGAGTGGACTGCTGCTAGTGCGACACAAAGCAGCTACACAGATCATAATGTAGATATAACGGGGAAAACCGTAAGCATCAGAGTAAAATCAGCAAAGTGGAACTTGCTGGAATATATGTGCTAGTATTGCCGGTACAGCTAGAAAGGCTTCGGATACCAGCTCTCTTCAAGTGAAGGTGCGGTACTGTTAATATCAGTGTTACTCTCAAAGGCGACACAGCTCCCCGCATTTCCTTGCTATTCTTACAGGATTCAAGTGGGCAGGTGACTACAAATCCTATTCCTATGTTTACAAGATCCTACGAATCAAAGAGGCTCAAAGTGTCCATCACAACCGACCGTATAGACCTCTACACTGCAAAAGTCCCTGCTCATCTTCAGTACAAGGAACATACTGTACCACTATCATACTCCCTCCGTTCCAAAATATAAGTCTTGGTAGAGATTTCCACTATGGATCACATACAGATGTATCCAGATACATTTTAGAGTGTAGATTCACTCATTTTTCTCCATATGTAATCCATGATGGAATCTATACAAAGACTTGTATTTAGGAACGGAGAGAGTACATATTAAAGAAGAACGGAAGAGGAACATGGTAAAGAAGAGCAAGCAGATTTTGGATAATAAAATGTTGGTTGCGCAGTGCCCACACATGATGAACCAGAGCGCATTAAGAATGCAACTCCCAGCTATCTCTCGACCATTTCAGACGGTTGGATGAAGATCCTACGTCTCCTAACCCATCTTCTTCCTCGTTTCTGATTCTTCCCATACAGAACACCGCACGGGCTGCCGGCCGGACCACCGGGCCCCCGCCGCCTGTGTTCCTCCGCCACCCCCACCCCCACCCCCGCCCCAACCCCCACCCGCGTCGAGTTTTCTTCGTTCGGCGAGGCCCCACAACCACCCGAGCCCCTTCGTTTGCACCGGCGAGCTCTGAAAAATCGACTGACCCAATTTTGAAATTTAGTCTACTGTGATTTAACTAGTGTGGAATATAAAAGGGGAAAACCATAAGCATTGGGAGTATAGTGTTGAGTGTGCCATGGCGGATCTGAAGGTGCAAACCGGACAAAGGCAACTTCGCAACCAAGACAAGAAATCAGAGTAAAGCAGTGGCGATCTATTTTCTTGCTGCGATAAATAAGTTGAGTAGATACGAAAGAGTACCGCCTCTGGTGCGGCGCCGTGTACGCATCTGCTGAGAATTTGACGGTGCTGCGGTCGCGATGGCTGTCGGTGGCGTGGAAGCAGATCTAGGAGGGTAGACGGTGGCGGCGGGGCGCGGTGGACGAGACGGTCGTAGGAGCGGCGCCGCAAGGTGGACGACGGCGGGGATGAAGCGAGAGGACGGGATGCAAGGATCCCGGTCCGAAGCCGTGGATGAGAGAGGTCGATCTCTTGTAATGGACGGCGGCGTCGGGGTATCAGCTCCGGCATGGTGGAGGAGGACGGCGGTGGATGGGGTGGCGGACGGCGGCGGACGAATGAGGGTGGGGTGGAGAGGGTGTTTTGGCGCCCACGGAGTACGAATGGGGAAAGGGAGGTAGAGAGGAAGAGGGAACCATGTATTCAGGGCACGCTTGTCTCAAATGCGAGGAAATTTACAAACTTAGCCCCCGTTTCAAATTTCTACTACATCACAGCAACATTAGTCGGTTGGGGATAGGACGGTAATCTCGCATACACCGATATTTGCCGACGAGAGTTTGTTTTTGGCACCCACCGTGTATGAATATGAATCGGGGAGGGAGTCGATTTCGGCCGAGGAGACACTGTGTTTTGGCACCACCGTGTATGAATCCGGGTGAGAGGCGGTTACGTCACGTTTGGGTGAAATTACAAACCTACCCCTATCGAAACCTATAGAAATCCAGCAGATAGGCTTTGCGTGGCAGGCATAGGCAGTAGTGATTTCCATCTCGCAGATTTTGGTTTCGGGCGGTTACTGCAACTTTCCCCGCTTTGTTCAAATTTTGCAGAGTGCACATTACCGTGCCAACTCTATTCGAATCCTGTTTGTATTCTATTTTTTTCGGGCGGGATCCATTTTCAATTGGAATTACATTCTATATACATCATTTTTTTATATACTTTCAAAAGCACAACACCATTTATACATAAATATGGTTTACAAATGGCATGATCTCAGATTCATAAGGTTGTATCCATCAATTTGGATTTTCAAATATTTGAAACCACTTTATGTTGAAATCCAATGTATGCATTCCTCGCTAACTGTCTCCAATTAATGTGTGTTTCATGCGGGTTTTTTTACTTCTCAAACATGTATAATGTGTTTCACACACGCAACATATAGTGTAATCCCGTTTAGACATTAATTGCATATAAACCATGCATTGTTTGTAATTGAAGAATCTATGGATCACCAATATTGATAAACTATATAACATTACACGTGTGCCCAAATTCAAATGAATATGCATGTTTGATACACCAATTTGCATTATGATATTATCGATGTCGTGATCTCCAGTTTAAATATTTGAATCCCCTTTAATCCAGATATTCGTCTCATATAGCTATCACTCATGCTTATATAGGACTATCTCTCTGGACCTATACGCGTTCATCATCTCTCAGGTATCTCTCGTGCTACCTGTATGTCGACAATGATCTTTTATCTTCGTAACACACTGACGGTACTCTCTCCCTCGACCTTCATTACTCTATCTCTCTCTAAGTATATCTCGCTCCCTGCTATGTGTCTCTAACTATGATTCTCCATGTGGAATCTCTTTCTCTCACACAAACACAAAACTTTGTCTCCCGGGGTCTCATTTCTCTCTACTATTCCCATGTGTGCCACTCGCACACCCCTCATACAGAGATGTCTTTCGCTCCTTAGATATGAGAACCTACGACTCTTCCTCTTCAATGTCTCTTTCTCACACACAAACACAAACTCTGTCTCCCAGGGTCTCATATTTCTCCATTGTTCTCTTGTATGTCGCTCACACACACCCTCTCTCCCTAGAGATATCTTGCGTTCCCTCATATGTCTCTCTAGCTATCACTCTCGTTGTGAAATATCTTTCTCTCTCGCATACACAAAACTCCGTCTCTCTGGATCTCATTTCTCTCTGATATATGTTTGTATGTGACTCACATGCACCCTCTCTCTATCTCTCTCACACCCACACACATAACACAGCCTTCTGATCCACTCGACTCCTATCTCTAACGCACACTAGCTAGCATCTTTATCTTTCTATTTATCTGTTTCTCCATCAACCTTCTTTCTCGCCCTCACTCTTGATTCCTATCACGCACACTACATATGTTTCTCTCTACATGCTGTCAAGTGCCCTCTCACACACATATATAACTTCACCCTTTGAACCACCCGACGGTCATCTCCAACACCCAAACTAGCGGATGTCCCTCTAGCTAGCATCTCCATCTTTGTATCTATCTGTAGTTTCTCCATCAACATTTCTTTCTCGCACGGAGTCTTGCTTCCTATCACCCACACTATATATGACTCTTCATACATATGCATTTATAGGTTGGTCTCTTTTGCGCAATCGTTGCGCCTCACTCCCTCTGCTCGCCATAGATGCATGCTCCAGCCCACGCCACTATCTCTTAAAGACAAAAACACATGCTCAATTGTCGGGCCTTCTTCCCTGCATTCTCACATGCATGCATATTGTCATACCGATCTGTCTCTCCCATGTCGTTGATCTTATGACTTATGTCTTCTTTCTTTTATCTCGATCATGCGCGCGCACACGCACACACATCCCACGTATACATGTATACCTCTCACACATGCACGTTCAAGGTCTCTATGTCTCCATACGTAGTTAATTACCCTCAATCCTAACGCCACATTGAATCGTTCTCCTCTTTTGTGCACATAACTTCCGCCTGGATGGGTAAAACACACACTCACACTTAACAATCTCCTTCTAGCTACCCCCCCCCCCCCCCCCCGCCTCTCACTCTTCCCCTATATCCCGGAAACCAATAAGACCATCCCTTTGTTTAATTCCCGCCTACATGCACCATCGATATATAGTAGTCTTCCTCGGTGTCTCTCGAACAAACACGTTCTCTCGATGTCGACTCCTCTCACGCTCACACACCTTCTCTTCCCTCTCTACGGGCATTTTCTCTCTCGCACCCCATCGTTGGTGGCCTTTGCCATACACATCACCTCTCTATGATGAAGCCATGCACACTTAAATTACATCCGCCACAGAGGACCCCGCGACACACACACACATGCACACACACACGCACGCACGCACCCCCCACACATACACACTAAGACTCCATCTCTCTCTCTCACACACACACACAAACACACACACACGCACGCACACCCCCCCACACACACACTAAGACTCCATCTCTCTCTCACACACACACACAAACTAAGACTCCATCTCTCTCTCTCATCTCTCTCTCTCTCACACACACACTAAGACTCCATCTCACACACACATGCTCTAGGCGGAGCATTTGTTCCTACCACCCTTCATCCAACCTTACCCGTATGATAAACAATCACCTTTATTTATGTCACGCCCAAGATGCGACCCTATCCTAAAGGAACACGAAGGTCCCACCAAGGATAGAAGCGCATCTTGAAGACGCTTTTTGCAAGGTGGATATCATTTCATCAACATTACATAATATTTGGGAATACATACAAGGCATACAAATGCCGCAAGATTTCATCAATACATCATACATAAGATCAACATCCGACTACGGATGAAACACAAACAGAAACTCCAACGACATCCACCCTGCTAGCCCAGGCTACCGACCTGGAACCTATCCCCTGATCGAAGAAGAAGCAGAAGAAGAACTCCAAAACAAGTAACATCGCTCTCGCGTCATGGTCATCGCAAAACATGTACCTGCAACTGGTGTTGTAGTAATCTGTGAGCCACGAGGACTCAGCAATCCCATTACCATGGGTATCAAGACTAGCAAAGCTTAAAGGGAAAGGAAAGGATAAGTGGTGAGGTTGCAACAGCGACTAAGCAAGTATGGTGGCTAACTTACGCAAAGAAGAGCGAGAAGAGAAGCAACGGAACGATCGTGAAACTAGCAATGATCAAGAAGTGATCCTGAACTCCTACTTACGTCAAACATAACCCAGAAACCGTGTTCACTTCACGGACTCCGCCGAGAAGAGACCATCACGGCTACACACGCGGTTGATGCGTTTTAATTAAGGTCCAGTGTCAAGTTCTCTACAACCGGATATTAACAAATTCCCATCTGCCACATAACCGCGGGCACGGCTTTCGAAAGATAATACCCTGCAGGGGTGTCCCAACTTAGCCCATTATAAGCTCTCACGGTCAACGAAGGATATTCCTCCTCCCAGGAAGACCCGATCAGTCTCGGAATCCCGGTTACAAGACATTTCGACAATGGTAAAACAAAACCAGCAAAGCCGCCCGAATGTGCCGACAAATCCTGATAGGAGCTGCACATATCTCGTTCTCAGGGCACACCGGATTGTCCAAGCTTCCGGTAGGCCAGACCAGAGTTGCCCCTGGTGGCCACCGGCGACTGACAGGTTGGACCAACACTCGGAGGAGCACTGGCCCGGGGGGGTAAATAAAGATGACCCTCGAGAGCGCGACTCCCAAGGGAAAAAGGCTAGGTGAGGCAAATGTAAAACCAAGGTTGGGCCTTGCTGGAAGAGTTTTATTCAAGGCGAACTGTCAAGGGGGTCCCATAAATCACCCAACCGTGTGAGGGACGCAAAATCAAGGAACATAACACCGGTATGACGGAAACTAGGGCGGCAAGAGTGGAACAAAACACCAGGCATAAGGCCGAGCCTTCCACCCTTTACCAAGTATATAGATGCATTAATAATATAAGAGATATTGTGATATCCCAACATAAACATAATCCAACATGGAGCAATCTTCATCTTCACCTGCAACTAGCAACGCTATAAGAGGGGCTGAGCAAAGCGGTAACATAGCCAAACAATGGTTTGCTAGGAAGGGTGACAAAGGTTAGAGGTTCATGGCAATTTGGGAGGCTTGAAGAGCAAGTGAATAGGTAGCGCAGCAAAGCGATAGAACGAAGCAACTAGCATAGCAATGATAGTAATGAGATCCAAGGTGACGGTCATCTTGGCTGAAATCCCGCTAGGAAGAAGAACGAGTCCATGAAGAAGATGAAGCCACGAAGACCAACGAATCCTCACGATCGCAACGACACGGGAACTATCGAGAAGAAGCACACAACATGGTAAACACACCACACATGAACAAGGCATGATGCTCAAACAAGAATGATGCATGACAAGGCTATATGAAGCTACACACGTCAAGAGATGATGCATACACGAATAACACATCAAAGCAAGTTTAAAGAGGCCGGAAACAACATATAAAAATTCCGGTAAGTCCTCATATGCAAATTTCGAAATTGGTCCAGAACTGAACAAGCATTAAGTTGAAGTTGTTAAACAGCAAGTTAAAGAGCACCATGATGATCTACACGAAATTCTAGTCAAGATACATATAAAGTTCATTAGATTCGGAGCTACGGCCTAAAAGATATGAGCAAAACAAGGTAAACATGGCATTGATGCAAAATGCATACAAACATCAAGAAAACACCTCAAAACAAGGATGCAACAAGATAATATGAGACTACATACAATTCTAAGCAAGTTTCATATAGAGCATGATCAAAACGGAGCAACAGTGCAACACATACACTCCAAACAAGACATAGCAACAATCTGTCCAAAACAGCAACTAGGCAACTTGCAAGCATCACAACAATATGCTACAGCAACTCAACATGAAAACAAAAGTCCTGGACATGATGTACAGGTAAAGCACAACAAAACATGGACACTGAGCTATCTCCAGAAATCACTAGAACATGCTCAAAAGGATATGGCAAGATTGCAAATAATAACAGTTCACAGACTTGGCAGAAATACTGGACATGACAGAAATAACATCAGGTTGCAAAGTTTAGAGCACGAAATCAACATGCTACAGGAACTTAACATGGCAAAACAAGGCATGGCATGAATCTACTAAATTCATATGATAAAAGTACCTTACTGACCATAAGCCAAAAAGGACCAGAAGATATGATGGCAACCATGTAAACATAGCAAGTTTCGTTAACAGGTTTCAGACTTGGCAGAAAACAGAGCATGGCAGAAACAATAATATGAAGGCATCTTTGTGAGCTTGATACACTCATCACAAAGCAATTCATGACAAAACAAGCATACCTACAGCACGATGGCATGTTTATGAAGCTATCCATGGCAAGAGCAAGTACATAGCATGTATGAAACAACTACAACAAGGTTGGCAAAATTGAATAACACGTAAACAATCTGTCAGGAACATTTTATAGCAAAAGTAGAGCAAGATTGAGTCATGCTATGGCACTCCATAATTGCAAACAAGGGCGTGGATGAATCAACTACAACCATATCTACAACACATCCTTAATGAACATCACCAAAATATGCATGGATCTCTCTGTAGCATCAAGTTTACATGGCAACAAAATAACAGCAGACAAAGACTTGAGAAATCACTAAGTCTCTGAAATCAGAAACATTACGGAACCTAGTTTGCATGCTTGTGCTAGTCACCACAGAGACCATAAAAATACATGGCATACACCTCTGTAAAGATGGCATGGCATACAACAAATCACATGTAGAGCTCATATTCATAAGATGCACAGATTAAATGCAACAAAAATAACAAATCACCAAGTTCTGATAACAGACAGCAGGTAACAGCAACTAGCACTCTTGCAACGAAGATTTGGGCATCAAGATGGACTCAAATGAACATGGTGCAATTGAACAAAATGTAGAGCATCACGAGGCGAATAATTCGATATAATATGCACGCAAAACGGAGCAGCGGATGAGGAAATATGGCATGATGAACAGGGTATGATAATAACATCAGAAAAAGACTTGGTGGAAAATCAACCTCCGAGAATTTCGGATCTAGGGCTCCTCGCACGCGGATCGAGGCAGGGGCGCGAGCTCGCCGGAGAGCTCGCCGGAGAGCTCGCCGGAGAGGGCGAGGGAGGGCGGCTCCAGCCGGGGGGAGCTCGCCGGGGCTCGGGGAGGAGGCCTCCCGGTGAGGGGGCGCCGGATGGCGGCGGGACGGCGGCGCGGCGACCTCGGGCGGCGCGCGGGCGAGCGCCGGGCGGCGAAGGCCGAGGCGGGGCGAGGCAGGGGCGCTCGGCGGCAGAGGCGCACGGGGCAAGGCGGTGGAAGGCGCGGCGGCGGAGGGAGAGGTGGCGGCGAGGTCGAGGCGGTCGGCGAACGGCGGCGAGGTCGAGGCGGCCGGCGAGCGGCGGGCTCGGGCGGCGAGGCGGCGGGCGGGCGCCGGCCGGCGGAGGCGCGGGCGAGCGGGCGCGGGGACGGGCCCGCGCGGGCCCCGGATGGGCTCCGCGGGCCGCGGCGGCGGTGGGACGGCGGCAGGTGACGTGTCGTGCTGTGGTTGGTCGGGGCGGTGGAGCGGACATGTCCGTCGGTGCGGGGAAGCGTCCGGCGGCGCGAGGGGAAGGAGGCTAGGGTTCATGTGCGCGAAAATTCGGGGAGGGGCACCTATTTATAGATAGAGGGAGTTAGGAGAGTCCAAACGAGGTGCGGTTTTCGCCCACGCGATCGTGATCGAATGACCGAGAGCATGGCAGAGACTTAGAGGGGTTTTGGGGCAGTTTGAAGGGGGGTTTTGCTGCAACACACAAACGGACTTTGCGGATGCCCGGTTAACCGTTGGAGTACCAAACGACCTCCAAATGGAAAGAAACTTGACCGGTGGTCTAACGGTGGTATACCAAGGCCACTTGACAAGCCTCGGTCCATTCCGAGAACGTTTGACACCCGCTCACGAAAAGAAACAAGAGGGGGTGCGCCGGAGGAGATGGGAGTGCCGGATTGCAAAACGGACAACGGGGAAAATGCTCGGATGCATGAGACGAACACGTATACAAATGCAATGCACATGATGACATGATATGGGATGCATGACATGAACAAAAATGCAACACGCAAGAAGATGACAAGGCAAGGACGGCGAAAAACTGGGTGACACCTGGTGCATCGGATCCGGGGCGTTACAATTTACTTGCATAACATGGACAAATTCCACTTTACCTTAGTAGTCAGCAAACTTATCATCTGTACCCTTTTAAAAAACGAGTTGGTGGTGATGGTGTGCCTGCCATCTTGTTATACAGACCGTATGATCTATATCTAAGGATAGAAAGCAAACTATGATAATTTTACAAAAGATACCCGCACCTCTCTCCACATCATTATCTCCCGCAACCTCATTGCTCAGCAATTAAAAAAGGAATAAGTTTCTGGAACAATCTAGCATGCATGGTGGCCGCTGCCGCCTGCCGGCGCCGTCCATCCCCATGCCTCCGCCCATTCCGAACACCAGTCACCACCACGCTCCACTCCTCCTCGCCTTATCTCTCATCTTTCATTTTTTGATGACATTCTCGAGATACCAGTTTTCCGATAAAATTCTCGAGATATCATTAGTTTTTACACATGGGATTACTCCTGCATGGGTCAATCACAACAGGTGTTCTGTAAAAAGTGCATATTGATGTTCCGTGAAATGCATGAGAATCTTGCTTGTAATTATATAACGCAAATCACGAGCAGGAAGAGACATTTTTTTGACACAACCACGTTAACATGGCCACGTAAATCACTAGCTAAAGTAAATACCATTATACTTACATCCCGATGCAAAAGGTTGAGTACATGTCCGAAGAGTAGAGTCGCACACACGCACTCTGTCTCTCAGAATCTCTCTCACACACACACCAGTTACGTGACGCCCACTTAAGCAGACACGTATGTTACAATTTGTGCACCCGCGGGTACACGTGATGCTGCGCATTTATTTAAGCCGGAAGGCAAACCCAAACAGTAGCTGCATTCATTCCCCTCCCGCCGCCTCTTCTCTGGTCGCCGTCGCCCGGTAGCCATGGGCCGGCCGAAGGTAACAACATACGCCATACTCCCGCCGGAGCGGTGCTTTAATATGGAAACTTTAGTGGTCATCCATGCATCTTTTTGTGCTAGCACTCCTATATAAGGGTTGACCGGTCGCTTCCCGCGGACGTGCGCGGGCGGTGGAAGAGGAAGGAGAAGGGAAGCGGGTTGTGGAGTAACGTTTTTTACCACAATTTCTTAGGAAACTGAGTGCAATAATTGAGTAGTTTTGCAAACTACCAGTACTACACCTGAAATGGTTCAAAACCTATACTCCCTTGCCAGCGCGCGCTTCTCACGTGAAACGGTCAGCGTCTCCCTGGAGCGTCAGTGTCGCATTAATGCCCGGCCAGAGCAGAGGCGACCTCTCACTGGCACCGGCTTTGAAGTGGCGCGACGGCCGAGAGGGCGCCGCTTCTCGGTGCACGCGACTGCTCCGCGTCGAGACTGGCCATAGGCCCTGTTTGAATCCGTGGGTTAGAGTTAGTTTGAGCTAGTTGGGGCTCAAATAGCCCTAAAGTATCCAAGCATGAGGGTTTAAATTGGAGCAAATTGCACCGAACCCACCAAAAAAACTATCCCACCCAAGAGGTGCTAACTGGAGATAGTTCTCATTGGGACCACTGAAAAATCACTTTTCTCTCTCCATGAAGTGCATTTATTGTCAATCTAACCCTGTCACCCAAACACCTCTTTGGCTACAGTTAGTTCAGGGTTAGTCATGAGTTAGTCTAGTCTCTAGCTAAGTTAGAGTATCAAATAGGAGCAGTATAGGACATGCAAGTTGCTCAAAGCATACAGGCAAATTCGTACGTGAAAGGATTTTTTCTTTTTGAAAACGGAACGTGAAAGGAATTTTTTTTATAATGCTCTTGGCATGTCGCTAACATGTGATAGTTAACCGACCTCAATAGACGGCAGAAACGCCAGCCCGCCGCACTTTGATAGAGACGAAGAGGGAGAAGCGATACAGACTGCTGGATTACTAGAGATAGGTGTCGCACGGAAGCCAAGAAATATGGTGATAGCGTGGGTTAGCCATGTACTAGTATGATGTAACTACACTGGGTTGCCGTGTTTCGTACTCTTCCAGTCCACTTTGGAGATGATTGGTTAATTTTATATCGCTGAATAATATTAAATATTATGAGTGCAGACGCTCCACCACGAGGTTCCTTGCTCCTTCTCGGTCGTCCGGAATCTATGTTCTTCCACTCTATTTTTTTACGTGAGCTTTGTTCATCCTTTTGCCAACACGCGAGACATCTAGCATCAAGGTGCACGTGTTATGCAAGGATCGTTCCATCTATATGAAGAACACGTGGGACTGGAACTACGAGACAGACATGTACCCAGGAGTGGACGTACAAACCTGAGTAATGTAGTGCAGTAAGTGAAGTAGAAAGGCACAAATGGTATGAACATGCGTGGCATATAGGGTGTGTTTGCTTGCGTTCTCGTCTCAGCATAGTTGTTCCCTCTTCATGCATGCTCAACTCAACACCCCTCTTCATGCATGCTCTCTTCATGCATGCTTCTAGTGTATTTGTGCTAAACTAGTGTGGACTCATGCACCCTCCATACACTCTACCAAACACCCAAAAGTAGGTCGAGAAGGGAACTCTTGGGTGGCATTTGTCTCTTACTACGTACTACCACTAAATGTTGTACGTGCAATGCACGGTGATGTTATGGAGTACGTGCCTAAGTACTCTACTACTACTATATTAGTTGGAGGCACATATTAACTTTTATATTTGTTTACGTGTATGCACCGAGACCTTCCAACTAGACGTGTCTTTCTCTCCAGGTCACACTTTGTATCGTTCATACCACTAAGTACTACTACGTGTGGTCTCCGACCCAGAAGTGGAAGAAGTGGAGACGCTCTACCACGCTGTTTTTTTTACGCTGGGCTCTACCACGCTGTTCATGTCCCACTCCTTTCGCTGACGTGTGGGACATCCAGCACGTGCCGTGTTTGGCACCCTTCGTCGTAAGAGTTGAAACGCTAGCATTCATCAGAAATAAAAAATAATTATAAATCGGCAGTGATACTTTTTTTTGCGAACCAATCAGCAGTGATACTATACCACGCGGTTTCCTTGCTCCTCGATATCGGAAAGAATACTTCCGTTCGCCAACATGTGGGACGTCGACCATCCTGGTCCACTTGCCATGACGCAGAACTCCAAGGGAGAGTCACCCAGGTCGTCGCGCCGCAGTAACAATGACTAATGAGCCGTCAAATCACAGGCCCACTTCCCACTTTGAAGTTGCTCGGACGAAGGAACCATCATGACTTCGTTGAATTCCGCTTCTTGAAGAAAACTACTGTACCAGCAGTACTGCTAGCTACAGTAGTTACTCAACAGAGGCCTCCTTTCGTTCATAGGATAGGAATATGAAAATCATAGGAAGTGAGATGACATGCATCTCAATTCCTATAGAGAAAGAGATGACATTTGATGCTTAGGATAGGAATTTTTCCATTTAGTCTAGGCTAATGTACTGGTAATTTTCTCTAAAAACTACAGTAGTAACTAGTAGTATTGGTACATGCTCGTACTCAGATACAGACACACACACTAACTACTAGTACTACTACTCACATGCTGGCCAGACGCCGTCGTTCTCCTTCCCGGCTTTGTCGGCGACACCCCACCGTGCTTGGATCTCCGCCGACCTCTCCGCAGCAGCGCGTGCGTCCTTTTCTTTCTTGCGGCGGCGGGCCTCTCTTTTCTTAAGTGCTTTCTGACTTTTCCGCTCCCTCTGTGCGGCTTTGGCCGCCTCTTGCTCTACCGCCCATTCGGCCTTGGCATCTTCAAATTCCTCCCACATAGTTGTGAGGTCGCGAGCAGCGATGAACTCGGCACGGCGGGATGCCATCGCTTCCCTACCATTTTGTGTGCGGTCGTGGGCGGCGAGGAACTCGGCGTGGCGGGATGCCATCGCTGCCTTACCGGTTAGTGTGCGGCGCGGTGGCATGAACGACGCTTGGTGAGAGCTCTGGGGTGGAGTGGCCGGACAACCGTATAGTGCATTGGTTTGTCAAGAGCTCAAGGACAAAAGACGAAGCATATTTGGATTCCCCTTCAATCCTGGTCATTTATGACCGGAGTAAAATGCATTGGCGGTCATCAAACTTGTCTTGATAGCTCACTTTGATCATTGTATACGAGATATGGTGATTATACGGTCACTGGCTCAGCGTATAGCTCCGTATTTGTCTGGTTGACCAGTCAAACAGTCCGCATGCGCCTCATCAGCTCGTGTTCTTTATCTATCTACGCGGGCCTACCTGTCAATAGAGAAAGAAATACTGTAAAAACCAAAATTATGCGTATGTGGGGAATCAAACCACGGACTCGTCGCTGCAACGCACCCTCGTCAGCCAAATGAAAATGAAATACTTCACGTCAGACACTCACGCTCACGCTGTCAAAGCATGCTAATGCATGCACGTCGCCCTCTAAATCAAAGTCCTGCTCATGGCGCAACGCAAACGGCGAGCCCATCACCTGCGCGACCCGGCGGTGCCTGACATTACTGTTTAGACGTTTGATGGAGGCCTACGCGAACGCCGAGCATGTATTCACCTGGCTCAACACCAACGGTCATACTCGGACCGCCTTGCTCATGTATATCGTCCATCACAACGACAATCTATAAAACAGCCTAAGCTAGAGAGGGTACTATGGTAGTATGCTACGGAGTATGTACTATCGTGAGCGACCGATCTTAGTGCCACTGCACACCGAAACCCCTTCCATCGCTAGCGCGCGCTTCCCGCCTGAAATGGTCACCGTCTCTCCAGAATGTCAATGCCGCATTCACCGGACTTAACTGCAGGTGCAATTGGTGTGTCACTGACATGCGGGCCAGATGCCCGTTGGGCCCACATGTCAGTAACCCAAACGCATCTGCAATTAAGTCACTGAAGCAGCGTCCGCATTCACGCCCGACGAACCTACTCCGGCGCCAGTTGTCCACCCGTCTGCTACAGCTCATTGCCATTCGCCCGCTATATTAACTTGAGCCCCAGCTCCCAGCCATAGCCAAAGACCCACACTTATTCTCCTCCGGTCCCTTCTTTCTGTCGGCACCACTTCAAACATGGCCTCCTGGTGCTCCGAAGCTCTCTTGGATGTACTGTCGCAGGAGCAGACGAGGGACATCGGCGGCTCCGCTCCGGGCGCGCTCCAAAGCTCTCATCGACGTACTGTCGCAGGAGCAAACAAAGGAGATCGCCGGCACCCCCCGGCCGCCCTCCACCGCCACGACCACGAAGCCGGCGCGCGTGCGCGGGCGCAGCCGGCAGCGAGGAAGAGTAGTACACGGTAGGTCGCCGCCGCTCTGGAGGAGGAGGTTATCGAGGTGGATGAGGAGGAGGCAAAGGCAATGGCCGGCTTTCTCGGGTTCATGGCCGGACATGGTGGTCGGGCGCCGGCGATCGTTTAGATTAGGTTTACAATAGGTTTTAGTACGGTTTGTGCAAAATATGTAATGAATTTCGTCCAGTTTGTAGGAAAAGTTTTCGAAATGTAATGAATTTCATCCGGTTAATTTGAAATTTGCTTTGTTTGCATGAATTTCGTCCGGTTAGTTCATATAGTTGTCGAAAGGTATGCGGGCAGCATCAGATGGCGTCCATCAGTGTCCCCGGACAGATGCTGGTGTAAATTTGTGGGCCAGCGCTGGAGATGCCCTAACGATCATGCTATAATCGCTAACAATCCTCCATTATTTGGCAGGGAACAGTTATCCGTCGATCAAAATCAGATCCGCGGTGTTTCGCACTCCTCCCGCGTAAGAGTGTAAACTCTTGCTTACATAAAAATGGAGCAAGTGGACGGCACTGTAGCACGTCATATCACTCGAACTAGCCCGCCTAACGAGCGGGAAAGCACCGCCCTCATCATTTTGTTTTGGATTTCTATCGATCGATCGCGCGAAAATGTTACGCTTCGCAAGTTCTAAAGGAAAAGGCGGCACACTTACGACTCATACGCGTCGCAACCCCGACAGTCCGGCTCGCACGCCGCTCACCAGAGGGGACACGCGTTATCTTGCAATTTCACTGACATGTGGGACCGTAATTGAATAAACCGTCGATAGCTGAAATCTAATTGCTCAGCGGGCATCGGCTGAGAAGAGAGAAATGGGGGAGGGAGAAGAGATCGCCCGCCCGCCGCGCACGGACTCCAAGAAATATATGGTGATAATGTGAGGTGGGCCATGCTGGAGTCCGGACCGCTTCCGGAGCCCGCTCTCACCGCCCTGGCCCCTCAAGACGTCAGCTGCCCGCCGCATGCATGCATAGCAAGTAGTACTCCTTATGTGGAGGAGAGAGAGGCATTGACAAAGTCAAGGAGTGGGCTCTGCAAGAGCCCGTCTCTACACGTGCTCCTAGGTATAAAAAAATTCTAAAAAAAGGCATAAAAAATAATTGTGTCTTAAAAAAGAAAGGTAAAAAACATTTGAGAGGAAATAGATAGAGAGAAAGTGAGAAAAAGTTGTAACCTGGGCATTACATGAGGAAGGAGGGAGTGGTGCACATGCCAAGTTCACTGGGCTGCCGTGTTTCACACTCCTCCGTCGTAACAGTGGAGACAATAGCTTTCATCAAAAATAAACAATGAATACTCGTTGCTCGTCCTCTATATCAGAAAGAATACTTTCATTCGCCGACATGTGGGACATCGACCATCCTGGTCCACCTGCCATGCACAAAATTATCCTGGTCTACCCTGGTCGTATCGCAGGCCCAACCTTTCCCACTGTAAGTTGTTCGGACGAAGGAACCATCATGACTTTGTTGAATTCCGCTTCTTCAAGAAAACTTACTGTACCCGCGATACTGCTACCACACGCGAAGACTGGACGGCACTGTACCACGTCATATCACTGAAACCCACTAGGCCAAACTAGCCCGCCTAGGTCATCTATTTTTGAACGGAGGGAGTACGTCTCTGCACTGCTATGATTTTGTGTTGCACGTTCTCTGTACTTTTGCTACGATTTTCCTACCCTATGAACCAAATGAGGCATGAATGTATGTCGACTATTGTGTGATCGATCGCTAAGCCTACAATTTTAGGAGCTAGGGCTATTGGTCGATCGACAAGGGGTAAGTATAAGCATACCACGAGCTCATCAGCCCCAACGTTTCTCTTCGGTGAGTGTTTTGCAAGTACTATAGCTCGCACAGTAGCTAGCCTACTAACACCAAGAATCATCAAACAAGCCCTGCTGATATGATAAACGGTTCAAACTTACATCTAAGCATGCCATATATTACATCAAAAGCTGGTGAGGATACATCTGTTTCCATAACTCGGAGAGGGTTCGCATGATTCACTATCAAACAAAAATGCATGAGTTTAATTAGGGTAGTTTTGTAAAGTACGAGATACATTCCTCCAATCGCAAAATGCCTTGGTTCATGAGATTTGAGATTTGAGCCCTATAAACCGGAAGGGAGGGAGTACTGCACACGGTGTAGTCTAGTCACTTGTTGAAATCTCTAGAAAGGCAAATACTCCTTTCCGGTTTACAGGGCTATACTACTCCCTCCGTCTAGGTGTGTAAGTCATCTTATGAAAACCAAATAATCCCAAAACACTTAGGCGTGGTGCATTAACTTCTACCTTGTTTCTTGTTTCTTGACATATCAACCAATAAGAGATGAGAGGTGTGCATGCTTTTAATGACTTGCAATGGCTAGTTCATTGCATGCAATGCTATTAATTACCAAATAAACATTGGTGACCCCAGGAGGAAACAGTGCTAAGCGCGTGGACCTATGCAGAATGAGTATCAACCAATGGATAATGGAGTTTAATTGTTAAACAATAGCAATTTTGTCTCATGCAAGAGCCCGGCTAGTACTCCAAGGAACCGCACCACGCGAGCGTTCGCAACTGCCACGTTCGGGTTGCGCTTGGCTCTTCGCCTCTTCGAGAAGACGAACAATGATGTTACTCCTACTTCTACAGTATCGAATCCACTGATGCATGTCCGTCCACCTCGTGCGGGAGGGATAGCGTGTAGCGAAAGCTTCTACTTACTGCTCCTGCCTTTGCGTCTATGACAGGTGGGCCCAACAGGTGGTTGGCCCTCCTGTCATGCAGCCAAAGGCAGGTGCAGTTAAGGCACCGGAGCTCAGTCCGCGAGGGAGAGGGCGTTGTAGTAATCAATTTTCTCGGTCTTGTACGAGTTGACGCGACACATCAAAGCACTGCACTCGATATAAGTCTTTTTGCACATTTAAAATGGGCTACTTCGTATGTAGGAGTAGACATATTCTGCTTCGTATGTAATCACTTGTTGCAATCTCTAAAAAGACTTATTTTTGGAAACGGAGGGAGTACAACGCATGCATGCATGCCGTGACTTTCCTTTTGATACTTGCATGTGTTGATTTGATGCACCTTGCCAAATTTTGACTATAAATTTAACTAACCAAATTTTCATGCATGTCACAAAAAATTACAGGGCTGTTTGGATTCTCACTATGTTTGTCTTATGTTGCCACATTATTTTTCCCACACTTGCCACACTTGCCTAACCTGAGTTGCTCAAATTGTTAGACACACTTTGGCTTGCCTAAGGGAATCTTGCCACAATTTTTGTGTCTATGACATGTGGGGTTCACTGCTAATAAAAAAAAATTGTCTTAGGTGTGGCTTATAAAAAAGACTTATATTTAGGAACGAAGGGAGTAGAAAATATAAATAATAATGCATGTTGGGGCAACCCACGTTTCCGCTAATTTTAGCCGTGGGCTTGTTCACAACTTTTACGAGGGGTTGGTTGTTCATTTAATGGAGGGACTTGTAGTACCAGACTTGAACGATGCAAAGTGCGACCTGGCACATCGTAACACCACTTGGAACAAGTGGGTAGCTATCTCAAAAAACAATCAACAACTAAAAAAACCGCGACCTGGCATGTAGTAGTACACAATTTTAAACGATTGTTTTGATGGAGTGAAAAAGGAAAACTACCCCACTACGTATATATAGGCCGGAGCCTCCGCGCTTGCTTGCTAGGGTTGCTCTATTCACACACTCTCATCCTCTCCAGATCTAAACAAGATAGGGGTAGTAACACTGTCTTTCTCCCTTCAAAAAACACTGGCTTTCTATCCTCACCGCTGGTTACAGATCCGGACGTATCCCCCTCCGCCGGTGAAGGGGAGGAGGGGCAGCGTTTAGGCCGTCGTCGACAGCGAGGGAGGAGACCCACTGTCGGCCGCACCGTTATCTCTGGCCGAGCGCCGGCGCGGGAGGTCCTCCGATCCCTTCGTCGTTGCCTGTGGGTGGATCCGGCCTCCCGCCGCCCACCTATCCACATCCCGACGACCTTCAGGTATATCTTCGTTCGAACCCGCCTTAGCTCTACTTCCCTAGCTCACTACGTCGCTGCATGTGCATCATTTTCTACTTCTCAGCCCCTCTCGATCGGATGGTCCAACGTCACATATTTTTTTTCTTCTATTGTTAGAGGTAAAGCTACTTCATGGAGTCGAATCTTGTACTCCCTCCGTCCGAAAATACTTGTCATTGAAATGGATGTATCTAGATGTATTTTAGTTCTAGACACATCCATTTTGATGACAAGTAATTCCGGACGGAGGGAGTACTTGGTTCAAACAAGAAATAAAGTGGGGGTGGGGGAATTTAGTATGTGTACATCAGACTTGGTACAAATAGGAAGGAAAGGGAGTGAAAGTAGTACAGACTGGTCATCCAACCGGTCTCTTGGTCGAAAAGGGAAATATAGGGGTAACACTGTACACAGTGGTATGACCAGGACTAGATTTGCTATCCACACATAGGAGTAGGTGGCTAGAGTGAACAAAAATGGGACCAACCCAGATATGTTTCTTGGATGTTTGTTTCTCGGGGCAACAAACTATGAATCACCACTTTATGCCCCTGTTTACGTACATGGTGCTGGACTGCTGGTGCACCCACTGTCTCATGCCCTTATACCAAATATTTAGGCTCCGTTCGAAATAAAGGGGCAGAAAACATAGGTCTTGATGAAAATAGAGGAATAGGAAAGTAATGTAGGTATAAAACTATGGAACAGCGAATCAGAGGAAACTCTCAAGAGAATGTGTTCGGGTGGACTACGAAATGTACATATTTGTTTTTTTAGAGTAGCATGCTTGGCAGTATGAGATGCTATTTGTTTATTCAGCTGCACAGTGACTACTCTTGTCCTCACCTCACGTACCACACATAGGTTGATTTTTTTATTCCGGCAACACAGCACAGCAACCTGTCTAACGCATGGCAGCGAGCGCCTGCCTCGGGCTTCCGCCCAAAAAATGAGCAGCGCGTGGATGTTTCTAATCCTATGGAATCAGTACTACCAGACCAGCTTTCCTATGAAACACTATTCACCTTTCCCGTGTTCCGAACGGTTGGAAGGGAAAGAATACCGTAGGAATTGTGTTCCTACGAAAATCCTGCACCAAACCTGTGAACCGAACGCAGCCTTAGCTGTTCTTAATCTAATGTCCCTGGTAAAAATGAAACCATGCCACTGTTATAAGCCATGACAAGTTTAGTCAAATGTTTTTTTCCTGTAATTGTTTGAGACTCTGACTGTTTCCTCTGTGCCTTTTTGTGCAAACAGGGATATCCAATTCACCTGGTTGCTGTTGTGACCTTTTGGTGCACTGCACAAAACTCTTCTTAAAAGAAGTGACTTTTGTGCTGTTTAACTGGAATGTCAGAATGGAACAGTTGGTTCATTTTGGTGGGACTGCACAAAGGGAGATCTGTGTTCCAATCCTCATCATCCATATTGGCGCCATAACCTTCCTTTAGGTAAGAATGATATTTAATGCATGTGTTCATCTCTATTTTCCGACTACCATGAGAAAATAATGTTGTTTTTTACTAGTACACTTGTACTCCCTCACTGACAAAACCAATTCTGAATTAGAAGGCCAATCATGTACTTGGTTTCACCAACTGGTGAGGAGAAAGAGAAACAGAGCATGAAGAGGAAGAAGAAGAAGAAGAATAAACAGTGCCAAGGCGATCTTGCTGAAGCCAGAGGCCTCAGTCGAGGCCATTCAAGGGCTCCGGCAACGACTACCTTACATGTGAGACGATCCTCCAGGGAGCCCTTCCACTTCTACTGTCTCACTTAATTAATTATGAGTACTTAAGTACCACTAATTTATTGCCACCTAATTTTCCTGTTGGAGTTAAACAAATCTTTAGTAGGACCCTATGCTGAATCATGTACGTGTGTATGTTTGTCTATGGAGGTGAATTATGTGGTGGAGCAGGGAGGGAATATTATTAGTGCCATGACATAATAGTGCTATTGTTTTGCATGTCAATTTATTGCCATTGGTTCAATGAGGCAATGTTTTGCGTATTGTCCATCATGAATTTGATGCTACTGTTTGAGTAATATGCTAATGTCTTCCTATCCTTTCTCACTAAGCTAAAAAAGGTTTCACCTTGTTCCTACTTGTGCAAACAGGGATCATGTTGTGCCAATCATACATTTTAGTGGAACTACACAAGACAATACAATGAACTGTATCCCAGCCAGTGCTTTAACTCTGCTGGAAGTTCTTGATAATCTTTCGATATAATCTCAGCACTGGTAAACAAGAGTGATTTCAACCATACATTTGAAGTGCACAAAAATATATACTATTGTGTGATCCAGTGAGTGCTTTATCATCTCTTATGGGACTACATGAATAAGCTTTTTTCTCAGGTTGGTACGGGCCTAAGGCCTTCATCCATATTAGTTTGCTGTCATCTCTATTTGTATCGTGCTACTGTCATGAGAAACTCCTTTATCTTTGCACGTTAAAGTTTTGCAACCTATGATAAATGGCAATGCTTTGAGTGTTGAGTTGAGCTAATTGGCACTGATTAAATAAACTAATACCTCTCTTTAAGCAAGACTACTATGTTGCTAACTTTACCCATTAAGATAATGAGGGTGCTTCTATTTGTTAGTGTATGTTTCATCAACTAGTCCCACTATTACAGTAATCTCACTCTCTCAATATATGTGCCAACAGGGATGCTTGATTTTGGTGGAACTGCACAAAAACTTTGGGTGCTTCATTGCCTCGACAGCTTCCGTCCTTTCCTGTCAGTCGCTAATCTCCGCTTGCTTTCTTCCTTTGTTGTCAGTCGCTTGGCTTATCTCGGCTTCCAGTCAAAGGAAATAGTAATTGATATGCTACCTCACACAGGTTGGTACTGGTCTTTATCCTGATTATTGTGCCTGTCATATGTATTGGTAATTTGGTATTGTGCTACTGTTTGCCGATTTCATAAAGGAGTAATTTGGAGCCTGAACTCGCAGGCAAATCATTACATCGGGTGATTTCAGTAGAACTGCACAAAATGATCAGATGGACAGGTACTTATGCTGCTGCTATGTACTCCAAAGTTCACTCAGACAAGCATCGATGTTGACAAGAAGTGCCTATATTCATTCAAGTATCAACCGGCGTCAACCAATTGTCAAACTCCAAGTATTAGGAGAGTGAACGCCAAAAATATTGCTTGGTGCATAGCCCAGAAAAACGCAATCCAGTCTTTGGTCCCAACTTGTGCCTTTTGGTTATCGGCACATATGGTAGCGAACTATATGGCATGGGGTCTAAAGATTCCAGACAAGTTGGTTGACGCGTATATTCATCTGGCACTTAATCAGTCTGCACGCCAAGGATGCTCCATTTCAGTTGAACTGCACAAAAAATTTGGGTGGTTCATTTTCTCAACCGCCTCATTTCTCGTCTGCAATGTAGAATTTTGGCGAGATACAGGACCAAGATGAGCCAGTAAACTAGTTGGATGAAAGTAGTGGCCAAGTTGCTCAAACCTCCCTCGGCACGAGGCCACTATTTGAGGATAAACCTACAAGCAAAGTTCAGATTGTCTGTGCTGCCTCTTATGTACTCGAAAGTTTACTCGTACAAGAACTAATTTTAGCAAGAAGTACCTCCGATTGAACACCATTTACCAGTCTGTACCCTAGGTAATTAAAGTTCGTCCATGGATCATATTGGATGTGATCTCAATCATTTGGATGCATAAACATACTGAACATGTGTATATCTTAATCTTTTTGTGAATTATGTATGAATGTTGTCGTGTGATCTATCAATCATTTGGATGCATAGATATGCTGAGCTTGTGTATATATGAATCTTTTGAGTTATTGATAGTGAATGTTGGCTATGAATATGAATGTGTCCTGTGAACCTGAGCTTGATATGAATGTTTACCTTTTCTGTTGTATTTGTGTGTGAACTTGTTAGTATGCCTACTGTGGGGTATAAAACGCAGGTCTCTTATAAAAGTAATGTTGTGTCCAATTTTTGTTTTCCCTTCTAACCACATTATATATATTTATATTATTACTATTATCGTATATTTTATAGAGACTTATATATACATTATAAAAACATCCCACGTATCAAACATGTGAATAACTTCCTTAATAAAAAGGAGCTCCCTTGGGTTTCTTTGATTTGGGACTCCTACTATCATATAGGGTCCCCCAGGGAACTTCTGATTGTGGATCTTTCTGGTGGAAGGATATTTGCAAGGTCATGCATCATTTTAGAGAGTGTGCTTGGGTTCAGATTAATGCAGGGGACACTGCTCTCATGTGGTCAGATAATTTGCAATTGGATGGTCAGGTTTCTACCCTCCAACTCAGATTTCCCAGGCTATATTCCTATGTTAAGGACCCCTGGATCACTATTCTTGAGTTCTTGGACTCTCAGGACATTTTCCAGCACTTCCACCTTCCTTTGACCAGCCAGGCTTTTGATGATCTGAATATTCTCCAGTCCATGTTGGGTGGCCTTAATAGAGCACCTGGGTCCAAGGATATTTGGTTTTGGAAGGGCACTGCAAAGGGATACTCACCAAAGTTGTTTTACTCTCACACTTTTGCTACAGCTTCTTTCAACCCTTTGACTGCTTGGATCTGGAAGTCCTCTTGTACAATGAAAATCAAAGTCTTTGCTTGGATGCTTATTATGGACAGGTTGAACACCAAGGACATGGTGGATAGGAGACACTGGCATTTGGAGGATGGAGTAAACTGTGTTCTTTGTCCTTTGCAGACTAGGGAGACCAGGGATCATCTGTTCTTCAATTACAACTTTAGTGTCAGAGTTTGGAACTATCTGCAAATTGATTGGGCTTCTGGTGACTCCATGGCTCATCTGGTTCTTAATGCTAGCAGGAGTTTTAGGAAGCCCTTCTTCACTGAAGTGGTGTTCATTGCTTGCTGGAATATCTGGATCATCAGGAATGCTAAGGTCTTCAGGCATGAGAGGGCTAGATTTAATAGATGGAGATCTGCTTTCATCCATGACATCACTTTAATGCAATATAGAGTGAAAGCTGCCTTCAAAGATGATCTTCTTCGCTGGATTTCATTTCTGCCACCTTGAGGCCAATAGTTTGTATCTTTTTAACTTGTACCTTTTAACTTGTTTTTCCTCCTTCTTCCCCTAGTTACTTTGATTACCTCTTGTAATCCTCCTTTGTACTTGTACTGTAACTCTTTTACTCAATAAAGTGATGATATGCTGTGGGGGTTTCCCCTACAGTTCCCAGTCAAAAAAAAAACATCCCACGTGTTATTAACTTATAAAAGTAAATGTTTAACGGAAGTTGGCAAGGAAAATCCTGGTTGTTTTTGACTCATAGGCAAGGAAAATCCTGGTGATTGTGTACAAAAGCTTGCGAAGATTTTAAGGACCAATTTAATAATAACGCGCTCATTTTTTTTGAGCAATAACTTGCTAATTTCTTAATTATATATATAAATGTGCCTCTCCGGTTTATTCTTTGATATTAATTGCTCCTTCTAATATAACATTATATATATATATATAACGAGCCCACCTAATACGTGTATTTCAAGGAAGTGCAAATGGGCTGGGTTTTCTTAGAAAATATAAATGGGCCTGATTGACGCGAAATTATTTGTTCACCCAGCCCAGCAAATGGACTGTACATTCTAGAAAACATGGGTTAAATATATGCCACATTTTTGCAGGCTGACATGTGGGCCAATAGGTCGAAGCCTACGCAGGGCGTTGTCAACTTGGTCAACAAATGATTGTGTCATCCACAGCCATTGGATTTATATCCAACGGCCGGCATGCACCTTCAATCTCTCGTCTTCTTCCTCCAGCGTCACCGGGACCGCCTGGTCCGGCCTCCGGCGGCTAGCGGCTCTGCTTAGCACGCATCGCTGCGAAGCGCTACCCCACCGCCGGCCAGGCTATCCCTCCACCCCTCGACACCTCCTGTTATTCTCCACTGACTACAGCCCCACGCCGCAACAGAACCAGTTATAACCCTTCTCCTCCTCTCAATCTGCGACTCCACTGCCGCGTTTTCCCATCTCCGAGTCGTTCCCGTCCGGGGCCTCGCCGTCGTCCACCGCCTCGTTGCGTTCGGTGCGGCGTGGTCAACAAACGAGAGTCATCGGAAGAGGACTGTACGTGGAGAGCCTGACGGCTGGGACCCACGAGGTCCATGGTCGCACGCAAGGAAAGTTCCTCCTTATTAAGCTGAAAAAAATGTTTCCTCCACCTGACAGCTGGGACCCACCGGATGTATCTTCGCACGGAAGGAAGTGCCTCCTTGTTTTGCGAAAAAATTATTCATCCCGTTGACAGCTGGGACCCGTCAGATTTGGTGACTGACTTGTGGGCCTACTAAGCGGACGTGTACGCACGGCATTGTCAACTTAATCAACAATGATTCTAGCAGCTGGACCGTTGGATGTTAATCCAACAGCCGTGCTCCTTCTTCAACCTCTGTTCTTGCTCCTGTCTCCCGTGGGCGGCACCGCGGCTGTGCTGCCGCGCACCCGAACCAGTGAAGTTTCCCACTCCTCTCCATCTTCGACTCCACTGCCCCGTCTTCCCCATCTCCGGGTCGTCCCAGTCTGGGTGCGCTCGGCACGGTGTGGTCAACGTGGTCAACAACCGAGAGTCATCGGAAGATGACTGTACGTGAGAGGCTGACAGTGGGGACGCACCACGCCCATGTACGCATGCATGCAACGGAACAGGGCGAGGTCAACATGGTCAAGGAACGACTTCCATCGGAAGTATATTGTACGTGGAGAGTCTCAGCTGGGTCCACGGCCGCAGCAAGTAAGTGCCTCCTTATTACGCGGAAAATAATGATTCCTCCAACTGACCGCAGGGACCCACTGGACAGGCCACCGTATTTTGTGAAAAAACGTTTGCCCCCTGACTGCTGGGACCCACCTGACGGGCCACCGTATTTCGTGAAAAAAACGTTCCCCCCGCTGTCAGCTCGGACCCACCGGAAGTGCCTCCTTATTACGCAAAAAAAAATGAATACTCCCCCGGCTAGCTGGGACCCACCTTGGTGGGAGGCTCACTTGGGCGCCTACTAAGTTGACGGGGACGAAGGGCTTTGTCAACTTAGTCAATATGAACGATTCTAGCTCCAGTGACCGTACGATGTCCATCCAACGGCCGTAGTGCTTCTTCAACCTCTGGTCTTCTTGCTCCAGCCGCCCAAAGCAGCCCCGGTCGTGCCGCATGCTCCTGCATCCCGTGGCCGGCTATGCTGCCGCGGAGGCCTCACCGCCCCCTACTATTCCCACCGCTGGCCAGGCCCTGCGGCGACGGCAGCCTCACACCGCAGCTGAACCAGTGAACCCTCGTACTCCTCTCCGCGCGGGCTTCCACTGCCGCGTCTTCCCCGGCTCCGCGTCGTCCCCTTCCTAGGCCTCGCCGTCGTCCACCGCCGTGGTGCTCTCCGCGCGGCGTGGTCAATGTGGTCAAGGAACGACTTCCATCGGAAGAGTACTGTACGTGGAGAGGCTGACAGCTGGGTCCACGGCCACAGCCCAGTTTTTTTGTGATTTGCCAAGTAAGTCGCTTTGTCAGGCCTGTTGGGCTGCAAATCTTTCAAGACGAGGAGAGCTTTCATTCGGCTGGCCAAGAAAATGGCCCATCAGTAATGAGAAATGGGATGTACATTTTTAAAACACATCAAACAGGCAATTAGTTTCAAATATCTTTTTTTTTATTTCGAGATTTTAAATTACATTAATTTTTATGCGTGGAGAATTTGTTGGATTTTATATTGATATACATTTATTTTTAAAATCAGTTTGAATGTGAGTCGAAATTTCGGGATTAAAAACAGTTCGGACCGCACCGAAATATGCAAAATTTCGTATAATTTTTTAACCGTGGCCACAATATGGGCTGTAATGCTAACAAAAAGAATATGGGTTCCAAAAAAACCTTAATAATTAGCAAATGGGCTGTAAATTATTAGAAATAATGGCAGATGGGCTGTATGCTGTTTTCCACAGATTTGAGGCTTTTCTAAAAAAAGGTTGACGCACAAGCAGTGACTGTTGGATGGCCATCCAACGGCCGTCGTGCTTCTTCAATCTCTGCTCTTCCTGCTCCAGCCGCTCAAACAAGCGCCAGCGGGACTACCTGCTCCCTCCTCCCCGCGGTCGGCTCTGCTGCCGCGCAGGCCTCACCGCCCCACAGTACTCCCATCGCTGGCCTAGCCATCCCTCTACTCACCCACACCTGCTGTTATTCTCCGGCGACGGCAGACGAACCAGACCTCGTACAATCGTACCCCCCTCCGCGTGGGAAACAACTGCCGAGTCTTCCCTACCTCCGTGTTGTTCCCTTCCTAGGCCTCGCCGTCGTCCATCGCCCTGGTGCTCTCGGCGCGGCCTGGTCAACATGGTCAACGACCGACATGCATCTGAAGTGGACTGTACGTGGAGAGCATGACAGCTGGGTCCACGGCCGCACGCAAGGAAATGCCTCCTTATTACGCACAAAATAATGATTCCTCCACCTGACATCAGGGACCCATCGAAAGGGCCTCTGTATTTCGCGAAAAAAACGTTACCGTCGCTGACAGCTCGGACCCACCAGCTATATCTTCGCACGCAAGGAAGTGCCTCCTTATTATGCACAAAAAAATGAATACTCCCCCTGCTAGCTGGGACCCACCATGGTGGGAGGCTGACTTGTGGGCCTACTAAGTTGACTGGGACGGGGGCCTTTGTCAACTTTAATCAATATGAACGATTCTAGCTCCAGTGATCGTACGATGTCCATCCAACGGCCGTAGTGCTTCTTCAACCTCTGGTCTTCTTGCTCCAGCCGCCCAAAGCAGCGCCGGTCGTGCCGCATGCTCCTGCCTCCCGTGGCCGGTTGTGCTGCCACGGAGGCCTCACCGCCCCCTACTGTTCCCACCGCTGGCCAGGCCCTGTGGCGATGGCAGCCTCACATCGCAGCCGAACCAGTGAACCCTCGTACTCCTCTCCGCGCGGGCTTCCACTATCGCGTCTTCCCCGGCTCCGCGTTGTCCCCTTCCTAGGCCTCGCCGTCGTCCACCGCCGTGGTGCTCTCCGCGCGGCGTGGTCAATGTGGTCAAGGAACGACTTCCATCGGAAGAGTACTGTACGTGGAGAGGCTGACAGCTGGGTCCACGGCTACAGCCCAGTTTTTTTGTGATTTGCCAAGTAAGTCGCTTTGTCAGGCCTGTTGGGCTGCAAATCTTTCAAGACGAGGAGAGCTTTCATTCGGCTGGCCGAGAAAATGGCCCATCAGTAATGAGAAATGGGATGTACATTTTTAAAACACATCAAACAGGCAATTAGTTTCAAATATCTTTTTTTTTATTTCGAGATTTTAAATTACATTAATTTTTATGCGTGGAGAATTTGTTGGATTTTATATTGATATACATTTATTTTTAAAATCAGTTTGAATGTGAGTCGAAATTTCGGGATTAAAAACAGTTCGAACCGCACCGAAATATGCAAAATTTCATATAATTTTTTAACCGTGGCCACAATATGGGTTGTAATGCTAACAAAAAGAATATGGGCTCCAAAAAAAACCTTAATAATTAGCAAATGGGCTATAAATTATTAGAAATAATGGCAGATGGGTTTATGCTGTTTTCCACAGATTTGAGGCTTTCCTAAAAAAAGGTTGACACACAAGCAGTGACTGTTGGATGGCCATCCAACGGCCGTCATGCTTCTTCAATCTCTGCTCTTCCTGCTCCAGCCGCTCAAAAAAGCGCCGGCGGGACTGCCTGCTCCCTCCTCCCCGCGGCCGGCTCTGCTGCCGCGCAGGCCTCACCGCCCCACCGTACTCCCATCGCTGGCCTAGCCATCCCTCTACTCACCCACACCTGCTGTTATTCTCCGGCGACGGCAGACGAACCAGTAAACCCTCGTACAGTCGTACTCCCCTCCGCGTGGGAAACAACTGCCGAGTCTTCCCTGCCTCCGTGTCATTCCCTTCCTAGGCCTCGCCGTTGTCCACCGCCCTGGTGCTCTCGGCGCGGCTTGGTCAATGTGGTCAACGACCGACATGCATCTGAAGTGGACTGTACGTGGAGAGGCCGACAGCTGGGTCCACGGCCCCACGCAAGGAAATGCCTCCTTATTACGCGCAAAATAATGATTCCTTCACCTGACATCAGGGACCCACCGAAAGGGCCTTTGTATTTCGTGAAAAAAAACGTTACCGCCGCTGACAGCTCGGACCCACCAGCTATATCTTCGCACGCAAGGAAGTGCCTCCTTATTACGCACAAAAAAATGAATACTCCCCCTGCTAGCTGGGACCCACCATGGTGGGAGGCTGACTTGTGGGCCTACTAAGTTGACTGGGACGGGGGCCTTTGTCAAGTTTAGTCAATATGTACAATTCTAGCTCCAGTGACCGTACGATGTCCATCCAACGACTGTAGTGCTTCTTCAACCTCTGGTCTTCTTGCTCCAGCCGCCCAAAGCAGCGCCGGTCGTGCCGCATGCTCCTGCCTCCCGTGGCCGGCTGTGCTGCCGCGGAGGCCTCACCGCCCCCTACTATTCCCACCGCTGGCTAGGCCCTGCGGTGACGGCAGCCTCACACCGCAGCCGAACCAGTGAACCCTCGTACTCCTCTCCGCGCGGGCTTCCACTGCCGCGTCTTCCCCGGCTCCCCGTCGTCCCCTTCCTAGGCCTCGCCGTCGTCCACCGCCCTGGTGCTCTCGGCGCGTCGTGGTCAACGTGGTCAAGGAACGACTTCCATCGGACGTGGACTGTACGTGGAGAGGCTGATAGCTGGGTCCACGGCCGCAGCAAGGAAGTGCCTCCTTATTACGCGGAAAATAATGATTCCTCCACCTGACAGCTGGGACCCACCGGACGGGCCACTGTATTTCGCGAAAAAACGTTTCCCCTGACTGCTGGGACCCACCAGCTACATCTTCGCACGCAAGGAAGTGCGTCCGGGCAAAAAAAACGATTCGCCCCCCTGACTGCTGGGACCCACCAGCTACATCTTCGTATGCAAGGAAGTGCCTGACAGTCGAGACCCACCTGGTCGAAGCATACGTAGCATTGTCATTCTGGTCGCGAACGTGTACGTACATACTGGTCGATGTAGAGGCGCGCACATGTCGTAGTAGAGGCGCACACGTAGCATGTACACGTACGTACAGCGGCCGGTGTGCAAGAAAGAAAATACGGCCACGTACGTACATACGGGCAGGGTCTCGAACGCCTACTCGCGCATACGTACGGCCAGGGCTCGTGTACATGGCTGGGTCGGAACGGAGAAACAGCGTCGTCGTCGTGTTCATGGGGAGCCAACCGGCTGGGTTGGAACGGAATGCGTCGTCGTGTTCATCGGGAGGGCTTGGACGGAACAACCGATGGAAATGAGGCCTGGCGTACCGCAGAACGGAGGAAACGGCCTTGTGTTCGACCGGCCACATTTGAAACGGGATCCTGTTCATCGGGAGGGGTCTGGCGTACCGCAAAACGGAGGAAATGGACCTCCTACGGTCGAAACGGGGGTCCTGTTGATCGGGAGGGGTGTGGCGTACCGCAAAACGGAGGAAACGGACTTGTGTTGGAGCGCTACGGTTGAATCGGGGGTCCTGTTCATCGGGAGGGGTGTGGCGTACCGCAAAACGGGACTCCATGGGACACTGTTCATCTCCACCGTCGACCCCCTCCCGCCTCCACGGGCTACTGTTCATCCACCGTCGACCTCCTCCAGCCTCCACCTGCGACTGTTCATCCACGAGCTCCTGTTCATCCAGCCTCCACCACGCGCTACTCCACCGGCTACTGTTCAACCAGCTCTCTCCACGGGCTCCTATTCAACCACCCCTCCACGGGCTACTGTTCATCCAGCCCTCCATCGTCTACTGTTCATTCTGCCCTCCACGGGGTGGTCCTGTTCATCCTGCCCTCCACGGGGTCCTGTTCATCCAGCCCCAACCGGCTCGATCGATTGGGGTCCTGTTCATCCAGAGGCAACACCATGGGGTCCTGTTCATCCACCCCCACCGGGAACTGTTCATCCAAACCCCCCAGCAACGCTCACTGTTCATCCAGAGGTAGCATCGATCGGCTTCAGTTAGCAGCAGTAGCGAAGGAATCGCTCGATCGGGTTCACTTAACAGCCATCGATGGATCGCTCGGGTTCAGTAACGCGTAGCCTGCAGTGCAATCACTCGGGTTCAGTTAGAGCCCAACACTGTTGGGAATCGTAGCATAATTTTAAAATTTTCCTACGCTCACCAAGATGCATCTATGGAGTCTACTAGCAACGAGGGGAAAGGAGTGCATCTACATACCCTTGTAGATCGCGAGCAGAAGCGTTCCAATGAACGTGGATGACGGAGTCGTACTCGCCGTGATCCAAATCACCGATGACCGAGTGCCGAACGGACGGCACCTCCGCGTTCAACACACGTACGGTGCAGCGACGTCTCCTCCTTCTTGATCCAGCAAGGGGGAAGGAGAGGTTGATGGAGATCCAACAGCACGACGGCGTGGTGGTGGATGTAGCGGGTCTCCGGCAGGGCTTCGCCGAGCTTCTGCGAGAGAGAGAGAGGTGTTGCAGGGGAGGAGGGAGGCGCCCAAGGCTGTAGGTTGCTGCCCTCCCTCCCCCCCTTTATATAGGCCCCCTTGGGAGGGGGGCCGGCCAAAACCCATCTAGGGTTGGGGGGCGGCGGCCAAGGGGTGGAAAGGGGTGCCTTGCCCCCCAAGGCAAGGGGAAAGCTCCCCCCCTAGGGTTCCCAACCCTAGGCGCATGGGGGGAGGCCCAAGGGGGGCGCCCCAGCCCACTAAGGGCTGGTTCCCTTCCACTTTCAGCCCACGGGGCCCTCCGGGACAGGTGGCCCCACCCGGTGGACCCCCGGGACCCTTCCGGTGGTCCCGGTACAATACCGGTAACCCCCGAAACTTTCCCGGTGGCCGAAACTTGACTTCCTATATATAATTCTTCACCTCCGGACCATTCCGGAACCTCTCGTGACGTCCGGGATCTCATCCGGGACTCCGAACAACTTTCGGGTTTCCGCATACATATATCTCTACAACCCTAGAATCACCGGACCTTAAGTGTGTAGACCCTACGGGTTCGGGAGACATGCAGACATGACCGAGACGCCTCTCCGGTCAATAACCAACAGCGGGATCTGGATACCCATGTTGGCTCCCACATGTTCCACGATGATCTCATCGGATGAACCACGATGTCGAGGATTCAATCAATCCGTATACAATTCCCTTTGTCAATCGGTATGTTACTTGCCCGAGATTCGATCGTCGGTATCTCAATACCTTGTTCAATCTCGTTACCGGCAAGTCTCTTTACTCGTACCGCAATGCATGATCCCGTGACTAACGCCTTAGTCACATTGAGCTCATTATGATGATGCATTACCGAGTGGGCCCAGAGATACCTCTCCGTCACACGGAGTGACAAATCCCAGTCTCGATCCGTGCCAACCCAACAGACACTTTCGGAGATACCCGTAATGCACCTTTATAGTCACCCAGTTACGTTGTGACGTTTGGCACACCCAAAGCACTCCTACGGTATCCGGGAGTTGCACGATCTCATGGTTTAAGGAAAAGATACTTGACATTGGAAAAGCTCTAGCAAACGAAACTACACGATCTTTTATGCTATGCTTAGGATTGGGTCTTGTCCATCACATCATTCTCCTAATGATGTGATCCCGTTATCAATGACATCCAATGTCCATAGTCAGGAAACCATGACTATCTGTTGATCAACGAGCTAGTCAACTAGAGGCTTACTAGGGACAGGTTGTGGTCTATGTATTCACACATGTATTACGATTTCCGGACAATACAATTATAGCATGAATAATAGACAATTACCATGAACAAAGAAATATAATAATAACCATTTATTATTGCCTCTAGGGCATATTTCCAACAGTCTCCCACTTGCACTAGAGTCAATAATCTAGTTACATTGTGATGAATCGAACACCCATTGCGTCCTGGTGTTGATCATGTTTTGCCCTAGGGAGAGGTTTAGTCAACGGATCTGCTACATTCAGGTCCGTGTGTACTTTACAAATATCTATGTCTCCATTTTGAACACTTTCACGAATGGAGTTGAAGCGACGCTTGATATGCCTGGTCTTCCTGTGAAACCTAGGCTCCTTCGCAAGGGCAATAGCTCCAGTGTTGTCACAGAAGAGAGTCATTGGGCCCGACGCATTGGGAATCACCCCTAGGTCGGTAATGAACTCCTTCATCCAGACTGCTTCCTGTGCTGCCTCCGAGGCTGCCATGTACTCCGCTTCACATGTAGATCCCGCCATGACGCTTTGCTTGCAACTGCACCAGCTTACTGCTCCTCCATTCAAACTATACACGTATCCAGTCTGTGACTTCGAGTCATCCAGATCTGTGTCGAAGCTAGCGTCGACGTAACCCTTTACGACGAGCTCTTCGTCACCTCCATAAACGAGAAACATATCCTTAGTCCTCTTCAGGTACTTCAGGATATTCTTGACCGCTGTCCAGTGTTCCTTGCCGGGATTACTTTGGTACCTTCCTACCAAACTTACGGCAAGGTTTACATCAGGTCTGGTACACAGCATGGCATACATAATAGACCCTATGGCCGAGGCATAGGGGATGACACTCATCTCTTCTATATCTTCTGCCGTGGTCGGGCATTGAGCCGTGCTCAATTGCACACCTTGCAATACAGGCAAGAACCCCTTCTTGGACTGATCCATACTGAACTTCTTCAATATCTTGTCAAGGTATGTACTCTGTGAAAGACCAATGAGGCGTCTTGATCTATCTCTATAGATCTTGATGCCTAATATATAAGCAGCTTCTCCAAGGTCCTTCATTGAAAAACACTTATTCAAATAGGCCTTTATACTTTCCAAGAATTCTATATCATTTCCCATCAATAATATGTCATCCACATATAATATGAGAAATGCTACAGAGCTCCCACTCACTTTCTTGTAAACACAGGCTTCTCCATAAGTCTGTGTAAACCCAAACGCTTTGATCATCTCATCAAAGCGAATGTTCCAACTCCGAGATGCTTGCACCAGCCCATAGATTGAGCGTTGGAGCTTGCATACTTTGTTAGCATTCTTAGGATCGACAAAACCTTCCGGCTGCATCATATACAACTCTTCCTTAAGGAAGCCATTAAGGAATGCCGTTTTGACGTCCATCTGCCATATCTCATAATCATAGTATGCGGCAATTGCTAACATGATTCGGACGGACTTCAGCTTCGCTACGGGTGAGAAAGTCTCATCGTAGTCAACCCCTTGAACTTGTCGATAACCCTTAGCGACAAGTCGAGCTTTGTAGATGGTCACATTACCATCTGCGTCCGTCTTCTTCTTAAAGATCCATTTGTTTTCTATGGCTCGCCGCTCATTGGGCAAGTCAGTCAAAGTCCATACTTTGTTTTCATACATGGATTCTATCTCGGATTTCATGGCTTCTAGCCATTTGTCGGAATCCGGGCCCGCCATCGCTTCTTCATAGTTCGAAGGTTCACCGTTGTCTAACAACATGATTTCCAGGACAGGGTTGCCGTACCACTCTGGTGCGGAACGTGTCCTTGTGGACCTACGAAGTTCAGTGACTTGATCCGAAGCTTCATGATCATCATCATTAACTTCCTCCCCAGTCGGTGTAGGCACCACAGGAACATTTTCCCGCGCTGCGCTACTTTCCGGTTCGGAAGAGGTGACTATCACCTCATCAAGTTCCACTTTCCTCCCACTCAATTCTTTCGAGAGAAACTCCTTCTCTAGAAAGGACCCGTTCTTGGCAACGAAGATCTTGCCTTCGGATCTGAGGTAGAAGGTATACCCAATAGTTTCCTTAGGGTATCCTATGAAGACGCATTTTTCCGACTTGGGTTCGAGCTTTTCAGGTTGAAGTTTCTTGACATAAGCATCGCATCCCCAAACTTTTAGAAACGACAGCTTAGGTTTCTTCCCAAACCATAATTCATACGGTGTCGTCTCAACGGATTTCGACGGAGCCCTATTTAAAGTGAATGCGGCAGTCTCTAAAGCATAACCCCAAAGTGAGAGCGGTAAATCGGTAAGAGACATCATAGATCGCACCATATCTAATAGAGTGCGATTACGACGTTCGGACACACCATTTCTCTAAGGTGTTCCAGGCGGCGTGAGTTGTGAAACTATTCCACATTTCCTTAAGTGTGCACCAAACTCGTGACTTAAATATTCTCCACCACGATCTGATCGTAGGAATTTTATTCTCCTGTCACGTTGATTCTCAACCTCACTCTGAAATTCTTTGAACTTTTCAAAGGTTTCAGACTTGTGTTTCATCAGGTAGACATACCCATATCTACTTAAATCATCAGTGAGAGTGAGAACATAACGATATCCTCCACGAGCCTCAACACTCATTGGACCACACACATCAGTATGTATGATTTCCAATAAGTTGGTTGCTCGCTCCATTGTTCCGGAGAACGGAGTCTTGGTCATCTTACCCATGAGGCATGGTTCGCACGTGTCAAATGATTCGTAATCAAGAGACTCCAAAAGTCCATCTGCATGGAGCTTCTTCATGCGCTTGACACCAATGTGACCAAGGCGGCAGTGCCACAAGTATGTGGGACTATCGTTATCAACTTTACATCTTTTGGTATTCACACTATGAACATGTGTAACATCACGTTCGAGATTCATCAAAAATAAACCATTGACCAGCGGGGCATGACCATAAAACATATCTCTCAAATAAATAGAACAACCATTATTCTCGGATTTAAATGAGTAGCCATCTCGAATTAAATGAGATCCAGATACAATGTTCATGCTCAAAGCTGGCACTAAATAACAATTATTGAGGTTTAAAACTAATCCCGTGGGTAGATGCAGAGGTAGCGTGCCGACGGCGATCACATCGACCTTGGAACCATTCCCGACGCGCATCGTCACCTCGTCCTTTGCCAGTCTCCGTTTATTCCGTAGTTCCTGCTTTGAGTTACAAATATGAGCAACCGCACCGGTATCAAATACCCAGGAGCTACTACGAGTACTGGTAAGGTACACATCAATTACTTGTATATCACATATACCTTGGGTGTTGCCGGCCTTCTTCTTGTCCGCTAAATATTTGGGGCAGTTCCGCTTCCAGTGACCACTTCCTTTGCAATAAAAGCACTCAGTCCCGGGCTTGGGTCCATTCTTTGACTTCTTCCCAGTAACTGGTTTACCGGGCGCGGCAACTCCCTTGCCGTCCTTCTTGAAGTTCTTCTTACCCTTGCCCTTCTTGAACTTGGTGGTTTTATTCACCATCAACACTTGATGTTCTTTTCTGATCTCCCCTTCCGCTGATTTCAGCATTGAATATACCTCGGGAATGGTCTTTTCCATCCCCTGCATATTGTAGTTCATCACAAAGCTTTTGTAGCTTGGTGGAAGCGACTGGAGGATTCTGTCAATGACCGCGTCATCCGGGAGATTAACTCCCAGCTGAGACAAGCGGTTGTGCAACCCAGACATTCTGAGTATGTGCTCACTAACAGAACTGTTCTCCTCCATTTTACAGCTGAAGAACTTGTCGGAGACATCATATCTCTCGACCCGGGCATGAGCTTGAAAAACCAGTTTCAGCTCCTCGAACATCTCATATGCTCCATGTTTCTCAAAACACTTTTGGAGACCCGGCTCTAAGCTGTAAAGCATGCCGCACTGAACGAGGGAGTAATCATCAGCACGTGATTGCCAAGCGTTCATAACGTCTTGGTTCTATGGGATTGGTGCATCACCTAGCGGTGCTTCTAAGACATAATCTTTCTTGGCTACTATAAGGATGAGCCTCAGGTTCCGGACCCAGTCCGTATAGTTGCTGCCATCATCTTTCAGCTTGGTTTTCTCTAGGAACGCGTTGAAATTGAGGACAACGTTGGCCATTTGATCTACAATACATAGTGTAAAGATTTTAGACTAAGTTCATGATAATTAAGTTCATCTAATCAAATTATTTAATGAACTCCCACTCAGATAGACATCCCTCTCGTCATCTGAGTGAAACATGATCCGAGCTTAACTAGGCCGTGTCCGATCATCACGTGAGACGGACTAGTCAAGATCGGTGAACATCTTCATGTTGATCGTATCTTCTATACGACTCATGCTCGAACTTTCGGTCCTCCGTGTTCCGAGGCCATGTCTGTACATGCTAGGCTCGTCAAGTCAACCTAAGTGTATTGCGTGTGTTCCGAGGCCATGTCTGTACATGCTAGGCTCGTCAACACCCGTTGTATTCGAACGTTAGAATCTATCACACCCGATCATCACGTGGTGCTTCGAAACAACGAACCTTCGCAACGGTGCACAGTTAGGGTGAACACTTTCTTGAAATTATTATAAGGGATCATCTTACTTACTACCGTCGTTCTAAGCAAATAAGATGCAAAAACATGATAAACATCACATGTAATCAAATAGTGACATGATATGGCCAATATCATCATGCTCCTTTGATCTCCATCTTCGGGGCACCATGATCATCTTCGTCACCGGCATGACACCATGATCTCCATCATCATGATCTCCATCATTGTGTCTTCATGAAGTCGTCACGCCAACGATTACTTCTACTTCTATGGCTAATGCGTTTAGCAACAAAGTAAAGTACTTTACATGGCGTTATTCAATGACACGCAGGTCATACAAAATAATAAAGACAACTCCTATGGCTCCTGCCGGTTGTCATACTCATCGACATGCAAGTCGTGATTCCTATTACAAGAATATGATCAATCTCATACATCACATATATCATTCATCACATCTTCTGGCCATATCACATCACATAGCACTTGCTGCAAAAACAAGTTAGACGACCTCTAATTGTTGTTGCAAGTTTTACGTGGTTTGTAGGTTTCTAGCAAGAACGTTTTCTTACCTACGTATGACCACAACGCGATTTGCCAATTTCTATTTACCCTTCATAAGGACCCTTTTCATCGAATCCGTTCCGACTAAAGTAGGAGAGACAGACACCCGCTAGCCACCTTATGCATCTAGTGCATGTCAGTCGGTGGAACCTGTCTCACGTAAGTGTACGTGTAAGGTCGGTCCGGGCCGCTTCATCCTACAATGCCGCCGAAACAAGAAAAGACTAGTAGCGGCAAGAAGAATTGGCAAACTCAACGCCCACAACTGCTTTGTGTTCTACTCTTGCATAGTAACTACGCATAAACCTGGCTCTGATACCACTGTTGGGAATCGTAGCATAATTTTAAAATTTTCCTACGCTCACCAAGATGCATCTATGGAGTCTACTAGCAACGAGGGGAAAGGAGTGCATCTACATACCCTTGTAGATCGCGAGCGGAAGCGTTCCAATGAACGTGGATGACGGAGTCGTACTCGCCGTGATCCAAATCACCGATGACCGAGTGCCGAACGGACGGCACCTCCGCGTTCAACACACGTACGGTGCAGCAACGTCTCCTCCTTCTTGATCCAGCAAGGGGGAAGGAGAGGTTGATGGAGATCCAACAACACGACGGCGTGGTGGTGGATGTAGCGGGTCTCCGGCAGGGCTTCGCCGAGCTTCTGCGAGAGAGAGAGAGGTGTTGCAGGGGAGGAGGGAGGCGCCCAAGGCTGTAGGTTGCTGCCCTCCCTCCCCCCTTTATATAGGCCCCCTTGGGGGGGGGCGGCCAAAACCCATCTAGGGTTGGGGGGGCGGCGGCCAAGGGGTGGAAAGGGGTGCCTTGCCCCCCTTAGTGGGCTGGGGCGCCCCCCTTGGGCCTCCCCCCACCCAGGGTTCCCAACCCTAGGCGCATGGGGGGAGGCCCAAGGGGGGCGCCCCAGCCCACTAAGGGCTGGTTCCCTTCCACTTTCAGCCCACGGGGCCCTCCGGGACAGGTGGCCCCACCCGGTGGACCCCCGGGACCGGTACAATACCGGTAACCCCCGAAACTTTCCCGGTGGCCGAAACTTGACTTCCTATATATAATTCTTCACCTCCGGACCATTCCGGAACCTCTCGTGACGTCCGGGATCTCATCCGGGACTCCGAACAACTTTCGGGTTTCCGCATACATATATCTCTACAACCCTAGCATCACCGGACCTTAAGTGTGTAGACCCTACGGGTTCGGGAGACATGCAGACATGACCGAGGCGCCTCTCCGGTCAATAACCAACAGCGGGATCTGGATACCCATGTTGGCTCCCACATGTTCCACGATGATCTCATCGGATGAACCACGGTGTCGAGGATTCAATCAATCCGTATACAATTCCCTTTGTCAATCGGTATGTTACTTGCCCGAGATTCGATCGTCGGTATCCCAATACCTTGTTCAATCTCGTTACCGGCAAGTCTCTTTACTCGTACCGCAATGCATGATCCCATGACTAACGCCTTAGTCACATTGAGCTCATTATGATGATGCATTACCGAGTGGGCCCAGAGATACCTCTCCGTCACACGGAGTGACAAATCCCAGTCTCGATCCGTGCCAACCCAACAGACACTTTCGGAGATACCCGTAATGCACCTTTATAGTCACCCAGTTACGTTGTGACGTTTGGCACACCCAAAGCACTCCTACGGTATCCGGGAGTTGCACGATCTCATGGTTTAAGGAAAAGATACTTGACATTGGAAAAGCTCTAGCAAACGAAACTACACGATCTTTTATGCTATGCTTAGGATTGGGTCTTGTCCATCACATCATTCTCCTAATGATGTGATCCCGTTATCAATGACATCCAATGTCCATAGTCAGGAAACCATGACTATCTGTTGATCAACGAGCTAGTCAACTAGAGGCTTACTAGGGACAGGTTGTGGTCTATGTATTCACACATGTATTACGATTTCCGGACAATACAATTATAGCATGAATAATAGACAAATACCATGAACAAAGAAATATAATAATAACCATTTATTATTGCCTCTAGGGCATATTTCCAACACAACACCTCGCTCAGGTTCAGTTAGAGCCAACGCCTCGCACACACACGCGTACGTGTACGAGAGAAACGCGCATCGCTCGGCCCCGACCTCCCACCGTAACCGGGAACTCCCCGAAATTTTCCTCGCCCTCGCTTCTACCACGGTTTTTTCTGTCATGGACGGCCCAAAGAATGTCATGCAGCTGCGTCTCTGGCCCGCCCAGGACGAAAAGCCCATTTTCTGTCATGATTTTTTGTCATAGAAGTAGGAGCCCACCACATCTATGATGATACCGGGTTTTGTCACAATTATCGTCATAGAAGTGTCATATGTATGACATCAAAAAGTTTCGTTCGGCCCAAAATGTCACGGATGTGTCTTTTTTTTGTAGTGTATACAACTCTTCTTTAAGAAATCCATTAAGGAATGCAGTTTTGTCATCCATTTGCCAGATTTTATAATTATAAAATGGGGCAATTGCTAACATGATTCGGAGTGACTTAAGCATCGCTACGGGTGAGAAGGTCTCATCGTAGTCAACTCCTTGAAGTTGTCGAAAACCTTTCGCGACAAGTCGAGCTTTGTAGATGGTGACATTACCATCAGTGTCTGTCTTCTTCTTGAAGATCCATTTATTTTCAATGGCTTGCCGATCATCGGGCAAGTCCACCAAAGTCCATACTTTGTTCTCATACATGGGTCATATCTCTGATTCCATGGCCTCAAGCCATTTATCGGAATCTCGGCTCATCATAGCTTCTTCATAGTTCATAGGTTTGCCTTGGTCTAGTAACATGACTTCCAAAATAGGATTACCGTACCACTTTGGTGCGGATCGTGCTCTGGTTGACCTATGAGGTTCAGTACCAACTTGATCTGAAGTTTCATGATCGTTATCATTTGCTTCCTCTCTAGTTGGTGTAGGCATCACTGGAATGGTTTTCTGTGATGTGCTACTTTCCAATTTGAGAGAAGGTACAATTACCTCATCAAGTTCTAATTTCCTCCCACTCACTTGTTTCAAGAGAAACTCCTTCTCTAGAAATGTTCCATTCTTGGCAACAAAGATCTTGCCTTCGGATCTGTGGTAGACGGTGTACCCAATTGTTTCCTTAGGGTATCCTATGAAGACACACTTCTCCGATTTGGGTTCGAGCTTATCAGGCTGAAGCCTTTTGACATAAGTGTCGCAACCCAAAACTTTAAGAAACGACAGCTTAGGTTTCTTGCCAAACCACGGTTCAAACGGTGTCATCTCAATGATTTAGACGGTGCTCTATTTAACGTGAATGCAACTGTCTCTAATGCATAACCCCAAAACGATAGTGGTAAATCGGTAAGAGACATCATAGATCGCACCATATCTAATAAAGTGCGGTTACGACGTTCGGACACACCATTACGCTGTGGTGTTCCAGGTGGCGTGAGTTGTGAAACTATTCCACATTGTTTTAAATGAAGGCCAAACTTGTAACTCAAATATTCGCCTCCGCGATCAGATCGTAGAAACTTTATTTTCTTGTTACGATGATTCTCCACTTTACTCTGAAATTCTTTGAACTTTTCAAATGTTTCAGACTTGTGTTTCATTAAGTAGATATACCCATACATACCCAAATCATCTGTGAAGGTCAGAAAATAACGATACCCACCACGTGCTTCAACACTCATCGGACCGCATACATCGGTATGTATTATTTCCAATAAGTCATTAGCTCACTCCATTGTTCTGGAGAACAGAGTTTTAGTCATCTTGCCCATGAGGCATGGTTCGCAAGTATCAAATGATTCATAATCAAGTGATTCCAAAAGTCCATCTGCATGGAGTTTCTTCATGCGCTTTACACCAATATGACCTAAACGGCAGTGCCACAAATATGTTGCACTATCATTATCAACTTTGCATCTTTTGGCATCAATATTATGAATATGTGTATCACTACAATCGAGATTCAACAAGAATAGACCACTCTTCAAGGGTGCATGACCATAAAAGATATTACTCATATAAATAGAACTATCATTATTCTCTGATTTAAATGAATAACCGTCTCGCACTAAACAAAATCCAGATATAATGTTCATGCTCAACGCTGGCACCAAATAAAAATTATTCAGGTCTAAAACTAATCCCGAAGGTAGATGTAGAGGTAGCGTGCCGACGGCGATCACATCGACCTTGGAACCATTCCCGACGCGCATCGTCACGTCGTCCTTATCCAATCTTTGTTTAATCTGTAGCTCCTATTTCGAGTTACAAATATGAGCAACCGAACCAGTATCAAATACCCAGACGCTACTACGAGCATTAGTAAGGTACACATCAATAACATGTATATCAAATATACCTTTGTTCACTTTGCCATCCTTCTTATCCGCCAAGTATTTGGGGTAGTTACCAGTTCCTTTGCAGTAGAAGCATTCAGTTTCAGGATTGGGTCAAGCTTTGGGCTTCTTCCCGGGAGTGGCAACTTGCTTGCCATTCTTCTTGAAGCTCCCTTTCTTTCCCTTGCCCTTTTTCTTGAAACTAGTGGTCTTGTTAACCATCAACACTTGATGCTCCTTCTTGATTTCTACCTCAGCGGCCTTAAGCATTGCGAAGAGCTCGAGAATTGTTTTGTTCATCCCTTGCATATAATAGTTCATCACGAAGCCTTTGTAGCTTGGTGGCAGTGATTGAAGAACTATGTCAATGACACAATCAACTGGAAGATCAACTCCCAGCTGAGTCAAGTGATTATAATACCCAGACATTTTGAGTATGTGTTCACTGACAGAACTGTTCTCCTCCATCTTAAAGCTATATAACTTGTTGGAGACTTCATATCTCTCAACCCGTACATTTGCTTGAAATATTAACTTCAACTCTTGGAACATCTCATATGCTCCATGACGTTCGAAACGTCTTTGAAGTCCCGGTTCTAAGCCGTAAAGCATGGCACACTGAACTATCGAGTAGTCATCAGAAGGAGCTTGCCAGATGTTCAAAACATCAGCTTCTGCTCATGCGGCAGGCCTTTCACCTAGCCGTGCATCAAGAACATAATTCTTCTGTGCGGCAATGAGGATAATACTCAAGTTACGGACCCTGTCCATGTAGTTGCTACCATCATCTTTCAACTTAGCTTTCTCTATGAACGCATTAAAATTCAAGGGAACGGTAGCTCGGGCCATTGATCTACAACATAGATATGCAAAACCATAAGACTAAGTTCATGATAAATTAATTTCAATTAATCAAATTACTTAAGAACTCCCACTTAAATAAACACCCCTTAAGTTATCTAAGTGATACATGATCCAAATCAACTACCCATGTCCGATCATCACGTGAGATGGGGTAGTCATCAATGGTGAACATCTCTATGTTGATCATATCTACTATACGACTCATGTTCGACCTTTCGGTCTCCAGTGTTCCAAGAGCATGTCTGTACATGATAGGCTCATCAAGTTTAACCCAAGTATTCTGCATGTGTAAAATTGTCTTACACCCGTTGTATGTGAACGTAGAGTCTATCACACCCGATCATCACGTGGTTTCTCGAAACGACGAACTGTAGCAATGGTGCATACTCAAGGATAACAATTTTATCTTGAAATTAAGTGAAGGGATCATCTTATAATGCTATCGCCGTTCTAAGCAAAATAAGATGCATAAAGGATAAACATCATATGCAATCAAAATATGTGACATGATATGGCCATCATCATCTTGTGCTTTTGATCTCCATCTCCAAAGCATCGTCATGATCTCCATCGTCACCGTCTCGACACCTTAATCTCCATCGTTGCGTCATGGTTTTCACGCCAACTATTGCTTCTACAAGTATTGCTAATGCATAGCGATAAAGTAAAGCAATTACATGGTGATTGCATTTCATACAATAAAGAGACAACCATAAGGCTCCTGCCGGTTGCCGGTAAATTTACAAAACATGGTCATCTCATACAACAACGTATATCTCATCATGTCTTGACCATATCACATCACAACATGCCTTGCAAAAACAAGTTAGACGTCCTCTACTTTGTTGTTGCAAGTTTTACGTGGCTGCTATGGGCTTCTAGCTAGAACCGTTCTTACCTACTGCAAAAACCACAACGATGACTCATCAAGTTTGTTGTTTTAACCTTCTTCAAGGACCGGCCGTAGTCAAATTCGATTCAACTAAAGTAGGAGAAACAGACACCCGCTAGCCACCTTTATGCAAAACTAGTTGCATGTCAGTCGGTGGAACCGATCTCATGTTTGGGACATGTAAGGTTGGTCTGGGCCGCTTCATCCCACAATACCGCCAAATCAAAATAAGGCGCTGATGGTAAGCAGTATGACTAACGCACCCACAACTCTTTGTGTTCTACTCGTGCATATCATCTACGCATAGACTTGGCTCGGATGCCACTGTTGGGAAACGTTGCATGGAAAAAAATCTACGCACACGCAAGATCTATCAAGGAGATACGTAGCAACGAGAGGGGGAGAGTGTGTCTACGTACCCTCGTAGACCGTAAGCAGAAGCGTTTAACAACGCGGTTGATGTAGTCGAACTTCTTCACGATTCTGCACACGTTCAGCTCGGTGACGTCCTCCGCCTTCTTGATCCAACAAGATGGCGAGGTAGTAGATGAGTTCCGGCAGCACGATGGCGTGGTGACGGTGATGGTGAAGTGATCTCCGTAGGGCTTCGCCTAAGCACTACGAAAATATGATCGGGGGTGTAAACAGTGGAGGGGGGCACCGCACACGGCTAGGCAATTGTCTCGGGTGTGCTAGGCGCCGCCCTCCCCCCCCCACATATATATATAGGTGGGAGGGAGAGGGGAGAGGCCAAGGGGCGCCCCAAGTAGGTCCGAATCCTACTTGGGCTCCTGCCCTTGGCCGCGCCCCCCTACCATATTTGTCGGAGGGGGAAAGGAAAGGGGGGAGAGGAAGGAAGGGGGAGGTCGAATTCTCCTAATGATGTGATCTCATTATCAAATGAAAACATATGTCCATGGTTAGGAAACCTTAACCATCTTTGATCAATGAGCTAGTCTAGTACAGGCTTACTAGGACACGGTATTTGTTTATGTATTCACACATGTATTTAAGTTTCGGGTCAATACAATTCTAGCATGAATGATAAACCTTTATCATGAATAAGGAAATATAAAATAACAACTTTATTATTGCCTCTAGGGCATATTTTCTTCAATCATTGCCTTGGATATCGTCATAATTATTTGATCTTCTATCAATTACCCAACAGTAATTTGTTTACCCACCATGTGGTATTTTCTCGAGAGAAGCCACCAGTGAAATCTACGGCCCCCGGGTCTATCTTTTATCATATTTGCTTTCCGATCTATCTTTTGCCATATTTGTTTTCTGATCTATATTTCCAAAAACCCAAAAATACCTTGCTGCAATTTTTCTTTACTTATTTTATTTCGTGTTTTATCAAGATCTATTTATCCAAACTCATACAAAATTTATCTATCTTTTTACCGAGGAGGGATTGACTACCCCTCTTACACGTCGGGTTGCGAGTATTTGTTTTTTGTGTGCAGGTACCGTTTACATAGTGTTGCTTGGTTCTCCTACTGGATTGATACCTTGGTTTCATAACGGAGGGAAATACCTACCATAGCTGTACTGCATCATCCCTTCCTCTTTGGGGAAATACCGACGCAATTTCAAGCAGCATCAACTACTGTCAAGTTTGTGTGCGCCGTGGTGGTGGTGTTTGGACCTGAGTATCTCAGAGAACCAAATATGCAGGACACGAAGAAGTTGTTGGCTATTGGGGCAAGGTGGTTTCCAAGAATGCTCGGATCAATCGATTGCATGCATTGGCAATGGAAGAACTGCCCCAAAAATTTGTGGGGAATGTATCAAGGTCACACTAGAGAGCCCACCCTCATACTAGAAGCGATGTCATCACATGACTTATGGATTTGGCATACTTTCTTTGACATGACGGTTTCTCACGAGGACATCAACGTGCTTCAACGATCTTCGGTGTTCAGGAGGCTTTGCAATGGGAATCATTGTCGTGCAACTACACCGTCAATGGCCGAGACTACAACATGCGATACCGTCTTGCCGATGGTATCTATCCTCAGTGGGCGGCGTTTGTGAAGACCATATCCGACCCGCGTGGCAGGAAACAGAGCCACTTTGCAACAATGGAGGAAGCGGCTAGGAAGAATGTGGAGAGGGCATTTGGTGTGCTTCAAGGTTGTTGGGGAATTGTGCGGTGCGCTGCAATGATGTGGGAATCATAAACTTTGTGGCAGCTGATGATATGTTGTGTTATTCTGCACAATATGATTGTCAAGGACGAGGGTGATGGTGTAGCCCAAACCCATGATTTTGAAGCACCTAGAGTACAAGTTGAAATCCCGGAAGATCAAGATGCGGCTCAGCTGATGGACTTTCTGCAGATGCATCAGAATCTTCGAGATCAACAGATGCACACACAACTACTCAATGATCTTGTGGAGCACATGTGGACCCACAATGGAAACCAAGAAGCCAATGCTTGAGTTTGGCACTTAAAATAAATTTTATGTAAACACTATCTATGCTTCGTACCAACATTTGCTATTTACGTACGACAATGGCTTGTATGATCGACATGCATGTATTTGCATGGATTTGAGATATGTGGATGCCGGGGCAGAAATATGAGGGCCCGTCCGGATGCGCCCGCAGACCTGCCCGGGCGGGTCCGCAGACGTATAGGGGGTCGAATTTGCCAAGTCTGGTTGTAGATGCTCTTAAAGTATGAAAACAATGAAAGTATTTAATTGCCATGGAAAAAAAGAAGGAACTTGTTGCCATGGCAGAAAAAATATATTCATTTGCCATGCAACACATATGTAGTTGCCATGGCACACAAAGTATCTTCAGTTGCCATGGCAACATATATTTAGTTGCCCAACAAAAGGGTTGGTTTTACTTGCAATGGCAAAAAAGATTTTTCATTTGCCATGGAATTTGTTTATTGACTTACATTATAGCAAACTTTGGAAAAGTTTTTAATCTTGTCCCATGGCAAAGTTAGAAAATTTTGTTGGGGAACGTAGTAATTTCAAAAAATTCCTACGCACACGCAAGATCATGGTGATGCATAGCAACGAGAGGGGAGAGTGTTGTCCACGTACCCTCGTAGACCGAAAGCGGAAGCGTTAGCACAACGCGGTTGATGTAGTCGTACGTCTTCACGATCCGACCGATCAAGTACCGAACGCACGGCACCTCTGAGTTCAGCACATGTTCAGCCCGATGACATCCCTCGAACTCCGATCCAGCCGAGTGTTGAGGGAGAGTTTCGTCAGCACGACGGCGTGGTGACGATGATGATGTTCTACCGACGCAGAGCTTCGCCTAAGCACCGCTACAGTATTATCGAGGTGGACTATGGTGGAGGGGGGCACCGCACACGACTAAAAGATCAAATCAATTGTTGTGTCTTTTGGGGTGTCCCCTGCCCCAGTATATAAAGGAGCAAGGGGGAAGGTGCGGCCGGCCAGGAGGAGGCGCGCCAGGAGGAGTCCTACTCCCACCGGGAGTAGGACTCCCTCCCTTCCTTGTTGGATTAGGAGAAGGGGGAAAGAGGAGGGAGAGAGGAAGGAAAGGGGGGGCGCCGCCCCCCTCTCCTTGTCCTATTCGGACTAGAGGGGGAGGGGCGCGCGGCCCTGCCCTAGCCGCCTCTCCTCTTCTCCACTAAGGCCCACTATGCCCCCCCCGGGGGGGGGGGGTTCCGGTAACCCCTCGGTACTCCCGTAAAATCCCGATTTCACCCGGAACATTTCCGATATCCAAATATAGGCTTCCAATATATCAATCTTCATGTCTCGGCAATTTCGAGACTCCTCGTCATGTCCATGATCACATCCGGGACTCCGAACAACCTTCGGTACATCAAAACTCATAAACTCATAATATAACCGTCATCGAAACTTTAAGCGTGCGGACCCTACGGGTTCGAGAACTATGTAGACATGACCGAGACACGTCTCCGGTCAATAACCAATAGCGGAACCTGGATGCTCATATTGGCTCCCACATATTCTACGAAGATCTTTATCGGTCAGACCGCATAACGACATACGTTGTTCCCTTTGTCATTGGTATGTTACTTGCCCGAGATTCTATCGTCGGTATCTCAATACCTAGTTCAATCTCGTTACCGGCAAGTCTCTTTACTCGTTCCGTAATACATCATTCCGTAACTAACTCATTAGTTGCAATGCTTGCAAGGCTTAAGTGATGTGCATTACCGAGTGGGCCCAGAGATACCTCTCCGACAATCGGAGTGACAAATCCTAATCTCGAAATACGCCAACCCAACAAGTACCTTCGGAGACACATGTAGAGCACCTTTATAATCACCCAGTTACGTTGTGACGTTTGATAGCACACAAAGTGTTCCTCCGGTAAACGGGAGTTGCATAATCTCATAGTCATAGGAACATGTATAAGTCATGAAGAAAGCAATAGCAACATACTAAACGATCGAGTGCTAAGCTAACGGAATGGGTCAAGTCAATCACATCATTCTCCTAATGATGTGATCCCATTAATCAAATGACAACTCTTTGTTTATGGCTAGGAAACATAACCATCTTTGATCAACGAGCTAGTCAAGTAGAGGCATACTAGTGACAATCTGTTTGTCTATGTATTCACACATGTATCATGTTTTCGGATAATACAATTCTATCATGAATAATAAATATTTATCATGAAATAAGGAAATAAATAATAACTTTATTATTGCCTCTAGGGCATATTACCTTCAAAATTATTTGCTAAAAACATGGCAACTATGAGAGCTAATTGTAACAGCCACATGGCAAATTATAGGAATATTTTTCTCTCATGCATGGCAAATTTGCATAAAGAAGTATAATGGTCGCATGGCAAATTTAGTAAAAGTTGTTCTCTCATCCATGGCAAATTTGCAAAAGAAAGTATAATGATCGCACGACAAATTTAGTAAAACTTGTTCTCTCGTACATGAAACACATATGAACAATAATAAAGTCGAACCAAATTTACTTTGTTCAATATGTGTAACATATATATGAATGTGCGAAAAAAGAGAACAACAAAAATTGAGTACTTACTAATTGGTCATGGATTTGAAGGGGAGTAGGCGCAGTATTGCTTTTGATGAGACTATTCTTGATTGAAACTTATTGCCTTTGACTTCACACATGACAATCATTCCTAATTTATTTCTTCTTTAGAGAAGAAACATACTAACATAGTAATCTATTATGAAATTCCATACAACAAGATAGACAATACATGGTGTTAGAATGAATCAAAAGGACATTGGATGATTTTAGCAACACCTAAATTCGTGACAACAATAAGCAATCGACCCAAAAGGATTTGGATTGAAATTGGTACATCGGAGGTTGGCGGCTAGCCTCCTGGATTGAATGGGTGCAGATGCGCGTGCTACCACCGGTTGTCACGAGCTGATGTTGTACCTTACCCCGCGCACCGCTGCGAGCTTCGACACCCGCCGCACCGCCACAACCCACTAGCCCCCACCGCATCACATGCCACCACAACTCGCCACGCTAATGTCGTGCGTCGTATGCTACTGCCCCTGTTTCCATTGCCGCCCTCATCTACGCCACCGTTCGCACCTCGCGTAGATCCCGTCGCACCAAACCACTACATGACGATTCAGTGCCGGATATGGAGGCGGAGGGGAATAGCAGCCCACGGGCCAAGCTCCCACACCTGGCACGGCACCACAACCATCGTCAGCCGCTAGCCCTCACCATACCGTATGGGCCGCCGCCACTCCTCGCACTTATGTTGTGCACCAAATGTTGTGCCCCTCTTCCCATCGCCGCCCTCAGCGGCGTCGGAGATGGAGGTGGAAGTGAAGAGCAGCCCGCGTTCGTGCGGGGCGAGAAATGGCCGGTGGCTTAGAATCGACGCGAGAAATGGATAAGCGTCTCGGGCATTGGGTGGCTACTCTTGTCTCTCTCCCCGGTGGAGACAAAAATGAAGATGCTTGTTGAGCGACTTTCCAGTCAGATGGCGCGGCAATAACCCTGCATTGTGATTCGTGCTTGTAGATCAGACGTGAGGCACAAGGTTCGCTTGAAATTGACACAAATCTGACGTCTGATTTATAGTATTTTCTTTAAAAAAATGCAGGAGTCAACCTACGTATATGGTAGACATGGACCAGTAATCACTCGCGATTGGAATTGCACGAGGTGAGCTCGATAGCCTCGCGAGGCGAACCCTACCCTCCCGCGCCGCCACCCGCGAGGCAGCCGGGGAGGGCATCCAGATCCCCCCGCCGCGAGCCTCCCCTCCTCCTCCCTCGCCGCCGCCAGGGGACGCGGCCGGGCGAAGCCCGACCGACGCCGGCGACGGTGGGGCTCAATCTCCCACCAGCGCGATGGGGCGGTGCGGGCCTCCCGGTCGGGTGCAGGCGCAAAAAGATTTTTCATTTGCCATGGAATTTGTTTGTTGACTTACATTATAGCAAAATTTGAAAAAGTTTTTAATCTTGTCCCATGGCAAAGTTAGAAAAATTATTTGCTAAAAACATGGCAACTATGAGAGCTAATTGTAACAGCCACATGGCAAATTATAGGAATATTTTTCTCTCATGCATGGCAAATTTGCATAAAGAAGTATAATGGTCGCATGGCAAATTTAGTAAAAGTTGTTCTCTCGTCCATGGCAAATTTGCAAAAGAAAGTATAATGATCGCATGACAAATTTAGTAAAACTTGTTCTCTCGTACATGGAACACATATGAACAATAATAAAGTCGAACCAAATTTACTTTGTTCAATATGTGCAACATATATACGAATGTGCGAAAAAAGAGAACAACAAAAATTGAGTACTTACTACTTAGTCATGGATTTGAAGGGGGGTAGGCTCAGTATTGCTTTTGATGAGATTATTCTTGATTGAAACTTATTGCCTTTGACTTCACACATGACAATCATTCCTAATTTATTTCTTCTTTAGAGAACAAACATACTAACATAGCAATCTATTATGAAATTCCATACAACAAGATAGACAATACATGGTGTTAAACGAATCAAAAGGACATTGGAGGATTTTAGCAACACCTAAATGCGTGACAACAATAAGCAATCGACCCAAAAGGATTTGGATTGAAATTGGTACATCAGAGGTTGGCGACTAGTCTCATGGATTGAATGGGTGCAGATGCGCGTGCTACCACCGGTTGTCGCGAGCTGACGCTGTACCTTACCCCGCGCACCGCTGCGAGCTTCGACACCCGCCGCACCGCCACAACCCACTAGCCCCCACCGCATCACGTGCCACCACAACTCGCCATGCTAATGCCGTGCGTCGTATACTACTGCCCCTGTTTCCATTGCCGCCCTCATCTACGCCACCGTTCGCACCTCGCGTAGATCCCGTCGCACCAAACCACTACATGACGATTCAGTGCCGGATATGGAGGCGGAGGGGAATAGCAGCCCACGGGCCAATCTCCGACACCTGGCACGCCACCACAACCATCGTCCGCCGCTAGCCCTCACCATACCGCATGGGCCGCCGCCACTCCTCGCACTTATGCTGTGCACCAAATGTTGTGCCCCTCTTCCCATCGCCGCCCTCAGCGGCGTCGGAGATGGAGGCGGAAGTGAAGAGCAGCCCGCGTTCGTGCGGGGCGAGAAATGGCCGGTGCGTTAGAATCGACGCGAGAAATGGATAAGCGTCTCGGGCATTGGGTGGCTACTCTCGTCTCTCTCCCCAGTGGAGACAGAAATGAAGATGCTTGTTGAGCGACTTTCCAGTCAGATGGCATGGCAACAACCCTGCATTGTGATTCGTGCTTGTAGATCAGACGTGAGGCACAAGGTTTGCTTGAAATTGACACAAATCTGACGTCTGATTTATAGTTTTTTTTAAATGTATATGGTAGACATGGACCAGTAATCACTCGCGATTGGAATTGCATGAGGTGAGCTCGATAGCCTCGCGAGGCGAACCCTACCCTCCCGCGCCGCCACCCGCGAGGCAGCCGGGGAGGGCATCCAGATCCTCCCGCCGCGAGCCTCCCGTCTTCCTCCCTCGCCGCCGCCAGGGGACGCGGCCGGGCGAAGCCCGACCGCCGCCGGCGACGGTGGGGCTCGATCTCCCTCCAGCGCGATGGGGCGGTGCCGGCCTCCCGGTCGGGTGCAGGCGTGGTGCTGGCGCAGGGCGCCGCGGCGTGGCGGTGTGCGGCTTCCTGGCGGGCGTGGCGCTGCGTGGACGGCCGCGGGCGATGGGGTGCGCCTCGCGGTGGCCGGATTTGGCTGCCAGGCGGCACGGGCCGCGGGCGGCATGGGCGGCGGATGGGGCCGGCTTCGGGCTTCCGGCGGCTGCGGTAGGGTCTTCCCATCACGGGCGGGCGGCGGTTCTCCTTGGGCAACGACGGTTCCGGTGACGGCGCAATCCCTCGGGCGGGGCAAATCAGGGAGGTGAGGAGGCGGTGGCGCGGTTACTTGACTGCGGGCTAGCGCGATGGCCGGCGGCGGCGTCCTCCCGGCCCAGATCTGGGCCCTTTGGACCCCTATCTAGGTCTGGGCGGGCCTGGCTCGGCTCCACCCGCGACGGCTCCGACGGACAGAGGTGCGGCTCATGCGGGGGGTGGCGGAGACGGCGGCGCGCCCACTCCAGTGCGGCGACGGGAGCTTCACGAGCCATTTCAAGCTCGGCCGGACCCATGTGTCTGGTTTGCTCGTCTTGCTGCGTCCGGTCAGTGACCGCCGATGGCGGTGGAGGTTGTCCCCTCCCGCGTGGCTGCTGACGTTGCTGCTCCTCGTTCCCGGCTGCTCCCTCTCGGACCCATCGTCTCGCTTCGGACTCCATGGTGAGGCGGCGATGGTGATTCCAAGACCGTGGTAGCGCATGGTGGTGGGCGGCAAGTATGGTGGAGCGCGATGGATCGGTCGGGTGGTGGGTGTGTGGCGGACGAGAGAAATCCTGTCGGCTTGGCCGGCACCGGCGTGGCGACGCCGGTGGGCGCCATCGTTCCTTCCTGAAGGGCGCCGGGTATCCACCTCACCCATGCCTCTCCGTGTACCGAGGAAAACCATAGGACCAGTCCGGACAGTGACGTCGTCATCGTCGCCTTTTTTCCTGAAGGTGTTGCTTGGTATGCTAAAATAAAAAAATCCGAAGCAAAGCAAAATTCAGCGGTAACAACCCTAACAGAAAATCCGAAAAAGAGAGGGGCCCACGCGCTAAAGTCGCGCAGAACTCAGAGCAAGTGAGGTGGCCCCCCTCAATTCTCAAATCCTCGCCTCCACCTCTCATCCGCTGGTTCCCCCACCCTGACCTCCTCCGGCGACCGATCGCCGCCGCCATGGGCTCCGACCGCGGGGAGCTCGCGCGCCTCTGCAGCGGCCGCAACTGGTCCAAGGCCATACGCCTCCTCGACTCCATCGTCGCCCGCTCCCCCTCCTCCATCCACGACCTCTGGTACACTACTGCTTCCTCACCTCCCCGATCCGCCCCCACGGGGTCTCTGATCTAGCAGTCTAGGGTTACGGGTTATGACTCGGCGATCCCGAATTTGTCTTTCTCCCCCCTCGCAGCAACCGGGCCTTCTGCTACTTCCAGCTCGAGCTCCACAAGCACGTCGTCAAGGACTGTGACCGCGCGCTGCAGCTCGACCCCGCGCTTCTCCAGGCCTATGTCCTCAAAGGTAGGGGCTCTCGCTGCCCCCTATGCATCCTCTCGTTCCTCCCCGTACAGTCGTGGATTTGCCTTGCCTGATCTATGCTTGGGGATCAACTGCCACTGTTAGATGTATTTTGGGTGTCGATAGCCCATCAGATTTTGTTAGTGCAACCTGAATGCCTAGGACTCACTGTTTCCTATGTAATTTCATGATGCCCCATGAACCGAAGAGTGTAGTAGCTTTATGAGCGTGTATCCATCCCATGTCTCTGTTATGCTGTAAGTTGAAGCTTCTAGTTACGATCTCAGAAAATAAACTGTTGCTCATAGGAAAAGGACCTAAGTGTATTCCGACACTTGTCAAACAACGGTAGAGGCGTGGATGCCATTAATGCACAGCTGATTCAAGTATGGTGTAATTACAAAATTTATGTGATGTGAGCCTTGTGTTACATATGCTACTTTCTCTTTCTGCAATTTACTTTCCTTTTCATCCCCGCGCCTTCCCTCTTTGTACCTCTTCCCTGCCACCGTCGAAGCCTCCGAGTCGGAGGTACACCAATGATCAAAAGAACACCTGAATGAAAAAGTTCTTTCTTTTCCAGTGAAGCTTCCGTAGATATCATCTCTATTTCTTTTACATATGGATACCGTTGTTTTGAAGCAAATTTCACCATTAGCTTTTACATTATTATCATTTTTAATCAGGCAAGGCACTGTGCGCATTGGGGAAAAATGAGGAAGCTTTGGTTGCTTGGGAGCAAGGACATGAGATTGCTGTCCGTGACACAATTGACCTGAAACAGTTGCTGGAATTGGAAGAATTAGTTTCTTCTGTTAAAATTTATGAGACGGTTGAGTGTGAAGACGTTGTGGATGCATCACCATGTGATACCAAAGTTGTTATCTCAGAAGATCGTTTTATCAACACGTCATTCACTGCAGCTACAACTGATACAAAAACTGTTGTGTGTGAAGAGAACTCTGCAAATTCCAAATCTTCATCAAATAGTGATGCACTGTTACCTAACAACGATAAAGACCATAAAGATTCTGTCAGTTCAGCAAAAGACACCACAGTGCCACATCAAACTCCCAAGAAACAGCCAAAGACAGATAAGAAAAACAAAGCAAAAGTTAAAAAAGAAACAAATGGCCAGGCTGAAGATGTGGAGGAGAGAAGAAGTTCCGATGAAACCATAACACTAGATCAAGCACTGTTTGCTACAAAAGTTTCAAAATCATCCAAATCAATAAGTTTGGATTTTCGACTTTCGCGAGGCATTGCACAGGTATTTTAGATGGACTTGCGTTATTCATATCTTGACCATTATCACTGAGCTACATCTTTTCAGGTAAACGAAGGAAGGTACGACCAAGCAATATCCATTTTTGATCAGGTGTTGTTTTGGTCTATTATCAGTTTTTCTCGCTTATTCTCTCTAATCAGAAAAGGAACCTGACAATCTGCACTTACATTTGCAGATACTGCGGGAAACTCCAACTTATCCAGAGGCACTAATTGGGAGAGGTACAGCATATGCATTTCAAAGAGAACTGGACTCTGCTATTTCTGACTTCACCAAGGTAGAACTTCTAAATTCAGATCTTCCCCTTTACTTTCGTGTGAAATGACCTTACGATCTTACTCTAATGGCAGGCTATACAATCAAATCCATCAGCTGGGGAGGCGTGGAAGCGGCGGGGACAAGCTCGCGCTGCTTTAGGAGAGTTTGTCGAGGCAAGCTTGCTATATTTGTGTAAACTTCAAAACTAATATGGGTCAAGTCGATAAAGACAGATTATATTTCAGAAAACTCTGATATTGTATGGTAGTAGTCGCATTGTAAGAGCAATATGTTAACAAACATGAAGCTATATTCTATTTTATATTGTTATTCCTTTTCTTTTCAGGCTATTGACGACTTGACTAAAGCATTGGAATTTGAACCAAATTCTCCTGATATTTTACATGAAAGGGGTATCTACAGCCAAATCTCATCTTGCCTAATGTCATTTCTCATATATCTTTTGATGAAAACGAAAGGCCAGGAGGACTCCATGATCAATTCGTGCTGCCTTGCATTTTAGTAGTAAAGTGTTATAGGTAGGTTGTTAGAGCACACTCTTGTATTCTGATACCACATACTGGCTCATGGTAGGAATTGTGAACTTCAAATTCAAGGACTACAATTCCGCAGTCGAAGATCTGTCAACATGTGTGAAGCGTGACAAGAAAAACAGTTCTGCACACACTTACTTGGTAAGTAAATGTTTTTACCCCTTGTCCACAAACTCCATCCTTCCAAGAAACAAACGGAAATCTTTTCCTTTGCATGAAATTGGCACTTTCTTTGGTGTAAAAAGATGTACTTTCACTATTGGATCCTACTTTGGGTTTAATTTTAGAGTCAACGGTGTTCCTTCTGTACAAACCCTTTCCTTTGTACCTTCGCAATTTGAATTTCATTCCAAGCTAAATTCCATGTTTGAATTGCCTTAGGGTTTGAGTAAACAATATTTGATAAGTCCTTGAGGAATTGTTTTCCTCATGAACACATAGTAATGCAACAATATTTGAATTTTAGTCAGTTCTGAGACGATAACCAATCTTGCTTGCTTCTGCACTCTTAAGTGGCATGCAAGAGAATGCAAAATTTCAGATATTTGAATGAATGAGCCATTAGGTATTTGCTTCTATGAAGATTCTTTTGCTTTGCTGCTACTTTTGGAGTAACAATCTTTGTATTACCGTAGGGTCTTACTCTTTCAGCAGTTGGAGAGTACAAACGTGCTGAAGACGAGCATCTCCTTGGCATAAAATACGATGGGAGTTTTCTGGACAGCTGGGCTCACCTTTCTCAGGTTTATTCCATGATCCTAGAGATCTGTGTGCAATTTCCATGCCTTCTACTCCCTCCGTTTCTAAATTTAAGTCTTTTTAGAGATTCCAATATGGACTAGATACGGATGTATATAGACATACTTTAGAGTGTAGATTCACTCATTTTGCTCCGTATGTAGTCCATATTGGGATCTCTAGGAACGGAGGGAGTATATTTCATTTTGTAGGGGTTATAGCTATACTGTTTAAGATCGCTAGTACTTCCTCCGTAAAGAAATATAAGACCTTTTAGGTCACTACTTACAGAGGGAATAGTTTGTAATTTCGTTACTGCATGTGGTAAATTCAGCTGTCGACGTAACCCTACTTATGTTAAAACTACTTGCACACGATAATTCAACTTACATGTTAGATTACTTGGTTTGCATTATTCTGAAAAGTTGCCAAATTACTGATCTAAGATTGGTCTTCTCTGTAACTTAGCAACTACATGAAATAATTCATCATGCTATAGGTAAGTGTTGTAGAAGAGTCTGGCAGTTGTCCTAGGTAAAATCCAGTAAACAGTAGTGTTACTCAAGAATCTAGTCTAAGCACGACTCTTGTTTTAGAAGAGGGGTCACATATACAGTCTTCAGGTACCTTAAATGGGCTTTATCATAGCTATTTAACTTTCTGTAACAAAGCTTATGTTTGTGTTCTGTATTATACCAGAAGCACATTTGTTCTTTGGTAAGGAGCTGATTAATTGCCACTCTGTGGTGTCTTCTGTTGTAGCTTTATCTTGATTTGGCTTATCCAGAGAAGATGTTGGATAACCTCGAGAAAGTTCTTCAAATTGACTCGAGGTGAATTTCAGTGTTCATTATTGTTCATCTTCTGCCTAACTGGATTATTTATTTTCTTTACTCAATTATTTTACTTTCCTACTAGGTTTTCAAAAGCATACCATCTACGTGGAATTCTCTACCATGGAATGGGTAGGCATAGGTAATTCCTTTTTGCTGATACTTATATCTTTATGTTAATATGCTATATAATCTGTGACATATAGATGCCCCCTCTGCCCACCAACATGTGGTGCTGTTAAACTGAAGAAATGTGTTAAGTTGTACAACCTCCGTCCCAAATTATTTGTCTTAGATTTGTCTAGATACGGATGTATCTACAACGTGTCTAGATACATTTGTATCTAGACAAATCTAAGACAAGTAATTTGGGATGGAGGGAGTACTACATGTCGTCGTACATACATCTACATGTTAATGTCTGAGTTAATTCTCTTAACACTTTTGTAGTTGTGTTGTCTGTTTATGGCATACATCTGCTTCTTCGGGTATAGTTACTATAGTTTCATCATAATTTATTGAAAAATAGTCATATTTAGTTTTGTCTGCATACTTTTGGATGTTGATATGTGAGCAGGTAAAATATGATGAATGTCATTTTCAAAGTGTTTGGTATCCAGTAGATTAGTAGGGACAAAGTGACTCACGGTGTGTTGGGAGCATGAGCTGGGTTTAGACACCACCATATTTGATTTTTGTATACAAGGATAATGAGGTTTATCTTCAATTCTGAACCTCTACTATGATAAAGCAAGAATTGAAAAAATATTTGTGCTATAAACAATGGACTCCTACTACCTAATACATGAGCGAGTTGTTCCTGCAGATAGATTGTTTTCTTTGTTAGTGGTAATGACTACAGTGTTTTCAGCTCAAACTGGTAGCTTGCCAATGTCACTCTTAACCCAACTTTGGTTTTGCAGGAGTGCTATTAAAGAGTTATCAACTGCTTTGACACTTGATGCTTCAAGTATTGAGTGCCTATACCTGCGTGCCTCTTGCCATCATGCGATTGGAGAATATAAGGCTGCGGTACGTTGCCTTCTTGTTTAATGAACTAGTGAATTATAATTACTAGCACAATGCCGATGCGTTGCTTTGAAGCCATAAAAAGACGAGTAGTTAGGTCACTGGCTTAGGAGATCATCGAAAGACGTTGGTGTCCGACATGTGACAGGCATTAGAGAATCTTAAGCGACCATAGTAGGTCCTTTGCAAGATTTGAAGTGAGACAGCATTTCGAATTTTGAAACACAGGATAGACGTTAGTAAGTTGTCTGCACATGGTCATGGACCGGATAGGAGGACGAGGCTTATCTCCGTTTTGGAACTACAATTTGTCCGCTCTTATGCTATGATATATAACTGGAGGAATTGGTTGGGAGAACAAAACCAAGAGCGTAATTTCGAGTTAGAGTCTCATTTCTGCATTTGTCATTAGTGCCTTTTACAAGAGGGTTGGTTGATCTTACATGAAGTAAATGTACATTTGTTTATTTACATCTTTTGGAAGGTTGCTTGTCCGCATGTGGATAGGAGTGCATTTATTTATTTATTATACAAGGTTGTTGGTCCCACATATGAACTCACCACCAACTCCAACCTTTATAGGTATATATAATATAATATATAGGTAGGACCGTAGGAAGGATACTTTATTAGAACTACTAAGATTCTTGCTGAGCTGATTTCATCTGCATCTTTTTCTTTTCCATATGTTACTGCTCTTCTGAATTCCTAGTTTTATTCATGGACAGCAGCAAATTTAAGACTGTTTATTATTTTATTCCTGATGTCCACATCTTTTTCCATTCAAGATCAAAGATTATGATGACGTACTCGATCTGGAGCTTGATTCCATGGATAAGTTTGTGCTGCAATGTTTAGCCTTCTATCAGGTACACAATTTCTTCCTTCTCATTTGCTGTTCTTAATATCAGAACACATAACCATACTCTGATCTGAAAATCTGCAAGCCATGTAAAATGTCAACATGTGAAAGAACATATGTTTTGTTCCAACTAGTACAAAAGCTTCAGCTCCATCCTTCCCTTTCTGAAATCCACATAAGATAACACAGCTATTACTTATCACTAACTTGTCAGGCTAAAAATTGCAGGATTTGAAAGGGGAAGAGGTATAAAATTTTACAAACCTTCCTTATCTGTTAAGTTGAAGTCTGTCGAGAGTAATATTCTACCACTAACAACTCATGTATTGTTAGACCTACCAAATTTCCTATCTAGGATTTTATTTACCAGTCCTTTATATTCCAACGTGTCAACCGTCAAATGCTTTGGCAATTTCCCCGGGTCGGATAAAGCGAGAATTTGAACTAGACCTGTCAATCATTCATTATCTTTCGTAGTAATAATATATCGGGGTTTCGAATGAAAGTTTGGTATATTGACTATACAACATTAAGTAAAATATGTCTGACTGATTGGCGTGGCGGGCCACATGAATGGAGCCATACCCAATCAAAAAAGTATATATTATCCGAACGCATTTCAAGTAGATTGTACTAAAACCTGCCCTGCTATCCTTTTTGCTTTTCCAGCGATATTTACATATGTGGGCCTCTTTGTTTTTTAGAAATCTAACTTTTAGGAATCGTACCTATAGAGGTATTTGATCTGTAGGACTATTAGTAACCTTATGAAATTTTCCTATGGGCCACTATGCACTCAGTTCCTATGGTGTAATTTAATGCCCTTTGGTTGATTATATGCCACTTTCTAGGATTGGAGAAGGCTAGGCATGCCATTGTAATCCTGCACATTTAGCATCCTGCAAACCAAAGACTTGTAACATTGAATCCAAAACCACAGTGTCTGTTAAGTCATCATTCAGTTTTACAAGGTCAACCTTCTGTTTGTGTAGATTGTAAATATTTATTTGTAGGTATACTTAGCTGCCATTCTCTTGCAACAACTAGGATAGTGCACTATTGGTATTTTTCTAATGCCTGGTTCAGCTCCAGCAGCTTTTATCAAATGCAAATGTTGTGGCTCTTGGGAAGGTTTTAATATTTACTGACTTGCCTTATGCTCCTTTATATTTGTATATGCTGACCATGATTTTCTTATGTGCTACTTCTTGCAGAAGGAAATTGCTCTGTACACTGCTTCTAAGGCGAATTTAGAGTTCTCTCAGTTCAACATTGATGATGATGTTGATCCACTATTCAAGGTTAACTTCATCTTCAAATCTATCTTACTATAATCTTTGTGGTGCATCAATTAAACTTCTTTATGGCAATAGGAATATTGGTGCAAACGACTGCACCCAAAAAATGTGGCCGAAAAGGTATATCGCCAACCACCATTACGGATCTCACTTAGAAGTGGGCGTCTTAATAAGCAAGACTTCAAGTTCACAAAGCATCAAACTAGTCTTCTCCTAGCCGCAGATTCAATTGGGAAGAAGATTCAGTATAATTGCCGCGGCTTCTTGCCGAATCAACGCCAGGTATCCTTCCTGGAATTTCTGCAGATTCTGCATTGCTGCTTCATCATCAAAATGCTGTTTAAATGTTTAACTTATCTGAGATAGTGAGATGGATGTTCGTAGTGCATCATGACCTCCTTCCTATGCCTTTTGAATCACTAACATTGTCAATTAAGCTGAGTACAATTTTCTTCGAATTGAATGTGACGTTCTTGAAGAGGTTGATGCCAACTGATGGTAAACATTCTGATGAATGTTAAAGAGGGAGTACTTTGTGATACCTCCCATTTCTTTTTTGTGATGTATATACGAGAAATACATAGAACATTCTTGTTGGCAGTATCGATCGAAGATAAATATGTCTTGATTATAGAACATACAAAGCTATGCCTGTTGTTTGGTGTTTGCAGAGGTTGGCTACCGGTGCACTTGATTACTCTTTTTTCTGCTGTACTTTTTTGTCATAGTTCATATTTTCAGAATTTGATCAAAGCGGCCTTGTTTCATTAGAGTGTGGGGTCAGCTGTTTGATATTTGCACAAATCAGATCATTCTGTTATTTCAGTTCTCCATCCTCGTTTTATAGTTTCTAAATTCATTCGTCGGAGTGTTCCATATGACCATATCCTGATGCTTTGCTTTGTCATCGTTCTATTTACTGAGGCTATATTTTCCTTTTGTAGTACCGCATGGCTGGCTTAGCTGCTATTGAGATTGCTCAGAAAGTTTCCAAGGCTTGGCGCTTTCTGAGAAATCCGAAGAACAGTGCAAAGTTAGTTAGGAGAAGGGATAAGCATAACATGAGCGTAAACAGGGGAGGTTACTGTAGCACCAGTACTTTATCCGCTGGATCTCCAACATCTAGTCCAAGTGAGGAAAGGGTTTCGTCAGGGATTTCTCTGTCCTGGCAGGATGTCTATAATATTGCTGTCAAGTGGAGACAGATTTCTGAACCTTGTGATCCAGTTGTTTGGGTCAATAAGCTAAGGTGAGCTAAATACTTGCACGAGGAGTGATCTGTTAAACCATTTTCTTGCTTAACTTCTTTTGTGATGTACCAGTGAAGAGTTCAATTCTGGTTTTGGTTCTCACACCCCATTGCTTCTTGGTCAAGCGAAAATTGTTCGCTACTATCCATATTACCTAAGGTTTGTAGACACTCATGATGTTTTACTTTGCTGTTTGGTTATTTGTGGTCAGCCCCTGATAGTCCTAGCTTATTTTCTTTTACATGACAGAACTTTGGAAGCTGCGAAAACCATTATGCTTGACTTGAAGTATGTCAATAATGCAGAGGATCGTGCAATTTTCCTTACAGATATTGAGAAGTTGAAAAAAGTAAGCTGCACAATAATATGTTTTGAGTGCCATGAGTGCACAACCTTATCAATATTTATCCTTTATGTGAAGTTTTGGCTCATATGCTAATTAGAAGTCAAGCAAACTAATTATCTTTTAGTTGTATAATATGTCACATTGGAACTAGTGGAGGATTGCAAGAGAGAAAGAAGGTTGTGTAACTCCATTACATCTATATCTAAACAAATAAGCAAAATTGTGATCCCCAATCAGCTCTAAAATCTCAAGTATAGATTTTCGTTTGGATAAATTTTCAGTAGGTACCTAGGAGTTGATTGATTCTAATATTATGCTTTGTTTGTCATGGCTTTCTTCCGCCTTTGATGGTTCAAGTGAAGCTTACTATACTATGTTCGCAAACTAACCAGTATTTTCATGATAATAAAACCTACAGATAGAAGTTGCCTCATCATGCTCAGATTTGTACAATGTAGTTGGTGAGACCTATTGGGTTGCTACTAGATGTGATAGTATTGCGTTTCAGGGGTAAGTTGCTTGTCTTTATTCATCATAGTCCCCGTGCCAAACTGCAGCGAAGTATTGTAATGAGCATCATATCTTGTGCTTATTTAATAACATAGCATAACCTCTTTCAGGAGGCGTCTTGAAGGGACAAGGATAACTACTCAAAATGTGTAAGCTGTCTGGACACTTTTTCTTTGCTATACCTTCCTGCTGTCCTGCTCACTTGTGATCATGGCATTACAGGGGTAAGACAGGATTTGACTTCGCCATACGAACTCCTTGTACACCATCTAGATGGGAGGAATACCAGGAAGAAATGACCGCAGCTTGGGAGGTACAGTTTAGATTTCTTCTTCTGCTTGTTGGTCGCTGGTTCTTTAGTTAGCAGTACCAAATTGCTTCTGAATATGTTGTATCCTGCGATGCTACAATTTTTGGAGGACCTGTTACTTCACATCAGTTGCAATGGAAAGAGTAAGTTATAATAGACCACATTTGCTTCTAATGATGCTTCTGCAGGCCATTTGCGAGGCATATTGTAGCGACCCAAACCCTACGCGTGACTCCAATGCACTTGATGCTGTGAAGGCGGCAATATTACGCATGACATATTACTGGTACCAGTCATAACTTGCAACTCTCGTCTGTTTCTCTGCCGCCAAGTGCCAATTGATTTGGGGTAACTTGCAGGTACAACTTCATGCCACTCTCGAGAGGATCATCGGTTGTAGGTTATGTGGTGCTGCTCGGCTTGTTCCTGGCAGCAAGCATGGATGTGACAGCAAGCATCCCGCCAGGCGTTCAGGTCGACTGGGAGGCGATCCTGTCCCCAGATCCTGGCACATTTGTGGACGCCGTTAAGCCCTGGCTGTACCCATCTGTAAAAATGAGCAAGAGCCTGAAAGATTATGCGGATGTCAGCGTTGCTTTCGGCACGACAGGATCGGTCGTAGCGGCCTTGACTTCTGCCGACACATAAGTTATGAATGGTTTCACAAATGATACAGGTTGCTTTGGTTGTTTCAATTATTTTCTTTGTTTCACCTTGCATAAATTCTAGCAGTGCAGTTTGCTTTCGACTTGCAGTTTAAATTATATGCTGCAATGTTGTAACTTGAACAATAAACTTATTTATTTTCCATTGGGACAATTGTTCTTTGTAAGTTGTAACAAATAATGTATGGAACATTTGCTTACCTAAAGGATGTTTATTATTTCTAGTTGTATTATCAATGATCTGTTGCATATTGCATATATGGAACTGAGGTCAAGTTTTGTTAAACTACAAGGAGGATGCAAACCTCACACACTGGCGCATGAATGCGTACGGTCTTGCTGAAACACAAACAAAATGTAGGTAAATCCGCTGTCTATCACAGAGTTTGCAACTGAAGGGGCTCATGCTTGCATGAGGGTGAAATTCAGATGATTACTGGTCTTAAGCGGTAGCAGGGGTTCGCAGGTAGGACCAGCAAGGCTCCTGCACATAGTTACTACATCTCCATCTCTTATTCGATTTCATGGCAACAATCACCACCTTATCTGCTAGTGTTGATGGTGGAACACTTGACAAATGAGCTGAGGAGGCGAGGAAGAAGGTTAGAGGCCATGAGAACTGACAAGGAGGAGAGGAGTAAGGAGGCGGCAGCCAGGGATGGAGGAGCACAACCGCAGGTGAAATTACAGTTTGTCCAATGTCAAACTGAAAGTGAGGGATTCCCCAATGGGGACATGGAGAAGGGTAAGATGGTGCCTGGCTTGATGGCTAGCAACAGGAAGCCTGTATCTCATGCGGCTGCACACAGGCTCGAGGAGACGCTGCATTGGGAAAAACCACCAGAGGGCTGGGCAAAATTAAACGTTGATGGAAGCTTTGTAGGCTTGTAGTGGCTACTGGACAGGCGGGAAGCAACATGGTACTGCGAGGTCATGATGGCTCAATCTTCTTCACAGCCTACAGGGAGTTCCATGCCCGCGAGTGGAGTGAATTGCAAAAAACCACCATATTTGAGGCATTGTGTGCGGAAAACCACCAGGTCACTAATGTTTTGCAAAAATCACCGCGGATTCGGTAAACATTTTGCAAATAGCACTGATCAGGTGATTTGGCTCATTTGATCACTTTCTGACAAGTGGGACCAGATTGTAAGGAGCTGACTTGGTAAAGTTTTGACAGACACACCCCTGAATTGTAAAAAGAAAAATCAATCAGACCCTCCTCCCCACTGCCTCGATCCCATCTGGATCGGCAGAGGCCCCGAGCTGCCCAACTCCCGCGCCACTCCGGCGCCACCCCTTGCGTCCTCTACCCCGCCGGCGAGCCACCGCGTCGCGGCCCTCTTTCTCCTTACCCGCCGCTCTCGCCCGATGACGCGGGCGTGCGTGCGGTCCATGCGGCGCGCAGCAAGCCCAAGGATGTCGGCCGCGCTGTGGATGCGCTAGGGATCCTCGAGCGTGTCGGCCGCGCTGGGGATGCCGGCGACGAGAGAGACACCAAGGAAGTCGTGCAAGATGAGCTGTGTCTGCATCTGGCCGCGAGCGGGCGAGCTCCAGAGCATATCAATTCTTCCCCTGTTCTCTTCTAAGTACTTTCTATTGATTTGAACCACACACGTGTGTGCACACTCATGCGCACTTGTTGAAGCTCCTGGTCGGCCGCAATCTCGGCTCGCGCTGCTTGCCGGAGCATCGTCTCCCGGTCAAACCCAAGCCGCTCCGGCTGAGACGGGTGGCAGTGCAGCTTCCTGTTCTATTGCCTCGTCGCCGGCGAGCAGGGGCAGAGCAGGCTACCGCGGCGGCCAGAGGCTAGGACTGGATGGACAAGCGCCGGTGAGCCTCCCGGTGGCGACGCTCCACAAGTTCGCCGCCGTCGTCGAGCTGCAGATCGCGCAATTGCGCGCGGGATAAGCGGTACACCTCCAGCACGCACTGGGTCACGACCGTGCTGCGGGGTTCCTTGAGGACGAGTTCCACGACGGGGTACCGGTGCTCAGGCGCGTGACGGTAGTTGACGGAAACGACCACGGCGGCCGGCTCACTGCAAAAGCGGCGGCACATAGCGTCCGGGGGGCATGGATGCTGTAGAGGGCAGGAGACGGGAGAAGGAGGGGATGTGCGGCTTGGTCTGCAGCAGGCGGCGAGCACTGCGTGGTGGTGGAGATGAAAGGTGGCGGCGCGGTGGCTCGCCGGTGAGGCAGCATGCCGCCGGCTGAGCGGGCGGAGCGGCCACGGAGGCGGCCTGCAGGCAGCGAACGGAGGGAGGGGTTGATTGCTTTTTCTTTTTAGTTCTAAGGGTGTGTGTGTAAATGTTATGCCAAGTCAGCTCCTTACAATCTGGTCCCACTTGTTAGAAAGTGATCAAATGAGCCAAATCACCCGATCAGTGCTATTTGCAAAATGTTTACCGAATTCGCGGTGATTTTTGCAAAAGATTAGTGACCTGGTGGTTTTTCGCAAACGATGCCCCAAATGTGGTGGTTTTTTGCAATTCACTCCCGCGAGTGTGCGCTTGGTGAGCTGGAGGCTCGCCGTGAGGGTCTGGAGCTTGCGATTCACAGGACTCCGGTGTCCCTAGTGGTTGAGCTGGACTGCTCGGAGGCAGTGGCGGTGATCAATGCGACATCCGGTGACCGCTCGAGGTACATGGTGCACGTGCGAGATATCCAGTCTATGATCACTGGTGAAAGGGAGATTGTGTTCAGCTTAGCTAGTCATACTCAGAATAAGAGCATCTACAGCCGTGATAGGCAAACCCAGCCCCTAAAACACGCGTCCGCAGACACTGTTCGGTCACGCCTCAAATAATACAATCCACGTCCGAATACCTCAAATTAGAAACCTTAAATCCATATTTTTGCATCCAACGTAGCGATCTTTAAGCGGAGCTCGTCCAGTCACCGTGGCCATGTCCGACGGCCGGCTGCGCTCCCGAGAGTGTTGATTCGGTCGCCGGCAGGATAGAGTAGGGCATGAGACACGAGCC